>NC_133546.1:3750000-5000000 GCF_048773025.1 Camelus bactrianus
ATTGGAGAAGAAACTCTGTGTGTATCTAATTTATCTGGACCGTGATAAAACCGTAGCCATGGTGGGATTTTGAAGCTTCGTAGGAGTCATCAAAAGAGTGAAATATTCTCTTTAAGTGAGTCCTGAATGGTCTCTCTTTCCCAGTCATGGCACCCTGCCTCCATGCGTGTAAAACAGGATGAGACCCCTGGTTTCTTTTGCAACAACTTTATTCAACCACCGCTTCTGCCGCTATACTCACCACACATCCCCAGCAGCCTCAGTGAAGGTACACACTTATCAATAAACAGCAGATCCTCCAGAACAGCCTAGAAAGTTTAGCAAAATCTGATACATGGAAACCTCTCAGATACTGATGTTTTAACTGACATTTGACATAAAGTGAAACAGAGTTACTGGATTTTGCTTTGTTAATTAAAGCATCCTATTAGCTTTTGGAAAATTCAATGCATCTGATATAAAACTCATTAGTTGAATCGAAAAATTTGAATGAAGATCTTTACGGATACAAATAAGAAAATAATAAACTTTTAACAAAATTTTTAATTCATCACCAGCCCAGTTTTCCCCAACCAATATACTTTTTATTCCTAATTCGTTTTTAATGAAAAAATTTGACTTTCTCCCAACTCCAAGGTTCCTATGTCATGAAAATATATTCTAAACTAGTAAGGATATATGGCCATTGAGTTCTTATTTTAAAAGGAAATGTCTAACATGTAATCCATTATTTTGTTTATGTAAAGAGAAATTCCACTGAGAGATAATTCAGTACATGATTTTTTATATTTTAGAAGAATAATCACTTTAATTGCAATGTAGTGTTCAACTTAGTATACAAATATGCAGAGATCTCCATGAAAAAGTTATTTTATTTTACATAATATTCTTAAAATACATTAAAAATTCAATTAATTCAGGAGAGTCAATCAAAGGCCTCTGTTTCACAAGCAGTGTGCCATATGTATGTGGATGTGCATATTTTTGTGTATGTGGAGAGAGAGGAAATGAGAGAGAGAGAGACAGAGATGGAGACAGGGACATAAAGATAAAGAGGCAGATACAAATAGAGGGAAACAAAAAATAGGTAGAAGTAAGAAAACATTTTCCATATTTTCAAACTTCAGGAAAGTTACGTAAGTCTCAGTTTTCCCAAAAGGCAAAGGGACTATTAATGGACTCAATGGTAAATTCTCCTTTTCAATCAATAGGGCAAGGGAAGTAAAGTCGGGGTGAGCGCAGAAACTGGGGCTAAGGCATGTTAACTTAGAAATGCAGGATTCCTGATAAAATTACACACAAAATACCCTAAAGCTTTACACATTTTTTCCTGCTATTTTAAGTGACCCTTACCCTTTCTATGTCAAGAACTCCCAGTTAGGGTTTAGGAAAAGAAGGCACTGAGGAAGCCAGTGGTTAGTTGCATTTAGCTTTTCTATTTCAAGCTGTCACAGCTGGAAAATTGCTCAGTGTAACTCCGCAGGGAGTGCCACCCAGCTATGCAGATGAATTCCAAATGTGACATGTGCCAGCGTGGGGGGTGGGGACTGTGACAGTGGAGTGGCTGCCATCGGTCTGTCTGATGGATGGACTCGTACTGCCAAGGAGCCGGCCGCCATCGATTTCTGCTCATCCATCTCATCACAGTGACCTCTCCCTGGAAGGAAGAAAAAGAAGAGCAAAAGAGAGGTACAAAGAAAAAAGGAAGATTAAAATATTTCTTTCTTTACTTATCCCTCCCGCTCCCAAGCACTTCCACCATCATGTCACTCCCCTGCACCAGGCCATTCCCCTCACCACAGACTTTTCTCATACCAGAACCAGAATAACGACTAGTATCTTCATTTCTCCTCTGTCCTAAGTATGTGAGTTTGTTTGGCATTGCTTAATTGGTATTTGTGTCATATCCTTTAGAATTTACCAATTAAAGAACGGAGATAATGCAGTTTTTCTGGTATCATATCAAGTCTAAAGCATGTAGGCAGAAGGTATAAAATATTGTCCACACTCTGTCACCAAGAAACTCCAGTGTTATGTTACTTTCCATTCTGTTTGGAGACCCTTCCTTTGGTGAAATAATCCCCTGTTCCTACATGAAAACATTTCAGTGGATGAGAGGTTACAGGATAGAAGAGAAAGAGAAATACCTAAAAAGGAGGTAGAATTAAGAAACCAAAAATGTCCCCAAGAGGTTCATGGATTTACAGCTTAGAATGTATTTCTTTCTGTATGTATTTGTTCTATTAATCTTCTCTGAAATGGCCTAAGTCACTCTCCTTTATGGAAGCAGATTTTCCGTGGAGAAGAATTGTGCCTTCTATTTATGAGTTTAAGAGCTACCCTCTCGTTCAAAGAGTTGCAGCGAAGGCAGTGACACAACGGTAAAAGCAGGGCAGGTGTACAAATGCGTTTCTGTTAACTTTCTCCTTGGGGATTCATACTCCGATTCCCGTGACCTCTTTGAAATTCGTAACTGTGTTTGTTTAAAAATGCCTTTCTTCAGTTGTGTTTGGTCTGTAAGAAGAATTTAACGGCAATACAGGAGAGAGGATTTACGGTTGGAGAATGAAAAAAACGGGTCCTTAGAAAACTCTGTAAGCAGTAAAGGACATCAGAGTCAGATGAAATCAAGCTGTGGCTGTAAGATCCACTTTCAAAGACTCAGGAAGATTGAAGTCAGTGGGTTATGGAATTAGCCAGAACTGACAAAAGAATTGACTCTAAGAATCATTAGTGTGTTGTGCTACAACCGCCTCACCGAGGGACAAACACGTAAAAGGGTGCATTGTAAAAGGATCCACTGATGGGTCTTTTGGAGCATGGTACAAGTCCCAGTTATATTCACAGGAAACCCAGAAAGGATTTAAGAAGGCTGTATGAAAGAAAACTCCACAGCTAGTTGGACTAAAAGGGTCATTTTGTAATAAAAGGGGGGCTCTGAACTTCCAAATTTCTATGATAAGGAAGCAGAATGATGAATATTCAACAGCAAACATATTTTTTATTTTCATTTTTAACTGACTATATAAAACCCGTGTATACACATATGGTATATAAAATTACTGTATAGCTCACTGACTTTTAAGAAATGTCTGTACCCATGTACCTGCCACCATAATCAAGATATAAAACATTTCCATTTTCCTAAAAAGTTTTTTTTGCCTGTTAATCTCCACCCATTCCTGTGCTCCATGCAACTGCTGTTCCTTTCATATCACTAACAATAAAATTTAACTTTTCTAGAGTTTCATATGAATAAAAAGAATACATTTAAAATTATAAATTAAAATTATTTATAAATTTTAAATGTTATGTAAATGTCCATATAAATTGATTCACACTGCATAAATTGTTTTTGTCTGACTTTAAAAAATCACTATCCTGGTTTGAGCTGTATCATATTTTTCCATGTGGATACATTGTATACTGGCATAGCTGAATAGAATTCTATTTTGTACATTTTAGAAAATTAATTATCCTCCCGTCTGTTGGTTTGTATTTGGTTTGTTTCCTGTGTGGCACGTAGTCAAAGCAGCTATAAACATTAATGTATAAATCTTTGTGTGGACCTGTGATTTTCTATCTCTTGGGTAAATGCCTTAGAGTTAAAGCACTTGGCCATTATGTAAGTGTACAATTACATTCAATAGACAATGCCAATGTGTTTGCAAAATTTTACATTCTGACCAGCAATGTGTGACATTTCTGGTTACTACAGCCTAATTTGCTGTTGTTGGTCTTTGCTATATAATTCCTACGTAGTGTTATCTCACTTAAAACTTGCTTCTAATTGGCATTTTCCTAGTGGTGTAAAATTGAGCATCTTTTCATGTGCTATCTGTTATATTATTATTGAATTCTAATTCTTACACATTTCGTATACATACTATATATATATACACACACACAGACATATATATATATATATATATATACACACACGGTGAATATTTTTCAGTTTATCTCTTGCACTTTCATTTCCTTAATAATATCTTTCAAAGAGCAAAAGCTTTTAATTTTGAAGAATTCCAATTTAACAAGTGATTCCTTTATGTGTTGTACTTACAGTAACATATCTAAGGAATCTTGGACTACATCAATGATGAAAATATTTCTTCTATGCTTTATTCTAAACATATTACAGTTTGGCATAACTGTGATCAATTTTAAGTTGGTTTTATGGTATAGGGCATGATAAGTGTTAAGGTCTCATTTTTGATATATCAATATCCAGTTTTTCAAAGACGTAGGTTGACAAGACTTTTTGCCCATTAAATTTCCTTGGCTCCTTTCTCCATTAAATCTCCTTGGGTTAAAGAAACCAAACAAGATTTGATCATGCTTATTTAGGCAAAATGTGGGTAATTTTCCCTAAATTAATTGACTCTTTGCAGTGAGGTTTATTTCTGGATGCACTAATTTGTTCCATTGGACTTCTTGTCTATTCTTATGTCAATATAACACTATCTTTATTATTATTATTATAAGTTTGAAATTCATAGTGTAAATCTTCAAATTTGTTGCACTTATCCAGGATAGTTTTGCCTGTTTCATATGAATTTTGTAACCAGTGTCTGACAGTTGTGAATTGCTTGTTGGGATTTTGATTGAAACCGCTTTGAATCTTGGGATCAATTTGGGATAAATTACATCATAACAATTTTGAGTCTTCCAGTACGAGAATATGATATATCTTGCATGTACAAAGTTCTCTTCAAATTTATCTTGGCAATATTTAAAATTTTTAGTGTACAAGACGTAATAATTTGTTAAGTGTATCTTTTTATGTTAATTTTGATGTTTTGCTAAATTATCTTTAATCCAATTTCCTATTGTTTATTGTTAGTATACTGAAATACATTAGATTTTTATAGAGTGCATTTGTAACATCTGATTCTGCTAGATACACATTTTTAGTTCTGGTAGCTGTTTTAAAATTTTAGAATATTCTACACATATGTACATATCATGTACTGGTGAATAAAGTGAATAAAGAGAATTGACCACTTTCTTTCTATTTGTAAGGCTTTAGGTATTTTTCTTCTCTTACTGCACTAAGAACTCAAGTTCAATGTTGAATAGAAGTAGTGAACAGAGACATCTTGCCTTGTCTTAACATAAAAGAAAACATCCAGTCTTTCGCTTATAAGTATGGTATTACCCGCAGACTTTTGAAGATTATTTTTATCAGGTTAAGAGTGTTTCTTTATATTATCACCTTATTGAGAAACTTCATGATAAATTCATTTAAATTTTTGTCAGATTTTTTAATCTTTCTACACATTATATTTTTCTCCTATACACTCTTAATTTGTTGAATTACTTTTATTGAGTTTTTTAAAAACTATTGAACAAACCTTGCATTTCAACGATAAGCTTGCTTAGTTAAAACATAATATCCATTTCATATATCACTGACTTTAATTTTCTAAAATTTAGTTAAAGATTTTTGCTTTTATAAAATGAGTGACCTTGGCCTGAATTTTTCTTGCAATACTTTTATCTGGTTTTGGAAACAGGGTTGTATTTGTCTCATGAAATGGGTTGAGAAGTGTTTCCTCATCTTCTATTTTCTAAAAAAAGATCGTATAGATTGACATTTTTTTCTTCTCTTAAGTATTTAGTATAATTCACTGACTCTTAACTTGAAGTTTATTGTGTAGGAAAAATTATATACAATTTTAATAGAAATATAGCTACTTATTAATAAATGTCAGGCTTTAGTAGGTATTGGAAAGCTTATGTTTGTCAAGGAAATTGTCTACTGTATCTAAGCTAGTGGATGTGTGGTAATAATTTTTTTCATGCTATTCTCTATTTTATTTTTAATTAGTGTCTATAGTGACGTCCCATCTTTGATTTCTGATATGGGCTTTTTTACCCTTATTTTGCTAATCAGTTTGAATAGAAATTTGTCAATTTTACTGGTTTTTACAGAGCTCTTGAGACTTTATGCTTCATTTAAAAATTTATTTTGTTTTCTGCTTTTATAGTTTTATTCCACTGCTTCTGTTTTTTTTTAAATTGTCTATTCTTTTTCTACTCATAAAGTAGACATTAAATTTTTGTTTTGAAATCTTTATAGTTTTACATAGCTGTGATCAATATTGAGCTTATTTTATTATGTGTGATAAGAGCCAAATTTTCTTTTTAATTTTTGTATATCAATATCCAGTTTTCCAAGAACTATATGTTGAAGAGACCTCCTTTTTTCCAAGACAAGTGAATTATCTTGGCTCCAAGAAGGGGTGGGGAGGACTTGACCATATTTGGGCAAATGCAACTATTTACACTTTATAGTGACATCTAATCTTTTCTAAAATTCTGTGTTTCCATCTGGGATCATCCTTCAGCCTGAAAAATTGTCCTTTATTTTTTCTTGTAGAGTAATTCTCTTGTTGATCAATTCTCTCAGTGTCTGCCTGAGAAATCCTAGTTTCACTATAATTTTTCACTTTAAATCTTTTCATTGGCTCTCAAAGTTTAGGTTGGCTAGTATGTTTTCTCCTAAAGTATTGAAATACATCACTGAATTATCTTCAGTATCCATATACTGCATATACTTTTTTTGTCATTGACAGTCAGCTTTATGTTTTGTGGTTGCTCCTTGGGAGGAAATGTGCCTTTATCCCCCGATGCTTTTAATATCTCCTGATTCTTTGATTTCAACTGTTTGACTAGAAGCAGTTTAGGTGTGCTTTTGTCTTAATCTTGTTTGGGGTTCACCAAGCTTCTTTAACATATGACTGGATTCTTTAATCAGTTTTAGAAATGTGTCTCCCTTTATACTCTTGAGACTAATTTTAACCCAATCTCGCTCTCCTCTTATAGTCCATTACTCATATGTTTGATCAATAATTTGACATTTTTATATACTTCTGTACTCTGATTAGGTTTTTAAAATGTTACCTATAGGCTTCGATTTTGATAATTTCCATTTACCTGTCTTCAAATTCACTAATTCTGTCTTCTGTTGTATTAATTAAATCAATTTCATGATTATTAACTTTCTGATTTTTTTTAATATCTACTTTTTGTATAAGAGATTTCAGTCATCTGTTAGCATTTTCCAGTTTTTAAGAGTCGTAAGTTCCTTGTCTTCTCATTAAAATTAGGTATCTGAGGTAAAGATATCACCTATTAACTTCAGCAGTTAGATTGTCTGTGCATCTGCTTGTATTATGTATTTTTCCTCTTGATTATAGGTTTTATTTTCTTACTGTCTTCTTTGTCTCAAAAGTTCTTCCTTTGCCTCACAGTATCTAGTAATTGAAACTGCTATTATTCTTTCCCAGACAGGGTATACTGTTTTTAAGATTTAAGCGGATAGGATGAGGAGCTGATCCTATAGCCAATTAGTAATCCATCTTGTCTACAATTAGGGTGGGGTTTTACTTAAACTTAGTCTACCTCTAGTCTCAAATGTCCTGTAGGAAAGAACTGTAGTGTGTTTATGGTAAACCACTCCACATAAATCTTTTGTCTCCTAAGGACCCAAAGTGGATGAAAGGGTTAAACCTGCTTTCTCGCTCTGCTTTATTCACAAGCATGGGTTGCACTGGTTTTTAGCAAAGAGCCTAGCAGGACTCTGTCTTTTCATCCTGAAAGTTCTTTCCTTCAGAGTGTTTGAAGCTTGCTTTTTGCTTGCTGAACCACACAAGCTCAAAATCTTGTGATTTCATTAAAAAAGAGAGAATTGTTCTCTCCATAATGTAAGAGTCTTCTTAGTGTGTCTCTGACTCCTCAGGATCTGTAGGAAGTAGGAAATGTTCCTCTGAGTTTCTGGCCCAGCCATGCAGACTCTATCCTCCCATCTTTCAGATAAAGTTCCTTTGAGATAAATGATGATGCCTTTGGGGACTCTCTAGATTTGAATCTGTCAGTCTATTCATCCAGCCGTCAAATACTGTTATAGTTAATATAATATAAATGCTATTTTTAAATTATTGTTCTTAATAAAGGCATATATTGTTTTGACATTACATAATACAGGGATAAAAAGAAAAGGTGAAATTCCGACATGAATTATCTGAAAGGTAACTTAGCCAGGAGTCTAAATTTTGGTAAATTTTGTATTTCATAAAAGCTCCTGCATCTATTAACAGGATGCAATCATCAAACTTGCCTATTCAAAACACAGTTTTCATGAGAACCATGACCACTGAGCCATAAAATAAATTTCACAGTCTCCAGTTCCTAGAGTATTTTCTTGTATTTTTCTTCAGGTTTTTTCATACACTTCTACTGGGTCTGCTCATCTGTTTGAAAACTCAGAGCACAACTGAAGTTATAATTTAAATGTGGATAATGCCCATCACAAGACTTGTAATAAGAACCACTGATTATTATGCACCTATTGCTTATGAAGCTCATTACTTACATTACTCTCATGTAATTTTCTCCTGGAGTTCATGAAGTAGGAATATTTGAAAACACAAAACCGAAGCCTAGATGAGAAATAACTTGTCCAAGGACACTTAATAATAGCTTATGTGATCCTGACAGTAAAGAAGGGACTGTAATCCTGGACACAAAACAAAGTCCCTTCAATAATAGTACAGCAGCTTAAGGTCCTTTGGTGTGAGAGAACGGTCGCTTCCAATTCTGTGGGAGTCATGACTACCACAGCACAATACCTGTGGTTCTAAAGATGTTCCTTAAAATAGCAACTTAGAAGATAAAATAATATTTATTGTTTAATATTTTGGGGAACAATGAAATGTACTTTACAAATATGTGGTTATTTCCAGAGCAGTTAGTTTTCATTGTGTAGTCATCAAAAAATTAACTTATATGTGAAAAATGAAACTAAAAAGCAAATTCTATAAGGAAGGATATCAAAATATGTAGACATCAGTAGGATCAGTATGGCTTCTTATTGTTTTATATTTATGTAGTTTTTTCAAATTTTCTATTTTAAGATAGGAAAACAAATCCACAAAGTAAATTTTCTCTCAGTTAAAAAAGACAAAAATGGATGCATTTATGGACATTGTGGACATTCTCAGCCTATCGCAAGAACACGTCTGGTAAGACCCTTATGCTTTTCAAAACCTGCATTTTATCATAGATAATTGCAGCATGACTTTTCAAACACTTATAATTATTTCATCATTATGGACTGTAAATACTATTAATAAGATTCCTAAGTGTGTGTTTGGACCCTGTAAGGACAGGTGTAACAACACCTGTATGATCTCACTGAGTTGGTGGAAGTCGGTGCAGGTTGGCTACTCTCTGTCCATTTGTAAGCTCAGCATCGCAGACGGCTTTGATATTATGGTACCCCAGGGCTAACACATGCTCCCACATGGCAAAGGTGAGAGCGTGCCTGGGAAACCAGAACTAGCATTCAGTGACAGGTCAGGCTTGCCCGCATTTCCTTGACCTGTGAAGTCATGTAGCCATGACTAATCTTGAGATGGTGGAGAACTTCCACAGCCTTTGCCTGGAAAGAGAAGAACAGGAAATACTGGTGAGTAACCCTTAACAGCTACCACCAATACATACGAAAAACAAAATAAAATATTTTGATGTTTAATCGGCAATCATTTCAATCTGCTGGGAGAGACTAAGCTATGCCAGGAACATAACTTAAATTCTTCCAAAACGACAGTTTTACAAAGACCTTGAGAAATGTCTTATAGAACTAATGATCTGAAAATTAAGAAATTATGTGTCAAATATATGATTTTTATTAATATAGACTTAATATACTAATTATTACAATATTAATACTAATGCTAAAATAATGACTAATTTGATTCTTCATAGAGTAAAATTTGGATAACATTTTTGGATTAGGTTAAAATTAAGAGATGTTTCCTCTCATCTAAATATTAAAAAATACAGTAGAAGTAGAAAAGTACAGTAGAAGATGCTTAACTTGATTACTTAAGGGCTTTTTAAATTTTTTCTGACTATCTAGAACTGCTAATGTGATGGTGAGAAATATTTATAGTTTAAAGCAATCTGTCCCAATTTTTACATGCATATGATGTTGAGAAATATTGCTCTAGTTATTTAAAACCACAGTAAGAATGACAATGTAATAATAATAAATAGCAGTATACAATACTTTGGGTAATAATTCAATATTTCTTTTAGCTCAACTAATGTAATTAAATGTTTCAAAATACTGTAAGAACTGTAGGTTAGAGTGTCATACTTGTATTTTGGAAATCTTTATTTAACATAATATAAATGTTTCCTAAAATATAAATTTTAATTTGATGATATTTTAAGTTAATTAAAATATTTATTTCAATGAATTTAATGAAAGGTCATTACTAACTTTAAGAAATTATTTTCCATTTTTAGCTTATCAGAGAATTTTTAAAAGCAAAACTTGCTTCAGAGATTGGGGAAAAACGCTTGCAATACATATACCTGTGAAACAACTTGCATTTAGAATATGTAAATGACCCCCACTGCTCAGTAATGGAAGTAAAAATTTAATTGAAAATAGCAACAAACAGAAACTTTACAAAGATGACATAGGAAAGCCCAATGAGCATATCAAAAGATGCTCGATATAAATGGTCATCTGATAAAGAGCAAGTAAAACTATTATGAGATGCCATTTTACGTCCAAAAGAATGCCAGAGTTAAAGTTAATGACTAAACCAAACGTTGACAAGGTGTGGAGCATGTACAACTTGCGTACGTTACCGTAGGAGTGCAGAGTGGTAGAGCAAGCTGCAGCATCCCTACCTTGCTAAGTACCCACTGAGGTTATGACCCAAGAGTTTTACTTCGGGGAAAGTATCCAAGTATCTGTCCAAGAATAATGAAAATATGCTCGCCTGAGGACTCATGCAAGGTTATTCATAACAATGCTGTTTATAATAACCCCAAACTAGAAACAACCCAACTTTTCATCAACAAGAAAATGTTTTTTTTTTAAAAAGCAAACATACAATGGAATAATATTCACTAATGTAAAAAATAAACTACTGGCTTATGCAATAGCAATAACATGAGTGAATCTCAAAAATGTTCAGTAAAAACGTTACATGAATTTGTAGAACAAATAACATGCATTTATAGAATAAAAATTTGAACAGTGAGTAGAAAAGTATGGAAGAGCACAAGGAATACGTCTAAGGGGAGGGACATATTCTCTGGTTTGTATGATGCTAAAGTGTCTGTATTTGTCAAAATTAATTAAATTGTACACTTAAGACAAGTGCACTATTTGTACTCTTTACCTCAATAGAAAAATCTTGCAAAAGTCAAGAATTCCTGCTCCCTTATATTACTTGACTGTCTCTCTCTGGTAGCTACTGGTTTATCTAATATGTTCTTCATTCCTGAAGTTCACCAGTGACAATACAGTGTTGAGGCCAGACCATTTCAGGTATCAGAAACAGCAACTAAACTAGCCAAGGGGCAGGCAAAGGTCGTATCCGAAGCATCAGCCTACACTCGTGCGGAGTAAGGAAAGGAGACGGTCCTGAGCAAGCAGGGAGGCTAGTCAGAGCCCGACATGAGGGACTTTTAAGTTTAAGCACATGTAAAGATGCCCTGATAATATCCATTATTTTTCTTTGCCTTGTCTTAACCTTAAGCAAAAGCCTGCTTACAATAAGTTGGAAATTATAATTACCATTTTGACATGGTTGGGAAAAAATAATTGAAAGTAAAGACTTGTTTCTGATACTCCCTGGACTAAGCCAACATAAAGAGTACATTACCTTGTGTTCGAAACAGCAATGCCGCATTAAAGGAGCGTCCTTTGAGGGAATTCCATATGGTTTGTAAAAGTTTGATTACAGCAGCTATTTCTGAAGGTTAAAGTAAGATCTTTCTTTTTCAAAAGTTCATGCATGAACACATACACACGCCCGAATAGATACATACACTTAAACATACATACCGCGCTAAATTCTTGCTAGACACCCAAATGCCAAATGCTAAATGATGGTTTAAGCCTTTTTTTAATGAGTGGAGGAAAAAATTAAGGATTTACATACGTGTATTTTAAATAATACATTTTATATTTATAAAAGAGTGACTATTTCTTCATATATGTGTGCCTTTCTTTGTGTCAGGAACTCTTCTACACATTACCTAAAGCACACAATGGCCTTATGAAATGAATACAATTATGACTACAGTTTATAGATGCAATATTTCTGGTTTTCATGCTTTTTTGATCTTACTAGCTATCTCTCCTTAATTTTTATATCTCCACTTTATTGGAGTTTACAAAATAGTTATTTTTTTAAAAAATTATATTATGGTCTTTTTGTCCACAAACGACAAATGCTGGAGAGGCTGTGGAGAAAAGGGAACCTTCCTACACTGCTGGTGGGAATGCAGTTTGGTGCAGCCACTGGGGAAAACAGCATGGAGATTCCTCAAAAGATTAGGAATAGACTTAACATATGACCCAGGAATTCCGCTCCTGGGCATATATCCAGAAGGAACTCTTCTTCAAAAAGACACCAGCACTCCAATGCTCATAGCAGCACTATTTACAATAGCCAAGACATGGAAACAGCCTAAATGTCCATCAACAGATGAGTGGATAAAGAAAGTGTGGTATATTTATACAATGGAATACTATTCAGCCATAAAAACTGACAACATAATGCCATTTGCAGCAACATGGGTGTCCCTGGAGAATGTCATTCTAAGTAAGCCAGAAATAGAAAGAAAAATACCATATGAGATCACTCATATGTAGAATCTAAAAAAAAAGAAGAACATAACATACAAAACAGAAACAAACTCAAAGACATAGAACAAACTTGTGGTTGCCAGGGTGTAGGGGGGTGGGAAGGGACAGACTGGGAATTCGATATGTAGAATAGATAAACAAGATTATACTGTATAGCACGGGGAAATATATACAAGATCTTGCGGTAGCTCACAGCAAAAAAAAATGCGACAATGAATATATGTATGTTCATATATAATTGAAAAATTGTGCTCTACACTGGAAATTGACACAATATTGTAAACTGACTATAACTCGATAAAAAATAGACAACACTGTGGTCCTTTTATATGTCAGTTAGAATAATTTTCTAATGAGGTTCTCTCCTCCATCTATTTGACTGCCCACTGATACAGTTCATATAGAACAGGCAAGGTAAATATCCAGTTTTAATGCAAGTGAATTGTTTCTCTAGCATCTTTAGAAAGTAACACATTCATTGTATTTAATATCATTTATCATTTAAATATATTTAATGTGATAAAATCCTTTACACATATTATGATTACATTTAGGATAGTCCCCTGTCTTTGGCAGTGAGTGATTTCAAGCTGGCCCCTTACTCCTCTTGACATAACTTCCTAATCCTTGATAATTTCCTTGTCTCATGTTCTTCTTGCACATTTCTTTCTCAAGATTTAAGTTAATCTGTTTCTTCAAGAAACTCTAGTTTCTTTAAATAGAAAATGGTATTTCAAGACTCATACCTAAAATCTCTGGGCATGAGATATGCCTATGTCTTTGGGCTTTCATTAATTCTAGGTCTCTTCATTGGACTGAGCTTCGGGGCAAAGCTTAGCTGGGTCTTCTACTTAGGGTCTTCCAACATGTGGGGGAAGGTCACCTGGGCTGCGTTCTCATCTGGAGTCTCAGGTGGGAGAATCTCTGCTTCCAAGAGCATCAGGTCATCAGCAGCATTCAGTTCCTTGGCCTCCTGCTGGCTTTGGGCTGCAGGCTGCCCTCAGGTACAAGATGTGCCCAGAGTCTTGGCTGCTTACTTCAAGACATCAAGGAGAGTTCTAAAAGCAAATCTACTATCAAAATAGAATCTTATCTAATGCAACTTTAGTCCTTGATGTGACATCCAATCTCCTTTGTCATATTTTATTGGTGAAGAGCATAACACAGGTTCAATACAAACTCAAGGAGTAGAAATTATACCAGGATGTGAACTCCAAGAAGTGAGAATCGTCAGGAGAATTCTAGGGTCTGATCATCTCGTACTCTAATTTCTATATATATACACACACAAAATGTATTTACTCAATACTTACTCCATTTCCTGTCAGTTTATACTTGTATTTCTAATTCTCAGGACAACGATACAGTTTCTATTTTGTACTTTCTGTGTTACCTCTGGGTCCCGGTTCATTTACTGAGAATCCTAGTTGTCAGTGTCACAGGAGATGACACAACTAGAATGTCCCATCATTACACACAGAAATGTCTCAGAATAACAACACCAACATTGTATCGCTCTTCTAGATAACTGAAGTAGCTTATTTTTTATATTCCATCTTCATACGCTCCCCGTTTTTATATTTGTACTCTATATTTTCAGATCATATAGTTTTACACACTATAATCTCCCACTTTTCCCCTCCATTTAATTGTGGTTCTGTAAGTAATTCTACATTTAATTATATCCACAATCTTTATGTAGATGATGCTTTAGTCGTTTTGATTTCTGATGTTCATTCGTCAGTAGATTCCTCACGCAGAGTCTGATATTTTATCCTTTACAATAACCATGATTCTTTATCTGTAAAATTGGCGTGCTTTTTTTAACCACGATGAAACTAAGTTTATGTTTCTTTCATAAATTTAATTTAGATTTAGGCGGATCATTTAAGTTTATAGATATAGATGTTTTCTAAACTCATGGACGTTTCCTCCGTTCTTTGAATAATTCTTGTTTATCTTCCTTGTGTGTCTTTTTATCTTCCTGGAACTTCAACTACTTGCCATCCTTTACGTCTCCTAACAATCTCATGATTTTCATCACTTTATATATTTGCTCTGTGCAGTGAATCGGGCATCTCTGTCTTTATTTCTCCTCCTGAAGTTTGGTTCATGAATCGTGTTTGTTTCTATCTTCATTATACCTCTTTTATGATCCTCCTGCTGCCCTTTTCCTTTCTTTCCTCTGCTGAATGCATTGTTTCTGTTTTCATTAATTTTTTGTGTCAGTTTGGCTAAACTGTGGTGCCGGGCTATGTAGTCAAACTTTATTGTGGATGTTTCTGTGAAGATACTTTTGATGACATTAACATTTGAACTGGTGGACTTCGAGTAAAGCAGGTTGTTCTTTATATGTGTGTGGGTCTCATCCAACAAGCTGAAGGCTTGACTCCAAAACAAGACTGATGTCCCCCAAGCAAGAGGGACTTCTGCTAGCCTGCTGGCCTTCGGGCTGGAACCACAGTATTGGATCTCCCCAGGGCGCCGGCTGTTGGTTCTGCTTTTCTGGAGAACCTGACTAATGCAGCTCCCCTAGCAGCCATATTCTGCTGCCTGTTATGTTTGTTCCAGGATTTTTCCCCTTGCTGTTATTGGATCCTTTTGGATGTGTTAGTTTTCTTTGACGACTCACTGGAGCTCACATCTTTTTGATGGACTA
The DNA here is from genome assembly GCF_048773025.1 of Camelus bactrianus. NCBI lineage: Eukaryota > Metazoa > Chordata > Mammalia > Artiodactyla > Camelidae > Camelus > Camelus bactrianus. Next base: position 3,765,345 of record NC_133546.1, read on the forward strand.
ACCACCTAATTTTCAGAGTGAGTCTCACCAGTGGTAAAGGAAAAGAGTAGGACCCTTCTAGCTTGAAAGGGTGAAAGAAGAAGGCCGGCAAAACTGGTGAGGCATCCTGAGAAAGTCCCACTTGTTCCCCTCTTCTTTTCCTCTCTTGGTCTTGCAACGTCCAGCCAGTGGGTGGGGCACTCCTTGGCTTTCTAAGGGCAGTGTTTGATGCTCAGATTCAGGTGGTGCCAATATAGACGCCGCACGGGGATTTGCATGTTTCTCTGGAACAAGCTGTTTGCACACCAGATTCCAAGTCCGCCTTTGTGTTATCCAAGTGTGTAGAGCCTGACGTCCCTTAGAATCAGGGTGAATATACAGCGCGAATTTGGCAGAAGACCAGGAGGAAGCTGTGTTGAAAATTTAGCCTCAAAAGTATTTCTTACATCCTTTGAGTACATTCTTTGCTGTTTTCCCCAAATTTCTTATTATAATAAAATACGTCCTCAAAATAGAATACATGTTAGTATTATTCATTCATCTTTCATTCCACTATTAAGCAGACATTTTGAAACAGTATTACTAACTAGATGTTGAAAGAAAACACAGTACAGAGTAAGAAACAGGCAAATTAACTAAGAATTTTAAAACAGTACCATAAATTCCCGAAGAAATACAAGCTCACATTTCTAAGGAAATCCAAAAGATCTTTCTGAAACTATTCTTTTCTTCATCTATTTTGAATTGTGTTTTTTTGATATATAAAATTGCTTTAAGTCATTCTTTAAAAAATTATCATTAAAGATAGCAATATTTTTTATTTGGAAAATAGGAACAGAATATTTTTAAAGAGAGCTAGAAGAAACACTGAAATTTATATCAAACGTTAGTTTTACTTTCTGAAAATATCTGAAAAATAGTATTAGGGAATGACCAGCATATTTTTAGCAGACCAACATGTGTCTAATATATTAATCATGAAATATACCATTCAGATGTGGATAAAATACTGAGTTATAATCCAGGAAATGTTGGCTGAGCGAGATGTGTTTGCTAAATTTCCTAAGCAAGTGGAGTAGAAATAATTGGAACCATATGGGAACTGACCTGGAAATGCATTAAATCCAGGAGGTGGAGATGGGAACAAGAGAGAAAGACTTAATACCTCACCGGAGAGAAGCTTTCTAATTATGTAAAATATTTCTGTGGAAAATTTGTTCCTTAAGGAAGTAACATTAGGTTCTGAAACTATGTTCCTGACACTGGCAAATAAGTTTCCATCAAAACTTCTATAACTAAAAGGGAACGAGTTTCTCGGGAGAATCTAGATACCAAACTAAGGAGCTGTACTGCAATTAACAGTATATTTAACCAGATTTTCTCTCTGAGGGCCATGTGAGACAGAAACTACAGAGAGGTGTGGGTGCAGGACATATCTTTGTCTCTAAGGATGACACAGCGGCTTGAGGAGAATCCAGGCTTTCTGTCTGCTGTACTTTTCAAGATATGAATATATTATGGATAATGCAGTAAAATAGATAAAGTTGTCAGAAGCTAAATGTGACTGTTAAAAGCAGATGTACAAGAACGCTAAATTTATACACGTTCTTCCTGTCAGTAGTCAAGATGTCTGATGAGATGAGGTGGGTAATTGGAAAACTACCTTTTAGGAAAAAAATAGATTTTTCTCAAAATGATTTCAAGAAAGGATACAGAAGTCAAAGTTTTTAAAACATTTTTAACGATTAATTTTTAGGCTGTAAATGATTGTCTATGATAAATAGGAACTAATATCCAAAACATTTCTCTGTATTTCATTTATTTATTCATTTTTGTTGAAGTATAGTCAGTTGCAGTGTGTCAGTTTCTGGTGTGCAGCATAAGGTCCCTGTCTCTAGTATTTTTGAAGGAAAATGCAGTTGAGTTCTTTTTTTTTTTTTTTTTTTGTCCCCATTTAATTCAGTCCTCATCTGATCCTGCACATCATGATTTTCTGACTCCAGTGTCTGTAATAATCTCTGCTGGTAAAGGGCCCTGAAAACCCAACAGTGACACAGAGCAGGACCTCAGATTAAAATGCTCACTCTGTCTCTTGCTCTGAGTCTTCCAAGGAAGAGACTTAATGAAAATAGAGTTTTCTCCCTCTCTTTTCTCCACAATGGTAAAAATATCACCATGATCCCCCTCCTTCCCCAGTTCACCAGTGTATTTAAATATGAAGCACAAAAGTACTTTCTGGATTAGTCCTGGTTAAGTCACCTGCTCAGTGATCTTCCTCAACATCACAGGTATAAAGGTCACAAAAATATTTCCTGACTTTGTGACTGATTATGTGGATAGAGAGCTAACAGGCTGAAAATGATAAGGCAAAATGCCTTTGCGGGGGGTGGGGGGGTGGTGTGTACCATGGCTTGCGTGATGCTGTCCTGCATTCAGTTAAACCTCTGGGCAGCCTAGTGAAGAAAGAAAATGTGTTCTACCTGAAGATTTCTATATTTTAGGAACAAAAGCATTGTCCAAGGGAGCAGTCCATCTCTGTCCAGAGGGAGGCTTTTTCAGTTTTTCAGTAGGAAGAAATTATAATCATTTCTTCTGTAAGGGACAGAGATTGACTAGCTCGAAAAAGTTTAAGCACTTCCATCTATAAAAGACTTCTTTTTATTTTCATTATAGACACTGAATAATTCAAACACAATATAAAGATTTACATTTGTTCAATAATTTAATTCAAGTTTCTAGTCCTAAATTCTATGCTCTATCACCTAAAAATAATGGTTTCTTTCTTAATATTTAAAATCAAAAAGTCATCTTGAGACACTTTTTCTGTAAAATCGCTGTATGGGGTCTATGCTTTTAATTTTTATATTTTCAGGAAACACACAGATTTCTTTCCTTATCTGAACTGGACTATGATCCCTTTGTTACCAAGCAGAGCATCAGCCCATATCCCCCAGGAAGCAGGTTACACAGGACCATCTTGATCATGAACCATATCACAATTTTTAAAGAAATGTTTGAGTGCCAGATGATCATATAATTGAACTGCTTTTACTAAGCCTTCCTTCCAGATTAAAAAATGCCATTTAAAATGCGGAAACATAGTTAACGCATTGGAAGACTCATTTCGGGCGCACTGTTACTGCCCTCGTTTTAGGATGGCATGCCTTCTAGCGTGCGGCTGATGAGGGAGCGAACGTCTAAGCAGTCTTGCTAGTTTACAGCTGGGGATTTCCTTAACTCAACGGAAACACCGGGAGGCCACGTTGCACTCGGGGCGGCGCGTACACACAACGGCACAGCGGCGCGCGGCTCCGGTCGCCCCGCACACCGAGCGGGGATCTCTCGTTGCATTTTCATGCATCATTTACAAGTCGCTGCAGTGATTCCAGAAAGTCAGCACATCTCACCAAGTTAACACAAAGTAACTTCGAAGGAAAGAAGCATGTTCTGTGGTATCTAGGCGTGTTTGCTTCTGTCCATTGATTGCATTTAAAACACAAGTCAAGCAGGAAGAAAGATGAGCAGCTTGGGTGGGTGTTAGGAAGTGCACAGGTCCGCTCGCGGAGGGGAGGGGTCACTGAGCTCAGTTTCCAGCGACAACATGAGGGGACAGGGTTTGCATTCTAAATTTGAACCATCAGGATGCACACTTTACATTCTCTGCGTAAATACATGTGAGTAAGGGCATACCCATAAAAACAGTTATGTATAAAGAACGTCCAGAACTAAATATTAAGGGGAAAAAGAGAAAAGCAAAGCATTAAAATTGTCAAAGAATTTGACAGGCATTTCATGAACGAAAAGAAACAAATGTCGAAGTATCACACGGAGCTCGTGTGTATCATTAGTCATTAAGGAAATGAAATTTTAAATTACATTTATCATAATATTTAAAAAATCGGACCAATTACTGGAGAGAATGTGGAGCAAATAGAACTCATTTACATTTTGTGTAGGATGCAAAATGATACAGTCCCTCTAGAAAATAGTTTGGCAGTTTTTTTTTTTTTTTTAATAAAGTTAAGCATGTGGTTAACAAATGACTCACTCCTAAGTATTTATCCAGGATACACAGAAGCATAAAGGATCTGTGTGCAAGTGTTTGTAAAATCTTTGTCCGTGGTTGCCATAAAACGTGAACAAGTCAGATTTTCTCGGGGAAGGAGTGGCTGGAAGAGGCCTGTGATCATGTATGCGGTGGAGCACCGCTCAGCAACGACGTGGGAGACTTCCAGCATGTCCGAGCGCAGGGGCGGGTCTGGAAAGCACGATGCTCAGTGAAGGAGCCCTGCCGCAGTGGCTCCGCATGCTGTTGTCTCACTTACGTGCGGCGTTTTGGAAAAGCAAAAGGCGCAGAATCAAGACTTGGTTGCTGCCCGGGGCTGGGGCTGGGAGGTGATTAACTAGAGAGGCGCCTGGGACAACTTCACTATGTAAAGGATCTAAAATATTGGTGGCTATTGGTCTGTGTCATGGTTGTCAAGTCTCCAGGAGCCATTAACATGAAAAGGGTAAATTGTATTGTATGTGAAATGTACCTCAATCAACGTAATGTAAATACACCCCCCCCCCAGACTAGGTCAGTGTTTCTCCAATGTGCAGACAAATCTCCAAGGATCTTATCAAAAAGCAGATACTGAAACAGTAGGTCTGGGGTGTGGCCTGAGATTCATTTCTCTGACAAGTTCCTCCGGGGTATCTGTGATGCTAGTCCGCAGACTAGTCTGAGCAGCAGGAGAACAGGCTACACCTTCATGCTAATCAGACTGGGCCATATTTACGGAGCTAAAACCAGTTAAAGATAATTGACATAAACTGTGGCCCATAGTTTGGAAATTACCTTGACATTTTTGGAGGTTGAAAGTCTTCTCCAAGTGTCCTAGTTAAGGTCAAACTTTTTAATGAAATAGAGTCTGTGAGGGAAGACTTCTGGGTTCAGCCAAAGGCCCAGGAAATTTGAGTCATCTGATCTTGATTAATAAGCTTTTACAATGTCAACAGGATCTGAATTTCCAAAATTTCATTCACAAAATTCTTATGAAATTTTGTGTACAAATCTACTCTCCTTACAAGATATAATGGAGGCAAGTTTTATTTTAATACCTGAACTTTTGAAGGCTATGTGATATTTTTAGGAAGAGTTGAAGTTGGCATTGGAAAAGATTGTCACTAAGCTGTTCAGTGATTATGATTCAGCCCTTGATCTATAATAATACTCCAAGGAAAATTTTTATATTTGTGCTTCTTTCTAAATTAGGTTACAGAAAATCAGTAAGGGAGATGTTTCTTTTTATCCATTAATGGAGCAAAGCTTTTACAGGGCCAAGTCATATTCCAGTTTAAATTTTCCTTAATTTAGTTGATTGTAAAATGATACCTTTGCAAGTCGACATAAAAGAAACAGCATGTAAATAGCTTGGCATAATTTATACCATACTTTTAATATTACCAAATTTTTAAAGATACCAGTAAGGATATATTCAAAGAGTTTGCATAATATTGGAAAGACATTTTCTTTCTAAAAGGATAGTTATGAATGCATCATATCCTAAGTATTTTACTTTCTAGGTTGTGATACTTTACGAATAAAAGATGTTTTAAAATACTCCTTATTTTGTCCTTTTATTAATGGTAAAGATGGAAATGAAGAATCTAAATAAACAAAATGCCACCAAAATAGTCCCCTTATATCTTGATGGCATTCGCACTTAACACACACTGATCGCTACCTTAGTCATTTCTTTCTTTCTTTCTTTCTTTCTTTCTTTTTTAATTGAAGTGTAGTCAGTTTACAACGTTGTGCTAATTTCCGGTGGACAGCATAGTGATTCAGCTATATTCTTTTTCACTATAGGCCATTACAAGGTATTGAATATAGTTCCTTGTGCTGCACAGTAGGTCTTTGTTGTTTATTCGTTTTATATACACTAGGGCGTGTCTGCAAATCCCAAACTCCCAAATTATCCCTCCACCACCTGCAACCCTTACACCCTTGGTAACCATAGAAAACAAACATGTGGTTACCTTAGTCATTTTCGTTTGTTCTTTAATCTTACCTGAGAATTTGTTTATTTTTCCCAGTATCCATTTTTTTCTCTCAGATCATCTTCCCACAATATAACATATAAACCAAGGTTTTAAAATCCAGCATTGTATGTGGAGGGAGTATGTGTCAATATTAGTGATTTTGGCCAGTTAAATGGACTATGTCAGGCTTTGCCATTCATGCCACAGCTTTTTTGGTAAATTTTTTAAAAACAAAAATCTATTAATATCAAGCAATGATTTATATCATTTAACGGGAAAAATAATCATTATCATTCTCAAATTGTGCCTTTGAAACTGTCCTATGCTCAATTAATTAACATATTTGGATGCTCTAATGGATATTTTATGGAATATCTTATTGGAGAAATTGGGGTGGCACTTAATTCTTGTTGAGCAGTAAATGAGCAAGTCTGCTGCCCATGGCAGGAGAGGAAGCAGTGTGTTGACTCTGCTTCCTGCCTACAGCATAATTGCTTACTGAATTTTCATTGAGTTTGTGTTTGCATCTGTTTTATTTACATGAATCACTGACAATCACATAAAAATTAAAAAAATCCGTCTTAAAGGGTCTTTGACCCTCAGATAACATCTTAACTGGTGACTGCAAATGCCGCAACACTGCTTACGTGAGAACTTGTGCATCTTGCAGAAGTGAAATAGGGTTTTATAACAGGTGCCTACTGCCAGGGCTGAGCCAGGGCGGATGATTAGACCAGAGAGACCCCGACACTCAGCAGGAAGCCGCAGCACAAGGTTGAGCGCTTGTCAGTGTCATCAGTGACGCAAGGTGTGGGTCTCTAAAGAAAAGCAGCAAGAATGCTGGTTGGTGGCACCGCGGATGGCTGCATTTCCTCTGAGATCTTCTTAAGAGCACTGTTAACAGGGGGTAAGTACTTTTAGAAGATGGAACATAAAAGCCACCAGATGGAATAATAAAAGCTACTTCATAATCATCAGATTTTTCCATTTGAGTGAATGTCTCAGAGTTGCATGCGTTTTTACCACTTAGAAAAAAATATGAGGACACTCTCCCATAATACTCTTCTCTCCAAAACAAAACAAGAAGATGTCACACACACACACACACACAGACACGCACATGCACACACACAGACACGCATGTACACACACAGAGACACACACATACACACACAGACACGCACATACACACAGACACACACAGAGACACACATGCACACACAAACATGCACACACACAGACACGCAGCACATACACACACACAGAGACACACACACACACACACACACACACACACACACACACACAGAAGCGTCTACTAACCAGACTGTGGTAGAAGCACTTAGCCTAGAGAATTTAGCCACAGGGAGAGGTCTCCTTGTCTCTTTTCCTTACCAACTTTTTGTTTAATAAATGTACTTTGCTAATGCTCAATTCCATGGAGTTTGTGCTAGAACATAAATATATATAAAACTTACCATGAATCATAGATTCACAGAATTACTGGGTTGGAAATAATCCTAGAACTACACTTGTTAAGCTTGGATTTCTTCTACCCTGAGTGTCTCGTCTGCATCTAATACCAGGAGTATTAGGAACAACACATTTTCTCACGGGATGGCTGTGTCTGTAAGAAGGTTCTTAAATTCAGTCAAAGTGCACCTTCCTGTACGTGACCCCTCACTTGCGGGTAACAGACCTACTTCTTAGGACAATGCAGAAGGCTAATTCCCATGTGCATGGCAGACTTTCATATTTCTTATTCTTCCCAAGTGAACTTTTTTACCAACAAAACTTATTTCAACAGCTTCTCATAGGACAAATGTGTTGCTTCATCACTCTGGTGTTGGTATTTAAAATATGTTCCAATTTTCCTACCTCCGTCTGCAAGTGTGTTCTGTGACAACAATCACTGTGCACGCCAGAATTAGCAGGAAATATTCACAAGTTCTGTTTTAAATCTCCTCAATGATCTGATAATTGGTGGTTCATCTCCTAAGATGCTTTCCTGTGTAGAAAAATCAGAAAAACTGAGAGAAGGAATAGATTTTACAGAGTGAGATGTTGCATTTCTTTGGCGTATGTTAACATTGTTGTTCATTCACTCCTTTATAAGTTTATTCACTCATCAATTTATTCATTCATTAGAAATGTAACAAAGTTATAGGCAAGGTTTATGAGATACATAGTGAAGAATCAGTCATCAGTCCTGGTGCCAAGAATCACAGTCATTAAGAAACATAAGGAATATTATGGAAGTAGGGAGTTTGCTGCAGAACGTAATTCGTGTAACTTGACTCCCTAAGGTTGAGTGTCGTGGGTTCTGACATCGACAGCTTATTTCTAGGTGGGAGTCAGCTGTATTCTCTTATGTTAAGATTATTATTCAATTTAATGTTTGAATGATTATATATGTATATATTATACATATAATAAAATATTTTTAAGCAATAAGCTCTCTTTGATTTGGTAGTAAATTATTAAAGCTGGACATTTTGTTGTAAAGGGGAACACATCTTTTAAGGTATATTGGATTATATATTGAAATTTTTGTAATCATAATCTGTAAGTATATATAAAGCTAAATATAGAAAATTTAGTAAATAAAATACTAAATTCTACTTTGTATGGTACGTTCACAGTTAATGAGAAGTTATCAATGCTGATACTTGCACTCGTCCTAATGAGCCCTTGAAATTTATTTTCTACAATCCAATCAAACAAAACCAAGTTGTACTGGGGAGATACAGTGTATCCAGACATGCAGATAGGTAGATTTACATTTATTCTTCCCATAAAAGTTTACAAAGTGGATATTATTAGTCCCGAAATTACAGAAAAAGTAGTCAAATTGTAGATGTGTTGAATCACCGACTTTGTCATTTTATAGCCAGTAAGTTCCAAATCCTATTCTGATGTGACTTCAGACAGACATGAGTTAAATGTTTTATGTTTTCAGATAACATTTTCCTTTTTTATGCTTACCAAAATTGCTCATCTTGCCAGAATTACTTGAGAATTGTAGGATATGCAACCAGAAAAGGGACTGTTTACAGGTGCTTCTCAGTCACAAGGATTATGATGACCGGCATCCGTGTTTATAACTAAGGCTTAGAGGAGGCACGTGTGTGGTCACTGCTCTGTTTCTAGAGGCTCTGCCAAGGGCATCACTATTTGGCTTTTCTTAAAGATGAAAACCTGAAACTCACCCATCCACCAAAGTAAACTGGGAGGGCTCGAATCAGATCCTATCCAAAGGCAGCCTTTGTGAAAAATTACTGTAAAGCATTTAATGCTCAGATTTTTTTTTTAAGGTTTGAATGTTAGTTGTGAAAATAGAAGTACAGATTTGGTATCGCTTCAGGCTCTGCCTTCTTCAATGTATGAGGATAATGAAGTTAGTGTCTGTGTTTCTGGAAAATGGATGATGACGTCCACTATTGATTTGGGGACAGGTAGAGAACAACATTATAATAATCCATCCCAGCCAGCTTGACCTTTTACTGATCTGGACTTCATCTTGAGTGGGAGGAAAAGGAAGAATAAAAAAGCGCCTCTATGAGTGGAGGGTGATGCAGGACTTGTCACATCCCTGGACTTTATTATTATTTATCATGAAAGTGCAGTGATCCATCAAGCCATTAATCTCATTAGAGGCCTGCACATCAGGAGGACAGACCATGGTGAGGCTTCAGAGGATCTGCTCAGCAATAAACTTTAAGCATGTTTCAAGGTCTTTGTAAGAAAATGGGCCTGAAAAGCAATGAAGGGGCTGCAAGTATCTGTCGCAGCTCAACCGTCACCTCTGTGAGGGTTTCTGGGATCTTCCTACTTACAATCGATTGCTCCTTCCTACATCCTGGGCCTCAATTATAGGTCATAGACTATAATCAGAGAATGTTAAGCCTGCGAAGTCACTTACAATTAAGTGACACCTAACGACACAAGCTCATTAGAGGCACGGGGCCTTGTGAGAACACCTGTCTCCCCCAGCAGAATGTAGCTGCTAGATATTAAACCTGGTCCTCCCGACTACCTCTGTAACAAGCACTTCATCACAGAATATTAATGAATAAGACGGTCCAGGTGAGAAAAGCAGACCAGATAAAGAAGAGAGAAGGGCACAGCTGAGAGCAGCCTTCATGCTCTGGCATGGATGAAAAGGCTGCTGGAGGAGGAGGCAGGAGTCTACGGGCACACGGGTGAGGCCACTGGCCATCAGAGAAGGGGCGTTCATTCTGCGCAAAAGCAGCAGTGAATCTTCAGTGCAGGCTCGGGGTTATTTAATTTAAAAATATTAAACTGGCCCTATTTCCACATTCATGAAGAGCACGGTTGCTCATTCTGCCGATCTCTAAACTGCATCTCTTCGTGATGACGGTCATTTTTAAATCTCAAAGATGTCATTTGCATGTACACAGCAGATCTATAACAAGTGTGAAGCCCTGTTGCACAGTGTTTAAAGTGTAGCAGCTTGTGCCAGCAGGCGAGGTTCAAGTCCTGACTCCATCAGTTACTCACTGTGTGACCTGGGGCTGTCACATCGGTAAATGAGGATCATAATAGCAGCTACTGGAGGAGTAAGTATTAGAGCAAACAAAGGCACTGAGAAAAATTTCAAGACTGTGCACTGGTCAAGAATTAGATATAACACCAAAGCATGAACACAAAAAGCATATAAAATAACTTCAAAAGGCACTATCGAGGAAATGAGAGGATAAGTCACATACAGGAAGAAAACATTTACAAGGCATTTACCTGATAAATAACTTATATTCAAACTATAGAGTGCACTTAGGACAACTCAACAATAAAAAAGACAAATAATTCAACTAGAATGGGAAAAAAAAGATGTGAATGGATATTTCACTAGAGAAGATATTGTTTTGGCTAATAAGGAATGAAAATGTGCTCAAATGTGTTGCAGGGAAGTGCACATCAAAGAGTTACCACTTCGTGTCCGTCCGCTAGGAGGACGATAATAAAAAAGACAGAAGACCCCTACTGCTCCAGAGAATGAGGAGACACGGGAACTCTTGCATATTCCAGGTAAAAATATAAAATATTACAGCTGCTTTGGAAACAGTGTGGCAGTTACTTAAAAATTTAAACATACATTACCAGAAGACCAAGCAATCCCACACCTAGGAATCTACCCAAGAGAAATGAAAATGTATGTCTACACAAAGAAATGTAGCAACCTTATTCATAATAACCCCAAAGTGGAATAATCTAAATGTCCATCAGATAGACACACAAGATATAGTATGTTCCTAAAATGGCATATTATTCAGCCACGAAAAGGAAAAAAGTACCAATACATGCTCCAACATGGACCAACCTCAAAACTATTATAAGTGAAAGTGATAGAAACCAGAAATAAATAAATAAATAAATAAATAAATAAATAAATAAATAAATAAATATATATAAAAATGGAATTCATGAATCAATTTATACAAAATACATCAAAAATGCAAATATAGAGAGACAGAAATCAGATCAATGGTGGCCTTGGGCTTGGATTGAAAGCAGGTGATAACTGCAAAGAGATTCGAGGAATTTTTGAAATGTCCTAAAACTGTTGTAATGTTTGCACACTTACAAATTTACTAAAATAATTTAATTCTACACATCAAATGGGTGAATTTTATACTGTGTAATTTATCCCTCAATAAAGCTTTAAATTATACATTCATGAAAAATGAGTAGAAAATACTACAAAAAGCATTACTTACTCTTACGTGTCTATTAAAACTCCTAAGAATAGGAATATACACACGTTCTAACTTATGACAATAACAGCACAATACTATTGACTCGATGGAGATTTTACATTAACTAAGAGGTTACATGTGAATCGCCCAGATCCATTGCATGTTACATAGAAGGTTTTAAAATAAATGCTAGATATGAGTAGTTTTTATTTTTCAACTATTTTAATAATTATTTGATATGAATATATGTACAAGCATGTTTATATCCATTTTATATACTTAAGTATATTCCACTTGATTGAATTCTCTTAGCTCGAAATTAGATTTTTCTTGTCACTTGAATATAGTTCACAAAATTGCATACTGATTGTTCATTTTAAATTATCACAGCCCTGTTTTTATTTTTATATAAATTATTTTCTAATAAATTTCATTCTTCCTGAATATTATTTCTATTTTTACTGTGAACCATATGATTGAAACAGAACAGGGTAAAAATGCTGAAGAATTGTTTGAATGGTTGAAGAGTAACAAAATAATAAAATTAGAATATTATTAGTAAGTTACTAGCTCTTGCTTGCCCCTGCAAATCCCAACTGACAGAGTTCTCCCCAGAAGTAACTGCTCTTCTGGTCCTTGTGTTAATTATCCCTTTGTGGTTCTCTACAACTTTAATGGCTGAGTGTGTGTGTGTGTGTGAGTGTGTGTGTGTGTGTGTGTGTGTGATTTAAAGATGTAATTTAGTTTTGATTTTGAACTACATGCATGTGGAACCACACTCTGTATTTTTTTTGACTTTTAACTCAACCTTGCATGTTTGAGATTAGTACATGTTATAAGCAGTCAATCTAGTTTTATTTTCACTGATAGAATTCTGTTGAATGGATACTTTGCAATCATTTATTCATTAGACAGACGATGTAGGATGTCCCAAGTTTTGTTCTTAACAGATGCAGCTATGAACATCATTGTATGCCTTGTTGATATACATGGGAAAGCGTCTCTATTTCACTGCTGAGTTGTTGGGTAGATACATGTTCATATTTGCATGTTAATGCCCAACCATTTTCCTCTTTCCTTGTATCATTAACATGCCAACTAGTAATGCCAGTGAGTTCTTATTCCACAGTCCCACTAACATTTGATATGTTGAATACATCTTAAATGTTTTGCCAATCAGGAGCACGTGGAATGGAAGTCCATTATATTGTTAATTTGCACTGTTCTGTTTCTTAATGAATTTGAACATATTTTCCAATGCTGATTAACCATCTATCTCTTCTGTTGAAGATTTATTTCTAGTAATTAATATTAATAAAATGGTTACTAAAATAATTCACTTAAATATTTTCTTGTTTATTATTGATACAGAGAAATACATACTTTTGAATCTCAAGCTTCTATCCAGAAATTTTGCTAATTTCCCTTATTAATACTATTAACTTTCTTGTAGATTATTCAGGATTTTTTAGAGACAACAGTATTGTCTTTAAAAGGGAGGGGTTGTGTCCTTTCTATTCCTATAATTTTCCTCCCTCCCTGACGTACTGCACTTGCTAAAATGCACAAGTTAATGAGAAACAGAAGTGATGGGACAAGCACTGAGTGTTGTTTACATGACGTCTTGAAGAACACGTTCTTTTATGTTTTTAATAGGTATCATTCCGAATGTTTCTCTAAAAGTGCCTTATTGCTTGCTTCCTTCCTTCTTTGCATTTATTTTGCCTTTCTGTAACCACCTTCCCAATTTGATGCTTAGCTTATTAAATTTGACCACTTTCTCATTTAAGGCTTAAGAGTATAATTTTGTCAATAGATAACACTGTAACTACATGCTGGGAGTTCTTCTGTGTTGTATTTTTGGTAATGTCCTGTTCCCAAGATTTCTGATTTTCATAATTATTTCTCGAATTCATGAGTTATTTAGAAATGTTTTCCTTAGTTTCACAACATATGTGAATTTTCTGGATGTTGAAACTGAGAGAAAAGATATGGTCTACATGGCATTAGTCCTTTGAAATTAGTTCACCACCTAATGCTGTTTGAGGTTGATATAGTAATTGATTCAGTAGATGGCATTCTTCCTCAAGTTAATTTTGAACCTATACCCTAGATATCAGTTAGGACAAACTGTAAGTTAATACATGGAAGCAGTGAGCTTTCACAGTACAGTGGTATTGCTGACAGAATGCTAGATGTAAGTCGGCAAATATGAGGTCTAGTGCGAGTTGACACACTGATAACTAACAGATCCAAAGACTCAATCTTGTTCTGTCTCCAAAGCCCATATTTTTATTGACGATGCAATACTGCTTCTCAATTTAGCAAATATTCTGTTTATACTCATTGTTTAATTCTATCTATAATCAGTTGATTTAATAGTCTTCCTTCTGAAAACCTGACCACACCCAGTCAGTAATCTATATTTTTAATCAAACTTTTTTATTTTGAGGTCATTGTAAATTCACACACAATTATAAGAAATAATGCAGCGATAGCCTGAGTACCCTTCACCCAATTTCCCCCACTGGTAACATCTTACAAAACTATAGTGCAAAATCACAGTTAGGATACAGGCATTGGTGTGGTAAAGGTGCAGAACATTCCATCACTGCAAGGATCCTTCATGTAGCCATTTTGTAGCTATATCCTTTCCTCCCTCCACTTCCATCCCCTCCTTAACAACGTGGCAACCACTAATTGTTGCCGTTTGCAAAATATTCTCATTTTTAAGAAATGTTATAATAAATTGAATCATACAACATTATCAGCTTTGGAGATCTGCTTTTCCAATCAGCATAAGTCTCAGAAGATTAATCCATATTATGTATGTAGCAATGGTTTTGTTTGTTGGTTTTTGATGAGAATTTTTAACAGCATGAATGTACCACAGTTCATTATGGCTCTTCACCCACTGAAGGATACCTGGGTTATTTCCAGCTTTTGACTATTACAAATAATGTTGCTATAAATGTTCAGATGTAGGTTTCTGAATAATCCTAAATTTTTATTTCTCTGGAATAAATGCCCAGGAATTCAATTGCTGTGTTGTATGGTAGTTGCATGTTAATTTTTGAAGAAATTGCCATTCTGTTCTCCAGAGGGCCTGCAGGATGTCATATTTCCACCAGGAATGTATCAGTGATCCAGGTCCTCCTTATTTTCTCTGCTATTTGACATGGTCACTATTTTGTTTAACTGATTAATTTAAGCTACTGTTATAATTAAGTAATGAAACTAATTTTGATTTTAATTTATTTCCCCAGTAAATAATGATTTTGAACATATTTTAGTCTGCTTTTATTGTCATCTGTATATTGTCTGCAGTGAAATGTCTCTTCATATATTTTGCCTATTGGATTGTTTGTTTATTTTTTTCACTTTCGAGTTTTGAGAGTTCTTTGTATATTCTATATGCTAGTCCTTTGTTAGATGTGCGGTCTGCAAATATTTTCTTCTACTCTATAATTATTTTTATCCTTTTAACAGGTTATTTCACAGAGCAAAATTTTTTTAATTTTGATGAAATCAAATTTATCATTTTTTTCCTTCCATGGATTGTGCTTTAAGTGAAAAGTTTAAGAAATCTTCCCATCTCTATATTGGGAAGCTTTTTCCTATAATTTTTTTCAAAAATGTTATATTATGTTTCCTATTTAAGTCAATCAATTTTGTCTTAGTTTTTGTATAATGTGTGACTTCAGATATTTTTCAGGTAAAGTTTCATTTATTTTGACTATAAGTGTACAATTGCTCCACAACCATTTTTCAAGAAGGCCATTTTCCTTCCATTGAGTTTCTTTTAACTTTGTCAGAATCAGTTGCGCATTTTGTGTAGCTCCATTTCTGAGTTTTCTGATATGTTCCATCGGTCTTTGTGTTTATGCCTCCTCCAGTAGCACACAGCCTTGACTAACATACCTATATATGAAGTTTTGAAATATGGTAGGCTGTTATCTCCTATTTTTTTTCTTCCTTTTGAAAATGATTCTTACTGTTCTAGCTCATTTGACTTTCCATATAAATTTCTAAAATATTGTCTATACCTATAAAAGATTTGTTAGTATTTTGATACAAATTGTGTTACATCTACATATCATTTTTGGTAGAATTTACATTTTTATTTTGTTGAGACTTTCAACCCATGAACATGGTATGTTTCCCTCTATATTTAGATCTTTTGTTTCTTTTCTCAGCATTGTGTGGTTTTCCGCATATAAGATCTGCATATGTGTTGTTAGATTTGCATCTAAGTAGTATATTTTTGAGTGATATTAAATGGTATTAAATATTTTCTTGTGTCTTGAAATCATGCTGAACTGCTGAACTTACTTTATCATTTTATAACTTGTTTTTTAGAGATTCCTTGAAATTTTTTTACATACTCAATCATGTTATGTACAAGTAGGAAAGTTACATTTCTTATTTCCAACATGGATTTTTAAAAAATTTCCTTTCTTAGCCATATTACATTGATTTGATCTTCCAACACTATGTTGAATTAAGAGTAGTGAAAACAAACATCTTTGACTTGTTCACTATTTTAGGATAAAAACCATTCAGATTTTTCACCTTTAAGTATAATCTTAACTGTTGGATTTTTGTAGATAATTTTTCAGTTGAAAAGGTTTCCTTTTATTCCTATTTTTTGAGTGCTTTTACCATGAATGAATGTTGAATTCTGTCAAATGCTTCTTCTGCATGAATTGTTATGATTGTTTGATTTTTCTTTTGTAGCCTGTAAATATGGTGAAATATATTGATTGATTTTTGAATACTGAACTGACCTTGAATTCCTGAACTAAACCCTACTTGGTCAGGGTGTGTAATTTATTTCAAATATTGTGGAATTTTGTTTGCCAATATTTTGTTAACCTACATTCATAAGGTTTCTTAAGATAGTTTTCCCTTTCTTTGTCTGGTTGTGGTATGATGAAAATAGGCACTTTGTAAAATGAATTGTGAAGTTTTCTCTCTCCTTCTAATTTCTTGAAGAAATTGTATAGAACTGTGTTAATTTGTTAAACATTTGGTAAAATTCTTCAGTGATACCATCTGGTCTTGAAGATCTCTTTTTTTTTGGAGAGTTTTAAGATTACAAATTCGATTTCCTTGATATTCACAGGGATAATAAAAGTATCTTTTTTTATATTGAGTGATTTGTGCTAATTTTTTCAAATACTTAGTCCATTTTGTCTATGTTGTCAAATTTGTGTGTTTAGAGTTGTTCATACTATTTCCTTATTATCTTTTTTAAAAATTGAAGTATAGTCAGTTACAATGTGTCAATTTCTGGTTTACAGCATAATGTTCCAGTCATGCATATGTATACACACATTCATTTTCATATTCTTTTTTTATTAAAGGTTATTACAAGATATTGAATATAGTTTCCTGTGCTATACAGAAGAATTTTGTTTTTTATCTATTTTTATATATAGTGGTTATCATTTGAAAATCTCAAGCTCCCAAATTTAGCCCTTCTTACCCCCTTTCCCCTGGTAATGATAAGATTGTTTATTATGTCTGCAAGTCTGTTTCTGTTTTGTAGATGGGTTCACTAGTGTCCTCTTTTTTCTTTCTTTCTTTTTTTTTTAGATTCCACATGTGAGTGATATCTTGTGGTATTTTTCTTTATCTTTCTGGCTTACTTCACTTAGAATGATGATCTCCATGTCCATCCATATTGCTGCAAATGGCATTATTTTATTCTTTTTTATTGCTGAGTAGTATTCCATTGTATAAATATACCACAGCTTCTTTATCCAGTTATATGTTGATGGACATTTAGATTCCTTCATGTCTTGGCCATTGTATACAGTGCTGCTATGAACACTGAGGTGCATGTCAGTTTTCTGATTAAGAGTTCCCTCCAGATATATGCCCAGGAGTGGGATTGCTAGATCATATGGTAAGTCTATTTTCAGTTTTTTGAGGAATCTCCATACTGTTTTCTATAATGGCTCTACCAAACTACATTCCCACCTGCATTGTAGAAGGGTTTCTTTTTCTCCACACCCTCTCCAGTATTTACAGTTTGTGGACTTTTTTTAATGATGGCCATTCTGACTGATGTGAGGTGATATTTCATTATAGGAAACCATATGCAAAACAAAAACACAACCTATGGAATGGAAGAAAATATTTGCAAATGATGCAACTGACAAAGGTTTAATTTCCATAATATATAAACATGTCATACAACTTAATAGCAGAAAAATGAACATTCTAATCCAAAAATGGGCAGAAGACCCAAACAAGTAATTCTCCAATGAAGACATACAAATGGTCAATAAGCATATGAAAAAATGCTCACTATCACTAATTATCAGAGAAATGCAAATCAAAACTACAAAGAGGTATAACCTTATTATCTTTTTGATGTCTACAGGTTCAGCAGTGGTATCCACCGTTTCATTCCTGAGCACAGCCTGGCAAGAGTGACAGTCTAGGCTCCTTGCCTGGCCTTTGCTGCCGTGGATGGGGCTGCAGCCGCGTTATCTTCTGTGGTGCTTGTCTGGAGTAGGAAGGCTACTGCCTGGGTTTCTGCCTCGCTCAGACCTGCAGGTTTGGGGGAAGCTTATTTTTGTCTAGGTGCCTTGGTGATCCTGTTTCTGACCTTCTTCAGCTCCAAGTCTGGGATATTTGAGGCAAAAAGAAAATTCAGGTAACTAATCGTTGTGCCAAGTGTTCCAAGGTCCCTGGCAAGTCTACCTTCATTTTTCTGCCTTTCAGAAACCGATGTTTGTCTTATGTATAGACTTAGAAGGAGTAATAGAGAAAAGTCCAGCTACTCTATCTTCCCAGACATGGAATTTCCTATTTGCTTTTATTTTGAATCAGTGATGGTTTAAGTATCACTTACTTAAACATTTATACCCATTGTTTATATCATCTCTGAAACATTCTCCTGACTTACTTCTGACTGACTATGATTATTCAAAAAATCCTGTTTTATCTTGGGGCAGCCCTTTACTAAAATATTCTTCCATATGTTATTAGAAATTTTAACTAAGAGGGTTTTATTTCGTGTTTAGAAAAAGAGGAAAATGTCATAGTTAGTCTCATCATTTGTTATTTCAAATTTAAAATTAGAAATTTTTCTAGGGCAAATTCTACTGCACAAAACTGCTTAACATAAAGTGTATTCTTAAGTGCTTGAGGTTCATTTCTTACTTTATTTCTCAGAGTGAAGTATTCTGTGATCTTTATCATGGAAGGAACATTCTAAGGGTTCTTTTTTTCCCTTTCTTTTCCTTTTTTTTTTTTTTTTTGCTATGCCTCAGTGATAGACCAGCCTTATGATCTGGGCAGAAGTAATGTCAAGTGACAAATTATTTTATTCATGACTATAAATCAAGTGAAAGAATGTGTTGCTTGCTCTAATAGCACTGCATGCTTGTTATAATGTGTTATTCATTCATTGTGAACTATGTTGAGTCTTCCAATACATCTTCTCTGTTTGTGGTATACTCTGCAGTTTTATCCAAGGTTAAATGTGTGTGTATATTTGTTACCTACTTTTAAACCACTCAGAAATAGAAATTACAGCTTTCAGTAGCTTGGCACCAGTGTTTATTGAAAACACAGACTCATAAGCTAAAAGCTATTATTGTCTATATACTTTTATTCTTTTTTGTCTTTCCTAACAGTGACTAACTCTGTCAGAGTTGGCTTTATTTGTACACCAGAGAACAAACAAAAATAGGTTTTACATACTTGAGTGGGTACAAAGCAATATATTTTATGGTAGGAAATGTATAGCTTTTCTGAATTCTAACAATAAAACTTTGACACCAGTTTACACAAGCCACACAAAAATCAAGAACAGAAAATGTCACATTAAAAAATGGCACTTTATTTTATGTAGCTTTTGAATTCAAAATCCAACCCAAGGGCAATACAGATTAATATGGTTTCAAGTAGGAACAAGAAAAGGTAATTATGAAGTTGCAAAGAACAGCTGGTGTTTATACTAGTAATCTCAAAATGGACGGAAAATAGTTGAATCAAGAGGAAAAAAGCTGTGCTAGATGATATTGAGTGCTAAGGAGAGGATTTTTAAACACTCTACCCTAATGGCCAGAGTTAGGTAAGCTTACAGGATCATGAAAAAAATGGAGAGATAAAGCAAGGAAGTGCTTACATGATAGGAAAGCCATAAAAAATCATTAGGAAAGATTCAAACTTTAGTTAAAAAGAAGCAGGAATAAATGTTTCCCTTCTTCTCTGCCACTAATTTGAGATTTCATACCGTTTGATTCCTAACAGTAAGCATGAAGTTACATTCGTCCGTCTTCAGTCGGACAATCGTGTGGCCACCTGACACAGCCATCTGCAGTCACGCAGAAGCTGCTGGGTGACTTGAATAAACTTCCATCCTCACTCCCCATGCAAGGGCTTCCACTACTTCTGTTTTCCCTAGAATTAGACTAGAATCGTGCCGTCCAAACCAGTATATTGGTCTTCGGGATGAACTACAGCAAGGAATGGTCTTAACTAAGAGTGTGAGGAATGAAGAGTGGAGTGTTTCTACTTTCTTCAGATTTTTGCAGAGGCTTTAGGAGCGGTGGCATCACCCCAAGAACAGAACGTGTATACATGTGGGATACTTTGTGGAGGGGCAGAGAAGGGAAGGACTATAGAACAGAAGATCTGGTTCAAATGAAAAACAGGATAGAAGGGGCACCAAAAAGAGATGTTTCACTACCTCCACTTTGAGAAGAGGGGCCTCCCACCTTACATTTCAGATCCTATAGCCTGGTGCAAAATCTTTTGGCAAAGATCCTCCGGTTATTTTTCTTTCAACACAGAAGTAAGTTTGTAATTAAAAAAAAATCTTAGTAGAACCCGGAGAAAGGCCAACACACTGTATTTTCACAATCAGGTCCACCTCAATGGCCGGATGCTCTCCCAGTGCTCCCTCCATCTGCATCACACCCCGTGGCTTGGGGCGGGTCCCAGGCTCTGGAAGGAGACAAGGTGGAAAAAAGCCATGTCCTGCCTCGAAGAGGTTCCCTCCCACAAAATGTAGCAGCTTTGTTGTGCGTCCATCAATTTTGCTTCAAGCTTTATTTTTTTTCCACTCACACAAGAATGTTGACACAAATAATCAATGAATAATCTATCATAGGAATAGAAAAGAGTTTTACTCAAGCCAAACTGGGGATGATAGCCTGGGAAGCACAGATTCAAGAAGCACCTGAATTGTGCTCCCCTGAACTAAAAAAATGGGGGTAGTTTATATAGACAAACACTGCAAAACTATACATGTTGTTTGTCAAGAATTAGGACTGCAGGTGGCAAAAAGTAATAGTGTTTGTTAAGCAAGGATTGGTTGGGGTCTGAAATGGTTGCATAGTTACAACAAGAGACCTGGAGACCTTCAGGATGCAATTGGCAGCTGCTAGTAGATATTATCTTGAAAATGGCTGGTGGTGTCCTTGAGTCTGATACAGTTCAGAAAATTCAAGACCCCAGGGATGCAGGAACATGTCTGAAACCACATCCACGTGGCTACTCGGCTCCATTTTGAGTGTCTGAGCCACAACTACTCCATTTTCACTCTTCAATGCATTATTTTCTTTAATGGTGAGAGCAGATGTGCAATGCACGTTTGGCAGGCCATGAGACAGGCTCTCCTAGTGAGCGTAAAGTTCAAACCAAATCATGTATGAGCCAGAATGACTAACTCATGCTTCAATATTTGAAAATTTCCTCCATTAAAAATATATATCCCTATTGAAAAGGAAACAACGTCCCTCTTCAGGCCACTTTCCCATCCTGGAACCCAAAATGCTGGTGAACCAGAAGCTGGACACTGAGATCAAGCAGGTGGCAGGTGCAGCTCTTGGGGGATTCCCTACGAAGTGTTCACATGGTTCGGAGGAGAAATGGGCAATCGCCTTTGCTCACCCTTCCTCACCAAGAGGGAAGACGAGGTGATGCGGAGGAAGGTCTGCTTGAGACTCACACCTGCCCACTTCCCTGAGCCCGCTCACTCCTCGTTCATCATTCTTTGGTGATTGAGGATGGCTGTGTCTTAAACCTCCCCGACCACAAAAAAATAACCCCACCCATGCTGGCCTGATTCTTGGCCTCTGAGATCAGGGCAGGGATGTGGACCTCTTGTTCCTTCCTGAAGTAGGCTGGCTTTCCCATGAGCGAGGGGTCTGCTCGAACTTCAGGGGACACGAGGCCACTGTGGGAAGATGCTCTGGCAGAAATGACACTTCTTGGCTCGGGGTGGATCTTCCCTTGAATGATGAGCATGATGAACTGGGGATCCACAGGCGTGGTTCTGGTCTACTTTTGATGTGTGGATCAGCATATTCCTTTTGGCACCTCTCACACTCTGTACAGAACACCCGATTAGACTTTGTAACAGAATTTGATTTCCTGCCCTGGGAGACTTCTTAAAAGTCAAGCCCACCTTCTCAGCTTCCTTCAGAGTGTGGTAGACCCTCAAGTCAGCCTACTCGGGTGCACAAAGGTGTCTGCTTAGGGGCTGATTGTGGCACATGCAAAATTATTTTCAACTAAAACAAATTTGTTAGGCTTACACTACCTCATTTCAAGACCTAATATAAAGCCGTAATAATGAAGAAAGTGTGGTCTTGGTATAAAGATACACATACTGGTTTATAGAATAGTTTCTTAAATACAGAAATAGTCCCACACATACATAACACAACTTTGGTTAATACATTTTTGCCAAAAGTATTAAGGCAACCCAATAAGGAAAGATAGTGGATTTTTAACATTTTTTAATTTGTTTTTTTAACAAATGCTGTTGCAGCAATTAGATACTCATACGGGGAGAAAATAAATGGACCTTAACCCTTACCTCATGCCATATATTTACCTTGAAATGGATCACAGATTTTTTTTCTTAAGATGGCTAAAACTATATAAATTCTAGCCACTTTGGGTCAACTTGACTACGATGCGGCTCGTGTTGTGTTAGTTTTGTTTACTGTGCTTGGATCTGTCTGCCTTTTTGTATCTCTGGTTTTATAGTTTTCATCAAAATAGGAACCTTATCAGTCATTGTTCTTTCACATATTTTTTCTGCTCCTTCTTCTCTTTTCTCTTCTAAAGAGCACCTTGCACCCCTTCGTGTTGTCCTGCAAGTCTCTGAGGATCTGGTTATTTCAGTCTTTTTTCTTAGTGTCCTTTATTTTGGATAATTTTGATTACTATGTCTTCAAATCCACTGTTTCTTTTCTCTACAGCTTCTAATATTCTATTAAGTCAATTTAGTGAAAATTTCTTTTCAAATATATTTTTCCTCCCTACAAGTTCCACTTGTTTCTTTCTTATATCGTTCATTTCTCTCATTTAAGAACTTGAATGTAGCTGTAATTGGCTATGATCGCTGCTTTCAAGTACTTGTCTCTCATTATATTGTCTCTGAAAATTCTGGGCCCCCATTATCTGATATTTTCTGTTTATGGGTCACATTTTTCTATTTCTTTGCATATCAAAGTATTTTTATAGATTCTGGATATTCTAAGTGTTATAATTTTGAATGTTTGCATTTTTGTTGTCTTCCTCCAAATTGTGCTGTAGTCTGAGTGGGCAGGCAATTAAGTTACTTTCTTTAATAGAAGGTTTATTTTTACACTTTGTTAGATTAGGTCTTGATTAGGTTTTCTTCTAGGGATGTGCAGCCCGACTACTAGCGGGGGCCTAGGCGGGCTCTGCTGAATGCTCTGCCTGGGGAGTAAGGCCCCTGCTCTGGTTGGCAGGATCTCAAACATCGCTGAGACCCTGTGTACGCTCTGGGACTCACTCAGCCTGTAACGTCCTGACAGTCGCTCTTCGCCTGGAGTTTTTAGAGTTCTGCCCTAGCTGTGCACAGTTTAACAACCTGTCGTAGTTCTGAGGCGAAGCCTGTGCAGACTTCCGAAGCCCTTTCTCGGTGCAACGTCCTCCTCTCAGGGGGTCAGACCAGGCGTTCCAGCTGCTTCGTCTCCCCAGCTCCTCTGTCTTTGTGCAAGTGGGATGCCCCCTCGTTTGTCTCCTCGGTCTCAGTGACTGAGTCCTGTGCTGCCTGCTGCCCACGGCTGGTTCAGAGCATCTGCTTATTTCAGTCTTTCATCCCTTGTGATGGTACCACAAACACAGGGCCAGATTCTCTTTATAGCAGGAAGCAGAAGTACGAAGCTTAAACCTTTCCAAGGTGCTTTTCATGCTTTGATAAGGCATTTCCAGACTGGCTGTTACATTAGAGCTGGTGGCGTCTGATACAACGGGACCGCCTTCCTGGGTGTCTGCAGAGTGTCGGGGCGGTCCGTGAGGCCCCCCACCCTGGCTGATGGGAACTCAGACATCTCAGGTCCCCATGTGATTCCCGACCTGCTTCCCCATTAGCTCTGGGACAGGGTTGTTTAGCCGGCCTCACGAGCTCCACCTGCGAGCGCACATCTTAGTGTTCAGCCAAGGCTTTACAGGGCCACTGTGCAGACCTCGGGGCGCTTCCTCTGTGCCGCATCCTCCTCTCTAGAACTCTGTCCCACAAATTCTAGCCATCAAAGCTTCCGTGAACATTCTCCCCAAGTCAGGGAAAGCTCCAGGCTGTGTCTTGGTGGCTGGTCCCTGCAGCACCGTCTTAAAGCACTCCCAGCAGGAAGCCAGGGTGGTGACCGAGCTCGCCTCACTGCTGTCCTTTTTCTCAAGGTTGAGTCCTTTGCCACCTGTGGTCCAATATCTGAAGCGGTTGTTCTGTATATTTTGTCCAGTTTTCTAGCTGTTTATGACCATTCGGATACCAGTTATCCTGTCATGACATGTCCAGATTTGTGATATCTACATTGATTCTTTTCTTCTACTATGGGCTTTGCAATTATAATGAACATTTCCTGAGCACGTACTCCTTGTGCACTTGGCATAGAAATCGGGCATTCGTATTTTATTGATAAAGAACTGAGGCAAAAACAGTTTGGTTAACATGCGTTAGGTCATAGAGCTAATAAGCTTTTGAGCCAGGATTCCAATGTGTGACGGTCTAACCCCGAAACAAGCTTGTTGTTAACATCCGCGATATGATAAGCTAAGACAGAGCAGCACGTTATGCAAATCACTTACCAGGCAAAGTTCCAAAAAAATGCAATTTCACAAAGAGAACTTTGCAAACTGAAAAGTGTTATGGAATTACAAAGAATGGTGGTGATCTTGAGGACAGCGATGGCTTGTGTAAGACACATATACTTATCACACAGTCTGAGACATATTTACATACAAAGAAGCATTTTCTAATCTAGAGTATTGTCCAGTGAACTCATTTATTTGCCAATGCTCATTTAGTACCTACTGTGGGAGGCTGAGGAGAGAAAGAGAAAATAAAACATAGGTCCCTGCTGTGGAAGAAGGTGACAACTCACAGCAGTGTTACTTCACCTCACTTTGAATTTATCACCACGATTCCCACGTGGGCCTTTCTCATTGCCAGGCAATCCTGTAAAGTTATATAAACTACATTCCTACTCCCTGAGACGTCTGTTTTACATCTTCTCTTTCCCTCTCAACTGTCCAGCATCCTTTAGCTCACGACGCCTCATCTCATTTTACTTAGAAAATAGAAGCCACAGGAAAGTCAAAAGCCCGTCTCCCTCGGCACTGAAGGGCTCCACTGTCTCTCTTGTTCAAACGGACCGACTACTCAGCTGCATTTCCAAGGATCCTATGTTTGCTCTGGGTTCCCCTCTTCTCACTGTCCCTAGCACTCTGTTTCGGCAAATATCCCTTCCTCCTTCTGCGCCATTATTCTGTCCCTCTGTGCCAGATCATGTTTGGTGAACAAACATGTCCTTCCTAAAGAAACCAATACACATGCACGCATACATGTGGACGTTTCACTCTCATCACGTGCTTCACCTCCTCTTCCTGGTCCTCGTCGGAGCACAGCTCCTCAGCAAGGTTCCTTCCAAGCCCTGCGTCCACGTCCTCAGCTCTCTTCACCCGCCCCTCAGGCTGCCAGCTCTCCTGCTCTAGGAACCTGCTTGTGCCAAAGGCACCAATACCCTGCAAGCTTCCACACCCAGTCAGCAATTTGTGCCGTCTCTTCATTACTCTCTTTTTCCTGAAACACTTTATCCACGGGCATGCTTCCCGGTCACCACAATCATGGTTTTCCTTCCCTTCTCTTTATTCTTACTCTTATTTATTGGATTACCCTCTTCCTGGCTTCTGGATGTGAAGTTGCTTGACCTTTCTCTATTTTGTATACAGAATTACTGCCTAGAATAAGTGCCAAGTTTACATTTCCAGCTCAACCTCCACTACGTCTCAAGTTATTCAACCCAAGGCTCCGCTTTCTGATGGTCTGTAGGCCAGTCCAAGACAACTCGTCCACGAAAGAATTCTTCATTGCACCATCCTTTCCTCCATCTTCCTCATCTCAAAAATGCCCCAAACATCTATCTAACTGCTAAGGTCCAAAACCTAGAAGTCACACCTCATTTGCTATCAATCATCACGTGTCCTCAACTCTTCCTTCAAATCATTCCCTGACTCTGATCATATCCTGCCAATCTCATTACTGTCACTTTACTGCAGGTCACCTTGATTCTCAACTCAGCAATTTCTCTTTTTGTTTCTAATTCTGATTTTCCAAATATCTCTTCTTCATGCAGGACACAAAGTAATCTTTCTAAAAATTAAACCAGGCCACATTTCTTCACTGATGAAAAAAATACTTCTCTCACATATAAAATGAAATGCAGACTCCCCGGGTTCCTGGCCCTCGTCCACACTCTGATGTTGTCTCCCACGACACTTGTCAGAGCGAGTTTCTCCAGCCTGCTGCAGCAGCCTTGCTCGGAAGTTGCCAAGGCTGTCCACGCATTAGGGGCTTTGGCATTGGCTCGTCTCCCCGCCCGGAAAACACTTTCCAAAATATTGTCATGGTTTCTGTTTTGCTCTTTTAGCAATCTGACCTAATTGATTCCCCAACGCAGGATTTCTGATCATTTAGTTAAAGCATCCCCATGTCCACACTTGCCCCCTCCTATCCCAGGGCCTTGTTTTGTATTTTCTTAGCAAATGTTGCTACATGAAATTACATTGTGTATGTGTTTGTTTAATTTTTTACTGTTTCAATTCTATGAGGAAAAGAACACGGTTTCCTTGACTGCTGTTTAGAATCTGCTGTCACCAGCCCTGAGGACTGGACTCTATGTCTCATCTTGACAATCTTCTTAGCGCTGGAACTGCTACTTTCAGTCCTGCCAACTCCGCCTTCTGCAGAAGTTTCTACTGCCCCATCAGCATCGCCAGAAGGGTCCTCGCCACTCCCGTCCCTTTCAGTCACTGGCTCTGAAGGCTAGTGTGGCGCCTGCTGGCTGTGCTCGTGCTGGTTGAAAAGAAGGCTGGAAAGCAAGTTTCTGAAGGTTTTAGGCTCTTTGGAGAAAGGCACTCTCTGCCTCCCAACAAAACTAACATAATAAAGAATTCCTGCCACATCAGAGGACGGCTCAGATGCTCACCTGCCAACGTGTGGCAAAACCCCATGAAGGCAGCCAACGGGAGAATCCTGAACTTGTGTCACAAATAACTTAGAGGAAGAGAAAATGAGGCTGGAGAGAACGCTGTCAATGAAGACAGAGAGAAGAGAGAGTCTTAAAAACTGTAAGAAGCAATTAATTTCAAACACTATAAACAGAATGAGTAGCGTAAGAATCAAAACAAAAGGTCACTGAATTAAGGTGTCTGACCAATCACGAACCAGATAATGACGGTTGCCATGGAGTGCCGAAGCAGACACAGGTCGCAGGGTTACACAGAGGAAATGCAGGAAGGAAGTGCTGGTTCTTATTTATAAAGCTTCCCTGAGGAGAGAGAGGAAAAGGCCACTAACTAGAGGAAGGAGGAGGAGAGTCCGCAGAAGCTTTCTGTTTCATGACGGGATGGACATGGCTGTTTATTTAAGGTGGGGGACAGGCTAAGGGCCCACAGAGATGGGTTGTAGGTTCTGGGGAGAAGCTACCACAGTAGCTAACGTTTTAGTGAGCTCCTAGAGGAATCATGAGGGGCTCATTTTAAACACATGGAAAGATTATCTCATGACTAGAAGAAATTGCACCTTCCACTGAAACTAGAGGAAAGGGAAGAAAAACAGATTTCAATAGGATCTGGATAGAGACAGGTTTTTGAAGTGATAGGGGAGAAAAATGGAGTGCAATGTTTTCACCTCCTCCACCTCTGGCTTATTCTGTCTGAGGTAGGAGACAATCCTTTCTGAGAGTTTTAGGAGAGATAGAAGTAAGCAACTAGGAACACATCAAAGAAGAGCAATGCAGTTTTAAGAAATCACCAGAGACTGAAGACTATGAGTCCACAGTGGTTCCATTCTGTGATTTTTCATTGTTACGCAGCCTTGTTACAGGAGAGGAAAGAGGGATTTTTTTTTTTTTTTTGATAGACACCAGGCTGGGATGCTGATGGACATAGATAACACAGGATAAGAGGTTATCAGAAATAAAAAATTACTGAATATGGTTTAAGTGCTTGACCCTGATGTCTAATTGATCAGGAATTAGGAACGGAGGTGAAGCCAGGTGAATCAAGATGGCGGAAGGGGGAGACTGGAAATCGCCAGTCTGAGGAAGAAGAGTGGGAACCTGGCAGCGGGGTGAGAGGACCATCAGAGGGCAACACAGGCCTAGAGGGAGACACTGAAGCTCCTGCAGGCGAAGACTTCAGAGAGGCTGTCATTCTGGGTTATGAGATGGTCAAGAATATGGTCACACAATCAGGGACCAAAGTCAAATGATGGTTCACAATTTAGAAGGTTGGGTGTGTTTATTTGCTTTTCGTTTGTGTGTTTATATATCAAATGGTGTCCAACGGGCGGAGTTCAAAGGGTTGGAGGAAGTAAGAGGTGAGAAGTTGAAACATGAAGGAAGATCCCAGAGAAGCGTAGAAATGGGAAAAAATGAAACATGGGAGAGGAGAGTTGACCAGGAACTGTGTTTTACTGAACCCCCATCGTGATACAAGAAGAGGAACAGTAAGATTAACTGCCTTCTAGGTTCCAAGTAAAGAGTCGGTGAAAATAATTTTAATATTAGTATTAACTGTTTCCTGTGGTCTTTGAAACTTGGTCATTCCTCATTTTACAAAAAAAAAAAAAAAAAAAATTTGTATGAGCATGAGAGAAACTTTCAGTAGCTTCAAAAGTGATGAAATAGTGGCTTTCCAGATGTATTACCTTATTTTGGAAACAGAGTCTACCACAGTAGGTGATAATATTCTTCAAGGAGAGGGCCACGAGCTGAGTTGGCCATGCCAGTTCTGGTCTGGGAGATTTAACGGCTTTGTAAGATCTTCATTTTGAGAGGTGGCTTTTGGAGGGAGGACGATTGTTTCTCGTCTTCCCCGTGGAATCGAGCATGCTGTCCACACACAGCGCTGAATCCCCCACCACCGAACTGTGTACACTTGTACTTACCTTCCTTGCCATCGCTGCTTGATAACATGCAAGATTTTGCAGATTAGTTACCAGTTAAGAACGGATGCCCTTGAATCTGAAATAAAGGTTCTAAAACTTTATAAACTCCCTTACATAACAAAGATTGACATTCACAGTGATATTACTAATTCATCTAATATTTAAAAATTCAGATGTCAAATATATTTGTTTAAAAGACGTTGAAATATAGTATTGAAATATAGGCAAACATCATTTTTTCCCAAGATTTGTTCTTTATCATCAGATTTTTCCCTGTGAAACTTAAAGAATACACTTAACATTGTTTAAAAAATTTAAAAACAGAGTGTAGTTGAAGCCATAATAATGTACTAGTCCAATATAGATATTACAATGAAGTAATATCTCAATAATATCTGTGCCCAGGAGAAGAACCTGGAGTATGAATACGCAGATGTTACCCAAGGCGGGTATTTTCCTTCCAACATGCAAGTTACATAAGCATGCCGAGTTTGAGAAATGGAACCGCACTGGATTCCTATTAAAAGGTAATTGTAAATGATTTGGAGGACATTATTCAGAAAGAACAAGAATCAGCGGGTGCGTCTGAGTATTTGCACTGCCCGGGAGATACAAGGTGCCTTTCAGGCTGTTGTAGCAAAGCGCCGCGGCCCGGGTCGCCTCCCCGCAGCGGCAGTCGCCTTCTCAGGGTTTCGGAGCCCTTGGTAGCGGGCAGGCTGCAAGCGGGCCCTTGGGCGGGGGTGCACAGCCGTTGGTGGAGCCCCGGGCCCGGGCAGCTGCGGGAAGGCCTCGTGAGGTCCGGTTTCCCCGCTCGCTCAGGGGTCGCTCGGGGATCGCGCCTGGGCTGCGGCCGGACGGGCTCCGGCTGATCCCGCGCACCCGCCGCGCGCGCGGCACACGGGACCAGCCCCCCAGCCCCGGCCCCCGCTGTCTCTCCGGCGCCCTCTACGGGCACCCAGCTCACTTTGAAGGAGAAATTCCTGCAGGAGTTTTAAGGATCACAGACCATCCATGGAAGCCGAGAGGCAATGCATTGATAACGCACACGCTCACTTCAGGCAAAACCTCCATGACAACTTATGTCTTTGCTACTGATCATTTTAGTCATAGGATTACCGTTTACTTTCACGAAGGATAATTTTCCTACCAAAGGAACCCCAATAGAAATCCTTGTAAAGGCAAGCTAACCGATTTGACCAGAAATGGAATTTGGTTCACAGAAACCTGGATCATGCACGTGGCTTCTGGAACACTCCCATTGCCGAGAGCACTTAGCGAAAACTTCCCGTGTCTCTTTCTTACACGCAACAAAATAGGGGCGATGAGGTCCCATCCGCTTGTCTGTGTCGTGGTTTGGCGAGTCAGACGAGCCCGGATCTGGGCAGTAACTCAGGAAAACAGCTCCGATGGTGTTAGCAGCCCCCTTGCTTTGTACACCTGGTTCATCACTGATAAGCACACTTCACTTTTCAAAGAGGAGTCAGAAGAAAACGTCTCTTGTACGAACCCTTCTGTGACTGCAGTGAGGAGTGTAAGGTTGTATATTCATAACCTCCTTTCCCCCAAGAAAAGGATTTTGGGTTATTTAATGCAGAATACCGAACTTCCAATTAAAAATGAGAACTCTGTTGAACTGCGATGGCAATGCATCAAAGCGCCAGTGTTTTGAGAAAAACGGAGTCTAACCCTCTGCTCCACTGCTTTTCTCTTTGATAATGTTAGGACCCTGGCCACAGGCAAAAGAAAAAGCACAGGTACCAAGGGGCCAAGGAGCCGCTGCTGTGATTAAAGCCCTGTGGTAACTACTGCAGCTTCTCAGCAAAGGAGCTTAAAGCCCAGTTTAGGACGACAGGCACAGTCCCCAGGCCACCGCCAGCACGGGGAGCGTGCACCGCAGCAAAGAAAGGAGGCGGGGACGGGGCGCCAGCTCCGGGCGGTCAGCGAGGGGCTGTGTCGGCTGGTGAGACGGGCCTCCCCCCCACCCCCCGCCACGTGCTGGAGAGAGGACAGGGGCGCAGAGGAAACGCCGAAGTCCACTCGGGCTCGCCCGCCCGGGGAGCGCGCACCGCGGGAGGAGGGCCCATCCGGCGACGCCTGTTAAGCCGAAATGCTTGCCGCTTGCTGCTGACGTCGGAGTCTCCAGTTTCTGCAGTTAATAGTTATCTGAGGTCTAGGGCCCAGGCCGGTGCTGAGAGGCGCGGGGAGGACTGGAAGTAAAACCAGCCCCAAGCTGTGCCCCGCCCTCGGTGTATTTCCTTTCTTTGTTTTTAATGGAGCTCTTTCTAGAGACAGGTTATTCTTCTAAACGTGGTTCCTACTGAGACGCTTCAAATCAGGTCCTGTTACGCTGTCAGACAGGTGCCCCCGATACACAAGCAGGACGCGGGGGGAGCCCAGATGACTGAGCCTGACAGCTGGATCAAAGGTTTTACCAGTGAAACTTCAGTGAGAACATCCACCAAAGTCCGGCCAGCTAGCCTCCTGCAGTCTCGATGGTATGGATTATACTGCATTTGTGCCACATCATTAAGAAGTAAGTTTTCGTCTTCCTAAGGGATGAAATGTTCTCTTTTAATTGTTGGAATTTCAAGTATTAAATAGGGAAGTGACAACAAAATCATAAATAGAAATTCAAATACAGAAGTGGCTGCAAACACAAGGAGAATGTGTGAGTATGTGTGTGTATTGTGTGTCTCTGTGTGTCTGTGTGTGTTGTCTGTGTCTTGTGTGTGTGTATGTGTGTCTGTGTGTTTCTGAGTGTCTGTGTATTTGGGTGTATTTATGTGTGTGTCTGTGTGTGTATTTGTGTGTGTGTGTGTGTCTTTGTGTATTGGTACGGGTGTGCCTGAGTGTGTGTTTGTGTGTGTGTTTATGTGTGTCTGTGTGTGTGTGTGCACACTAAAATAAATAGATGATTGTTTCACATTTTGGAATGTGCCCACAAAGAAGCGCTCATCCTTCGAATTCAAACCTACCTTGTTCCAGTGGGCCTTTGGAGGGGCTCCCAGACGCGCTGTGCCGCCCGGAGATGACCGCTTCCCGGTCCTGCCCTCACCAACAGCAACGCGAGGCAGGGAGACGTGATGGAAGCGCCTGCCTCAGAGCCGAGGCGGTGCCTCCCGCCCTGGCTCTGCCACCGCTCCGCGAGAACTTGTCCTGCCACTTAGCTCCTCTGGACTGTGGTTTGCTCATCTGAAAAACACAGTGTTAGAATCGGAAGACCCACGTGTCTTTCAGTGCTGACACCGTGCAAACTATTTTTTGGTTTAAAATGAGAAGGACAAAAGCAAAGATGTTGTGCTTGTCTCCTAACCTCCAGATTCACCCAACATATCATTATGTTTTCCTCTTCCTTGAGAGAAGAAAACAGAGGACGTACAGTTTAAGCATTGTTTCAAATCACGCCAAGTGCTGCGTAGACTAATGAGGGAATGGTGAGCGGGGGTGCTAGTAACAGCGTGTGGTCAGCGTGTCCGCCTGCGCTCTCTCCTCGCGCCCCCACGTGCCTCCTGCATGAGTGGTGGAGAAACAGACGCATCTCTGGAGACTTAGTGCTTGTTTTTCATGTTAGAGGACGTTCATTTTTGGTATGATAAAAGGAAATATAAGAGAGAAAATTACACTCTAATCCATAAAAATTATATTAAAACATGCTACCAAATGTGAAATACCATGTAGCATAGGGGGGCGAGTTTAACCGGAATGAGGGGCATGCAGTCTATGTATTTCCCGGCATTTGGCTGCATTCTGTAATTTTACTGCATTTTACCACTGTGACATGTTCAACCCTATATAGTCTCACTTTTCTCCTGGCTATAACATTAAATTACAGCTCATCTTTCCCAATCTTATCTCTACTTCCCTGGAGAGACGGAGTCATTCCATGCAGCCCTTGGATTCTGAGGATTCCAAATCACAGTTATTACATCCAGGATTAGAAGCTGCTCTTTCCTGTTAAAAAAGGCAAAGGGTAACACTTTTTGAGTCATTTTCTTCTTTTGGGGCATATGACAGCTGGGAATTGGAGTTATAAAGCCTAGAAGCTTTTATATTTATACTAAATTTGACTAATATAAAATAATTTTAAGCTTTTGCTCATAGTTCTCTAATAAAGCAGAAATGATGAAGGTGATCCTAACTTACAGCATCTGCTCAGTGACAAAGTGTGGTAGAAAAGTTGTGACATCTTTTTATGTAGTTTTCAACCATTCTGAGATCCGGCAACACTATGAGATGAGTATTTGTACTCTCGTTTTAGAAATGAAATCTAAAGAGAGTAACGTGTTGCCCAGAGTCTCACAGTTACTTAGCATCAAGGTTAGGATTTCAGTTCAGTCTCAATGGAACTGAAATGTCTGGCGCTCTTGAGCACTTGTAAACTTTTCACATCAGAGCAAAGAGAATCACAGTCAGTAAGAACATACAAGAACAGTTTAAATACAGTAATGATTCTTGGAATAGCCACACTGAAATGTGTTTCCAACTGCAATGTATGAGAACTTGTAGTTCTTGAAAATGGGCCTTCATCTAATGAACAAACATTTGCATATCTGCAGTTTGACTTAGTTAAGCAAACCTGTATTGGACACCTGCTGTGCTCCTGGCAGGTCACCGGAGATTAAACAGCAAAGTCAGTAAGACAGTTTCCACCCTCGGGGAAATGTGGCTCCGTTCGCCATGATCTGACAGTTGAGCGTGATATAAAAGAGACACAAATAAAACACTTCGTAGGCAAAGGAAAGACGTGCTATGTTCTGACTACACGGAAGGCAGGTTTTATAAATATAACATTTTTATAATGTTCCTATAAATGTAACATTTGAGCTGAGGCTTAAAGGCTTATGTTCAAAGACCCTCTGGCTTGGCTAATTTCCAGTGTGATCTGTTCAAGCCTAAGGAAACAGTGAGATACAGAGGAGACTCCAAACAGCAGTGGTCCCCTGGCCCCACATCCTCCCGAAGCCCCGAGCAGTGCCACGACCTGTGACCAGCTGGATGATTCTTCTCCATTTGTTTACCTGGCAAAGTGGGAAATAAATCCACCCTCCTCACAGGAAGTACGGTCACGAGTTCCACAGGTGCTTGTCCCTGAGACTGTTAGTAACGCAGCCTTTCTGCAGGCTGCAATGGTCTGGGCACTCAGCTCCTAGCCTGAAAATAGAGATCGGGTCCACTGACTTTCAAATATTGAGTTTTAAGCCTTGACAATAATCAATAGTTGTAGGATAATTTGACACACAAGTTTACCTTCTTCCTGCAGACCTTTTCAGGTGCAGATTCTAGGACACAGCTGTGATCACACACCTGCTTGCTCAGGACCACACAGGTCTGTGATTCAGACAAGTGACTAGAATATGCAAACTCTGGACTGACTCATTTATGTGCAATAACAATAATTAATAAATTCAAGCCAAAATCTTGGATCATGTAGGATTGCAAGTTATGGAATTAGTAAAAACTGTCAACAGCTCAATTTGAAAACGTCTTGAAGATGGGATCTTAGCTATAAATGAAGAACGCATCTTACTGTCAAGAATGCAGGGTGTAATGTTTAAATGGGACTCAAAGATGTTGTATGTTAACTGGAATGACAAATTTAGGAAAGAAATCATTTTAAAGAGCAAAATAAAGCTATCTTCTGGTACAATTACAAAATTAGTTGATTAAAAGAATGCCACAAAGATAGACACGTGGGCAATAAGCACATGGAAAGCTGCTCAGCTTCAGCTCCCAGCGAAATGCAAATCCCAACCCAGTGAGATGCCCCTTCACACCCACCAGGGTGACTACGATCTAAAAGGCACTGAGAGCTGTCGGCCAGGATGTGGGAAGCTGCAACACTTACACATGTTTTTGTCCATCAATTGATAAATGGATAAATAAAATATGGTTTATCTATACAAGGATAGGTCGTCAGGCAACAAGAAAAAATGGATCATGCTACATGCTAAAACCTCCATGAAGCTTGAAAACGTTACGTTAAGGGAAGTAAGCCAGTCATAGACAACCACACGTTGTGTGATTCTGTTTCTATGGACTATCCAGGGTAAGCAGATCTGTGGAGACAGAAAAGTAGATTTGTGGCTGCCTAGGGCTGGGCGGGCTGGAAATGGAGAGTGACTGCTAATAGGTACGGAATTTCCTTTTCTGGGGTGATGAAGATATTCTAAAAGTTGTAGAGGTGATGGTTGCACAAAACACATTGAATTGCACACTTCGAATGGATGACTTAGTCGTGGTATGATGATATTATAGATGTCATGATAAAACAGCAGCTGAAGAATAAAGCATCTTCTAGTTGTGTGTGCATATATGAGTAATAGATGGAGTGCCCTGGGCGGCGTTGTAGGGGGTGTTGGAGGGAGAGAGACAGAGGGGAAAATTAAGGAAGAAAGAAAGAAAATTCCGATAGGAACAAAGAAAAGCATCACAAAAGCCTGACTGAAAGTCCAGTGCATGGTGTTACCTCAGTGCTCACTAGGAGAGGGACACTGGGCTGTCACCGTCCCTGAAGAGTTTTCTGATTTTTTTCCATCAAAAATCTTCAGCTCTAGAGAAGAAACTTTTCACAGCTGTGCCTCTAAGATGGCATTTCGAACTAAGAAAGAGGCAGACGTGGGTCAAAGATAAACGTCCTGAAATTGTGAGGGAAAGAACACAGTGGAAATCTCGCTCCCACTCCCTTCCCTTTGTTCCGAGGACCCTGGTGACTCAGCCCAGGGCTGGGCTGGAGCTGACAAGCAGGAACCCTATCATTGCCCTTTTCCAAACCTAATTGCTCCCTCTCCTAAATCCCCGAGAGACAGTCAGAAACACAGCCACAGACGGGGGAGCCGAAATAGGCTGTAATTTCTGCTCTGAAAACAAGGCCGGGTGTGAGACAGAAATCCTGGGAGTTAATTAAAAGCTATGGAAATGTCTTTCTGGTGCTGGTGGCCCTGTGCTCCAGTGATGGTGACTGCGTTTCCAAAAGGGCACAGGCACGAGAGATGATTGCTGGGGGGCTATGAGAAGTCGTCGACTTTTCTGTAGAAAAAAAAGTTACGGAAGTAAAATTCCCAAGTTCCAAACGGTCCCCATTGGATCAGAAGAGGTTTTGAGCCACTGTGTTGGTGCTTTCCCCCTAATTCTGTTATCATTTTATTTTGATATTTCAAACTCTATAAAATAATATAAAATTAAAAATAGAATTGCTATATACACAGATTGGAAAGAAAGTTTTGTAGAATTCTGAATGCATTAAAATGTATTGTATGAAACTACCTTGATCTCAGATAAACTTGGAGAAACACAATGCCCTTGAACTGGGCAATGATAACTTTGTGCATGTCCAACAATAGGGTGGGGACTAGTAATATTTAAAATTAATTTCATGGTATTTCCTTCCCTGAGCTGTGTGTGGATGAGCACAGTTTGGTGGAAAGACTCCAAGTCAAGGGCGGGAGCTCGGCGTCTGTGCCCCTGAGGAAGGACATGCACCTCGGGGTTCCAGTTTCTCCTCTGGGGGCTCTGGGTCCACAATTTTCAGGCTGCCTTCAGTTTCTTACAGGCTCTGGTTCCAGATTAGGGTGGTAAAACTAGTCTGAGGAGACAGCTAACCTTTTCTCATTGAGGAAAGAACAAAGACTCACTCATGTTTAGAACCAAAGATGCCATTCTCAAAAGACTGTGGCTTTTGAAACTTTTCTCAGTGTTTCATTTCTGATGTCTAGTCCATGCAGCAGTTGGAGATCCCTCTAGAGTGCCCTGAGTTTGCTGGTGCGTAGAGGAAGGGGAGGAATCCCAGGCCTAGGGGGTAGTACACGCGTGTTTGTGTTGTTTAGATCTCTCTGAGATGCTGGCTGCATGTTTCTCCTTTACTTACTGCTAGAGAGCCATTCAGTGACCACTGAATGCCAGACTCCCAGACGTCAGGGCTTAGACTGTGCTTGGACAGACAGACACATGAGCCAATAGCCGCCTTCAACACTAAGGCTGCCCTATAAAAACTGAGCTGGGAAGAGTTAAACACACAGGGAAGACTTTATTCAAGACTGCTGCAACAGGGGAGTGAGATTAAAGGCACCTTCACCGAAACAAAGAGGAGGAGGGTTTCAGCCGGGCCAGCTAGCGGGAAAGTAGGTGCTTGGGGACATTTGGACCAAGGCGGCCAACGTGAGGCAATGTCCACGTTTGCAAAGTGGCTCTTCTGGAAGGGGCTCCCGTCCTCCCACAGAGACTGGGAGACAGGGCTCTCTCCTTAGTGATGCTCTTGCAAGGGGATAATTCCCAGGACCTTGAGAAAAACAACCCAGGGTTTAAAACGGGCAGGATGCGGGGAGGTGTCTGACGTCTCAAAGCGGCAGAGAAAGAATTTACAACTGCAAGTTTTCTAAAGGAAACGCTTTAAGAAGAGGGAGGCTGGGGGGTTGTCTGCAGGAAGGAACCCATCTAAGATTGGCTCAAGCTGAGGGGAACGTTAGGGCGTCTTTGTCAAGGGGAAAATGTGCTCTGGGAACGCTGAGAAAGGAAAGAGCTGTTTTACTTAGATGAAAACCGGGTCTTTAGAGAAAGACCAAGATGACGACCCCTCCGTCCCTCACAGCTCACCTCCATTTCCCGTGAAATCAGACGTGTAGCTGTAACGGGCAGTTTCTGAGGAACAAGAAAGAAACCGCTGTGACTACGAAGCATTCCACGGATTCATGATTGTGGAAGGCGGCAGCCTGATGACAACTAAATGTGTTTCCTTAGTTCTTCTCTCTCTGCATAGTCTTCTTTATAATTCTAGTAACTGTGGACTTAACATAAAGGATGTGGCTGAGTGAGGCAGGAGACCCTCACGTTCGCACCAAAGTCCCTCGGGCCGCCACCCCCTGATCCAGCCTTGCCAGGGTTATGTCTGCTCAGACTCTAAGCAGAGCCGCTGCGTCAGGGATGGCTGGCCCCTAGCTCAGGAGAGAGGGTGGTGGGCCCTGAGGGATGCTGCTGAAGACAAGACCGTCTGGCTGCGCGGATGCAAAAGGAGAATAAGGCAACCTGTGAAATAAGGATCCCCCGGACACTTTCTTTGTGTTTGTTTGTTTGTTTCTACAGCCTGAGTGAAGGATCAATGAATAAAGTATTTAAATGGCTTGGTTAAAAGTGCCACATCACTCCTAATTCCTAAGGGCAGCTGCCATTAGGGAGATCACATAGCTACACGTATGTATTTGCACACACGTATATTTAGCTGGGACTAATATGTAAACAAAATGATATTTATATTTCCTGTCCATGGCTCTTTTTTAAAGCTCTTGGCACTTGCACTGCTAACGCTGCAGCACTAACTGGAAGAAGGAGCCCGCTCGCAAAGCTGTGCTCAGTTCTCTCAGGAAGGCCGCACCACGACACTCAACAGGCCAAATTCATTTCCCCTTAAAAAAATAGCAGTTTTTGGCCCACTCCTCATGTAGGTAGTAGCAAAACTTTAAGGTTCAAATTAAGGTTTCAGAAAGGTCTTCTTATGAATTTAAACTTTTCTGTGAAATTTTAAAATATAACTCTCTGTACCTGTCAGGTTTTTTTTTTTTTTCACTACTTAAGAAGGTCAGTACAAAGATTATGTACCAGTTAATGAAGTTAAAGCTGATTATCAGTAAAAGAAAAATAAAACGGTATAAAAGGAGAAGATTAAAATTATGCTCTGGAATGAGCAAGACATGAAACTGGGAGGGGAAGAAGGCAGGGAGGGGAGCATAAGTTAGGAATAATTAAGAAAGAGGTAATTAAAAATTAGGAAAGAATCTCCTAGAATCAGGAAGGATGGGGAAGGACAATGAGAAGTCTTGGAGTCTGTGCACCAACCCCAACAATCCTTGACCGTGTCCGTGGGGCCACGCCTCGCCCAGGCAGGATGCGGACGTGGTGATGTGTCCTCCAGCCACCTGCACACGTTCACAGCTGTTAAACCACACTGCACACAAGGGAAGGAGGTGAAGCGTAAGACCAGGACAAAAGTTAGGAAAGTGGATGCAACGACGGAAACAGACCTGACTGAGTGGCAACTACGTCAAGGAATGCAGCAAGCCAGTGAGCTGAGGGCTTCTACGCGGTTTTTGTTCTTGTTTTTGTTTTTGTTTTTTAACATTTTTTTATTGATTTATAATCATTTTACAATGTTGTATGAAATTCCAGTGTGGAGCACAATTTTTCAGTTATACATGAGCATATATATATATTCGTTGTCACATTTTTTTCACTGTGAGCTACCATAAGATCTTGTATATATTTCCCTGTGCTATACAGTATACTCTTGTTTATCTATTCTACATTTTTGAAATCCCAGTCTGTCCCTTTCCACCCCCCACCCCCTTGGCAACCACAAGTCACAAGTTTGTATTCTATTTCTGTGAGTCTATTTCTGTTTTGTATT
Source organism: Camelus bactrianus (assembly GCF_048773025.1). Taxonomy (NCBI): domain Eukaryota; kingdom Metazoa; phylum Chordata; class Mammalia; order Artiodactyla; family Camelidae; genus Camelus; species Camelus bactrianus. The sequence goes on from NC_133546.1 coordinate 3,804,913, forward strand.
TATGCTTCTTTTTTTTTTTTTTTTTTTTTTTTTTTAGATTCCACATATGAGCGATCTCATACGGTATTTTTCTTTCTCTTTCTGGCTTACTTCACTTAGAATGACATTTTCCAGGAGCATCCATGTTGCTGCAAATGGTGTCCTGTTGTCGGTTTTTATGGCCGAGTAGTATTCCATTGTATACATATACCACTACTTCCTTATCCAGTCACCTGTTGATGGACATTTCGGCTGTCTCCATGTCTTAGCTATTGTAAATAGTGCTGCTATGAACATTGGGGTGCACGTGTCATCCTGAAGTAGGGCTCCTTCTGGATGTATGCTCAGGAGCAGGATTCCTGGGTCATATGGTAAGTCTATTCCTAGTCTTTTGAGGAATCTCCATACTGTTTTCTGCAGTGGCTGCAACAAACTGCATTCCCACTAGCAGTGAAGGAGGGGTCCCTTTTCTCCACAGCCTCTCCAGCATTTGTCATTTGTGGATTTTTGAATGATGGCCATTCTTACTGGTGTGAGATGATACCTCATTGTAGTTTTGAATTGCATTTCTCTGATAATTAGTGATATTGAACATTTTTTCATGTGTCTATTGATCATTTGTATGTCTTCCTTGGAGAATTTCTTGTTTAGGTCTTTTGCCCATTTTTGAATTGGGTTGTTTGGTTGTTTCTTATTAAGTCATATGAGCTGCTCATATATTCTGGAGATCAAGGCTTTGTCGGTTTCATTTGCAAAAATCTTCTCCCATTCTGTAGGTTGTCTTGAGGCTTCTACATGTTTAGCATTGAGAGATTGAAAATGACCAAGAAGAATGCCAAAGTTGCCCAACAAATGACATTGTTGGCAGCATACCAATGGTGGATTGGATTTCTAATTGAAGGTCAAATCAACATGTAGATTAAATTTCTCTTATTATTTTGCCACTAAAGTTTAAGAGTCCCCCAGATGCATTGGAAATGGCCACTTTGCCAAGTATGTGCTGCACGGTTTTGAAAATTTCTGAATAATAAAGCAACATCAATATCCATTACATATTCTCCTCAGTTAGCCAAAACTTCATCACTTTTCAACAGTTCAGAGACCCCTCAATTCAGTGCTGTTGAGAGAACCTAGAGTTATCAATTTTATTAATATATGTATTTAAGCAATGCTCATTGCTCCCTGGGAAAACATAAGGGCATTGGATTTGTGTGCCGTGGACGAAGGACAATGAGAAAGACTCTTCGCCCCCGTGTTCTGGTCAACCAGGGTGCAGACTCAGGGCGGACCCTAGTCCGAAAGTTGACTTGACTTTCAACTGGACTTTCAACTCTTTTGATTCCTAGTGTGTGACACCCACTGGGTGAAGGGTTTCACAAGTATTTATTTTAATATTTACAAGAAGCCCATGGATAAGGTTTTCTTGTTCGATTTGAAACCAAACCTTTAGATCCCCAGTTTTTGTGTCATGTCAGGGCTTTTCCACCAATCTAGCGAAGTGATCCGAACAGAGGGAAAACGAACAAGCACTTTCTAGATGCCTTCAGCCTTAGGGCCAAAATTGGCCTACTCTAATTTTAGTACTTATCTGAAGTCCTGTGTTTCAAGCAAACAACTTTTCGAATGTACATTTTACTTCTTATATAGCTGTTTTAAATTTTAATATAGAAGGGCAGTGTGGATTTTTCTGACTTTCGAAGTAAAATAGATAAAACGGGAAGATCCACAGCATGTATCCATGAGACTCCCTTCATCTGGTCACGTGCTTTGCAGGGTGGGGAGAGGCAGGAGCCTCATTTGAGACATTTCACTTGGTAAGAATGTCTTTGGTTTTAAATGTAATATTTTTGGAGAACAGAATATTGTCTAACATTACACATACTTTGATATGTACTTTTTTTGCAAAAGAAAATGGATTTATCAAATAAATAAAAACCTTGAATGCATATTTCCAAGCCCATTCAGGAGGAGAAGATAATAAAACCGGTGTCCTTAGCCAGTATCTGGACCTTCCAGATTAATTCCCTGATATTAATAACTGAAGAAAACTGCACATTCAGACCTCATAGGGCCTTCACGGAAAGCTAAGATTTCTGCTTCAACAATTTACCATTCACGCATTAACTCATTCAATTAGGAAACATTTCTTGAACATTAGTCATGGGCTAATGTTTGCCTTAAAATGCAAAGATAGGTAAGTCCTCAACTTTCAAGAACTTTACAGCAGGATAGTTAAAATATGTGTAATTTCCTAATTGGCAGAAAGAACTCTGCTCATTATAACAATATTCAAATGAAGAGCCACATGCCAGCAAGTCCAATATGCCAACATTTCTTGCCTATTACTTGAATTTATACTGGATTTTCCTTATCTGGCATATTTAAGCCCAGCAATGCAAAAATGATAACGTATAATAACACAGCAACATTATAGACTACTTATAGATTAATGAACAATATTAAAAATTCAGACCAGTTATTCTAAGGAAGACATAAGAATTAATCTTTAACACGGTTCTCCAGAATCACATTAATTCCGTTCTCTAGTGAATATATGTATTTGAATATACTTTTCAAAAGGCTTCACATCTTCCAAGAGTTAGAGGAAAATTGTCGCCAAACCTCCTGCTTGGGCTAATTTCTCCACCATGATGTACCTACCACAGCTACCTCGCTAGAGTTGGAGGGTTTAATTGACAACAATAATAACTACAAGGCAAGTCTTCTTGGGGGAAAAGGTCCTCAGCTGATCAGTGGATAAAATCCCTCAATAGCCAGTACCTCCTTCCGCTGACACAGGATTCGAATCGCCTTGTGGTGCTAGTTAATCTTCTTAGTTAATCTGGTAAATATTCCCCAGAATGACTCAACTTTACTCTTCTGCACAGTTGAACAGAGGAAATATCAATGAAATTATTTACAAGACAGAAACAGACTCACAGACATAGAAAACGAACTTACGGTTTCCAGGAGGGAAAGGGGATGGGGAGGGATAAATTGGGAGTTCAGGATTTGTAGATAAGCAGTATTATATGTAAAACAGATAAACAACAAGGTCCTACTGTGTAGCACAGAGAACTGTACTCAAAACTTGCAATGGCCTATAATGGAAAAGAATATGAAAAAGAATATGTATATGTATGAATCGCTATGCTGTGTTTCAGAAATCAACACAGCATTGCAAATTGACTATACTTCAACATTAAAAATGTCAGCTCTGTGCCCCGTTGCACATTAAGTCAATCCCGAGGCGTGTCAGGAGGGAAGCACTCTGAGTGCGTTTCATATTTAATGCCAGCTGCGCTGTTCTCCAGTGAGAAGGCCCAGCAGAGCAGCTGTGGAACAAAATCAACCTGGCACCTAGAACTGTGCCAAAGATGAGCACACATTATCTTCCACTCTGTGGCTTCCAGAAAATCCTGTTCCCTGATTATGCAACTAAGCAAAGCCAAACTATACCATAAGCATCATATCACAAATATGAAACCGAATTGTCCCAGAGTTTAGCAAAGAAAAACTGCAAGGAAAAAAACAGGCATTTCCCCCCACCCCCCAAAGAATACAAATTCCATCAGAGAATGTCCTGTATTTCTTTAATCTGAAGAGGGAGATTGTGTTGTTTGTATCATTTTGACAAGCCACTGAAATAACCTTTGAAAATAGGATGGCATGCGCCTTTAAAAACCAACTGAGACAGTCCCTAAAAATAGTTTACCAAGCAGCAGAGTCAAATTGTTGGGGAATTGCTCCTTGATGCATTAGAGAGTCTATTCCTATGGCACTTAAGCCAGGCAAAGTAATAAATATAAAATGGTGATTTCTCTCCATGAGCTGCTCTTGCTGCTCCCACATGACTTCATTCCCACCCAGGAGTGATACCCCACTGCCTGCTCGCAGGCTCCTGGGTTCACGGAAGAAGGCAATGTGCTTCTGCTGGTGGGTTAAATGTACTCGAAAGAAGTGAGCAATTACAGTTAATCCCCGTGTTGCCTGGGTACTGCCTGTCTCTGTCTCCAGAGTGTGAGTACCAACGGGCTGTTTCAAGTGCAACGGAATTTGAGCCTCCAACAATAGAGTGCCTGAATACCCTTTTCTAACCACTCCAGACCCCCTTCCTCCCCCCGCCTCTCAGTCACGGCAGGGGAAACGCTGACCAAATGAGAATTTCTGTGTCAGTCCTGCCTGCTTAAATAATGTAATCGCGCCCAAAGAGAAACATGCATTTCCAAAAGTGAGCCATACCTGGGAAGGAACTTATTTGGAAAAAAAAAAAAATGAATTCCGATGGACAAAACTACTAAAGGGCATTTTAAAAATTAAGCTGTATGGGACATCACAAAATTGGAGCCATTGTAACCTCTTTGCAGATCAGTCATTTTCCAGGAACTCTCCAGAGCTGTTATTTAAGGCAAACATGTACCGCTGACTGCTTTGTTTTTGTAATAGTGAAGAGTGTAGGGAAATAAGGCATTGGTATTTTGCGCGATTGGATTTTTAATAGACCCAGAGTTTGAAAATCAGAATCTTGCTATCATCATTACTTCTCCCCTAGTTGTTTTAACTTGTCCTTATTAACCTCCTATGTGCGTGTTGCTTTATCAGTAGCAAGAAATATAATCAGATGCTGATATTATATTAAAGCTGAAAAGATTATCCAAACAGCTATTAACTTAAATATAATTAATATGTAAATAAGCGTAAATCTCTATTTTTGTTCTCCAATTTTTGAATTGAATAATCTCAAAGAAAGGGGTTCTGCTTCTGGATAGGATTAGTAAGGCTGGAATGAGCGTCCACCTAAACTGGAAAAAAAAAAAGCCAGGGAAAGTACAAAATCATAATGTTTTCTCAATGCAAAAGAGAGCTGTGGCAGCAGAGCTATCAGGGAGAGACTGGGCCCTCCACGGAGATGGGATGGGGAGGTTACTTACCTGTTGGCAGAGCATGAGAGGTACTGATGTCAGGTGCCACACGGTGGGGGGCAAGAATCCAGCTGGAATTTTTGAAGAGTTGCTTCCTGCCGAGACGGGCGGCTTCGTCAGTTTGGGCTGCTATAACCAAGTACCATAGACTGAAAGGCTTAAAAAGAATAGCAATTTATCACCGCTCTGGAGGCCAGAATTCTGAGGTCAGGCTCCAGTGCGCGCCCACTTCTGGATTGCCCACTTCTGAATCATTTCATTGTATCTTCATATGGAGAAGGGCAGTGGGGGCTCCCTGTGGTCTCATTTACAAGGGCACTAATCCCACTCATGAGGTGTCTATCTAATTACCTCCCCAAGCCCTACCTACTAATACCATCACATTAGGGGTTAGGACATCAGCAGATGACTTTTGGGAGGCACAGTCGTTCAGTCTATTGGTCATGGCAGTGGCCCAGGGTGAGGACGTAGAAACCCTGGGAGCTTCAGACACAGGGGCCTCCCTCTCAGAATCCTCTCCATGTGACTCTACTAGACAGGCCAGTGGCAGCGATGGGATCCACGCAAACTTCCAATAACATTTGGGGACAACAAGAAACATAGGTGTAGCACCCAAGAACTTCATTTTGAGTTCACTGTCTTTCTTACCCTTTCCAAGGGATGTTGGTAAGTTCCTCTGAGTTCATATTTACTCTCTTTGTGTTGAAGCTCCTGATTTAATTAGCTTTTCACACCACAATTCCCAGGTTTTTGAATGGAAAACCCACCCTTGATTCTGTCTCCAGATTCCATGTTGGGCACTGCTATAGTCCCTTTTTTGGGATCCTCCCCCAGATTCCATACTGGGAACTGTTCTCCATTTGTTTGGAATCAGTCTGGAGTCCCCATTCTTTGAGGGCTGCTGGTTCAATCATTTCTTCCAGTCCCAAGTTCCATGGGAATTAGTGTTTACAGACTAACATCGGACTGGGTCCACCTTAAGAACAAGCCTGGGTCCAATTTGAAGTCCTGACTGGGTTTGGGGATAGGATCAGATCCTATATGATAAGGAATGAAGATGCATTTTTGTTAAGGAAAATGAGAGTAATTTTGTCTAAACTAGAACTTCTGATTATTTCCAAATTGGAAGGAAGAAAGTGAAGGACAATCTACACGTATATAAAAAGAAAGAGAGAGAAAAAGAGGAAGCTTTACCTTGTATAATCAAGCTGGTTGAAATTAGTGTGTATTACGGTGGTGTTAAGAATAGCCATTAAGATCAGTGATCTATTTATGTAAAATAAAACCTGATTTTCTTTCACCTGCTAAAAGGACAAACTTTTCTTGGATTGTTGGTCTGCTCCTAATAAGAAATTGTAAGCAAAGTTTTCCATTCCCTTTCAGTGGTTTTCCTAGAAAACTAAGGTTCTGTGTTTCATCAAAATAATTTTGTGTTTACTGTCCTCACCAGGTCTTTGATTACTTAGGAAAACTGAGTTATACTAACATTAAATATTAAAAGCACTGAGTTTTACCAATAGGTATTTAAGTATTAAGTTTCTTAATGATCTGTTAGTCTATTTAGGTAAGTGTTTTAAAACTTTTAAAAAATACTTTTGACAGAATTCCCCAAATTAAATTCTAAATGAAGTCTTTTTGACCACAAGCTAACTGAAATTTTTCAGAGAGCCACTAAAACATTTTAAAAAACTGTGTTCTCTGTACCTATAAAAAGGAAAATATTAATGTAACTAAGCTTATTTGATGTGTTAAATTAAACAGGAAGCGTTGTCAAAGAAGTGATGTTAAAATTTCTTTGATTATATTTGTGTAGAAACATGTCATTAATGTAAATATTCTAGAAACTGTGCAAAATTCCTAGAAATCTAATATTCCCTGGTATAATGTTGTGGACAGTAATTCTAGTTACTACCTTAAAGTGCTCTGTGACATCCTGTGGGGCCCCAGTCAAAAATGGGCAACAATAAAATGACCTTCTCACTGCAATTCTCTTACCTTTTGAAACTGCTGCTATCAAAACTGAGATTCACACTAAAAGGAATGAGCTTGAGAATCAGGGAGATTCCTTAGTGGACTTCCATGCAAGGGAAGCAGCAACAGAGTTTGTAAAGGAGGATGGGGCAGGTGGCTGAAGTCCATTCTGCTTCTGCAAAGATAATTATTCTTCATTGCCAAAGTTTCTGTCATTCTGATGTTCTTGTAATGTGGCAATACTCTGTTCCTGAATCAGAGAAATTAAGATGGGTAAACAGTGGCTGTAAATTAGCCGAACAGTCAGGGCTATGGAAAATCCAAGGTGGGCTGTGGTTCTTCCATACTCTTTGTCTAGCCCTAGTTTTTGGCTTTTGCATTCCTCCACCCACCATAGTGCATTTAACAAAAACAAACAAATTATTTTTTTTCCCAGTGGCCTCAGACCTCCTGCCTCTGTACACTTTTAAACACCTGCAGCTGGATTTCATTCAACTGCCACTTGGTGTGAGTTACCAATATGTTCTTATTATTGTATGTACGTGCTGTAGATGAGTTGAAGCCTTCTCCTCCAGCAAAACTAACACCCTCCCAGGGGAAAAGAAACTCAGAAAATGTGTTTTCCCCTTGGGGTATACTTTCCACACTCTTCAGTGATCAAGGAACCCACTTAACTGGGAAAGTCATAAACCTTGCAAACTTCTTGGAATTATCACTGCTTCTGTCACCCTCAAATATCAGGCAAAGTTGAGAGAAGCAATGGATAAACTGTATTCAAGCAGAACAAGAATTAATAAAATGTGACTGAATAAACTCATAAGCATGATTAGAACTTTTGTGACTTTGTTTTTAAAATATTTTTGACCCTTTAATTTTTTTTCCAAATTTAAAGAAATATTTTCTCTTAAGCTATCGACAATTTGGGTAAGCTATACCTTTGTGAACAAATATGAAACATTTACTTTTTCTCCTTACCTGGTTCTTCCAGAATTCAGAAATTCTCAGTGAGTATCCTTATTTTCATGTTCCTTGCGACAGGAAACAATTGGAAACATTGGCTATATTACCACGGCTTTGACTGAAATGTTATTGAAGATAAGGTCTGAGGCTACTTATGAAAGCTTTCACAGAGCAGTCTTAAATAGAACTTACACGGTCAGTCACTATCCTTATAGCATTTATATAAATAATTAGGACAAGTTTAATACAAACAAATTAGTTTTACTATGATTATCTTTAATAAAAGTTGGGGGATAATTGTAGAGAGAAAATTTGTATTTCCACTTGTGTAAATATTAAAATTCTAGTGATGATAACAGTCTTTGAGGTTTTGTTATAAATCTGTAAATAGGACTGGATCCTGAATTCTTCTAGTTTCCTCAAATATCTTGCTATGACTCTCCAATTTAATGTTTTCAGTTTTCCTCCCACTCTTGTGACCTGGAATCACTAGGAACAAAGACTATCCTTAAACCTCCTTGGAAGGGACCGCGCCTCCTCACTATCCAGATGGCAGCCACCCTCCAGACACTTGAATTTTGGACACACATCTCACAGCTGGAAACGGCCACACCTGAATCTGGTCCTGTACAAATGCTGGAGTCGTCTAAATCAGACTGATGCGGAGGAGAATATCTGACATGGGCGTAGGCTGGTTCTACACAAGACACAGGAACAAGACTTCCAACTTTAGCTAAACATAAAACTCCTTCTTCTTTTCCTTCTTTCCTTTACTCCTGCATTGGCCTAGAAAGATAAGACCTTTATCTGTATCTCCCAGGACATTGCAAATGGAGATAACCTTTGGAATTTAAAGTGATTTCAGGCTAGGAGATTCTCTTCCCACTGGTGCTCACACCCTGCCTGGCCCTTGGCTTGACCCAATGAGTCCACTCACAGTATCTCCTTAAGAAGAAGGGCTCAGGCCCGGACAGGACTTGCCTTTGTCTGTGGTGGTTGTCATTCTCCTTGGGCCTGTGAATGTCGAGATGACTGACACACAGCTTGGCACTGCCTCTTAAATTAACTAACCGTGACATGTGACCCTAGCTATTCCAGAAAGGACTTGTCAGGGCGCTTTTTGTAATTCAGGGTTTGCTTCTTTTGGCAGGGGCTATTTCCTTGGTTAGGAGTAAATGTAAATGAGGCTGTGATCAAAAACCCTCTCCATAACTCTTGAAGATATTGCAGATTTTATTGCTAAGACATTAGCTGCCCAGCAAAAAGGTTTAAACTCTCTAGCCAAGATTCTGCTTGATAATAAGATAGCCCTTGATTATCTTTCAGCTGAGCAAGGGGGTGTCTGTGCAGTGGCCAGCACCAACCAGTGTACCTGGATTGATGCTTCTGGGGAAGTTAAAACTCAGTCACATGAGATCATGTGCAAGAGACTTGACTTAGATGGGTGTTTCCTTCAACAGGGTTTTCTTTGATTGATTTGGGTCTTGGGGATTATGGCTTCAAAGCACACTCTAAACATCGGGAATTACGCAGTTTATAGTTATTATAATGATTTCCTATCATTTCATCCTCTCAAAAGCTTTAACTGAATGTTCACAGATGCTGACCATCAGGAAAATTATATTTCTAAGACTGGAATGTCAGAAAAGAAGAGAAGAGAGTAACCAGCTTAAGGACGATGAACCTGGAACTGTGACCTGTGAAAGTCACAGGGATTAAGCAAAAACATCATGGCTCGTGGACACCACACCAAAGATCATCAAAGCTGCAGAGCAGCAGCTGAGAGTGACACGAATGCCTTAAATTTTGATCACATATCTCAGCTAGGGTGAGAGTCTGATCGAGAGGGGATTGTTAAAGAGGAAAACCACAGGCCCAGAATAGCATCACTTTGGCTAAGGTCCACAATAGCAGACCTAGATTTAGTGTCTAACCTAATTGTGGTTCCAGCCTTCCCCAGAAAAGTCATTGTAATCAATCAGCTTGGTCTTTTCTGGCCAACATCAATGATATAATCTGCATAATAAAGACCCCCTACCTTTCCCTCAGCCTCCAAAGGTGATGCCCTGGCCCAGAATAACTCTTCCTTTTCTTTTGCTGTTGGATTATTTGCCCCATCATCCTTCCTATAAAACCTTCTATTTTGTACAACTCCTCAGAGCACCCTTCTATCTGCTAGATGGCATCTTGCTTAATTAAAAATCACAAATAAAGCCAATTATATCTTCAGATTTACTCCGTTGATTTTTTTTTTTTTTTTTAGCATTAATGAGATGACACTGCACTGCTCACCTTTCAAATTCAGATCACAAAGAATAGTAATACTGAACGCTGGCAATAATGTGGAACAATTTTCATACATTCTGGTGGGAATGCAAATACTACAAGATACTACAGACAGCTTGGAAAGAACTTGGTAGTTTCTCATGAAGATAAACATACACCTTCCATACCAGCAGCAAGTCCACTTCTAGACAGTTACCCAAGGGAATGACAACGTGCACTCACACGTAAACCTGTACAGTGATGCTTTTAGTGGCTCTATTCACGGTCACCAAAAGTTGGAAATGATGCACTTGTCCCTTTCCTGATGAATGTGTAATCACCCCGACAATGGAACATCACTCAGCAATAAAAGGAAGCAAATTATTCATACACACAACACATCTGGATATGTGTGAAGTCAGACTCAAAACTTTTCATACTGTATGAATTGACGTATATAAAAATCTGATAAAAAGTTAAACTATAGACAAAGATCCATCAGACAACAAATTAGTGGTTTCTTGGGACTTGGGGTGGGGGAGGCGTTGACTCCAAAGGAGCACAATGGAACTTCTTAGGTGAAGGAAAGTTACATACAGTTGGCCCTGCATGTCCTCAGGTTCTGCATCCAAGGATTCAACCATCCACAGATCATGTGCTATGTTTATAATTCGAGGTTGGTTAAATCTATGGGACTTGGGCATCCGCAGGTGTTGGTATCTGAAGTGGTTCTGGAGTTGGTATCTGAAGTGGTCCCCAGCAGTTTATGAGGGATGACTGTATCTTGATCGTGGTGGTAGTTACATGGCTCTGTTTTCCAAAAGTCATAGAACTGTACACTGAAAAAGATAAATTTTACTGTACGCAAAATTTACCTCAATAAGCCTGACCTTAAAAAAAGAGCAAGACCTCTGTGTTTTCTTAAAGAGAATAAAAGACAAGCCCTGAGTTCAAAGAACAGACATAGTGTTTATAGCCCAAGGGGTGAGGGCGAGTTCTCCCGTGGCCTTTGCTGTGGCCCTTGCGGGGTTTGCAGGGTTTGGACGGTTGTCAGTGAGAGCTGGGCAGCCTGGGGATCAGCAGAATCTAAGACACCGCCTCAAAAAAAATCACACCTGTGCTTATAGGATAGTATTTGAAATTAATGGTGAATTAGTGAGATGAGAAGGTCTGTGCTAACCCTCTGGCTCTTCATAGAACTCTTTGTATAATCTTCAGAAAGCTTAGCTATCTCATATAAAAAAAACTGCAGTAACAGTGTCTGTCATGAGCTGAACTGTGCCCCCCTAAAATGCATACGTTGAAGCCTTGACCCCCTCTGTGGCCGTACTTAGAGGCAGGGCTTTTAAAGGGGTAACTAAGGTTAAACAAAGTCATCGGCGTAGGCTCTGATTTGATAGAGTGACCTTAGGAAAGGAAGACGCACAAGCAATATGTACACATGGAGAAAAAAGAATGTGAGGACACAGTGGTAAGAGAATTACCTGCAAGTCAAACACAGAGGCCTCCGGAGAAACTGACTCCGCCATCGACTAGATGCTGGACTCCAGCTTCTAGAACGGTAGGAAGTGAATTTCTGCTGATTAAGCCACCCATCCTGTGGGTATTTTGTTATGGTAACCCCAGCAGACTAATGCATTATTTTTGCAATATTCTTTTGAGAATTCTTGAGATACCAGCAAGGACTGAAACCTAGTAAGTGCTATTAATACATTACCTAATATTAGTTAGATCAGTCTTACTGAGTAGTTATTCATTAGGAATATAAGCTTGGTCAGATTACAGAAGACCTTGAATATCACCTTAGAATTTATACTATATTCAGGGGCAAGTACAGAGCCATTGAAGAACCACGCGCCAGGAGAGTGACGTAATCAGAATCATATTTCAGAAAAATTAATGACATCTAGGAGCCTTTAAAAAAAATTATGAGACTTTTAATGGAGGTGCTGGGGATGGAGCCCAGGACCTCACACATGCTGGGCATGTGCGGTACCACTGAGCTGCTCCCCCCTCTCCCACCCCACACACATCTACGAGTTATGCTGTAAAAAGCCTTGCACCTGGGAAACCAGTTTGAGGGTGAATGAGAAACGGCAGAAAATGAGCCTGGGGGTGAAAAGGGAAGCTAGGGTTCAGGTCGCGCTGCGTGGCTTGACGTCTGGATGTTCCTCGTAAAGGAAATGGAGGAGTTGTAACCAGCGCTGAGCGTTCAGGGCTGGTTCACACGGGCTGGGATGAGAATGGCGGTCTCTGCAAAGAGCCCCGCTCACGGCCGGAGGCGGAGGGGCTGGAGCGATGGGAAAGAAGATGTTCTCATTTATGGACGCAGTAAGCTTCGGCTTTCTGCTGCTATTGATTAATTGATTAATTATTAATAAAATGGAAATTATAACTTATTGCCTCTTTATGCCAAAGAAGTTATTTTAAAAAGTCAAATGGGATCATTTTTGTAAAGGATTATACAAACATTATTGAGATTTCAAATCTTAAAACATAAATGGAGGATTCTTGTTGCTTTATAAGGCATAGAAATCCTAAATGGAGAGATGTTTTCATAATGTTCTGCACCTCCTATAGGAGCAATAAGATAAACATCAGAAATATGGTCCATTCTGTGTGCGGGGTGCCCAGAATGGAAAGGAAATCTCAGGCTTCGAGCCCAGCAACGTGAGGAGCTCCGAGGAGGAACAAGCTGCCTCTGGTGACTTTAACTGCGCGGAGCTGACGTGAAGAACCCGGAGAGCAGAGCTGCCGGCGCCAACGGCCAAGGCGCGAGGCTGCAGCGGGCGCGGGAGGCGGCCGCCGCGCGGCCGAGGGGGGCGAGCGGGGGCAGGCTGGGCCCTCGGGCCTCCTCCCGAAGCCGCGGCTGCTGCAGCCTCTCCCGGGAAGCCCCTTCTGCAGCCCGCGTCTGAGGAGGAGCGCCAAGTGGAAACGTGCAGATCGCACCACCGGTCTGGTAGACGAGGTGCTTTCAATGGCCTGTCGTGCCCGGCGGCCCCGTCTGTCCCCTGGCGGCGGGGCGCTGACGCTTTGCGTGTTTCCGTGCTCTCGGTCGGGAGCGCCTTCCCGGTGCGCGCAGAGCCGCTGACGGGCCCGCAGACCCGGGCGCGGGGCTGCCTTGCCTCCCCCTCCCACCCGGGCTGACCCAGCGTTCAGCGCAGGACTGAGGCGCAGGGCGACCACGGTCGCTGGAACTCTAGGTGCTATTTCCATCCAAAACGCTCACCAGACCACCTGCAGGAAGTTTTCACAAAATGCCAAGTATGCTAACTGCCACCCTTCTCCTCCTCACGGAGGGCGCGAGCTGAGTGATGTCAAGGTCCAGGCTCTCGAGAAAGCAAGAGCCCTCAGTGGTGTAGGGAGCAGGTATCTAATTAGCCCCTTGATGACAGACAGTTGACGGCTGCTTGCCCTTTACCTGAGGCGTTTGAATTAGAGTGCACCGAATAACTGAAACATTTGTGTTTTCCAGATTGATTGGGAAGGAACTCAGCCTCCTCTGGCATGCTGTTAGCATTCTTTCTTACCTTGGCACAGAAAACAGAAAAAAAAAATGAAGGAAAATGCTTCCTATTCATTTTTATCATGTTGTTTTATTATACTTTCTGGTACTGTGGACTTGACTTAACTAACTCATTTTGCCTTTCTTAGCAAAAGAAGGGTTAGGAGACAGCATCAGAAGAATGGTAACAATTTAATAACAGAACATTTTAATATACCATTATGCAAATAAATAACAATAAAATAAGATCTCCCAATGCCTTCCCTGCTTAAACTTCATCGATCTCTGCTTCTTTTTCTACTTTCAACTTGACTTCCCTCAACTTCCTTGGGCAGGAGCGGACAGGCATGCTTTATGCTGCTCACTGCCACTTCGGAGTTCATTTTAGACCCATCATTCAACAATGCTTGTGTAATTCTTTCTTGCTTCGATCACCAAATCCCTGCCAGAACACTCATTCACCGTCATCCATACTTGTCTCTCCATCCATTCCATGTCTTTTCTCATATTTAAGGCTCTTGAAAGCCTCAGTGCTCACCTGTAACTGCATGTGTTTTACTAAGTATTTAAACGCTGGAGCCTCACATTACTCACCCCTAAAATGGGAAATGCATATTATGCATCTTACTATCCTGTGTGATGTAATGCAGTGAATATCATTGTTAGCATTATTACTGCTAATGTTATCATTTTTTCTATTATCATCATCACTTCCATTGTATTCATCTCTAGTTTATTTACATTTGTAATTCTAATCCTTCAAATATTATGGTCGAAAAATTTCTCTGTCTCCTCATTTCAATCATGAATCTGCTTCAACTAATCATTTATCTTAAAATGGGAATAATAATAATAGCTCTGTCTAACTTAATAAAGTTGTTTAGAAACTAAGAAGAGGTGAATTATTTGAAATTGCCTATTTGCCCACTGTTATTATTACTATGACTAAGTATTATAAATACCTCTGTTTATCCAGGCCACTGCAATCTTTTTTTAATTGAAGTGTAATTGACATTTAACATTGTTTTAGTTTCAGGTGTACGCATAATGACTTTCATACATTGCAAAATAGTAACCACACAAATCTGGTTATTATTCATCAAACTACAAAGTTACAAAACTTTTCTTTTTCTTTATGATGTGAACCTTCAAGATCTACTCATTTAGCAACTTTCAAATGTGCAATACAGTATTATTGGTGCAGTCATTGTGCTGTACATTACATCCCCATGACATTTATTTAATAACTAGAAGTTCCTACTGTTGACCCCCTTCACCCATTTTGCCCACCTCCCAATTCTGTTCCCCTTACGCTAAGTAAAATAAGTTAGAGAATGACAAATACCACGTGAATTCACTTATATGTGGAATTTAAAAAATAAAACTAAAGAACAAATAAAAAACAAAACAAAACTCATTGCAGTCTTAATAGAAACCATTACGATTTTATACTCTGAAATGCTCATTTCTTGGAGCTCCAAACATTCTTTCTTATCAGCATGTGTTACTATAAAAGTGAGAGAAAAAACATGGATTTTTATGGACAACTAGCAGCCTCTGGCTCATCACAAATGTAGGGCATTGCAGAGCAGCAAAAATCCTCAGCCCACATCCTTTGCACTTCGCCACTGCCCAAGTGAGAAGAAAAGGTGCCTTAACCTCCCCTAAGCACATGAAAACTAACCTACAGCAGTCAAAATTCATCCTCTGTTAGCTTGTCTTTCTTCATTACGCCAGATAAGAGACGAAAATACACGAAGTGATTTAGGAAGGCAGATGTGGGTAATATTTTTGGATAAGATCGTCTCACATTTTTTTTGAAAAAATATGTTTCTTAATTTTTAACTGAAAATATTGATATAACAAAACCGTTTAAAATAACAGATTTGTGGAAGAAAATGTGTACAGCCTAACAATATAAATAAATGCAGCTTATGAATAATTAAAATGTGCTTTTCCTTCTTGACTTTCAGAAATTTGAATGTTCTAGTCTCTAAAATAGTAATACCATTATTGCCGTTAACGTTCAAATGATCAAAAAAAAAAAAAAAAGGCGGGGGAGGGCTTTGGGTTTCATTTACAATTCAAGTAACCTTCTACCTTCACTTTTTAGGAAAAAAATACTGTCAGGAATTGTTTGACAGTCCCAAATTTGCTTGATGTTTACATTGCAAGCCGTCAAAGTGAACTGCCTCGGTTCAGGGAGTGGCTGCTCTTTGGAGTTGGCGGCGGAGTCTTACAGGTGCAGAGTGCTCCCGTAGGGAGGACGTGTGTGGATGTTCCTGCACTGTCTAATTAAGACATGATAAATTTTGTATTTTCATAAAATCAAAGAGAAGAATAGATCTTTATCTCTATTTTCACTCTTTATTTAATTAAAATCTGTCAGCGTTGCCTATTTACTCTGTAATCTCAATATCAATTCTGCCCCGAGAGGTAAAGATGAGATTTATATACGCCCATGTTCTACACCCAGGAGCAAGACAAGGCTGTTCCTGTATCTGCTTGCATTTCCAGGTGTCAGGTGTTTGACCTCTCCTAGTCGCCCCTGGCTCCTGGCTCTTGTTTCCAGAGTGAAGTTGGTGGATTTCCTCAAGTGCCTTGGGCATTGGCCCTGTTCTCATGTTAAAACAGATTGAAATCATCACTTTATTTCATTCCCATGTAAATAAATACAAACAACAACAACAAAAAGTTTCCTGTGTAAGTGAGGATAGCAGATTTATCTGAACATTCTCGAGGGAGAGAAATCAGAGATCTTACAGTGCGGGATACAAACAAGAGAAACTTCAATCACATAGAGTTGGGCGACCAGAAAAGGGAGCGCTTACGCCCTGTGATGACAGCAGAGCCCAGTCGGAGGAGAAAGGCCTCTTCTTTCCTGGCAAGGACTCAGCCAATGGGAGACCACAGACTCTTTGTTTACGGTAGCCTCCCAGCTTCCTCCTCTGCTCTGTGAAAGCACCCTCCTTCCCCGGCCACGCCTGGACTTGCGTGTGGCTCTCACCGACCCGCCTCTGGTGGAGAAATGTCTGGCAGTCCGTTTGTTTCAGGTTGACGAGTCAGACCAACTTAAAAGTATGAAACTTTTGCTCTTAGATTTCTTTTTCTACTTCTCTTTCCTCCTTCCTTCCTTCCTTCCTTCCTTCCTTCCATTTTTTGCGAACACGTTCCAGGCCTGTGTCAGGTGTTCTGACTCCTCACCTTCTCACCTTTGGCCCCTCCCTCTCCTCTCTTTTCTGGACTCACCACCACATCTCTGTTTACTATTTTACTTACTTTTTGAACTCTCAACCTTCCCTCACCTTAAACTTGCACATTGTGTGCCCGAAACACTGACTCCGTTAACTCTACAAATGCAACACATGGTTGCTCCTTCACCCACCATCAGCTCAAGTGAAGATAACTGTAAATTCTTGGTTACGCTTCTACGTGAGGCAGTGGGCTCTTTCTTCTCCCTAATCAGCAGGCGATGTGAAGAGGGTGGCAGGCCTTCTCACTGCTGCAAAGCTAAGGGGGTAATTGTGGAATAAAGAGCTCACTCGTTTGTCAAAGAATTAAAAAAAAAAAAAGAATATGAAAGGTTTATTCCCTTAAAAATATTGATGTATCACATTTGATGGAGACTTAAAAACTAATTATGATTGTTACATTAAAGACTAATGGAAAAGGCAGACAAAATGCAGGATCAGGTGGCTAATTTCAGCACAGATTGAAACTATCACAGTTGACGGCTCAGGCACTCTTCCAGGACATGGAAATATCTGCAGGGTACGTTTTCAGAAAGGGAGGACAGGTCGAGGAAGTCACGGGACAAGAGTGCTCCTGGGGAGCTGAGGCCCACAGATGTGTGGATGGAGCTGGGTGAGGGCAGAGCACAGGAAGCATTAGATCGGACATTAAGCATCTCAGGCTTTCCTAACAGAACACCACAGACTGAGGGCTTAAACAACAGAAGTTAATTTTCTCCTGCTTCTGGAGGCTGGACGTCAGTGTTGAAATATTTTCTGGGTTGCTTTCTGGGGAGCGCTCTCTTGCTGGCTGTGGACGGCCACGGTCTGTGTCCCCACGTGGCCCTTCCTCTGCAGCAGAGACGGGGAGAAAGGTCTGATGTGCCTTCCTCTTTCTGTGAGGACATCAGTCAGAGGGTTAAGACGCCACCCTATGGCCTCACTTATTTATTATGTTCTTTTAGGCCCTGTCTCCAAGTACAGCCACATCAGGGGTTAGAGCTTTGACAGATGCATCTTGAGGGAATACAATTCAGTCCCTATCAATCAGATACATGCATGGCCCTATAGACCGTTACAAAATCCCTGAGTTTTAATCCTAGGGAGATGGGAAGTCACTGAAGAGTTCTGAGCAGAGGAGAAACACAAACTGATAGCACCATTATGGGCCACTCTGGTTTTTCTGTGTGAAAATAAACCTTGTGCAAAGTCAAGGAAGCTGAGGTACCAGGGGCAGCTGTTGTAACAGTTCAGGAAGAAGACGAAAATGAACTGCTTCAGGGTGGTGACATAATCTGATTTAAAGAAAAAGCTGAGAAGATCTGCTGATAGGTCAGATGTGGGATGTAAGGAAAGAGAAGTCAGCTAAGACTCTGAGTTCGGGGTGTGCAACTCAAAGAAGACATTTCTACTTACTGATGTGGGGATATTTTTAGGAGGATCCAGTTTGAAGGGTAAAGGAATTCTGGAGTTTGATTTTAAACATGCAATGTAGTTTCGTCTCCTCTACTTGGAAGTGCTATGTTGGTAACTGGATATGTAGGTCTGGAACTCAGGAGAGACACTGAGAATAAAAATATAAATTTGGGGATCGTCAGCCTACAGATGACATTTCTAACCATGGGGTATGTCATTAAGAGATGAGGGTAAACAGATGAATTAAGAGGTCCTCCCGTCAAGATTTGGTGGCCAGATCTGGTGTATTTTGCTACATGGAGGTCATTGCTCTTCTCAGCAAGACCTGTTTCAGTGGAGCAGTGGGGGGAAAGTCTGATTGAAGCAGTCCCAGGAGGGAATGAGAAGAAAGAAAGTGATGACTTACAGCAGGAGAACTGCTCTAAAGGAAACTGAAAGATGAGGCAGGAGGTGGAAAAGAGCATAGGGTGAAGCAAGAGATTGCTTCTGTTTGCCGGTCCTACAAGATGAGCACTGCTGCAGAGAAGCAGGTGGTAGAGGACAGGGAGCGAGTGATTGCCAGGGTGGGGCTCCTTAACAACGGGTGGGATCACAGGAGGATGGTCTGCTTGGCTTCAGTTCATCCCAGGTACAGGAGGCAGAACCACGGATATGGCCAGGACTCTGACTGGTCGGAGATAAGGTGATGTAGGTTCACGGACATTCTCTTCTGACCGCTCCTAATTTCTCAGTGAAAAAGAGAAAGGTTGTAAGCTGAGAAGAGAATGGGGTCCTGTTGAAGGACTGAGGAGAAAGGGAGAGTTACAAAGTACTCAACCAGAAGCATGGGAGAGTGCCTGCAAAATTAGTAGACTTGACTGAGCTAAAATGTTAGTGCCGCAAAGAATTCAAGAACCAAGTAATTCACACGCTACATAAATAGTTCAAGAGGAAATAATTTAAAATTATTGTATGACATTAGTTTAAACCTGATACAAAAACCCACCAAATATTTGTTAGTTTATTTTTGCAAACTAAGCATATTGAGATAATAGAAGTAAAATCCTAAATAAGATCGAAGGACTGAATTCTGTATTACAAAGAGCAATATGCAGTGTGATCAGGCAGACTTTATTTTATGAACACTGTGATGCTCAGGTGCTAGGAAAGCTACTTATATGTCATCGACTCAAAAGGTCAATGATTATTTGTCAAAAGATCGATGTCAAAAGTTTGAAAAAAATTGACAGACTGTTGAAATTCTTATTTCCTAAATGTATCAGGACTTTGGAGCTATCATTTTGTTATTGAATTTCAATTCAATTACCTAGTGGTAAGAACCGATTCTGCTTGTCCTCAATCCATCTGTAGTAGTCAGATCTTCGTAGACTGCCAATTGTCAAAGTTCTCATCTATATTTGAACAAATGCATACTCTCTAACTGTAAGATGAAAGATTGAATGTATCAGTCACATCAGGCTTGTTTATTGTCTTATTTGACTCTTAAAATTTTTATTTTTTTACCAGCTTGATCGACACTTTTGACGTTAATGTGATACGTTGTCCAATTATGATCTGAATTGGTCAATTTTACTTAACATTTTCATTTTTTAATTAGGTTTTTTTGCTGAACTGAAACAAGTTTAGAATGTTTGTATCTTCCCAATGAATTGTTTCTTTTATTAAGTGATGATTATCCTTAACATTGTGTTTTGACCCAGATGCTTTTCTGATTTTAGTGTTACTACACTAGCTTTCCTTTAGTTACTACTTTCCTGGATCTTTTTCATTTAAATACTTTCAAATTTTTATATTTTTGGGTTTTTAGTCTCTTTAAAAAATAAGCAAGTTTTACACCAGAAATTGACACAATATTGTAAACAAACTATAGTTCAATAAATATATGTATATATACAAAATAAGCGAGTTATACTTAAATATATTTCTTGCTAAAACTAAAATAATAAGGTATTCAAATTTTTTTAACTTATTAGATAATGCCAAGTTTTTCTCCTAAAATGTTTATACCAATTTCTTTCCCCAGGATCAGTTTATAAATGTGCCACTTGGCTTACAATCTCATCAAAATTTGAAATTTCTAATTTTTAAGATTTTATGTATCATGTAGGCAGAAAATGCTATGTCTTCATACTTCAACTTGAATTTTTTTTTAACCGGTGAGGTTGGCCTTCTTTTCACATGTCAATTTGAAATGTCAACATTATATATTTGTTAACGTTCTATATTCCTCTGTGACATGCTTCTTCATTTTTTGGCCCGCTTTTCAAATTGGTTACTTTGCTGTTGTTTATTAAATTAATAATATGTAAGTGTTCTTTATGTAGTCTGGGTATAATTTGCTGTTGATTTTATTTGTGGCAAATATATTCTTCCTGTTTTTGAATGCTTTTGCACCCTTTTAAAGTGTTTTTTAATGAAGAGAAGTTTGAGTATCAAGGAAATCATGCTATTAATCTTTTCTGTTTTGGTTTCTGCTTGTTCTGTATTGCTCAGCAAATTTTTCCCCACTCACAAGTAAAAGAGATATTCATTATCATTTTTAACAGAGCTGTTTTCTTTCTCTACCTAAATTTTAATTTATGTAAAAGATTTGTGCATGATATTTATAGGGGTTCAATTTAAATTTTTCCCAGTATAGACAACTAATGCTTCCAGTGCCATTTATTAAATAGTTTCTCCTTTATCCACTGACACATGATGCACAAAAGCAAACTTTGTCAAATATCACATACATATATGCACCTATGTGTACACATATATGGATATATGCTGTTCTGTATGATCTCTTACATACGTGTTAGTACACTGTCTTCTCGCGCTTACAGAGGTTGGAGGTGGGACATCAGTTACCCGTATCTTAAGTTGAACGTGTTTCTGAAACTCTCAGTAAAGCACTTAATAACCTGGAGAGAGAAGCACATTGTCAAAATTTGATGAATATTCATCTGAAATCAACTGCCTCACCATTTATGACGGAGCAGCTTTACCGTTAAAGTAAAAAACAAGACAGACTTGCCTAGCACTACTATCACTGGTTTTGCCGCATTTCTCTGATGCTTCAAAGGTAATGATAGTTTACTTAGTGTGTTTTCAAGAAGTCCCCAAACCCGAAGGACAGAGCTTCTGGGTTGCCAGGTGCTTGACTATTCTGCAGCTTCCCAGGCTCCTTGTTGTGGGGACTTTTTGTAGCTTTTTGAGGAATTCAGAAATTTAAGTAGTTACGGTAGAAAATGTGTGGGGTCAGGAGAGGGGGGCTCATTTTGCACTGACCTCAGCCTGTCTAAAGTCATATGATGTCTGGAACACCTGGGAGTGCTCCTCCGGCCCGTGAGCCCCCACGGAATCTCCAGACCAGTGTTGCCATTGGACCCACCCTTGTTGCTCTTATTATGACTTCAAGATGTCCTTTAGCAATAACCATCAGGAAACTTTGAAAAAATAGAGCGTTATTATCCACAGGACCTGGAAATTACACAGCACACCTGGCGCCACACAGCGAGGTTGTAGCAGGAGAGAGAGAGAGAGAGCAGGCCTGGGGTTCTGCTTATACTGGGGTCAAGGGCGGGTGTCTGGGGTTTCATGGGCTCACCCTTTATTGGTGAATTTAAAATAAAAGTGAGAATTTGAAACTCAGGGACAGAAGAAACAAGTGGCCCAAACGGTCAGTCATCAGAATCAACCTAGCTCTCTGGAGCAAAGGGGCCTCAGTGGCTTGGCAGTGCGGCTGGCCACGTACTTATCTGAGAGTCTCTGAAGAGGATGCCTCTTTGAAATGGATTCTTCATCAGTCAAAGCCCGAGTCAGGCGCTTGTGTTACAGAAAGAAAAGCCAGCCGTCAGGGCTCTCACTGCAAGCTGTTTGCCTCTTATCTTTAAAGAATAGATGGTGTTTTAAATCTTTGAGCCGGGAGACCAGGCTGGGGGCTAGTATTCCCAGAGCTCATAGCCAGAGGAGACATTTCCACACGCATGTGAGTTCTGATCTGTTTGTGAAGCGCAGGGAATTCCGGGCTGGGTAACTCAGGGCAAACAGGCTCCTTCCTCAGGGCGCTCTGCATGGAGTGAGCACGGTCAGGAATTGGGAGACCTGGGTGTCCTTTCTGCCTCCGCCTTCATCCCTGGCAGGTCCGCAGGGCAGGTCGCCCGGCAGTTCTAGACCCTGCTTCTCAGTCGTCCCGCGGGCCTGCGTTTCCAGCTGGCATCCTGTCACTTCAGCAGAAGTGTGCGTATCTGCCAGCAAAGAAGCCTCTTGGTTGTCACTTGTCTGAAACTCTTTTCATTTTGAAGGGGATGTTTACTGGACATGGAATCCTGGGGTGGTGGGTTTTGTTGTTGTTTCCAGAGCTTTGAAATGCCATTGACATCCTGTTTCTCTAGACGCAGGGCTTCTTGTTTCTCTGTTGGTCTCAGATTTTCCCTTTGGCTTTCGTTTTCAGCAGTTGGAGTAGGGAGGACCCAGGTGGCCTTCTCTGTCTCTCCGTGCTTGGGGTTGCTGAGGTTTTCAAGCTTTAGGAGGGTGTTTTTCATCAATTTTGGGGAATACTTATCCTTTATCCTTTAAATACTTTTTCTGCTTCATTCTTTCCATCTTCTTCTGGACCTTGAATGGCATGTACACTGGATTGTTCAAGATAACCCCACAAATCTCTGAGGCTGTCTTCATTGCTTCACAATCCGCTCTCTTTCCTTTCTTGGGCTTAAATGTTGTCTATAAGTCAGTCTTCAAGGTCCGTGACTATTTCTTCGGCCGTCTCCAGCTCAGTGTTAAACCCATTCAGTGATTTTTCACTGTACTTACTGAATTTGAATCTTTAGATTTGGCATTTGATTCTTTCAAACATTTTCATTTCTCTGATGACATTTCTCATTTACTCCTTAAGACTATCTCTTTCTTTAATTCTCTGACTCTATTATAGTGGTTGTTTTATGGTCTTTGCCTGACTCATCTCATGGCTGCTTTTGATTTTGTCCTCTGCTTTCATTCTTCACTTGGGATATGTGTATTATAAGCAAACATACATGATGCCTTTTGCTGGACAATGTGGATGATGTTTTAGAGACTCTGGAATTTGTTATCTTCCTCTGAAGAGTGTTGCTTTTCTGCTTTAGCGGGTTGTTAGTTTGCTTACTGACGGCTCTCCTTGAACTTGTGAGGACTTGCTTTTGTACTTTGTCAGGGAGGATCCACGGAAGAGCCAAGGCATTGCTAACGCCTTTAGCATGGCGAGATTTCAGCCCCGACCCCTCTCTTCCCTCTGGGTCTTTATGTTTATGAGACAGGTCTAGACTAGGTCAACTTGAAATGAGCTTCTTTCTCCCAAGACATGGCCTGAGTGGTATTTCAGCTGAACATTCCTGGTATTCTTGAGCGGTTAGTGACGTCTGTCCACCCTGGTGAGGCCAGAAGGCCAGCATTCCTCACCACTACCTGAACTCGAGTGTTTCTGTCCTGCTCAGCCTGCAGCAGCCAAGCTCTGCTAAGCCTCTGGTATTTTGCCTTGTACATGTGCAACCAAGACCTCAGGCAAGGTCTATACACCTCCCTCTGCTCACCCCTGACCTGTCTCCTCAGCCTGTGGCGTGCTGGGCTCTGCCTGGGCGCCAGCTCATTGCATTATGTTTGGGAAAGTAGCCTCAGGCAGCGAGCGAGGCTAATTGTGAGGCTCACACAAGAGATTCCCTTCATTGCATGGGATTTTACTCATATATTGCCTCTGTCCAATGATGGAAATGGTTGCCTCATGTATTTTGCAGAGTTGCAGTCTAATCTTTGGTGGGAGGGCTAGACCAGTGTCTGTTCCATTCTCATTATGATTTGTTGTACTCCATAAACCCAGATTATTTCTATAAGATAACAAATAGAAGTAAAAAGAATGTCTACAAAGAGGAGTTAATACAATTACCATTAATTTTGAATAGTAATATTGTTTTGCCCATAAATCAAAAAAGTCTACCAAAATAATAATAGAATATTTTAACTGGATGATTACAGAATAAATATACAAAATTAATAGGCTTCCCATATGCAATCAAAGACATCTGGAAATATAGTGTTAATTATGAAGAGCCATTCATAGTCACAATGAGAAGTCTAAATTAAACACCATCAAATCCGAACCAGTGTTGAGTATTTGTTTACAAAAATAATATAAGCATTTTTAGAGAAAATAGGAAAATAGTTGAGAAAATTGAATAGAGGAATCAATATTCTATCCAGTTATACTCTCTTTGATAGCAGCCAGTGTATCTGAGTTTCCTTCTATAGATATTTCCAACCCCTCATGTATTTCTACCTATAAATTTAATTAAATGAGACCAAATATCATATTAGAACTCACAGAGCTCTATTCCCCCAACAGTATTTACTTTTATATCAATACATTTTTATTATCTCAAAAATGATGGGTAGGATTCTAATGTGTGTATATATACAATAACTTATTTAACCAACCCTCATTGATAACTGTTTTGATAGTTGTTGATTTTTAACATAACAAAACTCAGGGATGCAATGATGGTAGTCAGCAATATTGCTTACCGAAGGTTTTAGACTTTTTCTCATTCTGTGTGCAGAATGCCATTGCCCGGCCCCACTGGCAGGGTGGGCAAGGTGAGTTGTTAGTGGGAATGCTATCTGTCACTTTTAGGCTACAGAATTTTATATTTTTATATTTATTCTCAGTTTACATTTCTCAAGAGTAGCTTTTTCTTCTGCTGTGGAGGTAACAACGTTTGGGATTAGGAGCTTGGAGTGTGGACATGTGAAGCAGAGTCCCCATCTACCGACAATGCCCATACAACACGAGCAAAGTGTAAACTTTGTCATTTTTAAGACACCAAGATGTTTTCTGTCTGTTCCTGCAGCCTGGTCTCTAGAGTCAGCTCTATTTCAGCTGATACCCACATTAATCTGTGTATTTGTTCACTAAGCCAAATATCTCTTTAGAGTAAATACTTGGAATTGAATTCTGGATCAGAGGCTGCATTTCTTTTATATTTTTATACGTGTTGTCAAATTATCTTTTTAAAAGGATGCATGATAAAAATTATTTATGCATAGGTATAAATATTGAAAGTTCCCCAGAAAAAATAAAAAAGGATTTTTAAAAAAATGAATCATTCTTAAAAGTTATATTTTAGAAATGGAGGCAAATTTTTTTTTAGCATTTGATATGTGGAGATGATGTAATCTAACAAGCTAAGACTGCTCTGGTTGGCAATTTCATGAAACAGACAGAGGACTACAGGTCCCAATGGATGGATGGAAAATGGTTCATTCAAGGGTTATTTCATGTTGAGGAAAATCTCATAAATTACAAGAACAAAGATCATTTACTATTGATGGACAGATACTCCAGAGGTTTTGACTGAAACAAAAATGTGAGCAAATGGCATCTCAACAGCAAGCAGGTGATACCAAGAGGTCTTTTCAAGAGTCCTAACACATCACAATTTCTTTCTTTGTCTGCAGATGCTGTAAAAGAAAGTCTTGCTGGGAAAATGATTTTTACCACAGCATTACCTGAAGATAATTAAAGAATTTAATGTAAATCAAAAATATCTGTATTTATTATTATATGATATCTCATTTTTTTTTACCAATTTTAAGTAAATGCATAATTTATGTTCTAAGATTGGAAAGAAAATATTATGGAAATGTATTCATTACACTTATATCATTAAATACATAATATTTAATGTTTTTCTCATCAGCAGGTAGATATGTATATATTTTACTGTTATAAAAGTTAATCCATTCTTTAATTAAACAATATATCTGTAATAGAAAAATGTGTTCTAAAACATAAATGCTTATAAATTTATTTTTCCCATACCTAAAGTTTCATATTGTTTATTATACCGTAAGTACTAAGATATAATTTTCCATTATTACATATAGTCATATATTATATATCTAATTTATTTATAACATTTTAAATTAATCTTTATGAATAATCTGAAAAGCAAAGGGTGAGAGAGAATAAATAGATTCATAAGAAATTTCAAAAACCAAAAAAGAGAATCATCAGATGTAGTGGGCTGAATGGTGTTTCCAAAAAATATGACTTCCTAATTCCTGCACCCCGTGACTGCTTCTCCACATGGTAAAAAAAACTTTTGAATGTAATTAAATTAAGGATTTTGAGATGAGTTTATCCTGGATTACCAGGGTGGGCCCTAAATGCAATCATAGCTTTTTTCTCCCAGCTTTATTGAAATATGATTGACAAGTAAAAATTGTATATATTTAAGTTGTACAACATGATGTGTGTTTTTTAAAGTGTACAAGGTCTATGACTTGATATACATATATGTATGCAGTGAAATGATTTTCACAATCAAGTTGATTAACACATCCATCACCTCACTTAGTTAACTTCTTTTTGTGAGTATTGCGAGGACATTTAAATCTCTTCTTTTAGCATTTTATGTATACGCTATAATGCTATCAACTACAGTCACCATGCTGTGCTTTACACACACAGAACTTATTCATCTTATAACTGAATCATCATATCCCTGGACAACATCTCTTCCCTTTTCTTCACCTTCCTCCTGCCGCTGGCAACCACCATTCTACGCTCTTGTTCTATTAGCTCAGCTTTTTTAGATTCTACATATAGATCAGATCATGCAGTATTTGCCTTTTTATGTCTGGCTTATTTTACTTGGCATAACGGCATCTAGGTTTATCCATGTTGTCACAAATGGTAGATTTTTAAAGGATGTATAATATTCCAGGGTCCTTATGAGTGACACATGATGGTAGCTTAGACAGTCACAAGAGAGAAGAAGGGTAAGTGAAGGTGGAGGCTGAGCTGGGAGGGATGCAGACAGGAGTCAAGGAACACCTCCATCCCCCAGAAGATGCAGGAGGTGAGGAAGGGCTCTCCCCCAGGGCCTGACAAGAAAGAAAGCATGGCTCTGCGGACACCTAGCTTCTGACTCAGTAAAACTGATTTCAGATGTCTGGTCTCCAGAAGCATGAGAAAATGAACTTCTGTTGTGTTAAGGTACCAAGTTTGTGATGGTTTATTACTGCATCCCCAGAACACTGACACTTCAGGGAAATAAAAACTGAGAATCCCTTTCTTGAAGGAGCTTAGTTGTGCCTATTGACAGAAAAACGAGAACCCAAAACTCAGACAGTGAGTGGTCTTGGAACACTTTATTTCAGAGAACCATACACAAACTCAGGCTGAGAAGCAGAGATACTCAGCCTCTGCCCTTTTCCTGTAACCCCTTCACCCAGGATGGGCCAAGCAACAGAAACAAAAGCGAATGAAGCGATAGGCTCTGGGTCTGAGCAGTGAGCGTGGGCACCTGAGCAGGAACTCCGCAGAAGATGGGGAGCACAGCTGGCAGTGCCCTCATCCCCAAAACTAGCCACTGATGCAGCCTCTGGCCGCCTGTGATCGTGGGGGCCAGGCTGTACTACATGTAACAGTTAGAAACGCCAAGAACTAAGGAGAAGGTCCAGTACCTGAGATGAATGCACAGTCAGAAAATCATAATCATTTGAAGATAAGAGAAACATAAAAAATAGAGAATCCTAAAAACTAGCCAACAGAGAAAAGTATAAAATATTAAAGACAAAGATTTTTGAAATGTAAAATTAATACCCTTTG
Organism: Camelus bactrianus; assembly: GCF_048773025.1. Taxonomy (NCBI): domain Eukaryota; kingdom Metazoa; phylum Chordata; class Mammalia; order Artiodactyla; family Camelidae; genus Camelus; species Camelus bactrianus. The sequence continues at coordinate 3,832,789 of NC_133546.1, forward strand.
ATATCAAGAAGTATAGAAGCAGTCTAGGTTGATGTTAACTGAAACGGAGCTGTTGTAGCATTAAAACGCACTTTAATAATTGCAGGGCAAATCTTTCCTCATCTCTCTTTCGTATAATCCCCATATTTTACTGTTTAAATATACACTTCAAAACTATTTTATTAAGTTATCAAAATAGCTACGTTGAATTATAATCACCTATTGTCATGTTTATTTTTTTTCTTAAAATACGTTCAGGTTGCCATTTTTCCACTACAATCTGTATTTCAATCTGTCCACATTATTCTGTTTCCTCTAGGATTATCTAATTCTTTGTTGTTCCTCCCCTCAGCATGTCCCAAAATGAAATGAATTCATTTATAGTCGAATCATTCTAACTTTTATGGTAACACTGTATCCATGTTGATATAGAAACAGGCCAAACTTGTAGAAATTTACTGACAATTATTCAAGATGAATACCCTGAAAACATTTGTAACTGAAAGGCTGATATTAGTATCATTCATATTTGATAATGTATTAAATTTATTTTAAAAAAAGGAAATATTAAAAAGACACAGATGAACGTATTTACAAAACAGAAACAGATGCACAGACATAGAAAAAAAACTTATGGTTACCAGGATTTGCAGACACTAACTACTATATATGAAATAGATAAACAAGTTTCTTCCGTATAGCACAGTGAACTATATTCAATATCTTGTAGTAACATGTAATAAAAAAGAATATGAAAATGAATATATACATATTTGTATATGTATGATTGAAACATTATGCTGTAACCAGAAATTGATATACCATTGTAAACTGATCTATACTTCAATAAAAATGGAAATATTAATATTAATTTATAATATTTCAGTATTAATTACATAATATATTGATTTATAGTAATTCAGCTTTGATTGAAATCTAAAATGTATACTTTAAAGTTGAAGCATTTTTCATCTTAAAATAAAAAATATTTTTGTAATATAATCTATTAACAATATTTATGCTTTCACAGTGGGAAACAGAGAAATTATGGAATGCTAGACATTTTTATGTAAGTGGTTTATTCTAATTTTTATTTAAATCTTTACAAGAATATCTGTCAGTCTATCTGCTTATATACTCAAGACTTTAAAAGTCAATTCTGTAACTGCTATGTCTTCTGTGAAGTGAGCCCCCACTTCAGTGGTCTCCCAAGCCAATAATGGAAGCTGGCTCAGACTTAGAAGTAAGAGAAGAGTAAAGAGGACAGAGAAGAAAAAAGAGAAGAAGAGAGTTTGAAAAGAGGGTCAATATGACAAAATCAGTGTGTTTCCAGAGGAGCACTGCCATGTGAAAACAATGTAGCAGAGATGCCTTCACCCTTTAAAATGACTATCTAAATTGGCGCTGTTCTTTGCTGAAGAACTCATAGAAGTGAAGGTAGCAAAAACTAATCTAGGTCAAATGGGTCTTGGTAGAAATATTTTTAAAAAGTATATGGTTGTCAGATATTTTTGGGCAAATTTATATCTGCAAGTTTTGATGCAGGGGAAATTTGATTTGATGAAATAACCGTCCCCAAAGAACACAGTGGCAGAAGCTGTAATTGGTAAAAGTTCAAAACGGCCAAAATTGGCAAGAGGGGAGACCAGTGAAGGCAGTTGAAGTTGGTCCAGAGACAGATGATGGCAAATGAGGGTGTTGTTAGTAAAAGATGGAAAGCTGTAAACAGAATTGAGAAATTTCTTTAAGGTAGAAACTCAAGGATTTCATGATGGAATAGATGCCGAGGATAAGGAAGAGAGAAACCCTTGGGTAGATGATTGGGTGGACGATGGTGCCATTGAGGAAACACCAGAATTAATGGGGTATAGTTTGCTATTTTCACTTTTATTTTTATTTTTATTCCTTTTGTTTGGAGTCAGAGAAAAGAGTTCTAAAAAACGGGAACTGTCATCTCTTAAGTGACTAGAGAATAGATGTATGATTTAATGAGTATTTCTGGGACAGTTGTTTGATTTATTTCATGATGGACAAAATAAGAACTTTACCATACATTTCACATAAAAATAAGGCTCTTAAATTAAAGAGTTAAATGTAAAAAGAGAAAATATAAAAGAGTGAAAATGCATTTTGTTGCATAAACAAGTAAAGGAGAACTTGAAAAACTAAACTTCATGAACATTAAAGTTCTATGTATTTAAAAAGAATATAAATGTAAAGCAAACACAAATTGTCAAAAATTATACCATATGTGTGTATATATAATTTTTAACAGGAAAAGATTAGGGCATGAACATATAATATAAAAGAAATAATACAATGGTTGAAAATATGTAAAAATATTTAACCAGATGGATAATTTTAAAAAGCAGAGAATAAAATTCCACTTTACCATTTATCAAAATATTTTCAGCGGTAATATCAAGCATTTGAAAGACATATAGAAAAGACATATTTGTATGGTTTCCAGGGCAGATGGTGTGCAGTGTAAATTGGTACAACTCCTGTGGGACAATTAATAATATTTACTAAAAGCTTTCAAATTATTACTAATGATTTCTATTTCTTAAAATTTACCCTAAGGAAACATTAAGGAGCTATGCAAATATTTTGCTACACGTAAGTTAAACATAATCTTATTCAGAATTTTTATAAAATAGAAACAAAACAATGCAATAATATAAGGTTGCTCAAATAATTTTATCTTTATGATTACTAGAAAACAGTCATTAAAAAATGTACTTGAGGCACATATTAAAAATTTGAGAAAGCTTTCATAGATTATAAGTTTTTTTGTAGAGAAAAACAAATCTCATTTTCTTAAAAATAATGAATATATTATATGTATTATAAAAGTACTAGAAGATACTGCCTCAAATTTTAAGATGGGATGGACACAAAACAAATAGTAGTATGAAAAAAAAGCAAAAGATAATTGGTTTTCCATGTGTAACTAAACCATGACTTGTAGTTTCTTCTTAATACCATGTTATCCAAATTTTCCAAAATAATGTGATTTTTTTTTTAAAGTTTTTTCCGAATGTGAATGATGATTTCTATAGGAATTTTTTGGTCTAGCAGATGCCTATTCTGAAAAGTAGGATAATTTCTAAAAATGTGATATTCCCAAAAATACTGGAAGGAGGATTTTTTTCCTTGCTTAAAATGTTTGCAAGTCTCCAACCTGATTCCTGGAATAGGTGTTTAGGACTGTGTTTATCTTCCAATTGACCCCAGTCACTGCTGTTGGAAGATAGTTATTGGATCCTTTACCTAGAATTTAGCTTATAGTAACTTTACATTTTTGAATAAAATATAAAGGGTCATTTTTAGACCTTACAAACCAGTACACAGGAATATATTTTCATTATTCATGCTGAAATTAGAAGTTCTTAAAGCAATTTTCCTTCAAAAAGATAAACGAATTTTGACCACCCCTCTCTGTAGAATCATTGCTGAGATGAACATTAGCACACGTGCTGGAGAATCACTCCATGCTGTCTTTGTCAGAGCAGTCTCCGTTGACCTCCCGCTCTGCTCTGTGACCTTGGACAAGTTACTAAACCAATCCTTTCAGTCCACAGTCCTCGCTCAGTAAGAGCTACCTGGAGTTGTTCTTTATTTTATTTCAAAAACAGTTATATACTTATTAGGTCCAGATCTTGTTTGAAACCCTCTCCAACTATTACTTCAATTAATGATCGTAACAACTCTCTGAATCTCTGATATAACAGGTGGGAAGCCCCATGAAAAAGGCCAGCAGGACCCCCAGGCAGGGCCACTACTCTCCTGCCAGCACCATCTGGTTCCCTGGCCCCTGGGGGCATTATCTCGCTTTTTGCCTCTGAAATGGCTAGCTGCTAGGAAAGTGGAACTTACCCCTAAGAATCTATTGGTTCCCTGAGCTAACTCCTGATTGGTCCATTTGTAGTGCCTCATTTGCATGGAGCTCACTCCTGATTGGTCCATTTCTATCACTCCTGATTGATCCATTTCTACAAAGCTCATTCCTGATTATTCAACTTTTTTACACCTAATTTGCCTATGATGTTGCAAAGTCTAGACTGGCAGCCTGTAAAAGCCTGTGTAAACCTACAGACGGGGTCCAGAGCTTGGAATGTTAACTCCTCTGGGCCCGCTGGTGTAATAAACCTGATTTCTCCAACCCTTTGAGTGTCTCTTGGTCTCTTGCCTGGATCCAGGTTGTTGTCACAACTGAACTATAACACTGAGCTGTAACACACTTTGCTGCAACATAACTACTATTATTATGTACAATTTTACAGATGAAGAAAGTGAGAATGAGAAAACAAGAAAGATAGGTGGTGTGCCCACAGTTCCACTTTGTGCTATGACACAAAGTGCACAGTAACCCACTCTACAGGGGAAATGAAATTCAGGAAAGACATCACCAAGAAATCATCCTTCACTTGAGAATAAAAAATGAATATATTTTCCTAGCAGGAAGGAATCTGAGGCAGATTAGGCACATGGAACAGAATTATCATTAGGGAAAAACGCCCTTTTCTTTTTTTATACTACATTCTTTGTTCTATCTTATCTTTTTCATGACCAAATATGAATAGACTACAATTTCTTTCCAGTTGCATCCATTTTCATATCTCAGAAGCACTTTAAACTCAGGATGTTGAAAATTACAATTGTTATGAGGACCAGTGACCTCCCCTCCAAATCAGTCTCTTCCTGTGTTTCACAGTTTATATCTGTCTCTGTGAACAGCACCACCATCTGCTGTGATCCCCAAGCCAGAAAGCAAGTGGCGTTATCCTTAACTTTTCTCCAGCCTTCACCTTCTACATCCAGTCAGTCAACCAGGACCTATTGATTCTACCTCCTAAATGCCCCTCCAGTCCATCCACTTTGATCAAGTTTGAGAGCGACCGCCTGGTCTAATTGTTATAGATGGTGATGGAGAGTGACTCAGGCTCTTGCCGAGTGACCTTGATGTCCTGCAATGAGCCGGCAGCTCACCTTGGAGGAAACGCTTCTGTGCTAACGCACAGATCCTCCAGTCTCGGGCTCTGCTGAAATGTGTGTCTCTTTAGGAATAGAATGGTTTTAATTACTTGAAATATTCCATTTTTACCTCAAAGAGGTGTGATGGTCATTTCATTGCCTAACAAGTTATATTAATTTCTATGCATAATGATCTCCTAGGGTTTCCTTTACTTTTGATCTCTGTAGATTGTACTGAATATTTCTCCGAATGATAACTTACAGCCAATTACTTCAAGACCAGCCCAGGCCAACTTCTTTTTTGATCAACTTTATTTCTAATGAAGATTGGAAAGAAATGTGCTGTCTAGTTTGTTAGAAGTATCTTTGCTTAGAATACTCAGTGGAAGTTCACTCCACTGAGCCTCAGAGGGCAGCAAATCAATCTTTCGAGGCTCCTACTGGCTTGGCTTGTTGGGGATACGTGTGCTGCTTCTTGTTTTCCTGAATCTTGCCTGATGGCTCCAGCTGCCCAGTGATCCAAGGGAAGAATGCGAGGAGGAGGTCGGAGCCAGGCTACGCCAAGGTCTGCAACAGGCACAGCTGCAGCTGCAGGCAACTTTCCACCCTGAACCCTGGCCACAGAGCACCCCCTGGATGTGAAATCAGACTGATTAGCTCTGAGTCCAAGTATTTCGTTGCCCTGAATTGACATCTGCCGTTTTTGGGATGACAGTACACCTGGGCTCAACAACGTGAGTTCTGAAAAGAAAAGCACTAGCCTACCCTTCCCTGACAACCAGACTGCATCTCCGTCCCTCCCAGGTCCTGCTGCGGAGGGTTCTTCCAGGTCAGTGCATAACCCGAAATGACCTGCTGCAAATTCCGCAGGCACATTTATCTTAATGCAGTCCCTCCCAGCACTGCAGCAGCTGGCCTTCATTTGCATCCAAAATTTACCTTCTTTTCTCTTTCTTGAATCTAGCCCTGCTTCTCTTTAAGGACTTGGTTGTTAAAAACTGAAGTTGCCAGACACGTATTTTAAATTTATATGAGAGCTCCTTAAGAATACACTTTCTGCTTGCCAGAGCTTCAGGAGGGCAGAACTCTCCCATGCAGCCTTGTCCAGATCTTCTCCTTCGCTCCTGAGCTTTATGGCAAATCTCTGATTTCAGTGGGACCTGCAAAAATTCTAGTATAAATGCCATCACCCAAGAGAATGTCTTCCATTTGATAACCAGTCATATGAAGACAGAACCCCTTCTTGGCCAATGCTATGTCTGCATGATTGATGCCAGGGCTCTCTCCAGGAAAAGCAGGAGCCCCAGCCTCACCTGGCATATGCCTCTGAATGCTGATGCTCCACAGAAGCCATCAGACAATCAGGTACCAAAAAGGGTGGGGGGGGGTACTGGAGGGAAGGGGTCACTCAGGGTACTCAGTGAAGAGTTTAATGAATCTTCAGCAACACCTTTTCCATTGCGTCAATTTATGGTAAGTATTTCATGAGCAAACAAAAACAAAATAAAGCAAAACCAAACTTAAATCACAATTAAAGACTTATCTTCTCCTATTCAGGTAGCCAGAGAATGAAATCATTGGGCACTTCAGCTTCTCAAGGTAAGTATTTCCAACCGGAAACAGCCTTATTTGTTTACTGTTTACAGCGACTTCTCTCTCCTCTGCTGACGTTAATCTGAGTTAGTTCCGCGTATGAGTCATTGGCGGGTTCAGGATGCCACACAGATGCACACGGTCTGTGGAATAGCTACCAAGAAGCTAGTGCCTGTCACATGGTCTTAAATACAGGCTGCTTTTCCCAAATGAGCACAGAGTATTTAAAGCAGGCTGTAAAATTGTCACAGTTTATGAATCAGTGAAGTTAGTGCTGGAGCTCACTGAAGCTGTGTCAAAGCTGCGTCTGTAACTGACATGCATATAGTCCATGCATCTGTAACTGACATGCATCTATCCTGTAAAGGGCAACGTTCAGCTATTTGTGTGACCAAATGGAATGCTGCAGCTTGATTCCAGCAGCAATTCACTATGTAGAGACATTTTACGTAAGTGCTCTAGCCAGAGAACCAACATTTTCACTGGAATTTAAGTTAGAATTTACACATATGTGGAGCTGCAGGTGCCTAAATCTGTTAACTCGAACACTAACAGGTATAATCAAATTTAACATGTTTAAAATTAGATATAATTTTTCTTTCTTCTTATTTTATTGTAAAGTTCATTGATTTTTTTTCTGACTTCACGTTTTATCTGATCCCACTTGTATCTGGTTTGGTCAGTATATCAAATGGGGGAGTCTTATGCTCTTAAGTTTTGCCTGTATTTTAAAAGCCAGCTCAGATACTGGGACGCTTGAAAAAGATGGGGTCTGGAGCAGTGATGCAAGAAATCCTAGTAGAATCAAGCTGTCGACAAGGAGGAATCACAGATGTTGAATTGGTTGCACTTAATTGACTAAATGACAAAAGCATCTAATACATGCCTGCTTCTCTCTATCGGACTGATTTAAGCCTTAAAAAAGTTATATGTCTCTAAATTTTACATTGAATATTTCACTTTTTTAGACTCTCATTATAAAATTAAAGATTGTTTTAACATGAATTATTTTGTCTCCATAAAATTCAAATATGCTTGAAAATAATGATGCTTCATAAAGTATCTGTTTTCAAAAAGTGGATATTGCTATTAAAGATACCACTGATTAAAACGCATCATACAGGGTTGAGATGATCATTGTGCAAGTTGATATAGTAACAAGACACGAAGTAATGTCTCATTGTTTTGGGCATAACTGTCAATGAAGATGCAGGTATGGATAACAGAAGGTATGTTTTGGCTCTTCTATTGCCTTCAAGTGTATTAAAAATTCCCTTTAGCTCTCTCTCATTTTTAAGACATGTTTTTTACTTATTGGTCAGTTTGTTTTGGTAGAACATTAGATGGTCTCTTAGCACGTCATTGTTTATATACTTTCTTACTGGTAAGTCACCTATATAGTATTTTCTATGATTTTAAATCACTGGTTTACAAAAATCCAAAAAAATGAATCCACTTCTTAACTCTTCTGTCTATTCAGAGTCTTTTCTCCTCTCATTGATCCATCATTCTGAATGTGGCCAACCAGATTTTCCTATGATAACAGAGTTCTAAAATTTACCAAGGGTTTAATGAAAATGTATCAAGGTATTCTAGAACCAGCTTTTCTGTATTTGAATGGTCATGACTTATTTTATTCTGTCCTAAACTACCTTTAGATTGTGACAAAGAGGAGAAATTGGAGAATTTCTATATTTTATTAAAGATGAGGAAGAAGAAGTTGTGTGAAGACCTGGAGTGAAAGCCTGTGTTAAACTTGCTTGACAAACCCCAGCCCGCTCAAGTGCACCTGCCCTCCTGTGCCTGCACATGTGAAGATGACCAGCCTGGGGAAGAGCCTACCGCCCTGGGAACTGGTGCCACCTGAAATTAAGAAACAGTGACCTAATGAGATTCTTAATCTAGACTATTATTTGCAGATATTTCTTTAGTTCATTCACTCCTCCCTTCTCTTAGGTCGATATCCCACACCTTCTCTTCAAAAGTTCAACATTGTCACCCTCTTATTCTCAGCTAATGGTGTTACTTCCAGATTCTTGAAAAAGAAATAGAAGAAATAAAAAGATGACTTCCACAGCCTCCCACTACCACATCTACCCATATTTGCTCATCTATGCCACGTTCTCTCCTCTTTCTGTGATCGAACTGAGCATGCGCCCAGCTACAATCAAAGTCTCTGGTTTTCACTAGATGCTGTTCCCTCACTGACTCAAGATCATCACTTCAGTGAGTAATTCTCATCTCCTCCTGCGTGGTCACTAGGTTCACTGGATGTTTCCTATCAGCATTCAAACATTATTTCCCTGAAGTTAAAAGCAAACAGAATCCTTACTTGACTCCATTACATTGGTAACTGTTTTATTTTTCTTTTGTTTTACAGTTAAACTCTTCAAAAGAGTTGCACATATGCACTACTTCTGTTCCTTGAACCCCTCTTGTTCCTTGAACTACTCCAGTTCAGCTTTTGCCAAACTGCTCCATCAATTGATGCCTTGTACATTTATAAATCCTTTTCTATAGCAATAGCATAACCCTAGCTATATATTTATATCTATCTTTAAAAGCTATATATATATATATATATATATATATAATATTTGACATTTAAATATTTTACTATTCGACATTTTAATACTACAAATAATGTTTGACATTATTTGACTCTCATGTTCAATGTTCATCTTCCTTAACTCCTTCTGCACTTGACTTTCCTGACACCAGATTCTCCTGGTTTTATTGTTACCTCACTGGCTATTCTTCTTCATCTACTTTGCAAGTTCCTTCTCATCTTTCTAACCATTTCATTGGAGTGATCCAGCGCTGGCTTGGTAGAACAATCTCTCCTCTACCCAAACACGATAATTTAATCTAATTTCGTGTTTCTGAATACCTCCCAAATTTCTGTTTCCAACCTGGATCTCTCTACTGGAAGACAGTTTGGCAGTTTCTTATAAAACTACACATCCCCTCACTGTACAACTCAGCAGCCATGCTCCTCAGTATTTGCCCAAAGGAATTGAAAACTTACGTCCATACAAAAGCTGCACATAGATGCTTACAGCAGCTTTATTTATAATTTCCAAAGCTTGAAGCAACTAAGATGACCTTCAGCAGGTGAATGGGTAAATAAACTGTGGTACACCTAGACAGTGGAATATTTTTCAGCACTAAAAAGAAATGAGTTATTAAGCCATGAAAGACATGGAGGAAAGTTAAATGCATATTGCTAAGTGAAAGAAAGCAATGTGTAAAAATTACATACTGTGTGATTCCAACTATATGACATTCTGGAAAAAGCAAAACCATAGACATAGTAAAAAGATCAGTGGTTACCTGGAGTTGGGTGATGGGATGGGAAGAAGGTTGAATAGGCAGAGTGCAGATTTTTCGGACAGTGAAAACAGTCTGCATGACATCATAATGATGGATGTATATCATTGTACATCTGTCCAAACCCATAGACTGTACAACACTTACTGTGAACCGTAATGTAAACTATAGGCTTGGAGTAATTATGATGTGTCAATACAGATTCATCAGTTATAACAAATGTGCCACTCTGGTGGGGGGAGGAGTCTATGAATGTGTTGGGGCAAGGGTTATATGGGAAATCTCTTAATTTTGCTATGAACTTTAAACTGCTCTAAAAAATTCTTAGTTAAAAACAAAAATCATAAATTTGAGCATGATATTTGATTATTAAAAATCTTATGTAGTAGTTCCATCTTACCTTACTTTATTTAAATTAATTTCCCTGAAGATGTCCATGCCCTACTTGTTGGAATTTGTGACTGTATTACCATACATAGCAACGGGACCGTGTAGATGTCACTAAGTTAAGTGTTTTGAGATGAGGATGCTATCCTGGATTATCTAGACGCACCTAATGTAATCACAAGGATTCTTACAGGGGGAGGCAGCTGGAGTCAGAGAAGATCTGTGACTGTGGAAGCAGACATCAGAGAAAGTTTGAAGACACTATGTTATTGGCCTTGAAGACAGAGGAAGTGGCCTCCTGCCAAGGAATTCAGGCAGCCTCAAGAATCTGGAAAATGCATGGAAATGGATTCCTTCCAAGAGCGTCCAGAAGGAGCACAGCCTGCTGTGGCCACGAATAAAACTGATTTGGGCTGCTTACTTTAAAACTGTGAGATGATAAATTTGTGTTGTTTTAAATGAAAAGTCTGTGCTAACTTCTCCCAGCAGCAATAGGAAACAAACACAAATTATTTGCTGAAAAGTCGTATTTTCAGCCAAATTGTGTGACCTTTCCACTTAAAATTACAAGAGCTTCTTTCCACCTTCTGTGCCTTATTTTCATGCTTTATTTTTCTCTTTTCACTTATCACTACCTGACATTTTGTTTGTCCTTTCATCCCCACCCCCTCCTTAGGAATTCACATATCCACGAGAGAAGAAACGCTGTTTAGTCGCTGCCATTTTGCCAGCGCCTGGACAGTAGCAGACTGGTGCTCGCTCAGACTGTGCTTGTGTGGATGCTGAACATGGGAGGAAACGGAGGTTGTGGACTATGAGTTCATCACCTGAGAGACACTGCTCGCCTTCCTCCACGCTGCTCCCTCTTTATCACCATTGGCACCTTTCTGGGCTCTGAGTCTTCTGCCTGCACCTTTATAATGGCACGTGGTGCATTACTTTATATTTAGTTATTGTATTCTCTCCTCATGTTAATTCTAGGAGAGCCAGATCATGCTCTTTTTTGCATACACAATGCACAATGCCAGGTACACAGTAGGGTCTCCAGTTGTGGCTTACTGGTATAAAAGTCAGAACTGTTAACACTCTTATATAAAAGGCAATGCAGTCTGCTGGGAAGAGTCTCTCATGCTAGAAATAATAGCCATAATACACTATACAACTCACTAAACCTTTCTTGGACAACCTTGCATTGAATTATAACATAATTCTCACCTCACAGGGTTATTACAAGGCTCAATTGTAATAATTATAAGTATATGTGTGTGTGTGTGTATATATATATATATATATATATCTGTGAATTATAAAGCATTATAACCTCACAAGGTTATAATATAATATCCCCAAATAAAGTGGGAAATAATTTGGTGTCTGGTGATGAATGTCTCCTTTTTATAGAAGCATTTGTAGATTCTCAACCAAATACACTCACTGCCATGCTCTTATCTTCTACTTATAAATTAATGACAGTCAAATCTAGATCCCCATTCCCTTGCGTTTTAAGTTCAGGAATAGACATGTACTTTCATCACTAAGTGGAATTGTGAAAGTTGGCACGGTTTAAGTCTATTTACAGTTATCAGTTCAATACACTATTGGACAAACCGTCGCTCTGTGACTGCTGTTTGCCAGATATTTATTGCTGTGGGCAATAAACTGTCTAGCAATGGAGTGTCATGGCCACTGTGCTTCAAGGGATCACTCCATAACTCTGTGAAGGTTGAATTTAAGGGCCAAGCCAAAGGCATGAGGGTTATTATGTGGCTCTCATAGTTATCCAAGGAAGGGATGAGGGTCCTGCTAACTAAAGTCATCTTTAATGTTGGCTTAGTGGTCTTAACTGCACTTAAGAAACGGAAAGTAAAATATACAGATTTGTTGTTTGATAACATAGGTGAGGCACAGTCCCAGTGGGGGTGATCAGGTGGTTGGTGATCCTGGCTATGACAGAATGTAGAAGAACGCATTGGTTTAGAGGGCGGATCGTTAGTTTAATATATGACAGCCATTTTGGCAGATTGACTGAAGCATCTCAGGAGCATTGTGACGACCCATTCAAGTTTGGACTGTAGATAAATGATAGGGCTTTTAATTTTTTTTTTCCTGAAGCACTAGGTTAACTTGTAGTTTTGAAGAGTGGAGTAGACTTTTCCCTCTGTCATCACATTGAAACACCAACGTGTTAGAGAAGTGACCTTATCCTCTTGAGTGATTTGTTAAAATATATTTCGTGCCCAGTGGCAGATTTTCAGCTTTCTAGTAAATGAAGAAACTTAAGTGTTAACACTCCCAAAGGGACTTTCCAACAACTCTGATAAGCACTAAAATAAATGTCCTCCATGAAACATTGCAAATAGAACCATCACAACACATCATAATGAAAACGTGTGTCATATATTGATATTTTTAGCTACCACTGGATCTTCATTAATGCACACTGTAGATGCTTTTTCTGAAACCTCATGCCGTTTTCCTAGATGAAATGTATTTTAGAGAGAAGCTCTGACAGATCTGATGTGACAAGCACTGTTCTGCAATTATTGTGTGTCTCTGACAGCAACATCCTCTAATTCATACTCATGACATTCTTGTGCATATAGGATTATTAGCAATTATTTTTTAGATGGGAAAGCTGAATCAATGAGTGCAGTGACAGTCAAGGAAGAGTGTTGGCTGTGAAGCCAACAGACAAGCTCAAATCTAGGCTTATGCAAGTTATTTAATATCTTCAAGCCACAATTTACTCATTGATAAAGACTATCTGTACAATGGAAATATTTTTTAAAATATTATTTATCTAGCGAATGCTGTTAATTAGTACTTAGTAACTGACATGTAACAAATGCTGGTAAATGTCCTTTCACACCACTTATGTATGCTGTTTTATTTCACTTCAAAACCACTAAAACCCAAAAATAAATTAAACAGGAAATGTCTGCTTCTGACAGTAACACAGCAGAGTAGATCAATACAACTGCTCAAAATAACAAAAAAGCTTGAAACATGCCTACGTATATGCATGCATATACTTTATATGCAGTTGGTTTTTACTATTCATGGTGGTCAGGTTCTAGAAAGTCACCATGAACAACTACTGAACCATTCTCCTCAGGGAAACACAGAGTTAGTTTACTTCAAAACTCTGGTCATAAATTTTTTGTCAGCTGATCAATACATAATCTTGTTGTATGTACATTTCTGTTTAAGTACACCTTATTTAATATGTATTGCTGATTTATTAGCACAGAAGTCACAGTCAACAGCACTATAACTATAAGTCATGTCTGAAGGAAGCTTCTCTCTAACATGTATTTTCTTTATAAGGCATATTACAGCCCTCTTGTGTTTAGAAATGCTGGCCAATACTTCAGCACTATTTTAAACACTATATTTTAAACAATGAAATCACCAAAAAAAGAACACCAAAATGCAAAAAAGCATGGCACGGCACTAAATGGACACACAAAAAGCCACCTGTTTAGTGTGTGCACTGAAAACAAAAAGGTGGAACATTGCCTCGTACATCCTCAGCCGGGAATTTGTCATCCCGTACATGTTTGTGAATAATCATGAAAGTACCAAGAGTATTCATTTTGAGTTATAAATGTATTTTAGCAAGTAAGTGAATTTGTAAATATTGAATCTATGAATAATGAGGATCAAATGTATATGCAAATATTTTACATCCAGTAAATGTATTTTTCAAAACCAAAAGAATAAAAGGCAGTACCAGATAAAAAAAGCTAGAAGAATTTACTGATAGGAGAACTATACAGCAATAAATGCTAAAGGGAGTCCTTTCGGCTGAATAAAAAGAATTACACTATGAAGTGTGTGAAGTATACAACCGCAGAGATGAAGCTAAAAGGATTAATATTTGGTGACTTCAAAAATGGTAGAAGGAAAGGCATGCTCATGCATACAAATATTTAACTTAATTATCACCTGTCATATAAAGCATATTAAATTTTTAATAAGTTATTGTGTGGAATACAAAAATGTAATGACACAATCAGAAAGAAAGTAATCAGAAGCAGACTCAGAAATGACACAGTTAGATATAGAGATTTAAAAAATAATTACGATTGTTAAATTAAGTACCAATGGAAAAGGTAGACAAAAATGCAGGATGAGCAGAGTAATTTCAGCAGAGATTGAAACTAAAAATAAAATAGAAATTCTGGAAATTAGAAACAGCGTCAGAAATGAAGATTGCTTTCAACTGGCCCTTCACTATTTCACACAGCCTAGGAAAGGATGAGTGAGCCTGAACACAAGTGAATAGAAATTACCTAAACTGAAATTAAAAAAGAAAAAAAAATTAAAAATTAAAAAGACAGAACCTCTCAGAACTGTGAGGGAAAAGTAGACTCAAAGGTTGCAGACAGAAGCAGAGAACACAGTGAAATTCCTCCAGGCATCCTGAGTCTTCACCATGTGCGAGGAGGCAGCCTAAAAATGCCGTTGGCAGCTCGACGGGCACGGAGGAATCCTTACGAGGCATCGCAAGTCTTCTCTGAGGGCAGTGCAGCGACCCTCGCGGACAGAACTCAGACAAATCCTCTGGGGCACACAAGACTTTCACTAGCGTACAGCTGTGACCTAGTGAAAAGTAGGGGTCAAGGCAGCAAGTGAAGGAGATCTCCCAAGGCATAGCCTCCTTTTGGAAGAGGACAGACGAAGAAGTGAGGGGTTCAGAACCACGGACAGCAGCCGGACACCCAGAGGACCTAAGTTGAGGTCACTCAAGTGCTGAGATCACTGAGTGGAAAAATTCCTATCAGTGGAACTTAGAGGTGCTAAATCCAGCAATGGGTGAAACAGCTAAGTGATTAAAAAAAGGAGTTGAGAAAAGAGAGAAAGAAAGTCAGTGAGGAACTGAGAACATCAGCTGCTTTGGCTGACGGGTGAATAGGAGAGCAGCAGAACGGTCCCAGAGCCGCCAGCTCCTGCAAGTCACGGCTGACGACATCTCCAGCAAGGAGCACGAGTGCGACACAAGGTGGGAGCTGGGCGTTGACTGGGACACGACGCCTGCCTGAGCAAACTCACAAGAACACACGTGTCCCTGAACCCCTGGAAATTCAATCTAAGAAGGAAATCACTCTTGGATGAGCATCCATCAATTCCTAACAGGACACTTCTGAAATGGGTGCTTCACACTGATGGTCAATGAACTGTTTTCCTTATATTAAATATCACTGAGTGAAAAAGTGTCTTATTATTGCAGAGGGCACTCATTTGCTACACAATTTTCAGAACATGATAGATGAAAAACCCCCAATCTGGTGAGCTAGATAGAGGTGGGGCACAGGAAAGGTATCTTGAAAAATAAACATTTTCCATCCTCACCTTTATTTAATTTAATTTATTTATTATTATTTTTTTAAAGGCTGAAACTTACCAAATTTATTGAGAGAAATGGACATCCAGATTCATGAGCCCTAAAAGGCTGAACTCTTTTGAAATCAGAAGCAAAGCCCACAAAAGCAAAAATAAGTAAGAGGGACCACATCAGACTAAAAGCTTTCTGCACAGCAAAAGAAACCACCAACAAATGAAAAGGCAACCTACCAACCGAAAGAAAAATTTGCAAATCATACATCTGATAGGAGTTAATATCCAAAATATGTCAACAACTCATAAAACTCAACAACAAAAAACAAACAACTCATTAAAAAAATCCATGAACCCAATGAGAAATTGATTTGAATAGGCATTTTTCCAAAGAAGATATACAGATGGCAACATGCACATGAAAAGATGCTTTTTGTTTTTTGATTTTTGTTTGTTTTTTTTATTTTTAATTTTTTAACTTTTTTAAACTTTTTAAATTGATTTCTAATCATTTTACAATGTTGTGTCAAATTCCAGTGTAGAGCACAATTTTTCAGTTATACATGAACATATGTATATTCATTGTCACATTGTTCCCTCTGTGAGCTACCACAAGATCTTGTGTGCACCATCCTCACCTTTAAACACTAAGTAGAACACTCCTGAGACTGCTGAACCCTGAGCCTGATGGGGTGGAATTGTAGATAAAGCAAACAGACTAGTTTTTTAAAAATGGAAACAGCAAGAATGAAAGAGCTAAAAAATTCAGAAAAATTAAACTGGGTGCAAGTGTTCAGATGTTTAATTAAACATGGCATGAAAAAGGAGAATGCAGACAGCATGGCTACTGAAGGTGTAATAATTACTATGAGACTAGTTGTTCTGGCTGTTCCACAGCCCAACTGGAAAAGAAAAAAAAGAGTAACAGATTTGCTTAGTTTATCCTAGTTTTGAGGAATTAAAAATTTTAATAACGACACAAAAAATAAATCACCAACTCTTCAAATCTAGGAGTGATTTTAACAAGTGTGAGGTAAAAGAAAGGATTTTGATTCTGATAGAAAGGATAACAGGGTTTCTTGGGGCAAATCCCAGAAGAAGATTTGAGACCATTTGATTTGGGGAAAGCATGTGGGGATGGTAAAGAAACATTTTTGTGATGTCTGAACAGTGGTGCAGAATGCACTGTCATACTAAAGCCTTCCAATGAAAAGTCGAAGGGGCATTTAATTAAGTTAGGAGCGTATGGTGCATGGAGTTGCATCCTCCCTACCAGAACGTATTATAGGAGTAGATGTGCTGTCTGAATGGAGGGCCTTCCCCTTAACGAACCACTGAGGGGACAGAGGATGTTGTGCGAATCTCTTCATCCTGTTTTAATTCGCCATGCTACAGGGTGACTTAAACCATCTTGAGAGGCTCATTTAAAACAATTTTGTATACCTGGGATCATCAAGAAATTTTGACTCTAACTAATGATGTATTGAATGCAGGTGAATTAGTACAAGCAAATTCCTTATGTCATGGTTCTGTATGAGCTGGAAAAAAGCTGGTGCCTCCTAGAGATTAATTACAGACTGTCAAGAACAACAACAAAAAAATTGCACTTTAATAGCGAAAGTCATGCCCTAATATGGTATTAAAAATTGATGCTGTCAAACAAGCTAAGGACGGTTTGTGTTCTGTATTTGATTTGGCTCACGCTGACCTAAGCGATGCTCTGTTGGGAAGTTACTCAGGTGCAATGAACATAAGATATCTTCTTCATGTCCAACTTGTCATCGGACCTTTTATCCTACAGGCTACAGATTTTATTTTATTTTATTTTATTTTTTTTGCCTTTTAGGGTATAATGCAATAATCAAGGTAAATAACATTTGGAAAACTGAAGCCAATTTTAATTTAGTTAACTCAGTGGGCTCACGCATCTCCCACTGATAGGAAAGATATTTGCTAAATGTGTCTGTGAAGCACACTGGCACATTCAGACTGAAATGTATTTGAGGGTGAGTGCTATCCACATGACACTGACTTGGAGAACTCAACGTTTTAGGGTCCAAAATATTCTCAAGTTGCCTTCAAGCAATAAGCACTCGACTGCAACATGTTTGTTGGGAAAACAAGAATTAGCAGAGATGCTCTAAAAGTCTTGGGTAAAATTAGCACAGGTCTTAGTAGTCCTAGGACAAGTTTAATTTCTCTTTAATGAGGAGAGAATGCTGAGGAAAAAGACCGGCTTGGAAGAGAAGGAAGGGGCAGGGTGGTGAGTGTCCCGGTACAAAGACTAGGAAAAGCAGGTCAAGCGGACACTTAGATGACACAATGGGGGGAAGACAACAGTGTCCATCCACCCCAACCCAGGAAAGGCCAGTGAGTTCGTTCTTCCAGATGAAAATGGAGGTCATGGGATGAAATGGCCTGGCATCTCGGCAGTGTGAGGTGCGCAGGATTCTGAAGATGCCTCTCTCTCTTCTCCTACCATCCAGTAGTCTTGTCCCCTGGTCATTTGTTCAAGTACTAATCGAGGTACTTCTGTGAAGAGACTTTGCAGATATAATTTAAAGTCCCAAGTCAGTTAACCTTAAGACACAAACATTTTCTAGGTGGGCCTGATCTAACTGCACCAGCCTTTTAAAAGGCAGAAGGAGGCAGATGACGGACTCTTGCTGCCCTCCTGGAAGAGAGCAAACAGCTGTGCTGTGAACTGCTGGCGGACAGGGAGGCCTCTGGAGGCTGAGAACAGTCCCTGGCCAACAGCCAGCAAGAAAAAAGGAACCTCATCTCTACAACTTGAGGAAATGAATTCTGCCAACACCAGTGAGCTTGCAAATGGACCCAGAGCCTCAGATGAGGACAGCTGGACATCAGCCTGTAGAGCTGAGCAGAGGATCCAGCTCCCGGGGAAAGACTGCTTGGTAACCTTGTTCCTTGGCTCCCGTGAGACCAGGGATCTGGCATGAGGTTGGTGGTACAAAATTAGAGGATGAAATACGTGCTGTGCCCTGAGAAAGGGCCCTAAGCTGGAAGATCAGGACCTCCCTGACCTCTCCTTGCACTGTCCTCTCCTGCTGCCCTGCATCATTTATCTTTATAAGAGCTGCACACGAATGTACTCTGTGTGCTCCTGCAGTCCTTGGGATGGCCTGACTCTGTGCGATCAGCACGTTCTGGTCCTCAAGGTGGTGTGGCCTAGGCTGTAGGACAGGCATGTCCAGATGTGGAGCACAGCTTAGAGTCCGGAAGCAGACCCACACAAGCAAGGTATTTGACTTATGACAACAGTACCACTGTAATTTCATGGGGAAAGGGTGTCGTTTTCAATAAATGATGCACGGCCAATTGCATTCATATGGAAAAAGGACTATTGATTCTTTCCTCACACTATACACAAACGCAAAGTCTAGACGGATTGTTAATCCAGGGGTGAAAGTTATGACAGAAACAGTTTTAGAGGCAACATACTCTTCAGGGTCTTAGGAAGGCATATCTCTCAGTAGAATATCCACCTTTGAGAAAAGAGTTGATAAATTGGGCTACATTCAAATTAAGAACTTCCATTTGTCAAATGAAACCACTGTCAAAATAGGAATGCCAGGCACAAATTGGAAGATATTTGTAATACAGAAAGTGAACGCCATCCAGAACAGAGAAGAGTTCCTACGAATCAATACAAAAAGACAGACTATACATGAGAAAAATGAATCCAAAGAACTTTTTGAGATAGAACACATAAATGGTAATGCAGATAAGGAAAAAGTGCTCAGCCTCACTATCAGAGGAAAGCAAGTATTGTCATACACATTTAAAATTTTTATAGGGCTATTAACAATATTAAGTGTTGTAGAGCACGTGGAGCCTGTGGAATTATGTTGTACAGTTGGCTGTAGGGTAAATAAGTAAAATCACCCTAGAAAATCATTTTTCAGCACTTAATTAACCCAAATACTTGGGTAACATGTCTTGGCATTCATGCTTTCAGGTATCTGCTCAAGATAAATGGCCACTTATGAGCAGCAACACAAAAATGATCGTAGCAGCACCGTCCGTAAGATTGCCAAGCTAGAAATCATCCAACGTCCATCAGGTTTAGAAGAACGAGAAAATAAATTACAGAACGTCCATATAATATAACACCGTACCGTGCAACAGTGACACAGTGTACAACACAGATGGCTCTAGCAACTGTAATGTTGAATACAAACCCAAACACCAGCAAGGATACCTGGTAATTCCCTTCTGTACAAAGACGGAAAGAAGGCAGAACCAATCAGTGGTGGTAGAACTTAGGAAAATGGTTGCTTCTGGAGAAGGGACTGTGACAATGACCTCTGGAGTGCTGATGATTTCTTCCTTGATTTGGTTCTTGTGTTCATGTTTTAAAAATGTACAGAACTATATGTGTGATTTTTGTACTTGTTGTTATGTATACACATTAAATAAAATATATTTAAAATATACGCAAGCTATGGTCTGCAAAAATACAACCCTTTAAAGTTTCTAAAGTGAACCTTCAGGTTTTTAGCTTTTGATCAGACTGCTTCTTCTACAAAGATCACGATTGTCTTTGTCTCTATGTCTTTTATTGAAAAACAATTGTATAATACTTTATTTTATTTCATAACCATATATACATATGTACATGTATATTTTAGTGAGCATTTAGAAGCTTTAATAGCAAGCTGATGGAGTACTTTTGTGTTTGCTGAATCTAAGACAGTATGGGATAGCATTTTGTCTTTTAAAACTCAATCTTATTGAGTTGTAATTTACATAAAATCAAATGCACACAATATCAGGGTATAGTTTGATGATTTTTGACAAATATTTATGCCCACCACCACTCATGGATGGACCTCAAAAACATCGTGCTGAGCAAAAGAAAGATGCACAAGACTAGATTGTATGATTCAATTTCAGTTTATTTTAACCCTAATTTGGGAAGTCATCAAAAAGGTAGAGATCAGACAACAGGTGGCGTATGACCTGGAGGACCTCTGGCACCCCGGCTTGCCTTCCCTTCATAGAACAAGCAGCCCTTTTGCATGGTTCCTGGCTCTACGTACGTCCCCTAGAGCCCACCTCAACAGTATCCTTTCCCAGATTGCAATGAAAGAATGATAGGTCCTCAAAGTTGGAAGAATCCCCAAGTTCATTTTAAATTTCTCTCCTTTGGGACGTCACAACACGTTTTGTACACTGTTACAGCACACAGTTTTTGTCTCTTCCATAGAGCTAATGAAAGACTAGCCACTGCCTTATGTGATTGTGGTCACGTCACCGTGATGGCACGGCACACGGCAGACTGCAGAGGCTCCATCATGTCTGAGCCGAGGGCTGGGGGGTGAATGCAAGAGTCTTCTGTAAAACAACCATGGTAGATCAGGGTCTCATGCTTGCATAACACTTAAAAGTAGTAGGGAACCCATCACTGCCAAGAATCACCCAATTTCTTTTCTGTGTGTCTGTGTGAATCTTTTAAAAAGGTTTCCTGTATAGTGTGGCCTTCGATTGCCATTTAACCCTCCAAATGCGATGTCACAGCTGGCATTGAGCTCTTGTGGGATTTGTTAGTTTTTCTGAATGTAAAACCCAAATACTGTGTCACTGGAGAAAATCTTGGGAAAATAAGAAACAAAAAAGAAAAGAAAATTACTTGTACTTCTGACATCCAGTGAGGAGTATCATTCGCAGATTCCTAAGCCGCATCCCTTTCCCGTAAGCCACAGACACATCTCCCTTTATGATTATATAGTCTGATGTTTAAACGTATACTCAAAACACCCATGTAGTCCGTGTGGTTTCTAGCTATCGTTTTGGCCCCTGGAGCTCACTCCGAATCTCGAGCCTGTCACCAGCCTGAGAGCCCGCCCTTGCATCCTTCTCTTTGCCGCTGTTGAGTGCGGGCTGTCGAGGCCACAGAGGCTCCCCCACTGGCCTCTTCCAGAGACCCCGCTCTGCTGTGCCAACCCGGTCCCCTCTGGGAGCGATTCTGGTACTCGGAACGGGATCAGCCTGCACTGCTCTGGCTCCCAGCAGCCGATTCTCTAACCCAGAGCAGAATGTAGGAACATGGGAGATGGGAGAGGCCCTTTAGGCATGAACTTTGGGGCTAGGGAGAGAAGAGGGAATGTAAAGGGGTAAGGGCAGATGAATGGGTGCCTTGGTGGGGTGGGTGGGTGCGGGAAGAACGGCGGTGAGCACTGGGCATCGAGAGTAAAGGCATGTCGAAGGGGTGGGCGTGGGAGGCAGAGAGAACATTCACTGTACACATTTCTGCAGACTGGCTTCCACTCGGTATGTTTCCAGGCATGAATCTAGGCCTACAAGTATAGTGAATCATAATGACATCCATCAAGTGTGGTATTTTGCCA
This sequence comes from Camelus bactrianus, assembly GCF_048773025.1. Lineage (NCBI taxonomy): Eukaryota > Metazoa > Chordata > Mammalia > Artiodactyla > Camelidae > Camelus > Camelus bactrianus. The sequence continues at coordinate 3,854,766 of NC_133546.1, forward strand.
GAAATACAGACTGAAGCCACTGTGGCTTGAATCCTGGTTTCGTGTCTTACTAGTCATGTGACCTCAGGCAACTTCCTTGATTTCTCTGTGCTGTTTTCCCCCAACTAAAATGAAAACAATATCAGAATGACCTCATAGTTGTTGCAAGGAACAGATAAATTAATATATGCAAAGCACTTCTGACAGTGCCTTGCATCCATAGTAAGGACTTTATAAAGGATAGCAGAATATTGTAAAAGAATGTTAATTTAGAAATTGAGTTAATTTAGAACAGAACTAAATTAACATAAAGAAACTATAAAAGAGACGTTTAGCTGTCTGTGTGCTCTGTTAATCCCAGTTCCTCTTCCACTCATTCCATGAAAGCACTGGTAGTTGAATCGTCAACAAAAGCATTTTCAGGAAAGGAAAGCCATTTTTTAAAGAACCTTAAATATAATGTTTTACTGAAGTATAGTTGATTTACAGTGTGTTAGTTTCTGATGGATAGCACAGTGATTAAATTATACACACACACACACACAAATACACATATATGCATTATTTTTCACATTCTTTTTCATTATAAGCAACCAGTATTTTTTCTTTTTTTGACTTTCAAAGGAAATAGACCACCTCAAGGAATCTGCTTGATCTGTTATCACCAACACTTGGTCAGTCTGAGGCTGCAGCCTGTGGTCAATAGTTGAGGATGTGAACGCTGGGCTCACCCTCAGACACTCATCCACACAACGCTTTCATTCACTCCGTCAGCATGGACGGCACAAAAGCAGAACGCACTGTGCGAGGCCCCCTGGAGGCAAGTGCTGGGACAGCAGACCAGGTGTTGGAGAAGGCTCAACTAAGGAAAAAGAAAAGCTTAAATTTCTTGCTGGGAATTGTAGAAAATAGCTTGGAACTTTAATTAAACAAATTCTTGCTGAAAAGAAAGATTTCTGGAGTAAATCCTGTAGCTATCTGCAACATTTTAAAAAATGCTTATTGAGCTAAAAGTGGATATTTGTGTTATCCTGGGAAATCGTCTCCTCAGTAGATCAGTCTGCGACTTGCCGGCACGCTGTCCCCACGCAGTTTGCCGAGTTCTTGCATCAGGGGGTTATGAGGACCACATAAGCTTGACGTGCTGTCAACACTTTAATGTTTCAGTTTTCACAGATTCAAGTTTCAGATCATTTTCTTTTGAAAAATAAAAATGCTTTTAAATGCTCTTATTTTAAATGTCTTTTGATTGTATTTGCAATACTCACTATTTCATATGGGCATTAAATGTCTGAATTTGAAAAGAAAATTAAAAGCATTAAGTTAAAAAACACATGAAATTACTTTAGAATAAAAAAAATCAGTAACATTCAAGTCCCAGATTCCTACGGTGCTGGTCTACCACCTGCCCCCCACTTCTCTGGTTTGTAATTCTCTGCTTTACTGGAGGCATAATGCCCATGCAGAATTGAACCCTCTGCTACCAATTCCTGCTCTGTGATCAACATAATTTAGAGTTAAAAAATACACTTTAGAGTTAAAAAGGTAAGTACTTTTTACCTGTCTGAAAGGATCAGGATAGTTCCGGGGTTTTGGCATTTATACATGAAATACAGAAGAGGGTGAGACAGTTAAATACATTTTCAGCAGATATGTAGGAATGGGTAATGAGAGAACGTGTTCTGAAAGTACCTTATAAGACTCAATGCAATATTAATACCCATTACTGTGAATTTTCTTTGTGTTTTCCTGTTCCCTTTCAATCCAGCTAAACTGTAGATCCTGAAAGAAAAATTTTTTTGAGTTCAAGAGTCAGAAGTTTCAAAATTGAAAAAAAAATTCTTCTCTTGGGAGATAAAAATGAAAAAGTTACCCATGTGTATACTTTCTAAAGAGTGTCCTTCTGAAAAGGTGTTTGAAAGTCATAGGAGCTCAAGGGTCAAAGCCAGAGGGCGTCATGTCAGACGTGGGGACCGCATTACAGCGATGGTTGCTGCTACGTCCTCCGGCTGAAGCCTCCAGGTAAGTGGGTGGGGACCGTCATGCCTTCCCGGTCCAGGGGAGGGACTGTCCTCCAAGATCCCCGTGGCCCTGAAGATGAGGAAACTCCATTCAGGCAACTTCCCTTCCCACCTGTCTGCCTCCGTAAAACCCTTTTTAGAGTTTCCAGCAGAAAGCTGGGCCAGCTCTATTTTGCAGCCTCCATGCAAAAAGCAATTGTTCCTTGCCAGAAATGAAAGTGGAAGAAATGGTCTTTGTTGCTTCACAAACCCTGCTGAATAAAAGTAACGACCCATCGGCATCTATGAGCTCCGGGGTGAGGCCCCGGTGGAGGCACTGACCCCTTATAAAGGTGCAGGGCACTGCCGGCTGCCCTGACAGCCCCACCCCGACTCCTCCATGGAGGCCCTGGATGCAGGTGGAGTGGGGGTACGGAGGGCTGTGGGGTGAACTGGGGCACGTCCGCTGGTGAGCGGTCGTCCCGAGTATGCGCACCCCGGCATTCGGGGGCCTCGTTCCCGCACCTCTGCGTGGGGTGGGGATCGATTTGGTGAGAAAAGCAAAGGGTGAACCTCCTCAGTGTGTACTGTGTGTATCTAGCCCTCCTTTCTTACTTGGAAAAGAGAAGACCACCAGTTCCCACAGCTGGACAGAGACACGGTACTAACTCTCGCCAAGAATAGGAAGTGGAGGAGATGTTGGCCTTTCTTTTCTGAGGCAGGAAGGGCCCATGTGATTCTCCGGCCTCTGCCATGGCACACAGTGATGCTCTGGGTGATGGGATTTCCGTGACGCTGGGCCCTAAGTGACTCCTCTCACCTCCCCTTCCCCCTTGCAGTCTGGATTCCCTGAGTGAGAAATTCAGTGCTACAAGGAAAGACACTGAGCTGTGGGCTGCTCACAGCCATTGCATACACAGGGCCTTCCTGGATGAGCACAAGTGAGGAGATGGGGCCAGGGGTACAAATACTCACAGGCAAACATGCCTGCACCCTGGGGACCCCTGGCTTGGGGCAATGGCTGATGGTTTCCACCAATCAAACATGATTCCTTGTAATCATCATTAGTTAATGTGAAATGTCAAATTTTATCCATGAGAGAGGTTTACAATAGTCTTATAACGTGCAAAACTATGGCTGTAAGAAGACTGACTACTGCCTGCACATTTGCTTTGTAACCATCACACGTGAGACTCTTAACAACCGAGAGCTTGTTTACTCCTGAGGCTCCAAGAGTCTGGGATAGAAGCTGCTGAGTTCGCACAGGCAGAGAGGGACTTCCAGCACAAGGCAGAATTTCCAGGGGCTGTTCGGCTGGTGCCATGAATCCACTGGAGATGCAGGAGGGCAAAGGATCTGCAGAAACCAACACAAACTAAACCCAGTCGGAAGGTTTTTGCAGCGTGCAGAGCCTCCTGCTTGTCGCAGAAAGAGAACAGGGGTCTCACCAAGGGAGGAAAACGACACTGAAAACAAACTCCACAGACATGGAGCTTCGCTAATTATGTCGTAAAAGGATCCAGCTGCTAAGTGGTTTTGCAAAGAGTAGCACGAGGTTCCCATGGAGGTGGTGAAAGAAGGAAAATGTTAACGAACACACATTTTTTTCCCCAGAGATAGAATCAGGTCTGGCATGTGCATGGTGTTTTAATACGTACTAAGTGCTCTCAGATCACTATCATGCCTGATGCCTACAGCAGTCTCCTAACGCGGGCAGGAAGCCAGCGCTACACCTGTTTTATCAGTGACATCACCGAGACGCTTAGATGTGAAGTAACTTTTGACATCACATGCTGAGCTGTTACTTAGCTGGAGGGTTTAAAATCTCAAGTCTGTCTCTTCATTTAATAATTTATACCAACTTTTCCTCATTAAAGATATGCTTTGATTTTATGTAAAAAATGCTTGCCTAGAAGTGATCAAAATAATTAGAAACTCCGTCCCACAAATTTTTATTTACTGCCACCTAGATGTAATATCTAAGATGAAAATATTGAATCATTTTCCTTGAACAACGTATCATGCTGGCTGGATTGCTTATGCATAATTTTAAAGCATTTTATAGAAGATAATGGAACGCGGTATAAAACACTGATTAAAGCAAAGCATAGAGAATTTTTCATGCATTACATATCTCCATAATATAAGATGAAGCACATGTTGCATTAATTTATTATGGCAAGAGGAGTCACAATTAATCAGATATTACAAAGTGAGTTTCCTTAATCTGTGCTGTGGTACTATTTTATTTTATGTAACATTATTCATGCAAATGGTATAAATCGCCTTAGAGACTTAAACAACGGCCATAGACCATAATGACAAATAATAGGAGAGAAAAATATTAATGAGCAGAGGAAAGTGAGAAAAGATACATTATCAAAGGAGAAAGCAGAAGGGATTGAAAGTGTAATTTAAAGTCATGCCGAAATGGATTGGTTGTTTCCAGGAAGAACATTTACATCAGGCTCCCAGAACATTTACCAGCCAGCGGTCTGAGTAATATTTCACTTTAGTAAGAATAACGAAGATGCAGCACAGATTGCAGCTAGTTTAAAGGCAGACAAGAAAATTCAAGCTCTAGTGAAGAGAGAGAAACCAGATGTTGGGTTTTTTTATGGAAAAATCTGAGGTTCTGAAGTCCTCTACCACTTAGTAACAAACCATAAGTCCCTCACCATCACATTAGCTAAAACCCTAGGATGGGATTTTCTGAAGCCAAATGGGCCATCATTAATTTTCTTGAGAGGTATTGTTCAGAGAATGTTGAGCAAAGCACAATCTATTTGTACTCCTGGATCTGTGTTGGGCTGAACATCCCCTAAATGCAGAAGGGTGTCATTAAGACACCCGAGACCACTGAGGGAGAAACCTGCCACCAAAAGTTATTCAAATACCAAGACAAGGGGCTTCTATTTTACCAAAGACAAAAATTAGAGATTTCTACGCCTCAAAAAGGCAGGTGGAGGTCATGGTCTGGGTTAACTTGCATAATAAGGCTGACAAAAAATGACTTAGATCTTCATATGTGACATTTGCAAAACCGTCTTACTAATTTGTAGTCAGAATCAGCACAGATGTGAGCACTTGTAAATCCATGAATATTTCTACAAACTTAAAGGATAATTCTGCCAAATCAATTTATTTTGGTCTTTACATTTAAGATGGAACATGGCTGCGTAATCAATGATGGGCCAGTAGGAAAGTAACAACTACCCACCACCCGAAAGCAACAAAGCAAAACAAAACAACAAAAACACAAAAAACAAACAGAGAAAAGTTTAAATAAAGGGTAAAATAGGAAAATGGGAGAAAACGTTTGCTGGATGTGTTCCCTTAGTCTGATAATCTCAACAGTAGTTCTATAAATACTAGGTCATATAATACATGATTTCCCCCCCTTAGTCAATGTATTACGCTTTTGAACTTATCGGTCTAACCATGGGCTTTTTCCATTGTATAAATATTCCATGTCTTCTTTATCCAGTCATCTGTTGATGGACATTTAGGCTGTTTCCATGCCTTGGCTATTGTAAATAATGCTGCTATGAATATTGGGGTGCAGGTGTCATCCTGAAGTAGGATTCCTTCTGGATATAAGCCCAGGAGTGGGATTCCTGGGTCATATGGTAAGTCTATTCCTAGTCTTTTGAGGAATCTCCATACTGTTTTCCACAGTGGCTGCACCAAACTGCATTCCCACCAGCAGTGTAGGAGGGTTCCCTTTTCTCCACAGTCTCTCCAGCATTTGTCATTTGTGGATTTTTGAATGATGGCCATTCTGACTGGTGTGAGGTGATACCTCATTATAGTTTTGATTTGCATTTCTCTGATAATTAGTGATACTGAGCATTTTTTCATGTGTCTATTGATCGATTATATGTCTTCCTTGGAGAATTGCTTGTTTAGGTCTTCTGCTCATTTTTGGGTTGGGTTGTTTATTTTCTTCTTATTGAGTCGTATGAGCTGCTTATATATTCTGGATATCAAGCCTTTGTCGGTTTCGTTTGCAAAAATTTTTTCCCATTCCATAGGTTGTCTTTTTGTGTCTGTTGACCTTGTTCCTGGACATTTACTCACTTCCCACAGGATATAAAGATACTGTGGAGTTCACTGAGGACAGAAAGTGCCACTTCTGGGGAGCAGGAGTGGTGCTGAACTTAATCGGAAACTTTGTTGACATGGGGGGAAATGATGTGACAGATTAAGAGTCTGCAAAGCCTAAATTGAGGCCAACTTTAGATAAATAAAATCAAGAAATTACATAGAAAAGAAATGACCTTAATTAAAAGCACTGAAGTGAGTTATTGTGCTATATTCCTGCATAACTGTTTTATTCCAGCCAAGATGTGGATGGGTACACAGTTCACATGAAGGTTTAATGATGTGCAAAATCTACCATAGAAATTCAGGAGGGCAGATTACCTGAGCAATTTGTGCTTTGGGAAGTTTAACAAGAATTAATGATAGTACATTGAAGGACAACCTGAGTGAGGGAGTCAATTGAAATTTGACATCAGTAACATATGTGGTCACCTTCGCCTGGCACTGTGATCAGAACACCAGAAAGGTGCTCCCGCTAGAACTGCACTCCTGCACGCCAGACAGAGGGTCCCAGTCACCCAGCAAATAACTTGCTGTTCTCTTGCTTCACAACCATTGCGGCCAGGAATGAGCCGCTTATATTTCATGATGGCCAACTCAAACCAAGATGTAATCACTTGTTTCTAGTCCTCTGCATTACACACTTGTTGGTTACCTAAACTCCTTTTCCTTCCTCTGTGGTTTTTGTCTCTGCTTTTGCTTTTTCCCCTCATGTATCTGTCTCTTTTCCTGGCCACGTGCCTCAGGAGACTCTGACCCAGCCACCTCCAGGAATTGACTGCACTGGTTTAAGGAAAATCCTAGTCTTGCTAGCAGCTGGCTTACAGGGGTGTAGAGGACTGGAGTCTAAGCAAGGGTACCAGAGAAGAACTCTGCTGGGGAAATCCCCAAAAAGATTCTTCATGCCTAAGAGAGGTTTGCAGAAGAGATGGTCCTTGTGTTCCCACTGCATATCACATCCGCATGAGAAGCAGGCAAGGACACAGCCCTCCTGCTCCCAGTCTGAAGTTGAGCCCATCCTGAGGATGGCTCAGTGGAGAAGCAGAAAGAACTCTGGTCCTTGAGACACGATGGATCCAGCATCATCTCTAAGCTTCTGGGTTCCAGGCATAACAGTCATTTCCTCCTTCAGTCAACTGAGTGGTATCTGTGTTCTTTCAGCCACATACATCTTATTGAAAATTCACAGAAAATTCAGGAAGAAAAAGTTGGGCCTGGAATAGACATGCCTCACTGTTCACTGTTTTCAAAGTATTCCTTTCCACCTCTTCAATAATGCATTGCAAAGGTAAAAAAAAAAAAAAAAAAAAAAAAAAAAAGGTTTGACCCAAAATTCATTGAATTGTCACTCGAAAAAAAATTGTCATGCAAAAAAAAGTTGGAAATTTATTTTAATTTTACTCTGTGTATCCTGCACTTTTGAAGGTGAAAATTATATCGGCAAATAGAAATTTAAATAACTTACTCAACTCTGCATTTATTGATCCCCAGCCAGGTAGCACAGGGCACTATGCTTGATGTAATAATACAGAGATAAAACAAAAATTAGAAAGATCTATTTCAATATACATGAAATTCAAAGGGTAACCTTTTTTTTTTTTTTTTTTTGCTTTCTTTCTAGAAGCCATCCTTTCCCCGATCCCAGCTACACTAACTTTGCTACCTTTGATCACTGTGAACTGCCAGGATCCACCACTCCCCTGGGGAGCCCAGGTACACGGGCATGCAGCTATCTTCTCCAGCTTAGCAGATTCAGCCTCTGCTGTGTGTTCATCTTAAAGTGAGTGTTCAGAAATATTTATGCATTAGTGAATAAATAATTGCCACTCTCCTTGGTTAAAGTCACCTCAAAACCTGGCCTCCAGCGCAGGTTTCCACGTAGCAGATTACACACACTTGATTGCCCAGCAGCCAGGCAGCATGAACACCGATCTCATAGAAGCAGCACTAACTCCAGCCTAAGACCAAAGTTCACGTTCTTGGAAACCGCCTCTCACTAATGACCTGCTGCCGAGTGTCTCTGGCCGAAACACACCATTCACGCGTGCCAGCATGCCCTTCCATAATTTAACATTTGTAAATAATTTAACAGTTCTATTTTTCAACCAGCCTATTAACACATGTAATTAAAACCAAGTTTATAATCGCACTCTCTAAGGGTCCACAAAGATTACTACTGGGCTTTCGAAATGCCAGCCAACAAAAATCAGAATTAATTATCCGCCTTCCTCTATGCATGCAGTTTGTGGCTTGTATTGTCCTTTCTCTGTGATTCTCAACCATGCTCAGCTGCATCAGGAAACATTATCTGAAAGTTGGAAATTTGTAAGATGACTTCCTTTTCTAAGCTGGTCAGTTTGTATTGGGATTTCTGCAAGCAGTGGATCTTTTATTTAGTAAGTACCCTGATGAGTTAATGATGAGAATACACTTTATTGCATGGGAAGACACCAGTCCTGACTGCCAGACAAGCACAGGGTATCAGCATGAGCTGCGCCCAGGGACCTGTGTTTGGCACACTCAGTTTTCGCCTGCCCAGTTTCCCCACAGCTCTTGGTGTAGTCTCACAGTCCACAGTCATTGCCACCCCCTGATTCAGACCGCTGGCTTGATGAGCACAGGGGTCGGATCCTGGCTTGTCCTCTCACTGAGTTACCTTAGACAAGTCGCTAAGCTTCCCTAAGTGCCTCACCAGCAAAATGATGGTAATATTTCTATGCCTCAGACGAGTATACAGGACGTGGGGAGCACAAGGTAAGTGTCACCTGTTCAGAAGAGCAGACGCTTGGGAGCCACAGAACTGGGTTGAAGGCTGGAATGAACATTTACCGTCCATGCAAATAGGAGAAAATTACTGAGTCTGTTTAAGTTTCAGTCTTCTTGTCAACGAAATGGAATCATTAATGCACTTCATGTTTTGAGGCTAATTTGAATAATAAGGATAAAATAATTTGCGTATACTTTATGTTCAGGAAATAAAAACTGCTATTTTGGTTTTCTAGCTCTTTGTGTTTTTTTTTTTTCAAATACATACCATGTTAATTCCTCCTGCATATGTGTCATTATATTATTTCATCTTTCACTGCACTGCCTGCTTTAAAACATTGGGATTTGACTAAATGGAAACTAATGGACTGATCATTACCATTAAGCAATCTGCAGACTAGATTAATGCACAAAGAAAGAAACTTAGGAACAATGGTATTATTTTTCACAAATCTGGCCAGTGTCCAAGGACTTTGCCTTCTCTTAGAAATGAATTTTCTTCTCACTGGAAATCTCTGGTGCTAAGATGAGCTGAAAGCCACCATCACACCGACTCTCTGGTGGTCAGCAAATTGCTGCTCTGACCTTTTATTTTCCCTCCTGGAAAGAAGGGATAAGGAACTGGGAAGGGTCTTATTTCCACCAACCACTGACAGAGTCATACACCACAGAGAGTGCAAAATGCTGCTGGCTACTTAGAAAAAAAAACTACACGGAGAAAAGCATTTTGTTGTTTACTTCACCATTAGCTACTTAACTTTTAACCAGGCTGTTTTTCTTAAATCATGGAAATTGAGACTTTTGTCTTTTTTTTTTCAAATAAATTGTACCTCAGGTGCACAGAATCTGGTTAATCATAACCCTAGCTTCACAGTATATTTTCATGATTTATCTGTGCATTAGTCAAATTTTAAATTTATTTAAAAATATACTTCACACCAATGAAACCACCGCTCCAAACAGCTATTAAAATAGTTACTATTAATTATTAAGGAAACTTTTAAAAATATGCCATAAATGTACCAAAAAGAAGAGGAATGTCTTTCTAAAACATCGCTGACATCATGGAGCATGTCCTATGGCTTTAAAAAAAAGCTTTCTATGCTCCACATTAAGGCATCAAATAAATAAAACAAGAAATGATCACACAGCATATACACATTTGTTTTGTGAAGAAGATTAATGGCAAAATAGAAAAGAAATTTCTCAGGCAAATGCAAACAAATATTTCTGGAAACCTGTGGTCCACAGACCAGTTGCATTAAAATGACCTGAAGTACACATTAGCAATGAGCATCGACGCAGTCCCTGGTTATCCAATCAGAATTTTTCGCTATGAAGCAAGTTAAATTGTGTTTGATTTTTGTTTGCTCCTTTGCTATTTCTGTTTTGTTTTTACTAAGCCCCAGAGAGAGGCACTACTGAAGATTCGATGATCATCTGGATCAATTTCTGAGCAAAGTGTGACTCCTGTAATGTCTACAGTTAAGGATATTTTAAGAAATGTGAAGATAAGCAAATGGATGCCCCTTGGAACTGATCATCTTAAAAAAAAAATCCAAACACCATGTAATATGGTGAAAGATGACTGATACCTGGGGACAGAACTAGGGTGTTCCTACGTTGTCAAATGCTGAAATTCACTGCCTAATGAAGAAAGAATGCCCATCCGAAATACAATGTAAGTGTGTTTTCAAATGTTTTACCTTAGACTTGGCAGAAATTTATGACTTCTAAAAGAATATACAGCAAAGTAACTTCTAGACTTGTTTCTCCTGAAAAGTAATCTTTACATAATTTATCTTAATTTTTACAATTTTTCATAAAAGATACTTTCTTGGGATACCAGGAGAGGATAAGAAACTTCTGGTACTTTTAGAAACTTCCTCATTATAAAAGCAAATTCAATTTAGAAGATTACCCACATACCTTTCTTTTTTGCTTAGAAACTTAATAGTTATGTGAAAATCATTAAAATAAAACAAATCTACCACAAAATATGTAGAAATAAAGCATATGAATTATTTCACAGTGTGATTATACCCGAGTGGATTTCCCAGGGTGACAGGTGTACCAAGAAGACATTATGTCTTCCTGTTTTTCAGAAATGTTTCATTTCTATCATTGACAAGGTACATGAAGCAAAATTTATTCATTGAATGTACTTATAAAAGTCTGTATTCAGTTGCTTAAAAATGTATTTTTTTACATTTGACTATTTTTATTTCTGATTTTATTTTATAATTATCTAGAAGTTTGCTTTAATTTAGAAAAAAGTATAAGAAGCATCAAAGTTTTGGTAGAAGCCATATTAAAAATATATGTATGTTTATACACACATATGTATATCTGCCTTTATGTTGACATATTTAAAAGGCTTCAATTAGAAATGTTTACTTAGCATAATGCCATCAAGGTCCATTGATGCTGTTGCAAATGGCAGGAGTCCCTTCTTTTTCATGGCCGAATAATATTCCATTGCATTGTGTGTGTATGCAGATGTATATATATATCACATCTTCTTTATCTTCTTGTATGTGATCACTCTTAGAGTAGAATAGAAATCACCAGGATCTGGGGCATGTAGGAAATGGGGGAATGTCAGTCAAAGGATTCAAACTTCCAATTATAAGATGAATAAGTTCTGAAAATCACACATACATCATGGTGACTGTAGATCATAATACTCTGTTATACACTTGGAAATCGCTAAGAGAATGAGCAGATCTTAAGTATCCTCACCACAAAAAAGAAATGGTAATTATGTGACTTGATGGCAGTGTTAGCCAACCTATGATGGTAATCATTTTGCAACATATAAGTGTATCAAATCAACACAATGTGCTTCTTAAATTTACATAATGTTGTCTATAAATTATGTCTCAATAAAGCTGAGGAAAATAAATATTTTGAAATTAAGTTTATATAATTATCCTTTAGAAAAAATTAAATAATTAATACAATTGTAAATGCCATTTCAGTAAATTAAATTTTGAGCAAAACTGGTAAATTTTTATTTATTAAAAGATTTCATTCTTAAAATCTTAAAATTTTCAGGGATGTGTATATTAAAATCAGGATACAATTGTAGTTGAAACAAATGTCTTGTTTTTTAAATTGTGATAGTGCTGTCACATGTAAACAATTTCAGTGTTTTTCATTGTCTCACTAATTATTAATGGCAGAATTTATTTATCTTTATTATAACTGAAAACCAACTAGTTTGAACAGCTGACATAGTCAAAAAGTCTTGATTTGTAGCAGTAGGCATTTTCAAAGATATTCAACTGTATTCTATGTACTTACCAAATTCCCTTTCTACCAAGAACGCTACCATAGGACTTGTGCATAAATTCTCACTTGACAGGTGCTGATGGAGCGCATATTACTTGCCAAGATTTGGGCTGGATTTTGGCGTAGTGGTAACAAAGCGAACAAAATGAATGAAGGCTGAGAAAGTAGATGGATAGACAGATAGGGTTAGATATGTTCTGAACACTTTACATATGTAAGTCATGTAATCCTCAAATACCATGAGGCGGGCAATGCCATTTCTCTTTTTACTGAAGATGAGAAAGAGAAGTAACTCACTTAGCTAATTTTTTTAACAGCAACATTAGTTATAATTTCCAAGATATGGAAGCATCCTAAGTGCACGTCAATAGATGAATGGATGAAGAAGATGTAGCATGTATGTAATGGAATACAATTCACTCATAAAATGAAGGATATTTTGCCATTTGCGGCTGTTCAGTCACTTTCTTTTTTCACTTCCAAAACCAGAATTTTATAACTGGCACAAACATTCCACTGCTTTGGGTCTGTAGGTTGCTTTGGGTAGTACATCTATTTTGATAATGTTGATTCTTCCGATCCAGGAGCCCCAGATATCTTTCCATTTCTTTGTATCATCTTTAATTTTCTTCATCAGTGTTTTACAGTTTTCAGAGTATAGGTAACCTTCTTCGTTAAGTTTATTTCTAGGTATTTTGTTGTTTTTGTGCAATGGAAATGTTTATGTTAGTTAACATTTTTATTATCACTTTGTGTCATGGCTGTCTGAAGACAGCCTTATTTTTCTTGGATCCAACATTGCCAAATATTTAGTAAATAAATGAAAAAGTAGGAATGAATAGCATTTGAAGAGAATCTGCAGAAATGGGCTGCAAGGCAAAGTCAAAATAAGAAAAATTAAAGAGGTCAAGTAAGACTTGAAGAGAGATTTGAATGAGAGGACAAGAAAGGACAGAGAGGATTGCTTTATAATAGGACTAAAAGGTTAACGTGTACGAGCGAATTAGTTTAGCAGAAACAGAGAACAACAGCTGGAATGTAGCAAGAGCAGAGACCAGCGGATTACCATAAAGGGCAAAATTGTTCTGGGTCTTAATGTAAGAGGTTTCAATCTAATACGAGTGGCTCTTGTGAGCCCTCAAGGGCTCTTCCAGATGGCAATGATCAGTCCCGAGCAGGAGAAGATAGCTCTTAACGTGAGTGTAGAACTGATCAAAGCTGGGCGAAGCGAGCAGGGAGGCCAGGTCAGGAACAGCGGGCGAAGCGGGGAATTAGCTCTACGTCACAGCCAAGGAGACAGAGACCCACGGTCACAGCAGGAGGGTGACTGGACCTGGATGCGGACTGCATGGAAGGGATGTTTAATTAAAAAGTAACAGGTGTGAAACGACCCGCCCCAAGCTTAAATATTACGAAGTTTAGCATATTAGCGATAACTTCAGTTCCGTTGGATAACCTGAACAAGAGGTTTGCAAGAAGAGGTCATATTTGTGAACAAAAAGATACGAAGGCCAATTTTTTTTTAAGGTGTGGGCAGTCTTCTATTGTTTAGAGACATTTGCCCAACATACTGCCGCTCTATTGAGGCCATCGAATTAGGTAAATTGAGCTAACTTTAGGAGGAGATGCGCCATAGAAGCAAACAATTGTGAACCAGAAATTTCTGTGAAAAACGATTACAAACACGTGGACCCAGCGACCTCCGTTCAAGCCCCTTGCCCTGTGCCCGTGGCCATGCCCATTCCACATGAAGTGCCAACCAACGCACTCCTCAGAGCAGAATCAAAGCCTCTGGAACTTTTCAAGGCAAGGTATTTATATTTCAGTTCCAATATCTTTCAGCCAAATCAATCATTCACCAGAGATCATATAAAGTGAAACAGTGTTTAAATATAGTATGAAAGCCCCTTAAAACATTAAAAACCATATTAGAGGGAGCTTAGCAAAATGATACTAAACCTCATCTGAAAACTCTTGAAGATATATAGGGTAACAATGGTAAACCAACACTTTCCAAGATTAAACTTAGTATGAAAGCTAAAAAAATTAACACCATTTGATGAGAAGAAACACATAGTTTACTGAATAATACAAACCACATAAACACAAAGAAATGCAGAAATTCAGATTATTGTGCAGTCTCATTTTGTGTGAGAGGAGGAATTATGCTTCATACTTAGTTTGGGAAGACTGGCTCTTTGGGGAAAAATAAAGCTAGATCTGTATCTTATTACTGAATCAAATAGAACTCCCATTTGATCAAGTTTAAACATAAAAAATAAAACCTTAACAGTTCAAGAAAAAAAGTGTGAATTTTTTATAATTGTAATGTGTGAAAGTATAAACAAAAGCCATAAGAGAAAAATTGGTAGATCTAATTTTATAAATTTATAAAGTTACTAAATTAAAAAAGAATGTGATACGTTAAATTACATTGGTAATTAAAGAATATCACTCATAATCTAAATGAGCTGGCAAGCACCGAATTTCTCAATTTATGAAAAGTACATATGTATCATTATGAAGTGATGGGTAGCTCAGTAGAAAAAGCTAATTACATGAATAGACAGTTTATAGGAAAAAAAAACACAAGTCAAAAATAAATAAATTTCAAATCTCAACTCAAAATAAAAAAAGTGACTTAAAATGATAAAAAATTCATACTGCAGAAATATTAGGAATAGAAATATTAGCCTATGAATGATAAATATTATTTCCCGCACAATGTGGCATTCTGCCTTACTGACTTGCTTAATCCTCTCAACAGTCCCTTGAGATGAGGAACATGGCCGACCTCCCAAAGTGAGCAAATGCAGGAGCTGTGATTCAGTTTCGAACAGGACTTGTCCAGAGTCCAGTCTTAACCGATGCGGCAAAAACTAAGAGCATTTCTAATTCTTTGTCCTTGGACACAGGAAGAGAAGCAGAAACTCCTAAAACATGCTCATGGGAATGGGAAGATTTTTGGAGGCTATTTTGGTTGTATTTGAATAATTTTACCCCATTGGTTTTATCGCCAATAAATTATTCCTCAATAGTCACTTTTATACATTTCCAAGATATAGATAAGGAAGTTTCATTTAGTTTGTAAGAGCAAAGCATATGTAAACTGAAGAATTTGCCAACTGGAAAGCTGGTTGAACAATATATTGTAACAACCCTCATCTTTAAAATCAGCTTATTGTATGAGATTCATAGAATCTTGATTTTAAAACAGTTAAGGGTAGTATAAGAAAAAACTTATGGGCCTATTTAACTTATCTATCCAGATATAAGTAATATATTGTCTCTTCAAATCCAACAGTGTGTGAGATAAATAAATCATGATCAAGTAATGTTTATCCAAGAATGAAAAAATAGTTCCATAATAAATAACCTATCAGTGCAATTTACCAGACTGAAGGGAGAAAATCGGGTAATGATCTTAGTAGATCCAGAAGAAGCATTTGATAATGTTCAATATCTATTGGTGATTTTTAAAAGCCTCAGCCCATTAGGAATAAAAAGAATTTCCTAACATGCTAGAAGTTGCAAATCAAAAGTCTACAGCAAACGTTATACCTAATGGAGAAATTATAGACTCATTTTCTTTAAAAGGCAGAAGAAGACAAGCATATGTATTTTCTTTCACCACTACTGTTCAACAGAGAACAGAGTCCCTAGCCAATGTTGTAAGGAAAAAAAAAAAAGTAAAAGAAAACCCAAGCAAGGGAGTGATTTCCAGGGAAAAGAAAAACAAACAGCATCATTCACTGATGATTGTCCCATCTAGGTAGGCACCAAACATTATCTTCAGACAAACTGCGATAATTAATGAGACAGTTCAACATATTTACTAAATAATGAATACATTACAAAAAGCAGTAAAATTTGTCTGTGGTGAAATAATAGAAAATAAAATAACATACAATAAAATGCTTAATAATGATTAAATACAGACTAAGGCATAAAAGAAGTTCTGAGTAAATGATCGAGAAAGATCTAAATAAATCGATGAGCTGACATATTATAAAAATACTGATTTCCTCCAAATTAATTATGAAATTCAATGCAATGTCAATTAAAATTTCAGCTGGATTTTTTGAGGAGCTCAAGAATCTTATTTTGAAATTTATATGGGAAAATAAAGATCTGAAGACAGCTAAGAAACATGGAAATTGTTAAAATATCAGTAATAACTCTCATCATTAAAATGTCAATTTTATGAAGGCAGGGAGTTTTGCCTTTTTTGTTCACTGCTAAACCTCTGTTATATAGAATCAAGGCTGGCACATAACAGACACTCAACAAATATTAGCTGAGTGAGTGAAAGCCGCAAACAGCATGCTGCTGGTGCCATGAGACACACATGTGCCGGGGATCGCAATAGATTCTGGGAGCACAGAAGTGGGGGTAAATGGCCCCTGACTCCATGGAGGTTACAGACCAGAAAGATATATAAACTTTGCACAAGCAGAAGAGCAGGTACGTTTAACGACTTCTATCAGGAGGGAAGTGCAGGGTGCAGTGGGTTCTCACAAAAGGACTGTGTCTCCTGGGACTGGCACATGTAAACAGCGGGTGGGCATTGTGAATAATTCTGTCCTCACCATTTAGCATAGAGAAGGCTCTGGATGGGCATCATTGGACGAAACCTGGAGAAGAGCTATGGGTAAGGAAACGATATTTCCAGTGAAGCCACAAATCAGACTGTTTCCAGGAGACATAATCTTTAAAAAAAATGAAATGTGATTTTTAAAGACTATCCATAGATATAAGAGGTTTCTGAGTTCCATGCAGTAAGTAAACAAATAAAAATAAATAATGAGCAGATATTTTTAATGTCAAACATTGTTTGGAATACTACAAGTGTAACTTCCAACAAATAGCGCTATTTTTACATGTACAATGATTAGTAAAATAGTTAAGAGAACACTTAAATGACATTCAAATTATTATTTCAAAACTGTTGATCCAAACATAAAAAGCTGTATGATTAGATTCCTGTTAATATAAAAGTTAGATTGACCTTCAGGGGAAAAAAAAGAACTAAGAAACAAAGGCATACATTTTTTAATTAAAGCATAGTCAGAAGTTATCTTTTATTTTCTTATAAAAATATATGTAGTGAGATACAATATTAAAACGATGAGTGTGGGAGCACAGTCCTTCCTAGACAGGACAGCCCAGAAGTGAGGGCAGGACTCAGCATCAGGTTTCCGGACAGCTGGCTAATAACCTCTGGAATCCCTGCACTTTTTTAAAGTTTGGTTCCTCACGATGGCGGAAGTAATATTCAGGAGGAAGATGTACCCACTACCTGTGCAAAATCCTAAACTGACAGTATCCTAGACCTGAGGCTATCACTTTGTGGGGGGGAAGGTCTCACTATATCATGTTTCTAGCCCAAGTTTTAAGTATTAAGAACAAATGTTCCTATTCCCCTGTGTCCCCCCAAATCAAGGCGCTGTGAACAACACTCAATGTAAATACACTCATCCCATCTCCCACAGTAGAGAGATTTAAGATTTTGGTTTGATTATGGGGCATTTTAGTTAAGACTTTCACATGTACTCCTATTGAGAATGTCTTTATATACTTTCTCCTAGCAGGTTTATAACAGATTTCCCTTTATTATGTCACATGCAAAATTAATCACATAATAATACTGTTACCTGGAAAAGGAGTAGACTTCATATTTGGAGTGGAAGCCGAGTGCCTAGATGAAAGCTGAAATGAACAGTCGGCCCAGATTGTTACGTTCATGCTATATTTAGAAGAGATTGGTATTCTCCTGCAGTCTCTTTAGAACCATCACTGGGATTTATGACAGTTAGAGCATTATCTAAATGAGCAGACGAAAAAAATAAAGTGAAAGTCTCTTACATGACTAACTGTAAAATATCATAAAACAAATAAATTAATTCAATTGCATGCTCCAAATGACATTTTCAGAGCATTGCTTTTGCTTAATGTCTTTTTGAAAGAAAGACTGCTAGGCTCTGTAGAAAGCAGCTCATTTTGAAAACTATTCCTTGATGATTGTCACTGATATGTTTCCAATTTACAAAATGCTCTGCCTAAAAACCAAGGCCACCCTTTGCGGTTCTGTGAGTGGCAGAAAAATGTTTTATTTGGGCTATAACTTCTGAAGCAGCAAAAGTATATCTGAATCATTTGAAAGCGCAGAGAGCACCGTGTGTGAAGCAGGTAGGAAATGGAGCAAAGATGCCTGAATAATCCCAAGCATATTTGGATTTTCTGATCTCGAAGAATAATCTCACGTTTCAAATCAGCAGAAGATGAATTAGCTGTGTTCCACTCCGGCTGAAGGTAAGAGGAACACACTGTCAGTTCAGAGGTGCTTCCAGAGGTTGTGGACCTCACAATTGTGAGATTTTATCAGGAAATCTTCTAATATGCTTTCACTATGGTGTGTTGCAAGAAGAGACTAGTGACAAAAAGAGGATTGTTTAGGTCACCAGGCTGTGGTGTAATGAGGGCTGGTGGCCATTCTTCTGGGGACCAGTGTCCACCATCCAAGCCTAAAGAGAAAGGCATCCAGGTATCAGAAAGGTGCAGACCCATGTGCCCCTCACACTCTGGGGCTGGGGGTAGGGCCAATATCCCCTTGTTTTCTGAGAGCCGGACTAGAGAAACCTGGAGGAATCAGAGGCACAGCGCGTCTGGGTTGAGTTAGTGTAGCCTGGACACCCGCATTTTTTGCAACGTTGCGATTGCTAATAAGCAGGAGTACTTCGGCAGTTTTCTTCTCTCTCAAATCTTCTAAGGAAACCTGTTCACTTAGATCATTAGCAGAAAAGAAAGAGGGAAAAAAAGTGTCAAAACATTAACTCATAATTTCAACAAATATGTACTGAGTAGCTGTTATGTGTCTGACAATGTCCTGGACTTTTCACTCCCATTTTTCTCATGAGATCGCAGCAGGAGCCCCCAGAAGCCACGTGCCTTGGGGTGACTTCACCCCCATAGCTAATGGAATACAGCTTGTGTGTTAAGTGTTCACCATTATAATTTGTAACATGGTAAATTTGAAATATGGTAAATAACTGAAGACATAGTCCATAGTAAACAAAAGGTTTTTGAAGTTTTTAATATTTTAAGAGTACAAAGAATTTAGACCGAGTAGTTTAAAAAAGCTGGCATATTCTGTGCGAATAAAAGTAATATTTATGAGAAAGAAAAGACCAGGTGAAAACCAGCCATAAGAAGAGTCAAGAGTCCTGTTAAACATTATTAAGCAAATAGGTTATTTAACATCATGTTCCCATGATGTTTGAAAAAAGCATTTGCTTGATATTAAAATGTATCATCACATTAATGTAGCCAATAGAGACCCATCTTCTCCTCAGCAGACCTAAGCACAATTGCCTGGGGCGAGTGTCTGCTGGGTTCCACCTGAAATACAGTCAGCACCGCTAACTACCAGGCATATGCTGGTTTCGGGACAAGGCAAGGAGTAACACAAAACATCACTGTAAGCCCTGCCCACACAGAGCACCTAGGCTTGGAGCTACCTAGTTGAGCAAAGAAGCATCTCAATGTTTATAGCAGCATTATTCACAGAAGCCAAGACACTGAAGCAACTTAAATGCCCATTAAAGTCCATTGAATAAAGATGTTGTGATATATATATAATGGAATACTACTCAACCATAAAAAAGAATAAAATAATGCCATTTGCAGTAACATGAATGGACCTGGAGATTGTCATATTAAGTGAAGTAAGCCAGAAAAAGAAATAAAAATACCATATGATATCACTTATATATTGGAATCTAAAAAAAATGACACAAATGAGCTTATTTACAAAACAGAGATAGACTCACAGACATAGAAAACAAACTTATGGTTACCAGAGGTGAAAGGGGGTGGGTAGGGATAAATACGGAGTTCAGGATTTGCAGATACTAACTACTACATATAAAACAGATAAACAGCAAGGTCCTACTGCACAGCACAGGGAACTACATCCAATACCTTGTAATAGTCTATAATGAAAAAGAATATGAAAAGGAATGGATACATGTACAACTGAACCACTATGCTGTACACCAGAAACTAACACAACATTGCAAATGCTTCAGTTAAGAAAAAGAAGCATCTGTGATACATGATGAGGTGAAGCTACAGTGAGATAATTCCAAGGACGCACTTTGGAGACAGTGATCTAAGCTATGATCTGAAGGAAGCAGGTGGGGGCAAGTTCCCGCCCAAGAACTTGAGATTCTGCGAGATGTCTGCAGAGAGGAGGTACTGCAGTGGAAGAGATACGACAGCAGCGAACGTTGTGTGAAAAATACCTTGTGAACCACAGTAAGGCGTTCAGATTTCATCCCCAGAGGTTAGAAAGCTGGAGTGTCTTCAGAACACTGTGATTGATTGTCAAAGGAAAAAGGAAGAAAAGGAGTTCACCATCTGTGGATGAGAGGTTCCTGCCCTTAGGAGCCTCTTAGGGACTAGGAGTGGATCTCATTCATTTTTGAATCAACAACAATACAGTGTTGGTACACAGAATCTGTCCAAAATATTTGTCATACTGTTTGTCTAAACTGAAAGAAGATGTATGTGGATTTTCAAAATATCTTATTTTCTAGCCAAAAAAACGATTATTTTTCACCAAAGAACAATAAAGAAACTAACTCCAATTCTGCCCCAACTTGAACCCAAGCATCATAGTTAGAGATTTCTTATTTAGTCATAGTTGCTCCCCGTCCGTCAGAATAACACAGATCTTTAGCTGTAACAGACATAAATCAATGTTTGTAGAGACTTGTAATAAACTGATGCTTTATCGAGATTCTAGGTTTTATTTTATTTTTGGAAACCAATTTTACATGAGTGTAATATTCCTGTGCAAGAGTGACTATACGCAATTCTCAAGTATACATCATGGAAGCTGAAATGTCCCTGAAGGGGGAGGGGCAGTGCTGTGTGTTAATGACTGGTGTATAATTATTGTACCTACAAAAGATAGAGGTTCTCTTGGAGTTACCCTAGTAAAATGCCATACTAACTCTCCCTTTCTTTTCATGTTAAGGTCAACCACTGCCTGTCTGTTGCTCTGTCTGAAACATCTCACTTAAGTGACCTCTCTGCTCGCATGTGCCTGGAGTTCTAAGCTGATCCCAGAAGGCACCTAAAAACCCCTGTCACATGCATGCTGCTTCTCTGATCTAAGCAACGCAAATCTGGCATCCGTGTGACTTGTAGTAAAGATTGCCTTTGATTGAAATGTCAAGTTACTGTAGGGCAACATAAAAATAAATGCAGCCCTAGATATAAATTTTGTTGGGTAGTTTTGAAGGACAACTATCACTGACTGAATTTAGAGATGAATTAATTCCTACATTAATTTGCACTCCCTGGACAACTACTTACCAGAATTCTGCATGTGCAAGAAACAGTTCTATGGACAGGGAATAGGGTAATAAACAAAACAGGTAAGGAAGCTGCTTTTATGGAGTAAGGGAGATATAAATCAGTAATTGTCCAATGAATTATTTAATTATGCACGTGACTGGTGCTGCAAAGGAGAAATAAAGGATGCCATCAGAAAGTGAAACAGTGGAACGGGTCCTGTAGACTCCCCGTCCTGAGCATAGCAGCATGAACCATAAACCTCTAAAACTGTTCAGGTTACCTGCAGATTTATCCAATCAGCAGGTGGCCTCCTGGCAGAGGTCATTACAGAGTGCCACCCATCTCTGTGGGCTCCAACCTTCACTTAAACTTTGGTGTTAGGACTTTTTTTGTTTTGTTTTGTTTTTTGCCAGATTCTGTGCTGCCTGAAAGATGCTTTAAAAATACTTATCAATCTGATTTTAAACAGGTACATTTATCCAAAGAAAAAGCTTGTTATGTAAACAGAAATAGGAGGCTATGTTCAAGGAGATAAACAGAACACGTGTCGCTTGGACAAGATACCCTGAGAGGCAGAGCACAGAGCGCAGAGCTGTAGCCGAGGGCAACTGTGTGCCCAGAGGTGACGTGCAGAGCCTGGCCCCCATCTGGCGCTGTGGTCCTCTCCCTGAGGCTTCAGGTGGCCGTCCAAGGGTTACATGCCTGTGAATGACAGATTCAGATTCGAGTTTTGAAAAGACCATCCTGGGTGTGATGTAGAGTATATACTGAAAAGGGGCAGAAGTGTCCTGGTCAGGCCAAGAAGGGGAAGCTTGCAGTAAGCAGGTTAGAATCGATACTGGCTTTGACTAAAACGGTGACAGCTCGGGGTGGGGAGCAATAAGATTTGATGACGTTTTGGATGTGGAGAACTTGTAGGTGCCCCTGATAGTTGTTATTCTTTCACAGTATGTTCTAGAGCTCAGGACAAATGTACTGTTACTGGAGGTCCTCAGTTTTGTTTTTTAAGATTAAGGCTTTTAATCATTTTTAGGAATTTTTTTTCCAAGAGTAACCAACATTACTTCACAATTTTAAATTTGGTGGTTGATTCCATAAGATTTGTGTTTCCACCAGTCCAAAGTCCAGTTAAAATCTAACTTCTAAAGTCAGAAATAACAACAAAAATGGTATAAACAATATTTTTGCCAATTTAAGGAAAGGGACAGATACATTTGAATTTCTCCTTAATGTACCGTCACATTTGGAGCTCCAACATCTGAAAACAAGCCTGACTCTTCGCACGTAAAAAGGATGAAGAAGATGTCTATTTCAACTTCCTTGCATTTAAGCATGTTATTTTAATAATTTAAATTATAACGGACAATTATCAAAACTACAGAAAATTAAACCCTACTGAATCTAATATAGCAAAGAAATAGATTTAAATGATTAAATTTTTAACAGTATTTAAGCATTTGAGTGAAGGGTATATTTTATCAAGATAACGAGTTTCAATAGCCAGTGACAACTTTTTATCCCAAATTTCTTGAAATAATTGGAAATATATTGCAAAGCTGGAAAAAAGATAGAGTATAATTGGTAAACTAGAAATTCAGAGTAATATTTCAAAGATAGGAAGCAAATAACCAGGCTGGCAGAGGAATGGAAGCTGAGAAGCTACCGCTCAAGAGTCCTGGGAAAGCACCGTAGTAAACGCCAGGGGACCCAAGTAGTGGGTGACTCAGTGGAGGAGCCGAAGGCAGGGGGAGGCATTTGGGGAATTACCTGGACTGACTCTAAAAACCACAGTTCAGCAGGAACAGTGGATCTGTGGCCCCCAGCTTGTAAAGGGCAGCAGGCAGCAGAGCTGTTTCCTCTAATCAGACCCTCCATGTGGATGCCTAAACCAAACTGGGTGGTTGGCCGGAGAGAGCAGAGCTTGGGAAAAGACGTAACAGAGCTTGAAGTATTTCCCTCCTGCAGAAAAGGGAGCAGAGAAAGAAGAGAGGAGAGTAAATAGCTGCGTGTTAATACTCAGTTATTCATCTTTAGGGTCAATAACAAACTCCTCTCTAATTTAATAATAAAATGGTCAAAAATGAGTCAGAATGTGGGCTATTGGTTTAGTACAATAAGTACGCTGGAACTTATACACACATGCACACATGCACATTCAAGGTACACAGGTAGCAGAGAATAAAAATATTTTATAAAAAAATGGAAATTATAAAAAATTAATTATATATTAGGGTGCAAAAAGTCTCAGTAAGTCAAAAAATTGTAACTAGTAGGACATATTTCCTAATCACAATATTATAATGTAATTAAGAATAGAAATTAAAAAGAAAAATATTATAGCTTGACATATATTTAATACACTATAAAATATTAAAAATAATTGAGCTATATGTTCAAATCATGAAGATAAAAACATAATAAATCAGTAGTAGGATGAAGAAATTACTAAAATTCAAAGAAGAAATTAACTAAATGCAAAACAGAATAGATCTGATTAATGAATATAAAAACTGATAATCAATTAAAAATTTATATGAGCATAATATTAGAGCTGCACACATTGTGCGAGGAATGAGGAAAAACAAGACATGGAGGTGACTGAAAATTGTAAGAAAATATCATGTACAACTTAAGAAAAATAAATTTGAAAATGTAGACAAACTTAAGTCGTCAAAATTATTCAACAAAGAATAGGAAGCTTAAGCAACAGTTTATCACCTATTACAAATATCTTTGTGCACGTGTAACTCAAAATATACTATTAAACTACTACAGTATTTGTGGTATTGATCCAAAGATTGAAAAAATAAGTGAAGAAACAGAACCATATATGCATGAATTTAATTTATGATAAAGGTGGCATTTCAATTCAGTGGAAGAAAGATGGATCTCCAAAATTAAAAAACAAAAAGTACTTTCTTTTATCATGCACAAAATTTAATTCTTGTTTAAAAGACATACGTGTTCTTAAAATTTATACATGGATTAGAAAAACTAGGAGCCTATATTTGAGACATTGATGTTGGGGTGTTTGGGTTTCAAAGGCCCAAATCTCAGAAGAGAAAAGTTTGATTGAGTTCATTACCTAAGAATTAGAAACTTTTATATCATGGAAGCCAATGTAAATAAAAGATGAGTAAGTGACTAGGGGAAAAGACTTAGAGCTTATGTAACTGGGAAAATTAGTACCTGTGATGAGTAAAGTTATCTAAAACTTAAGAAGGCAAAAAATATGAACAGAAATGTCCTGTTTATAACCAAAAATGATGACAATTTAGTAATATGGAAAATTTTGGATGAATGAAAATTGAGTCAAAATTCATGAAATTTATGTTATACAGTGTGACATTTTTTAGAATGGGCAAAAATAACAGATAATGTAAATACTTAGCAAGAAGATTTTTTAAAATTAGGGTATGTCCATTCTGTAAAAATATTATGGAAACACAATTTGACTTACTTATAGTTTTTCTTATTGTAAACATCTTTGTACAGACATCTTAGTTATATGGCCAATTTTTGCTCTGAATAAGTTTCTGTAAATCAGTTCAGTAGGTCAATGATTATACACATATTTAAAGTTCCTTGTGTGCTATTGGTGGGAATGTAAATTGGTGTAGCCACTATGGATAACATATGGAGGTTCCTCAAAAAAAAGTAGAACCACAATATGATTCAGCAATTCCACTTCTAGGTATTTATTCAAAGAAAATGAAAACACTAACTGAAAGATACACGTGCTCCCCGGAGTGCATTGCGGCTTTCTTTACAATAGCCGAGACTTGGAAACAAACCATTGTTTCCTTTATATCTTGTTTATGCATTTGTCTATCAATGAAATCAATGAAATATTATTCAGTCATAAAAAAGAATGACATTTTGCCATCTGAGACAACATGGTTGAAACTTGAAGCCTTTATGCTTCGTGAGATAAGTCAGAGACAAGCACAGTACTACATGATCTCACTTCTATGAAAAAACAACAACAAGAAACAAGCATAGATACACACAGCAGATTGGTGGTAGCCAGAGGGGGGCGTGGTGGGCAGGAGAAACAGGTGAAAGGGGTCCAAAGGTGCAAACTCCCATGTATAAAATGATTGAGTTACCGAATGTAATACACAGCGTGCTGACTGTAGTTAATAACACTACATTGTACGTTTGAAAGTTGCCAAGAGAGTAGATCTTAAAAGTCCTCATTACAAGAAAAAAATCTGTACCTATGGATAGTGACAAGTGTTGACTAAACTTATTGTGGTGATCATTTCACAATATGCACAGATCTTCAATCACTGTGCTGCACATACGAAACTAATATAAGGTTATATGTCAATTATACCTCAATAAAAAATAAATGAATAATTATTTAAGAAAAGTAGTATATTCTGCTTAAACAAATAGCTTTAAAATCCCCCTCTGATAATATCTCCTTAACTGTTTTACGACCCCTATGCTACATGCCTTAGAATTGCATTATATTTGGCATTTATTAGAAACCTTTTCTCAGGCAATTTTAATTTTTCAGTAGCATTGTAGACTCTGGTTGAGTTCTGGAATATTTCCGATGATGAATACCTGAACTATACAGCTTCTAATTAGCTTCACAAATCTGAATACAGACATGACATTTACATGCAGAATTTTGGAACCAGGAGCCATTAGTGATGCAACAGGCAGAGTGGTGTTCTGCTTACAATGTGAAAGGATGGTCTGAAAAGGCTGAAAATTCCTGTCAGAAATCATGTTCTTCATTCAAAAGCTACTATTATAGTTCTGAAACCAATAAAAAAAGATTGCTCTCTGTAGCAATTTATTATACATAAACATTAGGCATTTACAAATATAACTCTCTTTTTTATGGCCTGTAATATGTTAAGAAACCTTTTCAGGTGGATGATCCAAGTCTTTCGTTCTGCAGTGATTTTGAAACAACTAATATGGAAGTTCACATTAGCCACTGTGATTCCATCTTGAATTGCTTGGCAAACCTGAAATCCTACGAGTTTCACACAAAATAAGTAGGAATCATAACATGTAAAAAGTTACATCATAAGAATTTAAGAGATAATGACTTAGTTAACTTTATTAAGAACAATTGTATAACAATCAAAGAGTTAGATGTTCAAGGGGGCGGGGGGTGGGAAGGGATAGACAGGATTTCAAAATTGTAGAACAGATAAACAAGATTATGCTGTAGAGCATGGGGAAGTATACACAAGATCTTATGGTAGCTCACAGAGAAAAAAATGTGACAATGAATATAGATATGTTCATGTATAACTGAAAAATTGTGCTCTACACTGGAATTTGACACCACATTGTAAAATGATTATAAATCAATAAAAAATGTTGAAAAAAAACAAAGAGTAAGGTGTTCAATAATTGAAAAAAAAAATACATCCATTGTGTGACATTCAGACTAACAATCCTAGTAGAATAATACATATTCCAAAATAGGACACAAAAGTGGAAGACAGTTTGGGTGAGTGTAGCCTTCTCAGGCCACCTCTTGGAAATTGCTACGACATGAGACCAAGCCTGTCCGTGTGAAATGCTGAGACATCCCCGTCATCATCCTCACTTCCCGGGTCACCGCAAGCTACCTCCAAGTCCCACTCACCGTGGTAATTAGTGTTAGTTAGTACAACTGAAATGAATAAACTGACCACATTATGAGCTACTTTGCCTGCATATCCTTAGTATAGCCCAGGGGGAAGAAAACGACGAACAAAAAAGGATTATGCAGTTATCGACGGCGAGGACTGGCAGCTATGGAATATTTTAATACTGTGGGAACTTGCCCAACTTGCACTTAGAATTCATCCTTAATATTAAGGTGCATACTTTAAACTGATAGTATGCTAAATCTCTGATATGTTAATGAGGAAACTTAATCAGTATTAAAATCTGCACCACACAGAGGTGGAATCAAAAGAATTCTCAATTCAGTGCCACCTAGTAAGTTAGAGACAGGTCCGTGTTCCTACTTCAGTAAAACTTTCATGTTCCCTTCCTAAGTATGTCACATTTAATTTTCTCTTCAGCCAGTCCATTTCCTAATGTAGAAAATAGAAGGTCAGAATTCATTTTTTATTTGACACAAGACATTATATTTCTCGAAGTCAGGTCTCCCTAATTGAAAACGAGAACACCAAAGTCAGACTAGAGATTACAAATTTCTTTTTCAAGGGAAAATTCAAAAACTTTTTTTCATAAGACCTCAGATTTGGAAAGAAACTCAGATGCCATCTAACTGTGCAACCTGCGTTTAGATGTCCTTAGGTAACAACCGCGCCTGAGCCCTGCTGGCTGGGTACCAGCACCTCCGAGGGTGCCTCACTGCGTACGCAGTGCTGTTGTTACGGACTTGTGGACTCATTTGGGCTTGGGGTGTGGCTGATAGGTCTTTAATTAAGTTCTGTCTTATGTGAAAAAATATCTTGATGAGGATTAATTAACCAAATATGTAGAATGATTTCGCTTTCTTTACATGCTCTAGGGAAAAACAAACTATACGGCATGGCCCCTGTCTGCTAGCGATTTGAAATTCCATGAAGAGGTTAAGTTAGGCACAATTCATTGGTGGAAAAGATAATATCATATAAATAAACATCAAATACTGTAGCTGGTACTATCAGTCAGCTAATAGAATAACTGGTCCTAACCCCTCCTCCCGGCTGTCTCTCATTATGGAGGCTGAGAAGTCACGTGTACTTACCAGCTTTCATGGAGGGAGATATATTCTGGGGATTCAGGAAGTTCTTTCAATTTTCCAGTAAAATAAACAGACCTTAATGGATCTTTTCTTTTCTTTTCTTTTCTTTTGGTATTTAAAACATGGAAATTTACTGACAGTGTTGAATAGTAATGCTATTACAACCATAAGCAAAAGCAATATGAATAGAATGCATTGTAAGACACAACTGTATACAAGGATTAGAAATAGTATTTCCTTATTGCATTCATGACCAGGATTAATTTCAATTTCAGCAATTATAAATTATTATAATTATGCACTGGTTTCTCTTTCTCTCCTATGGGAGTATATAGGCATAAGAGAATATTATTTTTGAAACTAAAAATAAAGAAGGAAATTTAGCTAATTAATTTGAAACCTGCACTTCTTTCTTCCTGCACAAATATTCACGTCTGGGATAGAAGCAATGTTTAGAGCTGAGGCAGCTGTTTTGTGACCATGACTTGAGGAAGGGGGAGTGCAAAGAAAATAACAAAAATGTGAAGAGAAGAAGAAAATAACAAAAATACAGACTCCTGATACTGCAGGGACACTGGGAAGGAAGTGAGATGGACAGAGTCGTTTGTTAGTTCCTGCTTACAGATTTCTGCTTTTTATAGCTGAGAACCCTCGCTGATACACACACTGATACCGTTAGATGTTGCTGTTTTGATATAGACTTTATAAATGATCATTTGTGTTAATCATGTTAAATATCTGTAATATTAAATATCTATTAAACATTAAATATCCTATATACAAGCAATCAAATCGATGCCTAATGAGCTCAGGACATTTTCACCTGCTGTTTTTCTTGTTTTAGTCCTTACGGTATAATTTACCTGAAGTAAAATGAACAAATCTCGTACGCTGCTCAGTGGCGTTTTGTGTATGTATAGGTCTGTAGACCTACCAGCTCAATCAATATATAGGACTTTTCTATCGTTACAGAAAGTTCCCTCACGTTGTTTTTTAATCAATACCCTCCTAACCCTTAGAAGGCATCAGTTATCTGACTTCTGCCACTTTCTTATTTTTTTATTCATTTTAGGGTTGCTATACCACAGTGTCACACACAGGAACAAATCATACGATGGTAGTACATAGGGTGCAGAGAACCTGCCTTTTTCTGCTTCCTTTTTAAGCTCTGGTCACACTCCCCAGAGTGTTACTCTTTTTAAGCTTTTCTTGTCTGGGTTCTTCTGGTAGTTTCTTTTGTGGCTATAATAAAACAAGATTGAATTAATATTTATTATTGTAGAATATAAAAGGTGAGTTTAGCTAATTACATGACTTCCTTCTTTACCCTTTTCTTACCAATATTACTGCTACCACTTCAGTTCTTTTATACTTTTAACATTCAAATACTCTTTAAAAACTTAATTTTTCTAATATTGATACTGAGATGTTGATTCTTCTTCCTCATTTCATTATTATATTTTTATTATCCATTGCTGTTATTATATTTATTATATGTATATGTATATATTATATAATATTATAAATAATATTATTATAAATAACATTCATTCTTTAAAATTATAATTATTATTTATATATTTATCATATTCAATTTTTTATCTATGCATTCATGGTGTGAGAGTTAGCATTTAGTCTTGTAACCATAGCTTAGTCTTATGTTTCATCCATTGTTTAACTCTTAAAATTGAAAACCCCCAAAACAGGATTTACAGAATAATGTTTACATAAATTTTTCTCAATTCCAGAACATGTGTTGTACTAGAATTACATTTCATCTCTCATTCTAATCATTGAAAAATATTTCAAATAGCAAGGTCAATTGTTTGAAATCATATCACATTCTAGGGAGCATTCTGTTTCCATAAGCCTTTTTGTGTCTTTATTTCCCCAACAGTTACTAATTTCCTTTAGTTTTTCTTGTAACAGTTGTCATCTTATAATCACTTTTTACATTATTTCAACTCTTCGAAAATTTTTGGAATTTGTTTGTTGAAATTACCTTTAGAGTCTAACAGACAGTTTTGGAAAGTGTTCTAAATCTATTTAACAAGACTCTGTACACTGTAGCGTCTTCTATATGCCAATTAGGGCATGTTTGTTAATTGTTTATTCAAGTCTTTAATACTATTATTAATATCTGCCTGCTAATTCTACTACTTATTAACACAAATAAATTTAAATGTTCTTTCATAAATCCTGTATCTCTTTTAATTCAGGCCTTTCCTAACTTTATGTATTTCAAGTTATATTAGAATCATACACATTCAGAAGGGTTACATTTTCCTAGTGAAATGACCATTGCATCATTTTGCAAGATCCTTTTAATCACTCTTGATGCTTCTTCCTTTAAAGTCTGTTGTGTGTGACATCAGAATAGCTATCTAAACTTTCTTTTGATTAGTATTTGCATGGTATATAATTTATTTTCCATTTTTTTAAACTTTCAACCTTTTTATGTCCTTATATTTGAAGTTAATACCTTAAAGCAGTATGTGGCTGAGCTCCCATTTTGTAAATCGGGTATAGCATTCCGGTCTCCCCTTGAGTTCTCTCTTCTACGTCATCACACCGGAAGCTCTGGCTATCTCAGCATCACTAACTGGAGGTCATTGCTGAATATGAGTTCCAGCCAAGCACCTGCACCTGAATGAAGTAACGCAGTGAGTCCAGGACCTCCTGCAAGTGTGCCCATATCAACGAAGCCAGCCTTATCTAGTGACTTTCTGGCTCCTTGACCTAATGTTCATACAATCTGACCACCTGCTAGGACGCCACACTACTGGCTAGCACCCTCTTAAGTCACTTGCCCAAGGGAGGTTATCACAGGACTCTAAAAATGGACGGCCAACTGTTCCTAATGCCAAAATAAATAAAATGACTTGACAATGCAATATTAGCAGTTTCATCAGCTTCAAACAAGTATCCCTGTTCTAAATTTCAGGGTCCCACTCTTCCTTACAGGATGCTCTGTCTTTCACGGAACTTTGGCAAGATTGAACTCACCTGCTACTGCATTTCTGCCACCCACATGATTAAATTTTGTGCTTGATTTTAGCAGTGTCAACCATTTGGGTAGAATAAATAAGAGATTCATTCGGGCTCTGATGAAAACTCTCTGGTTCTCAGAACTTGACTCAAGCTGACATTTAGTAGTCTGAGTTTGTCATTTTCTATTTGCAATCACCAAAGTGCACTCAGAAAAATCCACCCCACACTCTTTATAGTCATCACTACTATCTTAACAGTCAATTGTGGCAGCCTCTTGCAGTCCCAAGGCATTTTCTGCAGCTGTCACTTCAGCACAATTAACCTTAGGTGATAACGTGATTAATTATGATGCCACTGTATACCATGGACGGTTAGCTTCACATTTCCTAAGGAGTGCAGCTCTGCATCAAGCCTAAGAGTATGGCCAAAGCAATTCTGAAATTCCGCCTTTAGGGCAATCTCATGGGATAGTCCCCAGTGCTTATTCTGCATTAGTTAGGCTCTAGTAAGCGGAAACAAACCATAGAGTAATATGAACTTGGAAGCTTAATATAAATAATTACTAACAGGAAACTGAAATAACAGGGGATTTCCCAGTAAGAAATATAGAAATAGGAGGCATGTGGTGTCACCCGCGAGCCTAAGGCTGACAGAGCACTAGAAACAAGACTGTCTCCACCAGGGCCGAGACCCAGCGCTCAATGGGAGAGTACAGCCTCTGGACTCTGCAGACACTGGACTCTGGAGAAGTTCTCTAGGGGCTGCTCTGGTGGGACTCTGCACACCTGCCTTCTGGAATCCTGGAGATTCACTCACAGGAGGTGCCACGCCCCGGACCTCCCTGAAAATTGCCCAGCAGCCTCCTGGGGAGGTATCCAAGGACAGACACAATGGAATAATACTGGAGAGGGCGTGTCAGGAAACCGAGTCTTGCGGAGGTGCCGATTCTCAGCACTCCACTGCAAAGGAATGTGGGGGCCATGTGCTGAGAGTGGTCACAGGAGATGTCTTGCAGATAGTATGCTGCTAAAAAGGTGCTTGAAGGGACGCTGGCAGAAGCTGCCATGGAAAGACGCCAGGTGCTGCTGGCTTCCCAGCACGCGTACTGCAGGATCCTGACAGAGCAGCCGCCCGGAGCCAGGAGGAGAAAAGCTCTCCTCCGTTGATGTCTCGGCCCTCTACTGACCAAGCTTAGCACTGACAAACTGGCAAAGGAAAAATATTGAAAGAACCCAGCTATATTTTTCCAAAGCAAGCAACGAAGGTTGGATTTGGAGCTGAGACTTAATAAATTGATGATTGTCACAATGAGGAAGGAAGACTGAAAGAAAAGTTAAGAAAATTTATTAGAAATTAAAGATAACATAAAGAATAAAGTTGAAAGAGTACATTGAATAAGTCACATAAAAAATAAGCAAAGAAACTCCCTAAGTGAACTCTAAAGTAAAAATTTTCAAGCATTAAGTATTAAAAAAAAAAAAACTTAACATCTCAAGAGATAAAATTAGAGATTATCGATGAATAAATGACAGCCAGAAGGATATCAGACTTCTTGTCAGTAGAAATAGTTGTAAATACAGAGTAGAGAAATATCTTTACAATATGAAAGAAAAGAAGTCTCATCTAGGCTCATACCCATGTCAAACTGTCATTCAAGTGAGAGAGACATACACCGCTTTCAGACATGTGAAGATAAAGCAGTTTTGCTTTTTGTAGATTCCTTTTTAAGAAAATCTCTAGAGGATATATTTTTGCAAGAAAATAAATGAATCGGGGGAAGAGGCATCAATAATGACATTAAAAGTGGGAGAGAAAGTAATACAATAAAAATTGAATACAAATTGGGTTAAAATTAAT
Source organism: Camelus bactrianus (assembly GCF_048773025.1). Lineage (NCBI taxonomy): Eukaryota > Metazoa > Chordata > Mammalia > Artiodactyla > Camelidae > Camelus > Camelus bactrianus. The sequence goes on from NC_133546.1 coordinate 3,887,835, forward strand.
AAATTATTGACCAAATTTAAAGATAATATCACCTTAGAAGAAATGAGGAAGGAACCTGGAAGGGTGAAAATATGTTAAGCTGTATCTCTAGATTAACTCTAGATATTGTTAGAAATTTAAAATTTTAAATAAATGCTAAAATTTTCAGTGTAACCACCAAAAACTTGAGGTAGATTTTAAAAAGATATATGTTTACCTAAAAATTGGACCATAGAAATCTTGAGAACTCCAACCAATATTAAATAAGAGAAAAAAAAGTAAACAGATAGAAAGCATGTTCAACAGATCATACAAAACTTACAGCAGGAATAACTGCAAACATACAAGTAATAACAGTGAATCTGAATGCAGTAAAGTCACCTATTAAAGACAGATTGCAGAAAAACCTTCCTAAGTGAAACACACCAAAATCTCAGTGACATTAGAATCTGTAAATAAAGGAATGAAAAAGATACCGGGCAGATGCTAACAGGTCAGCAATATAAATTATAAATTATAAAACATAAAATATAATTCAAGCTGCAAATTGTGTAAAATGAGGGAAATTTACTTTGCTGAAAGTTACAAGTCTTCAAGATTCAATAGTTAGAAATTTTACGCACCTAAAATATAGCTTTGATTTACGTAAACCAAAAACTGATGGAGTTCAAGGAGAAATGAATCCTTTACTTACAGTGTAAATTTATAACACAGACCTTTTAGAAATCAGAGAACCATGCAGGGAACATGGGCACAAACAGAACACTGGAGTTTCCCGTCTGAGCGTCCTTGCTCTGGATGTAACTGTGAGGGCATGAAGGAGTAGAGACCTCTCTGCATGGCTATTATCTCATAATATGTATCATATAAATAGCGCTGGTTATCTCAACAATGTGGGCAAGTTGACATTTCATTGTGAAATTTTAAGAAATTTGTTTCTTTGAGGGGAAGTAATTAGGTTTGCTTATTTATTTATGGAGGAGGTACTGGGGATTGAACCCAGGACATCACGCATCCAAACACGCACTCTACCACTTGAGCTATACCCTCCCCGCTTCACTGTGAAATTTTTAAAACCCACTGGTAACACATATTTTAAAAACTGACGATAATAACTATTAAGAATAAAGTAAGCATGTACGTAAAAACTTTGAACAAAATCAAGCAGATTTCAGACGGGTCCATTTGTCAACTGGGGTCTTTTGATTTGTGATAATAATTTACGTACGTATTTATTTATGGTGAGCCGCCGGGACTGAAGAAAGCCCAGTGCTGTCTGTGCACGCGCGTGTGTGCTTGTGCAGCCCAGGCGTGACTGAAAGCTGCTTGGTGACTTGAATGCACTTGCACGTTTAAGCAGTACCAACGGAGCATCTGTTACCAAGCATGGTGTAGCTAAACCAGGAGTAAACACTGATGAAGACAGAGCCCTTCTTTAGCAAGTATCTCAGAATTTAGGTCCCAGCCATCGCTGTGCCACTAACACAAAAATGGAATGACGTGATTTCCCTTCTCTAGTGTCTACTTTTGTGGACCTGCGGCAACAATATCTAGCATACTTATCTTACAGAGTTAGCCTGGGAATCAGATGTAGTATTATTTTGAAACTACCTGGAAGATTATAAAGCAGTCCAGCTCTATTGCAGGGCAGTTAAGTAATTCAATTTTACGGCCTAATTTAAACAAAAGAATTGCTTTAGAAAGAATTATCCCCCTAAATTGTTCAGATGTTTTAATACAAATAACACAAGGATGGAGGATGAAAATTTTTCCTAATCAATTTGTAATTAAACTACAGATAAACTTGACATGCTGTGTTAATGAAATAGTAAATAGCTGAAATTGCCGATAAGTAATCAGTTGAAAGACTTTTTCCAAATGGAATTTTTTTCTACACGTACAACAGAATATAACTCCTTAAGAAATAGGATGGTAGCTTGGCTCTCTTTATAATTGCAGGGAGGAGCGTTCACACGTGGATTCCTGGAATGCTCAGCCATCCAAGGCGCTCATTTAGATCCCCGGAGAGCAGAAGTGTAGGAGCTCAGGTGAGAACGAAAGCTCACCACCTCAGTCCTCTCGCGCGGTGCCTGGGAGAGGCTCCTACCCCTTCCCACAGTCTGGTGCCTCTCTCCCAGGCGCGGGAACAGTGTCAAGTCATCCTTCACTCCAGAAAGAGTTTGAAACTCTAGCCTCAGTATCAATATAAACATCACACAATCATGCAGTCTTTAGAAGTCCACTTGAGAAAAGTGGTCTGAGGCTTCCTCTGGTCACATTTTTGAGTAAAATTAAAAATAAAAAAGATTTGGAAGCAAAACCTCAACCCTCTTGGCTTGCCACCAGTGTACCCAGATTCTGGGCCGTGGCGGTGTTGAGGTCCGCTCCATTGCGCCGACTCAGCTTTAAGCCTCTCGTGAGAATGAGTCCTGGGCAAGTCGCTGTCCCACCTACATTTCAAATTCATGTTCTCAATATGACAGCAGTTTACAATCACATATGATATCTACAGCAATATTGTATTGAATTATAATTGAATATTATCAAAAACACACCATTAAAAATTACATTGATGTAATAAACACTTGAAGTACAAACTGTGTGTAACCCTTATATTTTTGTACCTGTACTGTGGGAGTCTTATATCAAAGTCATCTTAAAATCTGCTGCAAAGCTGGCCTTACTTTTTCTGAGTTTTATCTTATTTTCTGCGTAATGGGAATCTCATCTTTTTATCTTGATATCTTGTGTCTACTTCAAATTGACCTCCTATTAATCTCCTAACCTATATTCCTCATCTTAGATGCATAAATTGGCCATAAACTTTTATTTGAAAAGGCAAAATTACTTTTTGTGGTGTGAAATAAGAAGCAGCTATGCCATACTGGAAAGATATATTGACGTTGCTTCTGCCTTAATATCCAGGGCTTTCTATAAAGCACTGCCTCCCAAGGGAGCAGGGAGTGGCAGTCACTGTACGATATTAGCAGCTGGATGCACCTGACAGCTGTGAGACATATGCATCAATGTCGAACGCAATCCAAACGAAATCACAGGCAAGTCTCTTTATAACAACGCTTACAAGAACTCCTGTATTTTTGTTGCTTTTTATGAGCCAGGATTTGTGTGAAGCATTTTACGTGCAATATATACCTCATGTGATCTTGAGAGTAGGCGTAAAGCCCCTTTTGCAGTTGGTAATCGGACACAGAGTGAGGTTTAATGTATTTAGCCAAAGTCACAGCCCTGTAAGTCATGGGGCTGAGATTCAAATCCTTGCTTTTAGTCTCTACTTCACATAGCTTTTAAAATAGGAACAAATAGCCTGAGTTTTGTAAATGGAAAGTAAAGACTCTCTATTTTGTATCCTGAACTTCAGTTACTCATCACGCCTAATCCTAGGGCGTGGGTCAATAGGGCATGAAGTATGTAAGACAAATGAATGAGCAGACCAAGGAGATGGCGTGGATAAAGGTAACAAACTGTATTTGTCTTGGTCGCTTTTAGTTAAGGGAGTATCAGTCGATCTTGTAAAATCATAATACTTATACCTCTATATAGATTATGCTACCTGTTTGTATTTTGAAACTATGGTCTCAATTTCATAATTGCACCCCTCATTTCAGATTCTAATCATATCTAATACATAATTCAAATCTTATGGGTACATACGTATGTTTATATCTTAGATGAACTGTTTATTAAACTACAGGTAATCTTTGTGATGTAAAATAAATTCTGTCCTGCTTATTTTTGTAGTTTCCATTCAAGTATTATTGAAAATATCTATGTGAATTAAGTGAACCCAATTCATAGTTACAGACTATGGTGGCCATGTTAGCAGAACTTACAGTGCAAGATTCCTGTGTGATTTGAACTCCTTACCTGAATTGCACCATAATCATGTACATTTTCCCCAGAATTCACCATCTGAATTGAAAACCTGCCATGACAAATATGCATACACAGATCAGGGGAACGTTCAGGTGTGTCCAAGCCTTGGTGGGAAGAAAGACAGCGAGTCAAGTTCTTACCTCTGCATTCGTTTTGATCAAAATAGAGCTAGTTCTCCTCCTTTTTAGACATGTTGTGCATTATCTGTAATGTCTTGCCCATATTATTCAAAAAAAATCTTCTAAAATAGTGGCATCGTCTCTTAGCAAAGCAGGCAAGTTAACAGGCTTAGTGAAGGCTATGTATGAAAAGACAATTTGAAAGTGACAGAGTGCACGGAAAGAGGTGAATGCTGCGCGTCCCCAGCCTTGCCCTGCATATGTCACCATAATTCATGTAGAGGATGTTTAAGCATGAAATAAATTTAAGTGAATTATGTAAGTTTTGTGGATTTTGGAAATCTTCAAGGTGACACGTAACCTTTCAATAAACAGAGAAATACCTGTCACTGTGAAATTGTGGCCACAATCAGTATGGGTATCATGGAGACCACAAGGATACAATGGAAAGCATTAATCATCGTCAAAGATCTAATGAAGAAGTGGATGGAGAAAGAAGATGATTTGGTTTAAAAAAAACTGTATTTTGAGCAAATCTAGGGTATGTGGAGAAATTCTAAACTGTTCAGAAGTGAATAATTTGAAGATCACTTGTAATTAATTTGCAGCAGTCTTCTTCAGTGAGTTGCAATGATCTGTTAACTAAATGGTTTTATCTCAAAGCAAAATTTTAATCTGAATCAAGTTGGGCTTTTTCCCAAACAAGTGCTACTTAGTACATTCAGTTCAAAACACGAAAATAAACAAAAAAGAACCAGGACATAGATCATTCAGAAATCAGCCAGTGTTGTGTGCAGATGAGGATTATGGGCACGATGTTTCAGTCGAAACCATTCTTGGTGTATTGAGCCAAAAACCTAAAGCCGATGGGTTGTGTTTGCGCTCCCCACCACCAGCTGGTTATGGCTGCCTGTGGAATCAAGGAGTCACCAGTGACTTCTAGATATTGTATGTGAAGTTTGTGGTGCAGTTATCCATGGGGTATGCTAAAGCGGATTGCACTCCTTTGATGATGGATTTACAGAAAGTCTTTGACATCAGGAAAATGAAATTGTAAATCAGTTTTGAAAGTAAAACATAGCAGTATATAGAATGTGGAATAAACCAGACCGCCATTTTTGTCCTGACTTCCAAACTTCTGAGGAAGCAAATAACAAAACACAAGCAATGTTGTAAGGGTGGGTCTCTTGAAGCTGACAGTAAAAATGCTGAGCCACTTCAAGATCATACAGCAAAAGACTTACTCTCCAGTATCCCTTTAAACTTGGTGTCTTATCATTGTTCAGAAAATAGTAAAAAAGATCACAAATACTCTTTGAGTAATTATTACTTTAAATACTTTATATTCTCTTTGTATTAAGAAAGAAATATTTTAATTAATGGTCATATATGCATTAGAGAGTTTTAGACATTTAAAAAAAGGATCTGTTTTTTTTGTGCATGTTAGGAATGTATTGTTTTTCTCATTTAAATTAGCCCATTAATGACATCTACTATCTAAAGTCTCACTATGCAATAAGTATTTGGGACAATATTAGATTCAGATAAATGACTTTATTAGATATTATTTTAATTACATTTAATCACTTCAATAACTATTCAGCACAATTTCTCAAAAACAGTATTTGAATGTATAGAATTCAGTGATGACTGTGTTGGAAATAGAAACTGAAAGCTAAATTCATTTTGTTTCAGATTTCTTGTCATAGTTTCTCCAGAAGCAGTTACTAAGGCAAAGGAATATTGTTTCTAACACAAGTCCATACATTTATTAAGGACCAGGATAGAAACGGAATTTAGATTAGCTGATTTCTAACTCAGCGCTCCTAATCGTCAGTCCCTGGGAACTTTTTATCTCATTGAAGAGAAAGTACATTACAACTAATGGCAGTAATTGCTGCTGTCTGTAATTCCATGGTGGCCCGGGGAAGCCAGTGCCTCCGGGAGTCACTGAGACCCACAGTGCAGTTATGCTCCGGTTTAAGAAGACCTAGATAAGAAGACGTTACAAATTTTATTATGTAACCCAAGAAAATAAGGTTATCCCAATCTCACAACGTAGTGCCCAGCTGAGACCAAGGGAGAAACGGAGACAATCCATTTGTCAGCAGGAAGATCAGGGAAGTGTGCGTGTGTATTAACATTTTCACAGCATACACATAAATAAGACAGTGCCTTCTCAGATATTTAGTTACACATATTTGGGTGAACTTACAGTTGTCTAGGACAGACTGTTTATGAAGTTAATAAAGTTTTCACAGACAAGTGATAACATCTAACTATTAATTTTAAAGATTTTGAAGATATTTGCAATAACTTAGGATAATGATTTTCTGTCATTCCAAAATAATTGCTTTGAGCTTGTGCCCCTTTTGGAATAACTTTTGATGTCTTGCTTCCGATTAGAAGCTTGTCACATTTTCTGATCTCTCTGATGCATTTTATGCCATTCAAGTAATATGTGAAATGATTCAGCTGATTCATGTGCAGTGAGATGGACGTAAAAATATATCCTTAGTCAGTGATTTACGTAACTGATTTCTTTAGATTGAATATTCCAACTGCAGCACAATTGCCAGTAAACATTATTAGAAAAGTAATGTGCGGACATGAATAGTATTAAAAAAAGAAATGTAAAATTTTTAAAATTACAGAAAATAAAAATGCCCCTCCACCTCACTAATTCCACTTACCAGTGGTAATTACAGGGAAATATTTTGTGTATGTCTAACTTTGTGACATTCTGTCTATCCAAGATGTCGCACATCAGTTAGACAGACAGTGTACTGCAACTCATTTTGCTTTGTGGTTTTGGGGGGAGGGTTGGTATGGGTGCTGTTCCTAGGTTTTTGTTTCAACTCAAAGCCCCTTTTGGACGTATGTTAGTATGTGTTCACGTACAACTATTACATTTTCTTTAGAAATCATTGCACCCATTTTGACTTACATTTTCTTCAGGTGTACTTCCTTTACTATTGATATTTTGCCCTTGGTTACTTTTATTCTGTTATTCTCTACGTAGCATCAGGATAGAAAATCTTCAAATTCAACTTCAGCAGCTTTAAGCCTACAATAATGTCAATACATAAAATCGCAGAAGCACATATATTCTTACTCCTGATTTTCAGTACAATCATCACAGGAGGGGTACACGAATATCAGCCTGCAGTGGTTTTCCAAGATGGCTTGAAAGAAAAGGCATCTTGTCTGAAGTCTAGAAGACTCATGTTCTTAACCCTGTCAGCAGCTTATCTGTGTTAGCTTTGACCCTAATTATCTCAGGTGTAAATTCAGGATATTGAACCAGGTGATCTTTAAAATGATACTATTCTATGATTGTATTTCACACAGCTAATCATTAATTTTCTTTTGTTAAAAGTAATTCTTTTGCAGATGGATACTTGTGGTCCTAGATTGTATATAATTTTCTTTACTAAGTCATTCTGATTGTTGCATAAGAATATAATATTATGTATTCAAACAGATAAGCTTATTCAAAAATACATATGTAGTACAGGTTTAGATTCATTATTTTAAATTCCAGATGTTCTTCTATTTCTATTTTTTTACCTTTTTTTTATTGAGTTATAGTCATTTTACAATGCATCAAATTCCAGTGTTAGCACAATTTTTCAGTTATACATGAACATACATATATTCATTGTCACATTTTTGTTTTGCTGTGAGCTACCACAAGCTCTTGTATATATTTCCCTGTGCTATACAGTATAATCTTGTTTATCTATTCTGCATATGCCTGTCAGTATCTACAAATTTTGAAATCCCAGTCTGTCTCTTCCCACCCCCCACCCTCTTGGCAACCACAAGTTTGTATTCTATGTATATGAGTCTGTTTCTGTTTTGTATTTATGTTCATTTTATTTTTTTTTAGATTCCACATATGAGCGATCTCATATGGTATTTTTCTTGCTCTTTCTGGCTTACTTCATGTAGAATGACATTCTCCAGGTTCTTCTATTTCTAAAGCAACAAAAGCTGTTTGGTTAACTAGAGTATGCTCTCTATATATCTAACTCTTCATGAAAATAATAAGGTTAGTAAGGCTTATCAAAAACAGTATTTAATCTCATCAAAGTCAAAGCTTTCAGTGTCATCTTTACCATCTGTAATCATCCTGTATGATGTCTAGGATTTCATTATGATCTGCTCTCAGGGCGCTCCCTTCAGCATCAGAATCTGCCTCACTCATAAGACTGATGCCTTAACTGAATTTGGAAAGATGCTCTGTTAAATAAGTTGATCTTAAATCAGCAAGCATTACTTAAACTTGGATTATTCATCTATATACCACAGACATTTTGAAAAGGTTAAGCAGTGAGATACAAAAAGACAAAATCTTCAATGGTTTTATTAGTTATAGAGAGTATTTCCAGGAATTATTTAAAAATATGCCAAAATCTGGATAAATTAAAAAAGGAACATTATGGGTTTGGGGCTTCTTGGAGGGTGTCCTCGGGGATGAGGCAGAGACAGCTCTGTCTGCTCTGTTTCGTAGCTACCCGGTTATCGGCCACGCCAGCTGGCTGTTCCCAGGAATCAAGAATCAGTGCACTACGTCTCTTCTAGGTATCATGCCAGCTGCTCCCAAAATGGAACGCATGATATACTAGCCAGAAATGTTGTGTGCAAAACAATTTCTAAAAGATGGACACAACTGCTTAGAAAAAAGTGTTGGGGCTGATTGTATCACAATGGTCCTAATCTTCACACAAAATTAACAAAATCAAGCAAACTCAACTTGAGATTGCCCTATGTGCAAGGCGCTTTACAAGCAGTGTGGTTAGGAAAAAATTGAATAGAACATTATCCAACCACAAAAGAGATTACAGTCAAATAAGTCCAATAAAGCTCATACACACAGAAATATGAGACAGCGTTTTGTAATCCTATATAAAAGGCACTTAGAGCAAAAGTTGATAGCAGAAAGAGGTGAAGCCTTTGGATGTCACATTGCATCAGCTGCCTGTAACTTAACACATTATGTAAGAAAGTGTCCACGTGTTTTTTCCTAATAATTTCTAGTGGAGAAAGAACCTAAACATCCCCTGTGTTCATGTTATTGTGTTTTTGGTTTTATTTATTTTGCAGTGTATCAGTATATTTGCTGTCTTTGAAATTCAGTAAACTGAATAAAATCATTGGAGAAAGACTTTTGTTTCCAGGAAACTATCATTGAGAACCGTTAATCCTAATTGTACTTCACCCCCAAACTGTGAAAATAAATGATAACTGGGGATGTTATTAATATCTGATTGTTTTACTTTAATATGAAAGTCTGTTTTAAATTTTCCACCATCTTTGTTTTACATTTTCCACCATCAAAATAACTTCCTATTTCCTTTTTCCCTGTGAAGGACATTGTAAGAATATAAAAAAATATTATAATGTGTTTATCATGCAGATTCAAAATTATTATTTCTTTTATAAGATGTCTCAGACTTGACCCTTTGACATTTACACTATCACTACTTTAGCAAATACTCTTATTGTATCAAATATGGATTCTTTTAAAAAGTAAATAATTAGATCTATATCCAGATCAATATCTACACTTAGAACTAGATCTGGATCCATATCCATATCTAGAACTGAATCTGTATTAGATCTACATATAGATATGGACATATACCATATACAAGTGTAACTGTATCTAGGGGTACTTGACAAATATAGATACATGAAACTTTTCAAGGCAGTGAGAATGTTTAGATGCCTAATTCAAACAGAGAGAATCCAATAGAGTAAGCATGGCATAAAGAAACTGAGAAGCTGTTAAGAGACTGTGGCAATCTCATTTGGCTTGGAGGACAAATATTGGAGTTCAAGGTTTACTATGGATAAAAGTAAGCTGAATACTCCAGATTTTGGGGGGAATTCCCAATACTTACAGCCTAAGAGAAATTTTGAGCCTGATATTGATGAGCCACAGTAATTGAAGTCATAAACTAAATCAATTTCATTTCTGATAACACAAAATGTATCGTATATTTATTGCCCACCAGAAACAGAACTAAAGTATCTATTGGGGAAAAGTTAAAGTATCTATGTTTGCTTTCATGCATAATGTCCAGTTTCAAGAAAAAAATATCAAGCATACAAGAAGACAAGGCTTCACTCAATGCTACCACAAAGAAACAGATGATAGACTAAGAAATAAAGTTTCCACACACAGGTTTTACAGTAACTATACTCAATAGGCTCAAAGAATTAAGTGGCATGGTAGAGAACCTCAGCACAGTGTTGGAAACTGTATAACACACTCAAATGGAAACACTTGAAATTAAAAGTGTAATTCCTCTCTCCTGCCCCAGACCCTTGAGGAGTACAACAGTTTGGTTATAACTGGAATTAAATGAAGGAAAGCTGAGAAAGCCCAATCACTTAGAGCTGAGCTCATATTACCTTTCAAGACTGGAGCTGGTCCGGGAGAACCACGAGCACCTTTGCTACTCCACCATGAGCTTAGCAACAAATGCCACAGTCCACAGTGGAAGGATGTGGGGAGAGATTCCTTCTGTGATTTAAGTTTGCAAACGTGGCTGAAATACGAGGATAGAGTGTGAACTCACAGAAAATCTCTTCATCACTGAAGATGCCACAGTAGACACAAGGTGAGTTAAACCATCATTGGAGGAATTGGAAGTGTGTGGTATTCTAAAAATGGTTACAGTAAAAAGAAAACTCAAACCCAACTCAATTATTAACTAGATTAACCAAGCAAAGGCCCAATGGAGAGTAAGCACTCTTTATCTCAAGTCTCTCCTATTCATCTACATATAGTGTTGGCATTAGATAAAAAAGAAAATTATAGCACAAAAAAGGAGAAAAAGAAATAACAAAGAAACACTGTCAAAAGGTAAAACCATCAACAGAACAAGATCCAGGAATGAGAAAGGAGTCAGAACCACCTGATAGAGAAAATTACTGTGATTAATGATTTTAAAAATCTAGTAGAGAATGTAAACAATACTCATGAAAAGGACATTTTTTTAAAAAATAATAAATTAAAATGGAAAACTTAGAAATAAAATGCTGAAAGAAACACAATATCAGAAATTATAAATCTTTCTGTGTCAATTTAGCAGCAAACTAGAAACAGGTAAATAATAATCCAGTCAATTCAAAAATAGGTTAGTAAATTTTACCCAAACTAAAAGAAAATAAAGGTAAGGTGAAATTTTAAAAAAGAAGAAAAAGGGGGAGGAAGGGAAGAAGGAAAAGAAGGAGAAAGAAAGTAGAATACTACCAGAGAGCACTGGGAGAGTAACAGAGTCCAACACATGTATAATTGGAACCCTTTGCCCAAAAGGGGAAAAAAAATCTAGAATGGGGCGTGTATAATACAAGAAAAATAATAGCAGAGAATTTTCCAAAATTAATGAAAGACAACAAACCATAAATCTAAGAAACTCAGAAGTTCCCAAGCCAATGGAATATTGGGAAAAGAATCAGAAAACAAAAAGTCTAGGCATTATAACCAAACTTTGGAAACCAAAGGTAAATAAAAACAATCAGAAGTGCAGGCAGTGTAAAAAGGAAAAATGACATAAAGAGAAGCAAAAACAAAACAAAATAAATAAGGAATTGAGCACACTGCACATCTGAGAGTAGGCGAATCAGAAGACAATGGAGTTGGCATCTTTAAAGTACTTAAAGAATAAAACTAACGACCAGTAATTCTTTGCTCAGCAAAAATATCCTTTATATTATTTGCAGAAACCCTTCTATGAAGAATAGAAATAAACACATAAGACATGCTCAGCATGATTAAGTCCATATGGAAATGCAAGTCAAATTTACAATAAGGTATTACTACACCCTCACTAGAAAGCCTGACATTAAAAATTAAAAACAAGCCATGTTTATTTTTGTCATAACACCAAGTGATAAGACTACAAAATAACTGGAATTCTTGTATATTTCTTGAGGAAATGCAAAATGGTGATGTCATTTTGGGAAACATACAATTAACATTGAAGCAATATTGTCATCTTAAATATTTACCTCAGGGAAATTTTTTTTTAAATCTTCAAAAAATGTGTACACAAATGTTTATAGGATCTATATTTATAATAGCTGAAAAAATGCAAATATCCACTAAGTTATGAATAAACAAAATATCGTGTATAAGTGCTAAAAATAAGTCTTCTATTAATTTATAAATACTGTGATGCATCCATACAGTGAAATAAAACTCAACATTAAAACATTTTATATAAAATAAATGAGCCACAAGGATATATTATACAGCATGTCAATATTTTATAACTTTAAGTGGAGCAATCTATTAAAATATTAAGTACATTGTATACTTTGAACTAATATAATACTGTAAATTTACTATACTTCAATAAAAATTAATAAATGACTGAAACATACAAAAAAGAAAAGAATGGATCGCAAAAGCATCTTACAGACACACACACACACAAAAACCTACAAAAGCTATGATTCCACTTAAAAGACATTCTGAACAAATGAATCCATAACAAAAGTCAGATCTGTGGCTCCCAGGGGCTGGTTGTTGGAGAGGGTGGGGACAGACAGCAAGAGGTGTGGTAGGATGAATAATGGTCCCCAAAGATGAACAATTCCTAATTCCCAGAATTGTGGATGATACCTTGTGGAGCAAAAGGGACTTTGCAAATGTCATTAAATCAAGAATCTTGATATGGAAAGATCTTCTAGGATTATCAAGATGGGCCAGCTAATCACAAAGGTCTTCTTAAGAGGGATGTGGAAAGAGTCACAGCAAGAAGGAGAAAGCAATTTAATAAAGGAAGCGAAGACTAGAGTGATGCAGCAGTGAGCCAGGAAGCCAAGAAGTGCCAGAAGTCTCCAGAAGCTTGAAGAAGCAAGGAATGTGTTCTCCCTTGAAGAAGGAAGCCCTCAGCTGACACCTTAATTTTAGTCCCTTCTGACTTCTGACCCCCAGGACCGTGAGAAGATAAGCGTGCCTTTCTAACCGCTTACTGTGTGGCGATTTGTTACCGCAGCAGTAGAGCACTAATGCATGCGGCCATGAGGACACTTTTTGAATAGATTAATATGCGTTTATACTTTTAACTGTGATAGAATGCCGCGACTGCACATTGTGAATGCTCATCACACTGAACACCTAAAAAAAGGAGAATTTACTTTATGAAATAACACCATAATAAATCTAACTAAAAAAAAAAAAGGAAAAAGACATACTGTGTAAATTATAATCATATAATTGCTAGAGTGTCTATATTAACATCAAACTAACTAGATTTCTGAACAAGAAACATTACCAGAAATAGAGATTTTTCACAGAGCTAAAGTGGTCAGTTCATATAAAAGACAGAAAACCCTGCAAGTATATGAACCTAACTAGAAAGCTTCAAAATACATGAAGCAAAAATCTTAACAGAACTGAAAAGAGAAACAGATGAATCCACGATTTTATTTGGAGGCTTTCATTACTTGTTCATAATTGCTAAAACAAGCAGGTAAAAAAAAATCAGGAAATACTTAAATGTTTGGAGAAAATTATCAATAAATTTGACTTAATTTATGAATGTAAAACTCTCTCAGAAACATAGAACAGAACGTTACAGCCATTCTATTGAAAGGCACATGGACTATTCACCGGCGTAGATTACATGCTGTACAATACAACATACATCAAGACATGTAAAAATACTAACTTTATCCAAATATATTCTCTGACCACAACAGAATTTAGTTACTTTAAAAATCCTCAAATATTTATTTGAAAATTGTGTTTTAAAATAGCAGTCATTCTAAATAAGCCAGGAATTAAAAAGGAAATAAGGAAAATCAGAACATTTTGGAATAGAACAAAAATAAAACAGACCATACCAAAAATTCGATACATGTTTTAAGGTTAATTTATTGTTTATGAGCTTATATCAGAATGAAAACATATTTTAATGCAATAATGTCCCCCACAGTTAGAAGCTAAGAAAGAACAACAAACTGAACCTAAAGCAAGTAGAACTTTAGATATAAAAATAACAGCTGAACATACTGAAAACAGTGAAAAGATCATAACAGAGTAAATCAATGGAAACAAAAATGAATTCTTACACAATATCAATATAGAAATAAAAATTCAGCAAGAATTTCAAGAGCAAAAATGAGGAAAAATTACTAATATTAGGGATGAGAGATGAATAGAATAATTCATTCATTAATAAAATAATAGGAATTAATGGAATAATCAGACAATATTATAACCATTGATATGATAATAAAATAATATTATCTTTAAAAATTTATGCGATAAATTTGAGGATTCAGATGAAATGGGCAAATTCCTTAAAAACAGTTACCAGTACAACTCAAGAAGAAAGAGAAGTTGAGTATCCTTATATCTATTTCAAACATTTTTTAAAATTCAAAAGTCTTGTGATAAAGAAAATGTCAAGACCCTGTGTCTTCACTGGTGATTTCTACCAAACGTTTAAAGAGAAAATAAAACCAATTTCACAGAAAATCATTTATAAAGTAGAAGACTCACCACACAAATTTTTGAAGTCAGTGTTAATCTAAAACTATGAGTATACAGAGATAATGCAAGAAAAAAACTACAAATCTGAACAGAGAAAATGTCCTTAGTAAGATCCGAGCAAACGGATTCCTGCTGTTCATCGCAAGGATAATACATCATGACCAAATTCAGATGGGAGCAACCCAACATGGAAATCTAGACTCTACCCTAGATGCAGCAGAGGATGCTGAAGAGAGAACTAGAATTTACCTCAAGTGAAGATTAACTATTCGACCGCAAAGTCATACTGCCAAATCTAATTACTGCTTAACAAAATGATGTGGATTAGAAAACTGAATTTTGGTGAACCCCTTTCATTTTATTTCCCCTCATTCATGACTTTTTTAGCCATTTGTGTTATCCCTCTATAACCCTTCAACATGTGGAGTCTGTTCAGGGGAATACAAACTGCTACTCAGAAGCCTTCATTTCCAGAGCCTCTGTGATCTTGGCTACCTCCTCCTGGACGTGAGCTGAGCATCATAACTCTGGTATGGGCTGGAGAATGTGAATAGAAGAGGAGCAATCTTCTACAAGTTGTACTAATGTCCTTGGCAAGTATGCATTAGTGGCTTTAACAGATCTTTTGTTCTCATTGTTTAATATTAGTTTTTAAAGCATATTTTTAAATTTTGAATTCTGAAGCCAAGGTATCCCCAATCAAAAGAACTTTTGATTTTTATCTTTTGAAACTCAGAGTCTGTTAAACTTTATCCCACTATATGGGATTTCCGTCACGCTTGGTCAATGTATTTTGCATTATATTCTAACTATTCCTACCAACCAACATTATATTGTTTCTTTATTGTATTTCAAGCTTCAGAACAATGGAAGAGATTTCTTTCCAAATTAAAATGATTCATCAATCTACACTCTTTAAATATAGTTGTTCAACAAGTTTTATGTATACATTGAACTTTATAAACAAAGCATCACTAGGCATGGAGCTAAATGGCTTAGAAAAATCAAGATAATATCAGCCACATTAGGAATCTGTATAAGTCACGTAAAGAATTCTTGCCAAAAATATGCATCTCCTAATAATTATTGTGGGATTTCCATAGTAAATTTCATATTATAAATAATAAAAGTATTTCTCTTTGCCTGACTTCTGAAAAATTTGGGTAGTTTCCCTCCCTTGCTAGGGACTGATCCAAAGACACTAAATTTTTCTAATGATACAGCTTGGAATGAATTGAAATTAACCAGTGTTCAGTTATAAGAGTGTTAGATAAATACAGATTTTCCTTTGGTTTTAATTTTGTTATGAAATTGAAATAGCTCCCTTCCCCAGGGAGATGTTAATTGCTGTGTGATCAGCTTTTTGACTGGTTCCACCTTTGCTTTGTTTTTTGTTCCAAACTCTTGTTTATTATTTCACACAGAGTCTGAATCCCAAGTCATCTTTCTTGGGTTTTACTGGAAAGTGTCAGTGAACTGGCTTTCTGTGAAAGTCAGTGTCTCAGTCACAGCTGAAGCCAGGAAAAGAACTGGGAAGAAGAGAGTGCCCACAGGCTGAAGATGGAAGCCATCCAAAGGAGAAAATTTCCTGTAAAAACAGTGTCTTCCTCTCCCCACGGACTCTCCACTGTGTCACCAGAGAGTGTGTGACATGACTGGCAGTTGCCCTAGATTCAACTATTGCGGGAAAACAGCTCTGCCACAAAGTAGTGCACACTAGAACGTGATGTTTGCAGTTGGCATTTGACTTTGTTCTCTTAGTATTTTATGTGTCAGATTTAATCATTTACTGGTAGTTTGTAACTAGAGTGACCAGAGGTGATAGATCTGACAGGCTCTAGGGTTGACATCATGTCATATAAACACTGGTTTCTACCACCACGTGAACAACTGTGTATTCCCAGAAAGTTTTATATATACACGATTTTATTCTTGGGGCTGTTTATTCTTAAGTGATAATCCAATGTCTTTTGCTTCCATTAAATTGTTCCAAACATTCTTGGGTACTAAGAATGATTTTTTTTATTCATCAGTACATTTTCTTAATCTTAAGAATCTGGAACTTCACTGTCCAATATGGTAGCCAGTATCTACCTGTGATACTTAAATTTAAATTAGTTAGAATTAAATAAGTTTTAAATTCAGTCCCTCAGTATCCTCATGTGAAAAGCAGGTGCTCTATTGAAAATAATACTTCTATCACCACGGAAAGTTCTACTGTACAGCACTGGTCTAGAACACATCTTGGCATGTAGAAATTAAGGAATCCTATTCACACTTTATTATTGATTTTAATCACAAAAAATTGAGTTGAATCCTTTCCATTGAGAATATAGTTCTTTTAGCTAACTCCTATCATCTACATAATGCAGTAAAAAGGTATGGAAGCAGAAGCACTGGCTTCAAGTCAATATTTCCCACTTGAAAAAGTCCCTTAATATGTATGAGCCTCAATTCTACACAAGAAATTAGTATTAGCTGCCCTGCCTACTTCATAGACTCTCAGGAAGACTTCAGTGTGCTGAGTTCTAAATAATAAAGATCAGTGATGAAGAAGAGGAAGCTGGAAGCAGGCAGACCAGACTCTCGCAAAGCCCAGACTAGCTGGAGTATTGACTCCCAAGGCAGGTTATTCGATAGCACAATCCCACTTTCCTACTGGAAACCACAAGCTCTTGATTTATTACTGATTTGCTCCTTAAGATGTCTGATCCTTTTCACTGAACAGACATCCCCAAGCAGAAGAAATATAGCACTGTGGTCTCACGTGGTCCGTCTGTTTGGGTAGACCCCATCCAGTGCTAAATAAAAGGAGGGCACTGGCATGCAGACTGTTGGAGCCGTGGTCAGGTGGACTGCTGCAAAACAGGTCTCCTCGCTGGTACCAGGAGGTATCGGTCAGAGATCCAGGCACAGAGCAAAAGTAAATGTGGTAGAAGAGGAGAGAACATTTCTGATGACTTGTAGTTCCAAGATTACTCAGGCACACCAGATATTTGTATGTAACTATATGTGTATCTGTCTCACATAATGCATCATCAGACCTTCCAACACGGCTGTCCTCTTGCTCTCTGGACATCCCCTGCTCTACCAGCCCCTGCTCCTCCCACACCCCACTCACATGGCTGACCTTCCCTCTTAATCGTAGCGCCTCATCAGCAGATGCCTACATGCTTGGCCCTGGCTCCTGCTGTTGATTGTTCTAAGCTTTGAACAGGTCAAGAGTGTCACTCCAAGAGCTTGTTCCAGTGTGTAAGATCCCCCAGTCTTTTAAACCACTGATGTCTCTGTTGCTGACTCGGGTCTCTTTCTTAGGTCTTGAGGCTAAGTGAGTATAGGGACTGGAGGCCTGTGGGGTACAGCCCAACAGCAAGCATATGTGTGTGTGTGTGTGTGTGTGTGTGTGTGTATACATATATACACACATATGTATTTATATAGTCACATACACACACACGCAGATATATACTCAAAAATCTTTTAGAAATCTAAATAAAGAGACTTTTTAGGGTCTGCAATATGCTAATATGCTCTGTGTATCTCCAAGAAAAGAATATTTATAATTTTGCCAAATATTTTTTGAACCAAAATCCTCTTTTATCACCATGATCCACCGAACATACCTTGAGACACACTTAGCACTTACTCAAAACAAGAGACTAGTTTTTTATGAACTTCTATTATTATTGAGGTTTTTCAAATAAATGTTCAATGATTCATTCATTAAACAATTAATCTAACAAACATGCATTTTATTTTCTCCCTGGCATTATTTTATTAGCTGAGGACACAGCGGTAAAGAAAACAAACTAGACATATGACAAAACAACTGAGGAATTTAGTTGGCATCTAGCCAACCACCATTTATATTCCTCAAGCTCAGGTTGAGGGAATATGGATCATTATCATTAAGGTAATCCTCAACCAGTAAAGCAAGGGGAAGCATTCTCTAGAAATAAACACGTGCTGAAAATATTCTGATCTATTAAGATTGAGCAATTCACTCTTACTCCCATATGTAGAGATGAAATTAACATACTTCAAGGAAATACAATAATTTCCCAAATAGTAAACAACTTGGGTTTATTTAAGCACCTGGGGGACTGGGGGTTTAGGGGTCTAGCAACGAACAGGGGGCGATCTAAGAAGGGAAAAACAAGTCAGAGTCCCTGACTCAGAGCGTGACTTTGCGGCCCCACCCCCAGCCGTCTCGCCCCTCGAAATCCAGATGGTGGCTCTGGAGCAGCCTCAGGGGTGTTCAGTGCCTGCCGACTCACGAGATACGCTCAGCACTTGCAGGAGGTAAACTGCCAAAGGGAAAAGTCTGTAGAGGCAGAAAGTCAGAAACAGAGACGGCTGGGAGAAACTCAAGTTGGCCCGCCCCCAGCTCGGCCCTCGGCCCCTGCCGGGATGGGGCAAGTATCAGGGGGGCTTCGCTCACCCCCTCCCCCCACCCCCCCACCCCCCGTCCCGGGGAGCTCAGTGACGAGCAGGCATGTGCGTTCCCTGCCGTTCGTGCGAGCTGACACTTCAGCCAGAGGACGTGGAGACCGTGGGAGACTGATACTTGATAAACGTTTCATTAAAGCATCCTGGGCCCTGCTGTGAACTGGGTCCTGGGTCAGGCACTGCCGTAACAGGAGGAAGACGGAAGACATTTCCTCTGAGCAAGTTGCTCACAGGCAAGCAGAGGCAATAAAACTGAGATTCACAAAGCAATTAGGACATATTTAAATACTACGTTCTCACATGCAAAGGAGACCTTTTTAGTGACATTGGCTCAGCCCCTGTAAGATCCACCTTCAGGTAACAAGGAAGGTGTTACAAACGCAGGAGGACGCTGCTTCTAGGCGCTGACTTTAAAATGTGCTGTGTCTCCTGAAATTCTTCAGGCCTAATTCCTGCCTGCTCTTCCTTTCTTCTGTGCATCCCCATAGGTTGCAGATGCAGATAACGCCCCCTCCGCACCAAGACTGCTGCGTCCTTGTCAGCGCAGGCGCGAGGATGCCCGGGGCTGCGGCACCACGGGGTCTCTGGGCACCCAGGGCAGAGGACTCACCCGGGGGCCTCGGCCCAGAGGGACTTCTGCGCGCTCACACGGCGGTAACATTTAGCGCATTTGATGGCAGCTGCCAACCCCGTGGCGGGTTTCAGATGGAGGAGGACTGACTGTGAGGCTAAGGAGACCTTCTTCAAATGGGAAGTCTCTTTTCATTAAAAAATAGTACACTGTGCAGACGTGTCGGGCAGCAAAGGATGCTTTCCCCTCCTTCATGTGCGCGTCCTCTCCTCCTCTGCTTTATTCACTCCTGGAGGGTGACTGGCAAGGGAAACGACACAGATGGAGTGACCCTTTTCCTGATAATACAAATGAGATCTGCAAGGTTGTTGTAAAATTCACCTTCTTGATAAGAGATAAGGAAGGCTAATTTTTTACTCTTGTTTCATTAAAATGATGTAACTTTTGAACTGCTAGTAAATTTTTTCAAATTTAGATAAAATGCTGGTTTTCCATTAAGTGTGCAGAGTAAGAGAGAGTTAATTAATATAATCAGAGAAAGAGAGAGGCGCTGACAGCTCTTACTACTCATGGGCCAGTTAAGATAGTGAAAAGATTTCTGAGAAAATTCAATCTAATGCTGCATTCATTACTTGATTACCTAAAAATAGAGTTTCTTAGATTGAAAATGGGGCTGTTTCAATGACATTTGGCCTCATCAGAAGAAAAAAAAAAGACTACAAGTAAAAAATAAATAAAAATGCATTATTTTCTCTAAACAGTTACTGTGACAAAAACAACTCAAGAGCTGCTTTAAAACAGTGTTTGCAACTCTGATCAGCTAGCTAAGAATTGTTGCATTGAGGTATTTATATATTTTTAAGGTTAATATTCATATGTTAAGATATCTGATAACTTTGGTGGATATTTTAAAAGATCTTTTCAGCCTCTGTACGTAGATCTTCTGAGAAATGTGTCACAAGAAATTTGTTATCATAAACGCAGTTATTTGGCAATGATTGATGCCTGCATTTATACGTTAGAGCAGTTTCAGATTTATAAATGAGCTCATCAACATTCTGAAAAGCTTTCTGAAATGGGAGAAAATGGGTGCGTTAGCACCAGGGTGTCCAGAACTTGCCCCGAGGAGTGTCACCTGTACCAGGGAGACCTCCTCTGAGGTGCAGCTGTTGGAAGGTTGGAAGCTGTTCCCGCACTTTATTGATTTCCCTGGATACCGGATCTTTTCCATTTTATTTCTCCGCACTCGTCTGTAGTGACAGCAATGAAAAGCTCTCTGCGATGGGAAACTCATATTCTGCATGCCACATGTCCAACATTGTTCAACACTGAACAAAGTGTGTCCATGGGTGGGAAGTCTCCCCTGTTGACGCCCACAGGACACAAATATTCACCGAATGTCTAGGGTGTGTTATCCGAGCTCCTAGGCACTGGGTAGACATCATTTAGTCAAAGAGATGATCCTTTTCCACTTGAATCACTTTTGTTTTGTAATGAAGACAGACCAACATTAACAAAACAAACAAGAAGATCTCCATAAAAGCAGCTCCCCAAATATATTAGAAATGCCAGTATGTGTAATAAAGAAACATTAGGAGCCTGGAAATGGAGAGAAATACACACAGTTTAGTAGTTTGGGAAGCTCCTCTGGAGGCGGTACTTCGTAAAGTATGAGTTGTCCCTGAGACAGTCAGGGGCAGGTAGCAAGTAGACAACTGCATATACAAATCTGGACTCACCAGCAAATGGTAATAAAGTCCTATGGACCAATAGGTGTTCATCAAGAGATTAAATAAAAAACTAGCAGAGGAACGGGTCCATGATTAAACTCCAAGGAATGGCATCATTTAAAGGATAAAAGACTAGGAATTGGAGGTCAAGAGTGAGAATAAAATACCCAGAGAGGTTAAGAGGGAAAATAGAGGACTGTGATTTTTCATAAGCTCTCTGGGCTGTCAGAGCAGAACAGAGCACAGCTCAGTCCTGCCAAGAGAATAGAGTAAAACCAGTCAAAATCCCGATCAGATGAGGTCCCATGGATGATGTGGTGATCCCGGCAAAAGCATGCTTAGGTGCATGCATGTATTCGTATGTGTGTGCACATGTGTGATGTTATGGTTATGCTCCATCTCAAATAAAATTCTTCCTTCTTCCCAGATCCTTCTCTACACACATACCACACACCACACACATGTGTACACACATACATATGTGTGTATTTGTGTGTGGTTTGGGAGTGAGAGTCAAGTAGAGAAGGTGAGTACAGGAAACCATTGTGGACATTTGACTTTGAAAGTGAGCAGAAAATGGGTGGTGGCTGCGCGTGGATCTGGGAAGAAGGAAGAATTTTATTTGAGATGGAGCATAACCATGACATTTTTGTATAATGACAATAATGACCCTACAGAGATGTAGGGAGTGATGGTGTCAGAAATACAGGGGCTCTCTGAAGGTGAGAGGAGGTTGGGCAGGATGGAGGATGGGACATTGGTGAAGAGTTTGATCTTTCCAGGAGGAGTGATGCTCTTTTAATAAGTAGCAGAAAGGACCAGCTTGGTGTCTATGCGGTGGGAATGCCGGGTTGCGAGTAGAAATGAGGGTGTTCTCTTCTGGTGGCTGCTGCTTCTCTGCTGAGCATGTTGGGTTGTGTCGAGTGTAAGCCTAGAGGAATCCTTGCAGCCTGTGGGAGCACAAAATAATCAAAACACTGAAAATTGGCTGAGCAGAGCTGAGTTCCCGTCTCAGATAGTAAATCATAAATTACAGCCCCATTAATAGGCATATATGCATAGTTTTCTCTGCAACGCTGCAGATCCAAAGAAAGAGAATAGTTTGTTCTTACCAAGAAGAGTGAATCTTAAAAAAAAAAAAAGGAGAGATAGAAATCTTGTGATTTCCTGAAAAATTAAAATCTACATTTTGCAGAAAGGAATAAGATCAAGATTTCATGAGGTCTCCTGAGAAGACTGTACATCGGATGAGTTGATGACCTGAAGCTAGAACCCTGCTTGTTATCCATCTTCTGGGGGCACCAGGGGTGGGGTGGGAGGGTCTTATCTGTAGACAAAGGATCAGGGACACATGGATAAGGTATGCTTCACATTAAGCTGTTGATGGAAAACAGAATAATCAAAACTGGATGAGAGGGAAAGAAATAGAAAACTTGAGCCATTTTCTCATAAAACAATGAGCATGTCAGTAAAGCAGCTGATCCCGAGTGTGACTGAAGTAAGGTTAAGCAAGGGGCCCTCCTCAGCCCCTGGACTGGTACTTAGCTGAAAGTTTGATTTTTTTTTTTCCTGACAGGTCTCATGTAAATTCATCTTTCTTCTTGTCAATTGAGCTGAAATAGCAATGGTTGGAATAGCAGTGGGGCGCAAAGTTTGATGGTTTCTTTCCACTGGGTGAACAGAAGAGATCTGGAGAGATTTTATGCACCATGTTTATTCAAAGTGATCTCTGGTGCTGAAGTCTAACCTGCCTTTTTTTTTTTTTTTAATGCTTCTAAATTCCACTTCCAGGAAAGGGAGAGAAAGTCTGTGGCTTTTAGATATGAAACCTAAAGGTAACTGATTAGGGATGGCTACAGTGACTGATTGGACCCACTGACTAGTCAGCAGGAACCAGGAGGTTGAGTAATTATTTGCATTGTGCTGTGAACTAAGAAGAAATTCTTCAGGAGGTACAAGAGCTGAATCCACTCCACTCAAACCTTACACATGCCTAATGGTCCTTTCCACTTAAGTGCCTTGCTCTCACGTCGGAATGAATCTAAAAACAAATGATGTGTTCCCTCCACACCTCACGCTAGCAGTCCCGCCTTCCCGATGTCACACTTACTGTCATCAGTGCAACCTTTCTCCAAGGCTCCCAAATGCATTGCTTTCTGCCATTAGAATTATATCCAGTACCACTTTATCTACAGATCACTTCAACACTGAACTAATTCCTTCTGTCTTATTTTGTCACATTCACCAATTTTTTTTACTCCTATTGACAGATTTTTAATTCTTACCTCCTAATAATTCAGCTTTTTCCATATTATCCTGAACACTGATGCTGGTATTATTTCTTACTCAAACTTGAACTTTACATGTTAGTCCTGTGTCTTAAAAATCTTCAGGGTATCTCCAACTGCCCACACGGTGGAGTCCGATCTTCATGGACTAGAATGCCAGATCCGTCCTATTTCCATTTTCAAACTTATGTCCTACCAGTTCCAAAAAGAACCCTCAGATCTGCTCAGGCCTGCTTGCCCATCCACAGAGCATGCTCTGTGTTTTGTTTTGTTTTGTTTTGTTTTTTAAACACCTCTGCATGTGTACCTTTCCACCAGCGGAATGGACTCTCCTGGTCTTCCTCCCCATTGATTCAAATCTTAACCCCACGTTCAAGGCAGGGCTCCCATGTCGCCTGCTGCGTGGAGACTGTTCTGAGCGCCCCAGCCAAGAGGGCCTCTTCTGCCTCTGATCGCATGTAGCAAACGTGGGGTGGGTTTCTTTTATATCACACTGCCCCGTCCAATCCTCTTCCTTTCCATCACACGTGCATCTTTTTTAAATCCGATTTTAAATTTTATAATATTAGTGACCACGTCTTTTGAGTTCCACAGAATTTAGTATTCCATAGGAGTTATGTGTATATAGTTTTACAAGCAAATGAACTCACCTTTTATAATATATAATTAGGACTGAAATTTAAGTCTCAGCAAAAAAGATACTTAGCAAAAAAAAGTCGTCACTTGCAACAAGAGACCTCAGGGGAAACCAGCTTCAGGTCTTGAGTGAGATTCCAACATGTTGTTTCTTGGTACTGACATTCCTACAAGCTCTTCCTTTTCAGATTTACCTTCTCATTGCATAATATGAAAGAGTGAGGTCATTTTTTTTCCCCTGGTAAATTTAAAAAAAAAAAAAAACTTATATAAATCCTTACTGAGACATTATGAATTCTCATAAAGGGTGTGAGGGTAAGTTCATCTGATCTCCCCAACCCAAACCTACAAGCTAAAAACAGCATATGCTGTAAAGGAAAATGTGGCAAACTTTTGCAAAAAGTTCAACAGTTGCCACATAAGAAATATAAGGAGGAATAAAAGTTAGAAACTTGAGAGGATGAATCCAATCATCTGGGACCTTCCGTTCCATGTTAACAATCAGAATGTTCAGCAGAACTCAGTTTTCATGAGTTAATGGAACGTCTCACTGTGATTGTGATGAAAATGGCTATATCCATGAGTCTTAATTGGACCACACTAGCCCTGAATAAATGCCCTGCATAATATCGTACTTGAAATGTTATGCACATAGGCTTAGTTTACGGAATGTTAAAATCTTACTGAACTAAATCTTATGCATAAGAGTGTAAAACAAACACAAAAACCTCAGGCAGTATATTAATGAATATGGAAATATTCATTCCACAGCTAAGTATGAAATTCGCTATAATTAATATTTATGACCCTAAATAAGCAAAAATTGTATTTCCTTTTATTTTTCCTATGCACTGTAATTTAAAACTGATATCATTCTAATCATTCTTCCCCTGCTAGTTGGAATTCTATGGGCATGTGTTAATTCTCTTCAAATCTGCCTCTCACACGAGTTTCTTGACTGTGTCAGTTTGGTTGACTGGTGGCGTGTATACTTGTGCAACGCCAGACTCTTTGCACGTAGAAGATGTGGCAGAGAGATTTAAGATAGGACTTCTTGAATAACTACAAATAAGAGATACACAAAACTGTACTTTTGGAATATAGTATTTAAAATAACTAGAAAAAAAGGAGATATAAAATATTTAACAGTCTCTCATAATTGGCTCAAACCAAATTAAATATTTCAAGTGTAAAATTCAAATGACCACATCCTCACAGCTGAGGTAGCCACCAAAACAGGCTTCGCCGGCATGAGGGGGTTTGCATAACACAGCCAGAGAGCATCCAGCTCTTTACAGAAAGTTCTGAAGGGGAGTGGAACTATGCAGATGGAAGTGGATCATCTAATTTATAGTAAATTAGGGGGAAAAGCTGTCAGAAAGGATGGCAGAAAAATCTAAATCCATCATGTTCTTCAAATCATTGCTTCCAGTAGATTTTCTGCTTCATGAAAATGAATGAATGAACCACCAACATTGCTTCTTAATATTGTGATTCTATACTTGAATTACAGAATATTTGGAATAAGAGCTGGAAAAAAAAAAGCAAGTCATTGTTTTGTTTATTTTTTTCCCCTGAAAATAAACATTGCATCAGTCTTGGCTAAATTTGACTAAATTCTATATTACAGCTGGAGGGTCTAACTTAAGCAGCCAATGGTAATTATAAAAGTGTATTTCTGAAATATTCGCTAACCAGTATTCTCCTGATAGGCCCAGAGATTAATTCCCCACAATCAATGAAATATATAAATCACTATATGGATACAAAGAGGAGTACTGGTGTCATAACCAGCATATGCACATACTTGAAAAAAATTGAAATGAGTTCTCAAACAAGAGATGCATTGTTACCTACTGATTAAAATTTTTTCAAGATGGACAAAAATCGGTCTGTCTCAGCTGCTTCAAAATTAATCAGGGGTAAGGGAAGGAAGCCACTCTGAAAGAGCTGTGCACTCTATTGTTCCAACTACATGACATTCTGGAAAAGGAGACAGTAAAAATATCCACGGTTGCCAGGGGGAAGGGAGGGGGAGGAGTAAAGAGGCAAAGCACAGAAGAATTTTAAGACAATGGAACTATCCTTTATGATGATTAGAATGGTAGGTACAAGCTATTAAGTGTTTGTCCAAACCCACAGAATGCACTGTACCAGCAGTGAGCCCGAAGGCAAGCTGTGGACTTTGAGTGTTAATGATGTGTCAGTGAATACCTGATGGACCATTCAAGAAATTTATGGAATAACCGGTGAAGTTATTTGCAGCTCTTATCTTCCTGGGATATGTTTCCTGAAATAGCAAAGCTATGTCGTTGAAGAGAGTGGTATATTGAAGTCATGTTAACGTATGCAGTTAGCTGCGTAGATGGTTGCCACAATTGCCTTTGTTGAGAGCCTTATTCGTCCTTCGTATTACCAAGTGCACTGAATACGTTCTCTCCCCATCTACTCAACATCTATTCCATGTCTGTACACTTCACCATTGCCTCTCAGCTCTCCCAGTGTCTCAGCCTTTGTGATGATGCGTTCTTCTCATCGTTCTTGTATTTCCTGGCTATTCCTTCGTGGCTTTCTTTTCTGGATTTGTCTCTATTTTACCCCTAAATATTGGAGGTCTTTTGAACTGAATCATGGGATCACTTCTCTTTCCTTGATGCATTTTTTCACTGAGTAATCTTTTCTGTTTCATTAAATAAAACCTAAACAGTAATGACACCTGAGTTGATATCCAGAGGTAGGTCAGGAGAAACAACTGAATTTCATTTTCATCTTATAGCGTCTTTGGATTTAATATGTGCGAAGTGGGATTGTTACACCTATGCAAATCTTTTCTTCCCCCGGGTTTTAGTTATCTCAGTATATTTGATTGCAACGCACTCTGTTGCACCGGCCACTCCATTACACACTCCAGGGACATTATTCACATTGTTTCTACTATTGTGAATGGTAAATGGCATCTTTCAGCCTCCAGCTACGCCTCTGGTCAACCATTTAAGGTTATGTGTCTGTCGCTAACTTCGTAGCTAAATTTTGTGAAAGATGAATCTATATTTGCAGTCTCCATTTTCTCACTTCTCATTTTCTTCTAAATTACTACAATCAAATTTATATCCTTACCACATTGCTGAAAACCTATGGAAGATTCTAGCAAATAACATCAGTGACATTCTTCTAGGTGAATCCATTAGAATGCTTCATTCACCCTCTTATTTAATGACTTGAATTATTCAGTCATATTGAAAATTCAGTATTTTTAAAATTCTCTCTTCTCTGTGCTTTTATCCATAGTGGTTTAGATTTTGACCGAAATATTGGTCTTCCACAGACTCTCTTTTTACCTTTCTTTTTCTAAAGACGTTATTTATTTGGAGCAGTTTTGGGTTCACAGCAAAATTGAGGGGAAGGTACAGAGATGCCTTACATATTCCTTACCCCATACATGCATGGCCTCCCCTATTATCAACATCTCCTGCCAGAGTGGTACGTTCATTGTGAATGATGGACTTATATGCTATTATTGCCTAAATCCCGTAGTTTACATTAGGGTTCACTCTTGGCGTTTTTACCTCCTCTGTGTTTGAACAAATAGATAATGGCGTATACCATCATTATAATTTAATACAGAATAATTTCATTGCTTTAAATTCTCCCTCCACCCCAACTCCTGGGAACCACTGATGATTCTGCTGTCTCTATAGTTTTGCCTTTTACAGAATTTTATATAGTTGGAATCATACAGTGTGCAGTCTTTACAAATTGGCTCCCTTCACTTGGTAAGGTGTATTTAAGGTTTCTCCATGTCTTTTCATGGCTTGATAGCTCATTTGTCTTTATTGCTGAACAAAAGTCCCTTGTCTAAACGTATCAGTTTTTTTAAAATTTATTCATCTACTGAAGGACATGTTGACTGCTTACAAATTTTGGCAATTGTGGTTCTCTTTTTTTTCTAACTCTCCATTACTTCTGAAATAATATTTCCTCCATAAGCTTCAACTATTATTATTGTAATGCTTCTCAAATCTAGATCTATAGTTGTGAAAGCATTAAGTCCTCACTTTTAACTTATTGCTAGACAAATTATCTAACCTTTCAAACTCAAAATGTCTGAAACAAAATTAATTATTTGATTTCCTTCAATCCTAAAGCCAACTCTTTTTTGCTGAGTCTGTGCTGTATTAATTTTGACTCTGTCACCCAGTCTGGAAAGGTGAGCGCCATAATCAATCATTAGATACTCTTCCTCAGCTGTCATATTTGAGTGGTCATCACATCCCTTAAAAATATTTGAGAATTATTTCAAGATATTTTCTTCCTCTCTAGTAAATCAGCAACTCCAGTTCTTAACTACCTCACAGCTTAGTTGGATGATGTCAATCACTTTTCACTAGAATTTCTATTGTCAGTTATTGCTTTTTTGGCCAATCTTCTGTTCTACTAGTAAGTAGACAATGCTTTTTATTTTATAAAATAGAAATCTGACCATAAAACTCTTTATCTTAAATACCTTTGATGGCTCCCAGCATGCGATTCTTCACTGTCTAATTGTAATGTTCTTCCCTGGACTTGTTTCTGACCATTCCTTCGCTGGACACACTCTCATCCACAGTCATGCTGTGGGTCATTCTTTGAACTTGGCATGTAAATTAATGCTGCATGATTTTGCTCATTATTTATTTTTCTTCTTAAATATCCTTTTCTCCTTTTCTGTTTAATAAAATCCTACTAGTTGTTAACAGCTCACCTAATATGTATCTTCTGGGACGTTACCCTCTGCTCATCTAGGCTTTCTCTTTCTTAATGCTCTACTGTGACTTTTCGCTTTATGTTAGTGCCCGTTTTGTTGTATTGGAATTATTTATTCCCACATCTCTCTCCCCTGTTGACTGTGAGCTCGCATGTCCACGAATTGGTTTCGTAATTTTCCCAGAGGATATACTGGTGTTCAATAAATTCAGGTTTACTAAATGATAAGCTAAAAGGAATGGGTAATAATTAAAAAGAAAAAGCTCAGAGAGGCACGTAGCAGAACGTCTTAGAGCCAGGCTGAGTATTTCTATAATATTATATGGAGTAGGGGGTGATTGTGTGTCTTTGAGCAGAAAAAATAATTGTTACTGTGACAATTATAGCATATGATTGATGCACAGAAAGAGAGTGATTTGGAGAAAAATAACCACCTTGATAGATATATAAACAAAACATTTTAATTTTTTGAAGACTACAAGAGAAAAACATTGATTAGAAGAACATACTTTTCGTAAAGACATTCATGTGAATGACTGCCTGACAAACGGAGCCTCCCAGGTAAATTTTATGATTTGCAATGTGCTGTTGCTGTGCTAAGCACAGAGGGTAAGTGAATGTTAGAATTCAGGGGTCCCATACAGGCGCATCCTAGTATCTGGAGTTTGCCTGTTCCTTTGTTAAACACAGTGCAATAAACAGAGAGAGAATGGGTACCGTGATGGTTACTTCTATGTGTCAGCTTGACTGGGCTAAGGGATGCCCAGATAGCTGGTAAACTACTATTTCTGGGATTGTCTGTGAAAGAAGTGTTTATAAAAGTGATTAGCATTTAAGTCTGTCGACTAAAGAAGATTGCTCTAAGCACATGAGTTGGCAACGTTCAATCTGCTGAGAGCTTGAACTGAAAGAAAATAGAGGAAGGGCCAATTTGTTCTCTCTGCTTCAGCTGGGACGTCAGTCATCTCCTGCCCTGGGACATGGGTGCTCCTTGTTCTCAGGCCTTTGGACTCAGACTGGGATGTACACCATTCTCCCCCTTGGTCTCAGGCCTTCAGGCTTGGACTAGAACACACATCATGGGCTGTCCTGCACCTCCACCTTGCAGTCAGCAGGTCATGGGACTACTCAGCCTCCATGTTGCATGAGCCCGTCCCTCATAATGAACTTATTTCTTCCTATCTATCTTTCTGTCTGTCTATCTATCTATCTATCTATCTATCTATCTATCCCATTGGATCTGTTTTCCTGGAGAACCCCGAGTAATACAGGAACAGTGTTTGAAGGTCTGTTAAGGTGCAAACTACAAAGGCATCTATCTCTGACTGTAGGTGCAGTTTAAATGGCTGGACACCAAATCACTCATTTTATTCGATAACTGCTTGCTTACATTTCAAGGGAAAAACTGAATGCAAACCAAACAAAAATAAGCAATCTCAAATAGGCATCTCATGATGACTCAACTGAAAGTCTAAAGAATTCCTTTCTGTATGTGTCTTTCTGTTAGCAAAGGCATCAGGGAAATGTGCTCAAGTAACAACAGATTGCCATTTGGTGCATCTGGATCCCTCATAAGAAGCCATTCATGAAACTCATATTCTTTCTAAAAAGATGCTGATTTTATAATCTTTTTAAATGCACAGCATTTCTTTTATTGGAGCCCCATTAAATTCTTTTCTGAATTCCCTTTATCTTTATAAATTAAGGTCTGAGCATGATGTTTATGAAGGCAGGTGTGGTCCAGTAGTTACATATTCTTAAAATCACACTGTTCACATTTAGAACTTAAATTAAAGCATTGGATTCATAGACATGTGTAGTTTTAATAGACTGTACAAATTGATTCCTTGCATTCTCTTTTCCATGGAGGAATTAAGCCATAGGTCTAAAATAAATGAAAATCACAAAAGAAGATGTTGCTGTCATCAAAATTAAATGGGAGAGGAGTGAATCTATAAAAGAATACTGGGTGGATTTTCTGAAGACATACATGCTTGAGTTTTCAGCATAGAGATAGATAAGGAGATAGAAAGAAAGAGTAATGCTAATAAGAATGTTAAAGACATTTGGTTTTGGGGAGGACAGGTAATTTTAACACATAGATATTGCAGAAGTTTCTTTACCCTCCATCTGTTTTCATCCTGACAGGTTTGTATTCAAAATGTTTTCTGTACCGCATTTCCCGCCAGCATCAGTGCTATGCATATGGGTGGTTAAGGCAAGGGCTACGTACATCCTTGAATGTCAGCTGGGATGCTCTGATCTGCTCTCAGAGTGAAGCAGGCATACAGAGAGGGAGACTGGGGATGGATTAGGCAGCCTATCAACTGGTGGAACTTCATCACTTAAAGGAACCACCTTGAATGATTATAGAAACCAAATGAAAACAGACATGAAAAGAAACTGGAATGCAGTGGCCGTCTTCCACCCTTATTGGATTATTGATTTTGTTTGTCATCTTAGTTTATTTTGGGAAAGTGCTTTAAGCCCATAATCACTTGGGAGAGAGTGGAAGTGTTATTTATTTTAAATAATAAAAAATGTAGAAAATTTGTGAATCTATCCTATGGAGTGGGGTTTATTTCAGTATAACAAGTACAGAGAAGACTTTTCTCACTGAACTTTATTTGAACCTCAAAGAATGCTGAATTAGTTTACATTTCATTATAGGCTAGTAATTCCCTCAGCACATTAGAAGGTGGCTCCAGAACGAACAAACTATGTATATCCTTGGGCTGCTGCAAAATTCTGTGAGCACCAATCCTAAAATCCCAGCCGGAAAGGTCAAACCTGAATTGTTTAATCAATAAGAACCTTACTCTTTGCATTTGTAAAGAGTGCACATTCTACAAATAGGAATATTTCAAAATCAATTACTGGGTACTTCCCATTACAGTGACAGTTACCTCTCACCCTCCAAAAGCATAAACAGCAATAGGTTAGAATATGTTCTAATTCATCATCTGGCAGTTTTCATTAGCAAGGTAAAAGAGACTTGAGCTGGAAGTAAAAAATAATGTAAATATCACTCACACATCATGATGCTCCCCGCTACGTAAAATCTTAGCTGTCACAGAACTGCCACGTCTCTAATCTTACCCGGTGAGCTTCTTTTTAAAAATTTGCTGTGTGTGAAGATTTCCTATAGCTATTTACATGTCCACAACATTTCTTGGTTTACTGTTTTCTTTATCTCCAAGGAATCGCCAAATCAGGTTTTGACATTCTAAACTATAGATGACAATAGCCAATATGATATAGCATTGACTATCATTTTCTGGGAAAGGAACAGATATTAAATCATAATTTAGGCAAATGACCTGACAAGACATGTTTCCATGTACCACCAGATCTGAAAAAAACCCAGAGTTCATCTTCCTTAACCCTACTTTCTAGGGTTCTAACATATCTCTTCAAACTATTTGACTTAAAGTTAGTTATGTAAACATTTTTGTCATTTTACAAATGGTCCCAATTCGGAGGATTTGAACTCTCAGATATGGAACTGGAAATTGTATTATACACTGAGAGATAACCACATCAACATTCCATTTAAGTAACACAACTTTGCTGAATTCAATTTAATTGTGAGCATTAGTTTCCAGCCCCAAAAGGCTGTTCTTTAACCACTAATAATGAAACTTGAGAGATCACATATGAAAAACTAATCAATATTATGATTTTACTTTCTGTGTCACATTGCCCTTTCAAAAGATAAACCAATAATAAATCCCATCCCATAAGCTATTTAACAATATGACCATGACTCTCCTCCCATAATAGGAGGTGTCTATGTCATTTATCTTTGAATCTGGGCTTATTTATGACTTACTTAAACTAATAGTGAATGGCAGAAGTGATGGTGTACTCTTCCTGAGGTTATGTCAGGAAAGAGGATGCAATATTTACCCTGGTGTTTGGAATTCTCATTATGGTGCCCTAAATCAAGTGGTAGGAAGTCTCACTCCTCTGAAGTCACTCTGCAACAAGATAGCCCAAACACGCTCATGCAGAGAAACCATTTGGAAAGGTCGTGAGACTTGCTGAATGGCGAAAAGAAAGAGACAGTGAGACACAGAGAGAGAGAGAGAGAGAGAGCGAGAGAGAGAGATGTTTGGCCACCTTTTAACTGCTCCAGCTCCACCCCCTCTCTGACTGTGAGCACGTAAAAGACCTCAAATCACTACGGATATGAAGCAGTGTAAGAAAATGCCCAGTTACTTCCTCAGAAAAAGAAAGTTTAAAAGGAGAAATCAAACACCCAGAGAATCAATCCCAAAGACCAGTACTGGACTCTAATCAACTCTATAATAAGTACAAAATGAACTTGGGCCCAGATCAATGCACTGACCACTGCTGCCCCAACAAAACTTGGGGTTTTCTTTGTTGCCTCTCTCTGTAAGATGAGGGGAGAGATAAAATCATTTCTAATGTTAGAGTCCACTCAATAATGAGAAGATTCAGAATGACATAAATTATTTCAGAACCTAGGCAATCAAAGCCTACTTAGGAAAGCACTATTAAAAATTTACTATGTTTCTTACATAATAAATATATATACAAATCATAAAATAAAATATAAAAAGAAGTTAAAAATATAAAATAATCTTACTTTAATTCCACTACTCAGAAATAGTTACTTGTAAATAATTAGGAGTCTCAGTTGTTGACAGAATAATCCACTATAGGTAGTTTAAGCAAAGCTCTTTTAAAATAAGACATATTTTGATGGGCTAAGAAATAAGGCTTTTGATTTTTTTTTTTTTTATTTTGAGAAGTAGAGAAGTTCTAGGGGTTCCCATTTGACACATCTTTTAAAATATTTCTTACCACATAGGTCAAGGGGCCAAATGGTGTTTCTGCCAGTTGTTTGGTGGATTTATTGATGTTACATACTCATAATCTGGGGAAATGAGCACAGGTCTTTATGGTGAATTTTGAAATCAAGAATTGTGAGTCTCCCACTTTGTTTGTCTTTTCTGAGATTGCTTTGGCTGTTCTAGGTGATTGTATTTTCATGTAGAATTATTTTGTCAATTTTTATGAAAAAAAGAAGGCTGGGACTTCAGTAGGAACTGCATAGAATTGTAGGTAAATTTGAGAGAGAATTGCCATTTAACAATATTAGGTCTTCTGATCCATGAACATGGGATACCTTTTCATTTATTTAGATCTTCTTTAATTTATTTCTATCATGTTTTGTAGTCTTCAGAGAGCAAGGATAAACTTTTTTGGTTAAATTTATTTTTAATGCATTGTAAATTGAATTGTTTTGCTAATTTTACTGTCATTTCAATGTTGTTCATTGCTAATGCATATAGATACAATTAATTTTTGTAAATTGATCTTTATCCTGAAGTACTGCTGAAATTATTTATTAACTCTAATAGTCACAGCTTTTCAAAGCCCTTTGTAGACATCTTAACTGATAAGTCTTTCTTGTCATTTTTCTCCAGACTCCTGTATGCCCAAGCTGGTGTTGCAGCCTCAGGCATCTGTGATGGTAAATAGTTGCAGCAAATTGTTTTCCCAAAGCCCTGTGTATAAGGCTTTTCCTTGAAAGAGAGCTCTGAGTCAATTTAAGTAACAAAAATAGAGGTTTTTCTTAAGAAACTCTTAAAATTCAACCGTAATCATGATTCTGCCTGTTAATAATCACTGACCTTTCTTTCTTTTAAGAGAGTTGATGGTCAATTAAACATTTATAATAAAATATAAGAAATATTAGAGAAATTGTAGTAGTATATAGCAAGGACCATTATTTTAGTTTGGGGTGAGTACTGAGAGATGTTAAGAAGATACTCTTGGAAAAAATGTAGTTTAAAAAGAATTCTGAAAAACGAGAA
This sequence comes from Camelus bactrianus, assembly GCF_048773025.1. Classification (NCBI taxonomy): domain Eukaryota; kingdom Metazoa; phylum Chordata; class Mammalia; order Artiodactyla; family Camelidae; genus Camelus; species Camelus bactrianus. Next base: position 3,922,609 of record NC_133546.1, read on the forward strand.
GGAGTAACCTTGGCAATGTAAAGGAAGACCATGTTTTAGGCAGTATCCAAAAGCCTAAATATGAGAGAATTATTTATTATGGATGGAAAGTAGAAAGCATAGGGAAGCAGCCAGAGATTGGGCTGGAGTAGTAGGAGAGGCAAGAGGAAGCTTGGAGTGACACAAACAAATGAGCCTTTTAGAGGAGCAACTGAGGGTAGAAATCAGGCAAGGCTGCGTATAGAAAAGTGAAAGTGAAAAAGGAGACATTTTCAGTAACGCTAATGAAAAATAGCATTGGCCTTGGCCAAAGTAATGAATCTAAGGTGAGGATTTGGAGGAGGAGACCATTTCAGAGAAGTGCAGTCATTGAACTTGGTGATGAGTGGACAGTTGAGGACAGAGATATTAAGAACACAGTCCCAGGGTTTTTGTTCGCAAAACGTGAGTTAACAGTCATTTCAACCACAGAGAGACAGAGTTTATTTTTTGGGGAAAATTATAAGCTTATTCTCTGACATGCATAACTTGTAGTATGCATGGGGTATCCAATTTCAGATACACAGTGACGATTTTCACAAATGAATTGGGATCTCAGAAAAGCAATCTGATCTAGTAATAGTTAAGAAACACTAGCAAAAAATTGACCATTGGAACCATGGATATGGATGAGATGATGCAGGGAGTGAAACGAAGGACAGAATATTCAGGTCTTCATAGCGACATTTAGAGGCAGACCCTGGGCAAGAAGGCTGCAAGGGACACTGAAGAAATGGCCAAAGGTGAGTAGGACCAGCTGGAGTGTGGGGCATTGTGGGAGCCAAGGAGGTTTAGGGGGAGAGACTGACAGTATTGGCTGCTGCTGAGGATAAGTAAGGTCAGGATTGAAAGCTGTCTTTTGGATTTAACCAAAGGGTCACTGGCTATTTGGTGAGAACACTTCTGATGGAATTGTGGGCATAGAAGACAAACTTCAGTGTGAGCGGGTTGTCAAAATGCGGAGAGGACAACCTCAGATGACTCTCTTTAGAAGCTCTGCTGCGGAGAGGAGGAGGAGAGGGCTAGAGACAGCGCACGGGAGAAAGATCAGCATTACTCCAGCTCAGAGGCTGTTTTCTTCCTCTCTTCCGCTTCCTGTTTTCCTTTTGGATATGTATTGTTTTTGTTGTTTTAAAAGCTTGAAGATATTTGAATACACTTAAAAGTTGCCAGAAAGGAACTAATAGAGAGAGAACTTGAAACTGAAAATACTGGAAAGAAATGAATTGATTCCAGGGGGGCAGGGACCACTTTGCATACCTGTGATCTTCACTTGAGCTGCTTTATAGTTGATTATTGGAAACAGAGAAAGTAATGGGATAAAAGCCATCCATAGTCCCATCCACAGGCAATAAAAACTAAGTTAACCAAAGTTATTCGCTCAATTCACCAAAAATCTGAGTTTTCTCTAGTGCAGAGTTTCCCTAAGGGAAAGACAATGCCTGAGTCTGGAGCTCTGGTAGCACCTGGCCGTTCTTCTTAAAAGATGATGGCGAGTAACCAGATGCTTTGTCCTTCCTCCCAAGTGTCTTTTTGGTCAGGAAACATTCAGGACCAAGCAAGGCCAGCCGATCCCTGATGTAAATTTAAAACTTCATTAGGGTCTAATTCTCTGCCTCAGGACTTAAGCCCCAAGGGTCAAGAGAAGCAGGTGTCTGTCTTTTTTTTTTTTTTTTTTTTTGTATTCACAGAAAATCTGGCTCATTTTCTGATGCCAAAACTTTATTACATAATCAATTATTACTTCCCTATTAGTCTTACCTACTCTCCGAGACTCACCTTGTTATACATGGTGGCTCTTTATTGCATACAACTATCAAAGGAACCACATCAAGGGGTGCTGCGGTGACGCCTTTTGTGGAGTGACTGTAACCCAGCCCAAGAAGTCAGACTCGCCTTGTCTCCTCCTACCTCCTTCCGAGTCAAACTGCGACTCCTCCAGTCTGCCAGCCCTTGATCTTTAAGGCTCTGAAGTAAAATGAGTAAAAAAGCTGTCCCTGCAAGAACCTTTAATCAGCAACACTCTCAGCACATCACAGGATGAAAGCAACAGGCAGGTCGGGCCTCTGCTGTCAGAGGCCGGGCAGGCAAAGTCACCCGGGAAACCGCGGGCTCCCCGCGGGCCAGATCCTCCGCAACAGCTGTGTCTCCCGCGGGGGACGCTCTGCTGGCTCTGCAGACGACAGAGAAGACTGGAAAGAGGAAAATGAGACAGCAATCAGAAAGGAGAGACAAAGCTACTGAACAGCCCAGGGAGAGAACATCTTTTATTTTTAAATGTTTTTGGAGAAAGCTGAGTCTTATAAAGTAACTTCCTTGTGTTGCTTAAATGGAGTGCCAGAAAAGGCTTGGAAATGTTTGCAGCGATGTCACAACAAACAGTGAATGAATCGTGGGCACACCAAAAACGGGACCAAATTTCTCAGAATGATGTAGTGACTCTGCCTCTTCCTGTGATCCCTAGACCCTGTGAAAGATTGCTGAGCAGAAACAAGCGACACGCTTAGCGTCTTGCTTTGAAATCACTCAGCATAGGAGATAATTATGACAATGCACAGAACAGCTTTTCCCTCTGCCGACGTTCCTTTCCATCAAATTTCTCTATTGTTTTTCCCAACAAGATGATGGGTAGTAATACGAGGCCCCATTCTTGCTCTTTTTTTTAATACCATTAATGCTCACTGAACCACATTTAATTAAGGAAACGCACACTGATACGCATTGCATAATCAGGTCAGGGGCTGGCGCTGAAATTGATTGAGGACAGCTCTTTCACACTTATTTCAATTTATGAATGCTCAGACGCAGACAGATAGTGAAAAGGGTTTAATTTCCATTTGTGTTGTTTGCACATTCTTTATAACGTAAGCATTAATTGAACATGCTCAGTGTCAGTGAGGAGCCATCAAGCATATCCATTTTCCATAAATGAAGGTCACAGGTCAATCTCGAGCAAGTTCCAAGCAATCTAGTTATAGAAATGTATTTATATTTGATCAGTTATGATATGAAAGACTAGAGATCTGGAAAATTAACACCAGGAAAGCAGTGCAACTCTGGCTGTGGAATGGCAGCTTCTGGGAAGCAAACACCAAAAGTTTGCTGCTCTGTGTCTGAGAATGTGGTTCTGGTGCTCACGGTGCGCTTCCGAGATGCTCTTTATTTTGCGTGTTGATGCAGGTCACCGCAAACAGTGAGTTCAGACTGCTAGCATGGGGAGAAGATTGTCAGCTAAGATTTAATTTGCTGAGGAGGAGGTTGCTGACATAAAGCCACAAGGCATTTCTACCCATTGAATTCACTATTTCGTCCAGCACTGTGCTAGGCACACTTCAGGTAAACCAGAGAAAGTCCATTTCCAGATGAGTGTATGGTGATTTTTTTCAAACGTATGAAGATGTCAGATTTTCTTTTTCAGATTTTCATTTAAAATCATGGATCCATGCTATTATGTCATTTTGTATTTTCTGAACTTGATTTTTAAACATTTTTCTATTGAAGTATAGCTGGTTTAGCATGTCGTGTAGTTTCTGGTGTACAGCAGAGTGATTCAGTCATACGTATACATACATATATTCCTTTTCATATTCTTTTTCATTATAGGCCATTACAAGGTGTTGCACGTAGTTCCCCACGCTCTACAGTAGGTCTCTGTTGTTTATCTGTTTTAGATACAGTAGTGTACATCTTTAAACCTTGAACTCCCAGTTTAACCCTCAGTCAAGCCCTCTTCCCTCCAGCCCCATAGCCATAGGTTTATTTTCTGTGTCTGTGAGTCTGTTTCTGTTTTGTAAATGAGTTCGTTTATGTCCTTTTTTTAGACTCCACATATAAGTGATATCATATGGTATTTCTCTTTCTCTTTCTGGCTGACTTTTTATGACAATCGACAGTAAAACCTTTTTTTAAAAACAACATTTGCTCTAGATTAGACTGTTTTGCTCTTTTCTTGGATTTTAGCCTAAGACTTCAACTCAAAATCAATTCATATATTTCTCAAAAAACAATCCAAGTTCCCATATCTTGATCTAATAATCCTATAATAAAAATGAATCACACTTGTGGCTCTTATATAAAAATATGCATGGTTTCTCACACCTAGAATAATATTCTCTGCTTATTAAGGTCACAGTAATAGGAAAAGGAAGTAGAGGATGCTTTCTGAAATTCATCCACTCCCCTGAGAGCAAGCTATCTCTCTGTATCTTCACCAGCAAGTGGAAGTTTGTTTTCTGCCTCGGAGGCATAAAAATATGCTCTCCTTCTTGAATCCTCTAATTTTATCCTTAGAATTTTCAAGAATTTAATGCCCAGGGGTCTTGTATTTTGTATTTTGTCCTTGAGTCAAGTGTGACCAGTTAAGTTGGCATCACGCCACTAAAATTTGCATGTGATTTCAAATTTTCAATCTTCTTAAGAGCGGTTGAAAAGTTACAAGGGATCATGGTTGTTATCGCAAAAGCTGTTCTGTGACACATCCAATATTTTTATCTAGCTTGACCCAGGGGAAAAAACACAACAACAACAACAGGAAAACCATTTAGAAAAATTAGAGTCAGACAAATATTTTAAATATTACCTGCTAGTTTGATTAGAGACGTCAATAACAGGAAAATAAAGCAGGAATCACAAATTGATGAAATATGACAAAATATAACTTAAAAGCTGTATTCCCACTTGATTTTTCACCTTGTGAAAATTAAGTGAACAGCCAATGCCTTAAAAACAAAAACAAACAAAAAAAAAATGGGATCCAAAAGGAAAATATTCATTTAATAATGTATGGGAAGTTTTCATTAAAGAATGTATTTGTGGAAGTGAAAGTCTTTTTTGCCCCCATTCTCTAGCTTAAAACATAACTGGAAAGAGGGCAGACACCTTAAAAATTTTTAAAAACAAAAAACTACTATTAGAAGAAGAGATTTGGCATCATCAACAGAGGAAGAGACTAAGGATTATCTAGGCTCTTCCAGGTTCCATCCCCTGAGATAAACACAAAATAGTTTTAGATTTAGTCATATGAATGACTTGGAAATTCTCTGCCTCCATTTCTCATGTGAGTTTCTGTAATAAGTAATCTTTGTTACAGGTCTTTAAATTTCAAGGAATAAGATGCTGCAGCAAGTACTAGAGAAAATGTGACTATGGTCATCATTGAGCGTTTAGGGGGAAAGAGCCGTTGAGACAGGAAAAAAGAGACGCCCTCAGTGTCCAGGCGCGAAGGGGAGCAGGGCGCGTGATGCACGTGGCTCCACTGTCTGTCACTCTGAGAAAGAAGAGGTTCTTCACCTGATGCATTTCAGGAGGAACCCTTGTGACAAATTCTAATTGGAAGGGTTCCTGGGGAGCACTGCACAAAGCCTCTAAACATTTTAGGTGGGAACAAAATGTCGTGGATGCTATCTTTTTTGGAAAAATGGAGCGGCGGAAGGAAATTGTGCGCAGGAGATGTATGAGAATTGTCCTAAGAGGAATTATTGAAAACTTACTAGCACAGAAGAGTCCCTTGTAGGCTGCTTTGTGGTCTGGAGGAACGACGTATCTTACCACCTAATGGTACGTGATGTAGTTTAAGAATCACAGGCCTCCAATTCCAGAGTTGGGCAGTGTTTTCTCAGAATAAAAGAAAAACAAAACAGGTGTTAAATGAAAAATGATGCATACAAATGAGAGAATAGGGTAGTGCATTTAAAGGTTAAACAATTTTTAACTATGATTTTTTTTTCCATTCTGGTTGCAAAGTAAGCAAACAAACAACAAAAATAAACAAACAAGCAAAAACCAAAAATAAAAAATAAAAAATAAAACCCCACAGAACAGACTTAGTGTGCTTTGGGGTTCTCTGTTTGTTTGCTTGTTTGTGGTAAGTGATGTACAGTTAACAACTGGGAGGCTTACCGGAAGTTTCTTATTAAATTTTTAAACAATTGAGCAATTTGAACTATTCACCTTTCCAAACTATGGAATTATTGGAATGGGCTTATGTTTCCTTTTCTTGCCAGCCATGAGTTCCCTAGAGAAAAAGAATGGTTATCAGTAAAAGCCAGAATTCTCTTTTCCTAACATATATGACCTTTATTTTCATTCATTTTGAATGTTTATGTAGAAACTTCCTTTGGAATAAAAGACAATTGATCTTTATAGGAGCCTCTTAAACTCATAATTCTCTCTAGAAATATACCAAAAGAGCATGTAAATTTATTTCCAAATTATAAGCAGGAACCAATTTGAAAAAAATTTACTGATAGGGTGCTAAGCTTTATTAAAAGGAAGAGAATGAGTGACTCTTTCAAAAAGTCTGAATTATATTTGTACCTTCTAATCTACTATATCAGGAGTTTGCAAACTATGGCCTGTGGGCCAAATCTGGCCATTGGTCTGGTTTTAAATAAAGTTTTATTGGAACACAGCCATGCCCACTTACACATAGATCGGCTGCTTTTGCCCCGCAATGGCAGAATTCTGTAACTATGACAGTGGCATATAGCCTTCAAAGCCAAAAGTATTTCTAGATGGCTCTTCACAGAAAAAATTTGCTGTCCTCTGTACTAAATGGAAAGGTTTTTGGCCAGATTAGATTTGAAAGGTATGACATTTCTGATTTTTCTTTTCACTCTGTGATTCCATCCTTAAACTGCAGTGAGGATTAATTTTGAGTGAAGTTCTCTGACAGCGCATGATACATATATTTATGTACCCCCGAGAACTTCCTCATGAGGGAGATATTTTTAATCCTCATTATGTTTAAGATAAAATAGACTCAGATAATTTAGGAAGATTTTCCTGCCATGCAGCTAATAGCAGGAATATTTTCCAACTATTTTCTGCTATTTTCAGTGAATCAGTACTCAGTTCACAGAAGAAGAATTGGCTATCGAAGGTCAAATTCTTCCCACCCTGCTTTGTTTGCTTTTTGTTTACTTTGTCTTGTTCTCTTTACTCTCTAGAGCTTTGCTGTGAACACTGAGCATCCATTTTGACTGTTGCATCTATTTTTAGATAACCCTGAGGGAAAGGATGGGAGGCAGGGAGCCCCAGGTCAGCCCAGGAATTCTGGGACTGAGGGGCCCTGTGGGCTCTTCCTCAGGGAAGGGTTCTGGACACACGGCAAGCCCCAGAGCAGAAATGGCCTTGCTGTCACGAGGCAGCAGTATCGCTGGCATCAGACCCTGGTCTGAGACCACCTATCTGTTTAAGCAGCAGGGCTTTTAGGACCCCTGATTTTGAACCACTGCAGGTGCGTGGTCTCCTTCTCACCCTGTTCCCTCCCTCCCAGCGTCTGCATCACCCATCCCCACCTCCCCCCACACCCACTTGACCTGGCTCGCTCCTGAAGACGGCCGTGTCTGTAACCCTGGCTTAGTGAACAGGTTTGAAAGAGCCTCAGAGGATTCCCAGGGTCCCAGCTCACCTGGGGGATCAACAAATGATTACATGAAGTCCCAAGAGAAGGGACTGAGTGGAGATTATGCTTCTGCCACCAGGCCAAATGCATACGAGAAATAAAATCAAGTTTAGTTCTATAATGTTGGAACACCTTACTATACCTTAGCCACACAGTCTGGGGAGGTGTGAACTGTGAATAGGAAAGTTACTGGTAACTAATTGCAGAGCAGATGTTGAAGGTCTATTTTTAAATACATGGCTGATTGAAATAGGACTGAAATACAGGGCAAGTTCTGTGCTCAGACTCACTAGAGGGGGGCCAGGGTGAATGTTGTCTAATCACCATAGGGTTGTTTTATCCAATTAAAAATTAATTCTTGAGAACCAGATGCTGCTGAGGACACAGACCGCCAGCAGCAGCCAAGGTCCCTGAGTGAACCGACATTGGAAACAGGCCCCAGCAGCCCGTGGAAGGGAGCCCATGTAAGGACAGCTGTCCCAGCTTCTGACACCAAAGGATCCTTGTCTGTCTTCTTCATTATCCCCAGTGCCTGGCACATCGCCACTTGGACGCTAGGTAGATGTCCAGCATGCATCTGATTTGGACAGAAAGTGTAGTCAAACATGAGAAAAAATAGAACACTTAGTATATTAAAATGTGATGGTATTAACCAAAAATTTGGGGGTAGAGTGAGGATAACAAAGTTCTATTTAAACCTTAGAAGAAACAGTTTAGTCAAATTGACCTTCTTATGAAACCTACCATGATTGCCCCCTTATTTGAAATTGCAGTCCCTTTCTTTCTTCCTGTCATTACCCAGATCAACTTCCTTTTTTTTTAAATTCATATCTTCCTTTTATATTTTCTTTTTGTCATGTCTATCTTTGCTAAAATGTTAAGTCCACTTTGAGAGTGTATCAACCAGGAAAGGCTGTGGAATGAGTAGCACAAACATCTCAGCATCTTTCAACTCATCTTTCTCTTCCTGCAGGAAAATCAAATAAGGAGACTTTGCTCAGTAATGTCAACTAGAGATGTAAACTAATGGAGACTTAATGTTTTTTTGTTTTTTTTTTTTATTTTTAATTGAAGTAAGTCAGTTACAATGTGTCAATCTCTGGTGAACAGCACAATGTCCCAGTCATGCATATACATGCATATATTCATTTTCATATTCTTTTTCATTAAAGGTATTACAAGATATTGAATATAGTTCCCTGTGCTATACAGAAGAAACTTTTTTAAAATCTATTTTTATATATAGTGGCTAACATTTGTAAATCTCAGATTCCCAAAATTATCCCTTCCCACCCCGCTTCCCTGGTGACCATAAAATTGTTTCGTATGTCTGCAGGCCTGTTTCTGTTTTGTACAACTGTGACCTCAGACGCCAGGGAGAGGAGATCATGGTGAACCATGAGGAGTGGAGTGGGATGTGTGATCTGCTTGTAGGGAAGAGCAATAAATATTTGTGAACAGAAGAACAATCTCCCCCAGAGCAGGAACTGCTGTCTTTTGTGCACTGATTTATCCTAAGCACACACAACAGTAGCTTCCATGAGACGGGTGTTCAATAACTATTTGTTTCCAATTTATTTCTAAACTTCCAACTTCCACAGCTGTGTGCCAAAGCAAAGAGCTTTCTCTGCATTTTGGGAGCAGCATGTGTGCATGCTGTTGTTCCCCTGTGACAAAGCTGCCATAAGAAACATTATTATGTGAAAAGATGCATGGTGTGGTGTAATACACATTCCCTAGGTGAGGAGATAATGAAATCACTTCCCTCTTAAGGTTTAAAATATTATGATACTCATTCCCATCTTACAGATGAAATGGAAGTCCAGTTTTTATCCTGGATCTTCCCTTCCCAAATCCCAAGGACTATTCGTGAATTCATTTTTGAGCACCAGCCTATGTCAACCAACAAAGCAGGAGCTAGGTGGGCTCCCACCGTGGCTGAGCTCAGCGAACCATGTCACCAGCCTCCTCTACCATTTCTCCTACCACGTGACACTGACTGTGAACCCTGAGGTCACGGCAGCTGTGCTGAAGTTGGGTGTCTTCCTCAGATGGGGTCTGGCCAGCCGCTGGCTCTTGCTGACAATATGTCCTGCTCTTTACCTGATCACCCCTGCAGGATGCTGCCAGCTCGCCCAGACTCGGAGTGAGAGCATTTTCCTCTCAAGTCCATGCTTAGTTGGGAATATCCTACAGCAAAACAGCACAGGAATCGGGTCTCACAGATTTTGGTGCTGCACAGGGTGCTTTCGGACACTTGCACATGGCATTTTCTCCCGGACACACCCAAACACAGCATAGAGAGACCCAACAGAGTCAGCATCCAGCGCCAATAAGGCAACAAAGTGCAAACGACTAGTTCCCTCTCCCTGTCCCATTCCTGGTCTCCTCTTTCCCTTAGAGTGTCCCTCCTCTCAGCTCTCTGGCTCTCCTTCCCTGTTGCATGGCCACAGTGGAGCTACTGGCCCTTCAGTGCATCGCAGCATCTTTCAATCACAAGGAGACTCACTCTGTGTGAGGCTCACTCTGCTCCCAGAGCCTTGCTCTCAGGAAAATATGCATGTGAAAGGCAGGGGAAATGCTGGGCTGGAGGGCCATTTGCCATATGCACTCATTGTTCATAAACCTCAGGTCCCTGATAAGTTTAAAATAACCTTGAATATTCACAGCTAAAGAAATACTCAATTCCATCTTTCCAAAACAAGAGTCCTCTTCCTCATGGTAAAATGCCAATCCATGACCAAGAAGGCACAAGCTGCTTAAAAGTTTTTAACTGGCAATTTTCTAGCTTCAAAAATCTGAAAGGCCAGTCTCTACTGACACTCTGTACATTTTTAATATATTTTCGCCTCCTGGGATCACCTATGACAAGTCTTGCCAACAATTTCTATCTGATGGAGAATGTAGAAGATGACTTAAGAAGATCTATATATTGGAATAAAATAAAACCAGATAATGATTCGAGATACCTGTTTCTGACTTCAGGAAATACACTTTCCTGCTAGGGTCTGTGTTTCCTCTTCTATTGAAGGAAAGAAGGAAATCCGAGTGTCTCTGAGTTTCCATCTGTCTGCCATCCTGTCATTCCACTGTTCATAAATCTATGCAGAGGTGGAGCTTGAAAAGCACACAAACATGCTGCTCTTCTTTACAGCTATTTGTTCTTGACCTAAGCCTTCTTAGAACGTGGCACTTCAGTTGAAGAAGATGGGTCTTGTCTTCCAAAGAGCAACTGCACCATTGCAAAGAAGAGAATGAAAACACTGATGTTGATACTAGAATGGGAAGGGCATTTTCGTGTCCTAGAGGAAGATGTTCCAATATTGGTAGCTTGAAAGGAGTGAAAAGAGTTCTTAGATGTGCAATGCATAAGGCACTCTTACATTACAGCAGGAGCTCATCTTTCAATCCATCTAATTTCCAAGGAGATGTGGGCATCAGTTGTAGCGACTTCAATTGAATTCTAAATGGAGAAGACTAAGTTAATTAACTACAGCCTTTGAAACTGTCTGAAAACTATTATTTTCTTGCAACTGTTCCTTGCCAAAAAATACAGAAAAAAATAGATATTGAAGCTATGGTAAAGTGTATTCTGTTTGAATTTTTTCATTAGTGAGTGGATTTCTTCTGAGAAGGGGGGAAATGTGATCCATTGTTTCTCTCCCTTTTACTCTGAGTGAGAGGCTTTATCATTTTAAAGACTGGATTTAACATTTAGTTCTCAGTGTATTTAAATTATTGTGAGAATGGAAATACTTTATTGTATTTTAATTTCTTAGGATAGAATAATTTATATACACTTGTAGAAACTACAGCTTTGGTCTGTTTCTCATAAGTATTTAAATATAGCACAATGGACATACAGAGCTCCCCAAAATTTACACAGCAAAATTTGTTACTTAGGTAATATAATAATCAGTATCATAGGGTCTACCACACAGTGTAACATCCTTAGATTCTTCTAATAACCAAAAGGACCGAACTAAAATCATTTTAAGTATTTTTTGAGTTTAAATTGTTCTCAACATTTTAAAAATATGCCCTTTATTTTGTTTCCTACATTTAATTAAACAGAAGGTTTGTAAATCACACTTCTGACATAGGACTTGTATCTAAAATATATGAGGAACACTCAAACTCAACAACAGAAAAACAAAGAACCCAATTAAAAAGCTAAATAGATACTTCACCAAAGAAGGTATATTAATGGTAATTAATCATATAAAAAGATATCCCACAACATTAGCACTAAAGAAATACAAATTAAATTTAAAATATCACTAAACATCCATTAGAATATTTGCTATTAAAAAAAAAAACCCACTAGTACCAAACACTGGAGAAGACGCAGAACAACTGGAACTTGACTTTGTGGCTGACGGTGCATGAGGCACCACTATGCAACTTTTGCAAATGTTTGTGCACCTAAGTGCAGTTCAATATAAACTGTTTGAAGGAAAAGAAGTCGCTTTACTAATAACTGATGTGCAAAGGATAGTCCTAATACAAGATTTAAAGAGTGAGCTCAAAGCTAATGGCTATGAAATCTAAACAAAACAGACGAAAAGCTTCAAACAATAGCATCTCTAACGTAGGGAGAGAGGCCAGGAGCTCGAGGGTCTGATGTGTTTTCTGTGCTGGGTCTTACATGCAAACTCTCACGTAGGGTTGGGGGTTCATCAAATTGCAGAAGAACGGCTTATAAGTAGTCATGTTTTCATACACTTGCCATTAAAATAGAGCTCATGTTATGAAAGCCAAATGTGTGTCTCTTTTGGTAATACCAGTTTACCTATTTCTTTAACTTTATGAGCCAGGTCTTTTTTTAGAACAGCTGTTTCACTAATAATACAACTTCACATGACTTGTCAAATATTATATCATTTTTACAAGTCATCATGACCCAAATGAGGTATGTTCTGAGACCTTTATGTTTAGCTAAAATCTCATATAATCTTTGAATTGACTAAACTGCTTTAATTTATATATTTTACAAATATTTACTTTACCATCTTAAAACAAGAAATTTCTAGAAATAGAATGCTTCCATGCGAATACTTAAAAAATTATATTCATTTCCACAGTTATTTCCTCTACAAATGTCCATTGTTTGAAGATAGCTTAATTAAATCATCCTTATTGTTTCTCTATCAGCACACCCCTCCCTACAAAATAAAAGGAAATACGATCTTTGAAAGTGTAACAAATAATTAGCTTTATAACATAAACACTTCCAAGATATTTCCTACTACGCAGTGCTATCTCTCCTTTTAAAACACGTTTATAAGCACGTATAAGATAAAGGAAAGGACTTGCCATAGCAAAAGTTAAAATAAAAAGCTGAAAAATTGCTTAATTCCTGACAATTCAAGTAATGTTGTTGGATCTTCATGTATTATTTGAAAGTACCAGTAAGTGCATTTACGAATTATGTTTCTAACGGAATATTAATGGAATAAAATGAAGAAGACGGTAATTAAAGAATTAAGTGTTGACCAATAATCTTTAGCTGGCATCAAATTAAGCCTGAATACTTAAGAAGTTATTGCCACAGCAACCGAATAGCATTCGGGGAAGATCCTCACCTTCTTTTACAAAGATGGGACAAAATACAGATTGCCCCAGCAAGTTGCTATGTTTCTTAATAGCAAGAAATGGCCAATCCAATGGCAAATATATTTTAAAAATTTGTTCTTCTGTTAGTTATTATAAATTGCATCATAAAACTCCATGCAGTGTTTGCAAATCATATGAGAAACCATCTATGTTTCCTTTGACTCTAACATCAGTTCACACAATTTCATCATTTTTAAAGTTGTGCAGAAACTTATTTTCTTTAGTTTTCAAGTATTTATTTCTAGCATGGAAATGTCATTTGTTTTTGTGGGGTCCTTCTGAAATAAGCATTTTTATTCTATTTTTAACATATTGTACTAGCAGTGAAAATCACCAGGGGATCTCAACCCCAGGACTTTTCAGAATCAGTGAAGAGGTGTTGGTGGAACACAGCACATTATGTCTCTTTATATTTACTTTGAGCTTTGTTTTCATGAGAAATTGTGGCATTCGTCTAAGATACACATGATATTGAACACCAGGGTTTAATTCAGCATAACAGTTATAAGACACTATAGTAAAAAATCGATGTGTGGGGGTAACTGGAATTTAAAATTTAAACCAAAAGAAAGAAGCAAGAATAGTAAAGAAGTCAAGAGAACAGATTTAAAAACTTATAATCGTAAGCATGGAATGAACAAAACTAAGGAAGTTTGAAAGAGTTGATAACATCAAACTCAAAAGGCATTTAACTCAAGGTGTGTCTGACAGAAAATTCTTATGCCAGATTTATTTTGAAGAGGCTGAAAATGTGGAACTGTGTCAAAGCCATTACTTTTAATGTGAGGCAATTTCCCTGGAATAGTTGCCATTTTGGTATTATTGTACTTATACACTATAAAGGTGATATTGCATGGTTTCACTTTTCCTTAGGATGTAGGAAACTGCAGTAAAACATCATTCTCACCCTAACAATGCATAGCAGCCAGATAAACTATAAAAGTACAATGTTTCTTAGCCCATCAGAAAGCTAAAGTTGTAAAGCAATCAAGTAAACTGAATTCATATATGTGACAAGCTCCTTAGAGGACAGAAGGGGCATATATAAGTTGTTTTATCTTTAGTGGAGCATGAGAGGAAGAGGTAGCAACCATAATATTGGGCAAGAACAATTATTCAATGTTAACACATTTCTAAAGGCAGAGCATGTGCCTGTGTGACAGTGTAGCATCTCTGGGAATCCCAGACATAAAGGGAGGCACCCACCACTTGCCAGCTCTTTTCTGTAGCTACCACTGGGTGCTTATGAGAAGTTTGGAGACCAGAGAGACTCACCCTTCATTGCACATGCATACAGATGGTGACCAGCCGCTGCTGAGAGACAGGACAAAACCATACACACGAACCATTGTCTGTAGGAGGCAAATACCATCTACTGTTGGGAAAAGCCAGGAAATGCTCCTACCTCATAGTCTCCAAAAAAGGTGGAAACCTGCATATCTCTGCCCTGAAAGTACCAAAGCAAAATTTATCTGCTACTAAGGGACATAAAGGACACCCACTCTTGCACATAATCTTTCAAGGACACAGAAAAGAGTCTGGCTGAGACTGAAGAGGTACAAAAAGCTAATTTGTGCTCAAAACCTCAGCAAACACAAAGCAGAGTTTTGTAACCTTGTGGAAGAAGGAATGGAATCGTGGGAAGTCCTTCCTTCTGAAGCTCAGTTGCAAAAGGATGCACCTGATAATGGACAGAAGCATGACCACCCCCCATCACCGCACATACACAAGCAAACAAAGAAACAAACCAAAATCCTTCCTTCCACATTGAACCTTTACACTGAGTAATAAGCACCAGTGGTCTACTGTGGGAAAATGTTCATGAACTGATGAAGACCTTTAGCACTGAGAGAGAGAAGCTATTAAAAAGTGTCAGATGGATGTGCTAGAAAAAGAAATTATGTCAGATGAAAAGAATTTCCTTGACAGGCATGACAAAAAATAAAATAGGACACAGCAGAGGAAAGACTGATGAAGCTGAAGACTGGTCAATAGAAATTTTCCAACAAACAAAGAAGAAATAAAAAAAAAAATCTAAAAATCTCTGTCCAAAGGTCTAATAAGTATTTTATTGGAATTTCAAAAAGAGAAGAGGAGGAGAATGGGAGAAGAAATATTTGAAGATAGAAAGGCCAAGAAATTTACAGAATTACTGAAAAGGGAAAATACCACAGAACTAAAAATATCAAGAACTTCTAAGAGAATTTAAAAATCATCAAGCTTATCAAAGTCAAACTACTAGAAACCAAAGATGAAAAGTTTTGAAGACATTAGAGATAAAAGAATAAAAAAGAAGATACAGAGAAACAAAGTTGAGAATAATAGCAGGCCTGTCATCAGAAAGTATGCAAATCAGACAACAGAGCCGCACACTTAAAGTTCTGAATGAAAAGCTTAAAAACCTACAATCTTTCACCATATTGTATGAAAATATCTTTCAGAAGTGAAGGTAGAGTCTTTCTCAGGAAATCAAAACTTGAGTGATATCATTGCCAGCAGATCTAAACCAAGAGAAAATCATAATATAGTTCTTCAGAAAGAGTATGATACCAGCTAGAAATGTGGAAAAGCAGAAAGAAATTAAAAGCAGCGGCAATAGTAAGCATGTGGGTAAACATAAAAGATATTTTTTTTATTCATAATCTCTTCAAAAGAGAATGAATGTCTAAAAGATTAATAGCAGCAAGATTTTCTGTGTTTACAATATGTCAAACTAAATGTATGACAAAAAACAAGATTAAAGAGATGTAAGAAGAAATGCATACATTTGAAAGTTTCTTACAGTCTATGTGAGGAGGTGTATGTGTTTGTAGACTGTGTAAGTTAAAGATGTATATTGTAAACCATGGATATCAACAAATGAAAAATAATAATGAAACAAATGGTATATGAGTAAACCAATAGTTGAGATAAAAATAAATGATAAAAATGCATTCAATTAATTATTAAATTGAAAAATCTTAAAAGTAGAAAAAAAAGTAAGAAAGAGAGAGATAAGGAAAGAAATAAGAGACAAAAGAGCAACAATTACTCTAAAAGCAGATTTCTCAACAGCAGAGTAGAAGGTAGAAGACAATGACATAACAGATTCAAATTATGAAAGGAAATCACTATAACATAAAATAGTATACAGAGCTAAATACTCATTCAAAAAAAAAGACATTTTTTGTTTAAAAATTGAAATGTTTCACCACTAACAGATGGGCATAAAAGGAACAGTTAAGAGAGACAGTTTAGAAAGAAGGAAAATGATATTAGAATGAAGGTCTGAGATGGGAGAAAAAAATGGTGGGAAAAAATAGAAAATAATTGACTATAGCAAGCATAATAATGTCTGAATTTTAGAATTAAAAACATGTTGTCCTGGAATATTAGAAAACAATGTTTAAGCAAAATAAATGAAATTGGAGTTACAGCATTCTGAGGTCCTCAGATGGCTTAGGAGGAGAAGGATACAATGGTTAATGTTAGAACTTCAGTGTGCATGATAGAAGGTTAAGAAGACACACTTAAAAAATGAGATTAGCAATATAGTTTCCAGAAGAAAAGAAAAAATGGAATTAAAAAAGACAGAATGAAAATAAGATAAAAAAAACTAGAAGGAACATAAGGGAAAACAAGACAAAAGTAAAGCATAAAATAATAAGATTGAGGTTATTTTTAAATATTAGTAAATATAATGGAAAAGGAACAAAACACACTTTTCAATGCATATAGTAAAGAAGGAAGAGGAATATAAAGTACATGAAATAAAGAACAAACTCAAATATTGGGAAAAGGACAGAAAAAATAATCCAAAGACATTTGAATTAAGGGAAAAAAGCAAAAATAGAAGAGAGAATCAAAAAAGCCAAAAGTTCATTGTAGTCAAAGATTAGTTAACACCTAATATTTGTCAAGATAGATTTTTCAAAAAATAGAAGGAAAGATAATATAAAAATTTAAGATGATACAATTACAGACAATATGAACTTTTTTGAGAGCAAGTAATATCAAAAATAATGATAATAAATTTGAAATTGATAACTACAGATGTACTTCTGAAAAATATAACAAAACATATATAAGAAAAATAACACCAACTAAAACTATAATCACTTAAGAAATTAAATTATTATCCAAAATCTCACTCATTGAAAGTACAAACACTAAATCTTGTAGGAAAGTTTCACTAAAATTTCATGGAAAACATTTTCAACATTATAAAAATTTCTTGAGAATAGGGGAAAAATATATTTCCTAAATAGTTTAAAGACTCTTGAATAGTTTTAGTACTATTTGACATTACAGGCAAATTTCATTTTTATGTATGTATAAAAACCTAAGAAAATATTGGCTGCAAGATCCAATAAAGTACTAAAAATTATATACATTGTGACCAAGTTGAATTTATTCCAGGAATGTAAGCTGTCTTAGTACTTTAAATTATTCTAACTTATTTCCTCACTTATAAGATTAAAGGGGAAGGAAATCACTTGATAATCTGAATGAATTTTGAAAAATTAATTGATAAAAAGTCATTCATTTATTACAAAATCTCTTAAATAACTAGTGATTTTTTTTAACCAAGTAAAGCAAACATATGGTAGTGTATTATTTACTTTATGGTTAAGTTATAGAAAAATTGCTTTTTTCAAAAAAATCAGAAACAAGATCAAGATTCCTGCTGTTACCTCTTAACAATAATTTGGATGCATTAACAACTTCTGAGGAGCCAAAAAGTGGAATGAAAATTACAGAAAATGAGGAGAAACAAATTTGCCATTATGTGTAGATGATATGTTTCCTTTTTGTTCACACAAAAAGCCCAAGATCTTCTGAACTTTTCTTTTTAGATTTAATGGAGGAATTTAACAAGATCTCTGAATATGAGCTTAATATAAAGGCAATTTTATACTGTTGTTATAAATAAAATTATATATATATTTTTTTGTTTTTCAGTAATTGTAATTAAAAAATGACTACTGTTCATAGTAACAATCAAAATATTTAGAACTTAGAAATAAGTCTAAAAAAGGCATACATTTCCTTTAAAAATTAATACAAAACTTAATTAAGAACAAAGAAGTCATCAATAATTAGATGTGACTTGTCATTTATACAACAATCGTAATATCATAAAGATGTCAATTTTCTACAAATTAGAGATTCAATCCAATTCCAAAAATAAGCCCAAAGGATTTCCATAAATTTTACTATCTCGCACTAAAAATATAATTCAACTACAAAAAAAGCTGAAATTTTGCAGAAGAAGACCGATGATTTAAATGTTAAACATCTAGGTTTAATATAAAACTATAGACAGCATAACAATATTCTGTCAGCACAGGCGTAGACAAACAGATCAACAGGATAAAATTAAAAGCCTAGAAATGTGGTAATAGTTCACCCAGAACAAGGAGAAAGATTCAATTCTGAAAAATTACATCAGTGTTTCGAACTGTATTGGTAATAATGTTTTGTTATTTAATTTGCATAGTGATTATATCAATTTTATCTTGCTGTATTTTGTAAATTATTATATATTTTAATTGTGTGATAATAAATTACAAACACAAAACACAATTATTTAACTATAGCCCCCTCATATTTTAAAGAAATTTTGTCAAAGGCAAGGCATACTAATCGTTTCCAGAAAGCGGACGTTTCTGGTAGTATGGAAATCTAGACCACCAGCTTGTCAAAAGTTTTATTTAATCTCTAAGACAGTTAAATATTCATATTTGCCACTTTAACTTTATAATCATAAAATTGCCTTACAGAAATTCAGGCAATTTTATTTTTATTATGCAAAATTGGGTAAAACATTTTAAATGAACTACGAAGCAATTAAAGTTCCATAAAAAAAGAAAGTTGAAAGATTATTTCTCAGTGGTTCACAACATTTGTTCCTGGACTCCTCAGAATCCCTCCATGTTATTGTAATTGGTGTCTTAAATAGATTTTCAATCTTTTAAAGAGCCAAAAAGAGAATGCAAATTTATCTGCACTAAGATTGCTCAGACTAATTAAAATTCCTTCTTTCTTTGTTTTTTTCTATTACTATATCAATTCTGAGACTAACTCATGATTTTCATGCTAATTAGCAACTTTAATTGGAAATTTTATAAATCTCTTTTTGACAATGAACCATTATTTCATAAATGTAGTCTGTTTAGTAATCAGCATATTTTATACCATAAGGTCAAGGAGAGAATATTGATTAAAAGTTTGCTTGATGATATCCATTCTGAGAATCACCATATACAACTCTTAATTCAGTAACTAGCAAGACCATAAGGAAAATGCCAGTACCTTCCAACAGGAACAACCCGAGAGAACTTATTTCAGGATTTTCCTACCTTTTCACAGGAAAACATGTAAGGCAGCAAGAACAAATCAGAGAAGGTGCGTTCAGCCAACTAGGAAAAAGAGAAAACAGAAATTACGAACGACATGACAGTGCCCTCAAAAGCAGCAAAGACCATCAGATCCAGCAGGGAGGCACGAGCAAGGTAACAGGATGTGGGCAGCGAAGAACTGGAAGAAGAGAAGGTGCCTAGTAGTGAAAGATGGCAGGAGTTTCCGGGAAATGTACAGAATCGGAGAGCTCTGTCTTCAGTTAGGACAGCTCTGAGTCGGGCTAAGACTGAACCAAGGGCAAATACTTGGACAGCACAAGCAGGAAGCAATAAAAGTGCTCAGAGCCCCACAGGTGACAGCTAAAAAGGTGAACAAACACAACTCCTAGAGCACGTGGGCCACTGGGAGGGCAGGGACTGCTCGACCTGGGAACAGCGGCCAGTGAAAGAGGAAGCACACAAGGCTGATGCGAAAGCCGACGGACACCTGTAAGGGTCTAAGGAAGAAAGCAGGAGGAGATACCCCGGGTATTTCTGCATTTTTGAAAACAATGGTTCTCCTCTGAGGAAGGAAATTTCTGCCTCTGGGGGCAAGGAAACAAGCCCATCAAGCACGGAGTAGCAAACAGGAAGCCCCACGGTGCCTAGGGAAAGGGCAGAAGGAAATGCTCTCTGCCCCTGGGGAAGTGCAGAAAATCACCCTGAACCCAGACAGCTAGAGGTGCCCCATTGCTGGGGAAGAAGCGGGCTCACCAGGCATATAGGGTGTCAGACAGAGGCTGAGTCACGGAAACAGAATCCCCATGCCCCGGGGCCAAGGCTACCAAGCACCAAGGAACAAGAATCTCTGTTGCTGAAGAAGGGGAAGAAATAAGAAACTAGACCCTCTCTGGGGTAAGGTGCAAAGGCAAGTCCAAAAGCTGTGGCTGGAGAGGAACACCGAGGTAAGACTCTGGAAAATGGCCCAGAACCTAAGCACCAGCTAACACTGGGGGTATCTGAAGTCAGTGGTAAACTGAAGGCAGACATGGAAACAACAAATTCCAAATCCAGACCAACTCCTGACTGCATTTATTCTATCCCCCATCACCACCAACAATGCCAATGCTGAGAAATAAGCATGCCTGTTTCCAGACACAGATGCTGCTCACCGTAGTCGCTAGTAAAGTCTCACCCACACTATGAACATCAATCAAAAACTACAGGATCAGGGGAAAAAAAAAAAAAAAAAAAAAAAAAACCCTTCCAATAGAGCAGTTAACAGAATCAGATACAGAAATGATGTAGATATTGAAACCGTTGGTAAGTGAATTCAAAATTACAATGAAAAATAAGTTCATAGTGGAATAGGCAGACAACATGCATGCAGGAACAGTTGGACATTACGAGAGAGGGAAGAACAGAAAGAGTAACGTGGAAACGTAGTGTGTATGAGTTTCCTATTGCTGTTGCAACAAATTATCCCCAAATTGGTGACTTAACAAAAAAGTATTATCTTATAGTTCTTGATATCAGACCTGAAAGGGGTGCATTGGCCAAAAAATCAAGACTGGCAGGGCTACATTCCTCTCCAGAGGCTGTTGGGGGGCATTCACCTCCCTGCCCTTGCAGCTCACAGAGGCTGACTGTGTTCTCTGGCCCTAGGCCCACCTGTTTTCTTCAAAGCCCAAAATGGTCAACTGAGTCTTTCTAAAATTACATCACTCCGACACCAAATCTTCCAGCTCCATCTTTCACTCTGAAGGACCCTGGTAATTACCTTTGTCCCACCAAGATAATCCAGAAAACTCTCTCTATTTTAAATTCAGTTTATTAGCAACTTTGATTCCATCTGCAAACTTGATTCCTATTGCCACGTGCTATATACTAAATGTTTGTGGACCTTCTCTTCAAATTCACATGCTCAAACCCTAATGACCATGGTGATGGTATTAGGAAGTGGGAGAAGTAATTGTGTCATGAGGGTGAAGATCTCATGAATGGGCTTAGTGCCCTTATAAAGAACACAGAGATCTCCCTCTCCCCTTTAGACACTGGATCTTCCAGTGCCTTGATCTTGGATTCCCCAGCCTCCAGAATTGTGGGGTAAGTTTCTGCTGTTCTGAACCACCCAGGTACACAGAGCATTCAGGCATCATAAGCTGTGGAGCAATATCAAAAGGTGTGATGTACGAGTTGTTGCGGTCCCAGGCAGGAAAGAATTTGAATAGAAGAGAAGAGATAATTGAAGAGCTAACAGCTGAGAATTTTCCAAATATAAAGAAAACATAAAGCATAAACTCAAGAAATTTTGAAAACATCAAGCCAGACAAGTACAAGGAAAGAAAGAAGAACATCTGAGCACTTCATATTCTGATTGCTAAGGTTGCCGAATGTAAGACAATGCTGTGGACTAAAGGTAAAAAGTACAGCATACTTTTATCATAAATTATACAACCAGGAGAAGATGGTATGGCATCTTTAAAGGGCTGAAAGAAAATTACAGTTGTCAATCCAGAATTCTATACCCAGACAACTGTCAAAAATAAGGAGCAGGTAAAGCCTTTTTCAGACTAGCGAAAACAGAGAATTCATAAATGAAACCTTCACAATAAGACATGTTAAAAAATTTCTTGAGGCAAAAGGAGTTTTATACCAACATCAACTCTGACCTACAAAAAAGAAGAAATGGTTCCCAGAAATGGTTAAATGAAGGAAGACACAGAATGTTCTCTTTATTTCAAATAGCTGTAAAAAAGTATTGGCTGCCTAAAACAAAATTGGTAGCAGTGAATTGTTGGTCAATAGTCTGAACAACAGTAAAAAATAACAACAATAACAAAGAAAATGAAAGAAAGTAATGGTAACTCTACCATTTCAAGATGCTTACATGACATGTGCAGCCATCTACAACTATTTGAACATAGAATGTGGTTAATTAAACTTTTATACTGTAATCCTAGGAAGAATATTTAAAAAAAAAACAAACAGATTTCTAATCAGCTATTTAAAATAGGCTAATAGTGGAGTTAAAATGGGTTACTGAAAAATACTTCCTCTTTCTTCCAGGCAGAAAATATCCTGCTTGATAAAATGATGACAAATTTAAGGAAATGAATGCGGAAAAAGGGAAAGAATAGAGTTTGTCTCCCTGGGGTGACCACAGGCGCAGTGGAGAGGAGACCTCTGAAGCTTATAAAAGCAGCTTGCACTCCCTGTTTGACTCCTCACATAGACCATGAGCTCTTGCTCTATTAGTATTTGTATTGTCAGTGCCAAGAATACTTTCTGGCTCATAGGACACACCTGATAAATTAATGCGCTGTTACACTCCAAAATTTAACACCTCCAAGCGTTCTCCTCACTCTACCATATGACACGTTCCTTCCAGAGCCCCTCACATTCTATTATATGCTTGTATGTTTTCTCCGGATTGGAGAATCATCAGTTACAGCTTGGTTCATTGAGTCATACCGTGTCATTACTCATTCTTAAATATTTCCAAGAGAAAGGTTACGAAGGCAGATAAAATTTGATTTATATGTCCAGGAATAAAAAGGGTAAGCCATGGTGGAACAATCAACAAAATATCCTTTCAGAGGATTCATAACAGTAAGAAACAATAAAAAGCAAAGTGCTTAAATTCTGCATTAGAAACTATAAGACTAGCATTGAAAATATTCATCATCGAAAGTGATTTACTGAATAAAGGTTTACATGCAAATTCTATGTCATTATTTAAAGGAATAGCTGGATTTGTATAAAAATCATTTGGAGAATCTTATTATAGGAAAAAATATACCGGCAGTGCTGCATCTCAGAAACATATCTCTTGCCCGGAATGTACATTAATCAGAATTCCCATCAGTTTCAAAACATTAGAAAAATATTCCCCAGACTTTTGTCTGTCTCAAGAATTCAAGTTGGTTTGCATGCTAGTTGGAGCTCTTTACTTGTTGAAGGAAATAGATACCAATTCAAGTTCATTTAAGCCCACATGAGGATTTTACTGTGATGTTCCCCTGTGTCTTGGAGACTGAGGCAAGAATGCAGTGAGATTTCAGGAGAACCTGGGGAAGGACAGCTGTCAAGGACTCAGTTCTTTTTCTGACTGTCAGCACCACATCTCCGTGCACCTGCTCCTCTTCCTCTCACTGTTCCTCAACCTGCATGACCATTCAAGCCGTGAAATATGCCTATTATAATTTGAATCCCATGAAAAGACTCTCTCCTTCAGGTTGCAGATTGCCCGATGTGGAGTAGAATTGACCTTGGCTTTCCATGAAGGTGTCCTCTCCTAGCAGAAGAGCTGCCATGAGGCAGCAGGGGTTTATTCACTGAGTCTCATTTTACAAAATGGCTCATGGATCTACCATTGAAAGTGAGAGGAAAAGTTAAGAGAGTCCCTATTCACAATATATTTTAACATAGACTGAACCTACTTAATAGTAAGCTTGATGTCATCTGTGTTCTGCTGTACAGTGACTCAGATTGACCATCTCCTGTGAATGCAATGAAAGAGAAGAGGTGGAGAGATGGTGTAGGGAACATTGTCAGGGAGACAGGGACCTTTTCCCCAAATTTTCCTTCTTTTTCCTTTTTTTTTCCAAGAAGAATATCCAAATAAATATCCCTGAAAAGACTACCCCTGGAATTCTAAATTGTCTATTCGCTTTCAAAATCCTAATCTAGGCACATGCAGCGCGGTGCGACGATCAGAACGGTAAAGACCCAAATACAGATCCTGAAGTTCCCATTGACCAGTTGAGGCAGGAAGGGGGCAGGGCACAGCCGCTCAAGGAAGGCCGCAGCAACTGACACCAAACGGTGGAAGATTGAACCCCCAGCAGGCCCTGAGGCTCGGGATGGTGGGAGGGTTGGCTTCTAGCAGAGCTTGAGCTTCGTTGTGCGCCCCTTGTAGTATCAGCAAGGTGAATAGCCTGCCCACAGGCGCCAGGCAGCCCCAAGGCTGGGCACAGCAGGTCAGAGGGGGAATGGCCAACTTGCTGGGAATCCCGGCCCCTTCCCCAGGGCACTTAGAGTGGCCCTTCCACTTGTTAGCACATGAAGCCACCACGCCCATAAAAACTGGTCACAAGGCACCTCACTGCCGCTTCTCTCTCTCTCTCTCTGTTCTGAAACGACCCGCACTCTGTCTGTGGAGTGTGTACCTACTGTTAATCTGAGCACCCAACCCCCACACCTCGTGGCCTTTCTCTTGCCTTTCAATGTATCTCTCTGAATAAATCTACCTTCACGCAACTGTGGCTCGCTCTTGAATTCTGTCCTGCATGAAGGCAAGGACCCACGTCTGGCAGAGCACGTCCCAGGGGCTCACCCGAAGCCTGGGACATGGCCCTCCTCACACCCCACATCCGTTTCTCCTGCATCACAGTTTCTGATCTGAAAAATGGGGGCCATTAAAGACTAAATGCTACCCTCTACTTGAAGCCTGCTGCCCAGGGCCTGGCACAAGGCAAATGCTTCCATGCTGCTTGCTTTAATGAGCACTAGGCTATCAATTTAGGAAAATTGTGGCTTTTATTTCTCTGTATATTGTGGTGACCATTAATTATGGTTTGGAAAATTGCTCAAATTTACATCACCCCTAATTATGTTAACAACTGAACCTGGAAAATTATGCCAATAACTGAGTGAACCATTTTGGTCGACCTGTCATGTGAATTAGTAAAGTGCGTGAACAAGCGTAAAAGAATCAAGGCACCTACAGTCACTTTGCTCATCTGTACGAACACGTGGACGTGTGTAGACAGCTCGTGAGAGCACGGATATCCTCAGAGCTCAGTACACTCTGCTCTTGGCATGGTTTTTTTTTTTTTTTTTTTCCCTTTTCAGGGACTAACAGCTTTAGAAGCTTAATTATTACATTGTAGGGTGAAGGCATAGGGTGCTTTGTGAGTTCAGAGTTGTGTTCCCAGGAGCAGAGGATATGGGAGAAGAGATGGAGAGTGTTTCACTTCATTTTATGTGCAGATAATGTGCTGTTTTTGAAGATTTGATTAAAATGGAGATGTTCTCCAAATACAAGCTTTCACTATGGCTCCTAGCACAGAAAGCAAAAGTTTCTATGCTGAGAAGACAACCCAGAAGATGTCTGTATCAACAGCTATTGTGAACTCTTTCAAAGTGGAAAAAATCTATTGCCCTAGAAACTTTTCATTGATAGGAAAAAGTGATTCTGCGGCTTTTTGCCAAAGAGTGGAAGCACAGTTTGGGCCAGCCCGAGGCTGTGAGGCTGCCAGGACGAGAGGCATTTTCAGATCAACGATGTGCAGTGACTTTCCCAGAAGAAGAGCGCAGGCTTAGAATGTGAGTTAGGACACCTTTCTTCTTCGGTGCTGAGGCTGGAAGGTCACTGGAGGTGGGAGTTCTGCTTGGACAGTTTTTGTCCAGATTCCAAATCAGGTCTGCAAGGGGTTTAAACAGGAGTGTAGCAAATGCTTCTCCTGATGCCTTTACTTTTGGCTCCCATCCCTTAAACCACAGTCACAAAATAGGGCCATTTTCCTATTTTTTGTTGACATCTCAGTAACTTCTCACATCAACCCCTTAAAATGAAGGCCAGATAAACAATTTCTTTCTGGGCAGGTCACTAGTTGCTCGGAAAATAATGAGCAAAGTGACCACTGATTCATCATCAGAGAACTTTTGAAAGGTCTTGACTAGCACTTTTTTATATGAATTTCTAAAATGAGGAAAAACAATACACTATTGTTTCAAATTATTGATGAATCTGCTTAGTGTAGACAAACTCAAAGACAAACCCAGACACAATCATGTTTCACATGTTAGATGCTCCACAAGCAGATTCAATATTTGATTGTTTTTGTACCTCAAGGACTATCAGTGGTGTTTCACATACAGCTGTTCATATAAAAAGCAAAACTGCCTTTTGCTTTGGACATGTTTTCTTATAAGAATGCAGAACTTAGGTCTTGAGGACATGCCATTGGGCAAACCATGGCCGTGAGCTGTCTGCCTGTGCCGTCCTGCTTCTGTCGTGGGAACCCTGGTTTGCGTGTCACCCAGGGTTGCTTTCACACTGCAGTGGCAAAGCTGAATGTTGCCACAGAGACTAAGTGGCCCTTTAAGAAAAAATTTGCCAACCCTTGCATAGCAGAGATGGGTTTTTTTGTTAATGTCATGTCTTTATAATATTACTAGAATCATCAAATTAACATTTGAACACTCATTGAGTCCAAAACTTTGTCCTTGGAACCATCAGTCTGATGAGTATCGGTTGAGAAGAATGTCATAAAAATATCCCCTTAACTGCTTTTCCGTCAGCAGTGCCTCGGCACTTCCTATCACACTAGTGAATGGGTGGCCACGGCAAAAGCATCTCTCTACTTTTTAATTGCACTCAATTAATTGCAATGATGTCTAATCTAGTCCTCAAAAAGCTCAAGATGCTGTCGAGTGAGGGAAAAATACAGTTTTCCTGAATTTTTTTTCTTGGCAACTTCTGTGAATAAGTCTGTTATACATTTAATTGGTTTAATTACGCTGAACAAAATCTATAAGGAATATAGTAAATGCAATTAAAATTTAATCAGTTTATGTAGACCAGATAGAATCCAGGTTTCTTCAAGCCAAATAAGCTCAAAATAATACCGTTGACCCTCTCAGGACATGAAAGGGTTTCCATATAATGTGGGCAATTATATTCTCAGTTAATGTGCATAAATGAGAAAATAGGAAATAGCGAGCTGATTAGATCTTTCAATTCAACCAGCCTGTGTAGCTCAGGGAAATCATTAAAAATGGAACTGGCTGTTGAATAATGACATATATTTAACACTCTTAGGGGACTTACATTTTCCACCTTATTGCATACTTTGGTGAAAGTCATTAACTTATCTGGGGTAAGCAATTTTAAATGTGCAACTTCCTAAAGGATTAAATTAAGATTTCACCTGTATACTTACACACTGCTTATTAGAAGACTCAAATTTTATTTTTGATTTTTCTAGCAAGTTAAATTTGGCCATTTGTTGAATTTTATACTATATAAATCAATGAAGCATTTATCCAAAGTAAATATATATATATATATATAATATATATATTTTGCATATATATATATTTATATTTTATATATATATATATTGAAAGCATGATCATGAATAAATCTCTTAGCTTTTTTGAAGCATTGATTACCTATTAGATAATTATTTTTAAAATAGAAGTCACTTTAAAGCAGGCATCAGCATAGTTGGGATATAATTATGTTTTGACCTGGGTCAAATTACTAGTGATAATTATAACGATAATTATTTTCTTATTATTTCTCTTTATTGAGTTTTTAAAAGAATTTTTAAAAGTAATACATAAGTTGAAAAAATGAAAAATAGAAATACATGAATAGTTTGACTCCTTTTTACCCTTAATGCTACCACCATGAGGCAATTACCAATATGGTCTGATTTATTTCTTGCACAGTTTTCTAAGTTAGTGCTTCGTAAAGAGACCCAGAGTCCTCAGGTTCCCGGAAGTCTTCTCAATGGTACACAAAGTCAAAGTGCTTTTATAACAATATTGAGATGTCAGTTGCCTTTTTGCTGTGTTGACATTTGCAATAATGATGCAAAAGCAATGATGGGTAAAATGGATGGGGGCTTAGCATGAATCGAGGCAATGGGCACCAAAGCAAGTCCACATTGGCTGTAATTTTCATGGCAGCAGCAATGGGCAAAGAAGCAAATTTCACCTACGAATATCCTCATTAGATCAGTAAAAAATATTAATTTTATTAAATTTCAACCCTTATTTACATGCTTTAAAAAATATTCTGTTTGAGAAAATGGGACTTATGCATAAAGTACATCTGGTACCTGCCAAAGGATGGTTGTCCCGAGTGAAAGCATGTGTCATCATTTCATTTGCAGAATGAACTACTCGGTTTTTTTTGCATTACCAGTTTTACTTGAAAGACTGATCGACAACCTATGATTATTCAGACATGAGTGTTTGGCAGACATTTTGTAAAAAAATGAGAAAAGTGAGCCTGTTATATACAGGAAAACAACTGACAGCATTTATAGTTAATGAAAAAATTCAGTCTTTCATCTAAAACTCCAAATTTTGGGAAAATTATATCTACCATTTGTGAACTCAACAGCTTTCTAATATTCAAAGACCTTTCTGATGAGTCTGGTGGTGATATTAATGCATCTGAGTTCTTTGATCTAGATAATAAAATCTGACAGCGTTTACAAGAGCTGCATTACTCAATAAACCAGTCTTTCAAACAACCATTGTATGATGTTGCAAAGTTGTACATGGGTAAATCATCCTTTGAAAATGTAAGTACCACCAATGGATTTTAATGTAATGGAGTATTAAAAAATCACTAAGAGAAGGTGACTTAGCAAGAGGCCAAAGAACATATATCATGAAAAAAATTTAAAAGGAAACAGAACAAGAAGTAAATAGGTCTCTTCAGTCTTAAATAAATTATAAGAAAATATTCACATTCATCATAAAAAGACATCAAGAGAGTAAGACGTTATGAAATGAAAAGTAAACCAGCAGAAGGGAGGAAATAATGGAAAAGAGATAAATAAAGTCATTATAGAGACGAAAACTGCTGTAAAAGTGAGAAAGAAGACATCAGAAACATGCCAGGAATGTAAGTCAGAAAAGGTAAGTGCTACTGAATGGAAATGAACATAAATAGAAAATGATTTTCAGTAAGGTGATCGGATGCTAAGAAAAGAAGTTCACAAACGGTATATACACGTAGCACAAGACATAACAGCAAGAAAACTTTCTGGTGTGAAAAGGGACAAATCTGTAGATAGAAATGGGTCCTAGATGAGAGAGTGGATGCAGAAAAAGGACCAGCCACACAGCTGAGGGAAGTTCTGAACTCCATTAATAAAGAGTCATGTTAATAACCATACCAAAAAAATTTCATAAAAAAGTGATTTGAAAAATTTATACCAGTCAAGTTATCCTTTAAATAAAATGTAATATTTAAGTAATCAGGGAATATAATACCTATGAATAGTTTTAGAGAGAAAAAAAAAATCTCTAATCTGATAATTAGCCAAAGAGAAAATGAAATGCAAATATCGAAAAAACAAAAACAAAAAGCCTCTCTCCTTGGCTTGCAAATGGCTGTCTTCTTGCCGTGTCTCCTCTGAGCACCTGCACCTCCAGTGTCTCTCTTGTGCCCTAGTGCCCTCTTCTTAGAAGGCTACCAGTCAGACTGGATTAGGACCTCCCTTGACAGACTCATTCTAACTTAATTAACTCGTAAAGACCCTATCTTCCGATACAGTCATATTCTGAGACCCTGAGAGTTAGGGTTTCAACATATAAATTTGGGGGAGGCGGGACATAATTCAGTTCATAATGGGTAAAAAGCATTCACTCTTTTACTATTAAATAGGATGGTATATGTTCTTTTTTTCAGGTTGAGTAAGCACTCTTCTATTCTTAATTTAATGAGCATTTTAATCAGGAATAGATGTTTGATTTTGTAAGATGCTTTTCCGGCATCCACCGTAGTGAACTTCCTTCTTTAGTTTGTCAATGTGGTGAGACAGGTAGGATTCTAATATGTTCCGCAAGACTTCCCGCACCCTCCTCTGCAATGCCGATGGCCTGCATGGTCCCGAGGGCTGTAAACACCACGGATTTCACTCCCGTGACTATGTTACTTTAAATGGCACACTTGACTTAAGAAAGGGAGACTAACACGTGAGCTCTTAAACGTAGAAGAGGAAATCAGAGACTCGAAGCATGAAAGGATTTGACATAGTGTTTCTGGCTTGAAGGTGGAGGGGGGCGCATTAAAGGAATATAAGCCATCTCCGGAAGTTGAAGCCAGACTGAAATGGCGACCTCGGATCTATAGCCACAAGGAGCTAAATTCTGACAACAAGAGTGAACGTGGAAGCACATTTTCCCCCCCAGAACCTCCAGATGGGAACTTAGACAACCCAAACCCTCAGCACCATCCTTGTGATATCCTGAGCGTAGGGATCTGCCACACCTTATGGGACATCGACTCAGAGAACACACATTAATAAAGGGGTGCTGTTTTAAATGGCTGAGTTCATTAAATGTATAGGGAAGCATTAGGCAACAAATACATACGTGAGATAAATGGGTTGATTTGGGAACATTAAATCAGCCTTGGATTCTGGGAGAGATCCTACTTGGTCATACTATGTCACTCTTCCTAAGTAAGTATGGATTAATTAGCTAAGTTTTTAAAAAAAGTTTGTATCTATGTTCATGGGACACATTTGCCTCTACCATTTTTCTTTCAAAAATTTACCGTTTTTTTTATATTAGAATCATATTAATAGCATACAATGAGTTGAAAATATTTCTTCCTAGTCAATTTTCTGGAAGGATTTATGCAGAATTAGTATTCTTTCTTCCTCGAACATTTGAGAGAATTTACCAGTGAGACCATCTGGGCTTTCCAGAGAGAAGGATTTTTAGTACATATTCATTTTCTTTACTAGATATTCAGCTATTTAAGTAATTGATTTTTTTCTTAAATGAGATTGGCTAATGTATGTACTCCAAGGAATTTGTGCGTTTTATCTAAATTTTCAAATTTATTGACATAAACACATTCACAATGTTTTCTTATTATTCTTTTGATAGTTTTAGAATCTGTTACTATTACCTCTCTCATCCTTGATATTAACAACCTGTGTTTCTCTCTTTTTTTGCCCCAGTCACTCTAGCTAGAAGTTTATCAATTTTATTGATTTTTCTCAAAGAGCCAGCTTTAGGTTTCATTGATTTTTCTCTATTGTTTCTCTGGTTTGTATTTCTTATATTATTGTTCTTGTCTTTATTATATTCTTTCCTCTTGTTACCTGTATTTAATCTCTTGTTTGTCATTTGTGAAGGTGGAAGGTGAGGTTATTGATTTGACACTTTTCTTTTTTTCTAATAAAGGTATTTGGTGCTATATATGTTAGCATAAACCTTGCTTTAATGGAATGCCACAAATTTTCATATACTGGTTTTTATTCTCATTCAATTCAAAATACTTTTAATTTACCTTTCAAAAATTTCTTCTCTGTCGTGGATCATTTAGAAATGTGCTTTTCAGTTTCTCAATGTTTGGTGATTTTTTTTCAGAGACCTTTCTGTTATTTATTTCTAACTTAATATTATGGTTAGAGGAAATAAACTGTATCTTCTAAAATTTATTGAGATGTGTTTTATGGCTCAGAATATCATCCATTTTGACAAACAGGCACTTAAAATGGTATTCCACTGTTTTGGGTGGAATTCAAGAAATGTCAATTAAATTGATAGCATTATTTAGTTTTTCTGTTTTTTTCTGATTTTCTGTTCTCTTTATTCTATCAATTATTGAGAAGTGTAGTAAAGCTTCTGAATATAATTATTAATTTGAACATTTTCCTTGCAGTTTTATCAAATTTTTCTTCATGTATTTTGAAGCTCTATTATTAGATGCAAACGTGTTCAGGATTGTTATACTCTTTTAATGAACTGACTTTTTTCATTATGAAATGACTTTTTTAAATCATTGATAGCATTCTGTTGTTAAATTCACTTTTTCTGAGGCTAATATCACCTCTTAAACCTTCTTTTGAGTAATGACAGTTTTTAGCATGATATATATTTTTCCATATTTTACTCTTTTATTGAAGTATAGTTGATTTACAATATTCTACTAGTTTCAGGTGTACAACATAGTGATTTGCTATTTTTAAAGGTTATACTCCATACAAAATTAGTATCAAATATTAACTGTATTCCCTGTGCTGTACATTATATCTTGTCATTTATTTATTTTATAACTGGTACTTTGTACTGTAAATCCTCTTTATCTGTTTCGCTCTTCCTCCCACCCTTCTCTCCTCTAGTAACCGCTAGTTTGTTCTCTGTGTCTGTGAGACTCTGTTTTGTATATTCATTCATTTTGTTAATTTAGATTCCACATAGAAGTAAAAACATACAATATTTTTCTTTCTCTGTCTGACATATTTCACTAAAAATAATACCATCCAGGTCCATCCATATTGTCACAAATAGCAATATTTCATTTTTTATGGCTGAATAATATTTCATTACATATATATTGGAGTGCACAAATCTTTTCAAATAGTGTTTCCTGTTTCTTCAGATAAATATTAAGGAGTGAATTGCTGGATCATATGGTAGTTCTATTTTTAATTTTTCAGAGGAAACTCCATACTGTTTCCCATAGTAGCTGTGCCATTTCACATTCCTACCACCAGTGCACTGTTCTCCACATTCTCTCCAACAGTTCTTATTTTTTATCTTTAGATGATAGCCATTCTGACAGGTGTGAGATGATATTTTATTGTGGTTGTTATTTCCATTTCCCTGATGATTAGTAATGTTGAGCATCTTTTTATGTGCCTATTGACCATTTGTCTTCCTTTGGAAAAAATGCCTATCCAAGTCCTATGCCCATTTTTTCAATCAATTATTTGTTTTCTTTTGTTTTTTATATGGAATGGTAAAAATTCTTTATATATTTTGGATATTAACCCTTTGTTTGACATACAGTTTGAAAATGTCTTCTCTCATTCAGTAGGTTGCCTTTTTATTTTGTTGATAATTTCCTTTTCTGTTAATTTAATGATTGCTTCAAAGTTTAATATACAATATTAACTTATATTCTACCTTGAGTGTTATGTACTATACCTCACATACCAAAAGGATCTTACAAAAGCAAACTTTCCTTTGTTCCTTCCCAGCCATTATACTAGTTTTCCCATACATTTTACTTACATGTTTGTTGTAAACCTGTCGATACACTTGTATTATTTTAATTTAACCTGTCAGTTGTATTTCTAAATGATTTAAATTATCAGATCAAATTTATATAGCTATCCATGTAGTTTCCAATTTGAGTACTGCTTATTACTTTGTAAAGATCTATATTTCTGTCTGGTGTCATTTTAATTCCAACTGAAGTATTGTCTTTAACATTTCTTAGAGTGTGGTTTTCTGGTGATGAATTATTTCACCTTTTGTATGTTTGGAAAGATTATTCACTTTGATTTTTTGAAAGATATTTTCATAGGCTTTGGAATTTTACATTGACAAGTTCGTCTTTCAATTCTTTAAAGACGCTACTCCCGGTGTCATCTCACTCGCATTGTTTCTGGCAAGAAATCAGCTGTCATCCTTATCTTTTCTCCACTGCGCACCTCTGTATGTGACATGTCATTTTCCTCTGACTGCCTTTATGATGTTATTGTTTTTAAGCAATAGTTTTTAGTGTTTTGATTATGTGCCTTAGTTTAATGTTCATATTTTTTGAACTTGGGTTTTATTTAGCTTCTTGGATCTAAAGGTTTAACTTTTTGTCACATTTTGAAATTTTTCCACTATTGAATTGTCACTATTTTTTGGTCTCTGTCTTCTCCTTTGGAAAGTCAGATTACACCATATATTCTGTTCAAAGTTGTCCCATAGTTCATTGATGCTCTATATGTTTTTTTTTTTTTTTAATTACTTTTTCTGTCTGTATTTCACTTTGGATAATTTCTATTCCTATGTCTCAAATGCAATAATCCTTTCTCCAACAATGTCTAATCACTGTTAATCCCATCCAGTGTATTTTTCATCTCACATGCTATAGTTTTTATCTCTAGAATGGCAATTTTGACTTTTTCACATCTACCATATTTCCACCTAACTCTTTGAACATATAAAATCTAATTCTAAGAACAATTTGCCCTGTTTGGATCTTGCTTTTTAGATTTGTTTAGTATTAGAGTGAAGTTTAATCTAAGGCTAATTATTCCCTTCTACTAACATAAGACGTTAATTCTTTACTCAAGTCCATAAATTATGAGTTTCCCCGGTTGCTGGCACAGACACTATTCCCAGTCCTGTGTGAGTGCTGGATATTATTTCCTTTAATCTTGTGGGATGACTTTTTGTCCTGGGTCTTGAGCACTTTTCTTACACACATGTGGTGATTGCACTTTGCTGAATGTTCAAGTGGGATTCCCTAAAGATCACTGGATTTCTCTCTCTCCAGCACTTTTCCCTCTAATATTCTGTGCTGGAAACTCTCACCTTCTTGATCTCTTTGAACTCTCAGCTCTGTCTGCCCTATATGGGAAGCCATCCAGGTTCAGCCTGAGCTCCCTCCTTGTGTCATGCCCGAACACTTTCAAGGCAGTAGTCTGGACAAAACTTCCTTGAGTAAAACTAAGTGATTTTATTGGCTACATAGCATACACAGTCCCAGACTGATTGGAAGATAGAATCTCAGGAACAGTTTTGAGTAAGTTTCCTCCACTATTTTCACATCAATTCCATTCTGTGTCCACAGTCACCCATGTGATGAATTTGAGGTGATGGCAGTAAAAGTGAGCAATTAGATTTCAGTTAAAGTGTTATTACTGGGGGAAATTAGAATTCCAGCTTTTTGTCCAGGCTTTTATCACACCATTTTAATTCCAAGTGGCCCATAGGAAACTCCAGGTTCTCCATATCAAATCTTTAAAATCCTAAATTTATACAAGAAAGCAAGAATTCTTCATCAGTTCCACCTGGGTTTTGTTAGCAGAGGAGCTCTATCTGTGACTGAGGAATCATTTCCTAGGGATTAGACAGAGATACGTTAAGGAAATGCCAGAAAATTGAAAGAAAAAAAAAGAATAGCACCAAGCAGGTGTCTGGCCATTCAAAGCCATTCTATCCTAATTGTTGGCAGAGTTAATGGTCGCCCGTGGTCTTACATTTCCTTTTAGTGTCTATCAAGCATAACCAGTCCTCAAATATTGCCCAACAGAAAAGCATAGAAACAATTAACATTTACTTCACTTTTGATATTTAACTGAGTAAAACAATTCAGTTTAGAGTAGTTCAAGCCATGTGTAAAAATCATGATGTTGCCCCAATTTGGAAAGAGGCAATTTGGATAGAGTGAGAAAAGAAAAACTATAGCCTTTTACTACATGGGCAGAGAAAACTAAACTTCCCCTTGTTGTAAGGATTGTAAAATCGTGGGAGAGATTATCCAGGCTGGTGGTGCGATTGCTTTTCCTAGAGAGAACTTTCAAAACGGACCAGTCACCCAAGTATTGTGAACAATTAAGGTGCAGGTGCATCACATCTGCAGAGGCGAGCGGATACAAGGAGCCCAAAGCGAGCATCCTTAGAGGGTCAGCAGGTGGTCTCTGATGTTGGATTGAACTTTTCTACCACTGGTGAGTTTCATAACAAAAAAGAAAATCCATTTGAATAATTCAGGACAAGCTTGTAAGTCTACAGCTAATCAACAAAGAAGGAGTTGAATGAGTAAGCCAACTTTTGATTGCAAACAAGAGAAAAAATAGGGCACAGCCAGTCTCTAGGAAAGTGAAATTTGCAGTAAAGAGAACATTTGCTGAACCCAAAGACCTTGGTAATTGTCCATGCATGTATATTTCCAAAGGGCTCCTTAAACAAAGCAAAGGAACAACCTGCAGATTACAATTTATGAAAAGAGGACTCAATACTGTCCTTTGTTGTTAACCATATTTTAAAAATCCACAGGTGACCCAGAATAAGGTATGGCTTGAATGTCTCAGTGGAATAGCCTATATTTTTACTTAGGGAGTAAAGCATTTATAAGGCAAAGGAAACTTCTCTAGTGACCCAGGGGAGCTGCCAAATTTCCTTAATGAGGGCAATTAACCAAAAATATTTCTAATTTTGATACAGTTTTAACTAATTCAGGAAGTAGAATACAAACTTCGGCTTAATAGAATTAGGGACAGATTGTGGGCATGAACAGACTGGAAGGCATCACTCACCCTCAACAACAGGCATCACTGAGAGGGGTACAAAGTTTGGAGACAGCAGGCTTGTGTGGATCTGGTCTAAGCCATGCTGACTCTCAGGGTGTTGGGTTTCCCCGGGGAGTAATGTTTCGTGTTAAACTGCGTAAGGTGGTTTGGGATGAAAGAGGTATTTTAGAGACAAAACAAAATTTTCACAGTACGAGATGCTTAATTGTGACAAAATAATCCTTTCTCAAATGTTTGTAACTTGAGTTCGACAACTGGTTTGAAACTTTAAATTTTGAAGGTTGGTATTCCTTGTACAGTCAATACAGTCATAAAATCTTGAAATGAAAAAAAAGAAAACGAAGACACTATTTACTTCAAAGACTTCATTTTATGGATGAAGAAACCAAAACACTGAAAGTTTAATAACTTGTCACAGTAAGACACACGCATTAGGTGCTGAAACAATGTTTTGGCTACGTAACCACCCGCTTGATGAGGTTGAGGAAAGAGAAGCAGGTGTAGGTGAGTAGATTATAGCTGAGTCACTTCTACTGAGAGAATTTGGAGCCCTAGCTTTTTGTGCAAGCCTCTTATTTCATCCATTGCCCCCCGACGTGGTCCTTAGGGGACTCTGCTCATCACGCCAAGCCTCTAATTTCCTAATGGACTGGCCTGAAGGAACACACTCTGAAATCCCCATTCCTGTGTTCTAACAATAGTCTAGGGCAAGGCTTGGTAAGATTTCTGAAAAGGGCCAGGA
Organism: Camelus bactrianus; assembly: GCF_048773025.1. Lineage (NCBI taxonomy): Eukaryota > Metazoa > Chordata > Mammalia > Artiodactyla > Camelidae > Camelus > Camelus bactrianus. The sequence goes on from NC_133546.1 coordinate 3,959,515, forward strand.
AGGAATGCTTTTAGGTCCTAGTGGACCATATATTTAACAGCTCTGCTGTTACAACATGAAGGGAGGCGCAAACAGCACATCAACAAATAGGCTTCGATATAACTTTACTTATGGGCATTGAAATTTGAATCCTACATCATTTTCACGTGTAATGAGTTATTCTTTTTATTTTTTTCAGCTATTAAAAAGTGTAAAAAACATTCTTAGCTTTTGGCTGTACCAACAAAGACGGTGTCAGGATTTGGGCCATGGCTGTAGTCTGCTGACTCCTATTCTAGGAGGTAGTGATTGTCATGTTGATAAAAAACTAAAATGATCGTGATTCAGAAAGAGAATAGAAAGTGCAAAGAATACTTTGAAGGTGGATATAAATCCAGGAGAGACAGTGCGAGGTAAGAGATGTCCCAGATTCCTTGGGAAGGATTTCCACGTCCTACAACTGGGTGGGCAGATACAGCCCAGAACACCTGCTGTAGCTCTTCCTCCACAGAGGCCAACTCCAAGAGAGCCTTCCTTGACGCACTCAAATGACTGTTTGCAAAATGGGTATGACTTTGATGAGTGAGGGCAACAAGCAGAGAAAAAGCTAAGCCTATTAGACTTTCCTTGTCTCTTGTGTGTCAAGGTGAGAAGGGGCAGAATTCGCAACTGCGAACAGACAATGAGCGAAGAAGAAGCATTTGAATTTTCAAAAGAACAGTTGAGGGAGGCAGAGGGAGGCGTCCACACTGATCGCTAGGCTGAGCCCGGAGACAGTTAAAGGAACATCACAGTGGAATCGGCACAGACCACAGTTATATCTCAAGAGATAAAATACATTTTCATGCAATTCAAAGGAAGAGATTAATTAGAGCAAGCTATTAATATTTAAGAGTTCCAGCTCTGTTCGAGTTATAAACTTCATGGTTCACCACTTAAGAGATGGGGATTGGGGAAAGGCAGGTGGTGCGAGTGCTGAATTCAATTTCCTAAATTCCATTTCCTTCCCAACTTGAAAATTTCTCAAGTGCTGCACACCCTAATAGAACTTTTAACCATCTCTGGTTTTGTCAGAAAATGTTCTTCTTTTCTTCTTTTTAACTAGATGACAGGGACCAATTAAATTAATGAGCCTCACAAAAGTATTTCCCTTGGCAAATGGCAGGCTGTATTAATGTTTGCACAGTGCAGTTTTTGAGCTGTAAAGCCTCTATGTTAAACGCCAGTGTTGCACAAGATATCTCCGTGTGCTATTGACTTCTACCAAACTATAGCTATGTATGTGTGTGTGTGTGTGTATTCAAAATCATGTTTAATTTTCTGTTGCTACATGCATTGTAGATGTACAGAGAGAATGTGGAAATGCAGCACACATGAATAGTGTCTTCATGTGAGTCACATCAGTTAGTCAAATCTTTCTTTTTTTAATTTAAAAGTCTCTAGATGATCATTTTCTCTACAATTAGTTATTTAATAGTGACAAGTAGAGTTTCCCAAATGATCATAGAAATCTAAGAGATGCATAAAAACATGTCTGCTCACATTGCTTAAATACTTTAATACTTTGATGGTGGTCTAATTAAATGCTTATTGTAACCTCTCTAACATTATATTTACACATGCTGTCTACTGGAGAAAAAAGTCAGAGTGAAATAGCAAAATCTCAATGATTGGAAAGAAGCCTCCTCTTTATTTTGGACAAAAAAAAGAAGTATACACTCTGTTTTGTGATCCCTTCAAAATAGTGCAATGTCTTGTCACATAAAAATACAATATATATTTTGGAGACTGGTTGAAGCATTGTAATTCTTAGCTAAGCTCTTCAGCAATATTATTTAAGAGTGTAGATTTTTCCTTAACAGAGGTCATAACATGGTTAAATGTCCATGCTGCTTGGAAGAAAACATCAACGTAGAGATCCCTTGGTTTATTTCAACATGTACTGTTCTCACCACATACCTATATCTTAAAACAATATCTTTTAATCAGTATTCATGTGTGAAACTAATTAGAGTCTATACAATTAAAGAGATTTTTCTCATAAGGAAAATCTTTGAAGTTTCACAGAAACAGTTACTCAGTTTAATGTATTCATTATAGAAAACTATTACATTCATTGAAAAAAGTAGCAGCAATTGAATAAAAAATAGTTTTTAAATTTAATTCTAAATATTTGAACTTACAAGACATGGGAAAAGGCTAATCTTGGAGTGACAGTGAAACAATATCTCAAAGGTTACTTGACATTTAAATTTGTTATAAATGCAGAAATTCGCCAAGTACATAAAAGGAAAACTCAGAACCAATTTCAAGATTCTAGTGAAAGTCCAACTTAGATGAACTGATTATTTAAATGGAATATACACATTGTAGAATTGTGTTTCTACAGGTACTTTTTAGCATTTATAGTTACAGCTTAATGTAGCTGATTTGCTAGACTTGAATTGAAAAATACAGGTTTATCTGGAAAAATTGTCAGATAGGGGATGTTCTCTTTTACCCACAGGGCAACTAAGAATTGATACATAGGTTGTCTGTGTACAATTACCAAGAAGGACTTTATTCATATTAGTGCTTGGAATATGTAAATATCCCACTTCTATCATTTACATGCTTGACTCACTCTGCTCTGGAACAAATTTATTAAAGCTGCAAAAGTGTATGACTCTCTGTTGGCCGTTAGTATTCTTCAAAGAACATAAAGCAGTAATTTTAAGGTAAATCAGATTAGATAACAGATAAATATATAGGATGTGTGTGTTCAAAATAAATACATATGAAATTCTACTTTTGACTCAGAGGTAGTAAGATGATCCCAAATTAGCCTTCCATCATTAACATCTAGAAACTAAGGAAAATACAGGGACAACTATTTTCAGACGTGACTGAACAGGCAACTCTGACTGTGGTCCCTGGGAGAAAGGAAACATGACTCAGGTTTTTTTTTTTGTGGCAAGAAGCAGTTTCCAAAATGTAACAGAGGGAGAAGGACTCCAAACAGAGCCTGGCCATTTTACAGATGTGAGAAGACAGAAATTAGAGTTTGAAGACACTGAGAGTCTACAAGCTTTGAGACAAATTTCAGAAAGAAAGAGTTATGCAGAGGAAGGTATCTAGAAATCTGCATAATGGCCTGAGTGAGTCTCTGGCTGAATATCAATCTGTGCAGGTGTAGTGCGAAGCTTCACAGTGCTGGACAAGAACAACTCCTGAGATTAAAAAAAAAAAAAAAAAGAAGTTGCTAGAGAGCTGTAATAAGAACAATTTTCAAAGCCTGCAGACAGTTAGCAATCATGAGAATTCTCTCTTGCAGATCCATACATTTATATGAAATGCAAAGCACCAACAATATATTAGATAAACTTGAAGAAGGAAAACAAAATTGGTATCTTGATATAAAACATGATATTTGGTATCAGATATCAAAGCAATAATCAAGACAGTATTGTACTGATGCAATGATAGATAAATAGACCAACACAACATAAGAGGAAATCCAGAAAGAGCTCATACTCTTGAATTTTGACAAAGGTGAAACTAGAGTGAAATTTGGAAGGCATGGCTTTTTAGTAAGCTTTCCTGGAACCCTTGTACAGCCCTATAAAATGAATCTTAATCCCTGCCTCACACCACACACTCAGTCAATTCCAGAATGATTGTACATCTAATACACATAAAAAAGGAAAGCATCATAGCTCCTAAAATGTTTGTTTTTTTTCCTAGAATGATAGTATATTTATGTGAGTTTGGGATAGGCAAACTTTTCTTAAAGAGGACAAAATATACCTAGTGCAAAAGGGGAAAAAAGATAATTTAGACTACACTAAAATTAAGAATGCTCATCCAAATACAGCTTTCAAAGAGTACACTGATAAGACACAAACTGTGAGGAGGTATCTGTGATATACAGATTCAGCAAAGAGCATGTGCCCAGAATATGTAAAGACTACTCTCAAAAAGAGAAAGGTAGCTGACCCAGAATAAAAAATCTGCAAAATACTTAGACACTTCATAGAAGGGTATATTAAATGACCAAGAAGCATTGTCCTTATTAGTCAATAGGACAATGAAAATGAAAACCATGTGATACAACCATTTAAAGAGAACAGACTTGTTAAACAGAAGAAGACAGAAAATACCAAGCGGTGACTAGGATATGGAACAACCGAAACCCTCATGCACCAGTGGTAGAGGTGTAAATGCAATAACTGCTTTGGGTCTCTGGCAATATCTACTACAGCAGCATTCACAGACCTCGTTATCAATTCCACTTCTGTGATATATACTAAAAAGAATGAGTATATGTGATTCCTTGTTCATAGCAACACAAGTCGTGATAACAAAAATAGTGTAAGTAATGCAAATGTCCATCAGCCATAGAATTTCTAAACATGTATAATATATCATACAGGAAAATGCTTAACTTGGGGCTTAGTTCTAATATATAACAATTCCTTGAACTTGTGTCATTTATTTAAACTCTCTAAGTATCAATGTCGTATCTGTAAAATAGTCACCATATTTGGCTGGATTATTGAAATTAAAGAAAACAGTATGCACAAGACACCTGGAACACAGCACAGCTGGAGCACAGCCCCACCGTCGGCATCCCTCCTGCAGCTCTCCCAGCAACCCTTCCAATTTTGTTTCCTTGACCACATTTCTCTCTTTCCTTTTGCCTCCATTCTGGTTAACTTAGTAGAAGAAATCATAGTTTGCATTTTTAATTCAAACACTTAAAATCTTTTCTACTGATTTGTACATGATTTGTTTGTGTTTATTTTCTTTCTGTTTTGCCTTACTAGATCACCCCCATCAAACCCCTGCTCTTTTTTTCTCTTCAGAACCCTCCTGTCATTTGCTGCCATTGCTTCTGTTCAGATATAACAGTGGATTTCAATTGCGACACCTAGTTCCTTATTCTTGACCATTTTATTAATAACCTTGATGCTGGTGAGTAGGAGGGGAAGATGTCAGATTAACATACCAGAAGACTGAAATCTTCTCTTCAAATATGCATCATAAAAGACATATGAGAGAAGATTCCTTCACATTAACCCTCCCACTCCTCCTCCTTAAGTGTTGCTCATGTTAATCTGCTAATAATAACAGTGTCCGGAGAAACCTATTAGCAGCTGACAGTTCAGTGAGGAGTTGCACTTATGACCAGAGAAAATGGACTGTAAAAATGGAATTGACATTTTGCCACAAAATTCCATAGTTTAAGGATTTTTTAAAATAAGAATAAAAAAGTTTAAAAAAACCCTGCACATTTACTTTTTCTTAGAATTTAACTATGTATACAAGAAAAAGTAGTAACTTACATGAATTTAGCAAAATTGCAATTATTGGTGCCCTCATTTTTTTTACCATAGCACTAGTCACCTCCAAAGAGTCAGTGACCCAGAACAGCTCACACACACAAGTGTCACATATCACTGGGGTCTAGGATAAGCTGGTGCTAGGTTATGACTTTGTTTCTATAACTTTTTTCTTTCTACAATTTTATTCAAGTATAATAGATACACAATCAATGGAACATATTTAAGTGGACAATTTGATGCGTTTTGCCATATATATACACTTCTGAAACCATCCCACTGAAGATAAACATCTTCATTACCTTCAAAGTTTTCTCTTGTCCCTTCGTGATCCCACCCCACTAACCCTCCCTGTCCCACATGCATGTAGCCACTGGTCCACCACCTGTCCTTACAGATCGGTTTGCATTTTCTACAGGTTTATACAAATGGAGTCCTCCAATATGCACTATTTTTCGTCTAGGTTCTTTCACTTAGCATAATTATTTGAGTTTCATCTATATTCTTGCATGGGGGCAATAGTTCATTCCTTTTTTATCACTGACTACTTATTCCATTTTGTGGATTACCAAAATTTGTTTTCCATTCATCTGTGTATGGACATTTGGTTTTTTCCTATTTTTGGCTATTATGAATAAAGGTACTATGAACATTCTTGTACCAATCTTTGGACGTGTATTTCTGTTCTCTTCGGTAAAAATTTAGAGTAAAATTTTTGGATTGTATGATAGGTACATTGTTAACTTTTTAAGAAACAATCGAACTGTTTCTCAACACGGCTGTATCATTTTAATTCTCCCCAGCAATACATGATCTACGTCTTTGTCAGCACTTGGTGTGTCCGGTCTTTTAGTTTTAGCCGTTCAGTGGATATTTAATGATATCTCAATATTTTAATGTGCATTTCCCTAAAGATCAGTGATGTTGAGAAAATTTTCATGTATGTGTTGTTATGCCATCTGTAAATATTCTTCTATGAAGTATGAATTCAAACTTTAACCCTTTTTTCTTTGTTATTCTTAAATTTGTTTTTTTCCAAAAAAATATAATTCCATTGAAAACATTATAGCAAATAGTATATTGATGACATGATAATGGCTCCTGTAATCAGAAGTCATAGCAGTAGAAGTGTAACTTCACAAAAGTCAATGGACTACAAACAGTTTCTTCAGAGTGTTACATTGAGTAATCTTTGAAATTTAAATTTTCTATTGAGAAAAATGTATGTCAGGTTATTTGGCAATGCAGTTAGCTTGCATTCTAATATTTGCTTTTTTTTTCGTTCTTACTCTCCTTTCGGGTCCACCTCAAATCTAGTTCTATTGTCATGACTCCTATTTTGGACTTAGATATTTCATAAATTACATTATATTCTTAGTTTACCTTTTTGCATAAACATGTTTATTCTGGAACAATTTTAGGTCTACAGAAGAGTTGCAAAGATAATACTGGGAATTCCCATACAGACCTAGCCCAGCTTCCCTTATCAGTGTACGTTACTTCTCAAAACTGAAAAAGAAACAACGTTGATACACTACCAATAACCAGACTTCAGACTTCTTTTGAATTTTGTCAGTTTTCCCTTCTTCCTTATCTCTTTTTCCTATTTCAGTATTAAATCCAGGCTATCACATTGCGTTTAACACCATGTGTCCTTAATTTCTTCTGGTCTGCCATAGTTTTTCAGTCTTTTCTTTCATGACCTGGACAGTCTCAAGGAATCCTCATCAGGTATTTTATAAAATGTATATCAGTTGTGGTTTTGTTTGATATTTTTGTCATGACTAGACTGGGGTTACAGGCTTTAGGGACAATCACCACTGAAATACCATTCTAATCATGTTCTATTGGAGGTGCATAATAGCAGCTTGAGTATAACCTTACTCACGTAAGGTAATAGTTAAGCCAAATTTCTCTTCTATGAAATTGCTATTAAACAAATCATTAAGTCCAGCTCATTCAAAGCGAGGTTTTAACATTTTAAAATTAGGTTGTATAACAGTGTTTCCTGATGCATAATAAATGGCCAGAATTTGAGTGGCTTAAAACAACATGAGTTTATTGTCTCAGTTTTCAGTGCTCAAGAGTCTGAGTGTGGCTAAGCCAAGCCCTGTGCTCTTAATAGATGCAGAAGACTGAAATCAAGGTGTCTTCAGTGCTGTGGAATCATTTAGAGTGCGGTGCCTCTTCCAAGCCCATTCAGTTGGTTGGCAGAACTCAGTTCATGGTGGTTGTAGGACTGATACCCCATATTCTTGCTGGCTGTTGGCCAGAGATTTCCCTCAGCTCAAAAGTTAACCTCAATGCCTCACTCCATGTCCCCTCCATAGGCCACACACAACGTGGTTGTCTGTTTTCTTCCAGGAGAGCAGACCTCCCGCTCCTACAATTTAGGTTGCCCAGGATAATCTCCCATGTGGATTAACTCAAAGTCAGTCAGTTAGTAACTTAATGATGAGCGTGAAATCCACCATATCCAGAGGTTCTGCCTACACTCAGAGGGGAATATGCAGAGAGTGTGCACCACAGAGGAGTGGGGAAGTCTGTTCAGTCATATTATTATGCTTCTTATAACAGGTTGTCTTCTTATTTTAAGTTATAAGGCTCTTTATTTATTCCAGATACAAATCCTTCATCAGATACGTGTTTTGAAAATATTTTCTCCCAGTCTGAGGCTTGCATTTTTATTTCTGTAACAATGTCTTTTGAAGAGCAAGAATGTTTGCCTTACCCAAAGTTATTAAAATTTTCTGTTTTCTCCCAGAAATTCCAAATGCCAAGGCAATTAAACGAGGAAAGGAAAAAATCTTTCACCGAATAATGCTACAAAAAAATGGACACTAGTTACAAAAAAAAGAACTCATAATTTACCATACAGTTTTTATAAAATTTAATTCAAAATTAACTATAGAGTGAAATGCAAAACATGAAACGTTGACTTCTTTATTGATAATATGAACATTATTTGTGATGAGCTGGATACAAAAATATAACAACCATTTTTGTTATACTTTCTACCATAATAAAAATCCTCACTCTTTTAGTAACAATTTCATAGCAAATAATTACTCAGGGCCAACTTTGTGCCAAATATTGAAAGGAGAACATTGAGGGAAAATAAACAATGTGTTCAGTTTAAGCTTAAAGTTTAGGGAAGAGACAAATATTAATCAAATCATCAGACAGGTAAGTATAATAACTGAAGATAAATCTGTTAAAATTGCATATGCATTTGCCCTTTGACATAACAATCTCAGGAATGCACTCAAAGATACACTGGCCATAACCAGAATTTCCTCCTTCCACTTTCAGGCTGAATTAATATTCCAGCAGATAACAACTATAAAAATTGACAAAATTTTTAAAAATAATTTGAGAGGACTAAAGGGTGACCAGAAGTAACCAGACATCGGACATCAAAATGAGATCTCGCTGATGACTATCTTTTGCACCCACAGAACACAGCACTGCGGTTGCCACTGCCGACTTCACCAGCCTCCTCTTTATCAGCAGCTGTGTTTTTTTTCCTTCCGTCTTTGACTATAACAACAACAAAAATGCTGTAATGAACAGCCTTGTGCTTATGTCATTTGATATTTTTGCCAGAAAATCTTTAAGGGAAATCACTTAACGATTCACCAGTAAGTATAATGTTAGTTATGTGGCTTTCTTTTATACGACATTCACCAGGTGAAGGAATTTCCTTCTACTCCCAGTTTGTTGAGAGCTTATATCAGTTGTGAATGTTTAATTTTATCAAGTGTTTTTTAATGCATCAATTAAGAAAAAAAGCTCTAAAATATTATTGAAATTTTAATGTGAGCTGAAAACCAGATAACGACCTAATTACAATTTTGATCATTAAATTGTAGTTATATAAAAATGTTCTTTTTCTTAACTACTATACATGGCCGTATTTAGGGGTTAAGTCAATGCAATGCGTATAAATCTTAAATTTCATTCAGCTGTCTTCATTCTGTACTAATATTAGCATTGCTATTCTTGGAATGATTATTTTATAATAAAACAAATATATAATTTGATAATACTAGTAGAAACAAAAGTTTACCAGGTACTATAAATAGAATAAAAATAAAAAATCAAAGAAGTAAGTAGAAATCTCATAATTGAATTGGAGAAACTAGTATGAACTCATGAATTGTCTGTTATTAAAATATGTACTGAAAAGGCATAAAAGCAGTGACAACTCAGCAGACAGTCTGGCACTGAGACTGTGGTCTCTAAACGACGTTTTCCGTTAGAAGGAACCAGCAGTATTTAAAGGAACGGCTGACTTCTTGTCTGAGGAAACTACAAGGTAAGCCTGGACATCACACTCTTTAAAAAACAGAAAGGGGTGAGTGATTAATGAGATCATGTCGAAGAACAAAGGCAGAAAACCTAGAGACTCTGACTCCGAGTGGCTGAAGTTGAGACAATTTGAGTATTAAAGTGCTCACTATTGCATGTTGTTGGGGCAATAACTCACTATTTTGGAAAACTGATAAAGGGAAATAATTAAGCATTTAACCCTGCTTTCCAGTAAGATTGGTTTCAGGATGACCAATGTATATAAAGACTTTATTTTTCTTTATGGAGACTAAAACTAAAAATTAAAAAGCTTCTGCGCAGCAAGTGAAACCGTGCCGGGGCTCCAGCGAGCCCTGTTGCGGGCGTGCCGAGCGGTCCTGAGAGGAGGCCGCAGCGCCCCGGGCCGCCTGCACCGCTGTCGGGCGAGGGCTTTGAACTCGAACCCATCAGAGCGGACGGAGGCTGTGGGCTCCCTCCACGCCCCCCTCAGCCTCCCAGGCGCTACACAGGAAAGGCCAGAGGCCAACTTCACTCCCCGCTTCGGTGTCTGTCCACGGAAGCCAAAGCTGCTTCTGTAAGGACGTTGAAGGCAATTGTTGGTCTGGATGGTTAGAGGCGAGCCGAGAGCCGTGGGCCCTTCTGGGGACGAGGAAGGGCGCAGGCGGCCGACAGGGCTGTCCCCAGGCCAGCCGCGGCGCGCGCCACGCGACAGGCGGGGCGAGGGGCAGGGGCGCGGAGCGGGGCGCGCTGCAGCAGCGCTGCCGCGGTCACGGCGGACGTCGGCAGGTTGAGTGCCGCGAGCAACACTGACCCCTGACGTTGCTGAGCGATGTTGAATTAGAAGACAATGACTCAACCTCAGCAGCAAAAGAAGTCTTCCTTCGATTGTCCGCGCAGGGGGTTAGGACAAAGGGCCATGAGAAAGGATATTCCTGTGTCTTTCAAACTAAGATAAACAGAACACTGGAGGCCTGTGCACTGTTAGTAACTATTAATCAGAAAAGAGGAGTCTGCGATCCGGGATGTTCTGGAAGCTCTGGCCAAAGAGAACAGGGACTTCATGGATTCTGTGATGTGCTGACGTGCGTGATGATTCTCCAAGAGTGTGTGGTGTTTCCCAAACTCATTTACCTTGAGGCTATCTTTTCAGAACATCCATTAGCATCTCATTGGGCATCTGTGGTCTGTGCCACTCAGTCGGAGAAGCATTAGTGTAGGGCCGCTTACATTTCAGTGGAAGCTGAGAAGTAAGCCTGGGGAGAACGGCTTGACTCCTCTGGAGACTTCCGAAAGAGCGGAGCTAAAGCAGAGAAAGGCCCGTGTGTGGACTCAGGCAGGGCCCTAGCTGGAAAAACTACCCCCTGGCATAGATTGCTTCCAGCTGGTTGTAACTGACAACAAAGTGTAGGAACATTTGCACCTGGTGCCCAAGCATCTCCTGATCTGCAGGGAGCGAGGACACCCTGTGGTGAAGCCCTTGCACTCTGTTTGACAGACGGGGACGAGAACAGGGAGCAAAGGAGGCAGGAAGAAACAAGGGGACACTAAGATGTGTGAGAGGCCATCAGAGAGAGTGTGCCGCGCTGCAGAGAACTCTCCTGCAGATGAGAGGCTCTGGGGCTGGCCCCTTCCTCCACCTTCTGGCATTCCCTTCAGCTGTAGGAAGAAAGTGCCGTGGAATGAGTGAGGTGAGGTAAGAAGCAAACCAGGACCCAAAGGGCTTTGTCAGAACCCTCAAGCAAAGAGAATTTCTTATGGTCTGGAGAGAGAAGGGACTCGGGATTCAGGAGGCAGGAACCATGGAAATTTGCAGAAGAGTAGCTTCTCATGGATGGAGGGGGCATCAGATGTCTGCTGGACAGAACTCACATAAAACTGTTCAAGAAGTGAGTCAAAGTTCGGTTACTGGCCCCAGCCAACACACAGATATGAGTAACGGCAGAAGAGGCTGACAAGGGTCGAGACACCAGACAGACACAGGCAGGGGCTCCCGATGAATGTGAGCATGCACGGCCATCACGATGCACACTCCCATTTGAAGAGATGGGTTCGGACCCCGGAAGTGCTGAAGCTCAGGAGATCTGCAGAATCCCCGCCGAGGGTGTTTAGAAAGGACTGGGTTTCGGGCACAAGCAAATGGAGATGCAGATGTTTGGAGAGTATTGAATTGTCACCCATGTAGTTGCTGCCATATTTGTTATTCCTGGAGAGGGAAACCTTCAAAATACTGTCTCATAATAAGACAGAAAAAAACTCCTAATTAGAAAGGTGTCATTGACAATAGCTATAAAAAATTTAAGGTAGCCTGAAATAATTTTTTTAATGCAAATCTTTTTTAAGGAATTTTAATACTCAGTTGAAATTCATTTTAAAATACCCAATTAAGTAGAGAGACAAAGTTTATCATAAAAATTAATTTCTCTCCAACTTGATCCATTACTCCAATAAAAATTTCTATAGATGATTTTACGTACTTTAATAAGCTGAACAAATGGTCAAAATTAGCAAGACATTCGTGAAGAAGAAAGAGAAAACTGTGAAGTAGAGCTTGCCAATATGGTGAGCGTGGAAGGTTACCTTTCTGTAGCCTTTTTTCTGCCGACTAAGAAGGCTGAACAAATATTCATATTTTTGCTCTGTACTTGTTTTCCTCCTGTAAGATGCCTACAAGTTATTTGCTCTTATCTCGACTGGATGATTTGTTTTTTCTTTCTGATCTGTAGAAATCTCTTCTAATATTCTGGATTTTAATTTATTTCAGTTATAGTCAGATAAATGCTTTTTGTTAGCTTGTGGCTTTTTCTCTAACTCTCCTCGTGGCATCTTTTGGTACCCAGGTATCTGTAATACAGTGGAATTACCTAGCCTTTAACGGCTGGTACTTCCAAACCGTATTAGCACATGGTCAGAGAGATTTTCCTATGTTGTGTTTTACATTTTGGAAAATCTTATCTTTTAAATTTTAAGCTGTTAATACATCTGGAATGGGTATTTGCTTGTGGCGTAAGGTAAGGGCATAATTTTATTTTCCCATATGGATAACTGATTTTTCAGCTTTGTTTATTGACTGTCTCCCCTTCCTGCCTGAAGTGTCTTGATACCCCTAACATGCAGCGCATCTCCACAGAAGCACAGGTCTGCTTCTGAGCTGTCTGTGATCTGTTTCTGCTCTGTGTCTCTACCTGCACAAATATCATAATGTATTAATTTGCATGTATTTTAAAAATGTGACTACTAGAAAAATTTAATTTCATATGTGGTTTGCATCACACTTCTCTTTTGCAGCGCTGATACAGACTGTCAAGGTAACCACTTCTTCGTTCCCAAACCTTAAACCATTAACTCCTTCTCCTTGTGATTGTGTTGACTGGAAATTCATGAACTGTGTTGAATAGATGCAATAGTAGCAGGTAATCATTTATATTCCTGATTATATGGAAATATATTTAATATTTCACCATTAAATAAAATGTAGTTGTAAGACAGTATTATGTACCCTTTATCAAGGATACATTTTTTCTTCTATTCCTAAATTATTGGGAGTTTTTGTTTGTTTTTATTTGTTTTGTTTTAAATCATTGGTGGATATTTTAAAATATCTAATGCTTTTTCTGCATTTATGTAACATAGTTCATTGATTTGTTTTCTAATGTTGAATCAACCGATTCTTCCTAAAATTGACTCAAGTTAGTCAAAATGCATTATCTTTTTAAAGCATTATTAGATTTTATTTATTAAAATGTTTCTAAAATTTTGATATTCATGCTCATAAGTAAGTGAGTTGAGACCAAAAGTTTAAATGATGTTGTTCCCTTGATGGTGCACAGCAAAACGCACACAGACAGGCACACACACACAGAGAAGGCACTCCTATTATCTTACAACATGAATATTTGCTTGTATTTATTCTCATGTTTACCTTTTTCTTTGCTCAGAATTCTTAATTATGCCTCAGGCCTTCCTTCTGGGATTTTCCTCTTCTTAAAACATATACTTTAGAATTCTATCAAAGATGGACTGGTATAAATTTTTTAAGTTTTTGCTTGAAAATAACTTTTTTTTGACTCTTGAAAGATAAATTTACTAAATTAAGAATTCTAAGTTGAGATAGATTTACTGTCGTCACATGGAAGACCTGTAAAACTACTCTTTTTTGGACTTTGTTGCTACTGTTGGTACATCAGCAATCAGCTTTATGGCCAGTTTTTGGCAGGTGATTTATTTTTTTCTCTGACTACTTTTAAGATCCTCTTTTTGTCTTTGGTGCTCAGCTGTCTGATTATGATACATTTAGGTGCACATCTTGAGCTTTTGTCTTTTATTATATTAAAAAATTATCAGTTTGTGTCTCGTTATTTTGATCAGCCCTTCTGTTATCTGTATTTGTTTTTTTTAGATCTTCAATAAGACATACATTTAATCTTCTTCTATCATCTATGTCATTAAAATCTTATTTTTATGTTTCATCTATCTTCCTCACAAGACTTATTCTGGTTCAGTTTTTCAGTTTATTACACCAAGTCTTTCTTCTGCTTTGTCTAATACGCTATTTAACCCACCCATTGAATTTCTAATTTAAAGTAGTATGCACGCATATGTAATTTATTTTGAGAAGGTGTATGTATTTCTCTACCAAATACACCTGCTCAGTTAGGATAGTCTTTTGCTGTTTACTCTGTTTTTATTCCCTTCTTTATCCTTTATAAATAAATTTATTATATATTTCCTATTGCATAAGTCCAGTATCAACAACAAGTCTTGTTTGGGGATTTGTGTCGGTTCAGATCTGTATTTGAAATTTGTTTTTTAAAATTTTATCTGGTATATTTGGCTGTTATGAACCAGTAAATTTTCTTCACCATATTCGTAGACATTAAAGTTTCCTCAATTACTTTTAAAGAAATTTTATTTTAATAAGATACTGGCTTCATAACAGAAACTTTGTAAAATACTTAAATGTATAATCTAACCCATAAGAGACATATTTTATGTACTTGATTAATGTATTTTCTTAAAATAGTTACATATTTGCTCTCAAAAAATAAATGCCCTTGAATAACATGGGGAAGTGCTGACGATACAATGATAAACGAAAATAGCAAAGCTGCTTCTCAATGTTCGCGAAGCACCAAAATGCCAAATGTAAATTTAGTGTAGAAGACAACACCCTTTAGTTTTTGCTCACCACTTGTTTCAACCCTTTCTTTTTAGATTCAGCTATGATCCCAGTTGGCCTGGTCTATTACTAAAGATACTGATTGAATAAATCCAGGATACAGCTGGGAATCTGTCTTTAAAGGATACAAGTTCTCAAGGTCCCAGTGTGAGGCAACGTTTGGACAATTCTGGAGACACAGGTTAGACTCTTACACAGATATCCCATGATTACATACAGAGATCACAGTGCTTTAATAAAACATGAAATACAGATCTGAGCTAGAGAAAAGCAGAACTTAACGCACATTTAGTGGCATTTTAAAATACTAGGAAAATACGATTTTAATTCAAGTTATACATGGACTAGTCAAAATTTATACCCTGTCTTTGATCCAATTGTCTGTAAAAAAAAAAAAATTAGGGTATATTTGCATTTCAGAAAACGAAAACAGAGATAAGGAAGGACAGAAGCAGAGCAGACGCATGTGCAGAAAGGAGGGGCTTACCCTCCAAAAGCCAGGTCAGGGGCAATCTGCTTTACAGACAAGCCCTTCATTTAAAAAGGGTCAGGCCTACATAATAAACATTTCCTAGAAGGCAAGGCATTTATTTTCCTCTTTAAATCAGTATTTCTTGACCAGAAGCCCTGGTCATTCTTGGAACTCCCATTTCAAAATGTAAATATTGTACCAATAATTTTAAACACCATGAGTTCTGTTAATAATTTTTTCACTAATCATACAGAAAAAAAAATATATTCATACATTTTAGAGAAAATACAGTCTGTGCTGTGGTTTTGCTAAGCCAAACAAATAGATGTAAACAAAATGTAAATTAAGTATGACTTCCACTCTGAGTTTTAATCCCAGAGATTTTTCTAAGAATAAGAGTATTTTAAAGTTGCTGTTTTTCTATTTACATTTTTTTATTCTGGGCAAGTTTTAATATAGCTTCTCGATGCTGACACAACAAATGTTTTCTAGTAGCTAATAGGTAGTTGCAATCTTATCCGCTAAGAAATTCTAAAACGTTAGATATAGTGACAACACAGGATCCACTGGCTTTGTGAGACAGCACTTTGACTTTTCATAGCCCCCACAAATCCAGTGAAACAGAAAAAGGTGTCACATTTTGTTCCAGAATACATTTAATTAATTTCATGTCCTTTAGAAATCTAAATCTATGGAGACATATGGGAGGAACATACGTTTTTTCTATTTGTACAACTTCTGGGTGGCGGAGCAGAGAACACTGAAGGCAGAACGGAAGCTGTATTTTCCACTGACTGTCCCGCTTGGGGTTGGGAAATACTAACAGAAAGTCTTGATATTAGATGACGGTCTTAGTAAAAGAAGAGGAACAAGGCTTTGCAGTTTATTTTTCACTCCTCCTGAAGGTTTCTTTATAAAATAAAATATTAAAAAGTAACTACTTGAGGAGATAAATAAATCACACATATCAACATGTCAAAATCGATAAACTTAGCACTTATGTAACAAGCCTGCACATGAGCATGAGAGTTTTTTTAATCCTCATGAAGTTTAAAGTTTATGGACTGAGCTACAGCAGCTGCTATTGAGAGCTCGCTGGTAACATCACACAGGAAACACAAGTAAATGTCTTCTGAGTAAGGCAAGGAGGGGCATTTTCCAAGGCAGGAAGGAATCAACAGCTCTTTTCAGTTTAGCAGAGAAAAGGCTTCTACAGTCCCTCCCCTGCCCCCTGAGAAAAGCACTGACAGACATATGAGAGAAGCACATTTTTAAAGGGCATTACCAGGATCCAGTCACTTTAAGAGAGCTTCACTTCTTCTAACTTTTTAGCATTACGGACACAGAACTGGGCAAAAGAATGAGCAAATAACATGCCTCAAACATTTTAAATAAAGTTTGGGTTTATAATGTTATAACTTATGTTTAAATAAGACACGCTAATTGGAAGAGAAATTGGAATATACAGAAAAGTGAAATATGAAAAAATCAGGATCGTTTCTCACACTACCACTTGGACAGAACCACTGTCGATATTTTGGTGTGTCTTGTTCCAGACTTTGATATTTATCTATCAAGATATTTAAATATCTGCAAATATCTCAGGCTCTACCTATTCACAGAATAAGAACACATTAGATATTCTGTTTTATAAACCTTTTTTTTTTAACTGGAAAATATGTAACACACAGACACTGTTTCCTGGGAAATAAATGCATAATTTTGCCGTCACTTTAAATCATTGTACATTGTTCCATTTTATCATATCAATATATATCTATACATATAAATATACATAAAATAGAGGTAGATATTTAGATATAGTAGAGATATAATATATAGAGAGATTAAAGAGATATAAAAAGATTTTTAATAGTAATTTATATTTTCATAGGCACAGATTCCAAATTTGGAGACTTCCTATGAAAATGGGTTTAAGGTCAGGTAATAGACCAGTAGAAGAAGTAGTTTAAGTATTAATGAACTATTTGAGATTGTATAAAATTAGATTATTATTAAAAAGTCATCTCAGTATAAATATTTTAATTTATACAGAAAGGCTTTTAAATTGATGTTAAAAATAACAAAGAACCAGAAGAGAAAAGCAATTTAGCTTTCTAAAATAATTATGTTTCCTTTGTGGAATTCGAAATTTTACATGTGGAGATTTCCATATAATATATCTCTATCTATCTATTGTTAATAATCCACAAATAGCAAATATAAAATCACCAGATGAATAAAACAGTAGTTAGCAAGCATTTGTTCTACACATAGAAACAGTTTGAACACTGGGAGCTTTCAAATCCAAAATTGATAGGCAGCTCATGATACAAAGGGTAAGACATTACAAGGTGGCTTACAAAGTAAAAAAGGACATAGTTGCTCAACATTCACCGTGATCGGCTATTACAATGGAGGTTTCCAGACGGCAAGAGACTGTTTAAAATTGATTATCTTACTCCATTTGAGGAAGATGAATTAAGTTTCTTTTATGATTATGAGAGGCATTTACAAGAAATAACCTAAGTTAAATTTTGTTTATGTTCGTGAAATGACTAGATTTAGTTTTGCTTATGTGGTTTAAATGGTTTTGTCTTCTTGGAGGATTTTCAAGCCTGGTCTCCATTTTGTTTTATTTTAACTCCATCCACCCACCACATATGCTTGAAGCCTTTGGGGACATTTAATTTGTTTCATTGTTTTCACCTGAGTCTTGCCATGCATGGCTTCGGCTTCCTCGCAGCATGGCTGCCAGGTTCCAGGGGCCAACACCTTAAGAGAGTACGGCGGATGGCACGTTTCTGGCTTAGTCTCAGAAGTCACTTAGTGTCAGTCCTGACGTCCTCTACAGGTCAAAGCCGTCATGAGGCCCAACCCAGTTTCAAGGGAAGGAAATACATTTCACCACTTGTCTGGGAAATGCAAGATTCAGAAACACATGCAGTGTATTTTTACAGTGATCTTTGGAAAATACACACATTGTCTCAATAAACAGAGATTTAATGAAGGGCTGTCTTTTCCATACTGGAAAATAGAGGAACACCTTCAAAGTTTGTCTGTTGCATGAATGAGGCCAGAAACAAGATGTCAATTATTTCCTAAATGTATTTTTCATTACCTTTTTTTGTTGAGACAAAGTATTTTCATTGTGAAAGAATAAAATCATTACTTGAAGATTAGATGCAGAATTTAAAGGTGATCTGGGTTTTTAACAACGTTGGTATCTATTAGCTGTGTATAGAGTTTTAGAGATCCAAAAGTGTGGGGTGTTGTTTGTAAACCTTCTGCTCAGTGCCTAGCTTAGTGGCATATACTGATAGACACCGAATGCACTCTCTTAAGTACCTGGAACAGCCCTGTGATTCACTGAGTGTTGTGTTACAATGCACTTGCAACAATGCTATGAACTTTGAGTGTATGCCTGCAACCCGCAAGTTAATTATCTACATAGAAAATAACACTGAATTCTTAGTCAATGAGGGGTTTGTAGGTGAGCTGTTGATAATCTTGACTTCCAGACAAAAGCATTGGGATGTAAGTGCCAGAATTTCTAACCAATCATAATGCATGCTCTTTTATATTGTGGAAGGGCCTCCGTACTTATGTGCTGTCCCAGTTTCAATAGGCACCAAGCCTCCGGAAGGACTTTCTACTCCTGACCCCCTTCAAACAAGCCATTGTTGGTTGAAGCACCTGCCACTCTTTTGACAGATACTGAATGGCGAAGTTTTTCAGCAGTCCGCATAGAGCTACCTTGCTGGTGTCTATTAGCTTCCAAACAGTCTTTAAAGACATGGTACTTTTCAATAGCTCTTGCTCTGTGCGTCTCCCAGTTGAGTTGGTAAAGACCACTTGTATGAAGTGAATTTCTATCTTTACAATGACACATTTTAATCTCTCTTCTGAAGTATCTAACATTCCCACCCTAGACTAGGACTTCACGCTTCGTTTTCTACTCAGTGTCTTTGTCAGGAGAATGGAGTCATTTTTCTTAAACTGCCACTAATGCTAACAATAGACTGTTCTTTGTCATTTTTTTTAAGAGGCATAATTATTGAGTGTTGCTTTGCTTCTTAAAGAATTCTTACCTTGTCCTAATTTTTACATGTCTCATGAGAACTGCTGTTCTCTGAATGGTATGCATTTCTCATTGAAATCTGGTAGCTACCAGTTTCCCTTCTTTCTTCATTTCATTTATCTTCATTTTAAGATTGCGGGTTGTGCCACACACTGAACAGAACCAAAGAAGCCAAATCTTCCCCTAATGAAATGTCTCATGGTCTACAGAGCCTTTTGACACGTGTTTGTTTCATTTTTTTCCCTCTTATTGTTCTTGAGCATTTTGATGCTTTTCTCTTGGACCGAATGACATCCATCTCATGGAATAGCCTGCTTTCCAAATACACATGTGAAACATTCTAGTGTCTGACATTCTCTTTTGTGTTTCTGAAAATACACAAAGACTCTGTTCTAATTCTGGAAACACTATCTGTGCAATCATATCACTAGAAGACAACATAATGAGATTCCTTGAAAACAGAGACTTCTGTTATAATGGAGAAGTAACTCAGGAATACAGGAGCGGATGCAGTCAGTCAACGTGTGGTAATAAATGTAGTGAATGTGAAAGTGCCTTACACACTGTGGGGTGCCATATAAATATCAGTCTGCATGATGACAATAAAAATTAATTGTTTCAGTTAAGAAGCTCGCTCTCAAAGGACACATTTACCACAAGGGGATATAGGCATGCAAAGAGTTCTAATGACACACATCCTGTTTTCTCATTATTTTTCTGTAAGAATGAAGCCACTGTTTGCCCATAAAGGGTGCTTTGAATCAGTGGGATGTAACAGGGACAATCGCAAAGCAATTTTTAATTCCTCTCACCAGTCCTTTGAACCTTCTTGATGAAATCGTCTTAAGTAGGTCCATTTGCAATTTTGGTCAGTACTAGATAACAGACAGTGTTCAGAGCTGAAGGCACACAAGCTGCGTGAGTCCTCTGGTTATTCTGCAATAATGAACGCTCCGAATTTCCACACTCACCCAGGCGTCCTTCCTGCCCCTGTCAGGCTGGACGCCGGCTGGAGCCCTCTGCAGAGGTTTGCGTGAAATGCCCACTTCTCCCTCGTCCAAGTCTCGGCAGTTCCCGCCGTCTGCCCGCCCGGCAGTGTTTGGGTCTTTCAGGACTGGGGTGGAAAGAACATGTAACGTACAGAAAAACGTACCAGGATTTCATGTTGCGACGACTGTAAGTAAACACTTGAAGTTGACGCCTCAGGTATTTCCTACTGGAAATAGGCAACCGTGCTCCCTGTGGGGCCACGGCTGCTTCTCCTGCGGCTGCCCCTCCCGAAGTCCCTTGATGCCTGCCGTTCTCCTAGGCTCTACAGTTAGTGTGCAGACAAGATCGGCCCTTGGACCCACTGCTGTAGAAGTGCAGATCACCCCCACTTCTGCCACCTTTCCTCTGCCGTTACAAGGTTGCTAGCTGGTCAGTGTCCCAAGCATAATTCAGATATCATTTCATTGTGTCCACAAACTCCAGGAAATCCAGATTGATCCCAGACTGGCCCTTACCAGGCTTGGGATGATTAAGGAAAGGGAAAATCACTGCCTTCCCCTGTATCATAAGAAAGAGAGGGATCATGCCACATGACTCAAGTAACTCCAACAAAAGGAATTCTTTTACCAATTACACAGAAGTCCTACTCTCTTCAACATGTCAGTAACATAAAAAAGGGCTGGAACTATTGACACAGATTTAACACCTGGATGAAATGTGGGCTCTGGTTTGACAGTGTTTGGATAAACCAGAAATAAAAGACATTTTTGAGGTAAATGAAGATATTTGCATATTCTGTAGGCTTTAAATGAAATGAAAATTTATTGAAATGGAAAGCTGCAGAGTGACTGAAAAGAGATACAAAATAAAACATGCAATTACGCTCTCATGTAAATTAAAAATTGCATACATACAGGGCATGATGTATGTATAATATACATTAAGGCATAGGCAGTGCTCATCTTTGCATGGTGGAAATGTAATATTTATTTTGCTATTTTTGCTTGTTTTTATTTTCTAATTTTCAATAGTGTATTTGAATAACTTCTGTGATAAAACAATATACGAAAGAAGGAAAGAAGAAAAGAAATTCTGTATAAGAAGAGTTTTCTTTCCTGGTATCTGAACTTCGTAATTATTTATTTATAGTAAGTTAGAGTCAAAAGTTTATAAAAAGAAAAGACCGGTCGGGCCTCTTTGCCAAGGTCTCCATTAAATGACCTAATTCCTTGTGTTCAGTTGTGCCGCAATGGAGTCGTACCCAATATTTGTTTGTTTCCTTTGTTTGCCGAAACTAAGGCAACGTATTTCCATTTTAGCATCCTGTTATGTACACTGTTCACTCGACAATAAAAAGGCTTGGACCACTGAGAGAACTCCTCAGGAGCACAGGGACAAGCTCAGGTGGGTCTAATCTCTGTTCTGTCCTGGCTGTTGCCAAAGCACCATTGCCTAGACACAGCCAGGGAATATTACCGTCCAGTGATGTCCAGTGATGTCCAGTGGGCAGTGAGGCTGTGTCCACTGGCAACATGAAACAGATGGTATCCACTACTTCATTTTTTTTGAAAAAAGAGAAGACAAAGTCTTCAGTATCTTCCCAAAAAAACAAGGATAAAACCCATGTTTTTTACCATGGCCCTCAAAGCTCTGTCTTCTCTCTGCCTGCTATGACCTTCCAGAACTTCAGAGGCTGAATCCTCCACACGATTCACATTTCACTTCTGTGTCATGTCCTTAAGGAGGACTTTATGCAAGCTCTATTGCTCACACACCATCCTGTCTATCACACTAGTCTTCTCATATCACATCAGTACCTAAAATCACATTACTAGTAAACTGTTAGCTATATGATTATTATTACTTTAATTGTTTTTGTCACCTCTCATGCTTTCTGAGGACAGAGACGAGGGCTCTCTCCTGCTCTATGATGAATTCCTCATATGTCTACAGTAATTGACACACACTAGTTGCTTGATAAATATTTGTTGAATGAGTGAATCAATGCCATAAATACAGGGGTTCTAGTAAATGTTCTGAATGTAGTAAAACCATAGGTAGGTATTGAGTTCAGTCAAGAGATGAAGGAAAAGGTAATTTGTTACGAAACAGCTGCCAGCAGGCATTTGAAAATTTATCCAAATATGAAAATGAAGCATATGAAAAAATAAACAATAACATGGCAAATAACATGGCAACTTTTCTGCTGGTGTGTTAAAAAAAAGTCAAGATTTGACTAACTGGTATTGTGAAGGGTTTAATGGAAATGAGCATGCTCAAGGTGTAGAGAAGGGGGTGTAAACTGGCATCACTTCTCTGCTGAGAAACTTAGAAAAATGTACCAAGATGTCAAATGCTCATCTGTCGTTATTCTGGGGTATCTTACAAAAAAAATGTCAAAGACAGGACATAGACAGAAGACATCTATGACTACTTTCATAATAGTGTGAAGTTACACCTAGCTTTTCCATCAACAGGGAACTGGCTTAAGTGAAGCAAGTACAGATATTAAATGGGATAATATGCAACCACTGAGATGCTAAAGCCGAAGAAATAACTATGGTTATTTCAGGTGGTGGGATGTGAAGTGATTCTTTACTTTCTTCTCTATATACTCTCAAATAGTGAATGTTTTATATTTAACATTCTTATTTTAAAATAGAATAAAGCCTTAATAAAAATCACACTTTTGTGCTTTTCAAAGACTGTGGTGTATTGTACTAAGTGTAGTATTTCAACAATCCAATATAGTGTTCATTGATGTATAAAATAACGAAGAGCCTCACTTCACCATCTCCTCAAGTGTGGCTGTATCTTTAACCTTGAATTAATTGAATTTTAGAATTTAATCTGTGTATATTCCATGAGGCTAATATGAATTTTATGTCTTCTATTCAGAGTTGCAGTTTCTTTCATTGTGCTTTTGGCAGTCTAGCAATAATTACAGATATCTCTTGTAGAAACCTCTGAACTCCTGCCTGGATTTATAATACTATTCATGTTGATCCAGAATTCTTTTGAATAGCTTCGTGCCATGATTAACTGGAATAAAGGATGAGTCACTGCGTAACACACACCACAAGAACAAGGCGATATCTTTTCAGGAAGAAGCAGACTCGGTTGCATTATGATTTGGGGATAGCTGTTCAGCCTGTAGCCTCATATTTGATTTCAAAACAAGAGTATTTAACTTACGTCAATAATCGAAGGCTTCTTTGCTCACAGTTTTTTTTTTTTCCTTGTGAATGACTTAAAAACTGACATAGCTGAATGAAACTTGACATAGGAAGTATTGACCCTGATATAAAAAAAAATCCATATTTAATAGTAGATTTACAACCAGCATGACTTAGAATTTTTTAAAAATTATAAATTAAGCAAATTCAGTATGAGTCACTGAGAAAATTTATTCTTTAGTTTCCTTACCTGGAAAAAATTTGTTAGCACTTTTTGTGCAATTCCCAAGGCACTAGGTAGATATTTTGTCTTAGTATAATATACCAAGATGGATTTTCCATACAAAATTTGTAGTTTTAATACAGCCTTCTCTTTGAGTACTAGATGGTTTTATTGATGTAGCTAGATTTTTGCTTTTTTCTTTCTAGTGGCAGTGGGTGTGTCATTGTGTATGTTCACAGTTTATTTTAACTCTATTGGGTGTAACCTAGATTCACAAAAAGTCACCTAGTCCTTACATCCTCTCAACACACCAAAAGGGAAGGAAACATAAAACTTAAACACCATAGTGAGAACCAGCCAGAAAAAAGATGTTAGTTATCTTCCATGTTCATCCAACTAAAACAGAGTAATTTTAATAAATGTTCTACTCAGAAGGTCCACTGATATTTCTCTCATTCTCTCTTTGTTTTAAAATTGAATCACCATTTCCTTTCAACCGTTCTACTGGCTTAAGTAACATTTCTTGAGGAAAACCTTCGTATGGCCTTGATGCTTCTTCAGCTACACCATATAGTATCATTCATCTTGGGAACGTCAAAGAGAGTGAGAAATGCTTCTATTCTCTCACTGTTCTCTGTTAGATAATTAACATCCTCTTAGAAATGAAGTATTCTGGAATTTTCTGACTTTATTCTATTTGATCTCTCTCCAAAATGGCTATTAGTCTGGGTTCTTTAACACACACACCCTGACTCCTCAAGTTTTCTCTTTTATTTAACCTACTTTGTCTCCTTACTTGCCTTCTTCTTGCTCACCAGCCAAAGACATTCATCTCTCAAGGATGAATCTGAGTAATTTGTTACCAATTCTGGTATAATCATCCCTTTCCCAGTCACTCAAACTGAAACTATTGTCTACTCCCACCGACTGGTGCCAATTATTTCTCCATGTATCTTTCATGCATTTTATTTCTTTTTCATTTCTGTAGCCAATAGCTATACATTTATAGTCTTGTGTGGAGTTCTGGTCATAGAAAGTTGAATATGACATGGTTTTTTCCATCAAATACTCACAGTACATTACATAAATCTCAAAACTCCTACTGGTCTCTTCTCCTTCCTAGACACTTTACAGTCATCTACTAAGACAGTTCTACAACTATTAAAAAGAAAAACTCTCAATGAATACTTACAGTTTACTGAAAAATAAAATTAAGTTCCCTAGTGTACTCTAGTACCTAATGCCTTTCATTAATAGACTTCCAAATTTAGATAACATTTTGAATAGAGATTCTGTACTTCAAGCATGACATTCTCTAGAAGATCCAGCAGACTACATTGAAATACCTTATCTCCATGATAGATAGATAGATAGATAGATAGATAGATAGATAGATAGATAGATAGATACATGCATATATACACACATACATATATACCTTTCTGGACAATAGCCAATTTGCCTTCTGTCACATTTAACTTTTGTTGAGAACTAATTCAAGATTTGCTTTTATTTATAAATAGACTTTATTTCCACTAAATATATTGTTGGAAATTTGTCATGCACAAGATACTGACAAAACCATTACTGTATGCAATAGAGTTGGGGTACTAATAAATATTCCTATTAAAATATAAGTATGAAAATACATCATGTGTTTTTACCAAGGCCTGGTACAGAGAAGTGATTTCCAACCTTTTGACATTATGATATACATAGAAAAAATGTTTATAGGATACTTTTGTGTAAACAGAGAACTTTGCACATCAAGGTGACCAGCCTGGAGGCTCCAGCAATCAACTTCACAGCTGGACAACCAAAACGTTGAAGGAATCAATACTCATGGCACACTCTACTTCCCAGCACTGGTTGGAAAGCTGTGGTGCAGGAGATCCCAAGAGAATCAGTTTCTTTCACCTTGAGTAGTCATGGAAGTAAGATTTAAATGTCCTTGAAGTAGTTTGGGGTTTTTAGTTTTTTGAATAGCCTAGAAAGAGGAGAAAGCTTCTGGTGTGTAAACATTCAGAGTAAATAAACAGAAAAGCATCTTTGCAAAGAAGAGAGAAGTTTTCCTAATCTGAGAAGATTTGGTTGCTATTTATTCATAACCTGATTGTATCCAATGCTTTATTTAATATTTTCTTAGAATTTTTATTTTTAACTTTTGGTCTTTAATTTGCATTTTAAAATATTGCCTATAGTTAATAGTTAATAGTTTTCATTCCTTTTACCTTGTTTACTGCTTTCTCAGCATCTCACTATTAGTGCATTATTGAGTATTTTCTACAATAAGGACTGAGAAGGAAGGAGTGCAGATAAAACATTGAACAAAGAACACAATTGAAGTGTTGAACATGGTTTTGGTGAATTTATACCAAATGATTGGATACATGAATAAATTAATGAATGACAAATGACAAAAGAATAATATTAAAAACAAGGTTTTCATTTGGAAAAGTCAAGCTTTGCTGAGATAGAAAAAAAATATGTATTTCAAAAAGAAAATTCTTGCAAAATGGCATGGACCATTTATATGATCAGCCACAGAATAAAAAAAAAGTAACAATGATCTTCTTACTAAAAGGGAAATAAGAGCTTCACAACGTCACAAGCAATTGGAAGAGGAAAATAGGAGACAATAGTTCTAAGTTTTGGGCCCAGTTTGGACTCCAGAGAAAGGGTCCCGTTCTTCACAGTCTTAAGATTGTCAGGTCCAGACTACAAAGCAGAGTTGGAAGAAGAGTGTACTATATACGCTAATAGAAATCTAGACAGACTAATGAAGAATCTAAGCATAGCAGGGTAGCTTAGGATAAGCTTAGGATAAGCTAAGGATCAGCTCAGGATAGCTTATCACACTTGCCAGCATGTGTGTAGGGAGACTACAAGTCTTAAAAAGAAGTCCTACATCCTGCCTGCCACTTAAGCCATAAGAAGAGGCCAGGCTGACAGTGCTGGTAGACTGAAATGGATCTTGGATGGAGTCAGGCCAGGACCATGGACAGCAACAGCAGAGTCTTGGCCTTTACAGAAATGGTAAGCAAGACTTCGGGGACTGCCAGCTTATGACATCTACGAGGATAGTTGGGATGAACATCGCTGCAAGAAAGTCAGCAAGCAAAAAAGATGGCTCATGGATAAGAGCATACCTTTCCAGATGTAAGAGTAATACACAGATCAACTGGAAATGCATCATCCAGAGATGACTGAAGAATCGGGGGAAGAGAAGAATTCTGAACTTGATTATTTATCCGATAGAGCCTAATTTTAAAAGTGGAAAAGTTTGAGTTACCCTTACTTATCATGTTACATTTTTCAGCTATTATGTGAAATAGGAGCTTATGAACTGTAATGAATTCATTTATAAACAAATAAATAAAATTAACTGTATTCACTTGTTTATAACTATAAATCTTAAACCAGTTATAATATGGGTCAGATTCCACCTTCTTATGGACAGACTAAGCTCTCGAGAAGACAGGTCAATGGGTTTTAAAACCATTTTTCTCACTGGAGAAAAATACAGGAGTTATATAATCCAGGTTCAAATCTGAATTCCTCCATTCACTGGCTGTGTGACTTCTGTTGAGAATAAATTCTCTGTAGGTCTCACATTTCTGCATGTCTTATGAGCAGAGGCACTGCCCTCTGTGTTCTACACTTTACTTTCAAGGACGTTTATAGAGTGAACAGCCTTGAAAGACAGAGATAATGTCTTCCTCTGGGGCAAAGGACAGGCATGCTTACTTCCTGTTATAGAAGATTCGGGTTCCCTAAGCTCAGGGTTCCCCTCCTATAATGCTGTCCACTGCACGCGAGACAGTCACCTGCTTCTTTTCATTTTACCCTATTAGAATTGGGGCTTAGGGACCTGCTAAACAAATGAAAAAGACTGCTATTCTGGCTAATGCTGCTATTGTGAGTAATGTCCTTTGTCTCTAACCGCGGAATCCCATGTATTCTGTAGTATCTGTGAAACATGGGAAAAATAATTTGCCAGCAAGCATGACCCTGACCCTGATTTTTCTCATTTGTGAAATGAAGACTGTACTTTGTTCTTTACAGGATTGCTGCCGAAATGAAAGAAGAGAATGTAAAAATTAAAAATACAATATACAGATTAAGAGCTTGGATCCTGAAGTCTAATAGCCTGGATTTAAATTCCAGCTCTACTGTTCACCAAATAAATGGCTTTGGGCAAGATACTTTACATCTCCGTGCCTCAAGTTAGTCATAAGTGAGATGTGAGTGGGTTATAATGTTACCAACCTCATATTGTTCTGAGTATTAAATGCTCTGAGAGTATTTCCTGGCACATGCTATGCACTGTATTAGTGTCTGCTATAAAACATTGAACAGAGAAATTTATAGCCAGCTGGTTTGAAATAAGTGGTAAATTAAATCAGACAAATAGATAAATGCATACATAGATACAGAGCTGCACAGATACATATGTGCACACGTAAATGTTATTGAAATACGGATAATGTTGGTCCAGAAACTAAAGAGATAACTTCTGGCCACAGGTGCTTATATAGAGAATTGGCAATGTATGATAAATAGAATTAGATTTGTATAAAGAAGAGGAAGCATGTGTGGTCCAAATACCAAAAATACTCTAGCACAGACACAGAAAATCTTGGAGCAAGAAGGGACAATAGTAGGTTGCGGCTGCTATGCCTTTTCTGTACTCCTTTCGTTTCCAGTTCAAAGTAAAACACACAGTAGGTGCTAAATAATTTGGTTGGCTAACTAGAAAAGTAAGATCTTTAAATAATTATTTTGTCTGGTGAATCTTTAAGTCAGAATTTAATATGAATGAATTCAAAGTGCATTGATTTTTTTGAAAATCTTCCAACTCTGCTGGCTGGTAAGATAGCCCTTGGTGCAATTTAAGGCCAAAAACAGAGCTTCCAACAGCACTTCTTTAAGTGCAAATGTATAATCACTCTCTCTTCAGTCCACTGAATTCAGACGTTTATTGGGCCCTTTCTCTGTTGCATCGATTTGGCACTAACGACATGCTTCCATCTTAGAGTGAGATCATTTTACTTTTCTCTAAGAGAACATAATGATAATCTTAGTTTTTTTGTAATCCTTTTCATTTAAAAAAATTCTTTGCTTCTCTATTTTTTGTTCCAGTCTTATGTTAGGAACATCAGGTGGTAGCCACAATGGAGAAATACATTTTCTAGCAGCTGTGAACATTATCCTAGATACATACACTTCCCTAAAGAAATTAAACCATCTGGGTATTTTTCCAGATGCACTGAATTTATTGGGGAAAAAAATAGCATAAGATGCATCTTATTGGAGAGAAGAGGAAAGAAATAAGTCTTTGTAATAAATTGCAAATTGATGGTAAATTTTAACAATCTAGGGTAATTTCACACATCGGGAGAAAATAACTGATTTTTCATGTTTGCCCTTCTAATTTGTTTTGCTCATCTGTTTGAAGATTGGAGCAATCTGTGTAATTCTAAAGGAAGTGTTTACAAGTAGTAAATGTCATAATTGTAGCGGTCTATGCCATCCTGGTCACATTAGATAGTTTTGTAAGATTGTACTGCCTTACCTGGCTAATCCCGGCTTTAGAGATAATGGTGTATACGCATGCCAGCTTCCTCACCTGGAAGAGCAAGGGCAGAATAACAAGTAAGTATCTTCAAGAAGAAAAATGAAACAGTTAACTGCATGAAAAGTTAGTGCCCCAGACAACACTAGCACTTACAAAGCATGTTTCTTGTGTACCCTTGATGTCTTAGGTCATAGTTAATGGAATGTATTTTTTGATGCTCGGTACATGTTGTAAATTACATGGAATGACATCAAAAGCCTTCACTCTGGTCTTTCACTTTATGTGAGCTTCAGAAACAATGAAGACCTATTGGGTATGAGGAAAATTTGATATTTTTAAACCAATTCACCCTGAAATCCCCCTGTGCTATTATGTGTCCTGCCAAAGTTGGCCCAGCCTATTTCTCACACTGTATGGAGTGAAATAAATCTGTGTAATGGGTCTTCTGGATGTGATCTGCCCCATGTGGGGCTACTGAGTAGCAGAGACAGGGGAGATGATGCTGGGCAGAAAAAAGAAAAAAGAAAACTCTCTCATCTGGAGCTTTATTGGCATTTTGGGCAAGATAAATTTTTTTAGTGTGAGGTACTGAGCACTGTTATGAACATTCAGAAATGATAGCTTTTCTGACCCTCATCACTACAGGGCAGCAGTGCCTCTCAGGCTCTGTGACAGGCAGAGGGTGCACTCTTACTTCTAACCCTTTCCCTGTGCAAGGTGACCATGTTGTACCTGGTTGAGAATCTCTGGGCCTTGGCTGATTCGACCTCCCAGCACCAAGAGCCGTTCCTTACAGTATTTGCAGCTGTAGCCTAGAGAACAGAAAGAAGATGGCCTTTCTTCCAAAAGCTAGATTGGATCATGGCTACAAGGATTCAGTCTATCTAGACATTTATAACATCCTTATTTCTTCAAAAATATGATTTTTTTAAGTTAAAAAGGGTACCCTCCCATTTTAAAGCAAGATTCTAAACCATGTACTTCACGCTCACAGCCAACTATATAATTTGCAGGGCTTAGGGCAATCTGAAAACCTGAGGCTTCTTGTTTAAAAAGCAGGGGTAAAAAGTGCAATTAAAAGTTTTAAAATGTAAAAAAAAAATTCCTTTAAAAAATTTTATTACTTACAAAACATAATAGAGTAAGAGTGATGCATGAATATAAATTATAAAAGAAATATTTCCGTGTTATAATTTATGTAATACAAAAATGCTTTATTAACGTGACACCTTAATTGATCATAAGACTTTTCTGGCTCCCTTTTCTGCAGACGCATTTAGCAGGTCATCAGGATGTATAGTCTTGGCAACGTCATGAAGACTCCAGCCAACTGCTACTTTCATCACCATGGTTTTACAAGGCCTTTAAAGAAATTGGATATCGGACAGGTAATTTGTATCGATGAAATACAGGGTATGCAAGATAGAACTGGATATCATGAGGGCCCTGCCTCTCATTTTGTTTCCCTTTTTTTTTTTTTTAAACTATATCATCCAAGTAGAAATTTGGGAGCCATCTTCTAAATGCTGCGCAGGTATGAGCAGAGGAGCTCAATAGCTGAAAATCTATTTGCGGAAGATCTTTCACTCTTAATTGAAAGCAACATTAGCAGCTTTTGGCAAATGTTAAATTACAAATCACCATCAAAAGTCTTAAATTTTAAGAAGTTAATGGACCTGTCACTGGAGCTGTTAAGAATATTTCATAGGCTGTGACAATGTTGGTACACATCTCTGATGAATCATTTTAAAGTACAAATTTTAGTTCCTCTAGGGCTGATGATTCTCACAGAACAGTTTTGCTAAAAAGTTAAATCTTCATGCAAATCAATTTCATGTAAGTTTAATCTTACAGTGAATTTATGCAATGGAATTCTGATATTCCTTCAGACATTTTCTGCAACTTGTTCTAAATCATGTGACTTCATGAATTGCATATAATTAAAAATGCCTTTTATCCTTTCTATTGGTCTGTCTTCAGTTAAAAGAAAAGTTGTATTCTTCATTAATAACTCGTCCATCCGAAGTGTCATATGAAGGTGTTAATTTCCATTGAATGCAACAATCCTTAAATTTAATTTATATTTGTAAGCCTATGTATGTTTGCTTTCCAAAGTTGTAACAGTTTTTGAAACCAGAGATCCTGAATTCCTTGAATTCTAACAACTCCTTAATATACTTTAATTAAAGCATCCATGTATACACTTTTTTCTTTTTTATTGAGATAAAATTCAGACCATAAAATTAACACCTTTAAATTGTGTAATTTGATGTTTCTTAGTATATTTTCAAGGTTTTAAAGCCATCATCACTGTCTAATTCCAGAACATGATGTATCGAAGTACAAAATATGACTAGCTTAGAAAGTGTTTTCAAGATGTTTTCAAGACGTTATTGCTACGCAGGTGAAACAATCCATGTTCTACTCCTACAAGACATCGGTTTGGAAATTGTATCACACGTTTTATTTAGCTTCTCAATTGTGTTACTTGTTTGATTCATTTTCATGGGTATCTGTGTCTCTGTAGCCAAAATGATCAGAGATAGCACTCGGTTTGGTTGTTACAGCTGTTTTAAGAGGCAATTTGGATCACTGTAGAGTCAATGTAATTGCTTGTAAGAAACTTACAAACATTCCAGAAAACACAGAAAAATCCCACTACAGATTATCTGAAGATTGTCCTGGACCACTGCCACTGCAGGAGCTCTTGAGTGTATCTGCTACAGCCAGATGTTTGTGTTTTCATAACATTACACTCTGGGAAGCACAGAGAGAGAATGCGATGACTCGATGGGGCAGGAGCAGAGCCCTAGGTATTAATAAAGCCAACACACACTTCGATAGAGCACAAGACCTTTCGAATCAAACATTTTTCAAAACCATTTGCAAAGCTGAGTTAATAGCCTTCACATCTTCCTTATTTTTCTAGGAAAGGAAATATAATTTAATGACATCTTTGGGGTTTGCTTTGTCTTCTATAAATCCTACAAGTTATACTATCAGAGAAGCTTTTCTGCGCTTATAAGAGTCATTAAGCAAGTAAGAACCAATTTTTTTTTCTGAACAAAAATTTAAATTTCTTAAAGACAGAAACATGCTCTGACCAAGAACATACATCTACTGCACTAACTTGATGAGTTCCTTTTTGTTCAGGAATCCAAAGTCTAGTTTTGCTTTTATCTAACAAATCATATAAGGTATGAAAGAATAAACGGGCTCATAGTTGAGTCAATTGATTAGAAAATTAAATAGGTAGGTAGATAGATAGATAGATAAACTGATTTAAAATGATAAAGTGTGTTTGCACCAGTAGGGGGAGCAGAGGGGTCCTCTTGATCACTCCATGGGGTTAAATCCAGAAATCCATGCAAAGGATACGGAAGGTTTTGCAGCGTTCCTAAGCCAGTATGAGGTACGACTGAGAAGTGATCTGCAGTAAGTGCCTCAGGCTTGGGCATCACAGTCCCGTTTCGGTACGTCTTCAGTCTACATGAATAGCATGTGCAAATAATAACAATAAATTAGATTGACTTCCGTGTGATAGAAAAAACGCAGGCTCTCCTTGGGAAATGGGGTACTTGATTTCTAGGGATGCAGATTATAGTTAGGGGTAAAATTAATAAGGTCTATTCTGTGATCCCAGAGCCCCACAGCTAGAAGGGAAACCGACAGGTAAAAATTTTGGTTATCACAAGACAAAAGAAAGGCCAAATGTTGGAATGAAGAGAAAGAAGGCAATTTTGAATTGAGAAAACCCAGCATGGCTTTATAATGAAAAGAAATTTTGAAATGATCCCTGAAAAAAGAATACAATTTTAATATGTAGAGGAAAAAAATGGGGATTCTGGGGTTGAGGAAATTTTGTGAACAGACACAAAGCAGTGTGGATATATGTTTGCAGACGTTGGAATTGGGTTCAGTACATTTTTTTCTGTAAAGCGCCACACAGTAAATTTTTTAGGCTCTGATGGCCACTTTTTGGGGTTTTGCTTTGCCTTCTATAAATCCTAACAGCAATCTCTGGTACAGCTACTCTACTCTGCGGTAATAACGGGAAAGCAGCTAGACAATACACAGGTGATGGTGTGACTGTGTTCCAAAAAGACTTTATAAAACAGATGTCACATAGCCATAGTTTGCTATCTATAAACTCCATGAGGACAGTGACTTTTGTCTGTTCTGTTCTCTAATTTATTCCAATACCTAGACAGTGCCTGACTTACAGGGCATGGTCAATAAGCTTTTTTATTGAGATAAAATTGACATATAACATTATATTAGTTTCTGGCATGCAACATAATGGTTAGATATTTGTATATATTGTGAAATGATCACCACAGTAAGTCTAGTTAACACTTGTTATCTGGTGAGGAAACAACATGAGGATGGACAGATAAAGCAGGACCAAATCTAGGAACCACTGACTGTCATCCTAAGATGTAGTTTTGTCTCACACAAAACCACCGAAGGTTTTCTACAGCATGATTACTGTCTGCATTTCAGGATGGCTTCTGGCAGATAAGCTTGATGGATTGAAGAGCAAAGATGTTTGAGACAGAAGGATAGGCTGGCATATCATAATTCATGCAAGAGAGAAGAGATTCTTAACCGGGACCTGGGGTGTTGGACATAGTAAAACACAGATTTTTAGAGACTTCACCTGTAGGGCTCAGCCATGTGCTTAAGATTCAAGGAAAAAATTTAGGATGACTCTTGGCAACTAGGAGGAGCATGGCTGGCCCATTCTGTAACTCACAGGAGCCAGAATACTTTCAGGAAAGAGAAAAAAAAAGTCAAATGTAGGTGAAAATGATATATCCACTTGTAAATGTCATGTCCAGTAGGTTATCAGAAAGCTGGTTTATTTAAAAGTTCACTTGTATGTGGAATCTTAAAAAAAAAAAAGACACTATGAACTCATCTACAAAACAGAAACAGACTCGCACACAGTAAACAATCTTATGGTTACCAGGGAAAGGAGGTGGGAAGGGATAAACTTGAGAGTTTGAGATTTACAAATGTTAGCCATTATACATAAAAATAGATTTAAAAAACTTTCTTCTGTATAGCACAGGGAACTATGTTCAATATCTTATAATAACCTTTAATGAAAAAAATATGAAAACAAATATATGTATGTGTGTGCATGACTGGGACATTGTGCTGTACACCAGGAATGGACACATTGTAATTGACTGTACTTTAATAAAAAATAAATAAATTTTTAAAAAAAGTTTATCTTTTAAGAATTAAATGTAACAGACTTTCTCATATGATATCAGTGAGTTCTTCTGCCCATCGTGGACACCCTTGTAAGGCATGTAGTGGGTGGTTCTCAAATTTCTATTTAGGTAACCTGGGTCCACAAGAAACCAAACAAAATAAAAGTCAGGGACATCCACTGAAATCACTTCTATCTTGCATACATTGTGAGTTACCCAGTGACCTGTGGGACATCTGACTTATTACAAAGCCTTCAGAAAACAGCAGTGATAAAAGTAGTCATTGGCTGGAGTTTTCATGAAATTACATTTATGAAGCAGGACATGTTTGACATTTGAGGTCATGAGTGGACCAAAAATAAAATTTTAAGGTCTTTACCATATGGATCACCACTGCAGAGGCTAATGACACATGTCACTGAGATGTGCCTCCAGCCCAAGAAGGAGTCCTCAGGGGACCGAAAGTACACGTAGTTGCAGTTTTATTGATGATTCTATTTCTGAAACGTCGTTCTCTGTCATCACAATTGCAAGAAGAAACACTGATGAGAACCACAACAAAATTAGGTCAGAAATTAAGGAGTGCATTTGGACTTAGAGAAGTCAAAGGGTAACTTAGAAGTCTTAGAAGGGGATCTCAGGTTCACCGCCCTTGATTCCTCCAGAGGGGCCACAGGCGAGGGTTCACCGTCATTGGCTCCTTTCTTTAGATTTTCATCATCAAAATGTTGTCCTTAATATTCTATTTTCTAGAGAAAAACTACAAAATCAAATCGTTACTGGGGCCACAAAGATACTATCAATGTGGCCAGAGTGGGCCAGAAGTAACAAAGCGGTGATGGAGGTCAGAGTGAGAAACACAAGTCCATGTGAAAGACTGAGGGATGGGAGACTGCGGTTCCATTCAAGCTGAATGTGGCTTTGTATCCCTGCCTTTCACAGTTTTTATGCAAGGCGAGACAAATGTATGCTTTATCTGAAATCTATGAATGTTTAAATGTTGTCAGTTAATTATCGTTTCAATGTGTTGGGTCAAAAAAGAAGATAACGGTATGTCCCCAGTTTGCTGTCTCCTGTTTTGAATCATTTTCTTGTGAGAAACCCTTGATGAATCATTCAGTGATTGATCACCGCTAGCTATTGTTTTGAGCAAATGTGTTTATAAAAATTTAATAGGACTTGATTCAGAGGAGAACAGAAAACTATTATGAGAGGTAAAGAACAGAGAATTATTATGATCGCTAACACTTTCATTGAATTAACTATGCGTTATGTGTTTAAAGAGCTTTAGATACAGCAACATATTTAATCCTCAGAACAGCCTTGCTAGTAGAGGACTATTTGATGAAGAAATTGAAGCACAGAGAGATTATGTAACTTACACAGCTGGACAGTGACCACCCTGCAGTTGACCGCCAACCGAGTAAGTTCAAGTTCTGTGCTCCAGCCATGGTACAGCCTCACATGGTCATACTGAGGTGGCAGACAGTCACTCCGCCTGTCTGATCTTAGTTTCCTTATTGCTAAAATGGGAATCTATAACTATCTACCCCATGTGGTTGTTGTGAGGAAAAAGTAGATAATATAAATGAGGTTCCTTTACACTACCACGTGTTACTTAAACATACAT
Source organism: Camelus bactrianus (assembly GCF_048773025.1). Lineage (NCBI taxonomy): Eukaryota > Metazoa > Chordata > Mammalia > Artiodactyla > Camelidae > Camelus > Camelus bactrianus. The sequence goes on from NC_133546.1 coordinate 3,995,674, forward strand.
TTTTATGAACAGTTTGGTACAAGGTTCTTAGCATTGCTCAGACCAAACTCTCTGTCATCATGCTTTATTAAAACAGCTGGGATCATCTTTGTAATTCTGAAGCCGAAGCATGGCTTGACAGTTTGGTGAGTGGTCATTCAATGTTTGACTTCATCTCCTTGCTCTGCTGGCATCCGTAGACTACTGAATGTTTTAAAGAGGTGCTGAATATGCAGGGAAATTCAATGTAGCCAGTTGTGCAGGTACAGTGAACCATAAAAGGCATAATCAAGCTGCTTAAGATTTTTTTTTTTTTTTGCTTTAGTGTGTCTCCAGCACCCTGGCAGTACCAGCTGTTTGAGTTCTCGAGGACTGAAGCAGTGCCAGGATGCCATCTACAGTTCCGTGGCCCTCACTCAGGAGCCTGAGCACAGCATCCTGCCATAGCATCAGAATCACCTTTCACAGGCTGGTGGTCTACAGGTCTTCTCGTGATTCTCCCTGCAATGCTGTACTGCCTGTCTCACCACGCTGAGTTGCCTTAAAGAGAAAACTGAATTACTAATCAATAGAAAGTAGCTAAGGCGTTACTATCCTTACTGCTTTCTGAGCATAATATTTTGTCAAGGACCAAGGAGGAAGAGAAAAAAATAAACAGCTGAACTTCTAGCTCTCCTCAGGGTGCTGAAATTCAACTGTATCAATTATAGAGCAAATGCCAGGAAGGGATGAGAATTTTTTTTAATGCGCTCCTGACATCTCAGCCAGGGGAAACTGACAATTTAAATAGAGTCAGTTTTGTGAGACAGCTAAGCTGGCAAAACACCTAAAAGGTTATCTACCAGGTTGTCACCCAACACAGCTCCCCCAGATGGCTGGGCATAGCAGGAGAAACCCCACTGGCCTTGAGAGGGCTGTTGTAGGGTTGGCCTCTTAAAGCTCCCCCTGCAGCTCCCCAGAGGGTGAACATCTTAAATAAACTAATGTTGAAAACTACTTAACTCAGTGCCTGGCACGTAGCATGCAATCAGCATTAGCTGTGGTTATTATTAACTCAAGAAGCTAGCAACATAGACCAGGTCATCCGAAAAATAAGAATAACAACATTTAGGCATAAGCCCAGGTTTTGAGCCAAGTAGTTGTCAGAACAGGGCATGGTGACTCTTTGTGGAATGTGAACAGTTATTTCACTTCTAAACAAAATTGTATTCCCTTTTTTTTTTTATCATAAAAGTAGCAATAAACTTCCCTTGCAGTTCAGAGCACGAGTATTTTACGCTCTCTGTAGCAGGCCGCAGAAATGGCCAGAGTCAGTCCCCTTCCTGCACCTGTGCCCTTTGAACTGTGCGTCAGGCCCTCTCCCTCCCACGTCAAGTGCAGTGTCTTCTCCCAGCCTTAGTCCGGCCTGGTTACAGTATTTCTGAGATTCATCCTTAAGAGGCTTGTATGTTTCACTTCCTCCCTGGGAAACTCACTTCTGCCACGTGAGCAGGCTCCTCTGACCTGTCGAGGACATGAGGTTAGCTGTCCTAGCCGAGGAAGCCCTGTGCCGGCCAACCTGCCAGTTAACCTTACACACTTGGAAGAGTTCTAGGCTAGAAGAAGCACTCAGCTGAGTCCAGCCCAGTCCTGTAAGCTAAATAAATGCTCATCTGCTTAAACCACTAAGCTTTAGGATGGTCTGTTGTCCAATATATGCTAACTGATGTGTTCTCAGATTGAAAAAGGCAGTAAAACCGAGGTCATCTTCCATAGCAGGCTAGTGTGACGACGAGCCAGCACCTTCCATATTCAGTGACAGATCAGTGCTACTAGACACTGGCCAAGAATTGTCTCTTAATTTTAAAGGGACCCAAAAGCACATTTTGTTATTGACCTAGGTGTGTCAATTACTAGACTAGAGACAAAGAAGTTCTGAAAATGTTGGGTAGAGAAGTTGCAGATTTTTCCACTCAAAAGGCTTGGGTATTCTCAGACATACTTCAAATTACTGTCATGACTTGACAAGAACAGTGACACTGAAAATAGTAACAAAAGAGGACACTAGGTTCATTGATTTGTAAAACTGAGACTTCTTGCATTTCTCAGTGTGCATTCCTTCCCTTTCAGAGGCACTGGGGATAAAATGAAGAATCAAATTAATAGGAAAACACTATACAGTTCTGCTTATTTAGTGATGTTTCTACTTTTATAGAATTTAACTCTAGGGATAGAGTGTATTCGTTTGTTGAGGCTGCGTAACAAAGTACCCCAGGCCCCCGGGAGCAAAGCCTGAAGCCGTGTGGTACCCACCATCCACTGCACACGGTGAGGTGTCACTCCAGGACCTTGCTTCAGACGTGTAAGCTCTCCCCACTCATTAAATCACTGATGTCTCAAAACAAACACACAAACAAACAAAACAAAAAACATGGCACCACAGACTAGGGGACTTAAACAACAGACATTTGTTTTCTTGCAGTTCTGAAGAATAGAATTCCAAGACCAAGGTGTCAGCAGGGTCGGTTCCCTGTAAGGCCTTTCTCCTTGGCTTGTAGCCAGCTGTCTTCTGCCTGGGTCTTCACATCGCTTTCCATCTGTAAGTGTCTGTGTTCAAATTTCTTTTTCTAATGAAGACACCAGCACTGTTGGATGAGAGCCCATCCTAACGACCTCACTTTAAATTACTACCTCGTTAAAGACTCTGTCTCCAAAACCGTCACATCCTGAGATACTGAGAGTGGAACTTCAACACGTCACTTCTGAGGGGCACAGGGCAAACTGACAAAGTAAATACTAAATGCAGAGCAAAACATGCTAAACAGAGTGAAGTGGTTTACAACCCTGCAGGTTGAAACTATCAATGATTTTAGGTTCTAAGACAGGTAATTTCAATACACGTTCTTTGTTCCATAAAGCAGAATACAATCAATCTTATTTTCCACATAAGACAAGAGAAAATAAACCCTGCAAGGACTTAAATTGACTAAGTAAAGAAGAATATAGTAACTTTTTAAAAATTTTTGTATTTTTAAAATAAGTTCTATTTAGGTGTAATATGCATACATTAAAATGTACCCATTCAAAACGTACAGTTTTATGACTCTTGAGTACACTGTACACCAGTGTGACACCGCCACAGTCAAGATACAGAACATCCCCATCATCGCAGAAGTCCCCGCGTGCTCCTTGGGGATCAGTCCCCTCCCTCCTGGTGCCAAGAAACCAGTGACCTAAGATTGCTTGCTCTGGACTTTCGTGTAAATGGCATCACACAGTATGTGTTCTTTTGTGACGTGTCTACTCAAACAGTTTGCTGCTTTTTTTTTTTTTATTGTGCTGTTGCAGGGAATTGTGACAGTTATTTACCTGTCTGAGCCCTTTGTAAGACACATGTACTGTGAGTATTTCCCCCCAGTCTGTGACTTGCCTTTTTCATTTTCTTAAAAGTGTTTTTTGAAGAACAGCATTTTTAATGTTTATTAAGTTCCGTGTCTCAGCTTTTTCTTTTATGGTTGTTTGTTTGCATTCTAAATTATAAAGATTTTTCTCTTGTTATTTCTTCTAGAAGTTACATAGTTTTATTTTTCATAGTTAGGTCTATGACCCATTTTTAGTAACTTTTGAAAAGTATGAAGCTTTATGGGTCTATATGTCCCAGTCCCATTGTTGAGAGAACTGTCTTTTCCCCATTGAATTACCTTGACACTTTTGTGAAAAAAATCAATGATCATATCTGTGCGGGTCTATTTCTGGGCTATCTACTCTGTTCTACAGACCCACATGTCTCTCCCTATACCAACACTGCACTATCTGAATTATTGCAGTTTTATAGTAAGCCTTAAAATTTGGTAATGTAAGCCCTACAATTTAGGTTTTGTTTTTTTTTTTAATGTCTTTTAGCAATTCTAGGTCCTTTGTGTTTTCATATAAGTATTAGATCAGCATGATTTTAGAATCAATTTCTGTGAATAAGAAATCCCTGACAGCATTTTGTTTGCGGTTATGTTGAACCTTTAGATCGGTTTGGGGAGCGCTGACATCGTGAGATATCGAGTCCTCTCATCTATGATCGTGCTGTCTCTTTTCATTTAATTAGAACTACTTTAATTTCCTCAGCAATATTTTGTAGTTTTCCATGCGTGGATCTCACATGTTAGCATATTTGTTTCATTAATCTCTGAGTATTTTATGCTTTAGGATTATTAAGCAGCTTAAATGTCTTTGCCTGTTTTTCAACAGAGAAATCTGATTTAAAAACCTAGGACAAAGGCAAACAAATCATGTCTATGTAGTCGGCAGGCTGGGCTCTGTGCAACTGGCATTGTTCAAGCTACACTAGGCTGGGGTACCGTCATATCTGGTCTACCTCTTATGGGGCCCTAAGGTAAATCATAGATATTCTAGTTAGCACTGTCAGTCAGTTCACTCATATTTGTATTTGTGGAGACCTTACTATCTCTCAGGTGGTTATTTTACATAAGTAAGTAAGACACAGGCTGGCCCTTGAAGAGCTTTAGGACCAGTGGAGAAGACACAGACACTAAAAACAACACAGAGATGAGTAAACAATGTGCTATGGGGTGGATCAGACATAGCTGCAGATTCCTCACCACTCCTCCCATCAATGAGGGGAAGTCTACCCCACGCCATTGGCTCTGAGAGGCTCAGGGAGCCTGGCCATCAGTGATGTCACTCTGTGTCAGTTTCCAGGTTTAAATCCTCAGAGGAAGGTAACCCCCACTTCTGTCCCTTGGTCACTGCTGCTGGAACCCGGCTGTCATGCCGCAACACAACACAAGGAGAGCCGTGGAGAGAGACATTTGGAGAAAGAAAAACAAGACTTGTGAGAAAGCCTCAGCTGAGATTCCAGCCACCAGCCCACATCCACCTGCCAGCCGTGTGGGCGAGGCGACCCTGGAAACGCGTTCCACGCTGCGGAGTAGAGATAACTTTCCTGCTGAGCTCTGTCCGAATCACAGAGCATGGGCAAAGTAAATGATGCTATTGTTTTAAGCCACACATTTTTGGTGAATAAATAACTAGGGCAGCTATACATTTCTATGAAGGAAATATTCTGGAACCATGAGAGCAAATAATAGGGGAGCATCTGACTTCTGACCATCTCTGAAGTTTTAACAAAAATTACTCTCATAAAGCAATATATATATACACACACACATACACATATATGTATAATTTACTCTATTAAAAATAAAGACTCAGATGACAACACTATTAAGTAGACATTTGGAAAAATGTGTTTTTTGATAAATCACAAATATTTGGGAATGTCTACAAAAATCTAGATTGTTAGTTTGTTTTTCAAATACTTTTTATACTCAGTTTTGTCCACTTTTTTTGGACTTTTATAGATATAAATTTCCTGTTGCTGTATCTTATTTGTAAACAATAACTTTTTATTTTATATCTACACTTCTCTTCTTGTTAAATTTTGTGTGTTTTTTTTTTTTTAATGGCATTTCCTTGGTCCATCTTCTCCCAGTCCTTTTCCCAAGAGTTTATGTCTTGAAAGCAACCTATTGTTGGACATTATTTTTTGTAAACTGATCGTCTTTATCTTTTCGTAGACTGATTTATTCTTTTGCTCTTGTTCTGATTAATACATTTGGTTTCGTGTTTTCCTCTGTCTCATTAAATAAGAGGTGTCTAGTTTTCTTTTTATTTCAAATAATCTCAAAAGAACTAGAAATAGTGCATAACAACCTTTTAAGATTCTATGATATAAATTACCACAGAAAATTGACTTAAGAACTGATGTGGATTTCATATTAATCTCTAACTGATGTTTGTGAAGTTTTGTAGTTTAAAAATGCTCTCATAAATATTATCTCTTCTTGTTCTTATCATTATCATTTTATCTCCATTTTACACTTGATGATTTCAAGCTTTCAAGAGATTTGTTGACCTGTTGAAGTCACATAGCCAGTAATAATGAAGTGGAGAACCAAACGCTTTGTGAGGTTTTTTTTTCTTTTTTTTTAAAGAAAAGCTAGAACACGCCCCTCTTTCCACGCTGCCGTGACCAAGCAAGGAGAGAGGCTGAGCCAGAGGTGCGCTGTCCCCAGCCCTGCTGCCCCTGTGCTGGTGGCGCTCTCCCTCGGCGCACGCGGGTCCTTGGCTACGACCTCAGCCGGTGGGGGAAGGAGCGACTTCAGCTCATCCCCATGCCTGGCTCGGCCGCTCACTCTCTCCCCCGCCTCAGAGTGGCTGCTGCCCCCAGAGAACGTCTTCTCCTCAGCTCCCGAGGGTCCTACGGTGTCTTCGAGCTCAGGTTCTAACTGCGTGTGTGGGTGCCTGTGCAGGCCCTTCCTGGGACCAGGTGAGCCGGTCTGTGTGGGACGTGAGTCTAACGCAAGAATACTGCCGGCCTCCAAGTGTGATCACTTCCTCCGCGGTCAGGTTTGGAAGTGATAAAGGCAATGTTCTGTTCTCCAGACCACCTAACTCCTTGGTTCAGCTTTCGGGCAAAAAACAGGTGTGTTATTTGAGGGGGACCCTCTTGAACCGTGAGGTGATGTTTGAAATAACCTGAATCCTCTCACGCAATGTAAATTTTGTGCGGTAAATGGCTCTCAGTAACCTGGGGCGACTGTACCACTGCTGTCGAGTCTGCAGTCACGGACACTGGCTCCGGGAAGGTTTTCTCCACTGGTTCAGAAGTAGGTCAGCAAAAGCTCACAGTGATTGAAATAATTTGAGGAGAGGAAGATTATATTTAAAAATAATCTTTAAAACAACGGCAATCCATTAAGTCGGCTAAGCCATTTAAGGAAGCGCTTGGTGGATGAGATGTAACACCAGGGTATGAATACTCCGTAATGTCATCATCTCAACTTCTGTTTCAGGTCAGAATTTAGAAGCACAGAGCTCTCTGCAAGCGAAGTCCGCATACTCGCGCAGTCTGGTGTCCCCGCATCCCCGTGCGGGCCGCGAGGCGCGAGTGCTCACGTTCCACAGACACGCAGCCGGCGGCAACGACTGGGACAGACTACAAGAGCAGCACAAAGTAACGGACAGGAACCCTGAGCACAGAGAATTTATTCTCTAAGAGAGGAAATGTGGCAAGCACGTAGAATTCGGAAAGACAAGGTAGCAGTGTGTTTTGCCTTTGACATGTATACAGTGTCCCCGGGATTTGGAGGAGGAGGGGCTTCCATTCCCTTCCCGGCAGAGGAGGGCGCAGGGGCGACGGGGCAGGGGGCACTGGAGCCAAGCCCCGAAGAACAGGCGAGAGGATGTGAGGCGAGAGCTGGACGGAATCCGAGGGAAAACCCTGTAGGTGAGAATGAACAACATTAATGCGAGTCTGGAGAACTTCCCCCCTGGTTTCCAATGAGACACTGCAAGCTGCGACAGAAGCTCGCGGTGCAAGGAGGGGCTGCCCGACCCTAGCGCGTGAGACTGTGACGAGAACAGGGCAGGTCCACTTGCGTGGAGCCCGGTGGCCGCGAGGCCGAGAAACGAGGCCCCGACGGGCAGGCCGGGGCCGGCTCGCGGAGGACGGTAAGTGCCAAGCGAAGAGGTTCGGTCTGCGTGTTCCTCACACAAGGAGAGCGCTACCGGGGGTCTTCGAGCAGAGTTGTGGACAAGAATCAGTGTTTTTCCTGCAAAAATAAATTAAGCTAGCGTGAGTGCTTACAAATGCGTCAGAGGTGAGCGAGGCCGCAGGCAAAGCTACCTGCTTCTCTCAGGCCTTCAGCGCGGGTGCGGAATACTTCAGTGGCATCGGATTGATGAGAAGAGGCTGGAAGGGAGGGACGGTATAGAAGGAAGTAAAGAAGAATGAACAGTGGACGAGAGACCGGGCACGAGGGAGGAGCTGGTGACGGGAGAAGGGAGATGTCCCCTCTCTGAACACATCACCAACGACTTACCTTCTCTCCCTCCTCAGCCCATGACTCACACAAACGCATGAACAGTGGAAGAAGAAGCTCTGAATGTTCTTCCTAAATTAATTAAATAGCACTTTGGTCCCCAGTTTCAGGAGGCCCAAGGCTACTTAGCATCATAACAATTTGCAGAGGGGAAAAAGCACAGCGCCATCCTGGGGAACCGCAGTCACCTGCCTGCCCGGCGTCCAGCCCTCTCGGCAAGGACTTGCCCGCAGGCCCACCCTTTCCAGTTCAGTCTGTGTTTAAGCAGAGCCAGCACGAGAGTCAGGACACGTCCCGTGCTGCCAGCTTCCCGGAGGAAGAGTCACGTGCTCTTTCTAGGTGTCCCCTGCTATCAGTTGCCTTTCGGTCAGACCCGCGTGGAGGAGGGACTCTGACCGAGTCCTAGTGCCGCGTCTCTCCGTGCAGATTTGTCGGGCACATTTACCACTTGGTAAAGCTGCCAGTTCATTTGTCACCACTTAGAGGCAAATGAGCTCATTATTTGTTTTCCAAAGTAGGCCAAACAAACTGCAACAAACAGCCATAGCACACGGACGGAATGCTAACCTAACCACTGCAAGTATTTTTCCTGTTTTAATGAAAAAGAGCATCCGAGTAAAGGAACCTCCTGCAACTGTGCCACGAGAAAGCAGAGTGAAGACCGCAAGCCTGAAGCTGGCTGTCCAGCCCGAGAATCCGCTTCCCGTCTGCTCATTCTGGCCACTGATTTCCATTTTTCTCGATTTCCCAACAGTGAATAATGGTAATCATTACTATTAATAACTGTGTGAGGTTAAAAAAAAGAGGCTATTATTATTAACTTGAGCTCACAGAGCATAACCCTTGAGATCCAAAGAGGTTAAGTAACTGACAACTCAAAGACTGTGGCACATTCTCTGATTTATTTTTTAAAAAACTGAAAGTTGGTGTTTAAATTTCTCCATCCTTTTGTCAGCTCACATCCCTTGTTACTTTCCTCCACATTTCTAAAGACTCCTCACAAAAAAGAAAATTACATTAGCTGCGTTTCCAAGAGAGGGTGGAGGAAGTGACTCCGAAGTCCCCTTCACTTTGCTGTGACAGTGGACTTGACGTCTAGAGGCAGCGTGCAGGTGTAGACCTGGAGCATGGCTGCCTAGAAAGGTCTTGTTCTGCGCACCAGAGAACGTGAGGATGCATTACTTATGTCACAGACACCCTCCCTGAGTTCCTCTAAGGGCAGAATCATTCTGATAATAGCATGGGTGGTCCTTTTATCTTTGAAGGGACTGGCATAAAAGCTGCAATTTATTAAAAAAGAAGAAGAAGAAGAAGAAGAAGAAATACTTACAATGAGCGAGGCACAATGCCCAGTGGGAAAAGCACACCCCGACCCACCAGAAGAAGACTTTCTGCACATGGGCCAGCGCTGTCTTTCTCTGTCTCCATTCAAGTGATGGAGGAGAATGATCCATGCTTTTGAAGAGCTTCTTTGTACTGGGAACAAAAATGTTTTTAAAAGAGGCATTTTTTTTATAAAGGAAAATAAGGTTCACCTTTGAATAACATTTTGGGATTTTTAACCCTCTTTTGGATGGGGGATGAGGGGGCAGGGTGTGAAAGACAAAGAAGAATGGAGAATTTTTCCTGATTTAGGCAATGATGAATTGATATTTTTGTTAGCAATGAAAATATTAAAATCTTTTTGTTTTCTTTCTAGTGCTGAACATTTAATAGAAATTTATGTTATTTGTGTATCCATAATTTTCTCATCTCCATAGCAAGCTCTTCTTAAAATAGTTGACAGTTTAGTATATCTCAGACTTTTAGAACAATTGCTTTCCATCTCGCAAGCATGATAGGGATTAATGCATGACATTTCAACTAAAGCTTTGTTTTATCCCCAAGGCTCATGAATCAAACAACAGAATGACTTTCTGTGGCCGTTCTTCGTGTAGCAGAGAAGGATGAGAGGAGCGTTCGGCTCACGGACAATCTATTTCGAAGCCTCCAGCCCTCAGCAGACAGCGCGCTCATCAGTAGGTGTCTGGGCTCCAGCTGGGTGTGTGGGCGGCAGGCGCCGACACCTCACTTTGATGAAAGAGCCTGGCGCTGCCGTTACCAAGGGCGACGTTCTAATAGCAATCAGACACACCGCTCTTACCTGAAAAGTCACTCGGCAGCCGTCAGCGGCGCAGCGCCTGCCTCGCGAGTGCATATCAGACATCCTCTGTGCTGCAGCCAGTTATCCTTCCCTAGAATTGTGACCAAAATGCATGTTGTAGCGTCTGGCGTCTGCTGACTTTGACCGAGCCTCTTGTCTGTTCTTATCTTGTCACAGGAACAACTTTCAAGCTTGTATATAGCGACAGCCCTCATCAATCATGGGCCTGCTCACTGGCTTTCGGTGCGTGATCGTTGCATGAGGACCCACTCACAGAAGACTGGCTGGTGGGAGACGATGCCACTCGGCAAGCAGAAGGAAAGAAAGGCTTTGCGTGGGAATACACACTTTTTGATGAAGCCGTCCAACTCTTGTGAAGCAGAAGAAGGCATGGGGATTTGGCACTTGTTGCTGAAGTGGGTGACCCAGAATTTGGGAGAGGATCAGAAGAGCAAAATCAGTTTATGATGGCTAGACCAAGGTCAAAGCACTAAAAGTATACATTTAATTGACTTATTAGTGCTAAATTCAGAGAATGAAGCAAGGATAAGATGTAAGTATATTTGTTTTTCACTTGGAAAGAAATACAGATAATTTGGAGTGGAAGCCAAATAGCAATTAAATTATCATGTCCTTCATAGAGAAGACAAGAACATTTAAGTAAACAGGATATAAATAAAGCTGAAAAATCATGAGAAGTAAAATGAAGGAGAGTACGAATATCTAAAATCGTACCATCAACTGGAATTTCCTGAACACCTAGTAGGTTTAAAACATGACCCTAGGCCTCGACCAGGAAAAATAATGTGAGAGGAAAACACAGCTTCCTTCCAAAGTCACCGAGTCCCAGCTGTGCTCTTACCAGAGCGAGCAGGGAATGACATCGCCCCCGAACTCAGGTTCCCTCATGTCGTAGCTGAGAATGACGTTTAGCACTGGGGCCATTGCGGGAATCAAAACGATCTATTAAACATTTATTTTATTAACTTAATAAAAACTTATAGAGCTTCGTCAGTGTATTTGGCTCTGTTCTAGGAATTTAGAATAACATGGTTAATAAAAGAGGCAAAACTCCCTGCCCTCAAAGGGCTTAAATTCTGGTAGAAAAGATGGACAGTAAACAACAGAAAGCAGTCCAATAAATGTGTTGTTGGCAGTGCATAGTGTTTAGTGCCGACATAAGCAGGTATCAGGAGATAGAAAATGTTAGGTAGGAGGAAATTTTATGTGGGGCAGCCATGAAAAGCCTTACAGAAACTGAAATTCGGGTGAAAAAAAAAAAAAAGACAGGGAGAGGGTGAATCATGCAGATATCTGGTGAAGAGTGTGGCAGGGCAATTAAAACAAAGGCTATGGACATTGGATGAAGAAGTTGTGGTATATTTACACAATGGAATACTATTCAGCCATAAAAAAGAATAAAATAACACCATTTGCACTGGTGGACCTGGAGATTGTCATACGAAGTGAAGTAAGAGAGAAAAGGAAAAGTACCATATGAGATCACTTGTATATGGAATCTTAAAAAAAAATTAGACAAATGAACTTATTTACAAAACAGAAACAGACTCAGACATGGAAAACAAAATTGTGGTGATCAGGGCAGGAAGGGGTAGTGTGGAAGGATAAATTGGGAGTCTGGGATTTGCAGATACTAACAACTATCTATAAAAGAGATAAACAGCAAGATAAACAGCTACTGTATAGCACAGGGATCTATATTCAATACCTTGTAATAGTGTATAATGAAAAAGAAAATGAGAAGGAATATATACATAATATATATATATGTAAATAAAACTGAATCACTATGCTGTACACCAGAAATTAACCCAAACCAATTATACTTCAATAAAAATAAAATAAAATAAATAAAACAAAATAAGGGACATAGAGTTAAATTTCATTTCACATAAATAGTAAATAATTTAGTATAAAAATACCCCATGTGAATGTGGCAGAATATCTCACATGAAGGTATGAGAATGCCACCCCAAAATATATCACTTTGACACAAGGGTTATCTTGAGCTAAAAGAACTTTAGAAACAGTAGATGGAAGCAGGGCATTCTAATCTCCCCTTTTCTTCCTAAAAACAGGAGGTAAAAACCTCAGTGTGAAGGATGCCCTCCCTGCTCTAGGAGAGAAGAAACATTCTTCCACAGGGACTCCAAGCTGAGGGAATTCTGTACCTTCTTAAAATAATCCTTGTCTTTTTTAAGCCTTTCTGGACATTTTAGTTACTTTCCCACAATTGCCTCTCTGTTCAATCTGGCATAAAAGTATTTATAATTTGTCACTTGTTTTGGTCTTCATTTCCTCTTGAAGGTTCCCACGCCCATAAAAATTATATAAATGTGTATGCTTTTCTCTTGTTAATCTGTGTTGTATCAGTTTAACTCGCAGACTCAGCCCTAACACCTAGGAAGGAAGAGGTGAGTGTTTGCCTTCCTGCACATACTTGCTTGAGACATACTTATGCTAAAAAAAAATGCATTCATCATCGATGGAAAATTTAACTGGATGCCTGTATTCTGTTTGGTATCTGCATGTGGGATTTTAAAAATGTACAAAACTTACTTGGATACTTTGAACTACATCACTCTGATAACTGGTGTCTTCTATTGATTCTGTGAATTTCTCAGCGAGCAGCTCTCAAAATATCACCTTCTGCCCAGTTTCTCTGTGTTTTTCTTTTAGCATTCTGACTGAATACCTGTCAGGATTTTTCAGTCTCTGTCCTTTACACTTTCTAACTTCTCTTTTATCTTTTTGTTTCTCTCCGAGTTTTAAATTTTTCATCTCCTTTTATTTCATTAATTCTCTCTCAATAACCTAAATTGTTATCTCCCACTTATTGACTTTTCAGTCTTAATATTGTATTTTCTTATTTCTAGACTTTCCATTAGATTCAGTTGCACATATGCTTGGTAGTTTCTTAGTCTCTTTTTCCCTTTCAATCTTTCAAACCATTCGCTTAGTTCTTTAAGTACTGTAAACACAGCTGTGCCCAAAGAAATGCCAGAAAGCTGGAGTAGCTAGAAAGATGATGAAAGATAAAAGAAATCATGAAAAGGGTAGAACAAATGGAAAGTATAATGAAGTATGGTAGAAAGAATACTTAATTACATGTTATTATATAAGGTTTTAAAATCTGTAGTTAAAGACAAAGATATACTTGATAAAACACAAATGTGAATCATATACTATTTTCAAGATGCACAACTTAATATATAAGACCATCAAAACATTATTCTAAGTTAAAATATAGAAAAAAATTTATAAAGGCGATAACCAAAAAGAAGCTGTTAAAATTACGTTAACAATCACAAAATAGTCTTTAAAGCAGAAAACGCTATATATTTAAAGCTGTCACATAACGACCAAATTTCCAATTTACCTGATACCTGAATTTCCATATATCTAAGAAGTTAGCCTCAAATATAGTCAGAGGACAACAAGGAAATATAAAAGATCTGCCATCACAGGAAAAGATTTTAATAAAGCACCAAAACTTTGGGAGGTCAAAGAGACAGAGAGGATATGGAAAATATAAGCCACATGGTTTCCAAATTCTTCTAGTGACTGTACACTCAGAATTGCGCAGCCAACAACTGAGGAACACACACTCTTGATAGATGTGTAAGGAAACTACATTTACTATAGCAACTCTCCCAAAACTTGTTTTTAGAAACTTAAGAATAAATCCAGCAAAAAATATGCAAGCTTTAATAAAGAAAGTATAAACTTGTATTGAAAGAATGACAAGAACTCCTAAATAAACGAAGTGACACACTACGTTCCATGCTCAGTGATAGAAATTAAGTCAGTTCTGCCAAAATCAATCCATAGATAGAATCAATTCCAGTGAAAATTCTAAAGGAATTTTATTGGCTTTAATGTGCTGATTCTAAAATTTACAAGAGAAAGTAAAGGGCCAAAATAGCCAAATGAGTAAAAGGAAAAATGAAGATGGTCCCATCAGCTATCAGAACCTGTAAGACTAGGGTAATTAGGAGTATCGTGTCGCTGCAGAGTTAAACAAATAAACCAAAACACAAGAGAGCCCTAAAAGCGACCCATGTCCATGGATGCTGGACATGTGATCAATCCAGATCATGGGGAAAAGAATGGACAGTCCAAAATCTGTTAGGGAAATGTCGGTTGTTCATATGGGAAAAAAATGGCTTTCCTATATAACACCAAATACAGGAACTTCTTATGAGATAAACTGAGAATAAAAGTTAAAATTTGGAAATTCAGAAAGACAATATAAGTGAATGTTTTTCTTTAAATCTTGGATTCCAAAAGATTTCTTAAAAAACAAACAAACAAACATGAATTGATTTCAAAAAGCACAAAATATGAATAAAAATAATAGATAAATTTGACTGTGTTAAAATTTTAAAACTCCAGTCCGTCAAAAGATAGTATGAGTCAAAGCCATAAACTCAGAGGAGATATTTGTAATTTATAAAACCAATAAATAAATAGAATTCAGAATACCCATAACATACAAACATATGTATATAAACAAAAACAGACACATTTTTTCTGTATCTATACAGAAATACACTGGGGATATGTATGTATATATGTGTGTGTGTATAGCTATCATATAAATCACTGAAATATTACAAAACAGCCAACTGGGAAATCAGCAAAAGACTAAAGCAGAAACTTTGCAAAATAGGAAATAGGAATGGCCAGTAAAATTTTGCATACATGTAAGTAAAAGCTGTCACTCTGTCACTATCAAGGGCTGGGGGATGGCACTCTTGGTAGAAGTATAAATCGGTACAACCACTTTGGAAAAGATTTTTATCAATATCTAGTCAAGATTAAAAAGCATGTATCTCCTACACTGTGATTCCATTTCTCCAAATGCTTACTCATGAGCAACAGGAGATACATAGAATATTCTGTAGCAGCATGGTTTATAATAACAAGAAGCAACAGCTTTGCTGCATTTGCACAGCGCTGTGCTGCGGACGTGCTGCAGTACAGCGGGGCACTACACAGCAGTGATAAGTAATGGATACCAATAAAACACACCGATATAGATGAATCTCCAGAATATAACATAACATGAACACAACTTGTAGAGAAAGGATATCCATTTATATAAAATTTCCAAGCAAGCAAAACCAAACTACAGGGCAAGAGGGAATGGGATCTGGAAGGTGATTCAGAACCATCCAGCATCACCAGTGATCCTCTTTCTCTGAAGCTGGTGAGAGCTCACGCCACCCACATAACTGTGATTCTCTCCAGTGTACCATCCATGCTCTGTTTGTATGTATCTCTTTACTATTTACTTCAACCCATATATTTGAAAGAGTAAATATCAGGTTAAATGAGGAGAGAATGAGTGTGTTTCGGTTGTGAAGGGGAAACTATCCCTGAGAATGCAGGTACAGGGGGTGCTGAGACAACGGGAGGCTTTATCTCCTGCTTTATTGTTATCTTGGGAAAGACTCAGTATGTCTCATTACTGATGATAAGGATCCAGTAAAGAGTGTTAAGATACAGAAGAGCGAGGAGATATTCGGTAACATTAGGGTCCTGGGAAGATAAGAGGGCGGATCATTCAAACCTCAGTGCTGTCGGAGGGGGGTTGGCATTGAGAACGGAGCAAACAGTTCCGGGAGGAGGGGGTGGCTGTGGCACAGACAGAGACCATGAGCGGCAAAACTTTACAGCAGATTTAAAAAAGCTTGTGGAAAACAGACGGCAAGCAGGGACAATACTGGACCACATCCTGTGGGAAGCAGAAAGGGAACAGCTGGGTTTCCACAAGGCGCAGAGCAGAAGGAAGGCCCACGGACGCGAGTGTGCGAGGGCTTCCGAGAGCTAAGCAGGAGACGGAGGAGGAGCTGGGAACTCAGCAGCGGGCAGGACCGTGGGTGCAGGATGGCCAACCAAGAAGCAGCAACGTGGGGGCACGGGTGCCTTGATTTCCAGCACAGTGATTACCTCTGAGGAAAGACAGGCGAGGCTGCCGTGCTAGAAAGCTTTCAATTCATTAAAATTAGAAACGATCTGAAGCAAACACGGGGGGAATGTCACTCTCTCTTCACTTCTGCACGATGAAAGTGCCAACTAGAAGTTGTCGCTTCCCATCTGCCTCTGCAAGGGAGACGTCACCCACCACTGCTGTCGCTGACCCTCAACACACCCTGAAAGGAGGTCAGGGCGGAGACCAGGAAGGAGGCGCTCTGTGCTGGGGGAAAGCTGGCAGAACAGGCCTTCACACAGTTACATGTTTCCAGGAGAAGTTTTTATGAGCCCAAAATTTTGCATTTCCTCATGTCTAGAAAAGCACTAAAGGGAGACATCTGCTGCTCATGACTCAGCAGAAGCTTCTTCAGGAATGTGTGTCTGATTGCACGTTATCTTCCTTCATCAAAATCACATACCTACTGCCTCCCTCTCTCTGCCTCTCTGGAGCGGATCCTCAGAGAGCTCTGAGATGTCCTCGCTTTTCCTCAAATAAAACTTGACTCAGAAGTCTCCCATTGTGCATTTTTCCAGGAGACAAAGGGAATGCTTCTATGATTATTTAACCTTAGAGAGAGATTTGAAATATTTCTTCATGTAAAATATCTTACATATTAGTTTTTATTTTTTAAAATTCAAACTGTGCAAAACTTTTTGCATTAAAAGCAAAAACACTGAGTTAAGGACGTTGCACAAGCCAGGGATGCCCCATGTCCTTTCAGTCATCGTGGCATCACTGTGTCCATGAACTTGGAGCTTAACTATCACAAGGCTTCAGCCACCAGCTCCTCCCCAGTCTAATGGAAACCATTCCGTTTGAACCCTGGTTTCCAGAAAAAGGAGGGGGATTGACCAACTTCTTTGGTGATGTTTTTAACAGTCTTTCACATAAAATGGAGCTTGGAGAAATGAAAATGATGGAAACAAAAGATAGCTGTCAGTATCCTGATGGAGGCCATGGGACAATCACTTTAAAAATCCCCCAATTCTGAAAAGCGCTCAGTGTGTCTGTTGACCTGTCTGAAAAGGTACATACAGGCTGCCCCTCTTGCTAAGCCAGAAGCCCCCATTGCTCAGAGCTGTATTCCTAAAGGTGGAACACGAGGGAGCAGGGACGCCGTGGTCCCGTCTGGGTGCTGACCGAGGGCTTTGCCCCTCGGAGGACTTCCCTGTACTGGGCGGCATGTTGCTGTTACAGCCATCAATCTGAGCCGCTTGATGCTAAGTTTAACTCCGGAGGTGGCGAGCTGTCTGGGGCAGTTAGTGACATCTGAAAGAGCGCTCGCTCCCTTTCGTATTTTCTTCGGCCAACATTACGAAGCGAACCCGCCCTTGGTGTCGTTAAGCCCCAGCAAAAGGGGATTTAACTGCACTTTGTAATTAAAAAAAAAGTTTAATGGATAAGCTAATGGAACGAGATAATAGAAATTTACCATTGTTTATTCACTGAAAGAGACAAAAAATTGTTGGGTTTATCATCCAAGGTTTGCATCCGAGCAGAGTGAGAGTCTCTTGTTTCTAAGCATGTTCCATTATCGGTCCTCTAATTGGGGTACAGCTCATAAGGGGAGGTGACATGGAAAATGGACACTGAGGATGTTCACAGCTTTGGGACCTCACCAGAGTCAGAGACCAGTCTCATTCTTATCATCTCTGTATTACCAAAGTGAGAAGATAAACAGATAGGAAAGACATGCTACAAGTCCTTAAAGAACATATTCTTTATGTTACCTATAGTTATTAATATTAATTTCCTAGACGCTAGGTGTTCTGGTGTTTTACTTCTGATTAGGATGCAAAAAGTCATGAGAAAAATATCCTTCACAACCTTGAAAAAATGCCAGTAACATTCCTGCTACATTGCTTCCGTCTAAGGGCAAGGGAGCTGAGGAAATGCAGGTTACTATGTGCTTAGAAAGAAGAGGAGAAAAGATCCAGACAGCTCAGAATGAGAGGACTCAGGCTGGGTGGACGATGAGACACAGAGAAGCAGAAACATCATCATGGCATGCCTGTCACAGTGAGGACACAAGGGGCTGTAGAGAGAAGGTGTTCTGGCCAGAGCCCACTTCAGCTCCAGGTGTGCAGTCCCAGTGAAGCATCCAGGGTCTGGGGAAGGACCTCAAGTACTTCTGGAAATCCAGGCGTGTCCAGCTGACAGAGCAGGACCACAGGGAGCTGGGGGAGACACGTCTGAGTCTTTCCACAGATGCTGTTTCTCTAGGTCCACAACCAGGCATGTGCTGGTCCCGGGGCAGCCAGTGGTCAACAGGGTCTCCAGCTGGGAATGAGATCTGGCAGAGGACGAGGCCAGATGGAACCTGGGGGAACCCAGTCTGCCTGCCAGGCTGTGTCACCAAGACAACCTCAAGAGAAGAATTCTTCACTCTGGGCACCAAGGTTTTCATCAGTTCCTCTCTTGGCCAATGCTAACCCTTCTGGTTATGCCAATTAACACGGTTCCAATTTTATCAAGTAGACACAGAATACATTGCCACAAAGTCATCTTTTTCTGTGGAGTGAGGTCAGTCTGGCTGGGAACTTGAGATTGATTTTTTTTTAATTTTCTCACCAGATAAAGGGTGTTCCTCATCACACTACTAAAACTTTAAATTCCCCAAGTCCTCACAGGGGTAAAGGGCTGGGCACATAACATAAAGAACTCTCGTGTCTCTGAGCACCAGCCGTGACGCGGTGCGTGTGAAGTTGGCATCCAGGGAGCGTGCAGCCTCTGCGGACACTCAGCACAGGCAGCACGAAGCCTGACCCGGAGCGGACCAGCTGCCCACACCCGCCCCATCTGCTCCCTGCGCTCAGGCCTTGGGCAGGGGACACAGGCTGACACGTTCTCTCTAGCCGCTCCCACAGGACCTGGCACAGGGCTTCTTTCCAGAACCTGAATAGCATCCTGGGCTGAACAGAAAGTGTTAGCGCACACGAAGGCCAGCTCCTTCAGGTCGCTTGCAAAGCCACCTGCAGGCACACAAACCCACCCCAGGAACACGGGGCCCCGTGCTGCCTCCCTAAGGGCCCCGCAGTTCTTGTTCTCCAGTCTCCCCTGTAAACAGCTATTTCTGGACTAAGACAACTTTGCTGATGGTGTTTTCTTTTCTTTTTTTTAACAACACAGTTTTTAAAACAAAATACATGTTTTGCTTTTGTTTTGCTAAAATACAATCCCTTATTAGACTGATCTTAGTTACCTGCCCTTAGCTGTCAGTCACTTCCTGCATTATAAAATATGACACTCCTTTTGTTAAGGAAGACACACACACGCACGCGCGTGCACACACACACACACACTTAGTCTCTGGCTGCACTCCTCTGATGGGTACCTGTAAAGGTGGCAGCTTTTCCTTCCTGAGGCAGAGGTGAAACCATGGAAAAGGAGGTGAGGATGTAAACAACAGGTGTGGTGTAACCACAGTGGCGGGCCATGCACACTCAGGGTGGTGACAATGTCTCTGACTGGACAAGCACAGTGGGAAAACAATGGGGTGAGGATTTAAGGAAATTATCAAAAGAATGAAACAAGGGACTTCAAAGCCCAAAGCTGGCAGGAACAGGCCTGTTCCATCTCCATCTGTACGAGGTACACTTCAGCTCCTCTGGTCACTTCTGAGATGAGGATCTTGACTGGAAAATGCCAGCAGGATCTATGTAGTTCAAGTCCTACCGTGTGTTTGTAAGAAGATTCTACTTGTCAAGGTGACCCTTTCTCCTTTATCTCTTTTATCAGATCTGCCTGGAAATGCACAATAGATCCAACACCAAAAAAGAAACGCACTTTTTATTCATTTGACAATGTTAAATGGTTTCAAACAGGCAGGGTGGGAGATTTAGTACTGAGAAGGCTTCTGTTGATGACATCATGCAGTGACCATGACTCAGGCTCTGTGGATTTCAGGACATGGAGTCCAAGGTCACCTATGTGTTTTCCATCTGGCTAGGGGATAAGGAACCCTCATGAAGGAGTAGGTGTGGGAAAACTGAAGTGACGTTTTCATCACTTCCACTCCTGCTGCACTGCCTCCATCTAAGGGCAGGGGGGTTGAGGAAATGCGGGTTTCTGTGAACCTAGAAAGAAGGGGAGAAGATAGATTCAGGGGAGCAGCCAGCTTTTGCCACAGAAGAGAAGCCCAAAGAGAACTGAGATGTACGAGAAAGAAAGTACATGGGACCTGAGATTCTGTTGCAGTTGAAGAAGTATTGGGGGCAGATAAGAGCTGAGAAAGTTAGGGTGAGAATAGAGGGAAATAGACTTGAGACTAAGATTTCAGAAGTGGAATAGATCAAACCCAATATAAGGATCAGGATTTGGGTGTGGAGTGTAGCACATGAATGGGGTCATTGATGTTGAAGAGGAGAGAGTTAAGTTCAGCAGCAGGAAAATAATAGCATTTATTAAGCATTTGCCATGCACAAGATGCTAAGACCTTTAATTGTATTGATTCTTAAAACAACCCTATTGGCTTGGGGAAAAAAATTGTCATTTTATATATGAGAAAAATAAGGCACAGAAAAATAGAAATTAACAAAATTACCAGAATGTTTAGACCAAGAAGCTTAATGCAAACAATCCTGAACTCCTAACCAGTGACTACAAAATCTGTGTGAGAGAGCGGAACTTCAGGCAGAGAGAAAAGATATGCGTGTACGCAACGGCCAAGTAATGACCATGCTGCTCCTTAAAACATACATGCGAGCAAAAACTGTGCATTTCAGCTTTCATCTGAGATGTGATTAAGACTATACTTTAGGGTGACAGTAGACAATTTTAAAATTTGGACTCTGGGGAATAGCAGCTAACATTTTGATTGCTTATCTAGAGCATTAATTTTCCTAAGTTATAATCCTCTGGAGTTTCACAAGTTTGAATGAAGAATTGAAGAGTGAATTTTGTTTTTTTGCTTTGTTTTGTTTTAGTTTTTTTGTTTGTTTGTTTTGTCTGTAACTCTTTTTACTTCCTATATCATTTAAAACAGAACTGTTGATGTAATAATTATAAATCACCATTGGTGGATGCACAATGTATAAAAATGTAATTAGTTACAATATCCACATAAAGGGGGTGGAGAGCAATAAAAGTTCACATATTCAAATTAATTTGCTATTAACCCGAACTAGACTGTCATAAATTAAGATATTAATGATGAACCCAGGCCAAATAATAATGAGATATATGTATGTGAATGATAAGTGAAATAAAGTAGTACATTAGAAAATAACTATTTACACGCACAAAAAAAGCAGTAATGAAGAAATTGGAAAATAAAAACAATGCATGTGAAGAAAGCAAATAACAAGGTGACAGGCATAAATCCTAACTTATTAGTGATTTCATCAAATGTAATGAGATAAAAGTCTCCAATTATACATCAGAGAATGGCAGAATTGATTAAAAAACAAATTTAAATCAATGATATGCTGCCTATAAGAGAGATGCTTAAGATGCAAAGACACAAATAGTTTGAAAATAAAAGGGTAGGAAAAGATGTTACATACAATCATGACCAAAAGAGAGCCAGACTGGGCCCAGGAGTATTGGAGAAAATGGACTTAAAGAAAAACAAATTGTTATGTGAAGCAAAGGACGTTATTATAACAAAAAAGGGTCCATCTATGAAGAAGACATAACAATTATAAACATACACATCTGACAAAAGAACTCCAAATTACCTGAAGAGAAACTGAAATAAGGAGAGGAAAATTAGGCAGCTCAAGAATGACAGTAGGAGAATCTGGCACCCCACTTTTATTATTGAAGTGTCGTGTGTGTTTGTGTGTTTGTGTGTTTTGTTTTGTCCTTAAGTAGAGTTTTGCATTCCAGTTATCCACTACCACAAAGCTCAGCAACTTAATGTATCGGCCATTTTATTTTATATCATTGTGTGAGTTAGGAATTCAGGCAAGACTCTGCTGGGCTATTCTTTTGCTCCACATGGTCTGGAGGATGCAGGGCGAACTGCACCACTGTTACGGCCTAGGGGAGGCTGGAAGATTGAGTTCAGCTACCCTCTACATGGTGTTCAGAAAAGGGTAGTCAAAGTTCTTATGGAATCTCTGGGCTCCAAGAGACCAAAGCAAGAGCTGCCTGTCTCCCATCCAGATACGGTTTAACTGGGTCCTCTGCTCGCAGCCTGCCCAAGGTTGTAATCAAGGTTTTGGCCACAAAGAGCTGGGGTCTTCCCCAAGCTCGCAAGAGTTGGCAGAATTCAGGTCCTTCCAGTTGCAGGACTGAAGCTCTTGGCTCCAAGAAGCCACCTGTCATTCTCTGCCACGTGTTCTTCTCCACAATGTGGCAGTTTGCTTCCTCTGGGCCAAAGGGAAAACATCTCTGTCACTTTGAATCTCCCTGAAGAGAAAGCCTGGATTCTCTCAAAGGGGTGCACTCCATTTAGTCAGGCCCACCCAGCATAATCTGTCTTATAATTAATTCAGGATCTACTAATTACAAATCTTAATTACATCTGCAAAATTTATTCATGTTTGTCATCAATGTTCTCATTCATGAGGCTGAAATCGCATCGTACTCACAGACCAGCGAGTATATGGGTAGGAATCTTGGGGCGATCTTAGAATTCTGTCTGCCAAAGTAAGGAATTGAAAGAAAACTTACTCACCTAAAAGTCTTATGCAGACGAGCCCGATGGTGAAGTGGAACAGTGAGGCCGGAAATGCCTTTTGGGGAGATCCCTCTAGACAGTAATGGGCGTTATTTAAGCCTCCTCTGACCTTGGATTATGGGCTGCATCATGCATCCACGGTGACTCTGCATCTTTTAACTTGTGATCTTTCTGCCGTATCAGGTGGCCTAAGTTTCATGAGATTAACATTAGACAGAAAGGAGATACGGAAAAGGAAAAAAGCATCGTTCAAAGCAGGACCTCGCGCTCTTTGTCTGGTATTTACTGTCGTCACTGCAGAGCCCTCTGAATAATGAACATGCTGTGGGCCGCTTGAATTCCCAGGAAAATGCTGAACCCTAACCTCACAATAGCACGTGCTGGGATTTTATTATCAATTATCTCTACACCAAATAGTTGCTTTGTGTTTTCCGTGTGTTTTCACATCACACATCAATGTCCTTGTCATGTCCGTGCCTCTCTGCAAACTCTTAGAGTAGCTGCCTGAACTGGAAAAAAAAAAAAAAACTGCTTTGATGATTAGTGCCATAAGCCAAGAACTATAAAAATATTATCTTTAGAAAGACAAGTATGAGTTTGATACTAAAGTCAACTCCATCTCACACACGAGGAATCGGGCTGAGGAATATGGCTGAGGAGGAGAAGGTGAAATTTGTTCAGGCTCAGACAGTTTGAAAACAGCAGAGCTAAGAGTGGAACAGGCAGTCAGACTCCAAAACCCCTGCTCACAATCACAGACAGCTTCCCCTCATCGCACGTCACAGATGTATGATGCTGAGCCCCGTGCATGGGGCAGAAGGCAGCATGACGCCACAGGAGAAAATTTGGAGAACCCTGGAAGGACGGAAGATACCAGAGAAGAGCTCTCCAATGTAATTCCTTAAAACATACCTGATGCAAATTTTGAATAAACTTTTTATTTTAGAAGAGACTAAAATTACAGAAAAGTTTCAAAAATAGTGCAGAGTTCCTATATATCCCACACTCATGCTGCCCTATTGTTAGTATCTTGCTAATGTTAAGATATACATATAAAGTCATAATACAAATGGTGATAAACGTATCAAAGCACAAATAAATGCATAGCACACGTTTATGATTAATAAAACAACAGATTGCTACAACGTGTTGTGTTAGTAACCAGAGTCCGCGATTCATCCGTGTTTCCCTAACTTCTGCCTCGCGGCCTTTCTCTGCTCCAGGCTCCCGTTCTGGGCACCGCGGCTCAGGAGCTGCCTTGTCTTCCTAGGCTGCTCTTAACTGTGGCAGTTTCTCAGACTCTGTGCTTCTGATGGTCTTAACGGCTTCTTAAAGGTGTCCTGAGCAGGCATTTGCGGAATGTCCTTCTATTGGAGTTTGTCTAATATTTTTCTCACGACTGGACTGTGGTTACGAGGTCTGGGGAGGGAGGTCCTGGAGGCGAAGTGCCGCTCTCACCCCCTCGTGTCACACTAACAATGTGCTTTACGGCTGTCGGTGTTGACCTCGATCACTTGGCTGAGATATTGTCAGGAGTCTCCATTGTGAAGTTACTCCTTTTCACCCCCTTTCCATACTGTCCTCTTTGGAAGGGAATCCCTGCAAAACCCACACTGAAGGAGCAGAGAGTTATGCCCCAACTCCGAGGGCAGCATATCTACATAACCCACCCAGCGTTCTTCCGCGTTGGAGATTTGTCTCTTCTGCCCCATTTATTTATTTATTATATCACTTATTTATTGTATATGTTGTGCTATAATCAAATACTACTCTATTTTCTTTCTCAAATTGTTCCAGATTTGTCCATTGGGAGTTCTTCCAGTTGGTTCTGGTGTACGTTTGACATATATCCATTACCGTATTTGTTTTTATTTGCTGTGTTTTTGTTTGAGCACATTATTGAATTCTGGCACCACAAGGTATTTCAAGCTCATGTTGCATGTTTCCTCTCCCAGTTCTAGCATCAGCAACTTCTCCAAAAAGCTTGGGTTCCTGTTATTAGATCAAGGTATTAGAGACCACAATCTGAGTGCTAGGTGTGCTTAGTGTTCCTGGGGTGCCATTGCTTCTAGGTCTTTTCAGCTGACAGAGGAAGAAAGCATATGTGTGTGTGCTAATCCATGCACATAGTCATATCTGTAAGTATTTCTACACGTAAGCATCCAGCTCTATATCAAGTTAAACATGAGCTCACAGTGATGTTTCCAACACTAACCCATCATCACATGGATTGTTCCAGGCTTCTTCCCTTTTGGATCTGTAAATTTCCATTCTGACACTGAGAAATCTGTCTCCCACCAACTACCAACCACTTACTTAATTGTTCAAATGCAGTATGCATGCATAGCAGTATCAGAATTGTTACCCAGTACCCCATGGGGAATAGCTTTATCAACAACAGTACAGTATTTATGTATAACTTATTTTGCCTTTAATTTTATAGACTTAATTAATTTCCCAAGTTATTTGGTTTGGCACCTTTCTCCCCATACCCTTCAGTGAGTTTCATAAATTTTTGTTTAATACGTTTTAGTACAGTTAGGTTCTTTTGTCACATTCTGACCTCTATTCTGGGATCCCACAATTTCCTAAATATTTTTAATTGCATATATTAAATTTTATTATTTTGCTGTAATGGTCTATGGGTTTTGACACATGCATAGTGTCATATATTCATTATAGCACCATACAAAATTGTTTCATTATCCCCTTCCCAAATCGCCTGTGCTTCGCATATTCAACCCCCCCACCCCCAAACCCATGGCAACTAGTGACCATTTACCATTAGTGCAGTTTTGTCTTTTCCAGAATGTCACATAATTGGAATCATAAAACATGTGTTTTTTAAAATAAATATCAGGCTTATTTTTAGTACAGTTTTATTTTATTTTTTAACATTTTTTATTGAGTTATAGTCAGTTTACAATGTTGTGTCAAATTCCAGTGTAGAGCACAATTTTTCAGTTATACATGAACCTACATATATACATTGTCACACAGTTTTAGGTTTACAGATAGCTGAAGAGTTAGGACACAGAGTTCCATCTGCTCACTTCCCTCCTGTCCCCATCCTGGACACAGTTTCCACATCGTTAACATTTTGCATTATTAGCACAGCACTTCTGCCACAATCAATGAAGCAACATTCATACATTATTACTAACTACAGTCTGTGCTTTACATTAAAGTTCATTCTTGTGTTGTACAACTCTACGGGCTTTGATAAATGCACCATGACATACAGTCACCATTAGAGAATAACTTCGCCTCCCTAGAACTCAGCTGTTTTTCCGTCCCTTCTTTGAACCTCTGGTGAACACTAGTCTTATCTCTGTCTCCATAGATTTGTCTTTTCCGACGTCATACTGTTGGAATCACAGTGTATGTTGCCTTTTCATACTGGCTTCCTTCACTTATCATATGCATTTAAGGTCCATCTCTGTCTTTTCAGTGTTTCATAGCTCATTTCCTTTCATCACTGACTAATATTTCATTGTATGGATGCACCACAGTTTGTTTATCATTTTGTATATTGAAGAATTATTTTGGTTGTTTCCAGGCTTGGGTGACTATGAATAAAGCTTCTATAAATTTTGCATGCAAATTTTTGTAGGGATATAAGTTTTCAACTTGGGTAAATAACAAGGAGCATGATTGCACATGATAAGGGTGTGTTTAGCTTTTAAAAAAACTGCTGAACTGCTTTCCAGAGTAGCTGTGCCATTTTGCGTTAATACCAGCAGCTGCGCATTCCTGCTGTTCTGCACCCTTAGCGGTAGTTAAGTAGTCAGTGTTCCAGGTTTTGGCCATTCTAATAGGTGTGTAGGAATACCTAGTCATTTTAATTTGCAGGTTCCTAATGACATGCGATGTTGAGTATTTTTTATAAAGGCATTTGCCATCCTTATATTTTCTTTGGTGAGGTGTCTTTTCAGATCTTTCACTTATACTTCAATTAATTTGTTTATTTTCTTATTGTTGATTTTTAAGTATTATTTGTGTATTTTGTATACATGTCCTTCATCAGAATTGTGTTTTGCAGATATTTTCTCCCAGTCTGCAGCTTGTCTTTTCATTCTCTTCACATTGTCTTTGTCAAAGAAGAAGTTTTTAATTTTAATAAAATCCAAATTATCAATGTTTTTCTTTCACAGATTGTACTTTTGGTGTCGTGTGTAAAAACTCATCAGCAAAATAAGGTCACTTTGGTTTTCCTCTAGAAGTTTTACTGCTTTGTCTAATTCACTGTTTTAATCATTTACAGTGCTGACCCTCTTGCGTCACAGAAACTTCAGCACAAATTTGTTATAATGCTTATATTAGTAAGTTAGAAGGCTATAAAAGAGTTTGAGTACTTAATGCAAGGTAACGTATGTGCAAAACAGACATCACATTTTTTCAGAAGTTACCTAAATACAAAACAAATTCAGCAGAAGCAAGAACTCAAAATCAGAAGTTCTTTAAAACTATACAAACTTTTTTTAAAAATCCCCAGAAATCCTGAAAGTTCAATTCCCCTTGTATGAGGAATGGACATTTGAGCCAAGCTAATTTGAATCTCAGAAGACAAGGAGATGCTGACATTTAACTTAGAGTAGCAAGTGGACCTTTTCTGTCTTATAGTTATTGTTACCGAAAAGAACCTTCATGAAGCGCCCCCAGAATGGTTTCCTTTATCTCACTGAATTAGAAACCCTCGTAGAGAAACTGAGTAGGTGAGCTGGGGTGTGATAAAATTCTGTAGGGTCACTATTATGTCTTATTCATCATTGCATGGTATAGGATAGGCACTAAATAAATTTTTGTTAAATGCTTGCTTCTTGAATCCATTTATTTTAAAGAAATTGATCCCATAGAACAGACTTCCAATAGCAGAACAGAGAAGAATGCATTTTAGGGACATCCTACCACTATTCTCTTGGAAACATGATTTTCAATAACAATGTCATTTTATCTACCTGTAAGTTGTTAGATCATGATTAGCAGTGAACTTTAGCTACCTTAGAAAGAGCAAGTCATAATGTGTTTTAATGGTGTCTTTAAATTAAGACTCTTTCAGACCTTTATTCCTCTAGGAAATGCTTTTCCTAATTCACCAGCAAGAGCTCTGTTTGTCAGCACACACCCAGCTAAGCCTTACTGCCCGCAAACCTATTTATCTTTCAAGCACCTCTCCTGCAGCAAACCTGAGGACCCCTTATGGACAGGACAGATTCAAACAGGAGACACAAGGCATTAACAGGGATCAACAAGATCAACACAGCCCTGGCGCTTTCATTTACAGAAAGTGTTTCTATCCAGAGAACAAATACCTTGTATTTCCAGAGCTGTTTGTAAAGCACTATCACATAAATTATCTCATTTATCTTAATATTTGAAGCAGGAAAGGCAAATGTTTTCCTATTTTTAAAGTGTAGGAGACAAACACAATGGGGTCTAATTGGTTTGACCAAGGGCACACGACTGATAAATCTTAGAACAAAATCACTAGCCTGGGTCTGTTTTTATCACTATATTCCTCTGTTTCAAACAAACATAAAACTGCTAAGGGCTTTGAATAAGAAATGCTGTTCACTTTGGATATTTACCCTCAATTCCAGTAAAATCATTTAGCAGAGTTTCCAAATACTTGCTCTCTTCAGAGGGTGCTGACTACTTTTTTGAGAGGAATCAATAATGATTTAAATTATAGAAAAACAATTTGTAGAATGCCACTTTAATAGGGAGCATGAAAGTCTCAAAATTCTTCAGTAACGGAAAAATATTTAATATTCACAGACACACAGTAGAATATTCTACAGAACAATAATTAATAGCTTCATGACAATGTGTCATGGTTTATTAGTTTAAAACTATTTTGACTCGCTTTTAATACCCAGATTTATATATATTGATGGGTGGGATGATTCATAATGCCATTTTACTATTAAACTACCCAAGTTTCACTTCATATTTTAAACTAAACAATTAATTTTGTCCATGTGCACCCTCTCTGAACAGACTGGCATGAATTTGTCATTTATTCTAATTATTCATGCAAAATAAGTTGCAGACAGCAACATCGTTGAGCTATGTGCTTACTGTTTAATATTTATAGGGCTCCAGCAATGATTAAGGAGCATTTACAGCAAAATCCCTTCTCTTCCAGGCATGTAACTTTCTAGTGTTTTGATGGTCAAGATACCTGTGTCATGCTGACCAGCAGGTTAGCCCCGTGAATCTGCAAACCATGCTGCTGGGCCCAAGGTCACAGATCTGCCCCTCCTGTTATACAATTAATTTTGCTTTATGTTATAGCCACTCACTGCCCTAGTAACTCCAGTGAACCGTCTGAAAAACATACTCCCTTGGTTGCAGGGGGGAGGGCAGGATGGATGAGAGACTGTGAATGAATGAGTACAAATTAAATTTTCTACTGGAAAAGGAACTCAAAGCAACTGACAAATCCACAGCACATTAATGAAATTCCACTGAAGGAAGCTCATGGTCCTGCTTGGGTTGATTTTTGTGTTCACTACAAGTATTCCAGCATTGAAAACTTTATTTTTTATTTTCTATTGGTATCAAACTCAATCCAGTTTCTATCTTAATGAAGAATAATTGGGTGTCCTCTTGCCTTGCCAGGCTCCCTGTCCAGGTGGTCTGTGAGGGAAGAGATGGCCAGTGGGTCTGTGAGGGAAGAGATGGCCAGTGAGTTTACAGAGGGAAGAGATAGCCAGTGGAAGCTCTCAGAACAGAGATCCTCAGAAAGGGTCTGCTTTCAAGTGTGGAAGACAAGAAGGTTTGGACAGCTAAAAGCGCATGTGCCTACCAAGGAAATACAGTCAAAAGGGGTGGGGGGGAATACACAGGGGAAGACTGAATTTGAAATAGGGTCTGGAATAATCCAGAATGTTATAAATGGCTAGAGAACCTGGGCAGGCTAGCAATGAGGCGAGTGAAATTAGGAAAGAGGATGGAAAAGACATAATTGTTATATTTCTTTCAGCTAATCATTTAAGGACCATGGGTGGGTTACATGTGTAAGGGGGAGCAGGGTCACAGAGGTAAGTTACAACAGTTCAGGACTTAAAGCCTAAAACAAAGATAGGGAGGGATGCAACTCAGAAGATCTCATAAAGTTACTATTTTTTGATCACCTCTTTGAATCCTCACATCCAAATTCCAAAATTATTCTTCTATGTCAAGAGACAGAAGGGAAGAGAGAGAGAGAATTTAGTGATGATATTGGCTTGAATGTGGAAACAGCATTTTTTTTAAGCGTTAAATTCACTCGGGTATTTTAAAACTGCATTACCAAGTGATGGTGGTGCTTCCACAGCAAATACAATGGTTGTGGTAATGAGTGTGTGACCGGGAAAGACAGACAGACGGGCGGACAGAGGGCACACGGAGGTGGCATGGAGAGAAAGGTGAGAGCGCTTCTTCCCCTTCTCAGAGGGGAGAGGGTTCTGCCGCGACTGGGTCGGCCTCCAGGATGCAGACCGGCTGCCCCCCGCCCCCCCCCCCCCCCCCCCGGCCAGCTCTGCGCCTCCGCCCCCCGCCCTCTGCTGGTCGCGGCCGGCAGCTGAGGAGCCTGGGCTTGCCGTCCTCTCTTCTGCTACCTGGCGCGCTTCTGTCACCAAGAAAGGGCTTTCCCACGTGGGCTTGGAGCTCACACTACATGCTCCAGCCTCGTCTGCGAAAGTCTTACATCAAACCATCAATTAGCGACCCAGCAAACAATACGCTCAAAATACAATTTCCTTTTTACCCTCAGTGCCCGAAGGAAAGGAGGCTCTGCCGTAATAAGGGCAGAGACCCTCCGACAGTGCCTTAGAACCCGATAGTGTAAATGAGGAT
The DNA here is from genome assembly GCF_048773025.1 of Camelus bactrianus. Lineage (NCBI taxonomy): Eukaryota > Metazoa > Chordata > Mammalia > Artiodactyla > Camelidae > Camelus > Camelus bactrianus. The sequence goes on from NC_133546.1 coordinate 4,026,141, forward strand.
TCTCTCCAGAAACTTCCCCGTGGAGAATTTAATCTTCCTCCTACACTTCGATATGATAATGAAATAGCTAGAAAATCAGAATTAAACATCTGGGAAAAAAATATGACCGCTAACAGCCAGCAAAGACCAAATGTGCAAGTGTGAATGTGGAGGTTTGTCAGTGGGAAGCGACCCCTGAAAATGGGGAGGAAAGGGCACGCCCGGGAGCTCACACCCAGTTTGTGAAGAGCTCACTTCAAAGGGGATTTTACGAATCATGATGGGAGGGAAGGGACCTGGGGGGCGGTGGGGTGGAGGCCCCAGCCGTGGGCCAGGGTGTACCTGGGAGAGCGGGGAGGGCAGAGGGGAAGGAAGGCAGGGAAAGACAATGATGTTTATAAAAGTACAAATCCATATTTCCAAAGAAGAACACGAAGAAGAAAAAGAGACAACCAAACAATTATTTCCTTATCTAAAAATCTAAATTTCCTACAGAAGAAACTCAGTAAAAGTGACGTATTTCTCATTGTGCAGTGTGGGGAAGGGAGAAAGGGAGGTAATAAGAAAACAAAAGACTGCCTGAGACCAGTTGCTTTCAACTCTACAGGCTGCTTTTGTTGTGACCGCGCTTGGCCAGGCAGGCGTGACACAGCGAACCGCTCACGCTGTGCGACCCTGCACGCCGTCTCCCAGGACGCGTCCGCCCCAGCCCCAGGACTTGGGCGCTGACAGCTCTGCTCCACAGTTTCCCGACTCTGAGTATCACCACGATTAGACCTTTGAGGCCCTTCCTTGGGGCTTTGAACCTGGACTGAGTTTTGATCCAGGCTCTGTCTCTGGGAGACTGACTCCTAACAGATCAGTGTTGGAGCTGCTTGTGGTCATTTTTTAATTTTCCCACATGGATCAAATAAATCGAAGTCCCTCTACACACACAGAGGAAAATCAAGCAGACATGCTCAATGAGGCAAAGATGAAAGTAATTTTGATCTTACTTGACTCCTTGACTTTTGTCCTGAGGTCTGGCCGCTTTCCTCTCAACTTTGTTCAAGATAGCACAAATATGTTTCTGACACTTTCAACCAAAATGGTTCTAATTAATGATGGAACATGATGCAACATCTTCCAAAGAGGCTGTAAATCACGGCATTCTCTCCTTTGCTGCTCAGTTCAGTCATGCAGTTAGAAGACTAACGTGTCTTCTCAAACCATAGAACTTACCAAATCTGGGGGGAAATCATCACAACTTGGGTCAGGAGTTAGAAATTATTCTGTGGATCTTTCTAAAGCAGTGAGCCTTCTTGTGTCTCGGGGAAATAATTTCATGGCCTTGAATTCGGTCATCTCTAAGGGTCATTAGGGGATATCTCTGGAAGTGAGAACTGTTTTATCAGCGAATCAGCATCAACCCACTAGTAAAAAATTCCTTCTGGGACAAACACAATGAGCTTAATGCTCTTCCTAGACTTACAGGCTTCTGGATAAATCATGGATTTTGAGTGACCAGTGGAAAAGGTGAATCTTGGTGTACCAGTTGGGTGTACCTCGAATTCTAGAACCCCGACATTCTGTAATTTCCTAAAATCAGCTTCAGTTCCATAAACATACCAAGTCTAAATGAATAAGCACCTTCTTGGTAATACTTACGTTTGATTTTAGTTAAAAAAAAGAAAAGATTTTAAATTACCACTGAAGAAACTTTTCACAATTCAGATCGTCTATGTATTATTCTAAAGGCCTCCTTTCCCTTTTCTGACTTCACCCCCACCCTGTTCAGAATAGTGGTCCCTTGTAACGTTGACTTACTAAGAGATGTACGATTTTATGTCATTTGGCTTTTTATATTCAAAATGTCCAGCTATAAGGAGAAAAAATCAGTACAGGACTTCGGATAAATCCTCCGTGAGAGTATTTTCCTGTGTCAATGGATGCAGAAAGAACTGGCCTGTTGTTTGGCGAACAGTGGATCTTCTCTAGCCTGTGAATAATGGAGAGGAAAATCTCAGAGAGGGTTCCTCACTCGGCCGGCTTCAGGCTAACTACCCAGCATGCCTTCTTGTTTACAACCGCAAGTACAAATGTACACTCTTTCCCCTTTTCACTCAAAACACTAGCTTCTTGGCTTACGGAATTAACCTCTGCCACGCGCCGATGCTGTTTGCTTGCTCTTGCTATTTTAAACACTGAGTCTGTTTTGCACTCTTTTACCATAAGGCTCTTAGAGTGTTATGTAAACTGCTACTCCACGAATTCTCTTTTTATCTCGCACAAGGTAAATGTTAAATCCTCATCCACAGTTACTGATGGACAAGCTGGAAGCGGCATATTCTACGGGAAAACTTCTGAACGTAAGCAGCGGTGTTGGCTGTGCTTCTAGCTTCTGAAACACGCCTGATCATACATCACACGGCAAACATACATCTGACAGTAACGCCCGTGTCCCCTTGCTGTGACCTCTGCCCTCCCTCGTCATCCAGCTGAGGAGTCCTCCTCCTGGGGGTGTTTTCAGATACAGGCCAGTCAGTCCGGAGTTCACGCCGCAGCGACCTCATCCAGCTCTCACAGCCCGGCCCCTGCCCTGACCCCCCCTGGGCCAGACACCAGGCAGCCAGGAGCAGCTCCCGCGCCCCAGAGCCAGCCGGACACGTGCAGACTGGTCAGCCCCAGCCCGGCTCCACCTTCGCCGTCGTCAGCTATTCCTGCCTGGAGGAGTCACAATGAAGGTTCTCCTGCTCAGAGGTCCCCTTCCCTCTGCCCTGTGGCTGCCCTAGTGCTTCCCCGTGTGGCCCCCAGACATGGCACGTCCTCTTCTCTCGGGACCTGTGAAAAATCAACTACCTTTTAGATGGAAATTGTTTCCCAGGTGTCGGCCTTACTGGACCTCACGCTTTCTGTTAATACACTGTATTTTAAGACAGCAACCTAGTTGAGACCAAGGGGTCTTTCTTTATCTCCATTTTCCTATTGCCTTTTCTAGAACAGATTTTTTGCTTGAGTTATTTGAAGTATGTGATTCCCCTGTTAACCTATGACCATGTCTGCATAGGACACAGGACAAAGTACTGTGGCTCTCCTGAGATTCACCTGGACCCAACATTGAAGAAATGGAATTAAATAACCTCTCCACGTCACTTTTGCCTCTTAGACCCCAAGCCTTAGTCAAAACATGAAAATATGCTGATACCCCTATTTGCAAGGCGAAAATAATTCTGTTTATGTTGCCTCCCCTCTCTCTTTCCATTTGTTTGGGTTTTATGTAAATTTTGCTGAAGGAATCCTGATGGCCATGCCAGGAGGAGCGGACAATGTAAATGTTGTAGGCAAGATGGCACTTTTTTGAGTTCATACTTTTTAGAAACTATCTGATTTTTTGGTGCCCCCACCAGTGCAGACTGAATGCTGCTCAATTATTGTGATGAAAACCCAACTCTTCAAGCCCAAGTGCATTTAAAAATGAGACGAGATGGTTTCTAAGGTCCCATCCTGCTCTACCAGTGACTGTCTGTAGCCTTATGAGAAGCGAATGGTCTCAGATGTCTTGCCGAGATTTAAACTAAGTCAGAACACTTAGTTCGCAGTGGAATTGAGACAACGTTCTCTCTCCACTGTGACCACCGGTCATCCTCCGATGTGCTCTCTAGGGTGTTTCAACGTTCTTTCACTCCCACTGAGTGCTTAGTATGCTAAGAGGCACGTGTGAGTGCTCGGTGCAGTAAGTCACCTATCTGGGTACTGAGACTAAGACGACGCAATTGTGAACATTCACAGTAATTTTTCAAAACTAAGATTTAATTATTTGGTTGTAGATTTTCACAAACCTTGCGCATTTTAACAAAGGCCTTTCATGACTATTTATCAGCACTGTTTTGAAGAATCTAAATAACTTGAAAGGTGTATCAGCAGGTGCTTGTTTGAGTGTTACCTCAACGACTTGTCCACTCGCCCCTGACATAAACTGCGTTGTAAGCACCAGATCTCAGAGAAAAGGCAACTGCTTATTTAAAATTGATTGTTGAGTTGAGACAAAAGGAAATGAGATCTTCATTCCCCATGATGCTTCAGGACAGGAATCCAACAATCTTCGGTATTCAAGGGCGAAACACCTTATCAAGAGTTGACTGTTAAATTTTCAGAAAGTCTGCAAGCCTGTTTTTAACAGAAGCTTATTAGCAATTAAATTATACAAACTTAGGATCAAAGACATTATATAAACTGCAAAGACAATAAATTCTCAAAACGTGCTGTCTGCCAGGCGGCCTGCTGTACTGCACTGCTGCTTGCGGTCGGGAGGCCGTGGGCGTCCGCAGTCTGCGGCGGCACCGCCACCTGCCAGTTAGAAGACTACCTGCTCCCATTCTTTCTTCAGGAAATTCATGTCGGCAGCAAAATAGAAATATCATGTGACCAAGTAATTCCACTCCTGTGTATGTATCTGAAAAAATATAAAAATGCTGATTCAAAAAGATACATGCTCCCCAATGCTCATAGCAACATTATTCAAAATTGCCGAAGTATGGAAAGAACCTAAGTGTTCCTCAACAGATGAATGGCTGAATAAGATGTGTATATTATGTAATGGAATACTAACCAGCCATAAAGAAAGATAAAATTTTGCCATGTGCACAACATGTATGATAGCACTTATATGTGGAATCTAAAAAATAAAACAAGCTAATGAATATAACAAAAAAGAAATAAAATCACAGATAGAAAACAAATTGGTGGTTACCTGTGGGGAGATGGAAGGGAGAAGGGGCACATAGGGGTAGGGGGTTAAGAGGTACAGACTGTTACGTATAAAATAAATAAGTCATGCAGATATATTGTACAACATAGGGATTATAGTCAATATTTTGTAATAATTATAAATGAAGTGACTATAAATATTTAAAATTGTAGATCACTATGTTGTACATCTGCAACATGTAATTTGGTATGTCGCCTATACTTCAATAAAAAAGCAGATTGTACTTAAAAGTACTTTGTGTCTGCAGCTATTACATTATAAATGGCGCCAAAACATGGAAGGAGTGTTGTACCAGCATTCAAAACTATTTCCCAATTCAAAAAAGAAGTCTCATATTATTGATGAATTAGTGAAGTTATTCATATATCTTTGTTGTTTTACATTCACCTTGCTCATTAATTTAAGTGAAAATCTTAACAAATATTCACTTTATGACTATACTTGGTAGGCAATTGCAATCACAGGTTGGCCATGGAAATATTTTTTTCAGAAATCGATGGAAGCATTTTGTGAGATTCAATTTGCTATATGAAATTTACAATAGAGTATTACATATTGTATTTGCAAATTGCTCTCTACATATTTTTGTTATCATTAAAAATATATTCCTCATGTCCTCTGAGGCATACCTGGATAATAACTTAAGTACTCTGAGCTGCATGAATTTGTATTTTTTTCCAAAATATCAACAAACATAGCAAAATATTTTTTTGCTGTGTGGATGGTGACATAGTACAGTCTTAGTACAGTAAGGCCTTATACCAGTGCAGGTGGGGAGTGGATGAGCAGGAAGAGACTGGTCATACCCACCTGCCATGTGTTCCAATATGTTTAACCCCCAAAACAAAACCTAACGCAGTGAGGTGGAAACAGAGCTGAAACAGATGGAGCATGATTCTAGATGACTTACCTCCTTGCCCTGTGTTCCCTGAGAAGTACCTGTAACACTTTCTGTGCCCTAGAGGCCTGCCAGGCTTGAGAGAAAAGCCAGATCTTCCCAGCAGTGCACTTGCATACTAAGCTGACATCACTGGTCTCTAGGAAATCCCAGGAGCCACGCCTGCACTTGTACAAGTGGAAATGCACACCCTGGACTCTTCTACACGAACCAAACTCTGAGCCACACTGACATCTGGAGTCGGACCAGGGGAGGCGTGTTCACCCCAGCTTTCCTGGGCCCTCAGGAAACCCTTGTCCTCTTGACATGCTTCCCAGGTAACTAGAGCTGAAAGCATCACATACAGACAGTGCCAGAGTCAAAGCACTCAGTCTTCCACTGTCTGCTTGCCTTCTCTTTCCCCAGTCTTGTGCTGCGCCCAGTTTTGGGGCGTGAGTAGCAGGAGCTGTGGCACCACACTGATGTCCAAGCTGCTTAGATTTCCTGCTTTTGTTCATGTGGACATTTTCCTAAGGTGCAGTGAGAATGACCTCTGTTCTGGTGAATCGGTTATGCTGACATTTGGTGTTTAAGGAGAACAAAGGTGTGCAGAGAAACTAGACAACAAGGCTACAGAACACAGCGATCACTGAAGATCAACAGCTTCCTGCCAGGACAGCATCATGGCTCGTGGCTTTCAAGGGTTTGTATAGTGTGGACACAGAATTAATTTGTTTTATCTACTGACAACCCTACCACCACCAAAAAAAAAAAAAAAAAAACCAAAAAACCGAGACACATATAAATGTTCTTTTCTCAATAATTTTACAGAGGAAGCTAAAATGAAAAATGTATTATTCAAAGGAATTGGTGCTTAAACATTCATATATATATATATATGTGTGTGTGTGTGTGTTCATATATATATATGTTCATATATATGTATACATATTTCTCAAAGCATTTATTAGGAACGAATCACTAACATAAAATAAACATGTAAGGTGGGGGGGACAATTGCCCAAGAACATTTTAAGACTTTAGAAAGAAATTAATTATCTGCTTTGTTCTAAAATCTAGAACAACTCATTGCTTTGAAAAAATATTGTATCCCCTATTTTCAGAGTTTGTAATTACCGGTGGAAATTGTTACAAAGAAAATCAGGGTCCCTGCCAGTAGACTGGGGATTCCTTCCAATTCAAAGATCCTGAGATTTGTTCAATCTCCACATCACCTTCTTACTTAGCCTGTAGTGTGTCAGGGTTAGATTTTGTAAAAGGAATCAGTGCTTTATTGGACCTGGATAATACAGAATATTAAAGATGGAGTTCCCATCTGTCTTCGTTTTTGAACATCCAACGTTCACTTTAATAAAATCAAGACCTAGGGACACAGTTTATGACATGTTGCAACTGCCAGGCAGGGCTGAGTGCAGACTGCTCTCAGGAGTGACCACGCCTTGGCCTGCCAGCCTTCAGAGCTGGGGTTGTGCTCACATCAGGAGCAACTGAAGTGGGGAAAAGAATCTGTGCCTCTCCCATCCAGCTGCTGCCTTTGAAGCAGAAGATGTCAACACAGGTGGGTTTGCTCCTTTTTCTGCATTTGTAGATGAGCCCAGGATTTCTTTCCTTTTCTGTCTTAGTTTGAAAAACCTAACGGTAATAATTTTGGTTTCCAATTTGCAAACATGCCATTACTGACAGGATTGAATGTGAACAAAATTCTCAGGTATTTGGAATTTATCACAAAACCCCCCACTTCTGAAACAAATGTTTCTGGGTCACCAGATCAGAGAAACAAGAGCCCTTCTTTATTGCCACTACCTAGATGTTTTCCTGTCCTGTAATTGTATAAACCCTACAACTAAAGATCATCCATCTGTTCTAACAGCTGCTTTGTGCCTCTTCCAAAATCCAAAACTGGACTTTGAGGTTGAGAACAGCAGCATAATTTAGGCAAGCAGGGGGCCTTCCCAAGTAGGGAAAGGGATGTGGGTAACACTGCTAATGGGGGTTGCAATGACCGCCCTTAGCAAGACAGTGGAGAGCAACTGCGTCTCCCAGGGAAGACCCAGAGTGACAATGGGCATTGCCCATCAAGGTAATGCTGCCTGGTGTCATTTAAAGGAGTGTGTGTGTGTGTGTGTGTGTGTGTGTGTAGAACTTAATACTGGGAATTAAGCTTTGTCTGTCTTAAATTAGTGCAGGTTAAATCTAATCTACATTTACAGCGTTATCAGCAGGATCTGATTAGAGCATATTGATGACACAATACCCCCGTGCATCTAGTGCTTAAAAATTAACTTGTGAGAGTGTTAGGGAAGAGAAGAATGGAGCGAATGTGGCAATATTTATTATTTACAAATGCCGGTAGACATGTAGTTTGCACATGCATGATAATCTCTTAGTGGAGGGCACATGCAACTGTTGGCATCTATTGAGAGCTTCGAGAAGAGAAGCATCTGTCCACTAATGAGAACTTTCCACTATGGAAAAGGAGAATGTGACCAGCGGGGCTTCACAAAGTAGAGAACAGAGCCAACCCTGGGCCCACCCAGCTTACCCAAGACCGCAAGAGATGCCCACACTAGTGAAGTGTTTTAGTTTACTGTTGAATTTTGCTAACTTTTTTTAGAATCTCTGGACATGAAGCAAAAAATAGACATAATCACTTTACAAGCCGATTATCTCCAAAGATAGTTTGCTTTATAACCAGACATATTATTCAGTAACATTTGTTTAAAAATTGTAAACTGAATTAATTATATCTTATCTCATTTAATGCTCAAAAGTTGAAAAAATTCTTATGTAGTTTAAAAAAATAAATAAATACAATATAAGAGAGGTGAATTGCGGATGAAGAGAGCTCCCCTGGTCTGCGCAGGTGCTCACACAGATCTGAATCTGCAGCTGGGTCCTCTGACCCTGCGCTCTTCCTGTGATAACATAGCGGCCTTTTCCTGGACTAAGTCTTCTGGGCAGGCATTTCTTGAAACAGTGCTTTGCAGTGCACCAAATGAAGCAGAACAATGTGCCCTGAATATCTGATAAAGGAAAATGTAACATGTGAAAGTAGACAAGACATGTCAGTGACAAAGATAAATGAAACACTTCATTATGAAAGTTTAATGGGGTAAAAATGAAAAATTTACACTTATTATTTCATAGCTCAATAGCCTTATTGCAAAATGTGCTTGCTTACTGAGACCCTATGCACTCCAACTGGGAAAACAGCAGTAGCAGAACGAACGATATGGAAAGTTGCTGGGAGAGGGCACGGGGCCTCGGCCGCCTCACCTCAGGCTCCCAGGGTCAGAGCACTTCCATGCTGGCGTGATAAGAACAATTAAATAATCCAAAGTTATTGAAGCTGGAAAACCTGTCCACTCACTAAAATTTTCAGTGGCTTCCAGGCTCTATGTAAGCATTTGGGCTTGACTTTTTCTTATCAGTTGAGTGAAGGAAATTTGTAGATCCCTGGAGGCTCTGAAAAATTGCAACTTTATGCACAAGAACTGCAGTTGCCCACAGCTCTGAAGTCCTGGTCTTCTACCCGGGCCACCAGAGCTCCTCTATTCAGGGTCCCACAGCCCTAAGGGAGTGCAGCCTTCATGACATGCTGCCATCAGGAAGACCTTTCTTTATATCATCCAAGTCTAATCATGCTATCATTTTAAATCTTCCATTATCCACCCATCGTTGTCTAGATAAAGTGAGACCAAACTCCTCAACCTGATGCCATCCATACACATCCTTTCAATCTGGTCCTTGGACCTCGGTCTCAACGATCACAGGCCCCTCCTCCACCTTTTGTGGGCCGGTCATGATCACCAGATGGTGCTTTGACTCTTCCGTGTGTTCTCACAGACCTCCAGGCGTGTTTCTGTGCTGATGTCTGGGCTGGATCATATCTTCCTGGGACCAGTGGCTAAGCACCTCTCCTCTGGGACAGGTTTAGCATCATTAAGAGAACAAGGTTTGGAATCTGTAAGACCTTGTCTTAATTCCCAACTTCATCGCTTACTAATTGGGCATGTCAATTAATCTTTCTAAGTTTTAGCCCCTTTAAATTGTGAATAAACATATTTAATTCTAAGGGATATTGTTGAGAATAAATATAATGAATGGAAGGCATCTAAATCAATGCCTGGCACAAAGAAATTATTCAATAAATATTAGCCAGTATATTTACCATTATTATTATTAGGTTAGACCCAACTCTAGCCTTTCCTCCTCCAGAAAGAGTTCTCTAAATATCGCATGTCTCCTCAAACCCTAACCCACCCATTCCACTGGAGGAATTGAGAGTTCGACATATAGCAGCTTTTTAGTGGCCGGATTGTGACAGTGTCTCGTTGGCTGGGCTCTTTCCAGGCAAGAAGAGGAAGTCTTTCTTCCTCGTGTTGAGCTCTGCTGTCATCGTGGGGCATGGGAGCTCCCCCTCTGGCCTCCTGACTCTATTTTGACTGAGGTTTCTGTTTATTAATTTTTACAATGTGTATGCTCACATTGGCGGAATATGTTGCCATAATTCTTGAACATATTAAAGTATCTTAAATGCATTTTTTAAATGCAATATCTGCCTTTCAAGTTTTTGTTTTTGTTTTTTGCCTTTGCACTAAATTCTTAGAGTTAAGGCTCAGCAAAAAATTGCATTCCCAAAACTTGGAATAACTATTTTAATCCTTCAATTTTCTGCCTTTTCTTGGAGTTAGTTGCATTTTTTTCTTCTCTTCCTGCTTGCTTGTAAACTTCCAGAAAACAGCAGATGAGTTTGTATAAAACTCTGTAACCTTCACAATTTTTTGCACATTATATTTCTGGGTTAAATATTTGTTAAATGACTTATTGACAGATTGACTAAGAGACCGATGATTGAAACGTTATATATTAGGATAATATAGTTTGTCTATAATTAACTGATAGATGAGTAGTAGCACTTATCTCTTGCAAAAATCTTTTGAAAGTCGTAGAAAAAGTGAAAGTTGCAGCATGCGTTGTTTTTCTGCCTGCAGAATGAACAGCAACCTGCCCTGCTCTTCTGTCATTAAAAATAGCCGTAGTGTAACTGTGGGAATAGACGCTTTTGCCTTTCCAGGATCTCCAGTACGTAGGTTGCCTGCTGAGGAGTTATTTTTCTTGATTTTTATCGTGCTTTCTGGTCAGGCACCAAAAGGAATCTTAATACACAAAGCCTTTAGTTTTTGTTCTTTGAGAACATGTCTGCAGCAGCTACTCTTAGAAACGTCTGTGGGCGGCTGAGGCCCACCTCTATGTAGAGCGAGTCACCACTGCCTCACTAATTATGCACTATTCTGACTGTAGATTGTGGGTCTAAATATCTACAAAACCGAATCCAAGGAACCTGGAGGCTAATTGGGCTGAAAACATCCCTCTGCGCAAGCTGAAGGCAGGAGATACGCAGTCAATTAAGCTCTAATGGGCAAACCCGGCAACCCTGGCTCCCCTCGCCCCATGACAGCCAGGCTCAACGTGCCAGCTTCAAAACAGTGTTCACCAACTGCACGCCCGCCTCACTCCCAGAAGCAACTCCCTGGTAAGTTCTGCTGCTCTACTGTCAGGATTTCCTTTTCAGAAACATTAGTTATTAGTGGTTCTTTCAAGAAATACTTGCTTGTGAGGCACCACGATGGCTCCGGGGTGACAAGGAGAATTTGCTCACAGAAGCCTGCCTCCTAATGGGGGAGAAACAGACACAGTACACAGTTAGAAAAAGCGTCTGATGAAGGATGGAGACAAAACAAGGATGCGTGCAGAACAGCTCTGGGCTTTGGGTAACGGCCGTCTTTAATTTCCATTCCAGGGTCTTACACGGGTCACACGGCAAAAGGAAACATCAGACAGAGAGTTCACTTCTGCCCTTTCCCTGAAGCTTCTGGTTAAGTCTAGAAGGTATCAAACGGCCGCAGGATAGATAAGACACAGAACATTAACTCAACCTGATGGGTATTTGAAACAGCCTTGCATAGAGACCAATAGATGTATTTGTCCAACACACGTTGACAGTGGCTGAGATGTTCTGTGTGGTCTTCTAGGCATTGGGGATCGAGCACTGAACTCAATCAACAGTGACTCTGTTCTCCAGGAGTGTCTCACGGGGAAGTGGGCAAGGGGGGCAATAAATGAATAAATAAAGGAATATATGGTACTTCAGGAGGTGAGTGTCATGGAACACACAGAGCAAGGTACAGAATGCGGTTTGCCTGGGTTTGAGGGGCTCCCAGGTCATGGGACTTTCAGGGCTGAAACTGGGAAGTCCTGCTCATCCAGGGTGACTTTGTCATCCTAGCTATAGTAGACATGGAGGAATCAAAGGTGACTCTAAGGATCTGGGCCAATGTGAGGATGGACTTGCCATTTAACAGAAATGGAGAAGACTGGAGGGTTACAGAGATGGTGACAGAAGGAGGGCAGAACCAGGATTACGTTTGTGACATGTGAAGTTTAAGATGCTCATTGCTCAGTGATTATGCTGGGTTGGTGATTAATTACAAGCCTGAATTTCAGGGAAAAACATCAAGGTAAGATAAATAAATTTGGGTGCCATCAGACCATAAACACATAGCATTTATTGTATTAAAACAACTGGGCTGAACAAAATGGCTGAGGGGTGTAATTACAAGATGGATCTGAAGCTTGAGACCTGGGGACCTCCAACGTTGAGAGGTCAGAGACGGAGCAAGATGGAGGAGCCAGTGAGCAACAGGAGAGTCAGAAGAGAGAGTCTCAGAGCCCAAGAGGGACGAGGGAAAGAGTGCCTCAAAGCATAGGAGGCGGGGCTTTTCTTCAACTGCGTATAAGTCAGGTGATAGGGGGTTGAGAACTGACCCCTCAGGGGAATCTGACAATCGTGGACGATGGAGTGGATTGGATCTACTTGAGAATCAGAGGAGAGGAATTGGTGCCTGTGAGTTTGGGCAATTATTCTGAGGAGTTTGTGATAACAAAGAGGTGGTAGTTAGGAGAGAGAGGCTTAAGAGGTATTTTTCTTTCCTCTTTTGATGATGGGCAACGAAGCAGCAGGCTTATGCTGATGGTCCAGAAGGGGAGGAGACGTGATGATGCAACAGCGATGCTCCTGAGTGAGTCAAAGGGAAGGGGGCGTAGTGCGCAAGAGGGGGGACGATCTTAGACGGGAGGAGGGACAGTTCATGCTTGGTTACAGTGGGAGGGGTGACCGGAGTATATGGTACAGATGCAGAGAAACTGTAGACAGCAATTCTCTGTTTTCTCAGTGAAGCAAAAATGTCAACTGGGCGTGAGAAGGTGTTGGAAGTTTGAGGAGAGAGAAACTGTGAGAGAGACCCAAGGAGAGGGGAGCATTGGATGACTTACGGAGAAGTCAGAAGACTGCTAAAAAGCACAAAAGGTCAATCATAATTTAAAATAAGACTAGTCAAAGTGGCTGCATTTGACACATAGATTCAAGTGCGGGGCAGGCGGAGGACTGCATTTAATCAGAGCTGGTGTCTTACCAGACTAGACTCTTGCTCTTAAGCATTGGAGAGAGCATATCATATTATAATGAGGGACTGTGAAACCTAAGACATTAAGGAGAGGGTCCCAGGTGTGAGACTCAGGGTCACTGAAACGCATCAGAGAAAAGACAGGAGGTGTTTACCATCAATGGCTGTAGTTGAGATCCAGGGGGACGTGCAGGCATTGATAACGATGAGATTGATCACAGGAGAGGAAGACAAAATCATAAGAAGGGAAAGAAATTGACCTAAGCGGCCAGAATATTACAAGGGTCATTTGTGAGAGTGTTTTCAAACATCAGTTTATAATCATTAGTGGGCTATGATGTAAATTGAATGGGTACTGAAAAATCTTTTTTTTTTTTTGAACTACAAGAGAGAGTAGAGTTAGAAGAGATTAGAATAGAATAGAATAGAAATACATGAGTTCACTGCACCGAATATGAATAAGGATTGTTTTCTGACGTGTGTGTGTAGCTCAGTCACGATACGACTTACTGCTTCCTGATTGCACGCAGGGGTCTCTGTAGTGATGTCTGAGAGCTATTGCTCTATGTGATTCTCAAAATAATCATAATAATGGCAGGAGTGCTGAAAAAAGCACTGATGAGCTGGAAGTCACAATCTTCCAGGAATGATGGAGGGTGCCTGGGGCTCTGTGTCTGACTACGTCAGGAAGAGGTCCATACCATGGGGCTGTAAGAGGAGGGGGGACCACGACCTGGAGTTGGCCGTGATGACTTAAGGCGATCATCTCCCTCTACTCCAGGCACAGTGATGAGAAAGGAGGGAGAGAAAGCAGCTGGTACTGGCGCAGGTTGCAGGCAGAGTCCCACCCTCAAGACAGAGCTGGCCTTATGCAGGGAATTACAAATGCACGTGCCTTTTCAAATCAATATGAGTCATCAAAGAAGTGTGTCACTTAACAGTGGCGAATTCCGCAGTTTCCCCCTCGGGCTGGGGATAGCATGTGTTCCCCCTCCCTTGCTCCGGAGGTGCATTTCATACTTCCTTGGACTACTGTGAGAAGCACTGACCTACTGGGAGGTGGAGTCATGTGTTTTGAATGCCCAGCAAGTGCCTGGTAGTCCTTAGTTTATTTTCAGAAATGCAGTACGCAAAAAATACTGTTCTAATTGTAGACATAAAGAGACTGAGACAGCATTTGCGTTTTGTAAGATTGTATATCAGCAGTGGCAGAGGCACAATTAGAATGCACATCTGTCTGACCTCAAAGCCCAGGCTAATTTTACTCTGCCACCTCGTGGATTGGAAATATCTCGTGCCCACCCATCCTCAACATAGCCCTGGACGGAGTGCCACAAGGGGTGGCTGCTTGACTGGTCCGCCCACAGCGAGCACAAATATCGTATTAATATCGTATTAGTCAGATGGTGTTCATCCAGGTCAGGTTTTAATATAGCACAGTATTTGTAATTGCTGTTATCTATCCAGACTTTAGGGAGAGGACAAAATGATTCAGCAGGGAAGACTAAGTAGGAACAGCATGCTTTTTATTGCATATATTTATAAATCATTTCTAAAGGCTCTATGGGGGGGCTCATACCTGTCCCCAGTTTCTTATTGGTGCAGAACTGACAATGGCTGCTGATTGAACTCCATTCTTTTTTTTTAAACAAATTAATTAATTAACTTATTTATTTACTTATATTTATTTTTTAAGATAATTTTTTTTAAGTACAGTCAGTTACAATGCATCAGTCTCTGGTGTACAGCACAGTGTCCCAGTCATGCATATACACACATACATTCATTTTCATATTCTTTTCCGTTGAAGGTTATTACAAGATATTGAACATAGGAGCGCCACGTCTTCATGGCGAGCAGAGGAAGGTAATCACGAAGCTGACTGTGTCCAGTGTCCTGCTGTCCGGTGTCATGTTAGGAGACCTCGTGTAAGTGTCAGGAGCGTCTCATCCACTTTTCTCTTTGGGAATGTCAGACTTCTAAGGTTTTCCAAGCTGTAATGTCCAAATAAATGGGGACTAAGAAAGAGACACACAATCACCTGATTTAGAGCCCAGAGCTGATTCCGTAGCAGACGCAGTGGATGCTGGTCACTGGAAGCTCTCTCTCGGGCTCGTTTTATCCTTTTACACACAGCACATGCTCTTTCCCTTCAAGACAGTCTTTGTGGCATAAACTTCTCAAATGCCTCCCCAGGGTTTCCTTAAGGTGGAGTGGATTAGATATGTGTGGCTCCTGCCCCGACAGGCATATGGTTCTCATGGCAGTGCTTCTGCAGCTGAGTGGAGGTCTTGTTGCCAGAAGTGGGGGAGGAATCAACACAGCACAGGACAGAGACCTGCACTGTCCCCGGGCCAGGCTCCCCCTGTGCTCTCGGGTGGCTTCCCCGCTGTGATGACAAGAAAGCAAAGCGTCCACCTCAGTGCCTGTCTTCCTTCTTCTCCAGGATGAGCAGTGACGACCCCAGCTGTTCTCCTGAATTTACTCATTTAAATCCATTTCCTTTCCCCTGCTAACCTTGCTGCCTTTTCCCATTTTCTACTGCATAAGTCACCGCCCACCAGCGCTTCTTGGCCTACAGAGGGCGCTGGTGAATGTTGACAAGGAGTGATCTTCAGGACTGTCTTCCTGCTCGAACCCCAGGACCTGCTTTTTCTGTCCAGTCCTCTCACCCCATCACCCGACACTGAGAACACAGATTTGCCCACTTCTTGCTCCAAAGGTTTCGTTACTGAAGACTTGGTCGTGTTTCTACCATTGCTCAAAGAACAGTGTTTAAGTGTTGAATCCTTATCAATGGATGGATTTTGTAGCAGTCTCGACTTCCCCTCAATATGTGACACAAATCCTTGCCACCTGTGGTATTAGATTCCTGGGACTGCAGTAACAAACCACTACAAACTTAGTGTCTTAAAACAACAGAAATGTGTCCTCTGACAGTTATGGAGGCCGGAAGTCCAAAAGCAAGGTGTCTGGAGGGCCAGCTTCTCCTGGAAGTTTCTAGGGGAGGGTCTTTTCTTTCCTCTTCCAGCATCTGGTGGCTGCTGGCATCCTGGGGTCCTTGGCTTGTGGCAGCTTCACTCCAGCCTCTGCCTCCATCTTCACATGGTCTTCCCTGCATCTCCCTCTGCGTCTTCTTTTCTGTCTCTTACAGACGGACTCATCACTGGAAGTAATGCCTCCCCTGACACAGGATCATCTCACCTCAGTGTCTTTTCCTTAACATCCTCAAGGACCCTCATTCCACATAAGGTCACATTCTGAGGATCCACGTGAACGTATCTTTTGAGATCACCATTCAACCCACTGCACCTGTTTTTGTAGTTGGCGGAAGGTCACGTGATGCCAAAACTTGGGGTGCACCTGCGTACGCTCCTCTGAGCTTGGCTTCTCAGTGGTGTTCTCTGTTCTTTGTGGCATGCTGGATGTGCTGTGACTGTTGGAAGGAACTTTGAACACTTTCTGGTGGAAACAAGTCACTCTTGGCTTCAAGTCCAAGACGAAAAGGGCAAGAATATAAATACATACATATGAGCTTGTGCAAGTGTGTATGTGTGTGTATAAACACTCGCACACGCGCGTGCAGGTATAAATGGCAGGGTATGCGGGTTATGGTTCTCTCTTTGAAAACCCACTAAACATTCACCAGGAAGCAAAGCTGGGGAGGGGGCTCAGGGTGTTGCTGTTTAACCACTTCCTATTCCAGGCACTGTGTGCTCCCCACGCCAAACCTGAAGTGCAGAGAGACCAGGCTAACAACGGCGGCCACGGCGGTGGAGGGAGTTAAGGTTCAGCAAGCCAGCGGGTGTGCTCCTCCTCTGCCTGAACTGCCTGGAGCCCCATCATTAACACCACCTTCCTTTCTCACACCTGCCCTTTCCTTATGCGGCTGATGATTCTAAGCTAAGGCCCCAAGAATCCGGTCACATGTGATCTCTTGCCATGAGTGTGTCAGTTACCTCAATGAAAACTGAGGAAAGGGAGGTAGTAGGCTTTAAGATTATTAAATAATTGGATCCCTTGACAATTTGTACGCCTATCTAATTGTTTTAAAATGGGTGTTACTGAGCACATACGCACAACCGGAAGGTCAGGCACCAATGACAGCTTTCCAAACACTCACCCGCGTCACAACTAACCACGTGCTTGTTCCTCTCTCCCCACTGAACACCAAGGTTTTAAAATCAGGGCCAGAGTATCACTGTACTGTCAGTGCTTAGTACAATCCCTGATATAAAATAGATACTTCTCAAGTGAATGAATGAATGAATCTGAGATTGACTGAAGGAGACGTGGTAATGTGGATACCAGAGGACAGGCACTGAGAGTAGCTTTATATAGGATTCTTCACTTATTTTCCAATGATATGAAACTAAAAGAGGAAGATTCCTTGTAGATGGAGAGATGGGTAAGGTAAGTTGAAGTTAGTGATTTGCTGTCTGGTGGCCTCTGTTCTCCCTGTGAAGTAAGAAGGGAGGTTATCTTCTAAAAGTAAGGTAGCAAACAGTGAGATATGTGGCTGGAAGCAAATAAGACTTGGAGAACAAAGATAGAGAGACAGGGAGAAAAATTGTGTTTAATCTGATTTAATTTTCTCCAGCGGTATCCAGTGACTACAGTTGTTTATTATGTTGCTGACTGGTCAGAAAAAGTGGATGTTGCATTAATCAAAGGCTGAAAATTTACCAAGTGGGTATGATAATGGAGGGTAAAGCAAGACAGCGACTGAAGTAGAGCATCCCGAGTCCCAGGGATAGAGGGGAAAGAAAGCTAACGTGGAGAGAGAGATGGCAGTAATTGGGCTGCTTAAAAATCTTTATATCATTGGCAATGGGAGCTTGAGGATAGCAGTAAATTTTTGTAGTAGAGAGTGTAAGCGTGAGAAAAAGATCTAATATGTTTATATAAAAATATTTTTAGGCAGGGCTGAAGACATGACTATGATTAGAAAACACTGGGATGAAGACTATATAGACTTCTATTTCTAGCCAGCTAACAGGCAGCGCTTAGAGAAGCCTCTCCTGGTAGTGAATGTTCAAATGCCTGACTGAGACGCAGACAAGTAGGACATTTTTTTTTTTCAGGAACTAGACATTTAAGACAAGTAAAATCATGGAGATAAGAGAGTACCAGAGCCAGAATTTGTCCTACTTGATCTGCCAATCCCTGCTGACTTAGGAAATGAGTTTTTAACAAGCCCCTATAACAGGGATGGTGAACAAAACATGAGATTCGGACAGAGTAGGAAGTCAGCTCAGAAATGCCCATTTAATGCAAGACTATTAAAAGAAGGACTTCATTGGGTAAGCTTGTTATACAAGGCAGAAAGGGACAGGTAGGTCTTCTCCCCTTGACTACGGACAGGAAGGGGGTTGGTCCAGGAGCCCCTGGAAAACATTGTTTCAGACAGTTAGCCATGTACAAGAGAGCCCTTGTGGAAGTTCAGGTTTCCAGAGAAGTTCCAGCACATCACTGAGGCAAAGCCATATGAGCTTGGATCACTGGAGCAGATCAGTGCATCACCCCTCCTCCAAGATAGCATGGCTTAGGGTCAAGACAGGTCTTCTCAGCCCACAACCTCTCATGGGGGAAGGTGAGAGCATGTAAATAAGCCCCTGGATTTCCTGTGTAGGACACAGACAAAGAGGCCCATTTCTCTCTCACTCCATCCAGAGTACTGACTCATAAGCTGAATGACTCAGAGTCAGGAAAGGCTGGAAAGGACTCTTGGGGGTCTTAAAAAGCACAGATCTAACTGACTGCATCAAGGACTTCATCAAGAAGATTGGCTGCAGGATGCTGGGAGTGCCTTTCCCTTAAATTCCCCCAACTGGCCCAGGGGAACCCTCAGCGCTCTGTGCACCTTGCACCTCATACCCACTATGTCTGGCTTCCTATGTGCACTCCTGGCAGTAAAAGCAAGAGCACGTTTTGACAGAGAGCTGGTAAATATGACCAGAAAGCTGGCCTTAATCTTTAGGTTAGGATGAGACCACAAACTTGACCTTTAGCACTACTTTGAGAAAACAAAAGAGGCTATCAGCTCTTGGCTGGCGTGTTGCAGGACTGAGAGAAGGCATACAAGGTTAATATGCCACAAGAGAAAACAAGAAGCGTGGAGCAGATGTGCATCCATAGAAGGTCTGAAAAAGCCTCCAGAGCCTTAGGAGGGCTCATGGAAGGTATTTCTCTCTCCAAGCCAGGTCACAAAGACGGGAGGAGAGGACTGCTACTCCAAATGTGAAGACAGCAAAATAAAGCTTCTAGGTATATGAAAAATCAAGGAAACATGACACTACCAGAATTCACAATAATCTTCTAGTAACTGATTCCAAAGACATGAAGCTCCACAATTACCTGATAAAAAGTTCAGAATGGCCATTTTAAGGAAATGGTCCAAAAAACACAGAAATAGAATTCAACAAAATCATTAAAACAATATATGATAAAAATGAGAAGTTTAACAGAGAGATAGACTTTATTAAAAAGAACCAAAAATTCTAGAGTTGAAGAACACAATGAATGAAATAAAAATATGCAAATTACGAGTATCAAGAAGATATGTAAATGCCCAAAAGACACATGAAATAAATGCCCAACGTTACTAATCATCAGGAAAGTGCAAATCAAAAACACATGGAGTTATCACTGCACACCTGTTAGAATGGCTCTCACAAAAAAGACAAGAGATAACAAGGGTTGGTGAGGATGTGGAGAAAACAGAACACTTGTACACTGCTGGAGAGAATGTAAATTGGTGCAACTATGGAAAACATGTTTCTCAAAAAACTGAAAATAGAACCACCATATGATTCTGGATAAATATACAAAGAAAATGAAATCAGGATCTCAAAGCTATACTTGCACTCCCATATTTATTATCACATTATTCACAGTAGCCAAGATATAAAAACAATGTAAGTGTCCATCAGTAAGTGAATAAAAAAAGTGTATCTCACACACACACACACACACACACACACACACACACACACACACACACACAATGGAATATTATTCAATCATGAGTCACAAAGGGAAATTCTGCCATTTGCAACAACACTGATGAATCTTCAGTGGATTACGCTAAGTGAAGTAAGTCAGACAGAGAAAGATAAATACTGCATGACCTTATTTAAACATGGAATCTAGAAAAGCCAAACTCATAGAAATAAAGAGTAGAATGGTATTTGCCAGGGCTCAAGATGAGGGAAATGGGGATATTTTGGTCAAAGAGTACAAACATTTAGTTATAAGATGAAGGAGTTCTGGGGATCTAATGTACAACATGGTGATTACAGTTAACAGTCCTGCATTATATACTTTAAAGTCACCAAGAGAGCAGATTTTAGATGCCCTCACCACAAAAAAAGAAAACATAATAATTTAGTGACATGATGGAAGTGTTGGCTAAACTATGGTGGTAGTCATTTTGCATCATATAAGTGTATCCAATCAATAAGTTGTATACCTTAGACTTATACAATATTATATATCAACTATAGCTCAGTAAAGCTGGGAAAAATAAATAAACTAAAATATGAAGTATTAATCATGGAGCGAAAATTTATCAAAATTGATCATGGTGGCTTGAAAGGAACAAAATAGGGGAAAGGGTATAGCTCAGTGGTAGAGTGCATACTTAGCATGCAGAAGGTCCTGGATTCAATCCCCAGCACCTTCACTTAAAAAGTAAATAAATAAACCTAATTACCTCCCCCGACCCCCTGCAAAACAATTTTTTAAAAGAAAAAGAATAAAATATAAATTCTAGAAATTAAAAATATAGTAACTAAAATTAGAAAAATAATTGGACAAGTGCTCTGGCAGATTATTTGTCAAAATGACCTCCCACAAACCATGTTCTCAGGTGGCCCCTTTTCACTTTGACGCTGAGCTTGACCAATAGAACAGTAGCAAAGATGATACAAACAGAGATTTGCAAGGTGATTTCATGCTTGCATACTGAAGTGGCACTGTTCATGTTCTTAGGAACTTTCCACCTACCATCTTTTCCATGAGCACAGCTTGATACTGAGGGAAATACAGCCAAGTGATTCCCAACACTCCAACTTATATCTAAGTGTTCCCCAACACTCTAGGTTCCATTAAGCCAGCCTCCAGACATGTGAGTGATATGTTCCTAGATGTCTGAGACCCAGTGAAGCTGTGGCTCACAGTAGAAATCAGACACTATTCCAGACCAGGAGAATGACACAATTAACCCAGAAAATTGTGAGGTATATTAAATGTTTGTTGTTTTAAGCCACCAATTTTTCATTAAAAACTAATTGATACAACAATGTAGAGCAAATGGAAGATTAGACACAGTTAAAGAGAAAATTCAGACCTAGAAGATCTGAAGAAAGTATCTAAAATGCATCCTAAAGAGACTAAGAGATGGAAAAGATGAGAGAAGGTTACACAGAGGAGAGAGTGAAAAAGTCCCATATGTGTCTAATCAGAGTTCCCCAGGAGAGAATAGAGGTACAGGTAAGAAGAAATATTTTGAAGAGATAATGGCTGAAAACTTTTCAAAATTGCTGAAAAACACTGATCTTCAATTAATCCTTGGTTCAGGAAGCCAAATGAATCCTAAGAACTAGAAAGTAGAATGGCAGCCACATTTAGACACATCAAGGTTAAAATGCAAAACACCCCCCCCCCTTAAAAGAAAAAGATTGTAACAAACCACAAATTGAGGAGAATTCTCAAAATAACTGGGCTTCACTCTTCAAAAGTGTCTTATGAAAGACAAAGAAAGACTGAGGAATTCTTTCAGATTAAAGGACACTAACGAGCATAATTAAAAGCTAAAAAAAATTAAAATTGAATGATAACAACAATGCTAATTAAAACTTATGAGATGCAGCTAATAAGACACTTAAATTCTCATTGTCTTAAATGCTTTTATTATGAAATTAGAAAGACTGAAATGAATAAGTGAAGTATTCAACTTAACATATTAAAAAATAACACAGAGAAAATAGAAAAAAGCAATTAGAGTGGAAATTAATGAAATAGAGAACAAATATAACATTAGAGAGAATCAACAGAAGCTAGAGAGTGAATCTTAAGGACACTACTAGAATTGACAAATCTTTGGAAACAGCAATCAAGAATAAGAAAGAAGATACAAAACTAACAATAGTAAAAATGTTAAGAACATATCTCCAGATGTATCTGAATAAAACATTTGTAAGCAATTCAGATGGATACATTTGAAAATTTAGGTAAATGTAGAAATTCTAGAAACTTTTAAATTACTAAATCTGATTTGAGAGGAGAAAGAAAATCTCACCATTAAAGTAATTGAATCAATAGGTAAAAGTCTTCCTCTCCAAAATTTTTTCAGACCCAGAGAGTTTTTACAAGCAAGTTCTAACAAACATTCAAGAAACAATTATTTCCAAACTTTACCAAGGTCTTTTAGAGAGTATAGAAATAAGTATGACCTCCCTAATTCAGTCTTAAAGGCCACTGTAAACTTGAGTTGTTGTTGCTGTTTTTTTTTTTTAAAGAAAAGCACAACGGGAAGATTATAGGCTATTCTCACTTACAAGGAAAGATGTATTAATCTTAAAGAAAATAATTAACCAAATTTGTGATGTATAATCTGACGTATTGTGACCATACTTCATTTATTCCACAATGCAAGGTTGGTTCAACATCCAAAAAAATATTCTAACGTAAAGCTTTTCATTAAGAGAATAAAAGAAAACATCAGAGGAAGAATAAGTTTTCTGGGAATAAGTTGAGAATGTTAATCAAAATAAAATGAAAGAACTTTATCAATTTTAAAGATTGATGGAGGAAAGCAGTGTGTGCTTGAGTCTGGGGCGGAGAAGTCAGAGCAGTACAGGAACGCGAGTACAAGGTAGCATGGTTGTCTCCGTGGCTTTTCATTGCAGAGAACCACCAGAAAACAAGGCATGAAGAATCCTCCTTTCCCGAAAGAGCTCAGGCTGAGGTCTCATCCCACATGGTCTGGCACCTGACTCAGCGTCAGAGGGCTGTTGGCATCAGCAGCTGGTGGTCTGCCTGGTTTGCAGGCCCTGAGAAAGCTGCAGCTTAAAAGTAAGAATAATCCCTTGAAATCAGCTTTCATCCCCAAGGTTCCTATTGAAGATTGTTTATATCAGTTGTTCCCCAAAGCCACGTAGTAGGTCCAGGACATTTTCACAAGTACGTGGCATCCTTCCTATAAAAGTCCTTGAGTCCTCTGTCTTGGTGATTAAGGCCTACGAGTCACACAGCCCCAGCCGCAGTAGCCAAGGGGTACAGAGCATCAGAAGCCACTCTCCTACATTTCTTGATAAAGAGATACCAGATTTTCAGAGGAAATGTAGTTACAAGAATAAGGGCCTTAATTTATGTCAATTTACCTGGAATTTGTGGACCAAATTCATTGAATAGCATTGAGTATTGCTTCAATTTTCATCATTATACCTACATCAAACAATTTTCTAAAACGACTGTGACAAATATGGTCCTGGAAAAAGTCGAACACTCAGTCTCCCATTTCGTGTGGCACTGTTGAACACAGGTCCCCAAACTGAAGACAAAATGACAAACATATATCAAAAAATTACATCTTATAAAATGTCAAGAATTTTATGGCGAAAACTGTCTGCATTTGAATTTAAAATATAAGGAACTCTCTCTTTTTCCTCTTTTGAGATCATACACTTCTAGATTTTCAGGTCTTATAGTAAACTTTATTTTATGAAATGGTGATGATAGTAAGTGGTCACTTTTATATAAGGACTTCCTTAACAAAGTAAATAATGGCAGATTTGTATTATATTCCATTTTTAATTTATGGGTTCCTGAAACTGAAAAATCTAAGATCTAAAAATCTATACTTTTAATAATAACTCTTATTACAATGAATCCTATTAATTTAAATATACGTCTCCCCCAAGTGTTATGAAACCCCTTAAAGATGCAAACTGCAGCCTGCTCACGCAAGACCTGAGCGAATGCTTGCGCACGGGGAATGCAGCAGAAGGCACTTTCCACAGGGGAGACAGCACGTGTTTTCTTTTGTTGACTCATTCAGGGGACTTTGCCCCATCTAATCAAGAACCCTGGGCAGTCAGAAAGAGGGCTCACCACAAGCAGTTGTGGTAGCGAGCCCGCCGCTGCCCTGGGTGATAGGCTGGCCCTGCACTCAAGACCTCGCAGCAGAATCAAGCCCTAGCCACAGAGTGAGCTGCGCCTCTCTCGTCTAATTTGTGAGCCCAGCCCTCAGAACTGTCTAGAGCAGACCTCCCGGGACCCCACGGCCCCTTCCCCAGGCCATCCTTGTGTCTTCCTCTCGGGAAAACTCACCCAGGCAGCAGCTGGGATTGCACGAGTGGATCCCACCACGTTGGTATGAGCTGCCATCTCCTGGAGTTTGTGCTCCTGTCATAGGGAGCTTATGGAAAAACAAAAACAAAAACAAAAAAACGTTGATAGCCTTCCTTCCAGGGGATTCCTGAGGCTGCTGGGGGTCTTCACAGGAAAATTGTTTAAGATAGGGATGAAACACACTTTGGACATCATCCCCTGCAGGCAGTAGGCAGCCACCTTCTCCTTTAGCTATCTGTCCATCCCCTGATTTCTCTAAACCCTACCCTACACCATCTAAATCCATAATCAGATGCTGGCTATGAGGAGCATTTACACACGCAATGACATCGGTGTTCCGTTCTCTGTGGTGAGAACACCTCCTGTCCACTGGGGTCAATAAGAAACATCTATGTACCGGAAAAAAAAAAAGAAAGAAAAAAATACACCTGCTTTGCTTATGTGTATTTCACAGATTGTACAAAGTGAGATATTCTCCCTATAAATATCTGTCTCTTCTCTGAGCAAAGAAAAGCAGGTTTCCTATCGTGACATCAGCCTGGGTACATCCTCGCCTCCGCTTTGCTCACAGTCTTCAAGACTGCAGCTCCTGAGGGCCCCAGACGGCCTCGCGCACTCCTACGCTGCTGGTGGGCTGGGAGGCCCTGAGCCAGATGGGTCTGCAGTCAGTCTGGAAGCCGCACCTCTTACCTTCTGTCTACACTGGTGCAGCGTTCTATCATTTTCCTACTTCTTAAGCTTTTTCTCTTCTGAATAGGTAATTCCCCTCACATTGTTAGCATATGAAAGTATATACATGATTATAATGAAGTTTCCTTTCTTCCCCATCTCCTATTTGCTAATTCTCAAAACTCCGTCCATAGGTAACCATGGTTACTAGTTTTTTTTAAGGCATGTACCTAACAATACAAATAAACATTCCTCCTTCTCTTTAGACGCCTAGTGACACAGATACTTGCTTTCCTAGAGCAGGCTATGTAAGTGAGAGGGTAGCGGAGGAAGCTCGGAGCCCAGCAAAGTCCATTCTCCCCGATCAGAGTCAGTAGTTACAGCTCAGAGCAGCTGCTCAGGCAGGAACAGGCATTTTACAGCCTTTTCTGACTGAGATACAGCTGTGGGACTAGTTCTTTCAGATAAAATGTAAAGAGAAGCCATACTCATTCTCAGATCAAGAGTTCTAAGAAGCAGGTATATGTCCACCATCGTCTGTTCCACTCCATCAGCTGAGTGCAGACAATAATGAGGCACTGGAGGGTACTGGGGCCAGATGAGGAAAGGAAAAATGTGATGGTGTTCATGTAATCTCAGTTAAAGAAATAAAAACGATCTTTTAGAGTTAAGGCCCCGGAATCACTGCATAGAGGAGAACCACCTGCCAACGAGGAGAGTGAGAAATAGACTGCAATCCTATTAACACGCTGTGGGTTTGTTTTCTGCAACAGTCTAGCCTCCCTTCTCCAGGGCAGGAATCATACCATATCGGTATGTAAAGAACGTTCCTTGTTTTTGTTTCTGTTTTTCTTTTTACAGTTGTTCACTATCCCATCACAAAGTGAATCATCCCCTATTTTGGACATTTTAGTTGTCTCTAGCCTTTTGCCATTACAGACGACACCACTGTGGCCAGAGGGGCATGTGGGTCATTTCACGTGTGAAATATCATTTAGAGAAATATTTCATTTTGAAATTGAAAATCTTATTTTAGTATTTATTTTCAATATATATGTCAAGTGAGGCCCATGCCCTACTAAAATTAATACAAAATATGCACCTATCATTCAGGCCGTTTTAGAAGGGACTATTCCAACAACTGAAAACCAGAGAAGCTTCTTACCCAGCCCCATCGCACTCGTGTGAAGGTCACTTAATCAGCAGCCTCAACTCTTTGGGTGAAAAATGAACCCGGTTAGGAAATAAAATAGTCACCTGGTGTTTTAAGATGGATGACTTGGAAAGTCAACCTGTTTTGTTGTGAATTCGTTCATTCATGCTCCCTAGGGACCCTAATTCACTCTTTACAAACATTCTGAGAATAATTGGCCATGTGGCATGTTTAAAAATTGACAGTGGGAAGGGCGGAGGTATAGCTCAAGCGGTAGAGCGTGTGCTTAGCATGCATGAGGTCCTGGGTTCAATCCCCAGCACCTCCTCTAAAAATAAATAAATAAATAAAACTTAATTACCTCCCCGCCAAAAGAAAATCTTAAAAAATTTAAAAAAAAATTGAGTGGGAGACTAGAAGCAAAGGGTGAATTGCTATGAGCAGAAGAGAGGTGGAGGAGAGCACCCAGGGCCCTGTGAAAACCAGACACAAGGACTCACAGGCACAGAATGAGGCCGCTTCAAGCCGGGACACGCCTGGTGGCACAGGATGACCCCAGCAGAGTAGCGGATGCTGCAGGTTAGGGACCTGAGACATGGTGAAATCACTGAATCACATTTTGTAGGCAATTTGAAAGCAAAAAGAAAAAGTATAATATTTTAATGAATATTACCAAACTTCAGTGATGAGCTTTGATGGCCACTCAGAAAGTATGCATGTGTAAAACCACTGATTTCCTACCAATTGTGAGTGATTAAAGTGTGAACTAGACGGTTTTAGGTCCTAGGAATTCAAAACTTTAAAACAGATGGCAAGAGGTGAGGTATGAAACCTGTCAGGAAAAGAGTTTGAGAAAAATCACTTTTCGTGGAAAAAGAGTGTGACGTTTCTGGTGAAAAGGCAAAGGGCTTTCTGACGTTTGTATTCTTCCGTGTGCCTTGTTGTCGTGTGACCCGTGTCATGTCCTTAAACAGGCCCCTCTGACTCCCATGTGAAATAAATGATGTCCCCAGTGCAGAACTGTCTCGGCTCATTCATCGAGTCCTGTTTAGTCGGCCCGGCACCCCGAGCAGGGCGCTTGCTGCAGCCACAGCAGGTTAGAAGTGCGGGGCAGAGCTGCGGCCGTATCCGCAGGCTGCTGTGCCCTCTGACTTGCCAGTTGCTTTCCTACAGCTCCGACCTAGGGCTCCTGCACGAGGCACAGGTTAAGCTCGTTCACTTCTGCGAGGGGAGACCTTGAAGGGCGGTCCACCGGCGCTGTGGGTGCTCATTCTTCAGGGTCACTGCCAGGTGGACATCCAGCTTGCAGCCTGCAAGGCTGCTGGAGAGAAGCTGTCTGGACTCAAGGTGCAGTAAAGGTCCCCAGCCACCACTCTTGACACAAGCAGGGCATTCGTCTGTGCTCTTCATTTCCTCTGCACTGTTATGCGAATGTGATATTCTTCTCCTGAACCCTGAGTTGCTGTTTAGCATCGCATGGGAGACAGTGGCCACGTCTCTCCCCCGCCCCGCCACGGGCGGACATGGAGACCCTCCATGCCTGCCGAGAAGTGGGAAGGCGTTGGGGTGAGTGGTGCTACATAAAGAACAAAATTATTAAAACAGCAGCAAACACTGAGTCCTGTTCTCACCGAGACTGTAATAGGTCCTCAAATTTTGCAAGGAAACAGATGGGCTAGAATTCTTTCCTTGATCTGGAATTAACAAATTCGACTTTCTGATTATGCTAATCTGAGGAGAATTTAGCATAGAGCATATGTGTTTGGATCCAGGATATTTCTTATTTACAAGCAAAACTAAATTTAATTTCTCCTTCCCACTTTCTGAGGCCATTTTTGCAGGTTTTAAAAACTTGTTTGGGGACCCAGAGCAAGCCAGCTCTGTCTCAAATACCAGGATTGGGCCCACGTTTATTTCACACCATGATCAAATTGGTATAAACACATTTATTGAAATCATTCCTTTAAGAATCACACTAGAGAATCAAGTCTTCTGCCCCCAAACACCACCCTTATTCTTCCACCCAAAACCTACAAAGTTGTGTTTTGTATGACTGCACCCTCCACGTGAAAACAGGCCTCTTCTGTTTGCATGATGCCAATGGTTTGTGAGACGTGTTCTCTTTCTCTTAAAGACTTTGTTATTTTTAGAGCACTGTAAGGCTTACGACAAATCGAGAGGGAGGTGTGGAGATTACTCCTGGCCCCCACATATGCATTGCCTCCCGAATTATCTGCATCACTCACTGGAAAGGTACTTTTTTTTAATCAGGAATGAACCCGCATTAACATATCTCAATCATCCGATGTCCATAGTTTATCTTAGGAATTGCTTTGGTGTCACACATCCTCTGGGTTTGTACAAAAGTAAACTGATGTACAGCCATCATTATAATATCACACAGAGTATTTTCATTGCTCTGAAAACCCTCTGTGCTTTGTCTAACCCTTGCCAAAACTGATCTCTTTC
Organism: Camelus bactrianus; assembly: GCF_048773025.1. Lineage (NCBI taxonomy): Eukaryota > Metazoa > Chordata > Mammalia > Artiodactyla > Camelidae > Camelus > Camelus bactrianus. Next base: position 4,054,877 of record NC_133546.1, read on the forward strand.
ACTGTCTCTGTAATTTTGCCTTTTCCAGAAAGTCATGCAGTTGGAATTATGCAATACATAGAATTTTCAGATTGGCTTCTTTCACTTAGTTACGTGTATTTAACTCTCCTCCGTGTCTTTTTATGGATTAATAGCTCATTTCTTTTTAGCGTCAAATAATATTCCATTGTCTGGATATATCACTATTTATCCATTAACTGACTGAAGGACATCCTGGTTGCTTCCAAGATTTGGAAATTATGAATAAAGCCACTATGCACATCCACGTGCAGGTTTTTGTATGAACATAAATTCCTTTAGGTAAATACCAAGCAGTGTGACTGTTGGACTGTATGATAAGAGTATGTTTAGTTCTAAAAGAAACCATCAGACACCCTTCCAAAGTGGCTGTGCTGCTGTGCATTCGCACCAGCAAAGAATCACATGTTACTTCACGTCCCTGCTAGCATTTCGTGTTGTTGGTGTTCTGGATTTTGGCCATTCTCATAGGTGTGTAGTGGAATCTCGTTGTTTTAATTTGCATTTCCCTGATGACGTGGTGTGGAGCCTCCTTTCGTGTACTTATATGCCACCTGAACCATCTGAATACCTTCTCTGGTGACGTGTCAGTTAAGGTCATTGGCCCATTTTTTAATTAAGCAGATCGCTTTCTTATTCTTAGGTTTTAAGGGTTCTTTGTATGTTTTGGATAATAATCTTCATTCAGATGTATCTTTCAGAAGTATTTTCTCCCAGTCTGTAGCTTGCCTTCTAATTATCTTGGTACTGTCTTCTGCAGAAAAGATTTTTTTTAATTTAATTATCAATTATTTCTTTCATGAATTGTGTCTTTGGTGTTGTATCTAAGAAAATCACCACACCCAAGGCCATTTAGGTTTTCTCCTATGTTATCTTTCAGGAGTTTACAGTTTGAGTTTCACATTTCAGGTCTGTGATCCATTTTGAGTTAATTTTTGTGAAAGGTGTAAGGTCTGCATCAAGGTTTGCTTTTTGCATGTAGATGTCCAGTTGTTTCAGAACCAATTTTTGAAAAGACTGTTTTAAACAGATGTTTTGTTTCATTGTGTTGCCTTTGCTCCTTCATCAAACATCAGTTACTTTATTTGTGTGTCTATTTCTGAGGTCTTTATTCTGTTTCATTGATGTATTTGTCCATTTTTTTCCACCAGTACCACACTGTCTTGAAAGCTTCACAGTAAGTCTTGAAGCCTGACAGTGTCAGTCCTCCAACTTTGTTCTCCTTCAGCATTGTGTTGGATATTCTGGGTCTTTTGGCTCCTCTCTGTATGAACTTTAGAGCCAGTTTGTCAAAATCCACAAAATAACCTGCTGGAGTTCTGACTGAGTTTGCATTGAATCTGTAGGTCAAGTAAGGTATTACTGACCTCTTGAAAATACTGAGTGTTTCTATTCATGAACATGGAATATCTATCTCTCCATTTATTTAGCTCTTTGATTTCATTTATCAGAGTTTTGTAGTTTTCCTCACACAGATATTTACATATTTTGTTAGATTTATACCTAAGTATTTTATTTTGAGAGGATGCTAAATTAAATGGTATGGTGTTTTTAATTTCAAATTCCATTTATTCATTGTTGGTATGTAGGAAAGAAATTGACTTTTGTATGTCAACCTTGTGCCCTGCAAGCTTGCTATACTCTCTTATTAGTTGCAAGAGTTTTTGGATTTTGGTTAAATTTTTTTTTTAGAATTCTACATAGATGATCACGTGATCTGCAAACAAAGACAATTTTAGGTCATCCTTCCCAATCTGTAGAGCTTTCCTTTTCTTTTCTTGCCTTATTGCAACAGCCAGGACTTCCAGTATGATGTTGAAAAGGAGTGGTTTACAAGGGACATCCCTGACCTGTACCTGATCCTAGTGGGAAAGTTTTGGGTTTCTCACCATTAAGTGTGATGTTAGCTGTAGGTTTGTGGTAAGTGATATTGTTATGAAGTTGAAAAAGTTCCCCTCTATTACTAGTTTACTAAGTTTTTATCATAAATGAATGTTGGGTTTTGTCACATGCTTTTCCTGAATCTATTAATATGCTCACATAATTTTTATTTATTAGTCTATTGACCTGATGGATTCTAATAATTAACTTTAAGTTGTTGAACCAGCTTTGCATAATTGGGATTAACCCAATTGATTGTGGTGTATAATTTATTTTATGCTTTTGGGAATTTAATTTGCTAAAATTTTGTTGAGGATGTTGTGTCTGTGTTTGTGAGAGATATTGGTCTGTAGTTTCCTTGCAATGTCATTGCCTGGTCTTGGTGTTAAGATAGTGCTGGCCTCACAGAATGCGTTTGGAAGTGATCCTTTTGCTTCTATCCTCTGAAAGAGATTATAAAGAATTGGTATAATTTCTTTCTTACTTCTTTGTATAATTCACCAGTGAACTCATATGGACCTGTTGCTTCCTCTTTTGGAAGGTCATTAATCATTTATTTAATTCCTCAAATAGATACAAGACTATTCAGATTACCTATTTCTCCTTGTGTGAGTTTTAGCAGATTATATCTTTCAAGGAATTGGTCCCTTCCATCTAGTTGTCAGATTTTTTGGCATAGAGTTGATCATAGTATCCCTTGATTATCTTTTTAATGTCCATCAGATCTATAGTAATGTCTTCTCTTTCATTTCATTTCATTTCTGGTATCAGTAATAATTATCCAATCACATTTTTTCTTAGTTCTGCTGGCTAGAGACTTATGAATTTTATTGGATAAAGCATTTTTTCAAACATAATTTTATTCTAATACTTATTCACTAATATAAACAGGCTTGAACTACATCATAAATCCAGATTCTGTTTGATCAAGTGAGGTATGTCTTTAGGCTCTTATGTTCAATACAAAAATACCAATTCCCCCAAGAAAGTAGTTTCCAAATTTTGGTCCAAAAATCACCTGCATCAATATCACCTGATGAGCTGAAGCTGAGATTGTTAGTTAGAATATTTGATTTCTTGCTGCAGCCAGATACCAAGAATCAGATTCTCTTCAGGTGGGGCAGGGACTCGCAGTCTACGCCTTTTCCAGAGTGACTTTTGGCACACTGAAGTGTGCCTTATGTATTCTTTACAAATACAATGGCTACATAAATTAAGTCCTTCCTCTCTTCACTCCTGTCTTTCAATCACTCAGTTAGGATTTCAAAATACACATGGAAAGTACAGTGATGATCTATAAAAATTTCCAATGTGATTTCATAAGATAACAAGTTTATTAAAAATTGAAGGTAATTTTAGTAAGCCATTAAGTACACAGCATAGTATAGATAGAAAATGTTTTGGGAGGTCTAGTGCGGGAATACTTGCTCTCATCTTTGTGTTCAGCAAGTTTTTAGTAGAGGAAAGGGATTAAAAGTAGACTTTTGAGAGAATGGGTTGCCTTAAATTCAATATTAGGAAAAAGAAGTAAGCAAAAAATGAAAAAGAACAAGGCAAGTTTGCAGATCAATCATTGGTGTGCTAAAAGCAATGTCTTCCCCAAGTCTGCGTAATAAAAAGGGACATTGTCTGTATCAAATTTTCAAATAATAACAAACTCATCAAAAGCCAATCTGCTTTTTTATTTTTTTTTCCTGATTTAATTAGATATAATTGGCACAGGACATTATACACGTTTAAGTTGTATAATGTGGTAAATTGATATATCTCTATATTGTAAAATTTTAACGCAGTTAGGTTGGTTAGCACCTCCACCACCTCACACATGTGTGTGTGTGTTAAGAACACTTAAGGTCTACTGTCTTAGCAACTTTCAAGTATACAAGACAGTACTGTTGATCACAGCCACCGGGCTGTGCTCTGGACCCCCAGGGCTTCTACCTTTTGCAGCTGGAAGTTTATGCCATTTCATCACTTTCACCCATTAGCCCCTACTGCCAGTTTGCAACAGCACACAATTCTAAACTATTTCAGTGTTAAAATACTTAATCCTCTAAAAAAAATTGTTGGTCTAAATTCTGTTACTCTTAAGATCTAGTAATCTATGTGTGAGCTTCCGAGGAGCATTTTTAAATTACTTATCCTTAATATAAGTTGTATTTCACATGATAGTTATTTCAGAGAACTCAGCTATATGTGTCTGTTTGGAGAATAAGTCTGCAAGTTTTGAGGATCATATGAGCTTGCTTTGGGCACAGTACAGGTCTCGAAATCCTGTGATAATACATGTACCTGTGTTTAAACAGTAGATTTGAAATAGAAAATGATAGAACAGAAACAACAATTAATTTCAGCCACCACAAAATATAACAAACTGGATATTATATAACAAAAAAATCAAATCTTGAAGAATACCAGAAGGAATAGCCAAAAATGCTAGTCTTATGTGTTCATAAAATTTTTAAAAGGTAATACTTGAGTACCTTTATGGTTTCCTAAAAAGCAGTAAATAAAATAATGCCAGTGTTTGCTTTCATGCTGTCATTTTCTCTGATGTTTGGGAAAAACGTTTAAAATTTTAACAAAAAATAGTAATTTATAATAAATTTTCTAATAAATTTCTTTTTATAGTGTTATAATTGGCATAACATTATATGCATTTCAATTATACAGCATAATGATTTGATATTCGTATATATTGCAAAATGATCACAATAAGTCTAGTTAACGTTTGTCACCACATACAGTTTCAGATTTTTTTCCTTCCTGTGCAAAGACTTTAAGATTTACTCTCTTAGCAACTTTCAAACATGAAATGTAGTATTAACTATAATCACCATGTTGTACATCATATCCCATGACTTATTTATCCTATAATTGGAAATTTATACCTTTTGACTCTCTTCATCCGTTTTACCCACCCACCCCCACCCCAAACCCTCACTTCTGAAAACCACTAATCTATATGGTATCTATAAGCTTTGTTCCTATGTTTTTCTTTTGTCTTAAGATTCCATATATAAGTAAGATCATATAACATTTGTCTTTCTTCTTCTGATTTATTTCACTTAGCAAAATGCCCTGAGGTTCCATCCATATTTTTTTTAGAGAAACAATCTTTTTTATGCCTAATGGTATTTCTTTTTATATATATATATATATACACACACACACACACACACACACACACACACACACATACATACACTTCTTTAAAAATTCATTGGTTGTTTACATATTTTGACTATTGTAAAAAATACTTCAGTGAACATGGGGAGCATATATTTTTTCAAATTACTGTTTTTGTTTTCTTGGGATAAATTTCCAGCAGTGGAATTGCTGGATCATATGGTGGTTCTATTTTTAATTTTTTAAGAAATCTCCGTGCTGTTTTCCATAGTGTGGTAAAATTCTTCTGTGACTTTTTTTTTTTGTACAGAAATATTTAAAAGCTATAAGAATCAAATCTGAAGAAGTAAAGACATGGATGGTATTTTAATTTCTGAAATTTATTGTATAATGGATATTTTATGAATCTCTATCAAACTTATCATTCTGCTAAAGAACTTTTAATGTATCTTTTCTTCATGTAAAGGAAACTTTTTGAGTTTAAAAGTATTCTTTGATCAGCTATTAATGAAGATAAATGGACAAATCTGGTTTTACTCTCTGCTGAACATGATCATGCAAAGATCAATTTTGACAGTCATTGACAAATTGGCAGAATTTAATGTTCAAAAACAGAAATTGTAATTTTATAATTCTCTGTTGTGACAAACAAATATGGTTATAATTTCCTTGCATTATGCCACTTATGTATACCCTGAGCAACTATGTTATTGTTTCATATATTTTAAAGTTTTCTATAACTTGTATCATACCATAATATATTTTTCTGAAACTATGTTTATTCATTTAATGCTGTGTTTGTGAGTCATCTATGTTGATATATGTGGTGTTAATTTATTTGTTTTCACTGCTCTGTCTTGTACAATGGCATGAATACATTTGTTTGATTGCATCTTCCTGTGGGTGAATATTTATATTGTTTCCAAATTGCTGCCGCTGTCTCCCTAGGGTCGTACCCTTACAGCTATGTGTAAAGCAACTCAAATAGAGGATATACATTTCTTAAAGTTTACTAGATATGCCATATTATTCTTCAAGATATTTATATAAATATATATTCTCACAAGCAATGAGTCAAACTTCCCACTGCAATCAGTTTTTAACTTTTTCAAATCTGTGTGCAAAATGTTTTATCACTGTGGTTAAGTTTACCCCTGATACTAGTGAGGTCGCGCATCTTTTCATACGCTCTCTGTGAATGCAGGTTTTGAAGCCCTCATCCTACGAATCTCACTGCTGCTTGTCCGCTTTCTCTGACAGCCGTTACATTCTGGGTATTTTGATTTGTACAAAGTGATATTTATTGATTTGATGACTGTTCGGCTTATCAGCTGCCAGTAACGCTCAAAAATAAGAATCATTTACTGAAATTAATTATATATTAATTAACCAGGAAGTTACTAGTTTTGTAATTCTTCATACAGATATTTACTATTTTAATATATATTTTAATATATATCTTCATTTTTTCTCTATTTAGAGTGATGTAATATGTTCCAATTTCCTCTTAAAGCAAAAATATTGAGAAATACTTATTTTTTTCTATATTCTTCAGTGATACAGAGAGAACTATCTTCTTAGGACATAAAAATAATTCAACAAAAAAGCTAAACAATTAAAACACACATGAGAAGTTACGGAAGATGCAAGTCCAGGTGCAGACCTGGGTTCCGTGAGAACTTTGCACCCCACCTGCAGGTCTCACCGTCCTGACCTCGTTTCCTCCCAAGCGCCCCTCCCCCACCGGAGGAAGCATCACTCTGAGTGGTCCCTCTCGTGAGAACCACCCAGCTTACATCTGCCCCCGGGTGCCTCACCAGGGCTCCCCTCTTCCTGAAATCCCCTCCTGAGATCTTCTCAGGGCCTGATTTCTCAAACAGATTAACCCAAAACAGTCCGATTTCTATCACATTCTTTTAATTTTCTTTGTAATGCTTTTTCACCATCTGATATGCTCACTTTTTACTTTTTGTCACCTGTTTCACACTACAGGAACACAGCTCCCAGAGGCCAGGGCCCCTGGGCATCCCTGGTGCCTGGAACAGTGCCTGGCCTGCCAGCACTCAGTAATTGCACTTTGAAGGCTTACTCATTCAAGGTCGTTTAAAGGTCACGCTTCTCACATTAATATATTAAAGCCATGCAAAGCTAGGAAAATGTACTAGTGACAGTCACAGTATTGTCATGGTGGCTTTTATGACTAATACAAAGCAATTCAATTTACTTCCTATATTTGGAGTGCCAGACCATGGCTTTTATGTTGATGAATGATTCTGCAGGACTAGACTAATTGAAAGGCATTTGAATTACAGACACTTGACTATGGTTTTTGTATATGGAGAAGAAACACGTGTGTGAAAATAAAGCAGATCAACCATTTCAGTGGTCTCCTAATCTGATAACGATGCTTCAGCAAGAGCTGCTCGGGCTCTGCCTGCAGGAAGGAGCCCAAGGTCACATTACCCAACAAGTAATATTCAACCAGCTATTCTGGCTCTAAATAAATGCAGATGACACAGAGATTCTGGGTCCAAAATCATCCTCAAGGCTGCTCTCTATTCACGTTGCCAATGAAACCATTTAACCAGAGATCAGGAAGACGGTCAGCAGATTGGGTCTTTGCAGGTATTTTTGAATGCTAAAAATAGATAAAGCAAAAAGTACCATCAGATGTTGCTTCTTTATTTGGATGCTTTTCAGAATATGAAAACAAGTGGCCTCTTGTTTGAAATGGAACACATCAATGCATTAATAACATGAATGTAATACGCTATAGAATCAAATCGCATTTTTCGATCCACTAATTCCAAGAAAAAAAAAACATACTCATAGTTCAGAGAGTTGTGTGTTGATTCTTATCTTTGCAAACACTTCATTCCAGACGTGACTAACCAGCAGTGTGAACACATTTGCTCAGGGATGTTATGTTACATAGGAAAGGAGCTACAGAGAATGTATCTCTGGGGAAAGTTGCAGATGTGGGTGGTTGGCATCTTGCCCTGCACATCCCCTAAAGAGCCTTTGTGGAGCTCATCCATTGTTACTATTTTTGCCTTAGTGTTTGTATATAAGCATGTCCATGGAGCTTATCCTTATAGGTACATAGTGATATAGTGTGTTTGTTAACTATCACCAGTAACATGACACAATTATCAGCCGGGAACTGAACCTTTGAGAAGCTGAGTGCATCAGAAGGACCATTTGTTCTATTACACTAGCTAGAAGCCATGACTTCTAACTCCAAAACCTGAAATATTTTATACAGGCTTCTGAAGGCCCTTGCTGGCATGTATGTTTCATTGTCCATCCAAACTCATGAGAAACTGGAATCTTTTGATATTTCCTATATTATTATTTTAAAATCATAAAATTAATGGTTTAATCATGCCAACTTAGCCAAGGTCAGTGAGAACAGAGACACTCACTTTCCATCTCTAATTAAAGAATTATTCAGACCAAGGGAAGCTTCGTAGTTGGGAGCATTCTGTTTACATTTCAGGAGCCCTCATCACATGCAGTCAGTCTTGTACTTGTAAAATTGGTGATAATAATCTTCTAGAGCAAAGTTCACCTACGGGTGGGCTTGGTAGACACGACTTCTAAACTGGGTTCTTGAAGGCTTCACTCTACCCCATGAACCACCTCAACCTAATGAGCATAGAGTAACTGAAGGGATGAATAAATGGAATATTCAGGGCATAATTAAACACTGACCTTTCACCAAAGAAGGTATTGGTGACCTAACCCTAGACTGACGACAAGCTGAGTGTATAACCAAGGCAACCTTTGTTTCTAATTGACAGCTAACAGTTATTTTGGATTATGCACAGAAGTGACCTCCCCCAAAATGATCCCACCCTCCCCTAAGACAAGTACGTCCCACGTGTAATCCATGTATCTTTAGCAAGGCTATAGAGTTTCTTTTTCTGTTGTTGATTTTTTTTTTTCCAGTTCAAAGCCACTTTCATTTTGCATACCAAGAATTTAGTAAAGTTCTGAACAAGTTTGCTAGGTTAACTATTCTAAAATTTCAAACTAATAAACTAAAGACATTTAGCATGTTGTTTTAACCTATTGTGTTTTTGAAAAGAAAAAAATAAAGCCTCCACATGGAGACAATTACTGTAAAATTAAGGGAGACAGATATTATATTATTTAAATGTGCAGTTTAAAGCTGCATATTGAAAGTTACGGCCCATTAATGTAAATTATTTTGCAGGGGAAATATCTAATTATCTCTCGCAGATAACAAATATAAATGCAAATGTTTCAACCTAATCATAATAACCTGCCGAGAGAGAGGCTGTACGATTAGGAATCCAGCCCGTGCCCCCAAGCTGAATTGTGTATGAAATTCACCCTTGGTGTCTCTGCTGTGCCGTCTCTGGGTGGCACTTTTAATAGCAAAGGAAAGGAAAATATATTTGAGTTTTTTGTGTGTTGAAATTACATGTTTCTAAGAGCGATCATTTGAGGTGATTAATAATGGCAGTGATTTTTTTTAATTTGCAACTAACATGGTTCTCAGCAAAATGCAACCCCAACAGTGAATGTTTATGAATTAATTTCAAGGATTTTTTTCATCCACTGATTTCATGTCAGAATTGTTAACCTTTCTATAGTTAAAGGCGAATAAAATATTATCAGCTTCAGATCTAAAATATATACTGAAAGGGATCATTTTTTAACACAAATAAGAACTCATACACCCTTTAAAGGTGATGACCTACCCCTGTTACACTCACAGGCACTTTCAGACCAGGTGCTGTATTTACTTCTCTTCAGACATACTCGAGCTCTTGCGGACATTTCAGCAGCAAATCCAAACACTAGGAAGGCTGAAGCCTTGGATATTCAGCCATGATCTCAAAAGCTCCATTTGGTTATGAAATCTCTGCCCGTTACCAAGTGAGGGGCCTGAAAATAAGACCTTCTGTTGTGAAGAGAGTGAAAAGCTTCCCACGCAAGTGGAAGGGATTAAGTATTTGGTTTGCCTTCCCCTCCCCTGCCCGCATTTTAAGATGTACTCTTTAATTTAATGAATTGAAAAAAATAAATTTAACATGTATTTTTACAATATCGCCCTTAAGAATTTCTTCCAGTGTCTTCATGTTAACATGAAGACCCTGGATTGACGTGTGCCAAGCCCTTGAATTACTTGAGTTTTGTTGGGTGGCAAGACACAGTGTTCTTCCAGGACGACCACAAGGATAACAGTTCATGGGTAACATTCACGAGGGAAAACCACCACCTCATCTGCATGGCTGAACCAAGCTGGGAAGTCGCACTTCCAGCTGGGAAGGTCTCATGAGCACTAAAATACCACTGGGAGAGCCAAGTGGTGGTCTAAGACACGCACAGTCTCATGAACTACATTGCTGCCACCCTGCCTCTAGTTTCCAACATCAAGATCATTCACCTACTGTCCCTTTTCTCCTACTAGTCCATCTACTGCTGACTGCTTGGCTCTCCCTGTAGAGTGCTGGCCTGGCAGATCTGACAGGTGACTGGCCCTCGGAGCAGACGATGACCCCAGGTTGTCTTTAAGTCAGAAACCCATCACTGGTCCATTTGACTGTAGCCAACGTGATCACAGCTGGACTCAGAACACATGGATTCAAGGCTCATAATTCTTCAGAATATAGCTGAACAAACTCTTCCTCAAATATTACAGAAGTTTTAAAGTATTCATATTTCTGGCATACTTAATCTTTCCCAAAAGATCACTGAAACTTTACAGCTCATTATGATTTGAATCAACATCTCTGATCTTTTAACTTGCCACATACCCACACGTGTCTTCTCATACTGAAATCATTCTAAAAGGTACCTGAAAGTACCATGTTTTCTGACAGCTCTGTTCCCGCACACCTGCTGCCTTTGCCTGGAATGGCTTTCATCAACTTTCCTACTTAGCTAAGTTCTATTCATCTTTCAAGACCCAGAACAAACACTAAAACAAGTATATCTTGCTTCCTACCTGTCCAACATCTCTTCCTCCTTCTGTTACGAATTTTTTTTCTTGAGGAACCACTGTTCTCTTACTTTCAGCCCACATTGTTTGGATGAAGCTTACCCCATGCTCGGACAGCAAAGTTGAGACAGTATCAATCAATACTTTCTATTCTCATAGCCATGTGCTGGGATCCAAAGTGGGCACGTGCCCCAAGAGCTCACAATCATCTGGGGCCATTTTATAGAATTACTAAGAAGGAAGTTTTGTTTGTTTACTTTTACGAAGTTGATTAACTGGCGAAATGTATGCCTGGAGTTTCTGTCAATATTTATCACTATATGGGTATAACCGATGTATAAGAAAGCCAACATAGATGTAATTGGAGTTGAGAGAGGGAAAGAGAGATCTGGCAACATTGTTGGAGTACCCGGGTCAAACTACAACTGAACGCATGCTGCTCCTGGAAAGTTCCTTCATGTATGACAAATTTCTCTTTCTTTCTTTTCTTTTCTTTTCTTTTTCTTCCTTCCTTCCTTCCTTCTTTCCTTCCTTCCTTCCTTCCTTTCTCTCTTTCTTCCTTCCTTCCTTCCTTCCTTCCTTTCTTTCTTTCTTTCTATCTTTCTTTCTTTCTTTCTTTCTTTCTTTCTTTCTTTCTTTCTTTCTTTCTTTCTTTCTTCTTTCCTTCCTTCCTTCCTTCCTTCCTTCCTTCCTTCCTTCCTTCCTCTTTCTTTTGTTCTTTCTTTCTCTCTTTCTTGGCTCGAATGAGATTGATCTGAGTTTTCTATTGCTTATAATTTAAAAAGATCTAACTAATACAACTTTTTGCCTTAATGAATGGCAATCATCCAACCCACAAATCTGAGATCATTTTTGGTCTTTTTTCTCATCCCCTATATCCACCCCCTAATTTCAGCGTCTACTTCCTCACACATCTTTCCTTCTGGAGCCACTGCTTAACAAAAAGTTATCTAAGCCACGTGCCTCTTTATAGCCCTCACTTTGCTGTATCGTATATATTTTCTGGTTTTGTTTTCCTGCACTAGACTGTGAGCTTGTGGAAGGCTGGAACTGTGTCATGTCTTCAAGCAGCCGATGCCTGATGATTGCATATCACTGGCATTTATTAAATATTTGCTGAACAAATGAAGCAAAGATGGAGAAACAAAAAGTTGTTTGATTAATAATAGTATTGTATAAGTTGCTAAATGTGTTTATTTTAGTTCAAAAACACCAAGTTTCCATTAAAATTCATAAAATTTTGTTTCTTAATCAAATTTAAGAGTTTTCTGTCTTCAAATTTTTTCTACAAAAAAATATATCCAACAAATTTAGCACTGTGTTTCCTCTGTAGAATACAAGCAGCATTTTTAAAGCTTCAGTCTGTAGATCCCATTTCACTGGTTCAACAACAGTGAGCAATTTAATAGAGAGAGAAATGAGGTTGATGAGTGAATCAAGGTCCGCATCACAGAGGGTCTCAATTTCTATGCTAAGCAGTTTGGGTTTTACGGTGGTGAGCAATTTGGAGCCATTGAAGAATAACCACCCAAGATTCATGTTTTAGAAAGACCATCGCGGCAGGTTCAGGACGTGGGGAAAGAGCCCAGACACACCCCGATCTACAGAAGACACAGCCCAGCTGAGCATAATTGTCCAGACCACAGCGGTGACAGTGAGGACGAGAGGGAAAGATGCCTGAGGAAGCGGATGCTGAAATTAGCGGCTGGATGTAGTGGGTGAGTAAAGAGACCAAAGATGATCTCAGATTTCTGGCTTGGATGATGGCCATTCATTCAGACAAAAAAAAAAAAAAAAAAAAAGTAGATTTGGAAAGGAAATTCATTTGATTTTTGGACAAAGCAATTAAAAAAAAAAAAAAAAAAAAAAAAAGGAGAAAGAACTTGCCAAGAACTCCTGCGGGCACATCTATCGTTGCCCTTCACCCGGCAGCTGGGCCGGTTCCGCTGTGCTGCGCATGCCCTGTCCGCTTGGCCCCGCCCTGTGCCGGCCCCGAGGGCAGGGATCACCTCGCTGCCCAGGATTTACGCATGCTCGGCACAGGGTGCTCCTGGCAAGCTTCTGGAAGTTTCTCCCAAGCCCACGCTTGACGGAAGCTGTAATCTGGCAGACACAGCGTGCTGAGAGTGGGCACAGTAAGCTGCATTCCACTCAAAGCTACTCTTGTTTGGGCTGTTTTAAAAAAGTTGAAAGAATGTTGAAAAGCGTTGTACTTACGAGGTTTCCTAAATTCCCAACGAGTCTCTATCGTGGTGAGAGCTTCCCTCTGCTGTTCGGTCGTGGCGGCTCAGCACCGAGTGGCAGTGCTGCAGACAGACAGACGGACTGAAAGATCTCCTTCCTCCGGGGGCAGGGGGCCTGTGGCGGGGGGGAAGTCCCAAAGTGCATCTGACCGCTTGTGTATGATTTCTTCCCCCTTTCGCCAATAGATGTCCCTGTAGCTAATAAAAGAATTTTGAAAGGAGTCCAGGGGTGTAATTAAGTGAGACAATACAGATGCCAGAATTTAAACACTGCCAGTTTTATGTAATTTAATTAATACTGTGGAGAGGGGAAACTGCTTGCCTGTGCAGTATTTTGTGAAGTGCCGTGCAGTAAAGGGCATGATTCTGACAGAAACCAGAGAAATAAAGAGTTGATGCATAGATGGTTCTATTCGATTAGAAAGAACAACCACATGCAGAGTCCTGTTTATTATTTCATGTCTGACATTTTAGGAGTCTGTGTAATGTAATTATCTATGGAAACTCCAACAGCATGCTGATTGTCCCTTACAGGTGTGCCTGTCTTTTCAGACAGCCTTCTTAGACGTCTCCTCCTTACAGCTCCTGTTCCCCTCACGGCCGCCTGGACTTCACACGGGGGCTTGCCTTACAGATGAGAATGGAAGAAGGAAATTTTGAAGCAAAAGGATGATTCTTTTGCTTAAAAATACAAGTATGTCAGCATTGTTATTACCAGCTTTTACTCTCCTTTCATGCAGCCAGGACATTTTGATAAATACATATTCCATCTGCAGAGAAGCAGCAGATGATGCTTTAGATGCTGTCCCAAAATCAATTTTGGTAATAACTGGAAAAAGCTCACAGCTCCCTAAATGAAAACCAGGTGACATGAAAAGAGAAGCAAGCCTGCGATCAGCAAAACCCTCCACTAAGACCCTGATGTCCCAGGCGCCTCCTCATTTACAGCTTGTAGGTTTCGAATCAGGGGAAACTATATGAAATTTCAAAGAGTTTGGGTTTTCAATCTGTCTTTATTTAAAATGTTCTTTTTGTTCTCTTTGTACTTCATAGTTCTTTTCAAAACTTTCATCCACAGCACATAGCAAACACTATGTTCTGGAAATAAGAAATAGGATGATAAATAAAAACAAGAAAAAATGAAAGGATGTTACTATAATGAAGGTCAAAAGGCTGCCGTCCCTCCTGTCACATGAGACTGAGGTCTTCCCTCTGGACACTCCGTCCCAAGGTTGCTTCTATCTGTCTGTTTTCACCAAAAATGATTGGACTTAAATGAGATAGATTAACAGTCTTAGTTAGAATATATATTCAACAGAACCAAAATAAAATATTGGGGAAATCGATCTGCTCTTGATGGGTCAATATGTGTATGCCAGATAATTCAAGGGTAGTTACATTAAGACATGTCCCTCTATTTTAATTAAGCATATTTAAAACATACATGCAATCATGCTTAATGTAGCAGAAATTTCCAAAGATTTGCTCACTGGCCGGAGCAGTGACCGAGGCACGAATGAAGCCACTGGGTACCGCGTCCTCTCAGTAGCTGTGTGGCTTACTTGCTGCTGAGTGAGAAACTACTCTCAAAAGTTTGTGTCGTAAGATGACAAGCACTTCATGTGTTCACAACTCTGTGCATCAGAAATTCAGGCAGGGCCGTGTGCAGCCCTTCTTCTGCTCTGTGACATTGGTCAGGATCCCAGAACCACAATCAGGTGGCTTCACTCCTGTGTGTCACCTCAGAGGAGAGGATGCCAGGCAGGAACCTCTTCCTCTCCCTCCTTGGCTCGGACCTTGGCACGGCTGCCAGATCGCATGAGAGGGTTTTAAGAGGAGCTAACCCAGAGCTTCAGATGAAGACCCAGCTGTGAAAGTCACACTGCATCCTTCACTGCGTCCTCTTGGCTAAATCCAGGCAGAAGGCCAGGTCAAGTCCAAGAGGAGGAAAATAGACTCTATTTCTCAATGGAACGAGTACCAAGAACTTGCAGCCATCTGTGATCCATGAGAAACGCCCCCTGGCCACAAACTACTTATGTCCTCTGACATGCAGGACACACTCTTCCTCCCCAAGGACCCATAACTCTCATCCATTATGGCTGTAGGCACCAACGCAGAGGCTGGGATCTCGTCCCCTGAGTCAGACACAGGTGCTGTTAAGGCTGCTCCCATGAGGCTCCTCAGGTTGGGAGACCCGTGAATTAAAATAAACAGGTCACAGATGAGACAGGATGTACATGGAAAGACGGGCACAGAGTGACTGCAGTCGACACCCCAAGTCAAAGAGAGGACGTGGGAAGCGGGTACACCGTGATTCCGAACCCAGCACCTCTGTCCTCAACCTCCCTCGCTCGTTAAGGAGGACCTAGACCTGCTCCCTGGGAGCGGACCTACCCTTTGGACCGTGGGCTCCACCGTCTGAATCTTCCTTCCTTTTCTTTTCTACAAGAAGTGCTGTGTGTTTGCAGCTTTCTGACTGCCCTCAGAAATATTAGGGAGAAAAAAGCCCTCTTGCTCTTTTTTTTTTTTTTTTTCCACTTTTGGCCCCAAATGACACAACTCCTTAAACAATCTGATGGGACACCAGTGTGTAACATTGTTAATCCAGTACACTGGACAAACGTCATGCCCACATTTTTCTTTGAGACACGCTTCTCACTACCTTGGCTGTGAGTCAGGGAGCTGTGGGAAAGTGCCCTGAAGATTCTTAGAAGAAACTGTTATCCAGCTTAGAAGAGTAACAAACACCTTGTAAGCCCTCGGGGAGCTTAGCGAGGCGCCCTGTGCCCGTAGCCTCGACTTGGCTTTGACCCTGAGCCCCTGCGTTCCCGGCAACAGCTGCCTCTGATCTTCGCCTGAGTCACCTTTCACCTCGAGAAACGCTTGCCCAATGGACAGGCTAGAAGTGAAAAACAGTTTTATTTTCCAACTTAGCAATCTCGAAGGTGGAATATTTTCTTTGAATTCTGCTTGAAAAAGCAAACAGTTCCCTTTCAAATCCATTGTTCTCCCCACACTTAGTGGCTGACAGTTGAAAGCAGCCTGCCAGCACTTCCGGCAGCCTGCCTGGAAGGTCCCTTCACGAGCCCCACAGGCTCACCAGGCGCGCGTTCTCGCCTCCGTGCTCCCGCAAGCACCCGTTTGCACCCAGTGTCCTCCCCCGGCAGGCCCCTGGCCACCCCTCTTCCAGGCTTGGAGGGCAAGGTGCTCTCCGCCTGTCCAGGCTGCACTGACGGCCTTCTACTGGCCCTTCACCAAAGCCACTGTCACCTGTTTTAGGCTTTTGCTCCTGCAAGATCCTACTCCGAATACCATATTGTTTCAATTTTTCTACTGCCGTTTCACAAAGCACTTCAAAACACAATGTACACAACGACAACATATTATAAGTTACACTTCGTTGTGTGACCAGGAATTTCTTCTGCTTTACTGCTGTCATAGCGAGTGCTGGGATGGTAGAAGTTTCCAGAATGTCCTCACTCAGGGGTTGGCAGTGGTAGGAGCACTGGCATCAGCCCAGCACAGGCTGGGGCGGGGGCTTTGTGCAGTTCCCTGAGAGCCTCTCCGCGTGAAGCCCAGGTCCCTCACAACCTGGGGCCATCCCGTGACAGACACTCCAGGGGTGGAGGCAGACGCTCTAGACCCCACATGGCCCAGCCTCGCAAGTTTCACAGCATCATTCCCACCACTTTCTGTTGATGAGAGCAGACCAGGAGCAGCCAAGAATCGAAGGGGGTGCAGACAGTCTGCTTCTTCACGTGGAAATGACAAGTTCCGACTGCAAAGATGCACGTGAACGGAAGACAACACACAGCCACCTCTGGAAACACTTGGGGATGCTGGTGGGGGCAGCGAATGCATTTCGCATATGAGAGGACATGGATTTGAGGAGGCTAGAATTGTGTCCCTCCCAAAATGTGCATGTTGGAGTTCTGACCTCCAGTACCTCAGAATGCAGTCTTATTCAGGAATAGGGTAATGGGGTCATCTCAGGTACAATTTGTTAAGATGGGGTCATATTGGAGTAGGGTGGGTCCCTACTCCCATAGTGCTGCCCTTACAAAAAGGGGGCATTTGGCCGCAGACATGCACACAGGGGGACGCCCTGTGAAGAGGAAGGCAGCCATCAGAATGAAGCAGCGCAGCCCGGAAGCACCAGGGCCTCCAGCAAGCCGCCCGGAGCCGGGGCCGGGGACAGCCTGGCGCAGGCGGTCGTTCCCCGCCCTCGGAAGGAGCCGACCGCCCAAACCATGCCATCATGTAAGCCACCCAGTCTGGGGGACGCTGTTAGGGTGGCCCTGGGAAACTCATCACAGCAGCCAGGGGTTGGTTCTTTGTTGGGCACCCATCCTGGCTGATAAAACAAATTCCCTTCAGCGGGGAACGTTTTGAATGCCTCAGGGATCCAGGTTAACAGAGGTAGCAGTGCTTTCACAGAAACGCAAATACACAAATAATTCCTTTTCTAATGCAGTTTCTGCCACCTCAGCACAAAATCTCATGCAGAGTTGTAATCAGGAAGAAGGCACGTGTGTTTGTGACGTGTGTATGCCTCACATGTATGTGCATATGTTGTGGTTTACTCTCAGACCACAGAACTTAGGCATCCTCAGTGACCTTCACTGGAAAGGGCTTTTGCCCTTGGCACTACTGGCATTTTCATCTGAAGCCTGTGTACTGGGTTTGGACCAGTGCTAAATTTCAGCTGCCTCCGCTAGAGAGGAGACCCTCCCGGAAAGCCAGGATTGGCCAAGTCGTTGCCATTCACAGCCAAGCCTTCAGACTCACAGGTCACTGCCAGTTCTGCAGTAAAGACCAATTTCTCAACTTGTGTCCTGGTTTCCCGGGCAGCTGCATTGCTGGTCCCCAGCAGTACACCAGTACAGCCCACCAAAACACCAGTATGGATGCTGGAGTGTGGACGAGGAGAAGATGGACACTGATCTGTCCATGGAGGGTTGAAATGTGACTATCTGCTGTAACGGCACTAAAAAGAATTAGACTCATCAACTCTAGTGATTCATAATGATGGCTGTGCTTGCTCTTGGAATATTAAGGGAATCAACCCTCCACTTAATTGCCAGAAAGGATTCTTTTCTTTCTAACCATACAACATCTCTCTCTCTCATTCCTTCAATATATAGATTTTTATATAGATAGATATCCCAAAATGGTCTCACTGGCTCAAACATAATTGTAGCAAAGAAAAATTAAAATGAGCTAATATCTTTGATTAATGCTGGGTTCTGTGCCCCGACTTAGGAGCATAAATATCCCTCTGTAGGTAATACTGTCTGCAAATAAGATCAAATCAAGTTTCAAGGCATTTTGCTAATGAAAAGTATTGATTTTTATAGCATTTGGGCCAAACCATGGCCAATGTTCATCTCTGATATCTCCTCCAGCAATGAGGGCTTCATCCTTCAACATACAGACGCCCTTCTCTTTCTCTCCCGCTTCTCAGGCTTCAGACCTCATCACTTTCTCTTTGCATTGCTTCCTTGTTGATCTAAGTCATTCCTACAACATCAGTTATCACTTCCATGCACATGGCTCCCAGGTCATGGTCTTAACAAGCTGATACCTCCCTTCCCAACATCCTTGTCCACATAACCCATCCTTTCCGACTAATCTGCCCTGAGTGTTTCTTGCACACCCCTCCCTCTACCTCTCTGATCAAACAGTGGTTTGGCTTTTTTGTCCGTCTGTTTTTGCCTGTTTGTTTTTTTATTGAAGTGTAGTCAGTTTACAATGTTGTGTCAATTTCTAGTGTACAGCAGAATAGTTCAGCCATACCTATACATACATATATTAAGCCCCCACTTCACTCTCCCAAATTTTACCATCCTTAAAAAAATTGAGCTGAACAGCCAGGTCATCCTTCCTAACTCCCTCCGGGTCCGTTATGACTCACGGGCTTTCTTCTTCCTGCACACCAGAACGCGTCCGCTACTCATACAAAGACTGGCTCTGGTCTGTCTCAGACAGTAGAATCCAACAACTGACCGTGCTGTTTTGAGGGAGCACCTGAGGTGGGGCAGGATAAGTGGGGTAGCAGGTACAGCCCAGCCAGTATGACCCATCAAATCCACTCGAGCAGTTATTGGGGTACCACCGATCTCTGAAAGATCACACACACTGCCTTAGACTCAGCCTCCCTGTCCAGTTAAACATCAGTCTTACACCACCATGTGCTGCCTCGTGTTTTATTGGAAATTTCTATTTAAAACTAGCAATTTTTAATTAGCTTCAAACTGTTTATATTTGGTCTCCCCAGCTAGGCTACAGCTCTCTAAAGAAAAGATGACTTCAGTTTTCTAATACCCCTAAGAGGGTCTAGAGCTGTCAGACCAGTGAAACAATAAAGATTCACCCAGAAGACACTCTGTTTAAACAGTTGCTTCTTCGATTGATTTAATCAACCACTAGAACCTCTTACTAGATTTATAGTTATAATTGAAATGGAAATATTTCCTTAGAGTAAATGAGTAATGGAGGCAAGAAAAAAAGAATGAAATGGAAAAACTATCATTTGTGGGTTTTTTGAACCCAATAGTTAAATGAGTGTGCTGGAACCAGGGACTTCTTTGTTATAATAACAGAAAAAAAAAAAAAACACAAGTTTAGAAATAACCCAGCGTCTCCCCTTGAGATACCACCACAGGGATCTGCATTTGGCAACATGTGACAAAGATATTGATTTAACTTCACTTCCAGAGTAGAACATGATTTCTGAAGAAAGCACCCTTTGAAAATGGTCATTTTTATTTGAAAATAATGTATAGAGGTATCTTGCTTGACAAATAGGAGTGTCCTTGCACATGAGGGCAGTTGATGTCCAACCTCAAACAAACAAACAAAGAGTTATTAATCAGCTCCAAACAAAGACATTTCATCCTGTGAAAGACCTTTCTACAGAAATCCTAGGGCTAGGTTACAACAGCCATTTCTTTCCGGAGACTTTAAAGTGAACCTTCCCAATATGGACGTGAAAGCAAATTACATCTTTCTGACGTGTTTGCTTTTTCCATCCCACAGATATGCACAATTTGGTCAATTTAACAAAATTAGTTATATTATGAGGTCAACATAATAATAGCCTGGTGTCAATCAATCATTGTTGATGTACCTTGGCTGAATAGTAAGACATAGAGAACCAGAAAGCTCAAATCACTCAAACCAAAGGCTTTTTAGGAGAATAAAGAAAGCAGAAGTGGGCCAGGAGGTGGTAAACAAATTAAGTCACTGAAATTTCTAAATCTGAAAGCTATTCTGCTTCTATGTCTACACCCACTGATGGACTCCATGAATATTGGATGAAATAGGCTGGTTTGGGACCTTACTCAACATAGATACTGTGTCTACAGTTGACTGATCTTTCGAAATAAATTCCCATCTCTGTTACTTGAGCAAACGTATGATTGCTGAATGAGTATGTGATGAACACGTGTAACATGACTCCTTTTTTCCTGCGTCTTTTTTCTTTTCTTTAACACTGTGAGGCTGGAATTCCCACTGTAATTACAAGTGATGATTGTAACTGTGCCTGGGCTGAGGCCAGGCTGCCCTCCTGGAGAGATCAGCCCGGTTTCAGAGGCTCACCGGATCCCAGGGAGGCCGGTGCGGAGGTAAATCTCACAGACAGATGGCCTGTTTGCCACCTGAGGCACAGGGACTATATCTTCCATTTTAACTCTCATAAAACATGTTTTGGGACCTAGACATTTCTGATGCATAAATCCTGGGCACTGAAAGTTCAATCTTGATCTCTTGACTCTGGAGTCATTTCAGGCCATATGCCACCGCCAATATTTCCAGTACAACAAATGATGTGAGCGACGGGGAGACGGGAGGGTAGGGCGGCAATGGGTTCACACATGTGAAAAAATAGTATTTTCAACCTTCAATGTTTGTTATGCTTTCATGTCAGGGATTAATTACTCTCACAAGCAAAAAAACACACCCAAAGACGAAAACTACAAGATTAGTGAGTTACAAAATTGTCACTGGAAACCACCAATGGTGGAGGCCTTCCCACAGGGAAAGTGTTGTTCTTGTTGAAACTCTGTTGGAAAAAGTCTGGAAAAACGGAACTCACCCCCTCCTCAGTCAACTCCTTCCCACTGAAGACAGCACTCTGTCTTCTAAAACTACTCTCCCTTCACTGCAACAAAATCTTCTCTTCTTCAGCCTTGGCTCCTCCAAAAGATGGGGATAAAATCTGAATGAGAATGTGAAACGCTCTTGAAAACACGCAAATAAAATGCGGCGATAAGAAAGCAAGCGTGAGCGGCTAAAGTTAACGGAGCTCCAAAGCTTGCCTTTTCAACTGGAGCTGTTGTTCACGATGAGCATCAGTGTCTCCTAAGGGGGGGGGGGGGTAGCCCTTTCAAAGGACTGTCATCAGAAATGAAGGCCGGTGCATCTGAGATAATGTTGCCTATGTTTTCTTCTAGGAGGTTTATTGTATCTTGTCTTATGTTGAAGTCTTTGGTCCATTTTGAGTTGCTTTTTGTGCATGGTGTAAGGGAGTGTTCCAGTTTCATTGCTTTACATGCTGCTGCCCAGTTTTCCCAACACCATTTGCTAAAGAGACTGTCTCTGTTCCATTATATGTTCTTGCCTCCTTTGTCGAAGGTTAGTTGACCAAAAGTTTGTGGGTTCATTTCTGGGCTCTCTATTCTGTTCCATTGGTCCATATGACTGTTTTTGTACCAATACCATGCTGTTTTGATGACTGTAGCTCTGTAGTATTGCCTGAAGCCTGGGAGAGTTATTCCTCCAGCCTCTTTCTTTTTCTTCAGTAATGCTTTGGCAATTCTAGGTCTTTGTGGTTCCATATAAATTTAGAGAAAGAAAAACACCATATGAGATCGCTCATATGTGGAATCTAAAAAAAAAAACCAAAAACAGACTCATAGGCATAGAATAAAAACTTGTGGTTGCCAAGGGGGCGGGGTATGGGAAGGGACAGACTGGGATTTCAAAATTTGTAGATACTGACAGGAATATGCCGAATAGATAAATAAGATTATACTATATAGCACAGGGAAATATATACAAGATCTTGTGGTAGCTCACAATGAAAAAAAAATGTGACAATGAATATATGTAAGTTCATGTATAACTGAAAAATTGTGCTCTACACTGGAATTTGACACAACGTTGTAAAATGAGTATAATTCAATAAAAAAAAAAAAGGTAAAAAAAAAAAAGAGAGAGAGAGAAACGAAGGCTGGTGAAGGAAGCCTCTCACACGGCACACGCTTTGTAGAAGATGGAAGTGCCCAGGCTCACTTAGCAAGCCCACGAGTTCGGGAATAAAAGGTGAGAGGAGTGTGGCTCCCTCGCACAGCAGGCCTGCTGGCTAGTCCCCGCAGAAAGTACCCTCCTTGATTTACATGTTAGGATAATCTTACACAAGAAGTCG
Organism: Camelus bactrianus; assembly: GCF_048773025.1. Classification (NCBI taxonomy): domain Eukaryota; kingdom Metazoa; phylum Chordata; class Mammalia; order Artiodactyla; family Camelidae; genus Camelus; species Camelus bactrianus. The sequence continues at coordinate 4,077,555 of NC_133546.1, forward strand.
GTCCCTCCTTAAAAGGAGACCAACTCCTTTGAAAATACCTGTCCGTTCTCTCCTGCTGGCTGTCAGTACTACTTTCCTGGCTGCCACTTCAAAGGGACAGAGTCAGTGCCTATAAAGACATGCCCAAGGGCCCCACCACAAACACAAATTCCCACAAAAACCCATTGGGAACGGAATAAAGACAGAGGTAGCGTCTAGCAAATTTCTTTGACTCCAGCTGTCTGGTTTTCATTAGTCCTGCCAAGATTTGGGTTAAGTATTCTCCCTTTGTGGCCACCGCTCATTTTCAGAATTCTGTGAAAGTATGATCGAAATGAACTCTTGTTGCTCCTTCCAAAAACATCCTAGGCTTGGTGTCTCGGCCCTCTTACTATATCCTCAGGAGCATCCTCTTTGCAATTAAAAAGGTGGGAAACCAAGGTTTGTAAATAAGTTAGATTGCCTTGTGCACTGGCACTCCCAGGGTGGGCCCTGGACCAGCAGACCCGCACCGCACGGGAAGTCGTGAGAAAGGCAGAGCCTCAGCACCACCCCGGACCTCCGGCATCAGGCACCATGGGTGGGGCCCAGCAATGTGTGTTTTCATGGCCCTGCCGGAGATTCTGACGCACCCTCGAGCGTGAGAACCACGGCTCTGGGTCACGCGGAAAAAGCAAAGGGCTTTTCATGTGAAGAGTCTGGACTAACCTTTTCCCAAAAGGCAGGGGTTAGGAAACTCACAACAGCGTGGGATTTTCCATAGGAGGGGGCTGAAATCAAAAGTTGGAAACCTCACTGCGGTTTGCTGAACTTCACATTTAAATTCTCCATCTTAATTTTATGGTAACAAAGCTTGCTGCTGGGGGAATAATGGGATGTAGTTAACTGCCCTCAGCGACAATATTTCATCCAGGCTTGATGGGGCAATTCGAAAATATCATTAAAGAGACAAGTTGTACAACAGAGGACAGCAAAAGTGTGATTATCTTTGGAGATTAAATCCCCAAACATCACGTGGCTTCTAAATGGGTGCCTCTTATCAATTTAAAGCTCTTGGCTAAAAGCTGAGTTTCTCAAATACAGTTTCAGACACTCAGGCACGTGAATCTCCACACACACTTTTTAAAGGGGAGAAAGCACAGAAGGAAGCAGTCTAAAAGATATGACATCAAAAGAAGGTAAAATTCACATGAATTCCCATAATTCAGAGAAAAGCACTGTTTCTTGTTCACATCATCCGCACAGAGTCCTGATGAGTAAACCGGTGGCCCGTGAGAAACGCGGCAAGTGCACAAAATAGCAGTCATCCCACTCGCTGTTCTCCAATGGGCTTTGCTTTTCATCACATGTCGGAGACATTCTTCAAGTTAGTAACTGTATCTACATCATCATTTTTAACGTTACGTAGTGTTCCGTTTTCTATATATGGCACATTCGCCACCATTTATTTACTGTATTTTGTAATTGTTTTGCTACTGTAAACAATACTGTTGCAACTATGTCCAGATACTTTAGCATACCTATGCACTGTCCTTGGGAAATATCACTGGAAATTTAACGTCTAGGTCAAATGGTACGTCACTTTTAAATTGATGTATGATGCCGAACACCTTTTCAGAGAGGTGTACAGATATCCACTGTTAGCAATAGTGCAAGCTCATGCACAGTCTTCTAAATCTTCAGTTCTGTTTGGTTCTTTCAGTGTTTTAAATTTTTAGCAATCGGATGAGCAAGATAATCTAGTTTCTTGGGTTTTATGTTAGTATTTTAAGTTCCTGACTGAAATCTCTTACTGTTTCTGGTAGTTTGTCAGTTGATTTCTTATTTTCCAGCTATCCAATCATACAGTCCACAAACACAGAAGGGGCAGCCTACAACCTTCTGGTACCTATACTTCTGAATTTGAACTTTTGTCTAAATAGCTTAGTTACTTTCCTTATTCCTGGCTTTTATGGGAATACTGTCAGTGCTTTAAAATGCTGTGTTGTGCTGGCTTTCAATTCAGATGTGCAGTTTTTATTATGTGTTATCAGTGACTTGTTTGATCATTTCAAAAAGAATCATATATATTTTTAAAGTGTAGCATAGATACAGAATTTTAGCAAATGCTACTTTAGTACTTTTGGGAGTGAGCATATGATTTTAAGGTTAATTTTATTAATTAAAATTATACAAGTGAAAAAGGCATTCTTTCTTAGAATAACTCATATTTGACTATCTGTTTACTGCCAATTTTTTAAAAATATTGAACTTGAGATTTTTATTTCAAATTAGATATGAAATTGTCTACAGCTTGCCTATAACCTTTTGGGGGATACTCATGTAATAAAGGTTTGGAATTAGGCATTGCGTTGAATTCATAAAAATTAATGAGATAACTCTTTCTCTCTGCAAAAGCTTATATAAGAGATTATTGTTTGGAGATTTGAAAAAAAAAGCTCACCCGTGAAACCATCTGAACTTGGCACATTTTTCTGAAATATCGGCTCCTTGACAATGGTTTTAAATTCTTAGGTGCAGTTTGACTGGCCTGGGTTTTCTTTTTCTCCTTAACTCAGGGTTGATTATGTATATTTTTGGAAAAACTTTTATATTTTATTCAGATTTTGGCTTAGAATCTTACATTGCCCATCTCCTCACATTGGCAGTTCTTTCTAGTATTTGATCATTCATCACTTTTTATTGTTTTGTTCGTTTCCCCTAGAGAACCAAATTTTGTGTGTGTCTATCCATGTGATGGTACCTTCACTTTTTAACTGGCTGATTTCTCCTTCTGCCATTATACACAATTTATTTTCTGGCTTTTGTTCCCCTGAGTACAGCTGTGAGTGTATTCTATAACTTTATATTATTTTTATTATAGCTAATGTCTACATAATTTGTCATTGCAGTTGTATTTCTCCTTTTTGCACTGTTTGCTTTTTGTTCTTGTTTATTTCTGAGGGAAAGAATTTCAACATGCTCACGGGTCAAGGACGTTTTTTCTGTTTCTTCTTCTGGTAATTATTTACAGACTTAACTGCAGCCTGTGCTAGACACCAGGCTCTGGCCCCGAGAGAGCCTGCGTTTCCCTTCTTACTTCCTCTGGGTCGCTTCACCTCCTTCAGGGTGTCACTCAAAAGGTTCCAGGCCAAGGAGGGAACACATCCAAGCCTGCAGTTGGGAGTGCCGTGGGTCAGGGAGGAGGTCAGCCCTGCTTCCAACACCCACCCTAGCTCCGCCCCCAACTCTACCCCACCCCACCCAGCCCCGCCCCCTGCCCCACCCCCACCCATGGCAGCCCTGCCCCAGCCCCAGAGCTCCTCTGACTTCCATCCTCCTAGGAGGCACCTGTTCCTTCTATGAGCTGTTTCTTGCTGTTTGTCCATTTTCTCATCCCTCACACCAGCCTCTTCCCTCTGACGGGACTCCTGTGCAGAATACTCCATCAAAATAGCTCGTTTCTGCCTGGTGGATCTTCGCCTACACATTTCTAATTTTCAAAATATCCAAGTCACTGTAACTAAGATTATTACTGGCGGGGAGAATAAGGTCACACCTACTTTCCTTTTAAATTTATTTCCCAGTCTTTTTTAGAATTTAAATTTCTTGAGAAGTTTATGATTAGGCTTTTTTTCTTTACATTTGTAAGTCACATGCCTCTTTTGTCTTGTGGTTTGTGGAATTCCTTCTGTAATCTTCAAGTTCAAAAGCTTCACCAGGGGATGGGTTCCTGGTATTGAAGAACTTTATCACATTATTCAGGAGCATGATAAGCTCCTTTGACGAATCTCTTTATTTTAGAAGAGTTTTTTTCCCCCCTAATATATATTTGAATAGCTCTCGTTGTATCACTGGATTTGATGTGTGATTGTTGATCACTGGAATTATCAGCATTCATATCTCTGTTGTCTATATTTTTCCAATAATCACCATTTCTTTGCATCTTGTGTGACTTTGGTCATGAGAACTCCCCTCTACCAATCCAGTTTTCTGTTCGTTTCACTACTCACCATTTCTGATTCATTTTTAGATCCATAATATTGTTATTTTCTGTGTAATTTCGTAACTCAGTTATGCTAGACTTTTAAAAAATATTATTCTGTTGGCATGTAATTTCTTTAAGAATCTGTTGTAAATAAATGTTTTTCCTGTTTCCTGGGAAAGGCGTTTCTTCAGCTCCCATTGGTAAACAGTATTCATTTGCTTCTTTTTAGTGTAGTGTTTTAACCTGCCCCGTATCATTTTACTTTTGTGTTGCATGTTGTTTACTCACTTGATTTGGGGCGTTCCCGTCGGTCTTGCTATTTGCTTAAACAAAATATAAGTAACAGCTTCATGAAGCTCCTCCTGCCTCCACTAAGCACCACTGGGTCCTCCTCTGAGCTCCTGCTGGAGGACCAGACGCCAGTGTTGTGTCCACTGTCCAGCTGTGCAGGTGCCTGGAGGGACTGGAAAAGCATTGAGGGCCAGGAGACAGCTGGATGTGAAAGGCTTTGTTTTGTGGCTTTTATCAGAATTACGAGAAACTCTGCTCCATAGGTCAGCCCCCAGGGTGGGGGATGGCCTCTTCCATGGAAAGCCTCCCAGCTTTGAGTGGGGTGCCGGTTCTGAGGCGGGAAGTTGATGATAAAGCAAATTGGAGAGATGCTCCCAAACCTGTGGACATTTGCTTCTGTGAGTCGGAGGGTGTCCTTTCTCCAGCCACGTTCGAAGCTGCAGAGAAGCTGAGTGCAGACCTTGCCCCTCTTCTTCGGGACAGCAAGTCAGGGAAAAGCACCCTGGCTGGGCTTTGGGCTGTGTTTGCATTTCCTTTTTGACCTAAGTGCTATTTGGCTGCATCAGTTTTCCTCCTCCCTGTCTCTGCTGCCAAGATACATAAGGAGAGTCCCCAACACGACATACCCCATCCTGTCATCCACACACCTCCCCTCGCCTTCCTGGCCAGGCATCTGCAGGGCTTTGGAGAACGTGCTGCGGTCACCACTTGTGTGTCCAGAATATTTTCCACTTCATCCAAATTGTATGCTCTGAAGTCTTCATTTCGAGTGAGAAATTTTGCTCTATTCTTAGTTCTTTGTATTACTTTCTGATGACATTATTTTTGTGGGTTGAAGAGAAGAACCAGAGGAGTTTGCAAACATATAATTTAGCTGACATCCTTCCCAGAAGTTCTTGTCATATTCATTTAAATTAACTCAATGTAAGCAGATTTGATTATTCCATAATATGTAATTTGAATATATGCATGACCATGCTAATGACATATCTCCAGAGGTCCTTTAGCGTAAATATGTGACATCTTCTCTAAAGTCTTTTCAGAAAAGAGCTGGAGGAGAATTCATTTGGCTGAAAATCTCAAATCTAACTAGTGAAAACAAAGGTTGCTTATTTTCCTTAATCATGAAGTCACAGACACTTCTCTCATGTTTATCAAATAATGTCTAACATTGATATTCAGATAATTGGATTTGCTTTCAGGGCTTGTGTAGAAGATGTGAAACATGAGCTTGTGAAAATAATTGGTATTTTTCTCAATACAGGATTTAGCCTTAGTTATGTGCATGTATTTACATCCTTCTTAGCATTGCTAACAACAGGGGTCCCATCACTTCTCACCCAAGCAGAACTACACAGAACAAAGAGGAGAAAATTAACCAATGACTTTTCACTCCCTGCACTTTGAGACAGAGTCCCCGACCTGACGGGGGATAGAGCAGTTGATGTTTACATAAGTCTTTCTAGTCGTTATTTTGATATATGCCTGCGCTTCAAAAACCTATTAAATAAGAACCTATTGCTTGGGGCATCAAAGAGATATATTCGCCTGGCTTTGGCAAATTGCTAAGGAAACCCTTCCCTCCAAACCCAATCAGCCTTCCAAACCTTTTTCTCCCAAGTTCCTTCTAAAGCCCTATGGATGACAAGTTCAATAAAATTAGCAAACGAGTGCCTTATTCTGTCTCTAAATGTTGAGGTTGAAATAGACAGATTTTAATAGCAGCGTTAATTTGGTATGCGTGGGAGGTTAATGTAAGTGGGGTGACTTCTCTGAGACCACAGCCATCGGGCTAGAGAGCCTTCTGAGCAGAGTCACTCAGGTGAGAGCCCCACCCAGAGGACCCGCCTGACGCTGGCCTCGGCCGCAGCCGCCAGCAGGTGCTGCCCTCACCCGGCTCTGGAGTCCAGGCATGGACAAGCTCCCGCTCCCCAAGCCTCCGTTTCTCAAATGCAGGGGAGGTAGTGCTTCACCCGTAGACAGAATGCGACTGTACATTGTATGAGCTTTAGAAAAGATGTTTAAAGTCTTGGATTCAATCAAAACCTGGAGCTCAATTAAATGGCTTTTATGGCTGACCTCCTGTGTATTGCATCGGAGCCAGAAGCAGGGAGGTTCAGAAGCCATTACCTTCAAGTGCTTACATGCCAGGCTGTGTTAGGCCATGTAAGCAGCGCAATGAATTGAAATCCACCAAATTCTATGGAAACTTTTCTCCTTTCTCGTCTGAGTCATCTGTTGGCTTTTGAAATCCATGGGCTTTGTACGCACTGAGAGTCATCATGACTGCAGAGATGAATTTCCTCGTGTCTAATTCCCCAAGTAGGTGCATCAAGATGAAAACTGAGATTTCAGAAACAGGAAAACAAAAGTGTGAATGTATCTCTTCTAAGGAATGTTGTTGGCAGGCTGGAGTTGTCACTTACATTTATAGGATATTTTATCATTTATAAGACGTTGTAATATAGATCTATTGTTGTCCCATGTCTGTGTGTGTGTGTGTCTGCACATCCTAACACAACCTGGGGCTGAACAGGGCTGGCGTTATTACTCTGATACATGAATGAAGGAACTGAAGCCAAGACCTCCTGGCCAAGTAAACAGGAAGCTTGAGAAAATGCAGACGTTCCCTGACTGTAAGTTTATGAGTCATTCCATGGAAGCTCATGATCCCCGGGTTGATGAAAGCCCACATCCAGGAAAGCTTCTCAGTACTAAGAGGAGGAAATGTAATCTATACCCTCTCTCTTTTGATCTCATCTAATACTCTTCCTTAAATACCAAGGTATTAGCAGATAAACCATGTGGAAATGGGTAAGTAGATGAATTGCTTTTTGTACTACATTACACGATGGATTGGAATGGATTAAAATTTCATTATTCATCTTCTCCTGCCTCCAAAGCCCAGTGTTATTTTTACTATTTTGTTTAAGCCAAGTGAATATGCTTACATGACTTATGCTCTCCAGCTTTGAAATGCATTTGCTTTATCCATCATACTTGCAGAATGATTGATGCAGTACAAACACATAATAAAAACTAATAATTACACACACACAAAATCCCATGCCCCGTTAAGGCTAGCTTGCAGTGGATGCGGGGCATGCATTTTAACCGTCTTGCTCATACATGTTTTGATCAACATGTTAGGATCCCCGGGGCTTTTTCAGGACAGCAGTGTGATTGGATTGGCTGGCTGAGATGCATGCTCAGCCTTGAAGGAGGCCATCCACGCTTGCGCTGGGCTCCACATTGACTCCTCGTCTCACTGAGGCTCTTCATTGAATAAATAATGCATCAGGGGAGCATCTCAGGAGTCCTTTAGGCAAAATGACTTCTTCAGTGTATCAAAGGATAAGTGTGGACAGGTACCCGTGGTACCCTGGGAATAAAGATAGTGTGAACAAATCAATACATATCACACTGCTGGATATAAGTGCATCTTTTAGACTTTCAGAAGTTATTTTCAGGTTTGAAAGTGGAGAGAGAAGAGGCATTGCCTTTATCTTTCAGGGCTTCCTTTTAAAATTCCCCAGAGATTAATGAGTCATGCAAGTAAAAACATTTTTTCTAAGACAAAGTAAAAAGTGGAGAAGAGCCAACATTTCCATATTGGCATTCTGATTTATTATTGATGAGAAGATAATTTTAGGTAAACTTGCCATTTTTGAACAATATTGCATAAGGAAAGGAATTCAACCAAATGCAGACTTAAAGGAACGTGCTGAGAACGACTGTAAGGGCTTCAGATGTCTGGACACGGGGCTCCAGCTCCATGTCACACGAGCCTTCCTGTAGCAGGAAGCACATAAAAATAAATCAAACTTACATCATCGTTATTATCACCTAATTTCCTCTCCGTTTGTCTTCTTGATTTAGACCTGAAGGTTTCCTGGCTCCTAAAGTCTGTCAACTAATAGTTCCCAAACTGGAAGAAATACCCAAGCTAATTCTCCACAGAAGAGCAATTCCACGTCCTCTTCCTCATCTTCGTCTTGCACGTACGTTCTGTGCACGTGGAAGCTGTGGTCAGAGCCGCGCTGCTCCATTTCTGTAGAGCATTTCTTGGATTTCCAAGATGAAACTTGAAAGCTCCTAGTGGATGCGGGTCTGTGGACGTTGGTAACTGCTCATCCACGAAGGGGTGCAAGGAGCGGGGACCCTCCGGCGACAGTATGAGCAGGGGAGGGAAAAGGTGTCTCTCACGTTCATACTGTTATGTGTTATTTTGCTCCCTATTCATTTTAACTTAGGCATTCCTTCTCTTAGGAAAAACCATTTCCAATTTCTAAAATTCCTGAGAAACCACTCACAGGGTTAAAAAAAAAAAAGTTTGCTTCCTTCTTAAGGGCGATTTACTTTCAAGTATTTTATAGTTTGGTCAACCTGACACTCAATCTGCAATGTGCCTTTCTCACAAAGGTTGATTTCAAGTACCTGCAGAAGGTGTGCATTTTGGGAAGCGCTCATACATTTTTGAAGCAGCTAACAGCAGCAGAAGGAAGTCACCGGTGTCTAAAAGTAGAGCTTCTGTGGCTGCCCCAGCCTCGGTAAACAAAAAGGAGGAACATAATTTCTTCTGATTCCTGCCAGAAAATGCCCAAGGCTTGAGCATTTCTTCAGGAACGTTATAATGAGTCCCAGCTGCTGCCCCGTGCCCAGCCGTTGGGTCCCCACAGCACCTGGAAGGGCAGGCACCGCGGAAGCAGCCCTCCTGAAGGATGGGCAGGTTTGCTCGAGTTCTTTGTAGAAAAGAGCGCTGCTCTTTCTTTCTGTCTCTCACACTGGAAACTGAAGAGGCAGAACGAACTGAAGAGAGAAAAGTGGCTAATTGGTAGAAACCAGAGATCGCAGGTACCACCTCTTTTGCGAGAGTTAAAATACAAGACGTGGAGCCACGCGCTCACAAAAGCATTAGCCCCCGGCCTGGAATTTGCAAAGGCACTAAAAGGAGAAGTTACTGTTTCCTTGCCATTGATCCAGAGCGTGGCCGAGATTCAGTTACTGCCAGATTTATTGCATGGGGGTGAATCCACCAGCAGCTAAATGGAGAGTCCTCTCTTTGCACTAATTTAGCATTTATGACCTGTCACAAATACACTCTGTTCATCTTTTAATGCTTCCCCAGGAAATATAACTTCTCATTAAAAAATTTATTAATCTCACTACGTGGTAAAATAGCCGAAACCGTTAGAATAAATAAGAAGTGTGCGTACAATGCTGGTGAGTTGTGGCCTGTGAAATAACCTAGACATTCATATTGTTTTCCAAGTCGGCTGCATCTGTGATTCAGCAGGTTTGCTGGGTCTGCTTGTCAGGTTTACTCCTTTTTTCCTTAGTAATCTGATCTTCTGATTCACCAGTAGTTAGACTCTAATGAAGTAAAGATCCCTACATTTTAAAAGTGATGTGCAGGATGAGGTAAGAGGACCCTTGAAAACCCAAGGAAGTAATGCCATTGGTCCTCCTGCCAAGCCTATGTAACTGGCAAAAACAAATAAATGGAAATAGAACAAGTGCTCGATACCCAGTAAATATAAAGACTATGCAGCTATTAAAATGAATATAATGAAATCCCTATCAGTTAACTTGAGAAATTTTTTTAAAAAGACATCATTACTTTGATTTAGTGAGGAAAGTGAGATGCTGGGGAGGACAGGTCATACCCGTTTGGGTGAGGCGCTGATCCTCACCGGGCCGGGCCGTGCACTTGTACGTTTGCACGTGAGGATGTGAGCAGGAAGCAAAGACAAAGGGTTCACGTGGGTGGGCTGGAGGGGCTGGGGGCAGGGCGCTCGAGAAGGGAGGGAGCAGCAAAAGGAAACATCTCAGGAAGAACGAGGGGCAGAAGACGAGGGAACATCTGTGACGCCACATTGTTTCTGCAGTTAAATGCGTGTGCATATACCCTAAAGGTGCCCAAGAACACAGTCGCCGATGTAGCCGAGGTGCCTCTCAAGGGGCAGATACTCAGGTGGTGTTTCCTCCTTTTTATACGTTCTGTATTTTCTAAATGAGTATGCGTTGTGTATTACAACACAAGTTTATCTCACTGTGATAAAAGTAATCAATATAATCAATATTCTTTGGAGCAAATTCTGCTGAGTGGACATCTTTCTAAATGTAACACATGATTAAATATGCAAAAAATTTTAAAAAACATTCTATAGCCAAAAATACCCACGTTTTAGCAGAAATATTCAGAAGCCTTCAAACTAGTTTTGCACGGGGGCAAGAAATGCACCTAAAGTAGATAATTAATGTTTGACTATTTGGTCATTAAGAGAAGGTCAAACTGTTATTTATAACAAACCAAAATGTGTCAGAGAGCACGGATGTTTGTGCATGTGCATGGCCTTCTAGAAAAGTAGCTGGCACATGCACGTGTGGACAGACATGCTTACAGACACGCATCCATGCCTAGAGGCAGGCGGGCAGGCATCCCTAGAGACATGCATGCAGACGTATGTGCATGTTCATACATTTGCACATGCAAGTACATATGTGCACACACATACACAGAGACACATGTGCATACAGACATATATGTGTGCACACACCCAGGGAGACGTGCACGCACACACACAGCTGCAGGCATGTGTGTCCAGAAAGACTGGCCCAGGAACCAGGACCACAGGACTCTAAATCCTCTTAGATGTGCTTCTGGACGTTCACGTTTTCCTGATGTGCAAACTGCAGGTCGGAACAAGGTCAATGATTTTCAGACCCGGCTTCTTCAAACAAGTGCTTCAGGAGTTTTACAAATGCGTCATCTAAACAAAGAGACTGTTTCCAAAATTGGAAATAATAAAAACGGTGTATACACGAAAGTGCTGTTTGTTACAATTTAACACACTGGTGGCCACTAATCCATCAACAATTAACGCAGTTTTTATAGGAATCAGGAAGACAGTTTTTCCAAATATTTACCTGTGAATATGTCTGAAGTTCTTGTAATCATGTAATTGTTAGAAAGCCTGTAACCTCACACTAATTCTTTTTTTTCTTTTCCTTTTTGTTATCCACCTACTGTGGGCGTCGGGCACTGTCGGACAGTGGGCTCCGGTCCACACTCACCATGTGCAACAGTGAACTCTGTAAAACCAGGACATCCATATGTGTGCCACATTCAAACTTTTAGAACTTAGAGTAAATGTGGGCTCTTCAAATACGAGTTTTAATAAACCATATAGCATTCATTCGATTCTTTAAATTGTTAGCACACTTGGACATTCAGCGCAAGTGTTAGTAATGAAACTAAGACTTAAGTTGCATAACAAATCAAATAAATGTGAATGATTTCAACTTCCAGTGACATTGAAACACAGGCGCTAAGGCATCTACGATTTTAAAAACAAGGTCACTAAATGCCTCAAAATGTTGTAAAGTTCCTGAGAGGCTATTTTTAAACCAAGTAATAGGAATGTTTTAACTGGTTAAAGAACTTGGCTCCTGACTTTCTACAACTTGAACACATTCCAATTAAGGAATGCAAACAGTCTTCAGATCCTGTATCCCATTATGCTAAGATAAGCTTTTCTTTTGCAAATCTGAAGGTTTCTGTCCCCAGGGCATGCCTCACAACTGGTGGCGTTGTTCTGCTGTGGTCAGCGCGCCATGGGCTAGCGAGGGCTTTGCTGGACGGGCCTGGTCCCGCTGGTGTGATCTCAACGGTGCTCACAAATCTGTCCAGCTCTCCTTGCTTCCTTGGACATGTGGAACCCTTAAACATAACTGTTCCTTAGAAGTCAGTGGTGGCCATGAGACTGACTTTGTCCAGTGGGATGTGAAGAGAAGGGCTTTGTGCCAGTTTCAGGTAGAAGCAGATTTTTATGCTTTTCTAGCACAAGCTTCATTTGCTCAGTGGCCAGCATCACGTATGCACAGGAGATCCAGAGTGTGTTTGTGTGACTTTGAAGAGTAACAGCTTCATGTGATAACCAAATCCTAGAATCCACTGTCTACAAAACTTCTGGGTTAACCTATTAGGTATATAATTTCAGAACTAGTTAGTTTTACTGCCCTATTAAAGTTAATAACAAGACAAATATGACTGTCCTGGAAGGAGAGGGAAGTGAAAAGAAAAGAGGGGTAATGAAAAAGACCTCAATTTTTCAACGTAAGTATTAAAGTCATGGCATAATATTTCCCTGGAGTTTCAGATTGGACCAATGCCACTTCACGCTCAACACGTTATCTTTTCAATTCCTACCAGGTTTCAGGCACTGGACTGGGTTATGGGATTGCAGGGGTGAGAAAGATAGACACGGTGGGTCTCCTTACGGAGCAGAGAACTTACCAGGGAGGACGGGCAGCTCAGGGCTGACAGGCACACTGGGCCCCGCCTGAGGGAGGGGGTGCGGTGCGATGAGGGTGTCTCTCCCCAGAGGAAGAGAGAGTTGAGCAGGCGCCTGCAGGAACAGCGCTGGGGTATTAGAAGGGGAATAGGGAGATTACTTCCATCAGCGGGAACTAGACATATGAATGCTCAGGAAAAGAACACGGCCCACTAAGGAACCAGGCCACAGGAGCTCAGAGCGGAGGGGAGACACAGGGGGCTGTTAAGTGGCCCAGCTGTGCAGAGAGAAACCTGGTTTAGATGCAAATGACTCAGGCGCATTTACGGTGCACTTTTTAAAACTACCTTGAGTTTCAGATTTCAAAAAGAAAAGTTTGTGAACCACATCTTAGAAAGAGAAAAATGTACCGCTCTAGGGAATTTCTCAAAGACTAGTAAGAAAGTAAGTTTTAAAGTTTCCTATAATCTACAAAGAATGAAAGCATATAGCTTCCAAAGCTGAAGACGGTAGGATTTTTCAGGAACTCGCAATCAAAGGTACACCAGGCTGAAGCAGCAACGTTCTGCCCGCCTTAATGCCAATTATCTTCAATTTCAGAAACAGCTGGGAGCAGTAATTCCAGAAAACTTTACAAAAGTAAGATATAGTAACTGTATAACAGAACCTTAGTCTCTGGAACTGATTAAAACAGTTGACAACTGCTACACGGTCTGAAACACACCCTGGGTAACTGTGAGTTAATTACCCTCATGGCAACTGCGTTCCTCTTGACGTTAGCAGGTCAGTATTCCAGAACCTGGACTGCATCACTTAAAAAATAAGAAGTGTAACTTCTTCTGTGTCACTGTTAGAATGTCCTTAAAATTGTAAGCTGCTAGACAGTGTGAACCAACTCTGCTTAATTCTTTCCATAAATTTGGACTTAATTTTAAGCACTTAATGATTACTTTTTGAGAACAGTTGATGGAATTAAGAGCTAAAGTCATAACAAATCTGAACCACAGCTACACAAAGCGAGCGCTATTCAGCAAATAAAGGCACGTGTAAAAAGGATCAGCAGATCTGCAGGAAGTTGGGTAACAGGGTAATCAGCTACTAATACTGACAACTGCCAGTTTTCAGCTTTAGTCAGAAGTGTGTCTGCGCATGTTCCACAACATAACATTGGCTCAGCAAACATTCAGCACAACCTGCACTTCTTTGTTTAGTTTTTCACACATTTATATTTTAAAAGAGATTTCATCTGTCATTTAACGCAGTCAGAGGACAGGTCTCAAAACCAGAAGTCCGTCCAGACACTTGAAGATCTCATTGGAAATGGGAATTCTGGGATTTTAATTCAAGGTAGCACTTACTTTTCTCTCTTTTTTATATGTCTTCCTAATGGAATATACACAGATTATAATAAGGCAAACATTAAAACACCTCAAATAGGGCAGTAAGCCAATAATGGACCAGAAATTCGGGGTACTATCAGAAATACTCATGGAGAAGCTCCATTCCCTCTTGTACCCCTGTCTTCCTGAGTAAACCAAGCAGTCGAGGTCAGCAGCCTCTGACATGAGAGCCAAAAACTGCTCCATAAAGAAGGTTGTCTCTGCCTGGGGCGGGGGTGGGGCCTCCAAGGCCTGAGGGAGAGAGAGAGAGAGAGCAGAGTTTGAGGCAAAGTAAGCCTGGTTCTGAAGGAGAGCCTCCTTGCACTGGTGCGTTGGGACTCCTTGGTTGGAGTTCCACCCAGAGGAGCAGAACTTGCCAGCCAAAGCTGCAGTCCTTGCATCTACTGCAAAGGGAAGACAAAAAGAAAACCCTGGGCACCACATCAGGAACTTAAAATAAGATTATAACTATACTCAAAGGCATAAGGGCAGACGACTGTATTATAAAGCAGGAATTAAAGACCACATGGGTAGTTGGTGTGAAAAGTATAATGACTTAGAATAGAGGACACACTGATGGGGAAGCAGGAGCTGGCTAGAAGCAGGAATGAGCAAAAGGCTGGAAATTCAGTTGGAGAACTGTCCCAGGACGCAGTGGGACAGAACAGAACAGACACCCTGGACAAAAGCTGGACTTGTGGGGGATTGAAGTAGATTTTTCACATCAGGATAATAGGAGCTTGAGAAGGAGAGAAAAATAGAGGGAAGAAAGAGATGAAGGAGTGGTGACCAAAGCTTTCCTCAGAATTAAAAAGGAAATCTCAGATTTCAAGACTTCTCAAGTCCCAGACAGGATGGATAATGAGGGCTCTCATTTGGACATCACAGTAAAATGTAAGTAAGAGTGACAAAGATTAAAAAATCTGAATCTATCCAGAGGAAAATTAGATACATACATACATGTATACATACATACACTTCTGAAAGAACAGAACCCTGTTTGACACCAAACTGCCCAAATAAAGCAATATTTCCAAAAAACTGCAGGAGGGGAAAAAAAAGGAAGCTACTTTGAGTGGCCATGAGGATATACCTTCTCACTCAGTAAAGATCTTACTCTTCCCTTCACATCCACATCCAATCCTTTGTCAAATCTCTTGATTCTGCCTCCAGAAAAAGCTCAAGGGTAATTCCCCTGTTCTGTTTCCTGTGCTCAAAGCCTATTTTATACCCAGATAACGAACCCTCTGACTGATGGATTGCAAAAGCTAACTGGTTCTGTCGAATCCAGCATCCCCGGCTCAGCCCTGAGCTCAGCTGAACTTGTCCTGTAGTATCTGGTCCCCAGCGCGAGTGGGAATCCCACATGAGCAAAATGAAACTTCATTAATTTTTGATTGAAGAAAGTGAATGAATGTCCGCCGTATTTGAGCATAGTTGGGACTTCATGCATTGATGAAAATGCTTTTGAATGGCAACATGTTCAAGAAAGACACCAGGACACTTATATATGGAATCTAAAAAAACAAAACACAAATTTTATTTACAAACCAGAAATAGACTCATGGACATAGACAAACTCTAGTTACGAGGGGGAGAGGAGGGAGGGAAAGATAGATTCGGAGCGTGGGATTAACAGATGCACATTATGGTGTATAAAAGAGATAAACAACAAGGACCTACTGTGTAGCACAGGGAACTGTATCCAATATCTTGTAATGAGCTGTAATGGGAAAGAATCTGAAAAATATGTATATAATGTATGTATGTATAACTGAGTCAGTTTGCTATACACCTGAAACTAACTGGGTAAATTGACCACATTTCATTAAAAAATAAGAATTAAAAATGAAAAAAAGAAGACACCAGGACTCCCCCACGCAGGCCTTCATCTTCATCAAGTCCCCTGCAAAGATGAGAGCGTTTCTGTGATAAACGAGGCCCTGTGCTGTGGAAACAGGACGATCTGCCGGGTGGCCACTCATCTGCACGCAGGGGACACGAGAACGTGGCAGAGGAGAGGCTGTAAATCACCCGAGAGCTCCGTGCCGGGGCCTCTCGGAAGGCCTGGCTCGGAATTATTAGTTAGAGCTTCCTCGAGGCTGGGTTGTTTGCACACGGGGTGAGCTAAGCCGCACTGGTGTCCCTGTAAACAATAAGGCAGCCCGATTAGGCCCAGTCATTAATTAAGTGTCTTTGCTGTGAGTAAACAGCGAGGTCTTTCGGGCGGCGAGGGCCTGTGGCGCAGGGAGGACGCGCAGCCGCCCGCGCTGGTGGGCCAGCTTGCCTGCCGCCTG
This sequence comes from Camelus bactrianus, assembly GCF_048773025.1. Classification (NCBI taxonomy): domain Eukaryota; kingdom Metazoa; phylum Chordata; class Mammalia; order Artiodactyla; family Camelidae; genus Camelus; species Camelus bactrianus. The sequence goes on from NC_133546.1 coordinate 4,093,765, forward strand.
CCCTCCTCCCTGGAGCCCCCTCCCCGGGGCGCGCGGCTCCCGCCCGGGGAGGACGCGCTTCTCCGCGCTTGGCCCCCGACGAGCACCGCGCCGTCCCCGCGCTGGGCGTGGGCGAAGGGGGAGCCGTCCGGACCCTTACCTGTGACCCGTAACTGCCCCGTGCAGCCATCGGCGGCACTGGGGGCTTGCGGTACACAACTTTGGACAAAAAATACAGAAAACAAAACAAAACAAAAGTCAATCTAGCACTTTAATTTTTTGAAAATGTGTAAGTCTATTATTTAAAAAAAATCATTTGGGATCCAGTTGCAGATTCTTTCAAAATCATTAGCTGTTTTCTAACTTTTTTTTTAAATAGTTTTAACAAATGCCCTTAAACTGACGAAGGGAACTAATATGCATCGTGTTTGATCCGTGTGAAAAACACTCATCTCTACAGCAAACACTTACAGATGTCCTCTTGTCCTTCTGCCTCTGGAAGTGCTTTGTAAACTAAAATACATGCAACACGGGAGGCGTGGATGCCTTTTCATTGTAATCTCCCCGTGAAGCTGTTATTGCAAACGGAGGTTAGGTCACAGCGCTGTGACCCCAGCCAGCCTTCTGGCACCGAGATTCCCCCGGCTCTCACCTCCACCCGGTGGCCGCGTAGGAAGCTGCAAGCAAGGGCCTGCAGGCCGGGGCAGAAGCACCGTCCGTCGTGTCAGTCGTCACGCCAGGCAGTTCCTGCAGGTGGATCCACTGACGGCGTTCGCTGGGGAAAGGCCCACACGGTCCTCCTCTCCCCAGAGCCCAGGGCCTAAGTCTTACCGTCTCCGGGCTGTGGTGTGGAGAACGTGAACAGAGGAAGGCGGGAGGCGCAGAGACCACCCGCCTCATCACTGAGGGTGAAGTGGATGTTTGAGGAGAGGAGGGGTGTCCCGCCAGGCAGGCTGCCCAGGGTATGCCCACCAGCAGGGCCAGAGCACGACGTCCGAGGACAGAAGATCCTCACCTCCCTGGCTTTCCTGCCCTTGGACTGGGCACCATCTTCCTCGAAGACTCTGCGTGGTCAAAGGAGCAGCGGTCCCTTGCTTGGTGAGGCAGTGATCCCGGGTGGTAAGTGGGGGCTGACACGGCCAGCCTGGCTTAGAGCTACTGCGTTCGTCTCTTCTTGTCCCAGCAAACTCGATGACCCCTGAGGGTAGACTCCGCGTCCCATGCCCCACCCCCACTGCCCCGGCTACAAACGCTGCACGGGCTTCAGCTGCGCTGGTGCTTCCTGTGTGAGCGGAGGCGGTCGGCGTGGGCCGACAGCATGCTTCGCATGTGGGGACACTGAGCAAACCGCTGGCCAGAGGGACAGCTGAAGGGAGTTTTCTCAGCATCACCAACCATTCCTTCCAGGCTCACCTAACGTGATATTATGAGAATCCTTGGTTCTCATTTGAAGCACCTGATAAGTAAAAGGAATGTGCGCTGGACGGAGGGCCAGGAGACCTTATTTACCGCTAAACAATTGTGCAACCTTTTGGGTGAGGGTGTTGCTGTCCTGGAGAAGAGCTCAGGGCAGTGACTGAAGTCCCATCAGGAGCTGGGAACTCAGTTCTTGGTGAAAATATAATCACAGAACACGCTTCTGCTCGCCAGGGGCTTACGGTTTAGCCAGGGAGAGACCTCTATGATACGTGACAACCCAGCAGTCCACTGGAGAACGCATCCCGGGAGCACCTCCCGGGAGCATGTCCTGGGGACACGTCCTGGGGCAGTCAGACTGGGGCCAATCCTTTTCTTTTCCTTTTTTATTTTTTTCTTGACTAAAGTGGCCTGAGATGTTTACGATGTTATTAGCTGAATATTTAAGGATTCTGTCACATTGAGAAGGCAGGGGATTCTTTTTGGGGTAAAAACAATTCAAGTAGGGAATAGATTTGAATGTCACATTAGAGAAAGAGAAAGAAAGAAAGAAAAAAAAAAAACAGCCTGGTTTAGCGCAGCATAAAGGACCAGATAAAGGTATAAAAAGTCTGAACTGAGGTCAGATTGAAGAGGACCTTGGACGCCAGGCTAAGGCATTTGGATTTATAAGTTAGTAATAAAAATCATCATTGAAGAGTTTGCTACAAAGGGAGTGATTTGGGTAAAGTTGGCAGTAGTGTGTAAAACGAGCCAGGAGGGAGAAAGATCTGAGCTAAGGAGATGGGGACAAAGTCATTACAATCATCCAAGTGTGAGTTGGTTACAGCAAAAACCAAGTTCACAGCAATAGAGTTTAAAGGAAATTATGATCTCAGAGACATTAAGAGGAAAGAATTCCTGGCTGAGAGAGTGAGGAGCAAAGCCTGAATGGAAGGGGCTCAGGTCAGCTGGTTCAGGAAGGTGGGAGCACCTGAGCCAAGGTCAGCCGTGCGCACAGCCTGCATTTCTGAAGTGTTCTCTGGGGCACACACTAAAACCTGTTCCCAGGACTGTTCCCTGCAGATACCCACTTGGTGGGTTTGGGATGGAGCCCAGAAACACACACCTGAACAAATAGTCCTGAGTGGCACTTGGACGGCGCTTGAAGAAATTTTAGCTTAAATTGTAAGTAATAAAAATAAATAAACTATCTACTCAAGAATCCTAAGATTGCGTCTGGTGGACAGAGTCTCCAAGCTGGGACCGGAACTTCAGACTTTTCTGTCTTCTCCATTCAAATCGAATGCCTCTGCGTCTTGAGCAGGGCCAGCCGGGCCGCGGTTTCGGGGCGGCCGCCCGGGGCTGGTCTCTCCTAACAAGCCCTGGATCTCTCACCCTTGTGAAGGACCACACTCCTGTGGGATGTCTTTTTCTTTATAGACAAGGAAACTGAGTACAAGAGGAGGCTTTTAACTTCAACCCCACACACTTACCGCTATAACATGTTGGCCAGAGGAGGCATCATTCTGACAGGGCTTTTCTAAAGAACGTAGTCCTGTTTCCTGACCCAGGGGCGCTCCGTCAATGGTCCAGAGACCAGAGGTTGGGGCCTATGACACTGTCACACCCTGCCAGGCACACACATGGCCATCACACCTGAGCTGCTGGCTGCAAACACAGGTTCACTGCAAATATCTGAAACAAAGAGAGCAGCTGGGAGAGTTCAATTTTCAAAGGTTCTGTTTGACTTTCACTGAACTTTTAAGGGAAGAAATCTGAAACAACCAGACAAAAACAGACAAAGAAACACCCGCCAGGAGCAGTGGACCGGAGACGTTTGCGGAGTGGGGGAAGGACGACCTCGTCACCTCGCCCCTCTCCTCTCTCACGGACTCACAGTAAAACCTGACCTCCCCCCCTGCCCCCCGCAGCCCCCCCGCAGCCTGATCCCGCAGAGCATGGGCGGGACCCGCCACGGCTTCAGGGAGACTCTGGGCATTCGGCCTCCTCCCCGGGGACCGCCCTTCCTGATGATAATAAAGGCAGCGGTGGCGCCAGCGCTTGTTTACTGAGCACTTACTGTGGCCCAGGCTGTTTGTGAAGTACTAGGAATCCTTAGGAGGGAAAAAGAGATGAAAACGTTGAGGTTGGTAGTTTATCCTTTTTATAAGTGAATAAACTCAGAGAGGTTACAAGTGTTCCTTAATTTCAAGAGTGGAATTTGAGCCCGTTGGCCTTCAAAGCCTGCCTCCTTACCCATTACCTGGGACAAGCATGAGGTGAACGAGGTGAATACCTTTTATTTCCATTCTGTGGACAATAGAGGTGAATTAGAAGGATGCTTGCTTAACATGAACTCTGGACTTGACCAAAAAAAACCAAAAAAGGCAATTCAATTTTGTATGGAAGCTAACTCACACTTTATTTTTTATCAATAACTCTTTATAATGTCCCAATATTTTACTGTCACTTTAGTGGAATTAAACTCAGAAAATTCCAAGTTACATGCTGTTTCTCATCCTGCTGCAATGACCAAGGCGCCTTGACTCCAGGCTGCTGGCCCGAGCCCTGAGCCCCAGCACAGCGGGCGCCTCGGCAGAGATGGAGCTCCCAGGCCCGGCTGCCCAGGTACGCTTACCTTTGCTAAATACTTCAGGACAGCTGCACTATATTTTTGCCATAAGACGTCCTCCCTGGCAGCATCAAGGACTGCAGGACCAGAATTCCCATGACCATCCAAGCCATCCGAGCTCCTCCCATCCGCAGTTCTTCTCGCCGCACTTCCTCCTAGCCGACCGACCTCAGCGGTACTCGGCCCTGTTGTCTTTTGCCCTTCTTGTGGTTAGAAGACAGCTGCTCAGAGGTCTCCCATAATCACAGGAATCTGAAAAAATACGTTTCTTTGTGCTCAACCCACACGAGAGGGTGACGTTCCTTTCCCTTAAAGCTGAGCGTTTCCACTGCAGAGATACCAACGTCTCCATGGGCAGACGCGACCCGAGATTTCAAGCACTAGGTGGTGTCAGCAGAAAAAGGCATCTCCAGGCTTCTTTTTTCTCTTTAATTTGGATTCCCCCCCATATGTATGCCCCTTTTCCTGTGTACTGTCCGTGTTCCACATCTGAAAAGGCAGCTTCACCAGTAGAATCCTCACACGGAAAGTCTACACGCACATTTTGAGAGAAAAACAGAGACTGACCCCAGACCACGCCCATTTGTTTGCCCTAATAGGTTTCTCCTTCACACATTCCTCTAAGGGCCAGGAGTCCCAGAATCTAAAGCTATGGACCCATCCTGAACACTGAGATCCCCAGACTCCCTCATGCAGCATCCTGCCCTGTAGCCAGCAGCCTGTGGCAGCCGCCAATGCTTAATCCACAGAGTTCCCCATTCACAGGGCGGACACTGGAGGGAACTGGTTATCACAGCGAAGCCAGACAGTTATGAACTCTTCTTTCTGAGAGACACAGTTTCCTCCTGAGGAATGTATGGAGCACAGAAGAAGAGCGAGGCTTCCTTTACCGTTTAGTTTGGGTTCACATTGCGTGTCACAAAACGCAGGAAGAAAAGAGTTCCGATGTTATTTGACCCAATCCTGACTTCAGCTCTCCTGGCATTTCTCTCTCTTGTGTATGAAGAGCTTCTTTTGAAGTCAGAACTCCAGGCGTGGAGGAAGAAGAAATTCGTCAAGAGAATTGAATTCAGAAAGATTAAAATGTAGAGTTTTAATATAGCTGTAGCTGACACATGTCAAGGAGATAAAAGGCAGATTGTGGATTCTGAGAACAGTGCCAGAACCAGGAAGCACTACTTCAAAAATACACACTATTTTGATTGAAATTTGTAGGGAAAAAAATCAATATAATAAACCTGGTATTGGATGGCAAATGGATGCATTGAGAGAATGTTCTTGGCCCTACTGTGTTCATTTTTTAAATGGAAAAAAAAAAACAGCTTTCACTGAACACATTTCTGATATGTTTTTTAACAGGCAATATTTCGAAGTGTACTTAGCCTAGAGTCTTCTCTCTCCAATTGTATCTGGAGCTATTCTCACACAAACAACTTTATTAACTTTAAATGAAAGTTGGTAAATTACCCCCATTTACCAACACAGTTGCCATAGGGCATCAGAGTCTAAGAGGGTTGAATGAGTAAAAATTTGGAAATGATCAGTTAATCTGTCTCCAAAAAAGAACAATTGTATTAAAAATTCATCCTTATGGAGAAAAGAAAGGTGCAGTTCTGAGATTCATTTCGACATTTACCCCTTCTCATTAGCACTGCCTCTCACATTCAGCTCTCTAAACTGCAGAATGCATTTGGAAGAGTTTTGACATCAAATAAAAATTATTTTTATGAATATCTTAGAAAATCATTGCCAACCGCACAAGTCAGCTTGTGTTTCCCAAATCTAAGGCAATCCTGAGGTGTTTTCGGGACAGCCTGGTCCTGAATTTTCCGATTTGTGTAATTACAAGGAGAGTTTAAATTCTAAAAAGAAAAAAAAATTAATTGCAAATAATGTGTTTATTATTATCATTGCTATTATTGTTATTATTATTAACCATGAAATAGTTATTGGAAGAATGATGTTCAGGCTCAGTAAATATTTTTTGCTACTTCATCAGCTTGCTGCTTTATAAATTATGATTGCCAGGTTCAAATCTCAAGGTTGATGTTTTCCTTGATTTAGTCTCAGGGAAAAAAAAAAATAGAGATTTAAGCCACCATCTCCCTTGCTCATTATACATGTACATAAGGGACATCAGTGAAGGAATGATTTTAGGGAAAAGTGATGGATTTTATTTTTCCCGGCAGAGCCTGATCTAAAGCTCAGAAAAGCAGTACAGGGTAGGAATGTGGGCTCCTGATTCCTGGGTGTTGACAGTGCCTGAAACTGTAAGAGTAGGTGGGATCGCCCAGCCAACAGCAGAAACAGGGAAGACATGAGGACTGAGTACTGTCCAGAGACGATCAGAGGGGAGAAGCCAGGAAAGGAAAGCGAGAAGGGAGCAGCTGCACCACAGTGTCAAGGAAAAGGAGGAAATCAAATAGCAAAGAATATCCCACTGTGTCTAAAGCTCCTGGGACGTCGAATGAGATGAACAGTGAAGACTGACCTTTGAAATCAAGAAAAGATCATCTGTGGCAAGTGATGTGCTGAAAGCAAAGCCAGAGTCTCTGGCTTAGGAGAGACTGGAAGGAAGGAAGTGGAAACAAGTGGTAAGCAGCTCCTTTGGGATGTTTGACTGGGAAGAAGAGGAGCGAGATGGCGCAGGTGTTTGAGGGGATGAGACTCGATGCTGTCTGTTATAAAGACGGAGGAACATAGGGGTGACCCAGAGACTGAGATCCTTTGAGAAGACACAAGAGATGGGATTCAGAGGTGGAACGTCTGAACATGCTCTTAAAAACGGGAGCACCGTCATCATCCCGAATTTATAGGCAAGTAAACCAACAACAACAAACGACTGATGCTCCCAAGAGAGTCAAACACGCATTCAACCCCTAGTCCACCTCCCGTGATCAATGCCCTTGGGCAAGTTTCTTTATTTAGGGTAAAGATAGTTATATCTACTGTAAAGAGATGGGGTGAGACACGTATGGGGCAAGATGAAGCGCCAGTAGCACAGTGTCTGGCACACAGTGAGCACTCTGGACGTTGCTGTGGTGCTGGGGGGACAGCGGTTTGGGACATGTGGTTGTCATTACTGTGCGTGGGGGTGGGGGGAGCTGCAGAGTGCGTAAGTCACAGACCCAACCTTCACACCTGCGTCATGACTCCAGATTCAGCAGGTGATACCACCCTGCACTCAAGAGAAATTACAAAGGATTTTGAAGTAAATTAAAATGAAAGTACATCATGTCAATATTTGTAAGATGCAACAAGAACAGTGCTTAGAGAGACATTAATAGCACTGAATGCGTATATTAGAAAGGAAAAAAAATTAAAATCAATAATGTATATGTCCACCTCAGGAAACCAGAAAAAGAAGAGCAAATTAAGTCCAGAATAAGCAAAATAAAATAAATAATAAAAGTTTATTATAGAAATGGAATTGGAAATCAATGAAATTAAAAACAGGAAAACAATACAGAAAAAATCAATGAAACCAAAAACTGTTATTTTAAAAAGACCAATGAAGTTGTAAGCTTCTCTACCCAGGCTTGCAAACTTAACAAAAGAAGACACAAACTACCGATAGCAGACATGAAAGAGGGGCCATCACTACAGACCCAACCGACATGAGCAGGATAATAAAGGAATACTAAGGACAGCGCCACACCCGCAGATTTGATGACGCACATGAAGTGGACCAGCACGCTGACGGGTGCCACACTTCCCCTGCTGTGGCGATACCGCAGTTGTGTCTGCTCCTCTCTGGTTTTTCTCGGACCTCTGTGCTGTGCCCTCTGTGTGTAGACTTTTCTAATGCTTGGCTTAGTAACAAGCACTCAGTGAGGTATGTATACATGTTTCCCCAATGAATGAGTTTCTTGAAATTTCCGTCCTCAGCCCTTTTCTTCTTTTTACAGTCAGGCCTCAGTTATCTCACTATCAGAATTTTACCTGTCAGCTCTTTGGAGAGAATGTGTCTTCATATACCTATGTCTTCAGTAACCAAAGCCCCGGGTTCATATTTGCACCTGCCTGGAGACTTCTACCACAATGATCCACAGCTACAAACCAGACCCACCTTTCTTCCCTACAGCTCCTGGGGACACTCTCAGGATGCCCAAAATCTGTTCAATGGGCCACTGTTCACTAACACGAAAGCCTCAGATGTCAGGCAACATTACTCTTCCTTTTAAAATGTCCCTTAACTTTTAAGTCCTGGACTTTGTATTATTCCAATGATCCTGAAATCCATCTCATTTTGTCTCTGTTGCTTCTGGTTCAGGATTTTGTCTCTCGTTGGACTGACACAACTGTCTCCTAAAATGTCCTCCTGCTCTGTGGTCCTCCTCACACAGATTCACCCCGGACCCAAGTCCCAGAGCTCGAGAGAAAAGATGCTTTCAGAAACTGAAGTTAGTCTGGTGTGGCTGGATTACATCACGCAGCTTTCTTTTTCTCTAGATCATACTCACATCCTGGCATCTGATTTCTGTATCCTTCCTTTTTTCAAACTTGGAATAAGCTTCAGAGTTTACTTTTGAGTGCCCAATTTTCTATGCCTCTTTTGTATAATGGAAGTTAATAACAAGCAACTTCCTCTCCAATGAACTGATTTAGGTGGAAGGAACATATCACAATTCTAGTGACAAATCCACTGCCATAAAAAATGGCAGATCCTAACTTATGCCTTCCCTCCCTTTTATACCAAGATGTGTAAAGCAGATAAACAACAAGATCCTAATGTGTAGCACCAGGAACTACATTCAATATCTTATAATAACCTATAGTGAAAAAATACAGAAAAGAGTGTATGTGTGTGTGTGTGTGTATATATATATATATATCTGAATCACTATGCTGTACACCAGAAACTAACACAACATTGTAAATCAACTATACTTTGATTTATAAAAAAGGCACATCCCACTGACTTGAATGCACCAATGCCTTTGACTCTAATGATCAAGCAGACAGCTCATTTCATCTTTACTTGAAGCTCTTTGCTTTTTGCTCACATACAATGGCACTGACCAGAGATGTTTCTGCATGCTCAATGAATTTCGTTGATGTCCTCTTCTTCCATCACAGCCCTGAAGGGCCAGGTCATTTTTATCTCCTCAAAAGTCATAAGGAAAATCTAAATATTATTTTTTTCCAGCTGAATCCCAAGTAATATCTGTGTCCTTGGCTTCCATTGAGCATTAATGGCTAGGGGTCTGTTGGAAGGAAGAGAAATTGGTCATGGTATTTAGATCCTCACAGAGTGACAGGTCTTCCTATGGTCTGGCTGCAGCCCTTTGCTGAAGAGGGTAGCTCCCTTTTTGGTGGCCCACTTCCCTTCAACAGCTCCCTCCCTCCAGGTTCCGGTAACCACTTCCTCTTTTTGCTCCTCCAACCTGGGGCAGTCAAGGCTCTGCCCACTGTTACTGATCCTGGGGAACTTCACTATTCTTTGTGACTTCACAACACTCTCGCTATACCTTTGAAAATGGTCCCTTTATTAAACATGCCTCAGATAACAAACTTGACTGCACCATATACTTCCTGTGGTGACCAAGATGGAGTCAACCATTCACTATATGACCGCATGCCATTTACTTAACTTCTGTCAACCCCAGGTTCCCTATTTGTAGAATAGGGGTAATATTACCTATCTTTCAGAATTTTTTTGTGAAAAACAAAAGAGATAATCCATTCTACAAGCAGGAAACTCAAACTTCATATAATTAAAGGATGATAAGTGTGGTATCACAAGAGTAAAGGTTTGCATAGACAAAATGGAAAATGCAGAAGGCAGATTGGTGAACACGTTTGCCATATATACAGTAAACACATTTTAAAACATATAATGAGTTCTTATAAGTCAAAAAACTAGACAATGCATCCAATTGAAATGTGGCTGAATGTAGTCTATTATTGAGAAAACATACAAATGGATTTAACATTTTTAAAAGATGCTCAACTACACATCTAGTAAAAAGAAATGCAAATTAAAATCACAATGAGATTTTTTTTTAAACCCATCGAAATGGAAAAGATCAAAAAGCAAGATAATACGTTCCGTCTGATGAGGATGTCGGGAAACCTGAACTCTCATACATCACTGACAGGAATGTAAATTGGTACAACCTCTTTGGAGTGAAAGTTAACAATATCTAATAAAATCAAAACGTGCACACATCCTCTCGGCCAGCAATTCCACTTTCAGAAATTAATTTTCTAGCTGTACTTACACAAGCAAACAAAGATGCAAATACAGAGCCCTTCATCACAGCATCGCTTACAGACTCAAAAGGTGAGAAACACCCTGCGTTTCCATCAGTGCAGGGCTAGGATAGAGCTTTGACTCCAAAACTCAGCTAAGCGGGGACTCATTTTCCCAGCCTCTTCCCTGTGAAGTTTCTGGATCAGGGCTCACCAAGGAATGTACACTTGCCAAGCTGAAGGCCGGTGTGCCGCAGGTGCCCGAGCAGCTCACATGCAACCTGCTCACCAGCGTGCAGGCGAGGAAGCAGCCACGGCGTGGCGCCGGCAGGTCCCGCCGCTCTGCCCCGGGCAGGCTCTCTGCGTGCTGGCCGGGTGCCAGCTGGGCTCCGCGGTACCGGCACCAGCTATCCGGCTGCTCCCCTGAATGGTCAACAATACAAGTGATGAGGGAAAGACATGGCTTCGCTTTACCTTCATGGCTTCCCGTTTGTTCTTGGTGCACCCTTGGAACTTCATGTCCAACTGCCAACCCTCCCGACTTCAGACCGCGTGACATCCACACACTTCACAGGCTGCTTAACCAGCCCCCAGTTCTAAGTCTTCTAGACCTCTCTTCAAACCCCAACTGATACAATTTGTTAAGTAAATCATGAGGATTATATAGCCATGAGAAATAATAAAGGTTAAAGAGGGAGTTTGGTATTAACAGTTGCATATTACTAGATATAAAATAGGTAAACAACAAGGACCTACTGAACAGCACAGAGAACTATATTTGCTTTCTTGTAATAACTTACAATGGAAAAGAATCTGAAAATAAATGTGTATGTATGTATATCTGAATTGCTTTGCTGTACACCTGGAACTAACATGTAAATCAACTACATGTGAATAAAAATGAAATTGAAAAAAAATAACAAACTAGTTCTATATATGAACACAAAGCAGTGTCCAAGATATTATTAAATGAAGCTTGAGGTTCAGAAATATATATATACAGTGTGCCACTTTTTAGGTTTAAAAAATGAGGAAATACCCATGCACTCAACCCTGATTACATACACATGCTTGCCTATCGTGGACGATCGCTGGCAGGACACGAGAAATAATGACTGCCCTCTGTGGAAAAGACCTGGGAGTGACAGAGAGGGTGAGACTTCACCGTGTATCTTTTGTGCTGTTTGATTTTTTCATGAGCTTGTGTTAGTTTTTTAGGTAATAAAAATGACATTCAAAAGAGGAAGTAACTCACTGAAATCTCACTGCATACACCCCCTGTGCATAGCAGGTGCTCAGTGAACATGAACTTCCCTGTGCTCCTCTGGCCGTGTCTCTCTCCTCACTGCCTGTGTTAGATTCATCCTTTGTTTCTTTCCTCTGTGTGACCAGATGATGCTGTGGACAGTGTCATGGACACAATGAACAGAAGCGATCAGGAGAAAAGTAGGTATTCATTGACTTCAGTCAATCTGAGAGCTAAGAATAAGAACATTGCTGCACATGAATTTAATTGTTGGGATAGAAAGGAGAGATACTCAATAGAAGAAAGAAAGAAGAAAGAAAGGGAGGATCTGGTGAAGTGTAACTGGGGTGCAGGTTGGAGAGAAATATTCCCTGTGGCTGTCAGATTTCTGTATGTTCCTGCCGTTTCCCTGAAAAGAGGGAGTATGCAGACACGGTGTGAAAACTTGAAATGCCTGTAATGGAATAAAAATCTCAACTGCTGAATTCTGTTTTATTTATAACTAAAACTTTTAAGAAATATCAGTATGCGTATGCAGTGTGTGTGTACACTTAGGAATACTTTCCTTTAATAAAAATAAAAAGGAGTTCCCCTAAAGTCACAGTGAGGAGGATACGCAATCTGGCTTAATGTATACTGGCAAAAATATTTATGGTAGATTATAAATTTTGTGAAATATTCACACGCAAATATAAAAGACTCTGGTAAAAATATAACTTAAAAATCTCATTACATTGAACAAGGCATATTTTTGGCTAACTGGTTGTGGGAATAGAAGCCATCTATTATGGCTTCAGGCCAAGAAAATGAAAATACCCTCCCACGGCCTCCCACACCCTTCTAGCTCTGGAGACACGCCGGCTCTTCTCCCACCACTCCCTCCGAGGCTTCCCGAAGGGATTCCAGCTACAGGACCCTGGTTCCCCGGAGCTGCTCCTCCTCTGCCCTTGCGGGCAACGTTCTCACCCTTACAAAGAGAGCGGGATTATGTCTGAAGGGAAGTCACGGAGCAGGTGGACTCCGAAGAGCGCACTGGAAAGAAGGAAGGGCAGGAGGAGGAGAAGAGGACCTCGGCCACAGAAGCAGATTACCGGCTGGCAGAGTTACCAGCGATCACAAGAGGCCACAGCCTTGCCTTCCTACCTGCTTCTCTCCATCTTGACTCACAGCTGTTCAGGGGAGCAGAGTGAGTAACAGAAGAGAGAGGTTTCAGAAACGGAGCAAAGTTCTTTAAATGCCTATAAGACCATAACTGTCCTCTGCAAGAGCAAAGTGCACAGTGGCCTTTCCTTCCAGAACATCTAAATAGGACGGTATGTTGTATTTTGGATGGAATCAGCAAATACTCCAAACTCACATCCATAGACACGGAAACAACTACTAATTTAAAACAAACAGTCAGAGCACAGCTGTGCCGTAACTGTAATCCCTTTCAGATCGGTGTGCTTTTTCTATGCTGATTTGTCCCGGCAAATAAGACCTCGAGCTTTCTAGGGGGAGTCTTCCCTTTTAAACATAAGTTGGTCAGAGAGCATCTGAGAAAAGGGACAAAAGCGACTGCCTGCTGTGACGCACCCCTTAGCTTGCATCACTCATATGCATCGCAGTCATTATCACTGCCGGGAATTTACAGACCGCCTTTCCTCCCCAGTCAGCTTATAAACGGTTTTACAAATGGATTAGAAACAGCATAGATGTGGATCGCTTCACACAGCACTGAAGTACAGTCACCTCAAGGGGAAACGCGGGAACTTTCCTATAAATCAGGATAACATGAGGCGAAGGTTTAAGACCAGCTGTGAAGAATGGCTTATTTGCTTGAAGCCATAGGGAATATTAGGTAAGCAGAGGACACTTCCTCCCCCGGCTGCAAGGTCAGTGCGGCCTTGCTGGTTGAGGTCCAAGGTTAATGAATCTTGCTTCCAGACAGCAGTGCTGCCGTAGGACGAACACAGCGTTTCATCTTCTGGAGAGAGACCAGCCAAGTCAGGGCAAGGGCTTCCCGGCACCTCCGTGTGCCTGGGGAGGGATCCTGAGCTGAGGGACCGCCTGATGCTCACAGGTATCAGGACCCAGACTTCGGCATCCTGTGGTCCCCTTCTGCAAAGGCACCGCGGGTGTTCTCCTACTGGGATCCAAAACCACGAACCACGTCGTTCTTGCACAGAACCCCTGTCACACTCATCAGCGTGGGGAGCCTCACAGGGGCGCTGCCGGGGAAACCTGGAAAGTTTTTGCTGCTCTTCTTAAAATCACTTCTTTAGATGCTGCCAGGAGATGCTCTGTTGAGACTCCCCATTCCCCGCAAGTCCCACCGATGACCCTAGAGCACCATTTGAAAAGAACCAAAACTACCCCGTCAGTCTTGCTTTGCAGAGACAGAGAATCAATCTACTGCACTTTGTCTGTGGCTCTTAGAAGCGAACTTCCTCAGGGCGGTTATGAGAGATGCCAATTTTTAATGAGACTTGTTCTTGATATTTACTATATGTAGCTGCAGACCTTCCTCCGTGGGATTCGGTGAATTTTGCTCGCCAGCCTCACCATTTTTCACAGCACATTTATGATGATAGTAAGAGGTACTAACACACACACAAAGTAAACATGTATTTTAGAAAGTATTTTGGAAGCTGTAAAGGGAGCCGTGTTTGTACCCAGCCACTAGTGAGAGGTAGCTTGGTGCTTCTCAAATTCAAGGGGCGGAGACGTTTGCTAATCCGCAGAGTCTGGCGCAGTCTGTCTCGCCTAAGGACTGGGGTTCTGCATTTCTAACAAGCATCAAGTTAACACCTGCTGTAGGCTGGTAGGTCCCCCTGCAGTGGCCAAAAGCTAGGTTACCTGCACCTTTCAAATCCTAAATCTGAAGGACTCCTCCCCGCCAATACATTTGCATGGAAATTCTCCTGGAAAGAATTCCTTGAGGTTGTGATCAGACGCAATGAGAGCAGAGTGGCTCCGGAGGGACAGCCCCTCGCTCAGCGGGGACCCGGGGGAAAGGTACTCCCCAGGAAAGTGCAATTTGTTGGAACAAAGGTGTCCAGCCGCCAGAGACCAACGTTGCCTTCCTTCCGCAACCTACATTCTGGGCTGGTCCTGTGGCCTGGCTCCAAACAGAACAGAAAGCTAGAATTTGTTTTAAAATCTGAAAGCTGATTCTCCTGACTTCAGTGACCACTCCGAAGCGGAAGCAAAGGCAGCGGCGCGGAGAGCAGAGCGCAGCAGCGGGCCTGGCGGAGAGCAGCTCACGGAGCGGGCGCGCATGAATTAGGCACCGGTGTTGGCAGCCTGGGGCCGGGTCTGGGGAGACACAGAAAGCAAAGGGCAGGCGAGCTCTGGTCCAACTGAGAAATAAGAGCCTACAGCTTGGAACTCTCATGGGAAACCCGGCACTGGCTTTCACTGCAGAAGGTAATCAATCCCAAGTAGCAATAAACCAGGTTCTGCATTGAACGCACAGAAGAAACAGAAGCAGCCACAAGCCAGAACCACCCAGAAGCCCCCAAATAGGGGCCCCGGGGGTTCCTTGTCTAATAGTTTGTTCACAGCTCACGACTGCCTAACTACCGGCTACGTTAGCGGAGGAAAGAATGCTGTTTTTGCATCTGGGATAAACCACTTCGGCTCTGATGGAGTTGTGCAGGCGGGGCGGGGAGTCTGCACCAGAAATGTGCAGTCTGGGCAGAGAGGGCTCGGCCGGCGTGCAGGGGCAGGTGATGGCACTTCGTGCATTTCTTCATTTACGCGTTTTCTAGGCATGAGACATTGTGCTCAAGGCTGAGGCAGAAATAAAGATATGTGCTTTTCCAGGGCATCCATGTGACTTTTCTCTGTTTCTCCAGTGTGTAGTATAATCTGCAAAACACAGTGGGATCCAAAAACATTCACTAAATGAAAAAAAAAAAAAAACAGTAGTTCACATGAAGTGTTTACAATGTACCAGGTGCTGCACTGAAATGCATTATCCAAGGGGGAAGAAAGATTAACATAGAGGACATAGCTATTCCTCCTGGGGATGGTGAACTGGTCAGGGGCTGATATGAAATCTCCTGCAAGGATTTCTTCAGCAATCAGAGAACTTGGGACAGTGTGGTCCCCGAGAGGAATGGACTAGATTTCCAGGAGGATCTGGTGTCTCCGTAAC
The DNA here is from genome assembly GCF_048773025.1 of Camelus bactrianus. Classification (NCBI taxonomy): domain Eukaryota; kingdom Metazoa; phylum Chordata; class Mammalia; order Artiodactyla; family Camelidae; genus Camelus; species Camelus bactrianus. Next base: position 4,109,356 of record NC_133546.1, read on the forward strand.
ATGCTCACAAGAGGGTGCACTTCGCAGTGTCTGCTCTGGTGGTGTTGATGGGATGTTTGTTCTGACATGGGAGCATTTCAGCCCCCTAAAAGCCAGGTAAATAAAGAGCTGTGCTGGGTGTTTCCAGCATGTGCAGACAATCGCCCTTCCAGATGTGACATTACTAAAAACTGGAAGTGACAAAATGATACATAACTTGCATTGCTGATAAATTCTATGTATCTTGAGAGGTTACGATGCCTCCCTCTCCATAAAAATGCCCATGTGTTTTTTAAATGCGTTCATTTGTGAACTTATTTACAAAACAGAGACAGACTCACAGACGTAGAAAACAAACTTACGTTTACCAGCGGGGAAAGAGGGTGGGGAGGGATAAATTGGGAGTTCAGGATTTGTAGATACTAACTACTGTATAAAAAATAGAAAAACAACAAAGTCCTAATGTAGAGCACAGGGAACTGTATTCAGTATCTCGTAATGGTCTATAACGAAAAAGAATATGGAAAGGAATACACATATACGTGTGTGTATAAGTGAATCACTATGCTGTACACCAGATACTAACACAATACTGTAAATCAACTATTAATATACTTCAATAAAAATAAACAAAATAAAATATTTCCCCAAAATGCCATATGTTTAAGTATGTATGTTAAGGATGCTTAAACCAGAGGCCACCTCTTAAAAATGGGATCCAGAAATACTGCCCTAAGACTCATTTTCCCTGAAGCTGCATTTTAGGGTAGAGCTCATTAAAATCTTCCTCCAGTCCCATGGCAAAAGCCTTTTATTGATGCGTGCCACCAAGAACAGGCAGAGAAATTCTTGTTTACTGCCTCAAACGCTCCTAGCAACTACCTTCATCCAAGAACTCAAAGTGAGAGCTAAAGAGCCATGTAGTTTATGTGTACGAATGAAATTAGCCTCAATTATTTTCTTAATGGGGAGGAAACAGGAAAGTTAAAGCTCCCCCCTGCTGTACCAACCAAAGTGCGGGGTGATAAACAGCCTTTCTCCCACAATTTATTTTGTTTAAATTCAAAGTTGTTTTGTTTTCGCCCAAGATTCCCCAGAGGAATTCTGTAGTTTTGCAGCAAATCCCATTTGCATTTGTTCCTTGAATCACTCTCAAGTTTCCTGCAGGAGAGCTTCAAAAGAGCCTCGCGTGGTACAGGAGCTAATGACTGCATTTCCCGGGAGCCTGCCCAGAAAATGTTTTCCCTACAATGACTTGCAAAGCTCACAGCCTACCACTTGGAAAGTCTCAGTGGTGATCATTAGAGCAATAGGCATTTTCATATGACAAGGAAGTGTACCTCAGTGATGGGTGTTCCAAATTCATAGATTTCAGTGTGCAGAACACGGGGTGGTCACAGGAAAACACTTACCTGCATAACACAAGGGCAAACTGGAATTTAAGGGGGAAAGCAAACAGCTTTCTGGAGCACCCGTACCAGCTCTGGATCTCAGGTCTTTCAGTCCAAAAGCGCATGGCTTGGTGGAACAACACAATATAGTAGAGTTGTTTCTACTGCAGAGACCAGAGTTGAAGCTTATTCTCTGCTCTGTCATTTTCTTGTATTGTGTCTTTACAAAAGTCATCTAGTTTTTCTCTGTAACTTCATCTGTAAAATGGGATAATAGTATCGATATCGATTTCACTGAAAAGATTAAATCAGGTACAAAACCAAAGTTTCTTAAACAATGTAGTCTCAGAGGAAGTTCCCTTTGCTCTCCACTCCTGGACCCCTTCATAGTTATTTTAAATTCTTAAAAAAAAAAAAAAAACACAGGAAAGTGAGACAGAAATGAAGAAGGTGATCATATTAATCTACAGGTAATGGAAGCATGTGAGGGAAAAGAATTGACCTTGGTCCAGTGATGTACAGGGTGGAGAATTCAAGAGAAACACCAGATGTGACTCTCCTGGAGAGCTTGAGGTTTGTTCATCTTGTTTTGGTTTGATGTTTTCAGAGCTGGAATTTATCACAGACGTGATCTAGTGCAAATGTGTCATTTTGCTAAAGTGAAAACTTAAATTCTGCTAGATTAACCCTGAGTGGTCAGATATCTTAAATGGTGGGAAAACATGGCACGGAGTCGTTTGTCTGAGTCACATGCAGTGTTATTTCCAGTGTAACTTCTTCTGCTTGCTTACTCCCCTAGGACATGGCTTTGAGAATACACGATCCTGGGAGTCCCAGGATGCTCTGGACAGATTTTTGCCCTTACTTTACTATTAACTTAGAATGTGACTTTTGCAATTTTTTAAAATGCCTCTGAAATAAACTTTCTCATCAATTTCCTCTTGAGATCCTCCAGTCTCTTAAATGAATCCCAAAAAGCCTTGGATTCGATTAGGTACAGTCACCCACACGGCAGACATCACTAACAAAGCCCAGCACAGTCTTGTTAAGATCAGACTTGGCATCGGAATCTTCCTCAGCACAGAACTCAACAGACACTCTCAGTGAGCGATCGTGCAAAATGAAGCCTATTTGCTACCCCTAGACTAAGTGACCTGAGAGCCTCTAATCCCATGGCTATACAGGAGAATTAACTCTTGCTGGTTTTCCATTCCTTGCTACCTATTTCTACCCTCAGTTTCCCCATAGGGCTAACCTCCACACTGGTGGTTGTGACTGGCCCAAGTTTTCCCAAAACTGTGTTTTCATCTGTGATTCATTTGTTTCCACATAAGAAAATCCTTTGAGTTCATATAGCCCCAAGAGTTAAAATAAAGAAATCACATGAAACATACTTATGTAATCTTCTTTTGGGTAGGTATATGATTTCCATTAAGATTTTTGAATATTGATAGTGGTTTGAAGTTCTTCCAGTCTGTTGTCATGATTTCTCAAGGATCTGGCCACCCAAGTTTGGAATATGCACTCCTAGAAAGTATTCTAGAAAAGTGCCATGAGAGACTTTTGGAAAAGAAGAGCTCTTTCTGGATCTGGTGACAGAAATGAGGGTAGAATTGGGAAGGAAAATCAGATATGGCTACAACGTTGATCAGTATGTGAAGCAGAATCAAACTGTATTGAGGAGAGTCCTATAAAACTGCTGTGTCTACAGACCCACGCAGATAGCTTTTCTCTTTATAGCTGAGCTGTGCTTTACCAGATAAATGCTACAGAAGAGATGCACCAAAAAGATGAAGAAGGTGACTTCTGGTCCCCAGGTTCCAGCTTTGGATCTCGTGGCATCAGATGACAACACCACCCACTTCTGTGGCAGCATCTGTCATACCCCAGGGACTTCTCCTCTTCCTTAAAAACTTGGATCCTGGTTCTTCACTCCCTGACCACTGCTCCTGCCTTAATTCTTGGTGACTTTGAAATTCACCTGGAAGGTCCTTCCAACAGCCCAGACTCTTAGTTCTGTGACCCGTTCTCCAGCGATCTTCACTGTACACTTCAGCCAACCCACTCCCATCGCCTAACTTCAGGCATCGTCGTCATGACCACAACAGAGACCGTCCTACAGTCTGAATGTCCGGCTTCCTGCTCCCCGTTCCTCACCTCCTACTTTTTCAAAGCAGCCTCTACCCTAGAGGGAGAACTAGCTGACGTGTTAATTTTTACTTACCAGGACCCACAGTCCACCATTTTTATCTTTCTGTTGCCTCTCACCCTTTTGTGTGCTTCCTTTCCTTTGCAGCTTTGATTTCAGAAGCAATTATCATCATCACTGGCTTGAATTCACCCTCAGTCCCCTTCTTCTCTAGGTTAAACCAAGTCATGGTTAAGCCCACCACGTGCCCGCCTGCACCTGCGCATCTGCCACTGAATATGGCTGGAGGGAAACACATCTCCGCGCTGACTAGTGTCTTCAATCCATAATCACTAACCTCAGGTGGGCCCTTAATAAAGGCTGGCTATAACATTGTATTCCTTACCCATTCCCTCTTCTACTCTTCCAGGGTCATATTTCATAGCTCTGTGTCTCTCCTCAAACCTCACTTACCCACCCGCTCTCACACCCTCCTTCTTATCCATTAGTCTTAACTTATTTCAGTGGAAAAATAGACTAGAGGAGGACTCCCACAGGCCCCTCTATGACATGGACCCAGTCTTCATGGGCGCCGTGCTCCAGTGGGTTAGGGGTCCGGAACCAGGCTGAACTGCCTGCTTCCATCCTGCCTCTGCTGGATGGGGGGAGGTCTTGCGATAATTACTTAATCACTCTGTGCTGATCTTCTCATTTGTAAAATAGGGATAGTGGGATTGTCTACTTGTGAGGGTAGATGATGAGCATTAAAGGAGTTAATATGTGTGAGGCACACACACAGCGCCAGGCACACCGCGCACACTGCGTGCCCTTGTTGTGATGATGATTTTTACCCACTTGTACGCTGTCTTGCGCCTGTTCTGTGGGTTGAGCAGCCACCCTACTCCTAGCAAAGGGCAGCCCCTCCCCCCACGCACTGGATCCATCCTCTGTCACCTGTGCAAGACGTTGCTCCAGCAGTTCATCTCTTTGCACTAAATTTTCCCCCCAAACGTATAAAATGCCATTACTTTTCCTATCTCCAAAAACCCCTCTCGTTTCCCTGACGTCTCCAGCTGCTGTATCGTCTCCTCCTTCCCCTTACAGCCAGACTGCTCTTTAAAGAGTCGTCTCTCTGCAATTCTCACCTCGAGCAGACTCCAGCCATTAGCACCCCTCCACACGGCTTTGTCAAGGGCACTGGAATGCCCTGAAATGCTTTCCACCTTGGCTGTTAGACTGCAACCTTCTGCCTCCCCCCTGCCATCTCGGCTACTCTCTCCTGGCTGTCTTTGCTAGTTCATCCTCACTTCCTTGAACTGGGAATGCGGGGTCTCGGGGCTCAGTGCCAGGCTCTCTCCTATCTACTCAATCCTTGCTAATCTCTTCCAGTCTTGTGGCAACAGATATCACCAATTTATTTGTTCCCCTATGTTGGTGTCTCCAATCTGGACTTCCTTCCAGTCTCCTAAATTCCAGCTATCTCCTACATTTGCACACCAGCCTCACCAGTCCTGAACAGATGTCCTCCTTGTCCCCTGCAACCTGCTTCTTCACTCCATTCCTTGCTGCCAACACACAGAAATTCTTTCTTCCAGGTTCTCAAACTGAAAATGTTGGAGCCAGCTCTGACTCCTCTCTTCCTTTCCTATCCCTCATCTTATCCATCACAAAGTCCTCTCAGTTTTGCATTCAACATACATTTGCGATCTGGCCAGTTCTCACCCCTCTACCCCTTCCTCTTCAGTCTAAGCTGTCAGAATCTCCCCCGGGGATTGCAGGGTCCACCTCCCTGGGGGTCCTGTGTCCACCAGGGCTCCCTGTCAATTTACTTTCAGCAGAGTGCCAGAAGGGTCCTGATCCACTGCAGTTCGCAGTGTGTCCCCCTAAGGCCCTCTGATGTTTTCCCATATCACTTGAACCAAAAGCCAAATGACAGTGGCATGTGAGGCCCCACAGAGTCTGTTTGCACATGTCTGGCCTCGTTTTCCAGAACCCCCTTCTTGCCCACGCCGTCCCTGCCGTCCTGCCGCTGGGACACCTCGGGCACGTTTCTGACTCAGCGCTTTTGCACAGACTGTCCTCTCTGCCTGGAGTGTTCTCCCCCGATGTCTGTATCCACCTGGCTTTTCCCTTCACCTCCTTCAGGTGTTTGCTTAGACGTCTTCTCTTTGCAGCCTGCCTTAGAGCTAAGATGTCCCCATTCACCACCTCGGCACTCTCCACCCCCTCTCCCTGCTTTATTTTGCCCGTTACCCGCTCGTGTGTCCAGAGGCACAATGTGCTTTACCTGTGTGACTTAGTCATTGGTGTCTCCAGTCCAGGGTCGGAGCCACACGTGGGCTGGGGCTTTGATTTGTTTACTGCTGTTTCCCCAGCTGTGGGGCAAGAACTTCGGCCCAAAGGAAGACCGGGCCTTACTCCCCTGTCCCGGGGAAGTAACTTCTAATCCTTTCTAACTTTTGAGCGACAGAAGCGTCTTAGTCATTTATGGGGACGCCTTGGCCCACAAGTGACAGTTCAGGTTAATGAGGTGGCTCATGGTGGCCCCTCAGACCACCGGCAAGGAGAAGAGACTGAGTTTAACCACATGGGCAACCAGTCAGTCAATCAGTCATGCCTACATAATGAAGCCCCTTTAAAAGCCCTGGACGCCGAAGCGCAGGTGATCTTCCTGGTGGGCAGTGCCCTGCGTGTGTTGTCACGAGTCCACAGCAGGAGAGGCCGGTGTCCTGAGGACGATTTGCATTTGGAACCTCACTGACTCTGCGCCAGGCATCTCTTCCTTCGGCTGATTTTGACATGTCCCTTCTGAAGATAAACACAACCATGAGTGTAACATGTTCCGGTGGTTCTGCGACTCTTTCCAGCAAATTATGGAACGTGAAGCTGTTTTGGGGGAAACTCCCAAACTCGCTATTGGTGTCAGAAGTGACAGTGACTTTCTGTGGACTTTTCCCTCCAACTTTACAGTTGAACCCTCACTTTTTGCAGTCGGGGTCAGAAGTTCTGGGCAGACTTGGCCATCTGGGGGCTGCACCCTTAACCTCGCATGTTGGCCAATTCTGGGTACCAGCAATGAGACCTGTTCTTGGCAACCCACAGACATCCATAAATAGGTCCTGGATGAAGAAATGAATGGATGAGTAAGAAGATTAGCTACAACCAAGGTTCAAACTTAGAAACATTCAAAATTACAATTCTCAAGCTTAGCCCACATTCAACATATCTTTCTTCCTGGTTTCATTTGCTTCTCACCCACTGTGGACGTTCAGCCCTTGCAAGGCCAAGGACTAGCCTTCACCCTTGTAAGAGCCATTCCAAAACTTAGCCTAGAAGCCCCCTTGTGAAAATTTGATGCATTAAATTAAAAACTACATCCTTTTTATTCAAAATTGTCATATGGTTACTGGCAACTTATGGAATAAGCTGTTTCAGGTATAAAATTATTAATGTGTGCTGAGTATGGAATGGAATAGACCCCAAAAATGTAGTAGTGTTTTATTTGATAATGGATGTACATGATGAAATGAATGTACGAGAGCATTAACACACTGCTAGCCCTAACATTAAATTAATACAGTTTTAATTTTTAATTTTTAACTTGCTTTTTAAACCTAAATGATCTGAATCCATTCAGATTAAACATTATATTTACCATTTTAAAAATATTACCTTTCAGTTTTGTCTGCCAGACCATCATTATTCTTAGAAAATGTAAACCTTAACCTCATGCAGAAAAGAACATAAGAAGATGAAAATGTAAAAACTCATAATAAAACCTTCTGCTAAAATGTGAGGCCTGTAAGAATTGCATGAGACCTTCCAGTGAGAAGACGGCCTTTTCGCTTTTAAAACGGCTGCAAAATGTGTATCGGCTGATGAAGAAAATGGAGTGAACTTCCTTTCAAATTAATGGCAAATAAAGGCTTCTTACTTCCATACGGATTTGACTTCCCCTTGAAAGTCCATCACCCACTAGCAAGGAAGCCAGGGGAGGGGAATCTCGGACCGCCCAGCTAGAGAGTCCGCACGAGGTGGGATTTGCAAGAATTTCTGGCCGAACCTTGCAGGACCATCTACGTGCCGTGTGACACACGTGCAAGTTTCGGCGGAACTGCAGTGTCAGTAACCAGCAGTGAAAACGAAATTATGGCTTGGGGCTGAACAGAGCCTCTCTATCAACTGTATTACTTTGGGAAATGCACACACGCATTAATATTTTTCAGATCCTTTTCCAAAACTGCCCAGCAATGAGAAATACATGAGATCAAAAACAACTTTGACACAGGCGGTTTCGGGGTGATGGAACCAACAGAATCTTTTTTAACTTGCCATTCAGGCCTGGGTCATTCATCTGCATTAGAAATATGAGCTTGGGTAATGAGATAGTCCCACGATGAGATGTGAACTGAGCAAATCGCAGTCAAGATGTAATTTGAATTTAATGCCTGGTTCATAAAATAAACAAAGCCTCGTAAAAAGTTTAATGGCACACAGTGAATCAAGAAGATGCAAAAAGGGCCAAAAAGCTGTTTAAACCCAACAAGAGGGCCCCTCTGTTTACTGCACGGCCATGTCAGCAGAGCTGAGCTCACCATGGCACCGCCGTGTAGCATCACAACTTGGACTTTCTCTGAACTTGCTGGGCCACTTCTGATTCCTTTTTCTTGTCAGTTTTTAAATCATTTTACCAAATATCCATGCTGCAAAGTCAACACTTCCATGATTATTTGGGACCTATCAACTCTGGGCACAAAGCCTAGGGTTTCCAAAGAAGAGGCTTTATTACTCAAGACAGAGACTCCTGAAGAACCGTTCCTGTACCACCATTTGGACAGAAAAAGTCTTCCCTCCTCCCTGTTCACTTAGGTGAACTGCATGGCCTGTTGGATCAGTCACTGGGCAGGAATTACACCTTTGAACCAAGCTAGAGATGCATCTTGCTTTTTGTTCCAGTATCAGCAGGGAAAAAAACAAAATATATTGTGGTCTTTTAAAATTGTGCTGGACATCAAGGATGGCTCTCTATCCCAAGCAGAGGCAAGCCATGCCTCTGGGTACAGAGCCAAGCACTGGGAGCAGATGGGGTACAGGAGCGTTCACTGTAAGTACAGTACCGTGAGTAAGGGGGCAAGCTTTAGAATCTTGGCATTTGAATCTCAAGATTCAACCACCACATACTATATGCACGTGAATAAGGTGTATAAATTTTAAGGCCTCAATTTTCTTACCTAAAAAATGAGGATTGTAATACTCACCTCCTAGGAATGCCATAGAGATAAAAGGACATGATATTTAAAGGAGCGAGTACTGTGCCTAAAATATAATTCTCAGCAATGAGGAACAATTATTAGTATTAAAATACACACAGAAGAAATTTACATATTTTCAATAGTAACTTGGAAGCCAAGTGTGTGTGTTTCTGTGTGTGTGTGTGTGCATGTGTGTGTATCAACTCATCTTTTAGAATTCAGAGATCATAATAAATTTTGATAGGTATTCCTAGCTTTGCAAGGAAGACATGTTTGCCAGATGGAAAACCTGAAGCACAAAAAAAGTGACTTTTCCAATATCACACAAAAAAGTTTTCTTGTAAAGATTTCACTAAGACCAGGAGGCCTGAGGTTGAAATTGGAGAAGTGGTAACTTCTATCACAGCAGAGCAGGTGCCCCCGGGGTTGCTGCTCCCCTATGCAGGGTCCATGGACCTCTTCTTTTGATGATAAGGCATCCTTCTGCTTCGCTGAGGCCCAGCACCTGTCAAACTCCTGAAGAAAGTGCAGCAGTCGGAGGTGCCAGGTTGTGGAGATTCTGGGAGGTTGTGGGAACCAACCCAACCAGACTGCTGAACATGTGCCCACCCCCTCAACTGCTCCTTGAGAAAGTAGGGTTTCTCTTCACAGATGAATTAATATGCCTGCTTAATTACAGTCTATTTTTCTATAAATACAAGAAGCTAGGGAGGGCGTCTTTGGTGTTGGCAGGAAGGGCTTCTGAGCCCCCGTGCTCCATCCTGGGCTTCCTCCCGGCTGGGCGCCCAGGACGCACCGAGGGGCATCCTGGTTCCGTCCCGCGTCCCCTCCCCCTAACGCTTCAATGTTTCTGCTGAAATCCCTCTATTTAAAGGTAAGATAATCAGCTTTTGTTCCATTGGCTTGGATCAAAGACAATCTCTGAGCGAAAAACGAAGCTCCGCTACGCTGGGGGCGGCCGGCCTCTGTGCCTGCTGGCAAAGAAAAGGACTGGGGTTTATTCCTTTTCCAGGGCTGGAAATTCTCACGCCCTGGAAACCCCAGCAGCAGAACCTAAGTGTTTCCCCAAGACAAACATCCCTATTATGCAGGGGACAGGGCCTTGGCAGGCACCTCTAAACCGCGGCGGGCAATTTGGCACCAGCGTCTGCGAGGGGCGCAGACGGTCCCCTTGTCCTGTCCACGGGCCGGGCTGGGGAGCCGCAGGCAGGAAGTGATCTTTCAGCCCCGCGGCGCCTCCGCCAAAGCCTCCTTTCTCAACTTAGAGCTTTCCTAATTGCATGCTCTGCCTCCTCTAGAGAAACGGCCTGCCTGCTTCGCCCGCTGCCCTGCGGAGCGCCTGGCGCAGAGAAGGGGCCGGACGGAACAGCAGCGGCCCCGACGCGCGCGGGCCGAGGAAGCGTCCTGGCTGAAAGCAGCCAGGACTCCACACGAGGAGGTACGTGTACAGGTAGCGAGACCAGCAGAAACAGATTTGATTTTACCCAAAGCCACTGCAAAGGCGTGCTTCAGAAATCTCCGGAGTTTTTAACCTATTCCCCAAAAATATAAAGTGAGAAAGCTAGTGGGATGATTTGGTGGCCTCAAGCTTTCCAGACAGTCTCTGATTTGTTTTAAGTGTCCTTAAGTGAGAACTGAGTTGCATCCCTTCCTTTTGAGTTAGAAGGAGCATGGAAGCCCCTTTTACCTGCCATCCTGGTGGCCTCTGAGCGACACCTTGTAGCCCCGCCCACTGGCCAGGTACCCTGCGCTTCCCCTGGAAAGATGGCGTGGGAATGCACAGGGCGGCTTTCGTGGCTCCCTTGCTCTCATGTCAAACGGAAAGAGGGAGGAAGGGCTACAAAATCTCTTATGGAAAGGAGCATCGAAGTATTCTCACGTTGTAAATCGTGTTCTACAAATCCACGCACTGCTGATGAGCACTTGAGGAGAGATTTTTCTAAAATCATTTTCCGCATCAGATCCTCCTTATCAAGGGCAGCTGGGCCCTGCTGGTTACCAGACACGCTGAAGACCCTCATTCAGACCCTCCCCAGTCACCAGCTCCTCTGAAGCTCCCTGATGGCTGCTGGCCCTCCTCTACCAGGGGAGCCTCTGCTTTTCTTAAAGAAAACAAGTGCCCCATTCTGTGTCCTGCCTCATTTAAAAATGAGATTTAAAGGCTTCCTCTTCCGTTCAGCCCTGTGATCCTCATTCAACTTCTGGCATCTGTTCCTTAGTTCAAACTGGGAACACAAAGTTTCTCCTCACTCTCTTAGAATCTTTTCACATATTTCCAGCTCCACTGAAAACACACAACCGATACCACATGTGTACATACAGATGTACATGCGTACATACAGATGTACATGCATACGTACGTATAGAAGAGACAGATAGACAGAGACAGAGAGACAAGGCAGCAGCAGAGACAGAGAGAGACAGAGAGCGAGCCCCCTGACATGGGACCCGTTTCTATAAAAAATAATGATCACGTTCCTGATAGCTTAACTTCCCTGTTTTACCAAATGATCATTGTATTTGCCAAATGATTGTAAATGTCGTATCTAATTAAACCTAGGCAACAGCTCACAGGTTGTACAGTAAGAATTCTATGACTTTAAGTTTTTTTTTTAATAAGCATAAATCACTTTATTAAAATATTATTTTAAAACTATATAAAATAGACTCATTAGAGTTGTATACACTCTCAATGAGTACTATGTTCCAAACTTCATAGGAAAAGTTCTAAACTTTTCCCTCGGTAATTTCTGCACAGTTTTTAGCCAAAACAGAACAGTTTTAAAGCAGTAGCTTCACCAGGGTCATGATGAACATTTTGGGTGAAATGTTTAGCAGACTGCAAAAACATTTTATGGACTGTTAGAATGCCTCAAATGATATATGGTTAGAAATCAGCCCGGATCTTTTGATTTCACTGCCTTTTTTTCCCTCTGTGGCAAACACAGGACCTGGCTGCTCAGTTTTTGACTTACCTGTTATAATCAAGGCTGGAACACATCTGCTAAGATTTAACCAGAGCATGTATTTAACCACAGCATGATGAGCTCTACCCATCGGTTAGATGAATAAGAATGTCTGAGTGCCTGAGACTATGAGAAGGAGTCGATGTAATCTGAGGGCGAGCTATACTCCTGCCCCACGCTACACCAGTTATCTTCCCAATATAGATGTGCAGGCAGACAAACAGATACACCACTCTGCTCTGGTTCTTTTTGGTCAGTTCTGACCTTGTCACCGGATTTTCAAGAGGTAAAATTAGCAACACTTCTTGAAACTGAAATATTTCTATTTTCTTGGAATAGTCAAGGCACCACCAACAGACCTTGAATTCAGTTCCATTCCTTCTTGATTACAGAAAATTCCTCTCTCTCTCCAACCTAGTGTATGTGCAGTGAATGAAGAGACAACAAAGAGAAATTCATTTTTAATTCGGAAAGGTCAGGATAAACAAATGAGCAAGGGAACAGTGCTCATGTACAGGTGTCTGATTTAAAACAAAGGCACTTCTGCAGGGCAGTGAGGTGAGGGAGTTCTCTTCAACAAATAATGCTGGGTCCCAGGGCTATCTGCCCTGGAGGACAAAGTGAATTTGAACATAACACCCCAAAATCAATTTCTGATAGATTTCAGATCTACCTGGGAGAGGTAAACAATTAAGCTCTTAGGGAAAAATATAGAGGGAGCTTTTTGTGGCATTGAACTAGGAAAAGATTTTTTAAATGATGCAAAAGTAGTAACAATAGAAGAAAAGTTGATAAATTGTTTCATGTTAAAATTAAGAACCTCCCTTCCTCAAAATACACCACTATAAGAGTGAAAATTCACACTCACAATACAAATGTTTGACAAAGGTTTTGCGCCTAAAATATACAAAGAGTTTCTGCAAATCAATTTAAAAAGCAAAGATACTGGCTGCCCAACAGAAAAAAAATAGAAAAAGAATCAAACAAATTCTTCACAAATGAGGGTATCCAAATGACCAACAAGCAAATGAAAAGGTCGTCAACTTTATTAATGTTGATGAAAAATTAATCAATAGTCAATCAATGAAAGAAATGGAAATTTTTATTTGAGCCAAACTGAGGATTATAACCCTAGAGACAGTCTCTTGGGGACCTCTGAGAACTGTCCCAAAGAGGGAAAGGGGAGGCCAGAATAGATGTGATTTTGATCAAGGGGTCCATTCAATCAAGTGCACATCTCAGTAGAAGGTAGATGCGAGCCACAAGAAACAGATATGTTAGTGCTTTTCTAAGTATGAGAAGATGCAAGAATCCAGGTTGATGGGAAATTTCCCCTAAGACTATCTAACAATCTGAGGACTGGTTCTGCCGGTTTCCCCAGAGGACAAAAGCCTCATCCTGACCTTCACCCTGAATTCCTTTCAGCATGTGCTACTGTAGGTCAGCGACTGCAGTGGATAATGACTTGATTCTTGAAGAACTGGTTGGTGGGCAGCATTCTTTACTTTGCAGTCCCTTCCCTTTAGGTCTTAATTTCAATCAAGGTTTGGGAGGCGTTTCTTGACCAGTTTGTCCCAAGGCACCAGCACTGCTCACTCCCGGGTCAGGGGAGGACTGTGTGATAAGCCACTCCATGTGCTGTTACTGACTCGACCCTGTCAACAGCAGTCAAACATCTCCGAGCCGCCTGTCTTGCTCGTCTGTAACGATCCAGGACATGGTTTTCTCCCGTTGCTTCTTCCCAAATCTCCAGTTACACCATCACAATCATGGATCTTACAGGACTGTCTATTTGATCAATCCTTTCAAGTCTTCTAATCACCATTCATTTGATCTGCGGCTCAGCCGCACGTCTGGTGATGCAAGAAGCAGTAAGCGTGTAACACAGGCAGACTGCAAGTCACACAGCTGGGAGCGTGAATAAGGTCATAGGTAATATTTAAGCTAAGAACTTGCATGAGGTTCGGCCCAGGGTCTCCCCAGCTCACCTGACTTAGCCTGTTCTCCATCAGTCACCATCTTGAAGGGAAGTGATGCACTGGCCTTGTACATGAAGTTCAGCAGAGATGTCTGCGTGTACACGGTTAGTGGTGGGTGACCGCGACCCCTTACAGGACAGAGACAGGAGCGTTACCTTCTAAGGAGCTACATGGCCGGCCCCAGAAGGAGGAAGATTGACCTAGATGGTTGAGCAGATGTTATTGCCATTGGGGAGGTTTGGTTAACTCCCATTGTGGCCGACAGTGCACACAATGGGGAGTGGGGCGGCCCACATGGCCAGAGAAAACGTTTTATGTTTAAATTTTTCTTGTCTTGCCTTAACATGGGAGTTTTTATTTTATCAACTTTCAAGTGATAATTGATGCATGGAAAATCAAAATATTACAATTTGACGTGGGATCCGTGAGGATATTACCACGGTGACATTTTGTAAAACCTAGAAGGAGCAGGATGAAGTCTCATTTTTCAGAAGCAAGTGCTCAACAGCACATCATCCAAGTCAAAATGCATTATTACTAAAAGACAAACTACTGAAGACAAAACGCACATCATGAAGGGATGTTCCCTTTTAAATAAAATCATCTGAATCGATTCCAAACACACACATTTTAGATTTTCCAAACCTTCCATAAGTCTCGTATCCATGCTAGAATTCTCACCAACTAAGCACATTATAAATTTGCATCACTTTTTCTGTGAAATATACAATAAATCATATCAAATCCACATAAAATGGTATTCAAATATCATGAATGACCTTTATGATGTCTAGTATCTTAGTGTGAGATTTTATACGCTGTAACTCCATTTCTCCTCAATACATTAATTTTTGAGTCCGTGTTATATGTCCTTGGAACAGGTTATTTTTTTAAATGTCTTTTTTAAAAGTTTTGTGAGCCTTTAGAAATATGATTCAACTCATAATTGAATTAAATTATTCATTCATGATTTTTAAGAACTATTATGTTGAAAAAATTACAATTAAACCAGGTTTGAGTGTTTACTTCTAAAACAATATTATTCTTAGAATGTGGGTGCAAAATATAAATGTTCCATTTTCACTTTCCTGAGTGCCCTCTGAAGAACTCACCCATTAAGAATGACCCATGTAAGATTGCTGAATTTAAGGGCACCGTGGATAGTTCTGCACTATGTAAGGTCACGGAGTTAAGAGGGTTCCAAACGAAAGCTGCTTTGTGAAATTCTTCTCAATTAGGGATATTGGCATTAGGGTAAGCAGCTCTTTTGAGCACCTATTTTGACATTTCACATTTGGAGATGAAGAAAAATTCACTTACCTCATTTTATTTTCCAGTTTTACTTATGTTTGATGTTATTATGTTGACATTTATCTTTACAAAGCATTGTTTTAGAAAGAGCTCTGAAATATGCTAGGAGGTTTGGAGAGGCTAAGAGATAGAAATGATAAAAGTTTGGCCATCACTGAAATAGGGTCTGGAGTCAAATGTTGAAATGCTTCCAAGAGAAAGCAAATCTGAGGCTTTTTTTTTTTTTAAGTTTAATTAACTTATTTCTGCAATAGGAAAGAATCAAGACTTGGTTGAAAGACCTCACATGAGATGCAACTCTAATGAGAGAAGAGGCATTTTATTCTCCCAGGCCCTCAGCACACTCGTCTCAGGGTTAGCCTGCTCTTCCCTTCAAGTCACCATTTAATCACCACCAGACAGTGGAAAAAACTAAAAGAACTGTGTTGTCTTCAGGGCACCCTACCTTCCCTTCCAGGGTGTTTTTGTTTTGTTTTGTTTTATTGGTTTTAAGCCAGAGTTGACTAAACAGATACTCTCTTAGAACTTTAAAACACACAGTGGGCCAGGAACTGTGCAAATTATTTCCGGCATCACCGCCCTTACTCTCCCATCATCACTTCAGGCAGTGTTCTTGTTAATGGCAATGGTTTTTCTGACCTTCTCCCATCAAATCAAGTTTTGCTCGCCCTGATCATACCTGTGGATTTACGCGCGGTACCTCAGAAAAACACGAGGGTAATTACTTCTTCCCTCCGGAGTCGTGTGCCTCTACTTCCTGTAAGTCACCACCTGATGACAAGTTTTGATCCTTGACGGCGTAAGACCATGCCAACCTTCCCTCTGAGTCTGTGTATCTAAAAATCTAAAAAACATCAGTTCTTTATTGTTTACATTTGACTCTTATGACTAATTCTCATAAGACTTAAAATTCAGAGGCATTTTTCGAAATAACTTTAAACACCAATCTCAAATAAGAGCAGGTGGTTTCACAACACCTTAATAGGCTTTCTGAGCATCTGTCAGAGAGTAGCTTTGACAAAATAAAATTGCTTTTCTTATCTGAAGCTGTCTGCGGTGCTTGAACACAGTGTGGCAGCGTACGCTTCTACCTGTGATGAAGACTTTTGCAGGTTGCCGTCAAATCATTCACATATCAAAAATGATAGCCTTGCTCGTCATGGAATTCTTCAGAGCGAAGCTATCTAAATGAAGCTACTGCTGTCTGCTACAATTACTGACCCAAGTGAGGCGCTCTGCTTCTGATCTTTAACCAAACAACTCACTTGTTAGCCATGTTACTTAGCATCTTTGCACTCTGTAATACTATTTATATTACCCAGTTTGAGGAATAATTAAGTAATACATGTAAAAGTCTTAGCCTGACTGTAGCAAGCCCTCAACAATATCAGTATTAGTGTCGTTACCGCCATATACACATTATATAATCTCATGGTGACATATAATGAAATGAAAGTCAGGCAAAAATAAGATCTGTAGGTTGACTCTAGCACCAAAACAATAACGTATCCATTTTTACATTGCTTTTGAAATTCCACAAAACCTTGTATTTCCTTTTCTTTTTCCCTTTAGGGACAGAAAAATAAAAATGTTAGAGCTGAAATAAGCTAAGGAACGCACATTTTAACCTTTGCTGAATACTCAGTGGATGGGAAATAATTGTCTGTTTTAAGAAGCCAGAAAATTTTCCTTTGACCTGCAAAGCGCACACTAGTTCTGCCTGCGTCTTGTTGCAGTGGCTTCCCGCTCCGTCCCCCTTCTGTGCTTCTCCATCACACCCAGACTGCCATCCGTCTTCTTCTCTAACACACAGAAGAGACAAAAAACAGCACAGAAAATCGCAAATTCTTTCTAGAGCCAGTTTGAAATTTTCCGAAAACATTTTAAACTGCTTTAAATGTTAGCCAAATGTCTTTATAGCACTCTTCAGTCTGACAAAATGTGAAAAGACAGAGTCCATGGGGCTAAGTTTGAAGGCTGAGCACCCATCGGGGCTTCCTCATACCCCAGGCTTCTGGCAGTGTCGAACTGAACGCTCTTTTGTCAGAACAAAGTCCAGTTTCAAATGTCATAATGAAAGGCTCTGCTTTTGTCTCTTTTGCCTGAATCATTTCACTCAACTTGGATTGATTTTATGCTTGTCCATCCTCCTCAACAAATGAAATGTTGAGATTCTTCTTATGTTAAAGACATGGGTTTTATAATAATGAACTGAGGGAGGCTTTGGGTAGTCAGCCAGCTTATGAGACACTATCAAGCAGACTCCTGAAGCCAGCGTGCTGGGATGAAAACCCTTGAGTATAGAAAAGGTTTTTTGTTGTTGTTGCTGCTGTTTTTGTTTTAAGTAGAGAAGGTTAAAAATTCCCATCAAGAAGGAGAACAGGGCACAGTGGTGAGGAACACAGAATTCAGCACCAAGCTGCCCAGATGACTAGGGGGCGACCTTGTGCAAGTGGCGAACTGCCTGTGCCTCAGCTTCCTTTCCTGTGAGGTGGCAACTGTGTTGTTACCCACCCCACAGGTTGGAGGAAGGAGTAAAAGGTACTTAGCATAGGGCCTGGTGCATGATGAGCACTGTAGTAAGTGGCAGCCGTTGTTACTACTTGGAAGCGCATGCACTGCGCCGCACACTGATGTTGACATAAGAAGACTCTTCCTGTTGAGTCTACTGAGGTGAGCGCAGGCACAGAAGCACCTCCGTCCCCAGGCGACGATATTCAAATTCAGAAAGCTGGTCGCCCAGTGCTTCATTTCCCCGTCTTGTGTCTCATGACACAGAATCCAGTACCGGTACAGACATCCCAGGAACGGCAAGTTGATTTTCTGAAGAAGACGTTGTTCCTCTCTCGGGCTACCTGGTGGCTCACCTGCAGAGAAAGGTGACATTGGCTTCCATCTGAGCTGGATACTTGTTTTAGAGAAAGCCAGAATCTACAGATCCATCTATAGAGTTGACAACATTATTGGATCTTCAAACACATGAATGTGACAGAGTCCTTCATTTTTCTGGATTCCTTCATTCCTTCTTAATTTCTCACAATGATATTTTCACATTGTCAGTGCAGGGCTCTCTCATGCCTTTCATTAGCTATAATTCTAATTTGACTTTTTGAACGGCATTTTAAATAGTATCACTTAAAACTTTTCAGTGTTGCTGGCATACGTAAAAAATTGAATTTTGCATAGTGACATCATATCTGGCCACCTTATTAAGTTCATTTTTTAAAATTCTAATAATTTACCTGTTCCATTTTTATGGCTTTTTTTTTCCTTGCCTTATTCCAATGGAAGACCCCCAATGCAATTTTAAATGCAACTGACCCTGGAGATTTCTTTTTGGGAAGTTTTAAATCACATATTCAATTTAATTAGTACATAAATTATTCAATACAAATTTTATTTGTTCTTCTTTCAGCCTTGGTAATTTATGTTTCCGAGGAATTTATTTCATCTAAATTTTCAAGTTTACTAACATAAACTTTGTTTATTATATCCTCTTAGCATTTTAAAAAATCTGATTTATAGTGTTGTACCATGTTTGCTTCCCAACACTGGCAACTTGCATATTTATTGGCTTTTCTGAACAGAGGTCCGTACATCGTTTTGGTCTTTTGGTTTGTTTACTTTCTCTACTGTAGTTATATTCTTTATTTTGTTAATTTTTTTCTTAACTTATTTTTTCCTTCTATTTTATTCAGGAATAATTTACTGTCCTTTTTTTAAATTTTTGAAGATGGATACTTATAGGATAAATATTTAGACTTTTTTCTAATACATGTTTTAAGAATATAAAAATTCCTTTTAAGCACCAGATACCCACATCTTAAAAGTTATTATGTGCATTATTTTCTTTAGTATTCCTCTCAAAATACTTTCAAATTTTTATAACGTATTTTGCCCATCACTTATTTAGCAAATTATTGTCTAATTTCAGAATTTTAATTAGGGATTTTATTATTTTTATACTGTTGATTTATAACTTAAGTCCATTGTGGTTGAAGAACATGTTCTGAGTGATTTCAATAATCTGAAGTCAGAAACCATGCTTTACAACCCAATAATAGGTTATTTTTAATAAATGCCCCTTCTCAAAAATGTTTGAAGGCTTAGTGTCAAGTATATTTTAATTTATAGTTTGTTTATTATGTTGGACAGAATTGTACGTTCATACTGATCTTTTTTAGGTCTACAAACTGCTTTGAAATAGATGTGATAATGTTTCTATTATAATTGTGGCTTTGTCTCTCCTGACTCTGAGTTCTATCAATTTCTGCCCTATGTATTTTGAAGCTATGTTTTAGGGAGCACAAGGATTTCAAATGTGTATATTTTCCTGATGGAGTCATCCCACTACGATCTGTAATCACGCTTCTTGCCTCAGATTCTCCTCTCTGATATTAATGTAGCTAAATCACCTTTATTTTGATTAGTTTTAATGGTATGTCATTTCCAAAGACTTGCGGAGAAACTTTTTCTGTTTCTATATTTTAATTCTGTGTCTCATAAATAGTATATAAAATGTAACATCCTAGTCTTGGTGCATTCATGTTTATTAAACTTATTGATATATTTGGCTTGAAATTTTTCATCTTCTAATTTGCTTTTTAATTGTCTCAATTTTCTTTGTTCCTTTTCATGTCTTATCTTCTTTGCATATGCTAAACTTCTTTTTCATTGAATTTTTTGTATTAGTCTACATGGTATTTCATTGTATTAGTCTATATCTCATTTACATTATTACACATTGTTACTATTCTTTTAGTGACCACTCTTCAGTACTTGCCTTAATATAGTCCAATAGATATTCTGTTACCACTTCCAGACAGTGATTGTCCCTTGGAACAGTTTACCCCATTTATTCCTTCTCCTACTTAAAAAAAGAGTCATTCTGTTTAACTATACTTACATATTATAAAAGATAAAAAGATAAGAACATTTGTAGCCTAGTGTCATTAATATTATTTTTTATATATCCACACATTATCCTATTCTCCGCTATTTATTCATCTCTACATTTCTGTTTCCTTCTGTGATCATTTTCTCCTCCTGGAGCATTCCTGCAGTTATTTATTTGTTGGAATTTTCATTTTTTTTTTATTGTTTGATTTTTGTGAGTACTTGTTTATTTAAAAAATATTTCACTTTAATTTTGGTGGAAATAGAATCATAAATTGGTAGTTATTGCCTCTCAGCATTTTAAAAATGCCTTTCCATCTTTTAATCACTTCTATTATTTTTATCAAAAAGTCAACTGTTAATTTTTGCTCCTTTGAAATGAATATATCGTTTCCTCCCTCTTGGCCACATTTAAAATTCTCTCTCTCCCTCTCCTATTAGTCCAGCTTCAGATAAACGAATTTTGTTGAATCTGTGACTTTCATAGGTCTAGAACATTCATCATAACTAAATATTTCTCCTGCCTCATCATCTCTGCTCTCTCTGGTACCCCAAGTAAATGGACATTTACTTGGACATTTTCCCACTATATCCCATGTCTTTTATATCCTTTTCTATATTGTGGATCTTTTTTATTTGGAGCCTACTTTAATACATATATTTTCTATGAACTCATCTTTTGCTTTACTATTCCTGTCCTAATTTAATTTGCATCAAATGCAGTTATTCCCAACTTAATTTCAAGTTATTTTTCATGTATTGAAAGTCCTTATTTTTGTAAGATTGAAACTTTCTGGTAAAGTAGTACATGTTTTTATATATCGCCTTCATCATTTCCCTCTGATTTATGAAATAAATTAAACATAGTTACTTTGAAGTTATTGTCTGCCAATTCTAAAGTCTGAATTACCTGTACATCTGTTTTCGCTTGCTTTATTTTATTTCTCTTGATTTTTAATAATTTAGTCTTATTCCTTGGCATCACTGGTAATACTTGATGATCCTCGTGACACTGTATATAAAATTTGTAGTAGCACAGAATTACATTTTCTTTCACACAGCTTCCCCCTTCTCTCTGGCAAACAGAAGAAGGCGAATTACCTTAATCTCATCAATAACTAAGTGGATGAGCATCAGAGCTACCCTTTTGCAAGATTCTCCGCAGTCTGATTTTTCATCTCCAATTTTAGGGCACAGCCTTGCAGGAACCCTAAAGGTCATGGGTGCTGACCATGGTTGCTCCCCGCCTGGCGGGTCTTGATGGCTAATACTTATTTTCGGGGAAATACAGGACTGTGGGAAATTCTGTTCCAGGTTTAGAGATATCTTAGTCCCTCCTGAGTGTGGCTTTGGTCATAGGGAAAACAGGTCAATTGCCAGGCTCTCTGACCCTTTAGTCATCGTAGGATCCTGGAACCTCATATATCTATTTTTTTTTCCTCCCAAACATCGTAAAATTGCCAAAGTCTTGGCCTGTTTCTTTGTTTCCTAGTTTCCACCTTCTGCCACGGCAGCCTGGATTCTCACAAACGTCTCTGACACTGTAGTCAGCAGATACCTCAAGGAAACCTGTGGGTGTGAGATGCCACCTCCCCGGCCTGGCTGACTGGAGGCTCCCAAATTCCTTCACATGGGGAACGCTGTGTTTTATTTGATTTTCCTACTTAGTGGAAACTGCAGCCTGTGACAAGCCTCCCGTCTGAGTCAGAAGTGGAAGTCCAAATCGCAAACTTTTTTTTTGAAAATCTGGGACTTATGTGGTGAAACTGGGCCACAAGCAGAGAACAGTGTCACCTCAACGTGAGCACATCAGCGGCTGCACATTTATTTTAGTGAAAACAGTCCCTTTCTGCTTAGCCATGGTTCATCTTTGTTAAAGTCTCTGTTCAGAGCGAGAACGCAGCTGAAGCCGTGAAGGACGTGAGTGGCGGTACGGGGCCCATCTCTTGTTAACCTTCGTTTCTCCACAGAAACAGGACATGGAGTCTTACGTTTATTCGGCTAGTTGAATTTTAAATTTTTAAGCTCATTTTACAAAGTGTATTACTTTCAGGGAATGAACACACGTGACATCGAACAAAGCTCCCAAAAGGTTGTTAAATGAGCGTAAAACTTCAAAGAAAAGCAGCAAGAATCAACGGATGTTAGATCAGTTGAGGGGATAGAACTGGACCTCTGATCTGCATCATCTACGGGAGCTAACTTGAAAAGTGTGTCTTTGAAACAGCATCTCAACTAGTCAAAACTAAAGACTGAATGGGTTTAATACTGAAGAAGAATGTCTACGCACAACGGTCAGTTTCTTCCCCGAGATGCTGCCCAGGCTCAGAGAAGCTGTGCACAAGAGGATGTCTCTCTTTATGAGAGCACCCGCATTAGCACACATAACCCACAGCAATACAGGACTAATTTTCAACGTGTCATAATTAGAAACTACAGTTTGTACTGGGCACATTCCGTTAGTCAACACAACTCTCTTTTGTCCCTGCTCAGGCAGTCTCTTGTGACCAGGATGCCTACAAACCAGTGCAGGAGACTTTTAATTAAAGCTGCAGATTGTAACAATTGTGCAATGAAATATTTGTGGAATTAAACCCCATGAAGTCCCTGAGCATGCCCACATTTAATAAATGTAAACAACCATTCACGGCAAGCCCAGGATAAAGTTACACAGGGTGATTTCACAGATTATTCACCCTGTCCACGCTGACAGTCACGGGGTACCGTCTTCTGGGATGGAGTGATGGCCAGAGAACATCCAACCTCAGGAACACCATCAGCATCACGGAACACCTGAATTCAGAGCAGAGCAATTGTCTACCCTGTACACGTGCATCTGGATGAAGAGAAAGCTAGCGGTCCATTGGAAGGAGGCAGAGGAGGGGAAAGGGCTTTAGTTTCCAGGCATGTCTTAAGAAGCGATGCCCAACTCAAATGTAATGTGAGGCAAAAATATAATTTTAAACTTTTAGTAGCCACATTACAAAGTAAAAAAAAAAAAAAAAAGTAAAATCAGCGTCAGTAATGTGTTTTAACCCAGTATGTCAAAAGTGCTTTCATTTCAACGTATAACCAAGAACAAAAGTATTGATGTATTTTACATTATTTCTTTATACCAAGTTTTTTTTAAAGGGGGGCGAATTCACACTGACAGCACATCTCAGGTTGGACCAGCCACACGCCAGGAGCTCCAAGGCCACGCTTGGTTAGTATCTACCATACAAAACAGCATCTAACAAAGCCAAAGTGTCTGTCGAGAATTATGGATGTCTGTAAAGTGCAGCCTTTGGAAAAGTAGCCAGTGGCTGTAGCCAGGAAACACAGTTAACAAATTATAAATGATCCAATTTTTTAATAGTTTCAACAAGCATGCCCGTTTCCTGACTATTAATACCTTTAATTCGTGAAGCTATGTAAATATTTAAACATACAAAATAATACTATATATATATTTTTAAAAATTTTTTATTGATTGATAATAATTTTATAATGTGTCTATATATTTTTGATAGGTAAACATATACTTAAAGTGTAAAATATAAATGTAAAGAATACACACAATTTTAAGAATGAGTTATTCTGGGAAGAGAGGGAAGCATGTGTTATGTGAGGAAAATTAAAAGGTGTTCATTTGTAACTGGCAAACTTTTAAGAGATCTTTTTTTCAAAAGAAACTATGCTGTACTTCACGTTTCCTTTTTCTTTTTTATTTTTTGTGGGGGGAGGTAGGTTTATTTATTCATTTATTTTAGAGGAGGTGCCGGAGATTGAACCCAGGACCTTATGTATGCTAAGCATGCACTCTACCGCTTGAGCTACACCCCCTCCCCCAACTTCTTAATGTCCAAGTCTCTCATTAGAGTCCAGGTAGCAAAGTTTGCTTCATATTTTTTCCGTGAGGTATATTAAGGTATAAGGTAAAACACCAGAAAATTTACATTTAGCCAAATGCCTTAAAATATGAAAATCAGAGAAGTCTCAAAAGAAAGAATCCACACATTCCATTCTTCCTGGTAGCTGAATATGTGAATTGTCAACAGAAACTGTGGAGAGTTCAAATCTACTGAACGGAGGAGGAAAGCAAATTTGCTGAAGCCCTGCCGTATAATTGCAATTACAGCATCACAACACTGTGCAAAACACGGAGCTCTGACAGGGCCAGGCCGCCTGGTCGCCCATCAGTACAAACCCAGAATCATTCTCTTCATCAGGACACAAACACACTCTTGGTGACCCGGGAAAATTTTACTAGTCTGAACTAATTTGAATTAGTCTCATTTCCATGGGCTGGTGTTCCCCTAACGCCAAAGTTATTCTCTGGGCGACACACTCCAGGAAGGCAGAGGTGTTTCTCAGTGACAGCACCTGCTGTCAGTTTGCTGTTAAGTGGCTGGAACGTACAGATAATAAAAGAAAAGATTAGAGGAGGACCACAGCATTCCTCAAAGTGTGAAAACAAAAACTTCTCGTATCCACCGCTTTCACTCTTATTCACAGAAACAGAACTGCCCATGTATAACGTGCCTTTGCCAATAGTTCTGTGGGTAAACGTCTTCTCAGTATCATCAGGGATACCTGAGTAGAAACTAGAAATGCTTCCTTTTTAAAACTTTGTGCTCAATCCTCGGACCCTCCTTTCTCTCACCTCATCTTAGACACAGAGTATCATATATATGAAAAACCCTATAAAAAAGGTTTTCAGAGTCAAGAAGCAGATGGGGAGAAGATGTTGGCATTAACCTCAAAGACTAAACAAACCCTGAGCAAAGTGGGCACTTACTTACTTATACTCAAATACAACGCGTAGTTATTCTGCAAAATGATTCAACCACAGTAATCAAAGTTTTCATAAACCAAGTAAATAATGTCCTGCATTTTAGGCCTTTAGGCATCACAGCCAGGCTTTCCCAGTGACAATTTATGAACTAAAGTGTCCCTATGTTCCCTCTTCTTGATATGACCTTTCATCAGAAGGATATCGGCCGAGTATCAGAAGAGAAAAAGTAATGGCAGAGAGGATGGAAAGCACACGTGTCCACAGAGGGGGAAGAGGCATGTGCAGGCGAGCTGGAGGATAGTGACACGATCGCGTCCACTCATCCTTCACCTGGAAAAATGATCATTTGTTCTAGGGCGCTAAGTCAGGTTACTCTGTGTAAGTTCTGCTCAAGGAAAAGAAAACTCTCCTACTTTCTTGCTTCTGAATCCCCCGAGTCCCTTCAGGTGGCGTGAATAAAATTATCTATGCTAACCATACAAGCACGGGGGCCCTCGTCTCTCACCAGGAACCCCCACTTGCCCTGAAGAAGTGCACATTCTGAAGTCCTTCCAAAACCCTGTGCATCACACCAAAGCAACCCTTTTCTTGGGGCGCCGGGGAAACCTAAGAAGGAGGACATGCCTGCAGTAGACCAAGCCAGTAGACCGGCTCTGCCAACAGTGCCAAGCCCGCTGGAGCTCCAAACGGCTGGGAGGAGCCTCCCAGGACACAGAGGGTAGAGCATCTGAGACTCATATTAGAAAACTTAATCCACAACGAGATGGGCGCTCACTGGGGTGGTAGAGTGTGTGCTCAGCTTGCATGAGGTCCCGGGGTCCATCCCCAGCACCTCCATTAGGAAAATGAACAAATAAGTAAATCAAATTACCCATCCCCCCAAAACAAACAAACAAAAAAGAGATCTCACTGGAAAGCGGTTTTCCAGGGAATAAATTGGATGCTCCTCCCATCACGGACCCGAGGCGTCAGTGATTCCAAAACCGGACAGCGAGGGGGAGAGAGGTGAGGGCGGCTCCTCCATCCCCGTCTCGCCCCCGTGGCTCTGCAAGTAGGACCGAGGAAGACGCCAGCAGCTGAGCGCCCCCACTCCCCTGCGTCGGCTTTTATATCAGAGTTTTTTCCTCTTTGTTTTCTCAATATTTAAACGAGAACGGCAGACTTAAGAACGGCTTCCCATCTGGTGTTTGGTTCTTTTTATCCATTTTATGTTCAGCTAAATGAATAGGAAGCAGTGTTTCTTTCATGTCTGTCATTGCATTCAAAATGCACTTTTCAATTAAGAATACGGGACGATGGAGGAAGGTTTCTTTTCAATTGGAGGTCGGTTAATGTTCCTATTTCAGAAGATTGTGCAGTAGTTTAGAGGAAAGCTAAGCCGGTATGATTAGTAATAAGATAGAAAACAATTAACTGGTGCTGTAACAAGCCAAGAGTCACAGGAAGCTGCTTTTGTAGAAAAATCATGGAAATAACTGATTTAAGGAAATGCAACTGTCAACAAGTAAAACTGCGATTATTTTGTCTGGACTTCCAGCTGAGGAACAATTTATATCAGCAAACTACTTATGTGTTTTTCCTTGAGCTTTTAACAAGTTTATCTACTAATTTATGAGTGTGCTAGGAACCACTAAATGGAAACTTGTGTAAAGCATAAATATTGATCTCTGTTTCAAAGGCAGCAAGTGCACTCTGGGGACTCAGAATGAAAACAGAGGCAACTGGGCGGGACCCTCCCAGGGTCCAGACTAAGACTGCAGCGCAGGGCCGTCCTGGCTGGAAGAAATGTTCCACTTAGGCGTTGTTAGGAATCCTGCATCTCTCAAAATTGTAGGGTTGTGAAGAAACCCATCTCCCTCCCTGAAGATTAGACCTTTGGAAAGAAGACAGAAGAGCTCTGTCTGGGATGCATCTGCCATGAGACAAAATGACCAAGCATTGCTGATGTCTGAGGCATGGTGTGTGTGTCTGTGTGCGTGTGTCTGGGTGTGTGTCTTAAGTTAAAGTCTTCTGGACAAAATGATTAGATACTCAACGAGTAAAACAAAATAAGTGGGTATAATCTCTGCCCCATCCCCCACTAACACTTCAGAAGGGCAGAGGTGGGCCAAGGAAACGTGAGATATTCTCCACAGGGGGAGCCTGGGGTAGCAATCTGGTTCTAGGAGAAAAAGGGGAACTTTGGTGACAGTGCCATTGGCAGGGTGTGTATACATTTACCAGATGGTTCAGGATGGCTGGGGAGTGGAGAGGCACTCTACCAGTGTTTCATGTGTCTGCCAACCATGGAATTCTAAAATTGGCAATCTTAGAATTGACAGTGACCTTCATAATCTAACCTCAATTTACAGATGGGAAAATGCCCCAAGGGCAAGGCCAAGGTCCCAAGAGTCAAGCCAACTGGAAGCAGACTGGGTCTTCAATCCAGGCATCCTGCCCCATTCAATAAATAGATGCTAACATTTCCTATCACCTCAAAATGTTAGTAGGAATGTAGCTTGGTGCAGCCATTATGGACAATCGTATGGAGATTCCTTAAGAACCTGAAAACAGACTTTGTGATCCAGCAGTCCCACTCCAGGGCATACATCCAGAGGGAACTAATTTGAAAAGACACACGTGCCCCGCTGCTCCAGGGTGAGAGCCTGAGCTAGCGCTGGCTGCAGTGTGGATGCTGACCTTGGCGTCTTGTCCCAACGCGAGCACCTGACGTAAGCCTGGACTGCCCAGGCACCCACTTCAGAGAGGCAGCCTCTGGATGCAGGCTATCTCCAGTGAACACACTGCCAGCCCTGCCACTAGATAAGCAGCCAGGTTGCCACCGCCCCCACGAAGCTCCTTTGTTTTAGAGATGCTGGTTAATTTAGATAATTGGCCATTTGGGCTGCTTGGGTTTTTTTCCCTTTCTTTCTCTCTTCCCACGTTTTAAATTCCTGCTGTCCTGTTTTAAATTTGCCAGTAAAGAATGAGCCCACGAAAGCCTAGACCTCCACCCCCCAACTCGAGTAAAAGCAGAGCCCAGGCCCCTGCGAGCTCGCTCTCCCCCCACCCCTTGCTGGCGGCCCCGGGTGTACCCTGTACGCTCCAGGACCTGTAAGTAGTAAACTTCCTTTCTCCGGAGTTCCCTGGTGGTTGTCGCTGAAAGGTGTCTTGCAGTCGCAAGAATCGGTGGTCCAGTGGGAAGAAGCTCTCAGGCCCAGGCGAGCGCCCCCAGGGGTTTCCAGCCATCACGTTCCTCTGCGTAGGCTGAAACCTGCACAAAGCAGTGGTGTTTGAGAGGAGCGGTCAGGGAGGCATCTCTGAGAAGTGACACGTGAGCAGAGATCAGATGAGCTGAGGACGCGTGCTGTGCGCTGTCTGGGAGGTCATTCCAGGCAGAGGGAAAAGCCTGGAGACCAAAGCATGCTCAGAGGACGTGAGGGAAAACAAGTGTGAGACGGGAGGTGGGGGGAGGATGGGCCCCTGCAGGAACTGGCAGAGAGCGTCTTCCTAGCTGCCCAGCCAGCAGCCCTGGCCTTTTGACAGGTCCAAGCCTGTTTCTCATAAGCACCATCAGAGAGTGCAGAACCAGATGCACGCAGCACACAGAAACGCCGCAGGTGGAGTAGGAAAGCTCTGTATTGGAGTTTCTACGTGGGGTGATGACAAAGTTTTGGAAACAGAGAGTGGTGGCGTTTGCCTAACACTGACTGTGGGCAATGCCCATGGTGGTACATTTAAAAATGTTCAAATGGAAATCTGATGTTATATGTAAACATATATGTATTTTCCCACCGTAAGAGAAAAGGAGCTTCATGTTAGCTTGGCTTCATGTCGAACTTAGACGAATGTTGGCCAACAGAGAAGACCAATAAGAACAAAGACCCCCCCAGGGCTCTTCTCCGTTAGTGCCCAGGGTGGCCAGAACACGTGCCAGCAGGAATTCGCTGTCCCGCAGGTCAGGAGGCCAGAACCAAAGTCAAGTCTGCACCGGGTGGTTCCCCCCAAGGGCTGTGAGTGAGGCTCCGGTCCAGGCCCCTCTCCGTGGCCTGCAGACACGTCTTCATGCTCACACGGCATTCTCCAAGCATCTCTGTGCAGGACACCAGTCATACTGGACGAGGGCCCACACTGAAGACCTCATTCTGGCTTACCACGCCCTGACAGAGACCCTGTCTCCAAATAAAGTCACATTCTGAAGTAGTCAGGGTTAGCGCTTCAACTTATAAATTTGGGGGGAAACAATTCAACCCATAAGAGCCATGAAAGTGCACGTGCACACACACACGCACACACACACCGCTGCCACATGGTGATGGAGACACAGAGATGGAGGTGGACTTTGGGTTGGAGCTGTGCCAGTTCACAGCTCCAGGGTGCTGGTCAGGTGGATCAGCCATTCTGACCTGCATTTCCTTGGGTTTAAGTGAGATCAGATCCGCCTCGGAGGTGGGGTCTGAGGATGAAGCCATGTGCAACCCTCGGGGTGGTCTGCAGCTCCCTGTCCTTCTTGGAGCTCCCCTGCCCCACCTCCAGCCACCCCCTCCCCCCCACTTAGGGCTTCTCTGCCTTTCTGTGCTTCAGTGTCTGTACATACACATATCTCTTTGTCAGCTCTGTCTCATATACATATGTCACAGATTTTTGGAAGGTTTGGATTCACTTCCTGTTTTACTGCTGACTTTGCACTGGAGGCAGCAGTCTCCTGGACAGCTGGGAACAAGGCTTTGAGAGAAGAATAAAGAGACTCAGGCAGGAGCCCTGCCTCCTCCTACAACCCACTGTGGACCCTGAGCCCTCTTCTGCTTCCTAGGAGACGTGGAGCAGATACTTGCTAAACTCCCTCCTACCATTAGCTTCCCACCAGCCTAGAAACTTGGAAAGCTTGCAGTCATTCTCGTCCTCAGCAAGAGCCAAGGGGAAGGGCATCTGGGGAGGAGAGAGTCTTATTTGTGATTTAGTGATCAGCACACAATTCTAAATCAAAGCAGACAATTTCACATGTGTTTGCTTGTTTTAATTATGTATTTTTCCACTTTGCAAACCATACTGCTTTCTCCATATTGATGATTCCAGGCACATGAAGAGAAGTTGTTCTCATTTTTCAAGAGATACTAGAGTTTCTAATACCCTGAGAATCCCTGACAATATCTGTAAGATTCTCTCCTCCACCTTCAGCTCTACCCCATGACCCCCACGATCCAGGACTTCAATGACTATGTCCCCTGACATGGAATGGATTGCTCCAGAAATCATGGCTTCTCAGGAAAACACATCCTGTGCCTTCTTGATTCCACGCCATCCTCTTGTGCAGTTTGACCACCCCCATTGTTCTCTTCCAACTCAAGTTCTGCACTTAATAGTCCCAGCTTGCTGTCCACATCTTCTCCAGATCCTCTCCAGTGCTACTTCTCCTCATTCTTCATTCTTTCAGCCCTTCCACAGACATTGCTATTTTATTTTATTTTATTTTATTTATCTAGATTCTGCTTGAACATCTCTGGTAAACCATTCATTCATTCTTTTATTTTTCTAAAAAATTTAGTTGAATGATTACTACGGCCTAATGTGTGAGAATAGAAAGGAGAAGACAAAACCACCATCCTCCAGGAAACTGTGGTCCAATGACAGAAAAGTCAACATTTTCAGCGTAGTAGGCTAAGACACATGTTAGGAAGTTTGCATCATTTCCAATCTTGGTATCAACTTTTATCAACAGAAAGAAGCAGTTAGAAGTGACCCCATTTTTTTCAAGATGTTAACTCGCTTAAATGTCAACGTCTCTCCATGGCAAACACCCAACACAGTTATGCGTAAATCAACACAACCAACTTTGCTGCCGCCTTTAAGAAAAAAACCCAAAGGTAATATAAAATCCAATCATACCTTGTAAGAAGGATATTATCATATAATAATAAATTGGGCAACAAAGTTCAAGATAATTTTTAATTTCTTAAAAGGGGATTAAAAATAAAATTGAGCGCTTGAGCACTTCCTGGTAATTAAATTTTCTCAAGCAGGCCACAGCCTCATCACCACCGCAGGAGGCAGTCCATTCACTCCCTGGACAGCTTTAATTGTGAGAACATCCTTCTTCCCCAAAATGAATTGAAATCAATTCTCTATAACTTTCCCGCTGACACCGGCCCTGCCCTCTGGGACTCTCAGAATGATTCGAATCCATCTTCCACATGGCGGTCCTTTAGGTCACCCCCTTGCTTAGTCTTCTCTTGTCCAGACTTGAGGTCCATGCAGCACAACCGATCTTGTACATTATCATTTTTTGTTCAAACAGAAACTTACTACTGAAGGTACTCAGCCTTATAAAGTCCTGTGAAATGCTGCTCTGCACCCTCCCCATCTATAAACGTAAGTGAACCACCACCACCCTGTTAGGCAGCTTCTCTTTCTTGCATGGTCCAGATCACGGTCAGGGTGGGCAAGCCTTTAAAGCGCCTCCTCTCATCCTGCTGCTTAACTGCATCTCTCCTCTCCTGGGTTTTCCTGCAGTTGGCTTTCTTTCAGTTAAAGGATATGATTTTACATTTATCCTAGTAAATCCATCTTTTTAGCGTCAGTATAATTTCTAAATATGTTAGCTATTTGGAAGTCCCGATTCTGTTAGCCAATATACTCATGCTGGGTTCACAGTATCCATACTTTTGATAAGCATTTGTTCTGAGTCTTCACCCAAATAACTGAACCTTTTAAATCAGGCATGAAGTTCTATCAGAAATCCCTCTCCAGGCCTCTAAGGTCCAGAGCAGACATACTTGCACGGCTACTCCCTCCTCTGCGGTCATCAGAGCTCTGCTGGACGCGTTCACAGGCTCCCCTCCTCTCCCTCGGCTCCTCCCCTCTGCAGCGCCCCGCCCCACTGGCCCTCCCTCACGGAGCCCACCCCCCTGAACTACTCCTGTGAGCTCTGTTAGACGTAGGTAGGTCGCACTGACATTTTGGAATGAAGGAAGCTTTGGAGCTAGAAATATCTTGGTTTGAATTCCAGCCCAGCAAGTTAGTAGCCTATTTCCACCCCGTTCTGTGAGCAAATACTCATTCCTCTGAGTATTGTATTCATTTTCCCATCTCTCAAATGAGTATGATACCTGTCCTGCCCGATAGCACGGGGGGGGGGGGGAGAAGGAGGAGGGGGAGGGGGAGGGGAGGAGGGGGAGGGGAGGACAGCCGATGTTATTGTATCAGGCAAGGGCCAGCACACTTCAGGCCTTCGCTTCTGAGCTTCCTGCAAGCACTTTACATCCGTGTCTTGTACCAAGTCTGGATTATGGGACAGAACTAGTGTTTTGCCTTAATTTGTCCAACACATGTTGGCTGTTTAATGAGATCGCCCCCCGCAGTGGGCTGAATGTTTACACTTCCCCCCTTAAATACCTACGTTCAAACCCTCCCCCCAAGCTGATGGTACTAGGAGGCGGGGCTTTGGGAGGTGCTTAGGTCATGAGGGTGGAGCCCCCACGAATGGGATTAACACCCTCCAGAAAGCTCTGTTTTCACCCTGTGAGGACACAAGAAGGTGGTCCTCCACAACCTGGAAGAGGGTCCTCATCAGAATCTGACCAGGCAGGCTCCCTGATCTTGGACTTCCAGGTTCCAGAAGCATGGAAATAAATTTATATTGTTTTATAGATCATGCAGTCCATGGTGTTTTGCCAGCACATTCTGAATGGCTGAACTGAGAACTTATGTTTGGATCTGCACCTTTGACACCAGCCATATAAACAGAAGAGGATAATCAGTGATGACGTCTGCGCAAGTAACTTGAGATTTTTTTCAAAGGCGTGTTTTCCTAGTTATTTCGTCTGACTGCTTCCGCTCGTGTTACCCTTGCTGCTGTTAGAACTTATTCTGACCATTTTGAATTAGTCACAGAAGGAGGGCAGTTCTGAACAAATGAGGGGAATCAATCGAAAAGGGCAGAATCCCAATTTGGATGAGAGCTTTGGGATGATGGCTCCCTCAACTCAAATAAAATGAACATACCCATGATCAGTGAGCAATTTGCAGTTTCCAGGATGGAAAAGAAGAGACACTTCTGAGAAAC
Source organism: Camelus bactrianus (assembly GCF_048773025.1). Lineage (NCBI taxonomy): Eukaryota > Metazoa > Chordata > Mammalia > Artiodactyla > Camelidae > Camelus > Camelus bactrianus. The sequence continues at coordinate 4,142,076 of NC_133546.1, forward strand.
TGGTCCTGCTAGGGTATAGCAAAGAATGATGGCAGTGGCGGACCCGGGACTTTTTCTACACTTGAGATTTTCTCATAATAGAGAAATGAGATGGACTTGACCAAGGCGAGAAAGAAGTGGAGAAAAGAGCTAATTCTCAACAGAGAAGTGGAAACCCAAGAGAAAAAGAGGAAGGACTTAGAAGAGAGGAGACTGAATGGGACTGGAAGAACAGAGCCGCGGCTTCTGCGTGGAGCAGGCTTCCCGGGTCCTGAGCCAGACTGCGGGCGCAGGCGTGGGTGAGGGAGGCCCCTGGGGACCGTTTTCCCCAAATGTGTGTTTTTTGATATAATAAATCGTGAGTAAGGAGAGCCAAAGAGCTTAACCAAAAAAACTTTTTGCAGTAGAAAACCAAGAATATCTGACTATTTAGTTTGTTTTCTGGCCTAGGGGGGAAGATAACATTCTCACAAGTTATAATGCAGGCAAATATCTCTCCAGACACCAATGCAAACAAGAAAATGACAGGAAAGCTCCAAGCTTTTTAAAACCAGACTTCATGGAAAAACTAAAGAATGTATAAATCAAATGTGATATATTTTCACCCATATCTCCTTAATTTTAGGAGTCTCTGTAGCATAATAGCTTTACTTCGCAAGAATCAAAGACATGACATAGGCTATTAATGGGTACCTTAGGGACTTCACATGAGTTTAAATCCTCTTTTCAACTTCCAACCAAACACAAAATAGCTCGTCACTGACTCTTGTTTTTCTGAATTGTATCCACCCCTACGAGGTTATGTTTCCAACATGATCCACCAAATAATTCATCTTTTGCTGACACCTAAGCCACTGTAACTTCAAATTCATCAGTAAGAAGGGCTTTTAATCAGAAGTTAAGAAAATACTGCCACCAAATCAGCTGTAGAACGATCTGCCACCTTATGTAGACAAGCTCTTCGATGAGAACTCACAAATACCAAGATTCAAACGGCTCTCAAAATTTAAAAACGGAGGTTAAAAAGGAAATGGACCTCCTGGACACTTCAGCATGTCCAGGGAATTACAGACCTTTGCACATCTTGTATGGAGGTTTAACTCTGAGCTGAGACAAGGCAATTTTGTTTGTGCAGCATAGCCGGATGGTCAGAATTACCTGATACATTTAAAACCTCACAGTAAATACTGTAGGAGGTGAGATTTTGCCCTCAGGGTGACTGAGCACTGTTTACAGTGCCTGGATTTGGAGAGTGGGTTCAAATACAATTCACAGACATCCACTCAGGGCTCACGATGTGCAAGATATAGAACAAGGACCTTTAGCTGGTAGGTAAGTAAGGGAGTGGAGGGGAGTCCTCATCCTGGTGGGTTCGTGAGCAGATGTGAGACAGGCCACACGTGACAGCTGGAGCGAAGTGGGGGAATCTGACAAGGCCTCCCCCTGCTGTGCCATTAACTCTGCGTATTTGGAGTGAGAAGTGGGGCTGGAGCACGAGGTCCATCAATGTGTCAGGATTCCCTTCAGAAGAAAATGTTCATCTGTGGTGTTTGCCATGAAAATTGGTTCCAGACGAGGAAAGGACGAGGAGAGAAACAGCAGAAGCAGAGATAAAAAAAGAGTCAGGAAGACTCTGCTCTTCCCTCAGCATCCTGAGAAGACGGCTCTTATTTCCTGGTGTTGGAGGGACCAGCCAAGTTAAGAACGTTCTGCATCTTTCTACATTTCTGCAAGACAGGCATATTTCTACTTCTTGTACCCATTGCCCTAGTAACAGATCCTAAGTTCAATCTTTCCCATCACAAGAAGGTAAGTCCTTATAACAGATCTTCTAATAAAGCCGGAGGCGGGGCGGGGGTCGGTCCTCGAAGATAGAAGATTTCCCTGTAGGCACAAAACCGATAAATAAAATGAGGTTTTCAAGTTAGAAGCTCAGACCATAAAAGCTTACAGAATAATTGGCCCTGAGGCCCACAAACTTCTAGACCTGCAAATAAAAGAAATATACTTCAAAGTGATGGTCTCCAGATGGAGGCCCACAAGTGTGGTCTGAGCCAGAAGCCGAAGCGATTTACACACGTGAGTGAGATCAGCGTCCGCAGATTCGGCGAAGGTCACCGGGAGCGCCCCGACAAGAGGCCAGTCCCGGAACACCCGGCCCGGCACAGCCGCCCCGACACACCCGCCCCGGCACACACACCCCCCCCCCACCCCGGCACACGCGCCCCGGCTGAGGCTTCGCGAGGACGAGGCCCTTTCCCGGAGGCGGGGGGCGGGAGTCCCGGGCGCGGGAGGGGCCGCTGAGCCCGGACCCCAGGGGCGGTGAAAGAGCCCCCCCCCCCGCGCGCCCGCGCCCCTCGCGCGCCCCGCGCCCTCTCAGCGGAAGCGAGGCTGGTCCCCGCAGGCCTCCTTTCCGCTGGGCGCGGGCCGCTCCGCAGCCTGCCTCCCCGGCCTCCTGCTCGCCCTCTGGCCGCCGCCTGCAGGCCGTCCTCGGGCAGAGAGGCCAGCGGCCCATGCCGGCGACCCGCCAGTCGCCGTCCTCCTCTGCTCAGGCCACCCCGGGCCCTTCCTGCTCGCCCAGGGGGGCGCTTCCGGGAGCTGCATCCGCAGGGGCCTCTGCGCCCCCCGCCCCCGCCCCCGCCCCGTGTGAACGGCCGCGGTTCCTCCGCCTCCGTCCCCTGCGGGTCCTGCTCCTGCTGCCTCGGGGTCTCTCCCCAGGAATCTCCTGGAAGCTTCCTCCCACTGCCTCCGTCTCTGCCCCGCGCTCTCCTTGCAGGGTCCCCAGGGCCCAGACTGGTTGTTGTCTCAGCTGCCCCAAGCCCGTCCCACCGCCGCATCCCGCCCAGCACTTACCCACCATTTGGTATGTTAGGTTTTTTATTTGTTGACTGTCTCTCTCCCAGTCCGCAGCTCCAGGAAGGCAGCGGTTTCTGTTTCCTGCTGTGTTTTGGGTTCTCCAGTGCCTGGAGCATCAGAGCTCAAGGAGCTTTGTCTCGACTGGAGAATCTCTCTGTTTCTCAAGGAGTGATCAATTGACTGCAGCTCACAGGCATAACCCATGTATTTGAATTCTTCCGTTAAGAGCTCTTTTGTAACTTAAGTCATTCCAACTTGTCCTCCACATGGGAGGGAGCAATGAGATTACAATCAAACAGCTAGGAAGCTGCGGGGCTGGGATCTGAGCCCCGGACGAGGGGGTCAGAACCCACACTCCTCCCTGCTACTTACTGCTTCTCTTATTTCAGCAAAGCGTGAGGAGGGCCCAGAAGATGGCAGATACCTTCTGCAGACACCCAGACACACAGAGACACCCCTGGGACCCGGGGCCTCCCACTCTCTGGGAGACAAACAGGATAACGCTGGTGGCAAGAGGAAGCCTCGGCAGTGGTGGAGGTGCAGAGAGGCACAGAGAGGTCTCCCTGGCAGAGGGGGCAGCAGAGCAGCCCCGCAGGGCTGAGAGGAGTCCCGACGTGTGGGAGGCCTCACAAGCTGCTCAGTGTTTGGGGTCACATCCCGTGAGGATGGAGGAGCAGGAACCGAAGCTGTATCCACGCCGATACACGCGGACATGGTGTGTCCACGCCAGATCACATCGGGGAGGCAAGGACAGACTTCCACAGAGTTGAACTCCCCTGATACAAAGTATTTCAGGGCATTTTCAGATCTTTAAACAAACACAGCCATGTGACATTGTATTTCACACGCCTGTAAGCTCATAGCCTTGGTGTAACAAGCAGCAAAGGCACACAACGTCCACGCGCACCCCGAGGTGTGCCCTGTATGTGAATAAATGTAATCAGTACGGTCCACGTGCCCAGACGCTTGCCTGGTGGGCTATACAGAGATTCTTGGTTCTGTATTCGCTTTCCCTGGATGAGCAATAACCTCCTACCTGATCCCCCCCCTTCCTACCTGGAGACCAGAGTGAGCTTCTTGGAGGGAAGACCCAGTCGGGGCACGTCTTACCTTCAAGCCCTCACCGGCAGAGACTGACATCCTCATACGTGTGGTCATGAGGCCTGGGAGGTCATCCGTGGAGAAGTGGCCCCTCCCCGTCAGCGGACCTGCAGCGTGATCCTGTCCTTTGAGCTCACTTGGTGCAACTTTTCCACGGCTGCCTCTTCTTGCTGCGTCTTTAAAAAGCCAGGCTGCTAATCCCATCAGGACCATTGCCAGAATGTTATATCCTAGTTGTCATCAGAATCCAACCCAAATGTCACCTCCTCAGTGAAGCCTTCCCTGACTACCTTACCCAAAGCGGTTCCCCGCCTGGGGCTGGCGTCATGGGCGTGGGACCAGCCCAGGAGCAGGGGCCTTGGGCGCAGGAGGGCCCTGTGCTGGGCCTGATGCTCTGTGTGGCCATCTTGAAGCCCTGCCTTGCTATTTTTTTGACAGCAGGCCCTGCACACTGTGTCCCCAGTTCTCCCCTTGCTCCAGGTTGCCTCATCCCATTCGGCTTTCTACGTGGCACTTCCCATTATTCAAAGTGATCCCTGTTGTTAATCTGCTCACTGACCTTTCCCCTCTCTAAGACGTGCGCTCCCACAGAACAGGAACGTCGCCAGCCTGGCTCACCACTGGGTCTCTGGCACCTGAAACAGGGCCAGACGGAGAGTGAGTCTCCATAAGCACATGGTGAATTAATGACGAAGGCAGAACACTAAAAATACAGCGGGGAGTCCAAAAAATGCAGAAAGGAGTGGATGCGAGCTGGGCCTTCTGCCATGGCTTCAGACTCATTTCTCCAACACCGGTCATCCCACTGATGTGAGACACTGATTAATAAAATAAACACGTGTCATCCTAGGGTAAATCCATCCCCACAGTTGAAGAACCAAAACGGCGCTTAAATAGTGCACCTGCCAGGGGTCCCGTCCCGGAACCACCTCCTCCCCTCCTCCTTCCTTGTGGAATCCCGGTGGTGTTCAGGGGTCCCTCCTCCTGCCATCTGTGCTCCTCTGGGAAGTGACCTCATCCCCGCTCCAGCCCTGGACCGGGCTGGCCTGGCCACTTCCAGGTGCCTAGATGGGAAGTCAGAACCAAGGCAAGCTGGACCGGGCAATCCTGAGGGCATTCTTCCCAGCTCTTCCCAAAGAGTTTCTGCAGCTGAGTCTTCTCCCCTGACCCTGTCTGCCCCACCATGGGTCTCGGAACGACTAAATCTTAACTCACCATCAGCTGAGAAATAAAATCTTCAGTGGAGGGAGGGCAAGCCCAAGAGCTGCACGCTGCTGGGGCTGGAGCCACTGACTGAGCCTGAGACCCGCCAGGTGCAGGGGGCCAGCCCATTTCCCATTTAAGCCGGTTTGGTCGGGTTCTCTGTTTCTCGGAGTCAACGGTGTCTTAACTGATCTGTAATGATCACTTTTCTGCAGAGAGAGAACATTAGCGAGATAGGACCTAATTGCATTCGTCATATACCTTCTGCCGCATTCAGTGATGTGCAGTATTTAAAAATACCATCAACTTTACTTTTCCAAATATATCACTATATTCATGCTTGAAAACAGAGGCTATAGCCTTTTATGGCATGTTTGAGGGTTATGCCCATCAAGGTGGAACGTACATCACAGGGTCTTTGTCAAGACAGTGGGACTGAAGGACTGTGGTGAGGAAACCAGCTCTGTGTCTAGGACCAGAGCCCCGGCCCCACCCCCTCCTCACTTGGGGCCAAGACAGAGGTCATAAGCTCTCCAGCCTCCGTGACTCCGGTTGTGTGATAGGACCTACTGCAGTAACACTGACCTTGGAAGGTTACAGTGAGGATTCCATAAACTGACGCCGGGAGGAGCATGCCCAGTGCCTGGCAAGTCATGAGAGGTCCACACGCAGTGACTGCCCTGGTCACTGCTGCATTAATCAAGGGGGGAAGTGGTGCACGATGGGCCCCTGCCCGTGAGAGATAGGAACCTCCTTGGAGAGATGGATAGGAGTTGTTTACAGAAAGACACAAGGTACAAGTCAGCAAGCTCCAGTGGATTTAAGAAGAGAAAGTGCCCACAGGCCTAAGGCAGAAGGACCTTCTGGTGGAGACGGACAGAGGTGGACAGGAAGAGAGGCCAGAGGTCATGTGGGAGAGGAGGACTTGGACCCAGAGGGTGGACCTGACGTCTCCCACAGAAACAGAGAAGGAGGGAAGGAGGCGGGGAGAGGCCGGGCGTCCTTGGTCAGTGGCTGGTGGGGAGGGCCTCGGCACCGAAAGGTTTAGCAAAGTAGAGTCAGATGTCCCCAAAGAGAGCTGGGCGTGGGCAGTTCATGAAAGCTCCAGCCTTCTAACTATATCCAGAGGACAGCTCTTAACATTTTCTGAACACAGCAGGAACAAACAAACAATATGTTTTTAAGAAAATTTAGTTTAATTTTAAGACCTAAATACACAAGGGATAGAATCTTGAAGGCAAAGAGACCATTAAAGAGGTGTTTTTCATGTCCAGGTGTGAGAGAGAGCGTGGCCTGACTGGGGCTTTAATACAAGGATGATGATGATAAAATCACCTCCAACCTCTCTCCGTCTCCCCTGTCATCTTCAAAGGAACAGCTAGTATTTTTCACTCTAGGAATTAGTCGAGAACACCACAATGGAGACAATGTTAATAGTGTGGTTCTTTTAAAAAAAAAAAAAAGAAAGTCTGTCCGGAGCTCTTCCAACCACAAGAGGGCGCCCCTGGGCCAAGGAGCCGAGCGGGGCTTGCGCCCTGGGTCGTGAGTGGAACTTGCACGAGGGCTGCCCGGAGGTCGCGCTGAAAGGGGTTAGTTACCCGGGCGGTCACAGAGCGGCGACAGCCTCTGGCGTTCACCTGCCTGTGACGCCCGTATGATCCTATGACCAGAGAAAGCACTGAGCTGTTACCAAAACTACGTGCGCCAAGACTCATGCCTAGCGCGTCAGGGTTCGGTCTTCTTCAGGCGGACCGTCACCGCGCAGCCCGAGCAGGAATGTCCTGACGCCCAGAAGACGCTCTCCGCCTGCGAGCCCCGCTCTGCGAGGGGATAACTCCCGCACGGCCCCATGCGATCCAGATCCAGCCGAAGCTCCGCTTCCCGACGTGGCCAACCAACGGAGCGCGCCCGGGCATCCGAGATTAAAAATAGGACGCTGCTGCCCAGCGCCCGGCCGGCCGGCAGATGACACAGGACCTCGCAGGGCCTGGACCCCTGCCAGGCGGCCGTCCGCGCCCTCGGCCGCCCCCGGGAAGGGGAGGAGAGGTGGACGTTCACAGGGAGTCCTGCCAGGAAAGGGCTGGGAGGCAGGGGAAGGGTGGGGAAATCGTTTTCCTGTGAGTCAGGGGACAGCAGCTGTCACCGCGGAGGGAGAAAGGGGTGGAAAGCCGGGTGCAACCCTTCACCCGAGCAGTAGCAGCTGAGTCAAAACAAGCAGTCAGAAACACGAGGCCCCGAAAAAGACAGCAATTCACGCCACATCAAAGCGGTGATTAGCGCAGCTTCCTGGCTGCCTCCCTCTATTTATTTCTGGTCCATTACACATTTTAATGCTATTTTCATAAGGTATTTCAGCTGCCACGGTTCTGTATTTGGGAGACAAAGTGCCCGAGGGCTGCTGCAATTATCAGGCACCCTACCCCTGGCCGTACATGAGCCCAGTGTCACCTGCGATGACAAAACCTCCCAAAAGGAGACACAGAAGAGAGAGTGTTGCCAAGGCCTCCCCGCACAGCCAGAGGGAAGACAGAACGGAAGGAGGGGCGGGGGCGGAGGCGGGGAGGAGGGTGCAAGGACCACGTGCATCTCCACCAGTCGTGTGTCGGGAGAGAGGGCAACTTGAGAGTCTTCGTGGAGACACTTCTCTCATTCCATCAGAAGCCCGGTCGTTTGCTGGTGGGGATTGTTCCTTCAGCTCTGGAGTTCAGCAGCCCTCCCCCCAAAGGAACTTCATTTTCAGTACATCTGAATTCATACCCGTGTCAGAGACGGACACAGGGAAAGTGACAAGTCACTCAAAGTTTTCTCCTCCTTCCCCGTGACTTCCTCTCTTTTAAAAAAAAGAGACGATCACTTAGGGAACAGTACTGTTCCATATCCTATCAAACAGACAAGATGCATTTTTTCCTGCAGATATATTTAGTAACAATTTCCTCCAAGTCTGCCTTCTCCCTACAATTAGTCCCCTTGAAACATGCAGATTGGTTTATGTGTGCCATGGGAAAAATCAGTAACTCAGCATTCCGACCTAAAGCAGGTAGGAGCCAATACAAGGAAGTCAGGACAGCAAAGGAGAATGACCCGGCTGCCGTGACCGGCCCTGGGCGAGGTGACTCAGGAGGGGTGCCTGGGTGCTGAGCCATCACAGCCTGGCCGTGCGCGAGCCCGTGATTCAAGAGGCTGGTTTCAGATGGACGAATGTTCAATATTACGTCATCACAGCACTGAATTCAGTGTCGCAGCTCCCACTGAAAGCATTGATTGCCCCACCGACACTGTGAATGTCTATGGAAAGTTAGAGACTGGCGAGCGTCCGGAACCATCAATGTCTGTTTTTGCCACCCAACAATTCATAGCTGGTTTCCTTGTTTTTATGTCTGAAACCACTACCCAGTGACCCTGCCCTTGGCTGAGACACCTCTGGGACCCTTGGATTTATCTGAGGACTGGTCTCTTCACAAGTTTCCAAGAGCAGTGCCAACATTCCCGGGTGGACACCTGTCCTCTAGGAACTGGGCTGGAGCCCGAAATGCATCTCACACAGGCCACTTAAAAGCCATCCCAATATAACTTGGGTCAGAATTTAACCAGCCACCTACAAATAAAGTACACCCCATGACTCCACTCTGAAGGCATCTGATTCTCTAAAGCCTCATTTCCAACAGTTGCATCAGCTGTAAACACACACCACAAGCTGGTGCTCGGTGGCAAGGTCTCAACAGACAGCAATGTCTTTTTCTGCATTTCTGAAACTAAATTGGTTTGATTTTGGCACAGTCTTGAAGCATCAACTTGCTAAAACAAAAGCTCAGGGATGTTTACGTTTTTGGTGCTCCCCTAATCCTAATAATAACAGCTAAGCTTTACTGAGTGTCAGGCCCTGACTGTTCCAAGCAGTTTCCAAGCATCATTTCAGTTAATCCTCATAGACGCTCTCAGAGAGGGACATCAGGCAGACGAAGGCACCAAGGGACAGTCGTCCCGTACTTGCTGAAGACTTGAAGGCAGCAAACAGTGGAGAGACGCTGAGCCCAGACAGACAGCACGGGAGCTCCCCGTCCTCCCCGACGTGCCCCCGCTCCACCTCCTCATCCACTTCACCTGGTGAAGGTCCCCTAAGTCGTGCCTCAGTGAATAAAAGCACATCCTCTCATCTTTGATGAGAGAAATAGAACTCAATAGAAAAAGGGAAAAAGAGTCACTTCTAAAATTCTCAGCGGAAGTCACGTAGCTCAGGACCACGACATTCCTTGTTCAGCGTGAGGATTGCTGCTGCCACCGCTGTTTTGGTTTGACTTTGTTTGGTTTGGTTTGTTTCATTGGTGGTGATGTTTCTCATGGTATTAGGAGGACTACGTGGGTTAAAATGTGTTCCCCAACATTGCTGTAAGATTCAAACCAAGATGTCAAAGACCAGAGCTGGTGAGTTTGCCGGCAGGAAATATGACCAAAACAGAGATGTAGAAGGCATTTTCTCCAAAGCACCAGGGCTCCCAGAATGTCAGTGTGTGCCAGGGTATTCCCAGGGCCCCTGGGCAGTCCAGGGGTTCTGGAGAAAAGGGTTTGGTTAGAGATCTCCCCTTACACACGCATCATGCAGTTAGGAAGTAACATTCTAGCTGGGGTCCCACCGGCCACTAGGGGGAGCCAGGGTTATGGGTGTCCACATGTTCTTAAGGTCACCAGACCTGGGAGAAGATTATTAACTGCCCCGCAGCTGCTGTCACACCTTCACACCTTCACACACAGCAAAGGCAGCTCTATCATCTCTGTGTGTAGCGGAGACGTACCCAGGAGGAGCCAGGCTCCATCCTGTACCGGTAGCCTCAGCCCAGGGCCACCAACAAAGGGCCACAGGAGGCCCAGCGCCAAGGGGGGGGCAGACGTGGGCGGCCAGGTCCACGAGGGCCGCTCTCAGAGAAGGTGGAGATGCGTTTCGAAGTGACAGGCCAAAGCGGTGCTCACAGAGCAGTGGGGATCACTCTGGTCCTGGAGCACTGGGTCTCTGGGCCCCCCCAAAAGGAGGGCAGCACGGACCCCCAGCAGCCTTTTCACAGCACGCATTCCAAACCCCAGCGCATGTGGGCAGAGCAGAAGTCCCGTCGGAGGCACCGGGTCCCAGCACGTGAACACGAGAAGGAGCCTCAGCGCTCACCCGGCTCTGCCCTCCGGCCGCTGGCCTCTGCGCACACGTTCTTGGTGGGTGGGGGGGAGTGCTGACACCACTTCCCAAGCCCTAATTATACATTATACTCATCTCTTTGGTCAAAGAAAAGAGGAATGTAAACTCAAAACCGTATTGACCGTATTGACCCATTAGGGCCCCAAATGAGTTATACTTCTGGCCGCCAGCGTGACGGAGGCCCCCCAAGAGAAAGACACACATTCTTTGTGTCTTTGACAGACAGCATCAATTTCCGGAGCAGGCAGATTCTTCCCCAGACCAAAGAAAACTGGAGCCTCTGATAATACCTTGGGGAGAAAACACGCCTGCCCTTCTCAGTGTTCTTATAATGACATGTAGGTGTGTGTGCTGCTCTGAGTGCAAACGTCTAGCCGACCCGATGTAAACAGGGGTCTGGATGCACGTGTAGACCAGCCTAAGTGCACGACAGACAAACAAGCTGGCTGTCCCCCCTCCCCTCCCTCTGTAGGAATTTGGCTTGAGATGAAGGTTTGATCTTTTAGTAATAACATTCTCAGTGTCCAACTGAGTGCAGCCAAGGGAAATGAACACGTCGGCTTCTGAACCTGGTTTTGCCGTAGATTGACGTGGCTGCTGACCAAGGATTAACCTCTTGTTGCCCCCGGCCCCTCCCCTCCAAAAGATGACCCATGATTTCAACCCAAACAACTTGGATACCTTAAAACTCAGTGGCCACAGAGCCTAATGGAACGATGTGACTGTCTCACCAAGGTTGCACTCTTTCACAATCGGTACTATTTTGGTCCCAGGCATGCTTCTGGCCTTCACAATGAGACGGAAATTCAATACCCTTCCAAGGGAGAAGCAAAAGAATGATGTGTGCACAGAAGAAATCCAGTTTCACAGAGCCGGCCTCGGGGGGCCTCGGCGAGTCTGAGGAGGCAAATATTCTGAGTTGTTCAAAAAGAGCTGGTTTCTGGCTTCTGGTTGCTGTTCCTAGCTCTGGTCCAATAGTGCAATTACCATTTTCATTTTATTTAGGGTCATTTTTGGTGCCTGTGGCCTCAATCTTTCACCAGCAGAAACAATTTGGGATTGTGTGTCCCCAGCACTGCCCAAGAACTATATGCTTCCCTGAAAAAATGACTCGGAAGGCAAGTAGAAAGAAAAGATTCAGCTGCCAGCTTACACCTTCCCCATGACGGCTTCAGAAAGTTTAGCTGAAACTGCCCAGGACGGGGACTTTTAACGGGCTGGAATGAAACAAATTCATAACCACTTGTCCTAGGGGAAATCATTGTCAGGAAAAAGAAATTTCCAGAATTCCTGTGTAATCCATACATGACAGAAATAACCTGAATTTACTTAGACTCGATCAACTCTTTACATCTGGAAGAAAACTTAGTAGATGTATTAGGGATGGTCAGACCCACTGCTGTTAAAAATAAAAAAATCACCCCCCAAATTTCGCTGGCTTGACACTGACCTATGGACCAGTCTAGTGTGTGAGTTCTTGGTCTGTGGGCAGCTTTCAAGACCTCAGGCTCCTTCTTCTAATACTGAATCCATAACTAGGGCCTCGGAGTCTTCAACCTCCAGACACCAGATGGAGATAGCGTGAAGAAGACCTACTGGCTCCCTAACTACTGACAGAGCAACGATAAGCATCACTTCTACTCACATTCCAATGGTCAGTCAAAACTGGTCACAAGACCCCCCACCACCACCACGTACAAAGGAGGCTGACAATTGTAGCCCCAGCTGGACTGACAGTTTCCAATGACAAGTCTTTACTGTGGACAGGAGTGGCTGGATTTTGGTGGCTGCGTAGCAGTGTCTGCCACATGTCCATCTAGTGCTGGGGTTGGCCCCATGCAAAGACCAATGCAGTAGCATACAAGACCATGCCATCAATCAATGTCTTGGGGGCCCTGCCAGGGGTCAAGAGCTCCCTACTTTGCAAGGAGATCTATTTAATTTTTCAGATAGAACTAACAAATGATAAGAAAGTTCTTACGCTGAGTTATGATGTTTCGCCATGTAATTTCCATCTCCTGCTGTGAGTTCTTCCCTCTAGACTCATATGGAAAAAATCTACCTCATCTTCCACTTGACAGACAACCAAAAGAGTGAAGATCCCTGGTGTCTCCCATTAGGGATTCATTTTCTAAGCACCCCCAGCTTACTGACTTCCATTCCTCCGGTTACACTGTCACCCCTCTTGGGACATTCTCATGACTGTTCTTGGCCTTAAAATGTTTAGCTCAGAACGGAAAACAGTTCAGAGATGAGTAGAAGGGAGTGTAATGGAACTCTGAGAAGGACTCGGTCCATCTTAGACTGCAAGCAGTTACTATGGAAACCCTTTCTTGGGCTGGACGGTGGACATGGAACGATGGCAGCTCTGGCTCTTGGACATGATTCTTGGGCAGAGGAGAAGCCACCCTGTTTCACAGCTTTCCCTCCGCCATGTTCTTGCACCGTGAGAGAGTTTCACTGCAAGGGCTCGTTTCAGATCAATGCTTTTTAAAGCTTAAAAAGAAAAATATGGCTGAACTAAAATGATAATAAAGAAAGCTCAAGATAATACAGCCTTTTATGTGGGCCTTATATCACACAAGCCAGGCTTTAGAGCAATCCTGGAGGTGAGCATAAATTAGACAGTTTTTTAAAAAAAAATTAATAAAGTTTAGATTAAATATTAAAGGGAAAAGCTGTGGTCCATGCCTCCTGGATGGAGGCTCAGAAAAATGAGGTTTGTACCTCTTTTTCCCTTGAGGCCGGCATGGTTAAAAAGTTTCTACAAAAATATATATTTTTTTAATTTAAAAAAATTAAAATTAATTTTTACAACTAAAACTTATGTTATATGAGAGACTATTTTACCGTGATTGTGCCATTTTGTAAAAAGGACCCAGAAAAGCAATCTGTCTCTATTATATTTTATTTTGCTCTATTTTGCTTGGACAAAGGAAGGGTGGGATTGTAAGCAACCTTTTAATATAGTTTAGAAACTTAATGTGGAAAGGGCACGAATATTGTAATTACGAGTTTCCTTTTATCAGCTGCAGTCCTCTTTGTTGCTCCTGCTATTTAAAGTTACTGTGCACACACTGTGGCTAATTCCCTTTGTTAAATTTCACAGTGAATGCAGCTTCCTGCATATTTGTTATTGCAGTCCTATGGATGTACGCTTCTCAGATAAAGGAAAAACCGGGTGCATCCATCTGTGGGCAAATTAAAAATGAGTTTAACCCCATGGCTTCCATGACTCTGTCCCCTTGGGCAAACTGTGCCCTCTGCTCTGGAATAACAAGATGTAAAATTGCAGTAACACATATGTTTTCTTTTTAATGGTATTTGGTGGAGCATCAAGGCAACATCCTTGATAGGCCCCTGTATTTAGACAAAGAGGACCCGGGGAGGGAACACAGAGGGCAGGGGCTCGAGTAGAGGGCTGTGAAGTCTGGAGAACCAGGGAAATCAGTAAAATACTTTGGACTTTGAAAGAAAAAAGTCTACTTTCATTATTCAAGGTGTATTCGCTAACAAGTTACTGGTTTATTTGCAGTTGGATTGGAGATTTTGAATCATGGTCATACCAGCTCCTTGAAGAGAGACTCAGGAAAGGTGAAGACGGGGCGGCCACCGAGGCCGGTCTGCAGACCACGGCAGGGCGGCGGAGTCCCTTTCCAGGCCCTGCCAGAACCCCTGGGAAACACAGCAGAGGAGGCGCCTTCGGTTTTTGTTATGAGTCATTCTCCACATTTCCCTTCACCAGGATGACCGCTAACAGGACTCTGTCCTTCGGCGAAGAGGGTGCTTTCAGTTTTCTCTTGTCTGTTGCCCTTCTTGTAATTTTCAGTGAGAGAGAGAGAGACAGTGAGAGAATAACTGCCGCTCCTTCCTGTCCCTGTCAATCTAACAGTGGGAAGAGAGAAAGGCAAGGTCTGCCACACACACACACACACACACACACACACACACACGAATAGATTTTGCTGCATCGCTGGGGATTGTAACACTTATTTATTCAGTCAACGAGCATTTGTTGAAGGCCTGCCGCACACCAGGCTCTATTCTAGGCCCTGATGAGGGAAAACTGTAATAAGCAAGAAAACAAGTCAAAGTCGTGTGCAGGGCCATGAAAGATGGGTCGGAGGTGCACGTCTGAGTGGCCGGCCAGGGCGCTTGGAGTGACGTTTGCTTGGAGGCGAGAGTGCTGGGACGCATCCAGTCTCGTGGGAAGCTTGAGAACCCCTGCTCCAGGCTGAGGGAAGAGCAAGTGCAAGGCCTTGGGCCGAGAGAGCGAGCTGTACTCTCTTCTGCTGGAGAAACTCAAAGAAGCCGGCGCTGCGGGCTGTGGGGCCGGGGCGAGACTGCAGGCGCGGAGGGAGGAGTCAGCAGACCCGGGGCGAGGCCTGGCTTGGCTCTTATCCAAAGTGCAGCAGTGGATCATGGAGGCTTTATTTATTTATTTTTTTTTTTTTAAAGAATATGAACGATTTAAAACAGACTCAGATGTGTAGAGAAGAGCATCGTGATCGGGTATCGGCGTCACCCGCTCCCACAGTGAATAATCCACACTGTCCTCATTGCCTAGCCCCACCCAGTCTTCCCATCCGGACCAGATTTCACTGCACACTCCTCTGGATATCATTGCATTTCTCCCGTAAATACTGCACCTTTAAACTGAAGAATGATTCCTTAAGAGCACCCAGTAAATACTACCAAATAGTGGTCCGTGCTTAAAAGCTGTCTGTGTGTACGATTTTTGTCTTTGTTTGTTTGGATCTGGATCCAAATAAGGTTCATAGATTGAAACTGGCTGGTATTTCATGTCAAGTCTCTTTTACTCATAGGTTTCCTTTCAGGAGAGTGTTTAAAGCCAGGAAATACCATGATTTGTCACTTTTTAAAGACTCCTCTGGCTCCTGTGGAGACCAGGGAGCAAGCAGGCAAGATGGAAGAAGAGGGACCAGTTGGGAGAGGATGGTGCTAGGGGTACCAATGAGATAGAAATAACTTAGCTGAATGCAGGGCTTGTTTATTTTCTATCTCCTTTTCCAGTTGGAGCTTACTGGACATATTTTTTTTACAAATAGTCAATTGAATTTGCATATTATGAATATATGCAGGTAAAATGATACACATTTATGAATCACATCTGTAAATTATCACACACATGGAAAAGTGTATATATATACACATATGCATATACATAGTATGTGGCATACTTGAACAACCAGCAGAGGAATCTAAAAAAAGGGAGTCTTGAATTCAAAAAAACAATGCCCTTTGTTCATATCACCCCCACGCTTCTTAAAACAAGATTTATCAAATTGCCCTGTTTGATTTTCTCTTTGAGCTGATGGCTTCACTTGAAATGATTACATTATTTCAGAGTAACAGTGCATCTTAGATACTCATTGTCCTTCCCAGAAAGGCAGTAAAGGACTTGGGTTTAAAATCGACTTCTGTGGCTGAAAGAGACCTGGGAGATGAGCTGGGAACAAACGGAAGACCCAAGACTCAGGTTCCCGGCGGTGCGCCCGCTGCTGGAGGGGAGGGCTCTGCGCACGGGGACAGGTAAGCCCAGGCGGCCGAGGGCTGCCTGCTGCCGCCGCCGCCGCGTCCGCCCCGGCTGTTCCCGGCGCCGGCTCCTCCTGTCCTCACTCTTGAGTGCTGTGTGCCTGCTCTTCCTGCGAGCCGGAATCTCGCTCCGGCTTGCTTCCCTACACGGGTTCCCAGCCTTCCTGGGGACACCTCAGTGTGGCGCCGAGAACACCACTCTCTCCTCCTGGTTTGTGCTCTTCTACCCACCGGCGTTCTCGTTTTACAAAGCGGGTCCCTCTGATGGAGTGTCCTGCTTCTGCGAGCTTCCCTTGCAAAGCGCCTGGTGTTACGACTCCAGCGTGCCGTCCCAGTGACCCCCAAGTCTGCATTTTATGTCTGACTGTAGTTCGGAGTTTCAAACATTAGGAGAAAGAGGGAGGGCAAAACAAAGAGAAAACCTATCAGGAGCTGTCACAGCTTCCATTCCTTACGGTCATCTATTAGCAGTGAATGTCCACCGAGTCCTAGGGGCTTTCGGGCGCCTGCGTGCAGGGGCCAGCGCGCGGCTGCTTCTGTTCTGTGTGTACAAGTGGGCCTTCCCCTCCACAGAGCCGGCGAGGGCTTGCTTCCCATCGGCCGCCCTTGCTCCTGGGGCTCGGCGCTGGGAGCGCAGCCGAAGACGCAGCGCGGCCGCGGGGCCTGCGGGGCGGGGCGGGGGGAGGCCCACGCGGGGCGGGGGGTGGGGGTCCGGGGTGCGAGGGCGCGCGGGGCGCCGCGGCCTCTCCGCCCGCCTGATGCTCGCACCCCTGGGTTTGGACCTCGGCTTAGGGTCGCCGTCAGAGATGCCAGACGAGCATGCGCTGCTCCCCTCTCTCAGCTGTTTGCCTGGTGGTTGTTTTGTCTTTTTGATTTTTTTTTAAACTCATTTTAGGAGATTCGAGGCTTTGTCTGCACAATGCCAAACATCCAAATGAAAGTTGAAAAACGCAATTAAAAACCCCAGTGCCTTGAGGAGTAGGGTATAGCTCAGTGGTAGAGCACATGATAGCGTGCACGGGGCCCTGGGTTCAATCCCCGGTACCTCCATGAAATAGTAATAATAAAATTTTAAAATTAAAAAAATGCCTTAAGCAGCCAAATAAATAAGCAAATAATAAAATCCCAATATTTATGTTGCAAAGAAACAGTCCAGTGTTTCTCATTTTTGGGCAAGTTCAGGGAGGGAAAAAGCTTTACCTCGATTTGACCAGAATGGTATCTTGTTCTACATTGAAAGCACTAAAAAAAAAGCTGAGTTAAATCAAACTGTGATTGACACAATTCTTTGCACACCCCCAGTGTACCCGGTACCTGGCTACCTGCAGATCAATAATTCAAGGACGACTCTGTGCCCTTTGGCTTTCTCTAGAGAGTTGCCTCAAATGGCCTGACCCTTTTATACTCGCGATGGAGCCTTCATACTCTGACAGCACCATCATTTTTAATAGGAAAAGTACAATAATTAATAAATGCTATTTCAGATGAGCAGTTTGCTGCATGCCAGCCATGTGTGTGTGTGCGCGTGTGTGTGGTGTGTATGTGTCTGTGTGTATGGTGTGTGCATGTGTGTGTGTATGCATGCGTGTGGTGTGTGTGTCTGTGTGTGTGTGTGGTGTGTATGTGTCTGTGTGCATGGTGTGTGCATGTGTGCGTGTGGGTGTGTGTACTGTATGTGTGTGTGTGCACGTGTGTGGTGTGGTGTGTGCATGTGTGTGTGTGCTGTATGTGTGTGTGTGCATGCGTGTGGTGTGTATGTGTCTGTGTGCATGGTGTGTGCATGTGTCTGTGTGTGTGGTGTACGTGTGTGCACGTGCGTGCGCATGTGTGTGTGAGCGTGCGTGGTATGCCGGGGAATTACTATGTGATTGGGCTCATTTTCTTTTGTTAAATTTCCAGCTGTGTGCATCAGAGCATTTCCTTATTCCGGAGGGAAGTGGAAGCCCTGAGTGAAGCAGAGGACAGCTCCTTCTCAGTGCTTCCTGTTGAGGGAAACAGGAAGTGCTGGGGAGTCATGAGGAAACCTGCCAGCAAGAGATTTCTAGAGTTGAAAGCGTAGGACCGTGGGGCCCAGCATGGAGCCCAGACCTCGGAGCTTAGAAGTTGCTAGGAAATGGATGCTTGAACTTCGGTGCTTCCCTTTCCTACAGTTGAATCAATAGAGACTCTTGGCAAATACTGAATGGCTGAAGTCTGGAGAAACCCAGGCTTGTGAAGGCTGCAGAGCTATCCACAGCAGCTGGAGCAAGAGGCCAGCTCGTGGTTGATCCACAGAGCAGTGGAGAAGGGGTCAAGGGTGAGTCAAAGATACTCATCGCTGCTGCTGGAATTCCAGAGTGGCATTCACTGAGAGCTTCCTTTCTTTTTTAATAAAGTCATTGAGAGCAAGGGACCAGATGTCAGCCTGGCTTAGTGAAGCTAAGTTTGGTTGGAAAAAGAAAGTGAGATAGAGCAGAACGATGCATAACAATATGCAAATAAAGTGGAAGAGAAAAGCTGACAAAGGTCCACACCAGGAGGCGCCACCCAACCTGCAGGAACTTGTTTGCGGGAGTGAACACACAGCTTCAGTTGCTCTCAGAGCGGGCTGGGGCATTTCTGGCTAATAAGTAACAGATTGGAGAATAATGCCTGTCAGAGCTCCGTTGTCCAGAACAGACCTGGATGCTTTAATATGAACTCGTGTGGGCATCCATGACCCTGGACGCTAGGACTTCTGCCCCCACTGAAGGGGCCCATGACAGGATTACCAGTGACACCTGAGTCCTTAAATGGGTGCCTTCCAGATCTCAAAGCCTCAGTACCTCTGAAACATTTTGCGCTGATGGGTACTCCTGTGTTGTTAGACTATTTCTGTATTCACATGTCCCTTGTCTTCCCGAATACCCTGCTTTCCTCTGCTCTTCTGGCCACATCTTCACCTATAGGCTTTTCTCTCTCCATTTATTACACTGTTTTGGGGATGGGGGATGGGGGTGCAGACAGGGTTGCATCTGACCTTTCTCTTTTCTCACTTTTGGAGATGCATGCACTCTTTGACTTTAATTACGGTTTCTTTGCTCACAATTGCTATTTTTCTGTGCAGAGTTTCAGCTCTATAAAACCAAATGCCTTCTCAAACCCTTTGCCTGGAAATCCCACCGGCATCTCACACTTGGCAAGCTCAAAACAAAACCCAGTGTCTCTTCTGCTCTGCCACAATCCATCTCCATGCAGCATCAGCATCCACCCATGTATCGAAGTGGCAAGCCCGAGAGCCCTCCTATAGTCCTCTCCCTTCCTCGTTTCCACCTCCAATAAAGTCTCAAGCATTGTCTTTTTTTCTTCCTAAAATATCTCTAAAATCTGTCACTGTTTCCAAGACTTCTATCAGGAAGTGCTGTTGAGTAATCTTGTTTGGTGAATAGATGGACATGTGACTAAGATTCGCTTACGACATGCCAGAAACCCCAGCTCAATGCACAATGGGGGCCCTGAGGCCATGGCCAAGTGACTCAGTTCCAGTCCCCACACGGGTTTGTGCCCTGACAACGCCACCACTTTCAGAATGGACAAGAATATGTTTCCTCATGTGCTAAAACTCTCCTGAGGCTCTGACTACTGCAAGATCATAAAGCAACAAATATTTTCGGCCTGCACTCATGCAAATTTTTATCAATCAGAATAATCTGTGGTTTTCCTCTTTTTCTGTATTTCATACTTTCTCCCCTTAACAGAGCCTGCCTCCATCAACTCCTGCAGAACAAAATTTCATCTTATGACACCCCAGTCTCCCTTTCTTCAAAGACAATCTGTTGGCCATTTTACTACTAATGTCTATTTTCATCTGAGATAAGCCAAGAAAATGAACAGATGCTTGATAGCTAGGTAGATAGCTAGGTAGATAGATAGATAGATAGATAAAGATTGTCTCAGGAAGACAGAATTGCATATGCTCACCATGCTTATGACTAGCAGGGGTATTACTCAGTTTCTGTGACTAGATTCAAAGGCAGAAAGATAAACAACAAGGAGAAAGATCATCTAAGCTACTTAAAAAAATTAAACTAGAAAGACACGAAATCTTGAAAGCAGATGGAGAAAGGAAGCAAAGCGGGGCGGCGATACCAGGAAGCAATGTTCTAGGACGTCCAGGGTAAAAAAGTGGACAGAGCAGCCAGAGGACAAGGGCTAATATAAGATTACCTGTTGGGTCAAATCACTAAATTTTAGGATTTTTCCCCCCTTAATATGTCCTCCCACAAGAAACACAAAACAAGATGTTTCTTGGCAAAAGTTTTTCATTGTGTTCTGAAGACCTTTCCCCCTTGCTGTAAAGTTAATGGACACAAATATATTCGCATCACTGTGGGCATTCTCCAGGACAAGAAAGATGTGCAGTCATCTTCATTAGCCTTACAGCAAAAATTAACCATCACAGAAATGCCAGCCTATTCTGGAGAACTAAGAGATCTGTACCAGTGTGATCTCACAGCATGAATATGTGAAACCTCACATATGTTATTCTATACGTGTGGCTGGGATTTCAAAATTTAAAATCTTATAGATCTCTGTTAGGTAGGTAGGTGTCCAACTTAGAAATTCCGAAGAAAAGGCAACAGAGAGTTTTGGTGTCCTTGACCTTGTGTCTGATCATGCTTCAGCTGCCACACGAGCTCATCTTGTCCCCGCATCCCTGACCACATGTCACGAACGCCCATGTGCCATTTTCACACATGCGCCGGTTAAAGGCTCAGCACGTGGTAGGGCAGAGGGGGCGTCACAAGGTAACTGACGGAGGGAAAACTAAAACGATTTCCACTCGTGTGGTCATCGTCTGCTGTCTTTCTATTTTTACAAGAGGGAAACAAGTCAGTTAATTCTTTTCATCCTGAAGGGTTGTCAAAGTTTAACATGTCTTCAGTTTCAAACAGTGACAACCTTCTTCAAAATTCTGCAGGGAGCTCGGAGAGCTGCTGTGCTGGTCTCTCCTCAATTACCTGGGTTTCTGAAGTTGATTTGGCTATTAAAGGTGATACTTCTTGATTAATTCACAGTCATCCTGAAAGGACATTTTTCCTGCTGGCTGTCCTGTGCCAGGAGTGAAAAAGCCTTGGGTGGAAACTCCGTTCTCTTCATCGTCACAGATCCCCTGCGGAGGCACTTTTCTGTAGTTAGTAAGTTTTCAGGGACAGATAACCTGTTCCAATATTTTAGAAAATAAAGGATGTGCACACTCACAATACACATATACACACGTACACAATATACATATACACAATGTATGACATGTACGTTCACTTATGTAGTCTTAGAAATCACGAGCTTATACCAGTTTTTCACATTGCAACCCAATTCACTCCAATCTAATCCAAATTCATTCATATATATATAAACAAGTATTATATATAATACATTGCATGTGTATTATGTGTCTTAAGTGTATATAATACACATATATATTATGTATAGTGTATCTTATTATAGCATTAATAGGTAATGCTATTATAGTAAATAATATATCAATAGGTAATACATAGTTATATATACTATATAGATACACTATATTACACAATACTACGTTGTATATAACTTTATTCTTTCACAGTAAGAACTCGAATTTTCAACATCCTTTCATGTCCTCCTTCACTCAGTCCTCTAATAGATTTAAACAGGTTCAGAACTGACCGCCCACACCTCAATAAGGAGCGAACCGCTGAGTCAGGAGGGGAGGGTTTGCTGGCAGCTACTCCTCCACCCGCTCCCGCCCCCGCCCCAGGACTGAGGACACATAGTCAACACTCTGTTCACAAGTTACTTGAAAGTGTCCTTCTCCCCCGACCCCAATGTGGTTTTGTTGCTCATTTTAAAGACAGTTGCATTCATTTGTTTCAGTTTGCTTTCAGTTCTATTTCCTCTCCATTCATGTTTGTTTTATTTTTTAATTTTTGGTAGAACATTAAGATGCTTTCGAATCTCAAAACTATATAAAAAGGCAGTCTCAGAAAAGTTTATTTTGTGTCGTCTTATTGGAGCTATATTTTAGGGTAGTTTCTGGAAGTGGGATTTCTGTGGTTGTGTTAGGTGTGACCACATCCTGCTCCCCAAGAGCCATGTGCATCCCTGACAATGGTGGGTGTTTTGAGAGTAAATGGCCAACAGAATAAGTTGTTGAGGTCTTAAATTTTGTCCAAATAGAAGGATGAGAAATGATATCTCAGGATAGTTTTAATTGACATTTTTCTTATTATGAGTAAGTGGAATATCTCTTGCATATAAATAAATGTTTTTTAAATATCTCTTTTGTCAATTTTTCTATTCTTGAATGACTTGTATCCACATTTCTTTAAGATATTTTGTCCTTTTCCTCCAATATCTGTAAGTTCTTGTATATTACATATGTAACCCTTCATCTGTATTTTTGCCCAGTTTATTTTTCTTTTGACCTAAAGTATGTTTTCTGCCACGGGAAGAGATTTATTTGGGAGGGAGGGGGGATTAATGCAGGAAACCTAACAAGCTTTTCATTTATTACATATGGATTTTGAATTGTTAGGGGAAAAAAAAGCATATACAGGCTATAGTAAAATTTACCTTTTTTTAAGGAGCTCACATAATTTTATTTTTACATTTATATCTCTAACTCATTTGGAGTTATTTTTGCGTATGTGTGGGGAATGGACCTAAATTTATCTTTTCCACAGTGATCATTCAGTTATTCCAAAGTCATTTATTAATAAGTCCATTGCGCCCTCAGGAATTTGAGATACCACCTTCGTATTATGCAAGATTTCGGATATAGACTCGGGTCCCAGAATTGCCACGTTGATCATGTTGAAATATGTCCATTTGCTGCTGGGTCTCTTCGGAGTACTTTACTTTTTTTTTTTTTCAGATGGATTTTAAACAATTATTTGAAAGTTTCCTCCTATACATTTTACCTCTTATTACTATCATACTTGAGATTTTCTCATTTATTACAGCTTGTAATGGATTCTTACCTGTGTATATGAGGGCTATTGATTTTTCCATGCTAATTTTTCTCCCGATATAATTGATTAATTTTGATTGTTGGTTTTGTTAATTGTCTTAATTTTTCAGGTATACTATCATGTTCCCTCAGAGAGATTTGTTTTTTTCCCAATTCTTTTGCCATCAAGTGTTTTTTTCTAGTTTAATTACATTGGCCAAACTTCCAGAACAGGTGGAAATAGTGGGAATTCTTGCCTTCTTCCTGAATTTATTGGGAATAGCTCTAGTGTTGCCCAACTAAGAAAGAATCTAGAATTAAGATGGAGTTTACTATGTATGGTTTTTTCATCACATGAAGGATTATTATTTCCACTCCCGTTTCTTTAAGAGATTTTTTTTTTAATGAAGTTGAATTTTGTCAAAGGCAACTATTTTCATCTCTGGAGATGGTCCTATGATTTGCGTCTTTAGACCTAATTATATGGTGAACTGTATTAATGAGATTTCCTGATATTGAACCATCCTTACAGTCTGGAATAAATTCACACATGCTTATAATGAATTGTTTCCTGAATGTTCTGGAATCTGTTCAATAACATTTTAACGTTGACTTCTGCATCAATTAGTAAGTGGAAATTAGTAAGTGAAATTGCTCTCTAACTTCCTTTGTTGTGCTATCTTTCTTAAGTTTGGCTCCCGATGTTCCCATCCCTCATAAAAAGAGTCTGGAAGCCCCTTTCAATAACTAATCTCTCAGACAATTCATGTAGCATTGGGGCTATTTGTTTGGTTATAATTCCCTGTGAAACTACATTGCTTGGTGCTTTTTTGAGGAGCTGTACTTATCTATTTTTCTACTTATCCTGTGGAAATTGACTGTTTAAACTTTCTGTGTACATGGGGGTAAATTTTAATGAAATTTGCAGCATCGACTTCTTCTGTATATATATTTTTATATAACTCCTCCAGAGAAATGGAATCAATGTAATAGATACATACAGCTTTATTTTAAGAAATTGGTTCATACCATTGTGGGATTGGCAAGTCTAAAAATTTTAGGACACACCAGCAGGGTAGAAATTCATGTAGAAGTTGATGCTGCAATCTTGAGGCAGAATTTCTTCTTTTCCAGGAAACCTCAGTGTTTGCTCTGAAGGCCTTTGACTGATGAGATGAGGCCCACCAATTCAGAATTATCTCCTTTACTTACAGTTAAGACTGTAGGTGTTAACTACATCTACAAAATAACTTTCACAGCAAGATATGGATTAGTGTTGGATTAAGTAACTGGGCAGTGTAGGCTGGCAAAATTAAAAATTTAAACAACACATAAGCTTGCATCTTCTTTCTCTAACTTTTCAACCATTTTCTCTTGCCCTTTTATTACCTTAATTTTATTCTCTTGGTTATCTTCCTTAATGTCTTCTTTATTGACCTTTATTAAGTTTTTAGTTTAATCTATTCATCTTTGAGCACTTTATAATTTAGTCTCCAGTTCTCTGTATGATTAGGTCATTTTTCTATTCTTCCCCTGAGTTCCGATAATTCTTGCTTTATTTCTTTTTGTTATGTTCCCCAGTTCTATTTTTAACTTTTAAATTTTTGATCTAAGAAGTTCTCTTCATATCTTCCAATGCTTATTTGAGTATACTGAATTCAGTTTCAGTTGTTATGTTACAATGTTCTTCTGCTTCATGGTTAATTTTTTTTAGAGAACTTTCTTCTGCTTATATGGGTTGATTCACATTTTCTGTTTCCTTACAATGGTTTTGTATGAATTCAGTTTAGGTTTTCCATGCCTATTCATCTCATGGGAGGGAGTTCAAAGTTGAGAGTCACTTTTTTGTGCATCTGTCTTTTTCTGTACAGCTTCCTTGATGGATGGTATTGCTATGATGGTGTGGAGAGTGACTTCTCCCAATAAGAAACCTGAAGATGGACTTTAGTAGTGGAAGAAATGAAGCACTGCTACAAAGGTAGCTATGCATTAGTAATTGTCAGTTTGTGTGTCCTCAAAATAGGACAACACTACTTATCTCTTGGGGTAGTCATGGCGATGAACTAAGACAATAAACATGCAAGAATCTGGTACAGAGTAAGTTCTTTAAAATACCTGTCATCACTGTAACCAGTCACTAGAAAATGTTCTTCTAGGGTCTCCCAGCAGGTGAATGAGCTTGACCTTCTTCACTGGCACTTTTTGGTGTGTGTCTTCAAAATCTACCAGGCAGGGAGTTAACAATTAATTAATTGTTAATTAATTAATTAATCAAGTTTCCACTTAGCTAAGAACCATTCTGAAAAGAAAGTGCGGTTGTCCCTCTTTATCCATAGGGGATCCGTTCCAAGACCCCCAGTGGCTACTGGAAACTACAAATGATTCCAAACCCTACAGTACCATGTTTTTCTTATACATACATATCTGTGATCAATTCTAATTTATAAATTAGGCACAGTAAGAGATTAACACAATACTAATAATAAAATAGAACGATTATAACAATCTACTGTAATAAATGTTACGTAAATGCGGTCTCTCTCTCTCAAAATATTGCCTTTTTCATCTTAACTAAACACTGACCACACTCTGTGACCGTAACGTTTTCCAGTTTGAGGTGTGACAGCAAAACTGCGCGAATCTCTTTCTCCTTCTTCACAGTTTCACAGACGGAAGACTCGTTCTTACTGTAGATTGCAGCAACTGCGGCATACGATTTTTCTCTTTCCTTTTGAGTTCGAGAGCGCAAAGCTTTTCACTTAGAGGAAGCACTTACAGGCTTTGGCACATCCAAACTGCCAGCATCACTCCTCTTGTGCTTTGGGGCCACCTGAGCACGGGCACTGTGGTGCCGCAACAGCTGATCGGACGACCGAGTAGGCTACCAAGTGACTAATGAGCGGGACACCCCGGACAAAGAGGCGGTTCACACCCCACCCGGCGGGCGGAGCTGGTGGCGCGAGATTTCATCACGCTGCTCGGAGCCGCGGCGCGCAATTTAAACTGTCTGCCCTGTTCACGTCTGGAATTTTCCATGTAATGTTTTTGGACTGTGGTTGACGGCAGGTCACTGAAGTCATAGAAAGCGAAGCCACAGAGGAGGGGACCTCCTGGGTTGGAATATCTGGAATACGAAATTGCTAAAGAATAGAAACAGGCCTTTGGCTGCAAACAGGAAAGCGAAGAGAAGCCTAATCGCCTCACGTGGATTCCGAGCGCATCGCCCGCCTCCGCTGCGGATCCTCCCGCTGCGAGGGAGACGCGAGGAGCAGCATCTGAAACGTGAAAAATTCCCCGAAGTAAGCTTCCTGGCCCCGGGATTTATGGGTCAGAGTGAAATTTTTATCTTCCCCCCTCCAAGGCAGTTTAGAGGCTCGTATTAAACAGCAAAGCCACCTCTCTAACAGAGAAGCTGTTATCATCCTTCCTCCTTTTTTCTCAGTCACCCCCACCCCCACCCCCCGGCATACCTCACTCCCCAGGACTTGCCTCTAGTTCTCAACAGCAGCGATGACTGTGTCTTAATAAGAAAAGATGCATCAAATATTACCATAACCCCAGAGGCAGGAGCGAAGCCTTCATTAGAATGCGGACCTACAGCTGGAGCTTCAGCGTGGCGCGGGAGAGAAAGTTCACCATTGTTAGCTCGCAAGCGGCTCAGACTTCCTGGCAACTTCGCTGAATTACTCAGTCATCTATGCAGGCCTTCAGAAACAGGCCACTGTTCCCCAACAAAAAAGGCATTCAGGAAGGCGCGATGGCTGCCTGGCTCGGAGGCCAGCTTTGGACGGTGAATGGGCGCCGGGCCTCCCGAGTCAATGGCCCCTGTGGGAAAGGCAGTGATGTCACCGCGGATGCATTTGCGGGGCTCTGCCCCGCTCCTCCCTGCCCTCTCCCCTTCTGAGGCTGATGCCCTCTTTTCCTTTTCTCCGCTTGCTCTCTCTCTTGCCGCCTCCCTCCTGCTTCTTTGAGGCCATTATATGTTTTTCAAAGTTTGGAACCCAAATCCAGCAGAGGCCCCGGCGACTTGCCTGCCATGGCAACACTGGGTCTTCTCCACTTGAGTTTTTGCATAAAAACTCGCTTGAAAGGGAGGGCAGGAATGAAAGGGGGAAGGAAGCCAGTTTGTCCCCCGTGGGGGTGGCGTCAGATGGGAAAGGACAGAGAAAATGAGAGGGAGGACTGCAGGAGCGCAGGAGGGGCCTTTGAGAAACAAAGTTGCAATCCTTCGCATTCAGAACTGCAGGGGAAGAAAAAAAGATCCGTGCTTCTGATGCCATATAGAAGAATAACAGTTTCCACAAGAAATAAGGCCTTGCTTTTGGAAACATACCCGATTACATAATTTACAGGGAACTTTCAAAACTTTGTCGAGGCTGCCCAAGGCCCTGGAGTCCTCTGGGGTCACAGGGTGGTAGACATAAACACTAAGGTGTCACCAGGCAAGCTCAACTGTCCATGGTAAAGAGAAAGAGGCATTCATTACCTGGCTTTCTTCTCCTGGAGGTACAGTTACCTTGACCCCCTGAAACAGAATAAATACATCGTTTCTCTCATGTGCTTTATGGTCACTCTATCAAAAAGCAAATATTAAGCAGTCTGATCAGAGCAGAGGACATCCTCACAGCAGAGGGGTGTGGCTGTGAGCCCACGACCATGGGATCCTTCGGCCATATCACGTACCGTGTGGTCCAGAGCCAGTCAGGCCCTGGAGCCCTGGGGCAGCCTACGGAAGCCTCCGCGGAGGGCAGCTTGGAGGCCACACTCTGCAGGGACACAGTGTGTGCGCTGCCCGGGGCTCTCTGTGTGACTGCAGGGTCTGCAACAAGAGGAAGACACGGGTCAGGGACCAAGGGTGGAAGGAGGCATGGACACATTTAGTGTGACTGCTCGTGACTCAGTGATGAAATCTGTCCTTATAAGAAGAGGAGAAAAGAAACAGACAAATGTGAAAACAGAGGCAGCAGAGATGGAAGGGGTGCCGCCCCGAGCCAAGAAATGCCCGGCGTGCCGGAGGCTGGAAGACGCAAGGAAGGATACACCGCTAAGGGCTTCAGAGGAGCTTGGCCCACTGACACGTTGCTCTGGGGCCTCTGGCCTCCGCAACCGGAGGGAGTCTCTGTCGGTTTAGGCGCTTGGTTACAGCAGCCCCAGGAAACTATTACAGCCACCAAGACTGCAGAAGCACCAGCTCCTGGCGGAGGCTGAGGATGGACAGCGGAAGAGGGGTGATGAGGACAGGGAGCTGCCCCAGGCCGTGGGCGGTCTGTCACATGAACCGACCACTTCAGAGCGTCCCTTTGGGAAGAGCAGATCACAGGGATGGTGAGAAGTGCCCCCCGACACACATGGGCAGTGGGCCTGCGCACAAGGTGGACTCCCCCTCCAGCAGTGTTGATGGGACACAGGGAACACAGTTGGCGGTCACCTCCAGCTGCTGCACCTTCAGATCGGCCACAGTGACCCTGCCAAGGCCGTGTGTCCCTGGGCTAACCCTAGGCAACGATGGGGCGTGGCCAGGCACCAGGACAAGGGCATTCCGTTCCTCTCGTGCTTGACCTCTGCTCAGAGACGCCTCAGTGGCCGCCGAGCCTGTCTCAGACTGCGCTGTGTCCAGGGACCTTCCACCGGCCTTCCTCCCTCGGCCTCCCCCGGCAGAGGTCGGGGCGGCATCATTGTCTGAAGTTCTGCTCGCCGCCTCCCGCCCTCCCCGCCTCCCTTCACCAAAGCGCTCATATAAATGTCCTGCGTGTGCGGTGCTCTCTCGGCATTTGCATCTCGGAGGACCTGAACTAACACAGGGGAGAGTTTCTGTAACACTGTCACTCACTAAAAGGTCTCACTGTGAATCAGACTCCTTGTGGGCTTCATAAAACTGGCCTTCTCATCTCTCCATGACTCACTCAAGAGTACACAAAAATAGCTACCACTCCAGGGCTCAGAACATTAAGAAATGCGCACACCAGGTTAATGAGCTGTGCCCACCTTCTGAGTTCTCCTGATTAGTTCAGACTATTAACCAGCTTCCACAATATAATTGGGCAGCTTCCAACTGGGGCTGGAACCAGAGATTCCTCGGGAATTGTGGTCACTCGCCGACTTCTAGGATTCCTCATTATCCTAGCATTGTACGTTTCAGTTCAGGAGAGTAAAAGCAAGTAGAAAAAGGGGAGAGAGTGGTGGCACTCAGCTTGCATTTTTTAAATTATCTAAAATCGTCAAGTAGCAAGCAAGCACCACACCTCCCACCCAGGCCACCTTAATTGACACAGAAATGTCCACAGCCAACTTCCTGGTTTATCGTTTCCTGATGACATGTTACTCTGTGTGATAAAAATTATAGTAAAGGAGCATTTCTTCCCCCTCTGTGTGCCTAAGAAAGGCACGTGCTAGCTCCTTACTACAAATTTGGAAACCCTGCTGCTAAAAACACCATTTGCAACCCCGTGAAAATTATTTTCAGGATAAGTGGAGCTTAATGGCAACAGTAATGAGTGATAATGAAGAGGAGGGCTGATGTTCATAGTCACTCTCGCTGGCATGAAGAACCAGTGTTGATCAAGCACTTTTCCACTAAACACACGGGTCCCGTGGCTTCCAGGAAACGTGTGAGGCTCTCCAGGGACACATCCCCCGCTCAGGGCCTGTGACACGGCGGGTCCAAATGGAACACAAATGGACATGCGAAAGAACTGAAATCAGAATTCCAAAGAGGAAGAGCTCTGTGCCAGACAGGCGATGCTGATCTAGGCCTTGAGAAAGCAGGGATTCAATAGCAATCAGAAAGAAGGGCATTCCTGATCCGGATGGGACTTTTTTATGGCCAGCAAGAAAAAAAGGAGTTCAGATAAAAGAACAGTGACAGGTCACACTGAGAAAACAAGTGCAAGCAGACCAAGAGTCCTACAAATTTTAGACTTTCTAAAAATAGAGTCTTTGTAAAGGAGATGTCTTGGTGGAAATAGCATGCGGCATTTGGGATGATCACTTTTTAAAACATGCTCTTATTTGCTTACTTATTATTTATTTATGCCTTTATTTATTGGCTTGTTTGTTTGTATTTGTGTGGCCCTGTGCTCAAAAGATAATCCAGCAAGCCTGCCTGACCAGCTACACAGAAGCCCCCAGTTCCCAGCTGGACCATCTGTTGGTCAGCCCATCTCAAATAGGTACCGCACAGCCAGGAGCAGTGAAGGGTTCAGCTTGGTTTTGTCTTTCTTTTTATATATTTAGAAAGGGACAATATAAACACATTCCTTATTTCACTAAATGCCCTTGTTTTATGAGACCTACATCTACCTTTATTTTCAATTCCTTCCCCATCATAATTTTCGTTTGTTCACAATCTTAATTCACTTCAGTCTTACTCTTTTTAATTGAATCATTTGTATGCATGTATATCTATACAAACTTTTTCATATATTTTCTCTTTGGGGCCACTACTATGTATAAAATAAATAAACTACAAGAATATATAGTACAACACAGGGAATGTAGCCAATATTTTATAATAACCGTAAATGGAATAGAACCTTTAAAAATTGTGAATCACTATGTGGTACACCTGAAACTTACATCATTTCGTTAACTACACATCATTTCAGTAAGTAAATAAATGAGATGTATATGGAAAGGCAAAATTGCAAAAGAAAAATGGTAGGAATCAATCTACCTGGTTGTAAGGCTTACTGAACAGCTTCAGCAATCAAGGACGTGTGGTGTAGCAGGGCGGCAGACACAGGGATCAATGGAACAGAACAAAGAAACCAGAAATGGATCCACACAGCTATGCCCAACTGATTTTTCACAAGAGAAAAACTCAGTAGAGGAAGGTTAG
Organism: Camelus bactrianus; assembly: GCF_048773025.1. Classification (NCBI taxonomy): domain Eukaryota; kingdom Metazoa; phylum Chordata; class Mammalia; order Artiodactyla; family Camelidae; genus Camelus; species Camelus bactrianus. The sequence continues at coordinate 4,172,739 of NC_133546.1, forward strand.
TCTTGTCAGTAACTGGTACTGGAATAAATGGACACCCGTACCCACAAAATAGTAATAAACTTTAACTTAAACCTCACAGCTCATACAGAAATGGACTCAAAATGGATCAAGAACTTCAATGGAAAATGGGAAACCATAAAACGTTTAAAAGAGTGAAAAAGCCTTTAAGACCCGAGGCTAAATGAAGAGTTATTAGCCTTGACACCTAAAGTGTTTGCTGTAAAAGAAAACTGATCAGTTGTACCTGGTCCAAATGAGAACTTTTGCTCTGCAAACAATCTTACTAAGAGTATTGAAAGACTGGCTACTGACTAGTAAAAAAAATGTTTTTTTTCAAACCCCATATCTGACAAAGGACCCCTATCTAGACTACAGAAGAACTCTCAAACTCCACAGTAAACAAACTCTCTAGTAAGAACGCGGGCACAAAACCTGAACAGACATTTCAGAGAAGAAATGCAGATGGCAAATAAACACATGAAAAGATGTTCAGTATCATTAGCCATTAGGGACATGCAAATTTCAACCAAAATGAGGCATCACTACACAGCTATTGGAATGGCTGAAATATATTAACACCGAAGGTTCATAGCAGTTTTATTTATGTTTATTTACAGCAGCCCCAAACTGGAAACAACTCAGATGTCCTTCAACAGAGGCATGATTACACAAATGGATCCATCCACACCATGGACTCCCACTCAGCTGTAAAAAGGACTGCACTGTCTGTGCATGCAGTGACTTGAATGAACCTCCAGAGAAATGTGCTGAGTGCAAAAAAAAAAAAAAAAAAAAAAAAAAAAAAAAAAGTGATCCCAGAAGATTAGTGTATGATTCCATAAGCAGAACATGCTTGGAATGACAAAATTAGAGGACGGGGAACAGGGTGGTGATTGCAGGGCTTTGGGACATAGCGGGTGGGGATGGGTGAATGTAGCCATAAAGGGTAGCGGGAAAGAGCCTTGTGGTCATAAAACAGCTCTGTGTCTTGTCTGGTGGTTACTCAGATCTGCACATGGGATGAAATTGCACAGAAGTAAGTGCACACAGGCGCACACGCGCTCATGCATACAGCCTGGTGTGCTCCTGGACTGCAATTATGCAAGATGTTACCACGGGGGGAAGCCAAGGGAAGGGGATACAGAATCACTCTGTACCCTTTGTTGAAATTTCACATGAATCTACAATCACGTCCAAAGAAAAAGTCTTAAAAACACAGATTCACTGGCCCCTTCCTCGGCTCTTCGTATGCAACAGGTCGGGAGATGGGTCCAGTTTTGTGTGTTTCTGTCAGGCGCTCCCCGGGATTCTGACCACCAGGCACGTCCTGGGAGACCCGCTCTAGGCCCTCCTGCTTCTTCCCTCTGCACTTTCTGGAGGGACTGTCAAATCCCACTGTGATGCTGAGTCTGGGTTATGATAGAATTCTTCTTCACAGGGTCATTTTTACCCATAAACAAGGATGTAAGCCTAATCCTAATGAAAAGAAAGTGGTAGGGTTGTGTCTTATCTAACCTCACCCCCAGATGCAGGAAAAGAGTAAAGTAGTCCTTTAATTTAACTGGAAGATTTTTCCCATTAGAACCTCAGAAATGACACTATTTTGCAGACTTCTTGTTATGATGTTTTATGGTGTACGGTAAAAAGTGTCAGTAAACTTTCTTGAGTCCCATTCCTGGCTGAAAGTTACCACTCACTTCTTAGACATCTGTATTCTGGAGTTGAGGCGGAAAGTCTGTCTTTTGAAACACAGCCTATGGGGTTTCAACTTTAGGAACTAGTCTTCCACTCATGACTCAAATCTGCAGTGCAAAGGAACAGATGTAATTTTCAAGGCACTCAGACACTATGGTCCATGATTAGAGGCTTGTGGAGCCAGTTACCTTGCTGGTAAGGCACCAGGCTAAGAGGCAGGGCTGGGAGCAGGAGCTTTTCCCAGCCCCTCAGCCCCGGGGCTCCAGGCTCTGCCAGCAGCGTGATCTGGTAGGTTGCTGTCTCTCCCCTCCCTTGGACTGGGAGCCCTTGAAGTCAGGGGCTGGTGGCCTCCTGTCTCTCTCCCAGTATCCAGTAGGGCAGGAGGCATTGGGTAGGTGTTCAACATCACTTTAAAATGAGTATAAATGAAAGAGAACGAGAAAAAGTGTACATGGAAAAGCGTTTCCGAGGATAAACCCAGAAAGACACTGGAAGGGCATGTGATGGTCTCGTCATCCCTGCCACAAGGGGAAGCACACGTATCATCATGACTGTACGTCCCACCCTAGAGCCCAGACATGCCTCGAGATTCTCCCTGTTTAAAGATACTTGCACATGACATTATTTTATTCTTTTTTGTTTTTGCAGCAATATGAAGGAAATTGGAGATCATCATTCTAAGTGAATTAAGCCAGAAAGAGAAAGAAACTTATCATATGATATCACTTATACGTGGACTCTAAAAAAAAAAAGACACAAATGAACTTATTTACAAAACAGAAACAGACTCACAGACATAGAAAACAAACTTACGGTTACGGGGGTGGGTGGGAAGGGATAAACTGGGAGTTCGAGATTTACAGATACTAACTACTACATGTAAAACAGATAAACAACAAATTTCTTCTGTATAGCACAGAGAACTATAAGCAATATCTTGTAGTAACCTATAATGAAAAAGAATATGAAAACAAATATATGTATGTACATGTATGACTGAAACATTATGCTGTGCACCAGAAATTAACACAACATTGTAAACTGACTATAGTTCAATGAAAAATAATAAAATATTTTTTAAAAACAAAAAATTAAAGGTATTAGGATTCCATTCTCAATTTCTCATTTGTGTTTTTGTTCTATGTTTCACAGTAGCATAAAAACCGTCATATTCACATGCTTAAATATTGCTTATGATTTCATTTTTCACATCTGGTGGGAAAGCAAGATGAGGCAAGCCATTAAATAAATGTGATTGCAAGAACTGATTTGAAATGGTACCAATACAAATTTTAAGAGAAAAATGACAACAGACTTGACCATGTACAACCCCACATGCATAAATGAAGTATCCAAGTTTAGCTGAGAATCACCCCCCCCCTGCTCATGCATTTTATGGAGTACACCTACATCTACAAAAGGCAACAAGAAAGGGGAATTACAACCTATGATTAACTACAGTATGTTTCTAATTCTAAGCCATGGATTCTCAGGATCTCAAATAGGAAAATATTTTCCTTCAATACCTCTTTAAAACTGCTAAATTTGCCAAAGTTCTCAGATCAAAATTTTATTCTAGGAAAAAACTTATTTTTAGCACCTGAGTTTCTAAATTTTTTTTTCATTGATAAAAACCTCTGAGGAAACACATTAAGACAATTTTTCCCTCTGTACACAAATACAATTAGGGATCTATTTTTAAAAAAACTTTCCCATCCTACTTTCCATCTTGGGCTCTTGTTCTTTATCGACAAAGGAAAAGCCGTAAGAGCCTTTCTGAAACCACTTCCCACTCCAGCTAGATCAGCCCCACAGCGTCACGTTGTAAGTATCAACTCGCCGGTGGGAAAGCGCTGATAAGATGTGCAGTATGGCTTTCATGCTACTTCTTCTGCAAAATTAAGCTAATTCTTTAAAAATTAGGTAGCAAGTGGTTCTTAACAGGGTACAATGATTCAAACAAGCAGTTTGCCTGGCGATTCCTCCCTGCTTCCGGGAAACAATCGAAGTATTTTAAACAGAGAGCTCTAATCCTCCCGGTGCTACGGAAAAAAGCCCCTGCAGCCAGTGAAGGTTACTGACCCAGAACACATCAGTTCATAAGCTTTAATAATTATATTGGGGTCACTTTATTTTAAACCATGAAATCAAGAGCTCTGCCTGCCCTGGTGCACGAACTGCTGGGGCCAGCGGCGGGGACTTCTCGGCACACCGGCCATCTGTGAATGTTCTCAGAAGTGTTTCATCTTAGAGAAGTTTCAGCTGTCTCTTTTTCAGCCCAGTTGTCATCTTACTCCCTCGCCAGTGCCCGACCCCAGCAAAGCCTCTCAGCACTCCTTTTGCAGCTGACTGGGAGATTTCACGCGAATGAGCAGCAAGGAAAGGAGTTTCCGAGGCGCTGGCATCCAGGCTTCCAGCTGAACCGCTCAGGAGGAAGGCAGCTTTAGCCACCCCGGTCCAGGTCCCTCCGCGCGCGGTGAAACGGCGGGGGCGCAGCCGGAAACCCCGGAGCAGAGCGCCGGGTCGCGGATGCCAGGGGATGACATCATGTAATTGGGTTTGCATGATTATTGAAGGTCTGCGTTACGCGCTGGATGAGGTCACCAGAATGCTCAGGAACAGAGGGAGCCGGAGGTCAAAGGAACCCTTGGCAGGGGCGCGGGATGGAAGATTGAATAGAAGGGAAGGGGCGGGTCTGCATTCATTGCCAGGGCTCTGGCGTTCTGGAAGTGCAGATAAAATCATAAAATCCCCTTCACGCGCTGTGTTCCCTTGACCTACCGTTGGCCTGGGGCCTGGGCATCTCAAGGTCAGGACCTGTGGTTCCCCGGTAGTACCCACTTGGGTGTTCGCAGGTGCAGCTTCTGTGCTCTGAACCCCAACACGAGAAAGATGAACACGGAGAAAAGGCACATAATACAGAGCGATTGCAGGAATCTGTTTATGTGAAAATAGTTTACAGCCTCGCAGCAGCGCTTTTTAGAAAAAGGTGAGGAAATGCTGTTTTTTTCCACAGGGCTTTGCATGGAAATATTTTCTCCATTTCTCAGGCAAATATTTACTTAAATGGGGCTTTGTAAATTGGAAATGAATGTTTAATAGTTTAGAAAATGAATTATATATATGAAAGATGCAGAGAATGGATTAAGTAAATTTTGCAAAGGGTATTGTTATGTTTATCCTTAGGTCCTCTGGTGTGTGTTAATAAAAGGGAAACCTTCCATAACCACACCACAGTCACCCATGGTAGTAAATTTAACACTGAAACAACACTTTTATCTAATCTACCACCTATAATGCAGTTTTTTGAAAGTGACCCAATTAAAGTGACCCCTTTAAACTGTTCCCTCCAGGACAGGATCCAGTCACAAGTCAGGTGTTGCATTTAGGTGTCTTCAATCCTTTTGCATCTAGAATATTTTCTCAGCCTTTTTTTTTTTTTTAATGACCTTGATATTTTTAATACGGTGCCCTCCCCTCCTTTTTAAGCAGAATTTTCTTCATGTGCTGTTTGGTTATTCCTGGATTCAGGATTCTCACCCAGAATGCAATGGAGGTGCTGCTGGGTGGGTCTCAGGGCATCACCCCTTGGAGGTCCCTCCGTCCCTCTCCAGTGATGACAGCTGTGATCACTCAACCAAGGCGTCGTCCAGTCTCCCCACTGCATCACTGTCTTTTTTTGAAATGAAGAGAAATGTTGTGGGAAGATTCTTTGATGTTCCTCATCAAAAAATTTCCTTAGATTTGCCATCCATTGATGATTTTTGCTGGATCGATTTTTTTTTTCCGATGTTTGAAAAATGTTAACTTTCCAACTCCGGCACTGTTTCCACTTATACCAGTTGGCACATAGAATTCAACTTCAGGGAAGAGCTAGGCCTTCTTTATCAAAGTGTTTACTTCCTTGTCTATTTATTACTCGTATGCGTTCATCCTCAAGGTTGCATAGGGTTCTGAAATAAAGTCATAATATCTGTGTGTTTTAGATTTTGTAAAATCACCAGATTATGTCCACACACAGCTATTTGTATGAAGTGTGCATGTGCACAGGTGTACATGTGTGTATCAACTCAAGGACCATAAAGGAACACAAAAGGAATACATATCATGTTGTCAGCATCATAAAAAATATACTAAGAGCCCACTGAGTCTCCTGAACGGAATTCTACCAATTTTGAAAATACATGTCGGCCTTCAGTAAAACACATTCAGGTGATTATCAGCCTAGACAATTTCTTGGCTGCTCAAAACACTCAGAACCATTGTAAAACAAAATGGTCACTAGTCCATCTCCTACAGCTCCCCGTGGAGGATGCTTCAGAGGAAGACGTTAAGATCCCCATAATTATTATTTAACATTTACTTGGCAATGTCAACGTACACAGAGCAGTGTGATAAATAAAGCTGTGCCAGCTCATGACACACTACCCCGAGCTCCTCAGAGCCACGAAGGAATAGGTGTTTTTGGACAGCGCTGTGTGTACCACAGGGAGAAATTTCTCAACAGGATATGTTGCTTTCATGGCATACTTAGGAGATGACAGAGGAAGTTAGCCTCTTATAAATTACTCTTTGGCATAACTGTTGAAATAACATAAACAAAAAAGGAACTTACAACAGCCTAGTGAGAGAGGGAAGCCTGTGTTATGAAGTTACCCTCAGAGGTTCAAAACTACATGATGCCCCATCCTGCTCCTGGGCCCCAGCGGGCGGGCTGAGCTGAGGGATGCTGTCGATTCGATACATGTACCTGCACAGACGCCACATCGCTACTCTGACAGACATGGAGCCCTGAGCTGGAAATCAGGAACTGAAACACACCAGAACTGAGCTGACAGGTTAGTGTGTGAGCCTCCTTGAACCCATTCCTGCATCTCTTCCAATAGTTCTTCAAAATCTGTGTGGAAACGTGCTTTCCATGAATATCCCCAGTCAGCCTTTCCTGTTTGACATGCACACACACTGCATCAAGCTCCCGGCCCTTCAGCTTGAACATCATCCTTGAACTTTCCGATCCCCTGCCTCTCATTTCGGTAATGCTTGGCCTTAATCCTGCATATTTTGATAAAAGGAGGAAAGCTGCTGGTTCATATCCCTCTCCATGTCATTTCTTTTTACTAAAAACAAACAACAACAAAACAAAACAGAGAAACTCTATCATACATACCTCTTATTTTTCTCATTTAGTTAGAATTTTAAGGTAAGGGTGAACCCACAGGCTAGACACCCTGGGGATACGTGAGCACATCAGATTTGGGGTATCCCCTAAGACTTCTAACCTTGTAAGTCTACCTTCATCTTGACTGTGCAGACATCACCTGCCCTGGGGAATTTCTCATCTCTCAGATTCTTTCTCAGACCCGACACCCTCACTCCAGACTCAGATCTCCAAATTCCCGCTGAAGTCAGGACAGTGAAGTTTAATTTTTCCCCCTTCCTCCAAACAAAATTCCAAGACATTCTTCAATGGAAGGACCTCTCTACTATAGGCATTCACTCTCTAAACTGCCAAACACCAGCAGACACCACGAAATTACAATATTTCCTTCAGTGTAAACAGCTTTTTTTCTTTTTTTGAGGAGAGGGGCATAGGTCTTCAATTTGTCTTTTTAAAGGGAAGGGAAATGATTTTTAAAAATGTTATCCCATGATACGGTAAACACACAGTAACTCTGGGTTTCTTTTTCTTCTACTTTTAAATTCTCCCTTATTTTAAATTTACTCTTACATATGGGGTATCCTATTGGAAGCAGGGATTCAGAGTGGTTCAGAGAGGTATCCTTGGAACTAACCAAGCAAAGAGGACAGTTCAGTTGATTTAGCTATACCGCAGAATTGCTTTTGCCTCCAACTATCCTTACTTTAAAAAAAAAGGATGAAAAACCTCTTCATTTTGTCTTCCACTAAGTCTGTTTCTTGTATAGAATGGATCAACTGTCTACACCTTACTTTTCCAGTGTGTCTGTTGTTTTCAGAATCTCCTTTCTCATCAAGCAGCAGCAGCAGCAAGTGCTTCATGGAAACTTAGAAAAATGTGAGCGCTTAAAGCTGCGTGTCTGTGTGGATGTTCAAAAGGCATAATCCACATACAATTACAGAACAAAACCCGAAGAGAAATAACATAAATACAAAGCTGTTTTCATCCCCTCCCACACACGGATACACAATCCTACCTCTTAAGAGCTATTATTATAGAACAGCTTTTCTTGGATTCTCAAGTTTAAGGTTCTGAAAATAATTTTATAAAGAAATCAGATGTATATCAGAAAAACAAAACATAATAATATATGATATAGATACTTTACTTAGTCTATAAGTAAAATATCAGACCAATATTCAAAAAACATCATTCATTATGACTATTATATATGAAAATGCCTGATATTCTAAAATTCTTTTATTAAAATGTTTAATGAGACATCCATCTCTAGAAGACTAGACACCCTGGGTGACCTTTTTGTTAAAACCATTACAATACTGGAAGATAGGTAATAGATAGGTGAGAATACTGTGTCACACTGTTGAGCTGGGATAGAAGGAGGACTCTGCAGAAGTCTAGAAGAAAATGAAAGCAGAAACCAGGGGAATAAGCAAGAACCAGAGCTGGCTTCGCCTGGGATTTCATAGGAAATTTGGAGGCCGTGAGCTTCTGCTTTGATGTGAAAGAAAAGAGAAAACGTAGCCTGTCCAATGAGAGGAATCTCATAGGATCCTTTTCTCCATAAAGTGAGATCCTCAAGGAATAAAGCCACAGTTCAGAGAGATTTCTTGCCTTCAATTTTGGTACTGTCTGCACAGGGGGAAAGTCACACAGTTTATAGCTCAAAGTCACAATATCTGCATGGAAGGAAGGAAGAAAAGAAGGAAAGAAAGAAAGGATTTAATTTAAAGATGTTCCAGTCTGGCAGGGTACCAGGTCACTGGCTGAAGAAGATCCAGCCAGGGAGGAAATATTCCCACATGTAAATCCAGGAAAAAGAGTTAACATCTGCATATACATAAAACTCAGAAGGAAACAAGGCACCATGTATGAGAGGCAGCTGAAACAGCAGGCAGTAAAAGAGAATCCACAAGGGTGCAAATGGGAATTATCAGGATATGTTTAAAGACATAAGAGCCTGGAAACATAAGAAAGCAGCAAGAGTTGATTAAAAGCATGAACATTCTAAAAAGAATTACATCTTAATTTTCTCTTTCACAAATGAAATTAAAATTAAATTAATGGATTCAAAGGCAGATTGGAGAAAGTTAGAAGGGAAAAAAAAAAGAATTAATGAGCTGGCAGATAAAGCTGAAGAAAATCATCCAAAATGTAGCCACAGGGAAAAAGAGATGAGGACAATGACTGAAAAGAAAGAAAAGTTTTAATTTCATCAAACTGGAGTTCCAGAAGGAGAAAATAGAGGATGAGAACCACCAGTTAAAAGACAATGATGATGGCTGGAAACATCCCGGCGTTGTTGGGAGGAGCAGTTTTTCCATTTGGAAAGCCTATTGAGTTTCAATCAACATAAATAAAATTCACACTGATCATTGCGAAACTGCAGACCAGAGAAGAGCCAAGGAAGGAAGAAAAAGAACTGGCCAGTGGGTTCTCGACAGGACGAACCGAAGCTGTAAGGCAGAGTAATTAACACCTTCAGAGAGCTGATAGAAAATAATTGTCAATCTAAATTTCTGTACCTTTCAGGAAGGAGGGAAAAATAAAGATATATTCAGACAAGTCAAAATTGAGTTTGTCACTAGCAGACTCTCACTAAAGGACCCTCTCAAGAATTTACATGCGGCAGAGGGACAGCAACTTCAGTTGGAAAGTCTGTGTGTTAGTGAACGATCCCGTCACAGGGCGTGAGGACTTGCTGGCCAGAACCTAAAGCATCCCCACAGGACCATGATCTACTGAGAGTCATTCTGAGTGTTACATGACTGAAGAGTTTGAAGAGACAGTCTGTGGCACCTGGAATGCCCTATCTGTTATCTACATGTTGCTAGGAAGGAAATCACTTCTTAAACGTGGTGACAGCTAGGTACAGAGGGCCTTCAGTTAATTAATGTCCAATGAGCATCTCAAAAGGAACGTTCCCCAACCGAGCTACCGACGCTCCTTTCAGACCTGAAAACTGCTCCCATCTTTGCCAGTTGACAACTTTATTCTTCTATTAATCAATAATTCTTAACTCTTCTCTGCCTCTTGTGTCAACATTCTATGAGGAAATCTCGCTAGCTTTCTCCAAAACACACCAAGAGCCGGACCACATATTACCATCTTGTTCAGAGCCACGATCATCTTTCACCTGGAGTGCTGGGGTTGCCTCTCTATGGCCTGGCTGCATCCTTATTGGCATCCTCTATCCACCCATGCCATCTGTGCCAAATATAGCAGCAAATATATCTGTGGTCTTTTTAAAGCTTGACCCAGGCCACGACACTCCTGGGTCACCTTGTGGTGGCTCCCAGTATACTCTTTAGAAGCCCAAGTCCCAAAATGACGGTGATGACCCAAGACCTGAGTCATCCAGCCTCTCTCACCTCCCTGACCTCCTCTCCCATGGCCCTGACCTCCCTCGTTTCACACCCACTGCCTTGCTTCTGTGATGTTTCTGGAACACACTGGACATGTTGTCATGTTCCCAGCAAAAGACGATTACTTCTTCTGGGAACATTTTTCCCCAGATACGGCAGTGATTCCAGAAATCTACCTGCTCATCTAATTGAAGGTTGCAACACCTCCCAAGACCTGACCCACCTTTCTTTGTGCTATATTCCCCAGGGCGCTTGTCACTATTACAATATTATGGACTTTAGTTATTTATTGTGCTGATTGGTTACTTTCTGTCCTCACCTTTGTTAAATACAGCTCCATGAAGTCCACCGTTTTGTTGCTTTTGTTTGCAGGCATGTGCTAAGCTTGGCTGAATATCTGTTGAATGAATGAAAAGTTACAATCATTTTACTTAAGACCAAGGAAAAAATAAGGAAATAAAGTAAAACAGATAGATAAAGAAATTAAAGATAAAGCTGGAATAAAAGAAAGCAAATTGTTCTATTTAGAAAATAATATTATCTCCAGAAGTCTCAAGAAATCTACAGGTAAATTACTACAGTTAATGAGAGAATTTGGCAAAATTGCTCTACACAGAATCAATATGCAGATGTATAATTGCATTCCTATTCTACAGCAACAAAAAGTTATTAAACTAATTTTTAAAAAGACTAGATACCATTTTAAATAGAAAGAAAAAAGCATATAGGACCTTAGAATAAACTTAAAATAAAAATTTTTAACATTCTATTTAAATACTATCTCACCAAAGAAGTATAAGAAATTTAAAAATAGAGGTTTAAGAAAATCTAAATCAAAGAAATATATGGCAATGTTTAAATAAAAATTCAATATTGAATATCTATCACTGCTACACAAGTTGATTTATAGTTTCAATGTAATTCCAGCAAATTTCCCAACAGAGTTTTTCACAAACTTCATGAGGTATTTCTAAAATCTAAAAGGAAGACAAACAGCCAAGGATCATCAAGGGCCTTTCGCAGAAGAACAAGGTGGAAATAATTGCTCGACTAGATAGCGATGCTTATTATAAAATAGTAATAATTCAGTTACAAATGTTTAAAGTAACGGCAATCAAGCTGTATTGTAAAATAGGAGTAATTAAAACAGAGGGAAACACTAAAGCAGAGGTAAACACATGGAGAGCCCAGAAATAGACCCACATCTGTGGGAACGATCTATCACCGAGTGTGCATGGCAGGTGAGTGGGGAAGCAATGCGGTCCACCCTAAGCGGTTTTTCATATTGAAAACTAATGAAGTTCGTCCTCAACTTTTTAGAAAAGAAAGTGAGAGAATCTTATGATCTCTATGTAGGAAAAAATTTCTTAAACAAGATGCCCCCCTAACCGAAAGCAGAAAAGATGGATAATTCTGACTACATTAGAATGAAAAAGCTTCTGTTCATTTAAGAACACCATAAAGCGAAAGCGTCAAAGTGAGAAAGAATATTTTGAACACCTGAAAGGGTTAGTATTAATAGTATTAAAAATGTTTTCACCAACCAATAAGAAAAAGACAAACAATCCAATGGAAAAATTAGCCCCCCAAAAAGGACACGAATAAGTATTTACAGACATGAAACACGCATGGCCCACAATGTATGAAATGAGGCGCAACTACAGTTTTAATCAGGAAAAAGGAAATGAAATCCACAATTAAACTCTTTTTCACTACCACCAAATTGGGCAAAACTAAAGTCTGATAATGTCAAGTGCTGGTGAGGATGCAGGAGACTGAGAACACATACATGCACACATGAAAATTGGTGCAAGCACTTTGGAATACAGTATGAGGTTACGTTGTAAAGATGAACATTTTTATGACTAAACATCCTTCCCACCCAGAGAAAATACCGCTCACGTCTGCTTAGAGCTGGGTAAGAACGTTCACCGTTTATAATGACAAAAGGAGGTAAAGAATTGGAATGCTTATCAGTAACGGAACTGGCAAATCAATTGCAAAATATCTGTTAAGTAGAACACTCCAAAGCAGTAAAAATACATTAACTAATAAACGACGTGGAGCCACATGTATCACTATGGAGCAATCTCTAGAACATAAATGTTGAGAAAAATAAGTCACACAAGAATACATACAGTAAGATTTCATTTACATGCAATTCAAAGCAGGCACATTTAAGCAATTTATTATTTAGGGATATATGCACAGATGATAATAGTTCTGTAAAGAAAACAAAGGAATGGTTAACATGAAGTTCAAGAAAACGGATACCTCTAGACAGTATGCAGAGGCAGGGAGAGAGAAAAAGAATAGGTAAAGTATTAATAATGATTGATTTTTTAAGCTGGTCCCTGTACAAGACTTATCTTTTTAACTTTACATCATCTATTATGCCTTCTTTTTGTGTCTTGTAATGGGCATGTTTTTAAAAGTCGACTGTTTCCAATTTATACCACTGTCATATGTTTTTAGATTACAAACTGGCATAGAATAGGCTTATTTTCTCATGGGGCTTGACTCAATTCTGTGCCTTCCCTTAGAAATCCAAAATAGCATGCTAATCTCAGCACAGGGCCATAAACTGAATACAAATGGAAGTATCCATTCTGGGGTCCACCTTTGGGTTTTTTATTCTTTTTGGAGCATTTACTTAAAATAAAGTTTTATATGATGTGAGAATAGATCCTGGATTCTAATTGTAAACCTCCCTGTCAGAGGCAGACCAGACAACTGGAGACAAGCATGCACATGGGCAGTTCTCCAAGGCACGTGTCAGTCCTCTCTAATCCCAGGGACAAGAAGCTGGTGTTACTGTGTGTGTCTGGCTCGTGTAAGCTGGACAACCACTCAAATTGCCCTTTGGCAAGTTCAGGACACTTATTCTCAAATGCCAACATTGAAACCTCAATAAATAAATAAATAAAAACATAAACAAAACATGGGCAAGCATATACAAAATCCATAAAATACAGATATATTTTAGTATTTGCTCTATGCAAGAATGCTATTGCTATAAGTTACATGTGTTACTTCTAGAAATTAAAAATTAAATTATGGGACACGACCATTAACAAGTTTACTTTTTTTTTAGCCAATCATTACAATTCTTCTTCATCATTAGTTGACAAGATATATAAATAATTTTAGCACTCAAGAGAATTTTATAACTCAACATAAAATGGCACTAATATTAGTTCTATGAAATATTTGACTTGCAAATCAATTTACCCATGTTCTCCTAGAGCAAGAACGGTATAATGCAGTTGCAAATTGTATTACAAGTAGATTTTCTCCAAATAATCACTCTCAGTTCTATGCCTCCAACTAAATAATCCTGAAATGTTTGCATTTGATTATCTGGAAAATAATAATTAGAACAATTATGATATTTCCTGGGGGACCAATAATCTAGCAAATTAAATCCCGTGAAATATAAATATGTCACCATTATCTTTTAATATCAGTGAGCTGGATCAGGGAAAACAGAGGCTATTGTTCAGTAACTAAGTAAGTGTGGTCTTACTATTAGCACTCAACAATAACCACATAGATGTGTCCGGGGCTGTTTAACAAGGTTCCTTGTGATTCTAAAGCAAAGAATTAATGAGGAGGTTTGTGTTAAACAGGCTCTGACCCTGAATAAAACAACCTGATTTTCAGCTTCAACATAACAACATAGTGTTGCTTAAATATGCTTGTGGATTTACTAAACTGTTATCCTTGTTCAGATGAAAATGAAAGCAGTGGGAAGTGGTGTGATTTTTAAGACCGTGAAAACAAAATAAAATGTTTTTCATCTCAGGAGTCTGTGCTTCAGGCGTCTCTTTCCAAGTCTACGTCAAGTTAAATTGAAAAGTAAGTAGCTTACATGGCCCCAGAATAAATAGACTCGTCCAAATCTTTGCAACATACCAAATCTAGATGATTTGGAAATTATCTCATAGGACCATGGTCAACATCACCCAACCTCAACATCACCTGGTTAAGGAAGGTAATGAATATATGCAGGGCAGTCATCTGGGACATGGTCAATTCCAGGCAGGAAGCGGGCAGGCATACTGGAGATAGGGGTTTCTTGCTCTTAGTGCAGGCAGCTGGGGAAGAGTGCTGGATGAGGACCTGAGACAGGAGAAGCCTGGAGCTGTTCTGGTGGTGCTGGCAAGCTTTTCTTGCATATGGCTTTGACAGCCTCAAGCTGGCAGCAAAACAAAGTTTCAGTCTTTCATCGGACAGAAGTTAAAGCACCGCCAGGGCAGTACTGGGGCCGCATTCTGGGGCACCGGCATCCAGGGCCTGGATGCAAGCATTTATCACTACTAATTTTCCTCTCAGCACTACTTTGGCTGTGTCTTATGAGTTTTCATGTGTTCTATTTTTATTTAATTCATTTCAATGTATTATTTAAATTTCCTTTGAGATTTCCTCTTTGGCCCATGGATTCTTTAGAAATATATTATTTAGTTTCTAAGTGTTCAGAGCCTTTACTGTTATTTTTCTGTAATGGATTTCTAGTTTGATTCCATTGTGGTACTTCCAGTTTCAGTTCTGACATGTAGAGAGTCTAGAATTCATCACTCTCATCCTCACAATTAAAAAAAAAAAAAAAAAGCACCTTGACAAGTTGAAAATCAGTGACTTTTTTTTGGACACATCAAAAAATCAAATCCACAGGGCAATCCACCACTCCAAAATCTGAAGAAGCAGACAAATCCAGAGATGCACGGTCGTGACCTACTTACACAGAGTAGAAGCTGCTGGAGTCATAAACTGGTAAGAAGATTTAAATAGTCATTTTTGTGAATTTCTGAAATCTGAGTGTGAAATAGTGTGAGAATGAAGAACTCTGAATTGTGCAATCTTAGGGGTGGGGTATGCTTTCATAGGTTTTATCTTCAGGAACTCCAACAGGTTCCCAAGGTGAAGAATCCAAAAGGTTTCCTCTGGGCTCTGTCAGAAGGATGAGAAAAACCATAGTGAAATACACCCAGAGTGCTCTGCACCACAAAGACCTGTTCTCTGGGGTAAAAGCCTTTCTTAGTTCCTCATCCAACCTTGGGGAAGGGCATTTCCCAACTCTAACCCCTTCTAGTCTTCCTGCATTACTTAAGGGGTTAAAATAAAGCTGAGCAAACTTGTGAAGGCCACGGCCTAAGGACAGGACTCAACTAACAGACTTAGACTTAGTTGTAAGGTCATACGACACATCCACTCTCACCTTCTGGGCACACCAACAGGGCTCCGGTGAAATAACGGTAGATTACAGCTGAGACAGCTGTAAAACTCCACCTAAGGAACGGTTTTAGGAAATCTCAAAGACAGCAGGGTAAGTGAAAACAAAGATGAGAGAGGAGTTTGAGGCCCACAAGTATTCTCGTATTCTCTCTTAGCTTTACCCATGTTACCTCTAAGCTAATGGAACATTCCTCCTTCCCCTTTACCAGGCTAGCTCTTCGTGATCATTCAGGACTAATTTAAATCACCTCTTCATGAACCACATATGGATACAGTTTTCCTGAAATGCACCACAAAGCTGCATAAATCCCTGATCGCCAAGGTAAGGTTAGGTTCCTCCTTGTGCGCTTAGGGTCTACTGTGCACCCCAGACTTGCATTTTAACTTGATTACCTAGTTACTTGACATTCTTTGTGTCTAACCCTAAGTTCATTAATACCCAGGATTCATGTGGTTCCCTGTGTGTGTTAGTTCCTACCACTCACATTTCCTGGCATATAATATGGTCTCAATAAAATATACTAAATTCTGAAAGAATTGAGTCCATCTACCTATAGAAGCAGGGATGTGATATAATAACCACTGAATCCTTATTCTCAGGTTCTAAGACAGATAGCTCTAAGGAGCTATCCTGGCTCCTGTAGCTCTTGGGACACAATGTTATCCTTTCAATAGATAATATCCCTCATTTTTTCTCTCAAAGTAGTTCCAGCTTGGCTTTAGAAATACTTCTCTTTGGTAGTGTGGAGAATGGACTAGAATGTTCCCTTTTCTCCAGATAGACCGTCTCCTTAGAAAAGGGAATATGGCCTTCAGTAACACAGAACTGATAAACCACAGCCTAGGAAACCATGAGGAAAGGGGACATTTGAGCTATAGCACCATTAGGGAAGTCTCTGGGAAGCAGCCGGTTAGGGTCAGCTTGGTTCACAAAACAATTCCTGAACTAGGGGAGACGAAGATTGGAAAAGAAGCCCGGGAATGAAACAGACCTCACAAGGGACGGGGAAGGTGTCTGTTAGAGAAGAGGTCCAAGAGATCAGAGGAATCCCAGAGGGACCAGCTAGTCACTGTTCACCACACTGATGTCACCTCATACATCCCACCTCAGTTTGTAACAACTTACAACTTCCATGTTGATGGGATAAGGAGGGGTATTTGAAAACATATCATACTTGAAACAACTTCCTTCATGTTTATGGGGCTCAGGAGGTTGAGAGAAATATTTCACTTCCCCTAAGAAATGTTGTCTGATACAAGAGCTCCCAAAATGTACTGCAAAATGTGTAACACATTCATTCATTTAATAAATGTTATTCTGTTCCAGAAGCAGAAGTCCTATCAAGAGCTTTGACTTGTCGGTATCGTACACCAACCAACACGGACACTTCAGAGTCTTAAGCCATTTCGTAGGTCATCCAGTCCAGTCTTCACCTCATGTAGCCATTCCTTCTAGCTTTTCTCTGACATTGACCCCAGCTTCTAGTTGAATCCTTATGGTGGTGAGAAACTCATTGCTTTGCAAACAAACAAAAAACAAAATCATTCATTCCATTATAAGATAAATACAGCTATTAGAGATATGCTTCTTATGATAAATCTATTTTTTTCCACAATCACTATCGTTCTTTATGTGTTATAGAATAAATCTTCATCTTCTACATGATGACATTTTGGCTATTTGAAGACAGATACCTTGAGCCCTCATCATTTTCTCTTTTTCAGGTTAAATATCCCCATGTATTATTATTATGGAATCATATAAAAAGCTTATGATTAGAACAGCAGCTTTGTAGTCTTGACACCACCACACAAATTTTAGAAATACAATGGTTAGCCTTTGTGATTTGCATTATTCATGAGTCACTATGAAAGTCGTGTCATGCTCTGATTTATAATTTTTGGAGAATGATTTTATTTGAGATGCAGAAGCACATCCTTTGACCAGTAAGTGCCCCTAGCTGCTGGCTGTCACATGCATAGAAGGATAAATGTAAATGTCATATTGTATTTGGGGATTTGGAGTTTCAGATATTTCTGGAAACTTCCCTTGAAACTGTTAAATGCTTACTCTACATATAGTAACTGTGTTACAGTTTAATTTTGTTTGAGTGAAAGATTGGTCATTGTTCATGTCCCCAGTGCTTCTATTGGTTCACACATCACATCAGCCCTGGAAAAGTAATTACCATTCCTTCGGCCAACAAAACTTGATAAATTGTAAAAGCCTTCTGGTGGAAGCCTTCCCATCACCTAGTGGCAGTAATAAATCAACCAGGCAGTCCCATCCAGAAGTCACTTCATTACTGAGTGTGTACTGAGAAAATGGCTTTCTGCATTAGCATAGCTTACTTAGGAGGTAATAGAGATTACAGTGCTATGAAAAACTTGACCTTAAAGTGCCATTGCCCCCCACCCTTGATGCGTAATTGGTATTTTAAAAACAATGATTTTGAACAATGTATTTGGATCTTTTTTTATTTTAATATGGATGGGGACGAAAGTATTTTTTTCTAGCCCCAGCGATTACAAAGCTGAAGCATGGCATCTTACATGGTGTCTGCAGCCGTAGGAATTCTTCCTTTCATGGGGGTCTCCCACAGTAGTGTCACTCTGTCCTGTCTTGTTCGTTGGATTATCTGTCTTTTCTTATAAGCATTTTTTCTGGCAGAGGTAACATAAATGTATACTCCCTGTCTATGACTTGTCCTTTTTCACATTCTGAATAATGTATTTAATCAATAAAAACTCTTAATTTTAATTAATCCCAATTTATACACCTATTTAAGGTTTTTATTAAAACTCCAAAAAGTAGGAATAGAAGAAAACTTCTGCAATAAACTAAAGGATATCTACAAAGAAAATCACAGTTTTCATACTTGATAATTAAATATTGAAAGCCTCCTGCCAGAGTCAAGAACAAGAAAAGGACGTCCACCATCACCACTTACATTGAACACTGCACTGCATCCTGGCCAGTAGAAAAAGAAAGAAGTACCATAGTTGGAAAAAAAATCTGCCATTATTCACAGATGACATGTTTATGCCTGGAGAAAGCTTCAAGAATCTACAAAAATTTAATAAAAACAACAACTGCATACAACAATGCTGATGAATAGAATTTCAATATGTAAAAATTTCTATATAGTAATGACAAAAGCGGAAAATTAAATTTTAAACACCGTTTACAATAGAACAAAAATAATTTAAAAAAATTCATGGCATCTGACCTGAACACTTAAAAATATAACTAAGAGACATGAAAGATTGTCTAAATAAATGGAGGGACCTACCATGTTCATGGACTGGATATCTTAACGTTGTTTTTAAAAAAACCCAGTTCTTGCATTGATTCAAAGATTCAATGAAACCCTGATCAAAACCCCAGAAGGCTTCTTTTGTAGAGATTGCCAAGCTAATTTTAAAATTTCTATGTAAATAGGAAGGAATTATGCTAAGCCAATGCTCATAAAGAATAAAGCTGGAGAACATATAACTCTGATATCAGCACAGTGTGGTCCTGGGCAAGGATGGAAACGTAGACATGGTAACAGACGAGAGAATGCAAAAGAACCCCAAACTGACACAGTTCTCTGATTTATGACAAAGGATCCATCATAATCCATTACAAAAGGGATCATCTTATCAGGTAATAATAATCCATTAATTTGACATAAAAAAATCTTGATCTCCTCACCTTATACAAAACTAATTTAAGAAAAATGAGGATCTAAGAAAAGCTAAAACAAAAACGTTTCTAAAAGAAAACAGAATATCATCATGATTTGAAAAAAGAATTTTTTTCTTAAACAGTACTCCCAAAGTACTAACCATGAAATTAGAATATTTTTCTTTTTTTTCTGAAAAATTTATTTCTAAAAACACTTTTCCTTTCATATTTGAATGTTTTCCTAAATTTCCTTAATGGTGTATTGTGCACTTGTTTCTCGCAATTCTTTTCCCATTTGCTTAGAACTCAACTTTTTACTTAAAACACAAAATGAAGTTTGACTAATTATTACATAATATCCCTTTCACCACTAGAACACTATCATTCCAATATATTGAGGAAGATTTTTTTCCCACAGGCAATTAATTTTTTAAATACAAGATTATGAAATGATACTTGAATGGCAGTTTCATAAGATCCTGCATGATTCTAAATGACTAAAAACCTCTCTGCATAGAAGCCATACTTGTCCAGTGCCAGCAGATTTCCCAGCTACCAGGCAAAGGACAATTTTTGCTGCATATTCCTGTTCCCTGCGAGATGTTCCCAAGATCAAGACAGCAGTGCAGCCACTGAAATTCCCAGCTGCAGCCCAGCAATGGAACAAAACAGTCCAACCTAAGTTATGTTTAGTTCAGAGCCCCAGTGTAAACACTACGGGTCTGTAATCATCGCCATTTGAAGAGTTAAAACACTTCACCTAAACGGTTCCTCCCTTTTGTCCCCATAAGTAATTGACTTAAAATAATTGGAAAAATGCTTTTAAGACTTAGTAAGGTGACTATACAAAAAGCAATCCTAAAAATTGTATTATGTATGATTATATATAAATAACAGAATTTGCATGATACACATATATTCTCAGCAGTTTATATCTTTATAAAGCTATATATAAAAATAGAGATATAGAAGGCAGAAATTTACTTAATTTTGCTCCTTGGCATTTGAATACAGCCAATGAAACAGCACTGCACTGGAGGATTCAGGTGTGACATGATCCCCAGTGTTACATAAACTACAAAACTCTGAAGTCTTCATTTTTATACACATGTTTTCATGAGGGTGTGCAAGGGTTTTAAAGGAAGCAGACAATTTAATGGGTTTGGAAAAGATATTGGGGGAGTAGCCGTATTTAGAAAAAAATTTTAATAGTATTCATTGATTAGTTCTAACTTTAAAGCAATACATGTTCAACGAAGACAATTTAAAAAAATACAGGCGCGTGAAGAAGCAACTGTCATTCTATTCTCCAGAGATAATCGCTACTGGTATGTTATATACCTTCCAATTTTTGTTTCTTTAGGCATGATTGAAATTAAAAGATAAAAATTGTTATAATATGAAATTTGGTGGGTAAAAAATAGGCATGTTAAGTCTCTTTGAAAAAAATAGAAAAAGGAGAATTAGGGGCAATCTGTAAGAACCCATTCAGGGATCAACTGAATAGTATTATAAACCATTTTCATTTTCCATAAAAGAAAACAGCTCATTTATTACATGTAGTTTGGAACTCATTTGCATTTAAAATTGCAAAGTGAAGTAAAACAAATTATTCAAACTCATTTCTTAAGAATTGCTTCAAGATGAGGCTATCAAACCTTTTCAACGGAAAAACAAAACCAAACAGAACAAGTGATCCCTTGTGCTGTGAGGGCGACCTGGAACATCGCCTCTTTGTCTTCTGACGTCTTTGTGGCCCATTCACTGCTCCTCTGCTCTTTCAAAGGGTTCTATCTGTGTGAGATCCCAACTCCTGCTCTGGGTCTCCAGCCACGAGACCCCGGAATCCACCTAGGGGCTCCTTAAGGTCTTTCTGAGAGATGAACACACTTACTTCCCCACTCCACTGGGATCCAGAGTTGAATCACCCCACACTCTCAGCTAGTGCCTACCATGTTTGTCAGAGCCATCTGGGCTCATCAGAAGGTTCAGTTCAAGTTCACCACCCCCACCCCTACCTTACAAGCTCTAATCTGAAAAGGAGAAGCCCATAGTCCTTAACTGACCCGATACCTCCATGTGTCCCAGGAACCTCCCCAAACCAGTATTCTGCACAGTAGCCACAACACAACCCTTCGGGCTCAAGTTGTCCAGTTCTCACAGTCTAGGATTCCATACATCAATGCAGGATGGCAGTTTTGAATACATAAGTCAAGGCACCTTTTTCTGGCTTCAGTGATAATTTCACACATGCTAATTTCAAACAGTTGCCTTCCCACTGAAGAAAGAGGACAACCACAACTCTGTCTCAGCCCATGGCTGCATCCTCCCCTGAGCTCATGCGTCATCCTTTTTTTCCCATTTTCACCTTTAATGACACCAACCTCACGGCTGCCTTATAATTCAGTCACTAAGGTAATGTCAGCAAGTGGACCCCCAGTAAATGCTCTGTGAAACAGGACCCACTTCTCCACTTTATTCAGCGCTTTATTTAAGAGTTGTGCTAGGGCAGCATGTGACAGAAATACCTAATCAGGCTGTTTAGAGTATCAACCATTTTAACTCATGTTCACCCCGGTCTCATTTCCACTGGCCAGAACTTCTGGTCTCTTGGGAGTGTGCCCAGTACCTTCCATCGATTCCACCTCTTCAAGAGGAGAGCTCCCCTATAGCAAGCGTCGGGTCCCATCTGCCACTGTTGGCCACCTTCATGATTTTGAAACTGCAGGGAAATAGAGCATAAAAGCCAGGCAGTCTACGTGAAGATAAAGCCCTTGGGCTCGTCCCTCAGTTGGGCCTGTAACAGCTGATGATCCAAAAAAGTTTTTCTTTGCAGAATATGAACCATGATCTGCTGATGACACTTTGCATGACACATGTAATGCACTGAGGATGTCTGCAGATTGCAAACACGGACATTGCCAGAGCCCTCGAACTCCATCAAGAGATGTGACCAGAATGCGGGGGACCTAATCTTGGCTTGAGGCCTGGATCCCTGTCACCATAACACCATGAGCAAATGTAACTAGAATGGGAAATTTTGTCAGACACACTTAATTTCCCCAAGGATAACAGATGACTTACAGCGGCACCAGCCCAAGACTCCCAGGGTCCTCAGAGACTCGCAGGCTGTGTAGCATTTGATGACACCAATACTTCGGGCTCTGTGGATCGACACTATGACTCTCTCAATAAATTTTCCTTCCCTCCCTCTCAGCTACACTAGAAGAAGCTTTCAAAGGCCATGGTTTTAGATGTGTGCCATCTGGATGTAAGAAACTGTAGTTGCCACCGTCAGGAAAACAGGTCCCTCTTCTTAGGAGAGCCTGACAGTCAGTCGGCACAGGAAGGCAAAAATGAGAAGACAGAAGAACCCATGAGTTCTTGGTAAGACACGTGCTTATTTTAATTCCAGTCTATTACAAAAGTGGTTTGAAGTGATTTACATTATTGTGTTGATAAATCATAGCAAAGTTTAAAAACTAAATATAGACTAAGATAAAGGAAAAACAGGAGTGGGGAAAAAAGTGAAGCCAATGGACTCATGTCCTGAGTTCCTTTGCAGTGAAGGGCAGAGGGTAGGAGATTTGACTCTGAGTGACCCAGCATACAAAGAACAAAGAAATGATTGCTTGAAACAAATGCAACATTTTTCTAATACTGGGAGGGTAAAGAAATTTGCATCTTAGTCCCTCGTAAAGAAGACTTTTGGAATTCATTGAACCATGTCCTCAAAGATATCTCTATAAGAAATGCAAAAATAGCTTGTCCGTATTTCTTCTAAGACCCACCGATACATGCCAATGGCATAACATAAAGGCACCATTTCATAAGAACCTGTCAACTATGAGCTGACACAATGCAATCTAGATATTGATTATGCTTGTTGGAGCCGAGAAAAAAAAAAAAAAAGAAGTGTAGACTATCCAGAAGAATAAAGAGCCACTCAGCTCTAGCAAGGACCAGGTGGTGCCATCACCTAACTAGTGCCTTTTGTAATAAAGTCCTCAAAGAAGACAGACACATGAATACACAGGCACACAGAGGGTGACACTGCACAGGCTTAGGAGAGCATCCTTCAGATAAGAAAGCAGCTTCAAGTGTGCTGGCTGTTCAGTAGGCTAACTTCTAAGATTTAAGAAGTTTACAAAGCAGAATAAGAAAAAAATTTAAAAAGGAAAGGTGTATGAGTCATTAGAAGACTAGAGAACCACTTAATCTCAATCGTTTTCATCTTTTAAGTAAAATAGAAATAATTATCTGTGAATGGCATTGCACCTAGACCTTTATAAAAACACTCTTGGAGATAAATATTTGTGTCCTACATTTTATACAGTGGAGTTGAACTGCCACAATAGAACTGTTCTTAACCAACTTCCATTTAACTGACTCACGAGAAACCAAGGCTCTCAGTTTCACTGTAAAAACATCCTGATTGATGTCTGTGGTGTATCTGAATGCTCGGGTTCTATTGTCATCTTTCCAATTGAGTTGTCTACTTCTAAAGACTTCATTGTGTGCGCTCCCAGACCTGATTACACTAGTTGAACTTGTAATTGCAATCACTTGAATAAATATTACAAAAATCAATAATATATGAGTGCAAAAAGAAAGATGTTTCTGTGAAAACTGAATTGAATACTTTGGAAAGTACTACAAAGTTGAGTTGCTAAAAATAATTGTTCTCAGATAAAGCATGGGAAAAGCAACTGTAAAATATCAGGGGGAGGAAAAAAAAATCTTGAAGCCTTCTGTGCTCAGATTAGATCACAATGTCTTGAATTTCCAACTCTCTTTAAGAAAACTGTAAGTGGGAAGTGTTAATAATGCACTATGATTGTAATTTATACAAAAAAGTGTGGCGCCATCAGTGGCTCCAAAACCATGTATCTGCAAAACATCTCTTAGTTTGAGTTGTTCTTCAACGTTCTTTTCATAATTTCCCACTTACAGTCTCTCCACAGTTGCCTCATATCTCTGCTTGTCCTGCCTGCATCTTAAGGAACACGTTTCCTCAAAAGTTGAGATCACTACATACTTCCAGGTGATTTGTCCGCAGACAGGGCTGCTTCCTGGGTGTCAGTCAATACAGCCGCACAGCATCAAGTTCTGACAAGGGCCCTATGATTGATTTGATGCTCTGTTGCCTTGCCTAGAAATAACCTTATTTTTTACCTTTAATTTTGCAAGCGAAGTCAAATGGTACAGAGGAACCACGACCCTGGTCCGACAGCAACCTGCGCACGCGCGGGATCAAGCCTGCGACAGAGCCCACGGCGCCTGCGCGGGCGGTGGACCTGGCACACAGGTACGTGTCCTGGAGCCGCCTGGGATGCTGCGGAGCCTCGAGGAGGCGGCCAGGGCAGGACCTTGGATCAGATTGGTGACAGAAGTGGCAGCTGCAGCCACGGCTGCGGAAGAGGGTGATGCTGCACATGGGGGCAGTCCCAGGACAAGTGGTGGGGCCCGGGTGCCCATCCCTCTCAGGAGCTGCTCCCTGAGACAGCTGCATAGCCATCAGCTCTCCAGCCTGAATACCTGAACAGGAACCACCAGCACCGAGGCAGCAAAATTTACCAGTAAATTACTAAAAAATAAAAGCGTGTGCATGGGCATCACCATAATGCCGAACAGGGCGTTATCAGAATTCTTTAAAGAGTTCAGTCTCTCTGGTCTTGAAAGCCAGTGCAGCGTTACAAAGCAAACATCCTCAGGCTTAGAAATAGAAATTGTATTTAAAGAACATCATATTCTATGGAAAAGAACACTACTTTCACATGAAGCTTCAGATAAAGTTATTAATAAGACAAATCTTTCTTCCTTATAATTGAAGCTATAGTAATAAAATGCTTAAACAACCCTTTTGAATTATATACAAATTATGAAGTCAGTTTCTTCTAAAACTCCCACAAATGTGAGAAAATATCAGTGGAAAGATTAAAATGGCATTTTATATATTTACACTTAAATTCAGATTCTCACAAAACGGATTTGTATGAAAAGTGAAATCTTTTTAGAAAACTTGTTTGGTGAGAATCATCAGTTCTAAATATTCTGAAATTTATATTTTGGGATGATTTATCAGAAATACATTCCAGTGTTGTCCCAGCTAACAGGTGCATCAACGGAAAGATCCCACTCAAATTTTTTTTAAAAATCAAAAATTATCTGTGGCCTGGCATTTGCCATGAGCAACTGATGTCACTTTCAATTATAGGAATACCTTACAGGTATTTCGAGGTTGGTTCCAGACCGCCACAATAAAGTGCGTATCTCAGTAAAGTGATCGTAAACACAAACGCTTAGGTTTCTTGGTGCATATAAAAGTCATGTTTCCACTACACTGTAGTCTAACGAGTGTGCAAAATCATTAGATCTAAAACAAAAAGTGCATACCTTACTTAAAAATGCTTTAATATTTATTTAAATATTTAAATATTAAATATAAAATATTTAATAAAAAATATTTTATTGCTAAAAAGTGCAGACCCTCATCTCAGCCTTCAGCAAGTTGTAATCTTTTTGCTGGTGGAGGGTCTTGCCTCGGGGTTGATGGTTCCTGACTGATCAGGGTGATGGTCACTGAAGGTTGGGACGACTGTGGTGATTTGTTACAATAAGACAACAATGAATCTTGCGGCATCAATTGACTCTCGCGTTCACTTGAACACTTAGAGGCCGTTGTAGGATTATTAACTGACCTACGTTCGTTATTCTTGTGTTTCAGGGAACAGGGAAGCCCAGGGAGAGGGAGAGAGATGAGGAAATGGCTGGTCAGTGGAGCAGTGAAAACACACATTTATGGATTAAGTTCACTGTCTTATATGGGCAGAATTCCAGCAGTAGCACTGAAGATCACTGATCACAGATCACCATAGCAAATATAATAATGAAAAAGCTTGAAATATTGTGAAAATTAACAAAATGTGACACAGGGACATGAAGTGAGCAAGTGCGATTGGAAGAATGGTGCTGATGGACTTGCCTGACCTTCACCCAACCTTCAACTGCAACCAACCTTCAGTTTATACAAAACACAACATCCGTGAAGTGTAATGAAACAAGGTATACCTGCAAATCAATTGAAAATAAAGTCACAATGATCTAATGAATGACTTCCCAGTAAAATAAGCTAGGAAAATCATATGATCAATCAATAGGCCACATTAATACAGTTTTATTTACTGTATTGTATAAAATTATAATACCAAAAATATAAATTTTTCAAATTTGTAAGTCCGTGCTGTTACGCATGCATCACTGTTATCCCAATTATATTTATAAGTACTAAAATATTTTAAACAGAAGAATTTATGTTTTAGTAACTTTAATGTCATTTTTCCCCTGTGTTTTGAACAAAAAGCTTTAACATCTTTATTTTTTATTGGGCCTCCTAATTCATGTACCTGGACCTACCCATAGATTTGCTTTTTTGGATTTCTTAATACTAGTTGAGCTCTCTCGGCAAAAGTTTCTCTCCAAAAAAAAAACTGGCTTATTAATAACGTTTTACCAGTTTTTTTAGAAAGATATGTTAGTGCTCTTAGTACCTCTTCAGAAATGGAGGAATTTTTGTTTTAAATAATGGACTTTTTTCAAAAGCTCCTCATTTCTTAAAGACTATGAACCTTTCTTGGAAAGTGTCCATTGTTTCAGGTGAGGAGAGGAGCTGTGTATTACTGATATAAAGACCTTTGGGAAGAAAGCTTTTTAAAAAACTTTGCATCCTGAAAGAATTCTTTCGATTCCTTTGGGAAAAAGAAAATTAGTCAAAGTGCGTATTGAGTCCATCAGAATTTTCCCAAGTATCGAGCCTTTTGTCTACATCTTAACCTGTAAGAAGTACTCCTTTGTTAGAGCCGAAAAGAAAAGTGTTAATCCGATAAAGAAGCTAAAAATACTCGGCCCTGTCAGCTTCCCCAGGGCCTCTTAAAAAATGGTGACTGACAGGGTGAACAGCTAATTTCATATAGAAAAAATGTGAAGCACGACGTTAGCGCGCGCTTGCTTAGGCTTGAGGCCACGGGCAGCAAGAGACGCAGCATCTCTCAGGCAGCCTCCGGCTCCCACGCTGCCCAGCTCAGGACAGGAAGCACCTTCTTCCTGCCTTTCCCGGGATGGCGCTGCCTCAGAAGTGGCAGCCTCTGCAGGACACCCTTCCCATGTGATGAATAGCCAGGTGCTTCCCTGACCCATTCTTGCTCCCTGTTGGAAAGGTTTTCATTCTCCAGCCTGACCGTAAAAAAATAAGTTTCCAGACCTTTCACTGCTACCAAAGTGACCACAGGAAAACAAATACTGTTTTTTTTAAAAATCCCCGCTTACCTGGAGAACCTAGTTGTTTTCTTGATAGCAGGTCAACTTTATTCTTGATCTAGCCTTTCGCTCTTAAGGAAATAAAACCCTTTACAGGAGTCTATTGGAGAGGCTTTTGACCTAAAAACTCATTTCTGAGGCTTCAAGTGTAACAGCTGTCAGATGAACCCATTCATTTCACGTATTCAGTGATTGTACATTCTCACCAGATCCGCTGGAGAGTCTTCTCACCCCATCCCAGGGGAAGCGACTTCCACGTCTCCTCTTTTAACTATCGTTTGTTATTAACTGTTGTTTTAGAGCTTAAAATGCCCGGGATTCTGAATGGCATGCTGTTCTCTGGGACTTTAAATCTTAAAGTGATCTTTTAGCACAAAAATGTCATTATCTGAGTTATTAGCCTTTGTGAGTTTCTATCTTAAAGCACTTCTAGGAACAAAGCCCAATATCTGCGTCCTCGCGCAGCCTCTTACCCGCCGCCCAAACTCAGCCCTATCAGGACACGTTTTTGCAAATGATACAAGTAAGCAGATTTTTTTCTGTGGAACTGGTTTCAAAAATCTACTATTTACAATAATATAATAATTTAATGTCATAGTATTATTAAATGAGTATTTTTAGCCCCATATTAAGATAAGCACATTGAGGCACAGAGAAATTGCATAATTCGTTTCAAATCACAAAGTGAGAGTCAGAGTCTGACACACGTGTATGCCCCTATATTGCTGTATCTACACTGTCTTTCTGGATAATAATAAGCATATTACATAACACAGTATGATTAGCAGGAATGACTAATCCTCATATGGAAAACTACAACATTAGATTAATATAAATAGACGTTCTTCCTGTTTGTATTATGTAAAGTGGTTATTTAAACAGTAGGATCGGGAATATGGGTTCTAAGCCCTTATCCAGGGCTTTTGTATACTATATGCTGTCTTCTGTACTTGAAAGAAAGTGAAATATTTGATACAAGAACATGAGATGACTTGAGAAACACATGAAATACTTGAAGAAAACAATGGTTGGTTGAAACTTCTGGTATTTTTCAAATTTTCAAATCACCTACAGAGCTTTTCAATAGTTCACCCTTTTTTTAAAACGTCTTTATTGTGGTATTGCTCCTGTAGAGTAAACTACACATATTTCAGGTGTGCAATTTGATGGATTTTGATAGATGTATACATCAGTGAAACCACTACCACGTCAAGACAGCTAACATTTCCATCACTCCCCAGGAGGTGCAATATTCAGATTTCCAATTTGTCCCTTCCCGCTGCCCTTCCTCCCTGGTGACCATAAGTTTGTTCGCCATGTCTGAGTAGTTCACCTTTCTTATTCCCACTTCTGAGGTAAGCCTGCAGTCTTAAAAAGCCCTGGGAGATAATCCTGTTGGAGGTGGTCCATGGGACACACCTTGACAAAGACCAATCTAGAAATTGGGTTAAGGAGGTTGAACAGAACAGAAGTGATCATGAAAATACGGCAGCAAAGAGCTCCAACTTTCAGAGCCCAAATAAAACCTAGTCTCAAATCTCCACTGGAAGCCACAGGGAGTAAAAACTGCATTATCACAATCTTCCTTTGAACAACAAATAAGCTATGTAAACAAATAGGCCTGCTTTTAAGGTTTTGAATTTCCATTCATAACTGGAAGATAATCCTCACGTAACTAATGCTCTGAATGTCAGATTCTTTACCTTGATGAGTTTTTCCCGATTACCACTCTTGTCCTAAGACAGGAGGAAACAATCCTAGGCAGAGCTGCCGTTTCTTTTCTACCAGCTACGACCACGCCATGGATTGAGCACTGTTAGGTGGTAGCCTCCAGTCTGAGCATTCGAAGTGCGTTCCTTTATTTAATCTTCTCAACCACCCACCAAGTTTGTATCTATTAGTGTTCCCAACTTGTGGGTGAAGAACATTGCTATCAAACTAAATGGGTGCTGTGTCTAGACCTTTACCTGCACAGCCTCAAAAGGGATCCTAGCTATTTTTGTCCACCTTTTTATCCCAGGTTACTGTGGTGTCTCCTTCTTGGCAGAACAGAGAGGTAACTCTACCTGATGCCTCAAAAGAGGCCTGTTCCCATTGCCAACCTGCCACTGCCTCATCAGACCTTCACCATACTCACTTCTGCACTCTCCAGTTCAGCACACCAGAAACAAGGTGGCCAGAGTGTCACTGGGACAGGAGTGTAGTTCAGGAGGGAATGTCTTTGCTTGTTCCAGAATTCCACATCATGCAAGTTTAGCCACTTTGAGCCCTAAAATCTACTTTCCAGCATCAACGTTTGTTCAGTTTTCCCACAGTCGTACCGTCCAGCCTCCCACTGGTCACTTTCGCTCATACTTATATATACACACACACAATGGGAATACTACTGAACTAAAAAAGACAGTATGATAAGTGAAATAAGCTAGAAGGAGAAGAAAGATGCCTTATAATATCATTTATATGTGGAATCATAAAAAAAAAACAGGACACAAATGAACTTATTTACAAAACAAAGACGGACTCACAGACATAGGAAGCAAACTTATGGTTACCAGGGGTAAGACAGTGCGGAGGGATACATTGGGAGTTCAGGATTTGCAGATGCTAACTACTATGTATGAAATAGGTAAACAGCAAGGTCCTACTGCACAGCACAGCAAACTATTACAATACCTTGTAATAGCTGGTAATGAGAAAGAACATGAAAAGGAACATACATATGTGTGTGTACAACTGAGTTACCAGCTTACACCAGAAATTAACACAACATTGTAATTCGACTATACTTCAATTAAAAAAATAAATAAATAAATTGAATCACATTACTTCCTTGCTGTAAATCCTCTAATGGCTTCCTATCGTGTTGGAATAACTCCAGATCCAAATCCTTACATGACCTGCAAACCCACCATGGGTCGGCGCCTGGTGAGCACTTTGACATAACTTCTTACTCCTTCCTCTTGATCCACTGAGTCCCACCCTTATGTGGATGAAACATGCCAAGCACCTCCCTCACCAAGGTGTGTACACTGGCTGTTCCCTCTTTGGAAGTCTACTTCCTCACACACTTGCATGACTCATTTCTTCAGTTCATTCATGTCTCTGCTCAGCATCACCTCCTCAGAGCCATTTTCCGAGCATCTCCCAATAACTCTGTATCTCCCACCCTCTTTTATGTTTCTTCCTATAGTTTACCACTGCCTTAGGTCTTGTTATATTGTTTTTGGTAAGTTATTATCTGTCTTCCCAACTAGAATCTAAGTCCCATCAAGGCGCTTTTCAGTTTTGAGAATATTCGAAAGCTCTCAGGAGTTACAAAGCACAGTCAGTAAGGCCCAGGCTGCCAAGAGGAGAGGAGGCAAGCAAGATCAATGTGGAACGCCCAAGCCTTGGTCGAGGGGGCTGACGTGAAGGGAGCCAAGAATGCAAAATGGGCCAGCGAGACGGGAATAAGGGGAAGTTTCCACCTGAGTGACACATAGGTACACAGGGCAGACAGATGGTCTCTGGAAATGCAACTAGTTTCTGCCCTCACCTGCTGATAGAGCAAGACTTGTAAGGCAATGTCTCTAAGCAATCCCGGAATCAGTCATCACTGGTCTTTCTTATAAGCTCAAATTCTAAAGTCGTGACCCCCAAAATTCTGATTCAGTGATCCTGGATGGGACCAGGATGCTGCAGCTTTGTAAGTGCTCAGGGTGAGTCTGAGATGTATGGTTTCTGGGACACTTAGAGAACACCCACCCTCAGGGAGGTCTAATGGTGGGGCTGAGCAACCAGCAAAGCCATCCATCACTCCATGCAGCTGAATAGGAGATAATAAATTGGATGTGGTTGTGTGGATCTGGGGGTGGCTCCAGTCCACAACTGGTACCCAGAGACTTCTCATGAGCCTCAGCCATGACTCCTCTTCCCACTCTGGACTTCTGTAAGCTGGTGCCATTGCCAGTCTCAAGGTCCTCTAATTCTCAGCTTGGCATGAGCAAGTGAGCTCAGATCTTCCCCAAGAAGTAAAAAAAAAAAAAAAAAAAAAAAAAAAAGAGAGAAAATCATCTCTGCTGAGACAGCATCACCTTGATGAGCAGCTCACTCCTTTCTAAAGGCTCAGAAGAGTATTAGCTGCATTGTGTCCCCCTCTCAACTCTAACCACCCCCAATCCTGTGTCTACCTCAAAATATGGAAATACAAGCAACATATTGAATGCATGGGGCCAGCCGGAAGGGAAAAGGACATGAATGTACCTGGCAGGTAAGCACTCAGAAGAAGGTGATAGAGGACAGGGCACCAATGAAACTCTCTCTTCAAGTGAGAAGTAAGTGTTACACTGAGTGAGAAAC
Source organism: Camelus bactrianus (assembly GCF_048773025.1). Lineage (NCBI taxonomy): Eukaryota > Metazoa > Chordata > Mammalia > Artiodactyla > Camelidae > Camelus > Camelus bactrianus. The sequence goes on from NC_133546.1 coordinate 4,204,516, forward strand.
ACCGTCTGTGAGGCTGTAAGACATTAGCATCGGGAGGCAGGTCCTATTCTGATCAGCTAGAAAACGCACCAGCTAATAGGACCACCAGAGCCATGACCTGACATCTCAAACGTCCCTCTTGGGGGAAGAGTACGACCTAGACATTGTTTGTGTAGAGCCTCCCACTGCTCAGGGATCTCTGCCCACACATGCACTGCAACAGAACCCTCCAGGCCGTCCTTCCATTGTTTTCTCCGCTCCATCCTCAACCTGAAGTTGGAAGAGCTCACCTCAAGCCTTTGGGTCCATCCCCATCTGCCCCGTCTCAGGCCCACATCCCCTGGTAGGACCTCTCTCACCCCATCAGAGCCCGGAAGAGCGTCTGAGCAGCCAGCAGCACTGAGGCACCTGGCACGTGGAGCAGAAAGGAGGTGGGACCTGGGTACCATTTCGGCTCTGCCCAGAACCACTCAATGGAACCCTGACTCAGGGTCAATTTCTCTAGGAAAACAAGCTAATTTGTTTCATTTTAAAAGTACATTTTTTCTCTGCAGGTTCAAGTAAGCCTTGGTCTGTGTTCACAGGTGGAGGGAAGTCACTCCCCCTTGCCTGAGGGGCTCACACCCTGCTCCCCTTCCATCCCGTGAACCTCACTGCTCTTCAAAAAGCTCACATCCCACCTCTTCAAAAGGCTCCCAGTCTTTTCCAGGACACGGAAGATAAACCCTTGGAGTCTTTTACAGCCTCCATCCTCCTATTATTCCCTCATTATCTGGGGGTTGCAGTCTTTGGATTGTCGTTACTAAATTCAGCACAGGATCTCACCTGATTTTCATCTTAAACTCCTCAAACAGCTTTATCTGCACAGAGAGATCATACGAAGATGATATGAAAGATGTCAAGATCATTTGCTGATCAAGGAAGTAATTTGCTAAAAGTGGACTTCTGTGAAATCTAACTGTTCATGGTTTAAGAAAAACCCTCGGCTTTTCTTTCTGAGCAAAAACTACCAGCACTCATCAAAAGCCAATTCGTTTTCAGGGTGTGATGGTTTCTGAGCCATAATGACTATGGTTTCCTTCCTGCAAATTGTGCTTCTGCTCGGCCTGGAGTCATGTCCCCTGTACATGGGCCTCAAAGGAGGTAGACCAGAAGGCTCTGCAGTGTTCCGCCAGGTGCATGGTGGGCTTGACTTTATTCTCAGGAGAGCACATGCATTGTATTCAACTGTCTCATTCTCACCCACACAGGTAAAAGCACATTTCAATGCTGAAAGTTCACCTTAAGTAATAACTAGCCCTCTGACAGCATTTTTATTAAAATCAGTAAATAGATCATATCCATTAATCAAGCAAAGCTTTGGTCTGGAGACTTGCACACAGCAGGTGCTTGGATAATACGCATTTCCCTTCCCTTTTCTTATAATTTGCATCAATTCTATTTGACATATATTTTTGATATGTTCCTGCTGTGGAGGAATTCAGCTTCCTGCCTTGTGGTTTTAGTAATTAAATTTCGAGGAAAGAAAGAATACACACAAATCTACTAGCCATTATTATTGCTACTCTAATCATTATCATCCTCATCCTCACCCTCACCATTACCCTCACTTTCCTGGTAATTATGTATTCCGACACACTTCTCAATGGAAACAGGGAATTTTTCCCCAGAACTTCCTTTCCTTTTTATAAAGCCTTGGGTACAGTTTTCAATCAATACAGAAAATGAAATCTCAGCTTTCTGCAGGCCTTGATATTTTAAGACTCTTTGACAAATTCCCCACATTCCTACTGATTGTTCTCTTTCCCAACATTATTCAGAAATGCCAATTAGTTTCCTCTGAAATCCAGCTGTCTGATAGAAACGTGTGAATAACTTCATTTCCCTGGTAATGCCTATGGATTTCTTTGCATCACACAAGGAGACTAAACAAGGCCTCCTGAGAATTCCTGTTACCTCTAGCTTTTGGTCAACCAAGAAGGTGTTCTCCTGGGAACCCATTAAAAGACCAGAGTGTTAAAGTCCACAGCTCAGCTGCCTGATAAGGAATGACTTTTACTTCCCGGCACAGCAGTGCTTGCCCTGTAGTCTGAATTCTGTCCTACACGGAAAGGCGTTTGTCCGGCAGCTTCATCTCATCACTCTCCTGTGACTCCCAGAAGAGGCTATGTTTGCCTTCAGCATCTCTTTGGACCAATTTAAAGGCTGACATCATGACTCTTCCTTTTGTCTCTCCAAGTAATGATTTTCAAAGCCACTTTTTTCCTTTTGTATTTGACGTGTAAGGAAAAGCAAGCGCTATTTAAAATACCTGTCGGAGAGGTGATACAATTTGTGACTCATTAAATCTATGCGCGATTTCCCAAGGCTTTCCCAGTTCTGAACTGCTACATGCAGTGAAACAACTTGACTGCCTTTAACTACCCTTGATTGTTGTCTAATACTGCAAGACACTGCTCAGCTTCCCTGGTTACATTATTCAGAAAGATTGCATTAAATGCATCCTATAGTTTTGGATACCTGGTAAACTCTAAAACGGTGACACCTTTGATCTTGTGAAAGAACTTGCGTCTCATGCATTACCCACAAAACAGTCTCCACAAATTGCAAAGTGCTCATCAGGGGCAGCTGGGGACTGAGGACTCCTTCCCTGGCCACTGTGGCTTCGGAAACCCAGCTCTGATTTCCCAGCCTTGTCTTTACGCTCTTCTGACGATCCCAGGACTTGCGGTGCGTCATCACGGCACAGCTTCACGCTACGGAGCATTCTTCCTTGGCTTTGCCGCTATTTGACTGCAGACAGGAGTAAGCATGCTGCAATTTCAAAGACTAGACACCCACAACATTTGAGAAGCCCAGCTTTAAAGGATGTCCCTTCACACGTCTATAGGGGTCTCTGAAAGAACCAGCTTATTTCTTAATCCAGAGTCATTTTTCCTGGCTCCTGCAAAATACCGAGTTTACCCTTTCCTAGTTTGAATTTGTACTCCTTCAGTTGCTGGAGAAATCTCTTCTCACATTTGAAACTGATGTCTTCTCCTGGGTCCTCCTTCGTATACTTTAGAAACCCTCATCACATGGCATCTAGTGGGTACTCAGTAAATATTTGTTGAATGAGCAAGGAACTGTAAGGTCCATCAAACAGCAGCAAGAGCAGAAGAAGGACTGGGTTGGGTACATACTCTGAGGAAGCTAAAATTCCCCTTTCCGTGCAAGACATGAGCAAACTGAGACTAACACAGCGATGATTCTAAATGATAAAAGATGTCAAAGAAGGGAAAGACTATAGGAAGCCTGGGCCTTCTAGAAAGGTTTTAGAAAAAGGAATACATTTAAGCAGAATTTGATCGTATTTCGATGGGTAGGGAAGAGACAAGAATTCAAGGGAAGAACAATTCAAGAACCATAGAGAAGTAGAAAATAGTTTGAAAACTATTTAACTTACTAGATGTCTAACTTTGGAAATAAGCTCTCTTACCTTCATTTTTCTCATCTCTTAAATAAAAACAACAGTGCTTACATCGTGGGTGGTTGTGAGTAGTTAATAAGATAATTTATGTAGGATTTAACACAATGGCTGGTAGTAATAACAAATAGTAACTATTACTGTTGTTTTTATGAGCAGTGATAGTGTTCAGACAGGGAGCACAACCAACCTGGTGGATTAAATGTTTCAAACGGGCCACAGAGAGAAATAAAACCAGTGAAGTCACATGCATGTGAAGGTACTTGAATGGGACTGTGAATGGAGAAAGTTGATTCTGTAAGCAGGGACTTATATATTCCTGAAAAAGAAATAAACACTATTGTCACCTTTTTTTTGAAAAAAGGAATGAACTTTATGGCACTGAATATGGGAGACGAACCTTACATTATCTGAATATCTGCTAAGCGATTGGTGCGTAGACATACATTATCATATTTATTTCCTTGGGAGATGTAACCAGAATAAGTGCTAGAATTAAAATCCAAGCATGCAAGGTCCCAAACCCAATTTCTTCCTAAACTTCATTGCTGCCTTCTAAACTGAAGGTCCCTTCTCAGATTAAAACTTGTGCCAGGTCATTGTGGGTCAGCACAAATTGCAGCCCATGGACCAAATTCTGTTACTGCAAATAAAATTGTATTGGAGCACAGCCACACCCACGTGTTATCGGCTGCTTTTGTACTTCGACACCAGAGCTGAGCAGTTGCAGCAGTCGTAGACCGGCAAGGCCTCAAATGTTTACTAGCTGTGACCCTTTTCAACAAAAGTTGCCTACTCCTGGGCTAAAAGATGGTCAGACCCTTCTAAACCATCTCACCTCTCTGTATCATCTCTTACTCAATCCAAGCACGTTTTCTAGTTTGGTTCATATGATTTCCCTGTAAAAATTCTCAAAAGCTCCCCATTGATATCAACACAAAATCCAGCCTCCCTTAGGTAATATTCAGAGGCTGTCATAATGTCTCTGCTTACTTCCAGCCTTCTTCCACACGACCTCCTCCTCATGACCTTCCCACCTGATGGCTCAGTTCTAGCTTAGCTCTTGTTCACCCAAGATGTACGCTTGCCAGTTCTGCTGGGTACCATTCTGTCCATCCTGCAAAGTCCAGATCAAACGTCAGCTCCTCCAACCAACCCTCCTGTCTCACTTCTTCTCCAGTCACTATCAAAATTTCCTTCTTTCCAATTCAAGCATCTTTGTTTTCTACGTATTTTTACATCTCATTTCCCCTGTTAGACTGTAAGTTCTTGAGGACAGGTCATTTTTACCTCCCCTACTATTAAGCATGTTATAGGTACATAATACATTTTTATAAATGTATTGATTGTATCGATTTCAGATAATAATATAGAGCCATATTTATATAACACAAATATAAAATACAAAGAGTTTTACATTCCTAAATTTTATTCACTATTTCCTCCACACCCATAAGGATAATTTAAATGTAGCTTCCCATGCATTTTATCTTGTTTAGAATTTTACCCATTATCTTAATAAGGGAAGACATATCTTTAAAGTTACACATTGTACTGGACCAGGTATCCTGTTGTTCTTGCCAAATAACAGTAAAGATGACAAGCGTGAGGTCGTAAGTCATGGTGAAGATTCCTTCTGCAAATCTATGATAGCCATCCATTCTTAATAGTAACTCATTCTTGACCAGCATCCTTTTTAAAAGTATTATTAGTACAACTGAAAATATGTTGAAAAGCTCATATTTAATCATCTAACCTCCTCATTTTTCACAGAATTTTATTTAACACTTTGCTAATAGTATTTGACTTTATTTTCTTGGTTATGAGATTTCTAAAATTTCACTTCATTTTTATGATTTACAACTACTGAAAACCAAATGTGTCATACCCATTCTGATTCTAACACATTAGTCAAAGGCTTTTATATAAAATGTCTATACATCAGAAAACATTGTAGAAAATACACTTGTTTTAGTAAAAATCTATATATCCAAGAACCCAGAGAAGTAGAATTTTAAAATTATTTAGCAAAAAAATCTGCTTGTCCCTTTTACTTCTGCTGGCAAGGAAATAGAAATACTTCTTTATTCTTACACACACACACACACACACACACACACACACACAACTAGGCCTTTTGGGCCAGGATACGATGGGAAAAGGGTGCAAGAAGACTTATGGAGGTTTGGAAAAAGCTCTCCCTAGACCATTATGACAATGACTTTTATGTGTTAACATAACTAAGCCAAGGGATGCCCAGATATCTGACTAAACATTATTTCTGGGTGTGTCTGTGAGGATGTTTGGAATAAATTAGCATTTGAATTGGAGGACTGAGCAAAGCAGATGGCCCTCCCCAGTGTGAATGGGACTCATCCAATCTGTTGAAGGGCCTGAAGGGGACACAAAGACAAGGACGCTTGAATTCTCTCTCTGCCTGTTCGCTGAGCTGGGCACCTGGATCTCCTGCCTTCGGTGCTCCTGGTGCTCAGGCTTTCAGACTCGATGTGGAGTCTACACCATTCACTCCCTCGCTTGCAGGCCTTCAGACTACAGCATCAGCCTTCCTGGGCCTTCAGCTTGAAGATGGCAGATCATGGAATGTCTCAGCTTCCAAAATCATTTGACCGAATATCTTACAATAAATGTCTTTCAATAGATATCCAACTGATTCTGTTTCTCTGGAGAATCTTTACTGTTACACCCATAATTTCCAGCATTGCTGGAAAGATGTAGTTCTGTTTGCCTAGAAGCCCAGTGAACCTAATGTGAGACCCTGACTTCTCTTGGAAGTTTGGAGCTTGTCAGAACATCTCTACTGGTGTAATGCCAGAGACCTTCAAGAAAAAAAAGAAGCCAAGGGAGTAAAATTTGGGGCAGTTTGGACTCTCGGTAGGTCCAGGCTTACCCATTAGGAGGGTTATATTCAGCCACTCACTGGTGGGAGGGAAAGTGTCCCTCAAGTGCAAGGGAGGCGAGAAGGTGAGGCTTACCACATCCTCCTGGCGGGCTTGCCGAAGATTTTTCAGGCCATTAGGTTCTTGTCTCATTGCAGAAAAAATTCAGAGATGAAACATGGATGTTAAGAAAGTAAAGTGAGAGTTTCTTAAGGGGTAGATAGTACGTGTTCAAGGGGAGGCCAGCAGGCTCCGGTGCACAGCTGTGCTGAGTTTCTTTGGTAAGCTGGTTACATAGGGTGAAAAAATGAATGGGCAGAATATTCACTGGGGAGGGAAGGATTTGGGGTCATAGTCCCTGATTTTCATCCCAGCTCCACCTTCTTGAGAGGAGGGGGGATTTTTGTTCTTATTTAGTTCAGGTTGGAAGTGTCATGGCCTCGGTGCATGACGGGTACTTTTAATCTGCAAGGCTAATTTTATTGTAATGAGGGCATGATAAGCAAAAGGTTACATTAGGCATCAGAGATTTCTGCTTTCTCCCACCTTTTTTTGCCTGCCTCCAGGGCACCTGTCTCCCCAAAATGTGTGATTTCTCATCAGCCCTGAGGTTTCTGCTTCTCTCTGTCTTCCCAAGGATCCCGCTGTGCACACCTTGTATAGTTTCCTGCATTTGGCTTGTGCCCTTCTTTTTCTGCCCATTCCTGCTATCTGGTCGGCGTCCTCCTTTCTCTGCTCACGCCTAGTTATCTGCCTGCTCTAACAGCACCATGAGGCTGAGGCTGAGATCCCTCCTGGGTGTGGACACCTTGAAATCGTGGGCATGTCTTGGGAAGATCAATATAAATGCAATAAAGATCAGTAATATTGAGAATGGGGGCACAGAGTGAACTACTGGACATTACCCGCTCACTCTACTCTCTCCTTGTCAAACCTGCACACTGAGAAGCTACTGCCGGACCTGAGACAGCCAGTGAGCATGATCACCACGGTCTCCCCACAGTGGACAGTGTGGCAGCCAGACTGGCTAGGTCATTTCTGGGCCAACAGTGGCAGAAATTACAAATGAGAAAGACTGAGTCCCCCATGGCGCCTTGAGCAAGGCTTCCGGTTTTCCCGACTGTGGCACCAAGCATCCAGTTCTGACATCGAACTACCCTGGAGAGCGGGGAGAGGCGGAAGGAGGGAAGGGAGAACCTCAAAGGGAAGGAAGTCACCCTTACGGTAAGTGAAATGGACTCCAGGAATCATTAATTTGAATATTAGATGCTTAATATATCTATAAAAGCCCAAAGTGAGGGGTACTTTCTTTTAATTAAATATTTTACCTATAGCAAAAACAACGTAATTGCCGTTGGCACAAAGCCAGCTGTCTCAGCGATGCTCCCCGTGAGGTGTTGTTTTGGGATCACCACGAATTTCTCACTACTTCACGGAATAATACATCCATCCTTCGGGCCAATTACTGACCACTGAATTTATGCCATTATCAGGTCTATATTATATTACTAATCATTATTTCCACATTCATTAGTATTTCATGATTTACAAACTTTCAAATTATGTATCATATCGATGGGCAGGCCAAAGCACGTTCTCCCAGGTCAGGGTGCTTGGGCTAAGCTTGGAGATTCTTGGGTGATCTGACAAGTGAAAAACGGTAACACATACACACCGTAACATAGTGCATTTTAGACTATCAACTGAAAATTGGTTTTAAAAAAAAAAGGACAAAGAGAAGACCTTGAAGAGTGGGCAGGTATGAATGGGCACTGGAATCCAGTCAGTAGGAAAAGATTGCAGAACTGAAAGGTCAGACAGTAGGAACCATGAACTTCACACAAGCAGGGGCTTCTGAAGTGAAGCAGGCTGAGAGACGAGCAGACTCTCTTTCCCTCCTGTGGAAGATTTTCTTCCATTTTTGACAGCTAGGCAACCAAGTTCTTAAGTAAACAAATAAATAAGGAACTATTAGTGAGCCCGAGTCTTCCATTTAGGGCCAAGAAGCTTCCTTCGTCTCAACTAATGTCTCCATTTTTATCTGTCAGCATTAAGAAAAGAGAAAGATGATCCACTCGATGGCAGCTGCCAGCCGATTAACACCTGACACCAAGCAATAAGTCATATCACAGATTTTATTGACAATCCGTAGGACATTATCTTCCCAATGACACTTGGCATGGCCTTTAACTCCAAATGGCTTAAAAAAGGTTCAAGTGCGGCAATTCAGAAGCTGCCCCAATTCCAGAGCATGACACATCCTGGCAAATCAAGCGAGGGCCAAGCACACTACAGAAGGGGCGCGCTTGCTGGAAATACAACTATGGTTGATTAAGTACCATACAACACCTCGCGTATACACAATCTATTTTTAACATGCATATTTAAAATTCAGTTGAACTGGATTTCCTTTCTCAAGAGTTCATTATTCCTATCCTGTTTTTTTTTTCCCCTAGAGAAATCAAATGTTCTATAATGCATTTTGTGTAGAACACTGTTTTAACACCACAGAAAATTCCGTTAAATGTCAGAAGAATTTAAAGCCTCGTTGTTGAAAATCACAGGCTCACGATGTTACGAGTATTTAGATCTTTGGAAACTTTAATAACCAATGAGTGTGAAAATCTTTTGCAAGTCTTTATTTGGCTGCAGAAATATGATATGATCACTAGTTTATTAAAAGAAACCAGTAATTATGCATGTGAAACCAGGGACAGATTTGGAATGCTTTTACTTGGGTGCCATATAAGCATTTATTCCCATATATTCTCATGCATTTCCAAAATATAAGCATTTATTTTCACTTATTCATTCAGTCTACTAAATAGTAATGTCTGTAGGATTGTTAACATAATTTGCTGTCTTGCGTTATCCTGTAATTACTTAAGACACTGAAAGAAATACAGAGGCAGAATTTTTGATCTGGAGGATCTGGAAATGGAGACTTCAGGAGACATCAAAAGGAGTTCAACACGGGTTAAACACACACGTGCATGCACACACATACACACACGCCTGTCTACACACCCATGCGCTCACACGTGCATGTGCACGGAGACACACCATGCAGCGTCAGCTAACATTGAGCACAGAAATCTTGGAAGACATTTTTCCTTCTGGTTAAACACTAGATTATTGTAGAAAACATTCTTGTCCCTAGCAAGTCTCCATGCTCCCTTTCAAGAATGTTCTAAACCTCACCAGCTACTGCCTTTCTTAGCCCCGTGATAGTTACCGTCCTGGAATCATGAAGCTTTAGTGGTACAGATAGTGAAATATTAAACAAAGAGCTATTGCTGACGCTGGATAGTAAATCTCAAAATTAATAAAAATAAGAGCTAAGAAAGAATACAATATAGAGAAAAGACATTTGAACTCCATACAGAAGATCAGAAGATGCTGCTGAAATTTACAAAGATAATGACATATCCAAAACCTGATGCTATACTAATCCATTTAATTTAAATACATTACATATAAATGTATGTATATAAATGTATGGATGAATGTATATGTACATATATATTATATATATGGAAAGAGAGAGGGAGAGAGAGAGAGATTTCTATTTGACAAGCCTTCAATGAGGCATTAACAATAGAGAAATAAACATGACTATTATGAATATTTCTGCTCTTACAAAGCTCATGATTCACTGGACACATAAATAAATTAAACCGCTAAGCACAGTCCAAAGAATAATCCTGCTGTAAACCTTCGCCAACAATCATAACTATTCTATAGATCAGATATTTATTGTACGTTATTTACATAAACTCAACATTAAAATTAATTATAAAAGCGGTAAATGTTAAATCCAGCTTTGAAGAAGGAAGAGACAGGCTTTGATCGGTGCACTTGGGGTAGGCAAATCAGGAAAAATCTACCACTTGAGACATTAGAGGAGCAAGAGCTTTGAGTTCTGTGCAAAAGGTAAATATTTAAAAATTATTTCTTGAGTTGAACACACAATAAAAGGTTTAGGTAGAAGAAAAAACAAACTCACGTCAAGAAAGGACCTCTTGCTTAATGTTGCTCAAATCTCTGTTCTTATTTTCTGAATAATTATTGATATATTTGATAGTAAAATATATAGAAGGAATATAAATTTTAGAATTAATTTAGTAAATAGGACCTTGGCAAGGTAGCTCTCTCTCTCCCTCCCTGATGTGAAAAATAGACACACAATTCTAAATTAGGAGATAGCTTTGAGAATTAAGTGAGGTAAAATACAGAAAGGGCCTAGCTTCATACTTGATACCTACCATACACAAAACAAATATTAGTTCATTTATTTTTCTCAGTGTTAGTTCCCTGAGCACTTCGGTACAGGAAATTCTAAGTCTGATTTTACTAACATATCATAAAGCGCTAGAACATAATATTTGAAGACATAACTTTTATGCTTAAGATTCACACTACTCTAATAAAAGAAAATTCTCCAAGTTGTGATTTTATAAATCTGCTTTGCAGCCGTCCCCAGAGAAATTAAATAAAGCAAGTCCCACGTGGTTTCATCACAGTCAAATGTAAATTTCCTCTTGGACCAGGAGAACACGCTAGTGATTGTGTCGTATTTAAGCACACTCTGCACATTGCTGGTAGAAGAGAGTTCTATTTCTAAAATTAGCTGCCAGGTAGAAACTCAAGCTCCTCATTAACTTTTTTTAAGAATTCTGCTCCTTTTGGGCACTGCGCCAGCTTCTGCCTCCTGTTGCCCCTCATGGTCCAGCCTGATAATAGCCACTTGATAAAGAGCAATTATGCACATCTCCTCAATTCAGCACAAGGGAAAGGCAAGGGAAGGGAGGTTTCTGCATATCTGCGCTCCTGTCTCCTGACTTGCTCTGGCCACCCTAGTCTCAAAGTGGGACCGATGGGGCTTTCTCACTCCCTTCGTGGAGCCAAGCAGTTCCCCTCCTTTCTGAAGCAGTCAGCAGCTTGTCCCCCTCCCCATCCCACAGCTCCACACTCCTACTTTGTCCCAGGAGGCGAGAGAGGTCGGGGAGTTCTACACCAAGGTCGCCTTCACTGGGCCCCACGTGCATAGACATGAAAAGTCTGAAGATGCACGATCAGGTTCGGCCTTCACCTCCTCCCCAGAAGGAGCACAGTGCTTCTTCTGCAGATGGGCAGGATTTTAATGAGACATCTGCTGTCACCATTCACACCCTTAAGCACAGGTGTTTGACCTCTGCAAAAATGGGGGTGTCCTGCCCTAGTGCACAGCATATTACCACCATAGCAATGAGTTAGACATTAGAATTTCAGAAGCAGGGTCTTCAAAATAGGAGAGGATAATTTATGGGCAGGAACTCCAAGATAATGAAATAATTCAGATATGCTTTGGTTTTACTGGCACTCATAAATATCGTCTGCAATGTTCCTCAGGCAAGAAGAAAACCCCAAAACATGGAGCTAAATCTAAAATAAATCTTATTTCATTAAAGAACATTCAATCCAATTTCAACAAACATTTATTAAACAAAACATTATTGACCTCTATCGTACAATTTTTTCCATTCAGTTTGTTCATTACTAATATATTCCCTGATTTAATGCTTCTTTTTGTCATACAATTTAGGCGTTCATACTATTAAACTCCGCTTAATTTGCCCTCTTTCCCACTTGAAATTAAAATGCTGCTATGAATTTAGTGTTTCTTCACAATGAATTTGAACCTGGAGAAGAAAAGATCTTTCTTCTTACGCAGTAACAGATTTTGCTTTATCAACTGTGCAGGCAGCTGCAGGCTTTGCTAAAAGGTAATATATTTTGTAAATAGAAGTCCTTCTCTGAAAGCTGTATTTCCCAAATTCCTGAACTCTTTTCCAGCCTATTGTTCTCACAAGTTGACTCAGTAGAAGACTTACTAAAGTTCACTCCTTTCATTCACTCCTCATCCATTCATTCAGTCACTCCTTCCTTCATTCAAGCAAAACTGATTACTGACCAGAGGGCAGGCCCTTAGCTAGGAGCTGAGAATCGGGGAGATCCAATCAAGACAAGTCTGACTCTAATGAAGCTGACAGTGTGTGGTTCCACTTTGTCCACAGGGAGACTTCAGGGGCTTCCAGACAACGCTGACAGCCTGACAGGGAGACTAGTGCACACACACCATGAGGCCACAGTAGTTCAAGTAGGAGTTTCCACCCCCACCCTGGGAACTTGGGGACGTTATTTTACCCTCTGATCCTTACTTAGCTCCTCGATAACTGTAGAACTTCGTAGGGTTAATGGAAGGAGAAATGAAACAACTCAAGTAGAGCACACGACACCAAGCACGTTAAGTGCTCAATAAATGTTAGCTACTATTATTTTGTCTAAATTTTTTTTCAGCTGAGGACTTGAATTTTTTTTTAGACCCAGTACAGGGATGACAAACTGCCAGCCTCCAGCCAGCTGCCACTGCTCATAGCAAGCATGCCTGCCATACTTCTTCTATGCTATAGCACTGATTAAAAATAGATTTTCATTCCCCCCAGGACAAAGCTAAATCTGTGCACCTGGGCTTCCCCGTTGCACTAGGTAAGCCCTGTCAGCTCCCTGACAGTATGCTCTTCCCAGATGCTTTAGTCCTCACCCCAGCTCCACCTGAGTCTGCACGACCAGAGGAATTCAGGGTCACTCCCCCTGGAGCAGGGAAGAACCTCGCCCATCAGACAAGAGTTAGGAAATCACTTTCCACAATTGTCATAAACCGATTATATTAGTTCTAAGAAATCAATGGCGATTTCTTAAACACCTCCAAAGAATTATAAAAGAGGCTGCCTGGTATCAAAGTTTTGCCCAAGACAAACTCTTGGGGCGGGGAGGGGTGGGATGGGGTGGGGTGGGGTGGAGGGCACTGTTGGCTCAGACAGGGGAACTTCCAGCCCTGCCCCAATCGGACACGGGGTCCTTTATTCTAAAACTAGAATGTTTTCAGCATTTCCAGGCATTGGATGCCCTGCGCTGTATCTCTCTCCCATGAACTGTGCGTGTTTATCTTACCTTCCAGAGACGATTTAGAAATCTTCACGTGTCAAGGTTTTGTGAGACTCAGCCTAACAGTTAGTGGTTGGGGAAAAAATATCTCTACGGTTCATTAGGAGCCGAATATTCCAAACTCTCAAACTGGATTCCAAATGCCCTGAGAAGGAATCGAGTCTTTTTCAACTTTCAACCCCACGGAAACGTGCATGTCACCTGGGAATATACAGTCATGAATGGATAAACAAGAGAACGCACGGCAAATCCATGTTCCACTAGTAGAACCCTGGCGCCTTGGCCGTTCTGGCCTTTGGTTCTCACGGCCCTCCAGGCCCAAACAGAACCGTACGCTGGTTCCCAAGTGCATCCCAACTGCTGCCCACAGGCGCTCTGAACTGGGGGCTTGGGAGCTGGCAGGGAAGCAAGAGGCGGCATCTGCGTGGGGTCACAGCTACTTCATCACAGGACGTACGCGGAATGAGGAGGAGGGCTGGACCTTCAGGCCCAGAAAGGCACACCCACACTCTTCCCTTCTTCCCCACCCCCCGCCCCTCCCCGCACCTCCCCTTCTCCTGCCAAGCCCCACCCCTTCCCCACGCCCCTCCCCTTCTACCACCAAGTCCCTCCCCTTCCCCACGCCCCTTCTCCCACCAAGCCCCACCCCTTCCCCACGCCCTTCCCCTTTTCCCTCCAAGCTCCTTCCTTCTTTCCTCAGGCCCTTGAATGTGAATCAGTTTCCTTCCCAGCCTCATAAAGAACCATAAATATGGGTATTCTCCAAAATTCCACCCCCTCCCTCTCCTTTTCTTCTTCCTTTCTCACAAATCCCACCCATTCCCATATTAAAGCCCCACGTTAATGTCATGGTGAACAGCACCGGTTCTGGTGCCAGACTGCTCTACCACATTTCAACTGTAGAACCAGAAGCAAGTTATTTAAAAATCTCTGCCTCAGTGTTTCAATCTTTAAAATAGGGTTAGTAATAGTACCTCTTTATATGGGGCCATTGTGTGGATTAAATCAGTTGATACAGGCACAGTGCTAAGAAACACGCCAGTGTAAATATTAGCCATTTTTTAAAAAGTATTGCTATTGTTGTTTTTGCATGCAGATGACTCTCAAATCTTAACCTACACTAAGAAATCTCACAGTCTTCTCAATGTCCAAACGTCTAAATTTGCATCCATTGAATTTGCATATCTCAAACCCGCTATTTTATGTATAGTCGCCCACACAATGAGGGAGCCCTCAGTCACCCAGCTCCCTGGGGCAGAGCCCAAAGGCTGCCTTCTACTCCGAGCTCTCCTTCCCTCCACTTCCTACTGAGGATAAGTACCGACTTCCTTGATCTCTTCCTCAGACCCTTCGCCACCACGGCCCCTCGGGGGCATGACCACCAGCACTGGGAGTCTTCCTTCTGCACATGTCCGCTTCTGCCAGCCCCTCCCTGCCTCCAAGAGCAAACGTGACCTGCTAAGCACTGATTCATCACGTTCATCTCAAAGTGTTACTTGTGTCTTTGGGAGGGCAGATGGGGCGGATGCGATTGGGGGATCAAAGCTCTTGAGGATTCTTAAGCTGAGAGGAAGGCACACAGGCGTTTGCTGTATTCATTGTCATTAAATTATATATATTTATGTATACACTTTCTACATATTCTTTTGTATCTAAGCTTCATTTACTTTAAAAATCAGCAAAAGTTTAAAAAAACTCTAACTGGGTACAATGCCTGAAGGAAAGGCCTCAACATGGCTCGTGAGGCTTTCGGCAATCTGATTCAAATAACTCCCCAGTCACGACCTCTGTTCCTCATGTAGAGACGACCCGCCTTCTTGCTTTCATCAACTGCCATGCAAAGGGAAAGGGGGTCTGAGGGGCGGGGGAGCAGAATCCGGGAGATGGGTAGATCCCTCCCACCATGCCAGGAGGAGGCGCCCTGATGCCACCTGCTCCCCTGTCCCTCCAGCACACCACAGTGTCACAGAAATCAGCAGTTCTCCTGTTGCACGGAAGCAGGCCACTTGCCCCCACCCCAGGGGTGAGCGTGGTCCTTCCTTACAGGGCCCGGCGGCGCAGGCAGAAACCACGCCCCCAGAAACCACGCCCCCACAGAAGTCTGCTTCAAAGCTGCCACCGTTCTGGTCCCCCATCCGTTCTTCAGATGAACTTCTGGGGCTGCTCCCAGGCTGCTGTCTCCTCCCCTCACTGCTGTGGTGTGTGTACGTGTGTGAATGAGTGTGTGTGCACATGCGTGTGTGGGTTTGTGTGTGTGTGTGTGTGTGAGTGAGATCTCCTCTCCCTTTGGCTGGGCTGCAAAGCTCTCTTGGTCCCCTGGTCCTTGTGACTTTAGCACACCCTGGGAGTTTCACGTCCTGCCTCAAACATCGCATCACAGATGGTCTTCCTAACGCCATGAACTCCTTTCAGGAATTCTGGTGAATACCATGTTCTTCGTCTTGTTAGAATCGCTTACCTCCCTCTAAACCTTTTGGGCTAGTTACAACTTTCCGCTCCTGGGATATCAGCGGGACATCAGCATGTCGTCATGGGACCAGGGGAGGTGACTTCTTTTACAGTGGCCCCCACCTCACAATGTTTCCACATGAATACTGGGATCTTCCCAGTCTCCCAGCTTCCCCATATATTGTTGGCTCTGTCTGAAATATCTCTCTTCCTTCTTATCACCTGGTTAATATCTATTCATTCTACCATCTTCCTTCTGTTTGTTGTCAGCCCTTCCCTAGAATGCCTCTTGAGAAATCTTTACCACTCTCTGGTCCACCAGATACAGATGCCCAGGTTGTATACTGCACGACGCCAGTGGGTACCATTCCCATAGCCATTCACATTGGAATCTTTCTGAATGCTGCCCCCTGGGGTTGTGCCAGGTACAGGCTACATGACCTCATGCTCTTCCTTTTGTTCTTCCGCAGCAAATCCATTCCTCTTTTTGCATAATTTCTTCTTTCCTGCATGCTTTTCCTTTACTGAGGTCTGTGCTTCTAAGGAGCAGGGAGCATGTTTTCTTTGAGTCTATCCAACGCTTGGCACAGTACCATGCACACGTGGTTCTCTGTAAATAAATAAATAAGCTAATTGATCAGTGAGTTCTAAATGGATCGTAAATTCTCCGCTTGCTCCTCAACCACAGTGGTCACTTCATGAAGATTTTTGATCAATTGTTCTCCATACTTTAATGGGAGAGGCCGCTCAAATGAAAACCCAGGGTCAGAGTGTGTGTAATAAAACTGAGTAGACCCTAATGAAGACAATCCCCTAACCACCATGCCTGATTCCGATCAGACGCGAGGTGAGGTTCTCTACTCACCTGCACAAGTAGAGGGTGAGAAACGCCAGGTAAAGCAGGCAGGTCAACAAACTGCCAAGATTTCTCGTGCTTGGGGCGGAGGCGGGGGCATGTTCGCGCTACCGCGCTTCGCCCTGGAAAAGGTCAAAGGAGTCTCGGCGGAGGCATTCCAACGGGAATGCACTGCCTTTTATTTGCAAAGAGGAAGCTGCCGACTGCAGCTCCGGCCCGAGGGCGGGTCTGGGCTCTCGGAGGAGCGCGCTGCGGGGACGCTTCTGAGCCCCATCTCCAGCGCAGGGGACGGCGGCTAGGAATTAGCAAATGGCTGACCCACGGGGAGAGGTGCTTAGTAGAAAAAAGCATTACCCTTAAATATGATTAGTCTATTTTCAATAGATTTCGAGTTGACGAAATGAAGATCAAGCAGGTCTCCGCTCGACTGCTCCAAATCACAATTCCTGGCGCGTGGAGGCCGGGCGCGCTGAGCGTTGCGCCCCCACGAAATTCACAGCGCCCGCGCCGGCCTGCGCTCTGGGGTCGTTCTGCCTTGTTCTCTGCGTATTGTTTCGATTCAGATTATTTCTGGAAACAAGATAATTGTCTCCTGGCTACACAATTCCCCAGAATTCTCCCCAGGCCCTGCTGCCGGGAGGGCTGGGGCAGCAGGAATGCTATTAGCAGCTCTAGACACGAACCCCCTCCCCTGGGTCTCTCTGACTCCCGGGAATACAGAACAGTTTTTCAGTGCCCACCCCGGAGAATTCTCTTCTGTTTTAGGGAGAGACGGGAAAACAACTTTAGCATGTTTACAACAGTCAAAAACAGGGAGGTGGATGAAAAGAATTCTGTTAAAGGAAAAATAAACAGGATCCTGAAGCATCTATTTGTAGAGAGTCTTCGCTAACAAGCTAAAAGCCAGGGGTTTAAGATCACTCGTGTAAATTCCTCCTGGAATGTCTTCCCTGATTGAGGATGCGTGAGGGTTATTGAGTTTTGAATTAGATGCACTTTAATAAAACGGTAGAATGTTCTTATCTGATTGCACCTGTATTGACTGTGTTAAAGCCGTCTCTCCTTGGATCAGGGGCAATGATTTTACATACACTTATGAGGGACTCAGACTGATACTAGTTTTCGGATTCTTGTAGGCCATCCAATTTGTTACATTTCAGTAATCTAAGGAAAACGAGAGCATGTCTCTCGAAGAATATTGTTTTTACTGGTGTTGTATTTTGCTTAATCTCCCTGACTACATACTCAATTGAGGTATCAAAAAAAAAAAAAAAAAAAGAAAAACTTGCATTTAAATAGCAGACTTTGTTTCAATTGTTCTTAAACTTTAAGAAGTCTTTTGTACAAATAAAAAGACTCATAGTTACATATCACATAGAGAAACCAGGTACATATCTAAATAAAATGGAATGCACATTTCACAATTAAAATGCAAATATGCATTCAGTTGGTATACGTTCAACAGTATACTTCAAATTACTTGTTGTATTGTTTCTGATGACTTCCAAAAAATCAATATACACAAATAAACTCATGGATGACTTCCTACCCATTAGGACCATAAACCTCGATTCTGCAGGGAAAAACGTTAACTGAGCTGAAGTTTGGAAAGGTTTTAATTGCCATGTGTATGATGTTGCAAACACCATCACATATAATGTAAGTATTAATAAGGTCATCTTTGAAGTTTTTCTTAAATCGTGGAGATGCCCTTTTAACAGGCAAAACCCACACCTCACTCAACATGAGAATTCATTAATTCTTTCATTCAACTATTCTGTTTTGTTTTGTTTTAGACCCTCTGGCACAGTTCTAAGAATTAGGGATGCGACGGTAAACACTTGGGGTCCCTGCCTTTATGGAGCTGAGGCGCTAGTGCAGATGACTGACAGTAATGAGTGAACAAGTAGGAACATACTCATTCAGATGAGATGGAGCAAATGATGCCCAGTGGGACTACAGAAAGGTTGAGCAGTGGGTGGGGATTAACGGATGGTAGGACAGTGGTGGTCCTCTAAGAGGAGGTAAAAGATTAGCAGCAACTTGACTAAAAAGAAGGAGGGGAAAGTGTGAAAATCTGTAAGAGGAGTGTTCTAGGCAGAAAACTCAGCAAGTTCAGGGACGAGATGTGGATATGAGTTTGTTGTCTTAAAAGCTGTATGGCCAGAAAGGAGTGAGCAAGGAGGAGAAGGGAAAAGATGAAATAGAGGGTTGTTTGGGGGCCAGACCCTGAAGAACCAGGAAGGGCATGGTAAGGACCTTTGATTTTATTTAGTGTGATGGGAAGCTAGTTACTAATTTAAATAGGGGAAGAACATTCTGATTTGTAAATTAAAATATCACATTGGCTGCTGCTTGGAGGCTGGATTGGTGGGAGGCATGGATAGAAGCAGTGATGCAAATACAACGATGTGTTGACCATGGCTAGTACCTCCCCAAATCGCTTCTCCTTTCTTACACAGCGAAGGAATTCAGCACTTCTCCTGGACCATCCTGTGACTACCTGGGAAGCTATATTTACTTACTGTCACTCAGGAAGGAGTTACTGGTGGGGCATAATCAGAAGTCGGGGAGGGAGTCAGACACACGGCATGAGTCCCGTTGGCTTTTCCTCGTTCCTCCTGGCTGTGGTCAAGTGTGTGAGCATCATGGCTGGCCCATGATGCAGGCATCCTTGACCATTGGGTGACTCTCAGTTAGCAGAACGAGAAAGCAGAAGGATGCCCTACCTCTGGAATTCTGTGTGAGAGAACACAGGCATACCTCCCTTTATTGGTCATTGCTTTATTGGGCTTAGAACACGTTGCATTTTTTTGTTTTTTACAGATTGAAGGTTTGTGGCAGCTCTGCATTGGGCAAGATTATTGGTGACATTTTCCCAACAGCTTTTGCTCACTTCATGTCTCCATCTCCTACTTTGGTAACCTTTGCAATATTTCAAACTTTTTCATGATTATTATTTGATGTGGTGATCTGTGATCAGTAATCTTTGATGTTACTGTTGTCATTGTTTTGGCATTTTTTTTAGCAATAGAGTATTTTTTAAGGTATTAAATACTTTTTTAAAGTATTTAAGGTATACACATTTTAGACATAATGTTATTGTATACGAAATAGATGACAATAGAGTGTCAACAGAACTTCTGTATGCACTGGGAAGCCAGAACATTTGTGTGACTTGCTCTATTGCCATACTCGCTTCTTGCGGTGGTTTGGAACAGAAACCGCACTGTGTTTGAGGAATGCCTGTAAACTTCTGTTTTGTTTAAGCCACTGATATTTTGGGGTTTAGGTTAGGCAAATCTAATTCCAACTAGCTCAGTAGGTACCAAAGGCTTAACAATGCAGAAAGGTGTTTAGATTGAGTATAGTACAGAGAGTGGGAATTATTGGAAATCAAAGTATATTTTGAAAGTAGAATCATGAGTGTTTCCTGATCTGAATGAATGGATGAATCTGGATGACAAGAGAAAGAGAGGAACCAAGGATGGCCCCCAGGACTTTTGCCTGAGTAACTGGTTGGATTGGAAACGTGGATTATAAAACAAGCTGAAAACAAGCTCTTAATGTTTAATCACAAGGGGGCAGATTTGTGATGAAAACATGAACAGCTTCCCCATAAATTACTTCTGTTTTTCAGTGGAAAGAAGTAAGGTCTTCAGCTGAGAGTGAGAATGACAGAGCTGCTGAACCCCTGAGGAGGGAGAAAAGGGTGAGGGTTGGACGTCTGAGAGAGGAGGTGAGTGAACTGAGCTGAGAGATGTGTTAGCCTTGCTGGCCAGCACTGAAAATTCACTTCATGTTTGTGATAAGAAGTTTAAAGCAAGACAATCTTCCTGCCACCAGCAGCATTATTAGATAATCTTTCCTAGAAATTTAACAAATTGGATAGTCACATCCAACAGGTCAAGTGTGGACATGGAGTTAACGGAGTTGGTTTTAACCAAAAAGATGGTTTTTCTCAGAGAGCACAATAGAAGGACAGAGGGGCAAGAGCCCTGAAGAAGTATCAGGGGAGTCACCATAGTAACGGACCATGAAATTTCAGCTGGGGGAGCAGGGAGTGGGAGGCTCGGGGTGGGGGGGGGTGGACATCCACAAGGGGTAGAACAAATGACTGGAGGTCTCAGTGTAGATGAAGTCATATTGGTGTGAAAGCATCAGAGGTAAGTGAGTTGGAAAAACGACAGATTGGGTGAGAGAACGCTTTAATCAAAGAATCGGTAGGGAGTGTGGTATTGGAAATATTAAGTACAAGGAAATGGCCGTGAAAATGGAAGGCAGAAGTGGGGGAGGGAAGTTGATATTGGAGGTGAGCGAATTAGGGAACCACAAGGCAGGGTGTTTGATGACCCTTCTCCTGGGTGTGCAAGTCCGGGCCAGACTGTCCACGCACTGGTGGGGGAGAGTGACATGGGTGCAGACGCTGGCACTGCCTGGAAGAATGGCAGGGGACTTTAACTGGGAAGGGGAGCACTTGGGGCAATCTGATTGCGTGTGTTTTAAACATGCTGGTGGGGTCACTGCTTGGCCTACTTTGTTTACTCTATGGAAGAGAAGCAGACAGTGGTCTGGAAAACAGGCAGGACCCCACCCCATGCCCAGGCCCTGTGGAGTGCATCACGTGGAAGGCAGCCATCACTCAGAGGCCCACAGTGGAGACCATGTTTCAGGAGGTAGCTGGGTCTGTGCTAGAGCAGAAAGGCGATGCCTTGATAACCAGATTCCACACAAAACAAATTTTGACAATGATGTGGTAAAAAGAGAAAGAAAGAAAAGAAAACTCTGAATACCTGTGTAGACCAACCCGTGTAGACACTCTGCAGACTGGGGCACACGGGAAGCATCTTTAGTTTGGAGGCTGGGATTGGGACATGTGGGAAGAAGTGAGCTTTCCTGTCAAAGCCCCATGAGTAGGCAGGGCTGACTGTCAAAGCCCCGAGACCATTCATTCCCCATTTCCTCTTGGAGGATGTACTTGAAAGTCAGAATCAGACGAGCGTGGTCAGGTCTCTGTTTCACTGTCCCCAAACCTTCCCTGGGCTTGAAGAATAGTCAGGGGATTGTCACACAGGTGCATGGTAGCATTTTCTTTTAGGAAATATCCAGAGACCCAAAGTGGTGCGCCTTTCAGCTTGAATTCCTGAAGTGTGGGGCTAGCTGTGGTCAGATGCTCTTTCCAGACCTAAGGATCCATAACTTCAAGCTATTATTGAGGTTTAAGACATACAAATGAGTTTTTAGAAAGAGAAATTCTAAGACCCCAAAATGTTGATACCATCCCTTCCTGTGCTGTGTGCACAAACACACACACACACACACACACACACACACAGACTTACACACACACATTCCACCTCTGCCTAATGTATAGATAGCATTCAAACCTCATCAAGTTTCCTCTTTCAAGTCCTCTTGGTAGCCTCCATGCAAATTCTTATTGAGTTCTTACAAGATTATGTAATTTGTCTCTGTTCTTGTCTTCTTACTTGAAGACAGAAGCTGTTTTTTTAAATCACTGTGTTTTCAGAACTCAGCAAGTGGTAGGTGCTTGAGAAACATTTATTGGATAAAAAAGAATGAATAAGCAAGTGCCCTGAAACGCATCACAAAGTAGGAGACACCGTTTTGCTTTCATGATTCCAGACACATTCGAGAAGTCCAGTTTCCCCTGATTCTGGGGCCAGCAAATTTGTCTTCTCCTTTGCCATGAAAGCCAAGCCACATGGTGGAGGGTGTGAGAACGTCTGCAGTAGAGTTCCTGGTTGTGACATTTTCAACACTGGGCTGTCCCTTCCCAAGCTAGGGAGGTCCATCTATGTACTGAATGAGCCCTGATGTAATGCCAGACACTAACAGAGTTCAAACACCATTAACTAGTTTATGGTCTCTATCCTATGCATGCCTCAAAGAGTCAAAGGCTGAAAATATGTGTATTTTAATGAATCCACTTATACGTTTCAAGTATGTTCTTGAATAGTTTCTTCCAAAACCAAAGAAAAGAGCACCTAAATGTATCAATGAAGCAAAACAGCACAGAAGTACCACCAATGGTCAGAGCCCTAATGATCACACTGTAATTGCCTCTCACAAATGCAGCTCTCGTCTCTGTCACCTTATACTGAACATAGGCAAACAAGCGCATTGTGTGCGCGGAAGGCAAAGTCCACACCCGTGAATGGCACTACAGCAGGAGGAGACTTGATCATAGGTAACAACTCAGTCTGTTGTCATAAGGCACTTTTTTCCCCAATGCTCATATCCCTGAAATCAGGGAAGAAGTTGAGGATACAATCTGAGCAATTCACAACGGACCAAGGGAAAACTAATTGCACGTGAACAAGACCAAAGAAGGAGTTTCATCTCACAATGCCATTGCCACCCTAAGGAGACAGCAGAGAGTCCAGCGGTATCTGGGTAGGCTCACGTCACGCTCCAAAGCCTCCCGCAGACAGCAGCAAAAATCTCGCAGTCAAGAACCTACCGAGGAGAGGCAGAAACTGACTGGTGCGATTCTTGTGCCACTGTACCTTTGGGAGCTAACTTGGAAGGAGTGTGCAGAACAGCCAAGATTCAGTGCTGGCTTAGCATTTGCAGACAGGGGTCCTGGGAGCCATCAAGACCACCTCCATGACTAGTCCTGCCTCAGCCAGGGACCCAAGGCCAGCAGAGCCTGCCAGCAGAAAAGCAGGACTGACTACCTGTTTGCAAGATCTGGCAGTAATGTGAACACACAGCAGTGTTTTCAGGGAAGTGGGAAAAGAAGGAAGAGAGACTCGTTTGTCCGGCGAATGATGGAGTCCTTTGGTCCTGAATAGTCGCTGTTGGCTGTGAATATTACTATTGACAGTCAGGCTGAGGAAATCCAAGATCCTTCTTGCATCTAAATTTTGAGTCCTGAGATCAGACACAAAAACTGGTTTGGAAACCACTAGTGATCCTTGCCAAAATAGCTTCTTGGTTCACAGTAAAATGAGAAGAATAATGACAGTGTGGAGAGCTTTCTGCAAAGCTAAATATAGTTATAGGTATAGTCTTGATTTTCCTAATTGAACACCCCTCCCTTTTTTAGGATGTTAAAATGCCTTTTCTCTTGTGTGATTGTAATGTCTTGTATGAGGCAAGGGTCGTATCTATTTGGCTTAATTTGCATCCTGATTGGCACAATGAGAGGTGGGTAAACCTGCCAGACCTCCACTGCCTTTGGAGGTTTTTATTGGCTGGAAACCCCTCCCCAAGAGGAGCAGAAGCAGCTGTTCCAGAGGGCAGTCTTGACTCTCGCATTAAAAACTTGCAGCAGAAATTCTTACAGCAGCCAAACAAAACCCAAGGGCCTGGAGAGAGGTTCCGTCGCACACCTTGCTCTGCTGTGTTAGTGAGCATGTGTCCTGGACCCTCTGTCTTACCTCCTCCCACCCTGAAGACACTTCATAAATTGGCAGAACTCAAAAGTCTTCTCAAAACGGGCCACAGGATATCCCACAAGCTCTGTTATCTGCATCCCTCGTGAGGATGAAACCCTAAAGGTCGGGGGCAGGTCTGTTCCATCTCTCCTTCCCAGAACATAAGGCATCCCAAGACACAGTTCTAAGGACACAGAACACGGAAGATACAGTCGGCTCGTTACTCACACAAGCAGGGCGTTATGAGTGATTCTTGGTTAATGTTGTCTCAGAAAATGGTCTGCTAAAGACTCCCTCTCTCTGGAAGTCTCTTTTCAGCATCCTTTCTCTTCAGTCTTTGCCCTTATCCACCCCAGTACTTTATTTTTTCTTGATTTTTTTGTAACCCTCTTGACCTAAGGCACCGTATTTCTCCAACTGGAATCACTTATGGTAGAGAAGCTTACAGAGAGACCATAGGAAGCAGTAGAGAGAACGTTGATCTGGTCCTAACAATAGTCCTTTGAAACTAGACCCTTTGGAGGCCTTGCTTTCTGTCGAAATTACGTGTAATTTCTTTTCCAGCTCTAAACATCTAAGCTAGGATGGTTCAGCGGTCAGTGTGTTTTGTTTCATCTTAATCACAAGACTTCTCCCAGAATCCAGCCCCTGAGCGCCCCAACTCCTCTTTGCTTGTACGAGGACATGTCTGGCTGGAATCTCCTTCATCCACTTTTTCAGTCATCTGTTCATTCATTCAGTCAATCATTTCTTACTTATCAAATACAACTGAATAATTACCACCTACTTTTCTCCACACGTGCGAATGGAAAAGCAGTGACTGCCTTCCTGGCACACAAGGCTGGCTTTCTCTTCTCTTCTGTAAAGGCTTCATTTGCCTGCCCAGGTAAAGCTTTCCCACTTGGTGTTTCCTTTGAAATTCTGCTGTGAAATTTGTGATACTGTGTTACTTTTCATTGTTTACACACCTCCCTCCCTGACTACAACGTGAGCTCCTTAAAGTTGGTAACTTGGTCTTTCCCATTTCAAATGCCTAGAACAGTGTGGTACGTAGCAACATCAATGATTCCTTGCAAAGAGCTTTCTAAACGCCGGGCACTGTTTTAGTCAGTTTACATATATTAAGTCATTTAATCCCGGTAATCACCCTATCGATGATTTATTGCTATCATCCACACCATACAGATAAGAAACTGAGGCTCCAAGAGTTGAAGTGATTTGGCCAAGTTCACACAGCTGATGAGAAACAGAGCTGGGATTCAAGTCCAGCAGACTGGTTCCTAATTCCATGGAATAAATATTACACTCTATGACCTCACCATTTATTGAATAAATTGAGGAAGTGATTACACCCATTGGCTTTACAAGAATGTGGGATGACATAAAATGCAATCATTATATCCAATATGTAATATATCCCCCAAAACAGCAATTTTGTAATGATCTTCAGATTTGAAGATCCTATTTTTATGCACAATTTTAAAAGCTTATATCTCTATTTACTTTATAATATCCCATAGTATATTAATTATAGAACTCTTTGGGAGCAGTCCATGATAAACTCCTCCACTGAACTGAACATATTTCTTATCTCATGAGCCCTGTTCTAATTCTCCTTCTAAATCAGTCTGCTAAGTTTAACTTGTAAATACATTTACTTGAATAGTTCAGGTTTTAGTCAGAGAAAAATAAATTGCAATTAGGTTGAAAATTCATGATTTTGGAAATGGGAAATAAATCTCAAGGTGTCGCCTTGATTGAAAATATTTCAACTAATAAATGGACAAATTAAAAAATGTGCTTTCAACCTGTATTATTTGCTGACTATTGACTCAATAAATGCTGAACCGTGGGCTGTTCACAGATCAGTTTGCCAGTTCAATGTGCAAACTCCTCTGAGCCTTCCTCAAGCTGGACTCAGTCCTCAGTTAATTTCATTACAGCTTGAAAAGACAAGATAAAAAGGAAGATGAATGATATTTGAAATTAGTATTTCCCCCTTCAGGGCCAATCTACAAATCAGATATTATCAATTTTTTATCCCATTCCCAAATCAAATAATTTCAGAGACTCTGTACTGGCTGAGTTTGAAACCGAAATCCCCAGTGAGCGGAGACACAGCTGTGGTTTACTCTGCTCCGTCCTCAACTTAGGAGCAGAGCCATTAATTTGGACTTCGGTTCCAGGCTGGCTCCTAGTGAGGGGGTCGGCGGGGGTGGGAGCTTGGCAACCTCCTGCAGGCCCGGAGGAGTTAGGTCTAAATACATCAGCCCTTCTTTTTAAAAGATACAATAGGAACTTGTGAAGATTCCTTTTTCATCGGTCATTTCATTTTCGTCTCTTTAAAGACATTCTTTGGTAATGTGGTCCTCTTAGCATCTTAAATATCTCGCAGGGAGCTACAAAGACGCCATTCAGGGCTTCGCGGGAGCGGAGCTTGGTAGTGTCACCAACACAGGAACTGGGAAGCTACTGCGTGTTCCCAGGGAGGGGCTCCCAGCCAGAGAGCTGGCAGAGGGCAGCCGCCACTCTGGAGAGGAGATGGCATGAATGCATTTCAGACAAAGGGCCGAGGGAGGCCGGACCCATTTTCCACTGAGGATAAAAGCCTGCCGTCAACAAAACCACCTCTTCTGCTCTCTTCCCTTCGTCCCTTCTCCAAGCTTCCCGGACGCATTATTGAATAAGCCACCCATTGTAAGCTGTAGAAATTGTGTAAAACACAGAAATGTGACTTTATTGGGGAACAGGAGGCGTGACTTGGCAGGTCACCCATCATAGTTGCTGCTTTTATTGGCAAAGTAGCCTCGGGGCAAATACGCATTCAGTCCAGTGAAAAACTGAGTTTTATTTTTAGATGACACATCCATGAGACCCCAAATATTGCCCAAATATTGTAGTATTCAACAACACTAGTATTGCAATGGTATTGTGTAAACATGCCTCCCCTCCCCAAACAAACGAACAACCAATCAGGAACGCTGAATGAGCTGTCATGATCAAAAAATCAAGAGTTAAAAAAATAATTGACTTAATCTACATCATCAATAAATGGACCCAGAAGTTCTCAGTGATAAATAAACCACTGTGGTATCTAAATCATGCACCCAGAGAATAGTGTAACAAAATCTGTCTCCCCCAAGTCTAAGATAAAGATGTTGGGAGCCTGAATTCCCCTTGGTGTCGCATCATTGTGATCATACACTACATATTGTTCCCAGTTAATAACACTGGTTTAAAGCACAGTAACTAACACTGGGGCCATTCAATTACGTTTATTCAATAACGAAGAACCCCTAACATCTTTTCTACAGGATAAAAGCAAATTGTAGAAAACTTGTTCTCTAATGGCAATATTCAACAAAAGGCCACTTCTTTTGAAAGTCCAATTTAATTATAGTCTTTGAAAAGCAGTAGGCATTTTGGTATTTCACTTAAATCCAATAATCGTGGCAGAGTATTTGACTTATGAACAACATTAGTAAAGCCTAGAAAACTGGTATTAAAATCCACAAATTCCCATTTGCTCATTTAAAACAAAGTTCTTGATAAGCAGGATGGTGTTTTTCCTCTCCCCCAGCTAACATGGCCCACACGCCTTTCTAAGCATGCACTTGAGTTTGCAGCTTTTATAAAATCTTTCCCCAGGCCATTTCAAAGCAGGAGATGCCCTGCAAAGGTGTCTGCACCTTTCCCTGAAGACCATCTGTTGAACTTGATTGGGATCACGGTTCACCATTATCCCTCCCAGAGATGATGGAGCATTTGTTCTGTGCAGCTCGCTCATGGAGTCCTAAAACTGCCTACTGAGATGGCTTTCAGTATTCTCACCTCTACAAGGTACTCTCACCACCTCCAGTCAAGTGTCCCCCACCTGCGGGGTACCAACTCTCCACGGTGTGTTATGCGATGTGACAGGATCAGCAGGAACACTCCTGTTTTCCTCCTCTTACTCTGTGTGACCTCAAGAAAGAGCATCAGTCTCTCTGACTTTCAGTTTCTCATCTTTAAAATGGGGGCAACATCACCCACTACTCACATTACAGGATCATTTTGAGGTTTAAAGAAGATCATGCTTGTCAAGCGCTTAACAGAGCACCTTGTACAGAAAAAATGTTAGAGTTGCTGTTATCTGAAGACTTAGGAGACAAAGATAAAAAGCCAGGAAAGAGCTAGGAAAGTCAACAAGAAGCGGGGAAATGATGTGTGAGCCCAAAGATGGAAATAGACAAAAACGTGATCACAAAAAGACTTGTCGCCAACTAGTTGTTCTGCTTTCGTGGGGCTCCTCTTCCTCGTTACTGCTGCAGTTCATGTCCCCTGGCTGTGCCTTCAGTCCATTTGGAACAACATGGAGTATAAATAAACAATGAAATGCCAGCTATCGAGAAGGCAGGTCTGCAATCCCGGGAGAAGCGTCGCCTGTAGGTTTGCAGTCCTGCTAGGTATGTTCTGCAGGCTTTTTCGTAATTGTGACAGGAAGCGGGCAGCCCCAGCTCAAGGTAACTGACCAGAGGTAATGAGTGCAGGGCTGAGCATAGCACAAAGAGAACTGTGGGGACCCGCCCCTGCCCTGAAAGTACTTACAATTCAAGAAGGACAATGGCGGCAAAGAGAGGCAGCCAATGGAAGACAGACGGTTCTGAGCCAGCGTGCAGCTGAGGAGGAACGTGTGTGCTGTGGGAAGTTTCAAAGTCAAAGTACATCAGACCAGGAGAAGGCATAACTGAGTGCATAGCCAAAGGACTGGATATCCAAACTGAGTAAAAGCTGGAGAAAGGGAAGACTTGCGAGCCCTAGAGGATGCTATGAATATGATTGTCAACACTGAGAGTGTTGGGAAAAGGATAAGCTGTGGGTCAAGGTGCAACCTCATATGCTGCAAACAATCCTTCACTCCCTGGGATCTGGGAAGGCCCCCCTGTCAAAGGGACCAAGAGTAAGACTGAGGTGTGGTAGGATTCACTGGTGTTCACCAACCCCACACTCTCCACAGGGCTTGAGCCCAAGTGTGGTGGAAAATCCATCAAGGCAAGCTGGACCCATTTAAAGAACTCCACAAAGAAGAAATGGATCAGAAAACAAAAAGTGTGGAACTTCAATTGCAGTTGAACAAGCCATGTCTGTCTTGTACTTAAACATTCCATTAAAATGCTGATTTTGGAATCATACCCAATAGTGGCCTATTTGGGGCTGATCTCAGAGGATCAATATGTGTAGGAGGTTCTGAACTCTCTCCACAGGTGCTGCAGGTGTTCTGGGGTATCTCTGCATCCCCAGAAGCTTTGCTCTGCAGCACACTCTTCCGTCTGCACAAACCGCCTGGGAGCCAGTCCTCACTCTGGGGCCGCTCCTCTGAGCCCACGTAGGAGGGAGAGCTGGAGTAGCGAACACTGGCTTGTCTGGGAGTTTCCTCTCTTTAGGCAGCAGCAGAGTGGTCATTCTCTTTCTGGGACTCATTGAGCCATTGGGCCTTCTGCCAACTTAGGCTGGAGAAACTTCTCAGGACCTCAGTCATTTTCCACAGGCAGAAATGGGGAGGTGGGTACTCACTGGAAATGATGATGCCAGTAACAACAAGTTTCTCAGCTGAACCTTGGTTCGATGGCAATATCATGTCCATTTGTGAGTTCTCTCATTAGCCAATGTTTCAACGAAGATTTTGGAGGTAATATTAAGAGATAATTAGCTAATAATGTCTAATGGCCCCATGAAAAGACTTCTGTATATAAAGGAAGAATATCTGGTTTTAGGATAAATGCATTATCCCTGTACACAGTCAATTGACCTCACCATGTATCAGCTGTGGAATAGTCTAGAGCTAAGTTCTAGAATTCAGTTGCATAATCTGGCAATCAAGTGAGGACCAAAACATATCTGCTGTGCTGATATGCATGCTAAGTGTTTTCAGAGACATGAGCCAAGAGCTATGAGGTCGTAGGAGAGGGCTAATGAAATTTCTGGAGAAGTCAGGTAGCTCTAGCACCTGAGCAGGATAGGAAAGGATGGCTCGGAGTGAGCCCAGTGAAGATCACCTGATGTGCCCAAGGCTAGCCCAAGACAGGGTAGCTTTCCAGGTTGCTACCTTCCAGCCCTAAGAGCTATGGTAGGGTTTCCATCTGCGTAGGTCTGGCTCACGGCACACCTCTTGGTTATTCATCATCATTTTGGAGGGTTTTGCTTTGAACTTGGGTTCTTGCAATAAAATAATCTTTTACCACCTGATTAATTAGAAACTATTTGACAGTCAGAAGGAGGCTGACATTTGCCTCCACCATGACCAAAATGTAATTAGTGTATATTAATATGGAAGGGGGGTGTAAATTAAATCTGGCTTTTAAGCCTAGAAGTGGCTAGGACACAAGAGCCTTACAGCTGAAAAGCTCTTTCTCCACTGTGCGAAAAAGGGGATTTTCTTTGCAGAAATATTAAGAGAAAATTTTCAGAGCATAAAATGTATGTTCACAGGAAAAGAAGCATAATTGATAGAATCTATGATTTAACTAATGCAAAGGCTTTTTTTTATTTAAAATAAGCTAACTTTCCTTGACTCGCTTCTGACTTTGGTGACACGCCAAAGAGATGGGAATTTCCTCCTAGGAAAAGTTTTAGCTCTTTAGTAAAATAAACCCATCAGGCCATTTCTTTGAGAAGCCAGTTTAATTACAAGGCCACATGCACACGGCCGCCAGAGAGAACAAAGACTCCGTATTTTGAGCAAATGCCCGTTGATCAGCACCCACTCCACACCTTGCCTTCCTCGCAAATGCCTGGGGAAGAAAACTCGCACCACAAAGACAGCAAGCTGCACGAGTGGTCACATGTGGCCCAAGTGCCTATGAAACTTTCTCTCATAATTGGGCTTTTTGGTTACTTTAAATTTATATGTTGTTGGTCCTATGGCAAGTGTCTCCTTCTGCATTGATTTTTTTTTAAGGACCTTTTTATTCTTAACACTGGTTTCAGCATTTCTGAATGCTGATGCTAAACACAGAGGAGTAAAAGATGAGCAGCTGCTCGTGACAGTAGGTCGAGGATTCCTTGCACCCACCCTAACATCTCTGGTCAGCCTGGTTCAGCACCTGGAACAGCTCCCTCCTTACCTGTAGGTCAAGTCTCAGGTGCCCTATGAACGCGTAACTCTACCCATCCTTATTTCCGTAGAGCGATGGCTGATTCTAGCCCCCTTGTCTCCCTCTTCCTCAGCCCACTCCATTTGGGTTTTGCTCAGAGCACATTTTTGTTACCCAGCTCTTCTCTGTTCATACATACCACACAGTCAGATACACCTTGACTCCTGCCCTCAGCCCTGGCCACACTGACCACTCAAGGGCCAAGGCCTGACTCCACAAACTCCTTAGAAGGAGGTCCAGAATCCAGGATGTTAACACACTATGATAATAATGAGTAGAAAGGGAAGATGGGACTACACCCTCACTCTACCGCACAGTTTTTTTACTGTCTGACTCCACAGGAATCAATGCATGTCAAGCACACACTACGCTGTGGGCACTCTCCATTACAGTCATTGTCCTCATTCTCATCACTTACTATGCACCTGCCATTCACGCTCCATGCTAAGCACATTTCAGACCTTTTGCATTTAATTTTAATTAGTTTTTGCTGAGTAGGCATTTTTACCCCCGATGTACAGAGCAGGAAGCAGAGACTCAGACAGGCTACATGATGACCCCATCTAGTTACCAGTCAAGCAGGGGCCGACCCTGGGGAGAAGGGCTTTTCCTCCTGGCCAGGGTCCAACTCTCAACCCAACCTTTGTCTCCAGGACCGCGGTCTGGTAATTACTTATACTCTTTCATCTTCAGTTTTCCTCTGTCTCTGCCACTTCTCCCTCTGCCTGCAAATAGGCTTAATCATACCGGAGTGGGGGGTTTCTCTGGGTCCCGCTACTCCCCTTTTCTTTTTTCTTTCAAGGCCAAACTTCTTTGAAAAGTGTTTAAAAACTCCTGTCCCCAGTTTCTTACCATCTGCCTGCTTTCTCCTCAACACTTTACTGAAATTACTATCTTGGAGATCAGTACTGGCCTCAGTCAGT
Source organism: Camelus bactrianus (assembly GCF_048773025.1). NCBI lineage: Eukaryota > Metazoa > Chordata > Mammalia > Artiodactyla > Camelidae > Camelus > Camelus bactrianus. Next base: position 4,236,608 of record NC_133546.1, read on the forward strand.
TTCTTTGACTTCATTCTCTTTTGCTTCTCTGAGCACATTTGTTCTGGACTCCTCTGCTCCCTCACCCTCCAAGTCCTTTAAAGTTTGCTTTTATTTTTCTTGCATTTAACTGTGTATTTCCTTCCCACAGTCCCTTTGGCATTATTATAGGCTCTTATAATCTTCCACCAGGACTACACTAGCAATTTTTCACTGGACTGTCTACAGTTCCACCCATTTCCTCTAGAAATCCCAACACTGATGATACTACTTTCCCACTCATGTCTTCATCAGCCCTCTTTTCCTTCTCGACACCCAAGTACCACATCCTCATAAAGCTCCCAGTGCTAAACTTAAACTTAGAGCATCTTCCCTTCCTCCCCATCCTAATCCCAGAGCTCAGGCAAGAGAATGCCACAGACAAAACCCAGCTAGAAGTTTTATTGCACAAAATCCCACTTAGAAGCTCCCGCACCTGGTTGGTTGTTCAGTGCTGTTTATTCCACCTAGACTCCTTAAGAATGTAAGGACATGTTTGAAGTCTAGAAAATCTGGAAACATATGGACAGGGTGAGTCACTCATTCATCCAACAAACTGTTCTACCATAACAGAATTAAGGGACACTGCTTGAAATTTTAAAAGGGCAAATTAGATCAAATTAAACACTGCTTTTACCAACTTGATACCCTAAGAACTAGAAATAGTAAAATTTTTTAAAGGATCAAGAAAATTTGCATAAATGCATAATATAAATTTCTAATGGAGGAGCGGGTGGGACAGGCACCTGCACTCTGTGCTGCCCACTTGGCCTGGATGTGTCCCACTCTTCAAGCTCTTTGTTCTGAGTTTCCACTCAGGATTGAGAGCTCAGTGCAAATAGACCACCACTTAATTATACATGGTATTGAAATGTTTAATGTTGCATCACGAATGTTCATTCCATGCCCTTAGCTAGGTTATAAATTCCTTGTGCCTGTGTTCAGGGCCATGTCTTTTTTTCCCCTATATCCCCCACAAGTCCTATTATTGTAACTATCCAAATATTTTTGAATAAATAATTATAATTAATCCTCAAAAATTTGAGATTTATGTTATCTTAGCCAACCATATATTTTATTTTTAAAAGCATGTGGGTATCACTTCCTCGGCAGAACAATGGGGTGCATGGATCATTGATTTGACCAATTCCAGTATTTCTTATGTGTGTGGTGAACTATAACTTATTCTTCTAGAACTGATCCATTTAGAACTATATATGAACACTTCAATCCAACCACATATAGAGACAGATAAAATCATGATTAAAATTTCCTAACACAACCAAGAGAAGTCCCTGGTAATGATTTTTAATACTAAAATTACACAACTATGTGTGATATTAAATCTGAAAATACTATTTTCCTAAAACTTAGCCTAATTCTTTAATAAGAACAAGTATTTACTTATCTGTCAATATTATGCATTTTCTATAACCTAACCTTTCATTTGTATGTACTTGGAAGCCCACATCAGTTATTTTTTCCAAGGATCACCAGAGTTTTGTAAATGCTCCATTGCAGTAAGACCTGTAGGAAGTAGGTATTTGACATAATTAAAACTTATGAACGTTGAGGAAATGGAAAAGAATCTGTAGGGACTAGTGTTCACTTTCCATAAAATGTCTGAATACTCCTCTCCTACACAAACACCCAAGTTCACCAGCTGTATGGTTACAGTACATTCACTCCACCGACAGTGTTACTCTGTGTTGAACTGTAAATGGCAGATTAAAGAGATTCTGTAAAAATGTTGGGTTATGTGTACCCACTGTCTCCAAATTTGGCTACAGTGGATCCTTCTAGATGTCAGTGAAGTGAATCTGAGTTCATGCAACCACACTGACTTGCCAGGAGAGAAAACCACAGAAGTTGGGATAAGAATTTGGCCCTGCACGGCTGGTCTCCCCATGGAGCTGACCCACTTCCTCCAGAGAAGATTCCTTCTCAGGCATAATTTTGGCGTTGCTTTGCAGACAGAGAAATGTCTCTCAGGACAACATTTTAGGCTGTACAGTGAAGAGGTGGCCTTTAAACACCACAGGGCAAGTAGCAGGATCTTGATTCTCAGAATTTGGCTCTTGGTCAGCTAAGCGCTGAAATCGCAAACAATTGTTCAGTCTTAAACTAACAGCGCCATTTTCATCTCTCTAACAAGTCTGCATGCTTAAAATTCCCAAAGCTTAAGAAGTATTAAATGTCTGGACTCTACCACAACTCCTGCTTGGTTTTTGTTTTCATTTTTTTTACTTTGAAAAAAGAAAAGCTTGAGCCTAAAAGGAGAAACATTCAAAAAAGATCTAAGTACTTGAAAAATAAGGTTAAAGTAGAATATCTTCATCTTTTCCTTAGTTGCACCTACAGTGAAGCTGTTCCTTTTATTCTCATCTTTCCTCTCCTCCGTTACCTCTGTGCTTTGAAGAACTAAGAGCTTTACAGAAGGTTTGATTGATTCAAGGAACCAAAAGCAGAAGATGTTCTCCCAGCAAAGCCATCTGCTAAACAGTCAGATTCCCCCAGGCATTTGCTTGCAGCAAATATGACATAGCACCTCCAGGCAAATTGCATGACCCAGATGCCAGGAGATTCACTGTTCCTGAGCCACTTCTGTGTGATGAGGATTTTAATCTTGGCAATCCCAAACATGGCTTCTGATTTACTTCAATACAAGACAATTTTCCTTTTTGTCAAATATTAGGGGTTGCATTCTTTTTTAAATTCACCCTCTCCTTCTGGAAAGCTGTACAGTTCCCCATCATGTAGCATGGTAACCTTTCTTTGCTCTTTGCTTGCACTCAAATACAAAATATCTTGAAAGAGACTTACAGAATTTCTTCGACCAAGTATAGAAATATCTCCACATACATGAAAAAGTAAAACAGCCTCCAGCTTCCGAGCATCCCCTGTGTTCATCTTTAACTGAAATCCAAGAACAATATAGCTATAATCCATCCTAAGCTGCTTCTCGGGAAAATGTTATTTTACAGAGAGTCAGTCGGCTGGCTATTCTGTATTAACGAATGCCTTCTGCATGGTTCCTTAGATAAAGCTCTGATTCACCCAGCAGATGCACATAAAGTAGCTCAAAGGTCAGCAAATGACAAGGAGAAACATTTAAAAATACAGACACAGATTGAGTATTCCTAAATTGCTTATTCCTGCCCTTCCCATCCCTCTCAACCATGTGGAGCAAAATAACTCCTTACATTTTCTGACCAAAGTAGTTCCATTTGAAAAGCTTGCCAGCCAGGATGTTTAAAATGTTGCTGAATGATTAAACACAAATCCTTAAATGGAGAGAGCTGTTTTTTATAAAATATCCTAGAGCAGTGCTGTCTGCCCACACTTGTGCCCATGTCTGGCTGCCGGCTGATAAACGTTGCGGCTTTAAGATATGACTTATTAGCATGCCTGTAAATTTCTACCTCACACAGTCACCCAAGGGTGATTGCTATCTGTTAATTGAATTCTGTGCCAGCAACTGTGTCTTTGTGTGCTTGCCATTATAATTTCAAGGATTGTAACTTCATTTCCTATTTACAAATAATAGTGATAAAAATATAAAGTGACATATTTATGCATTTCCAAGTGTATGCGTGCACAAGTGTGTAGTCATATATGTGTGTGTATGTATATATTTACATATATTTTATATATTTGCATATTTGCTTAGGGAAAGTCACTAAAGACACAATATATTACAGGAAGACACAATTTAATACGCCAAACATTTCTATGTAGAAACACATATCCAGTTTTCTGCTATTGAGCATGGCTGGTGAGTCTGCAAAATAGAAGCAGGCATTTTTATTTTTTGCACAATAATCAAAACTGACACAGTGGGCAGAATAATCAGTGAACAGTTATAAAACTGTTCATTTATCAACCTATGTTTTCCCGGAGCGTATTAGGACAAGCCACGCTGATTTGGGTAGCCTGCTTTGGATTTCAGGACGTCTGTCTCTGAATCAGGCATTGCATGGAATGAACCTCAGGTGAAGAAAACTGGGCCTTGGATCAGGACCGCACTTCATCAGCCGTGGTGAGTAAGGTGATGGGTCAGGGGCTGTGGATGCCTTACAGTCAAGGATTTCAACTTCCCTGGTGCCAACCTCAATTTCCTTTCATTTGCTCCAATTTTCTAAGATTAAGTGAGTTTCCTACAGCATGGTCAAAGTTTTAAGTCCCCCTGTAGCTAAGTAATATGCCCAGTATATGGTTTTTCGGTCATTGGTTTAAAAAAGTTACTGACCGACTAATCCAGAAAAGTGTTCCAGACATTACTAACAGCCCAAATGACTTCACCAGATCAGACGATGCTTATTTCCCAGTTCATGAAAGGCAGAAGGAATGGTCTAGATTTTCCAGGGACAGGTTGTTGATTCTTGGCCGTTCTAACCACTATCTTCGGTGGGACCGCCGTTTATGTGCCCATGACCCCTGCTTCTGGGTGAAATTTTCTCCTTTAGAACTGACAAGGGATGCGGTAAGGCACAACATCTCCCAGGCTAAAAACGCATCATGAGCTTACTGTTTTCATGGGATCTCTGGTATCTCAGAATATTTCAATTAAAATTACGCTGCTTCTTAACTTCCAGATGAAAGTGGTTAAAGTGTCAATAAATAAGAAAAGATGAATCAAATGAATGGACACAGCTTTCTAAGGAATCTCCTTTGATCTGGGGATGCTTTCTAATTTCATGGAAACTGCTGTGCCCATGCCTGGGGTAGGCAAAGATATGTCTTTCTACACCCCTCCAAGTCCTGGCCTCTCTGCCCAGCTCCTAGGGCCCCTGAGACGTTGTACAGACTGTGCCAAGCTTCCTCCTGAAGTGAGGTTTTCCCAACACAAAATTATTCACTTAGAGCCTCTAGTAACTACTCCACAAGCAAAACAATTTAAAATTCTGTTCTATTATCACGAGTGATCTTTTTAGGTATTGGGGAAAATATAATCCGTTTTTGCAACTCAATTCAAATAAAAGTTGAGACTCTACTTTTTACTGGCCTTCAAACTACAGAAAAGATGTGGGAAAAACATAAAATCAAGCTCATAAGAGCCTTTGGGGAGAATGAAGTGGGAGTGATGGATAAATAGAAGACAAGTATACAAAAAAGTGAGTGTCATAAATTTTAAAAAATCGAATGGTGTTGAAAGGAGGAAAAGATCACAACACACATGGTGTTGAAAGAATGGAGAAGATTTATGGAGAGATGGCATCAGGAACGTATCTTGAAAGATGTGGAGGATTTTGAAATCTGACAAACTACATGAGGCAGACAATCCGAGCTAATGAGGCAATGTGAGGAAAGACGCAGCAAGCAAAGGCTCTGGGTGTGTTTTGGGTGTGTCGGCACTTGGGTCTAACTGAAGTCTAAGCCCAGAAAAAGAGAGTGAGTTTACCCCTGACACGGATAAGCCATATCGCACAGGGTCCTTGCTGACGGTCTGCGGAGGTGAGCCACACAGTGAGGAACAGGAGCCCCCGAAAGTCGCTGGGCTTCTCCTGGAGGCTATGACTACAAATGTGCTTTGAGAGTAACAGTCGACAAAGTGTGAGGGGAAGGTTGGAGTTGAGACAGAGAGAAGACAACGTTACAAGCAGGGACTATTAGAATAGAAATGGAGGTATACCTGTTAGCTGTGGCCACAATAACGCTGTGTGACAAACAAGCACAAAATTAACAACAGTGAACAGTGATAAGCTTTTATTTAGGTCACAAATCGGCAGGGTGGCTGGGGGTCATCGGATCTGGGCTTCCACGTGGCTTGCCTCCCTCTCTGAGGACCCGTGGGCTAACCTACGCCACGCTCCATTTGGCAAGGGCAGGCGCACAGGAACAGACGCACGAGAGCACAGTCACGACCATGTGAGCACGTGCCAAGCTCTGTGGAGTCAGACCCGGTTGTGTCCCATTGGCTAAACAAGCCACCTCATCCAGCCCAGCGTTCGGAGAGCAAGGGTGTCTGCGTCCCCCATGAAAAGAGCAGGAGACAGTGAAGCGTCTGTGTGATAGTCTAACCCACCTGAAGGGCATCAGGGAGACGCTGGAAATGGTAAAGAGGAAGCACACGTGTGGAGTCTCACAGAGGTAAAACCTGCGAAAGTCGGTCGTCGCAACGGGCAGGATTAAATGACCGAGCAACAGCAAACTGCAGGCTTCAAGCCTGGGAAGCTACGATTACTAGGCGGGCACTATCGCAAGTATCAAGAAATAAAATCGGGGGAGGAACGCAACGCTTCACTTCAGATGTGTTAAATTTATTTGTTTTATTTTTTATGGATGTGCTGGATGTGAAGTGTCAGGAGACTGAGCACGGATGTCCTCCTGTTCCTGTAGAGCTGAAACCCAAATAAAAGACGTGTCAGGAGGGAGCTGTGTGAGTCGTCTGCAGAGAGCTTGGATTCAAGGACTGAATAAGATTTTCGAGAAGCACATCAGTCTTAGAAACAGAGAGGAAGGGTCCGAAGGCGAGGCCTCCGAGGGCCGCTCCCACCACTCAGTCCGACCCCAGCCAGCGGGCTGTCTCTGACGGCTCCTTCTCCTTACCATCCATGTGCAGCCACTTTCAAGGTTCTAAGCACTCTTTTGCTGGAATGTCCATCAAACTTTTTCTCACATTTGTATTTCCATAGCCCTTTAATGGTTGATACGATAGTACTGTATCTCATACTTGTAGGAAGCTTAAAATATAGATTTGGAGGCTAGAGAGAGAGAAAGGAGTTATCTGGACGGAGCTGGGAGAGTCAACGTCCCAGGAAGTGACTGGGATCATAAATAGAATAAATAATGGAATAAAGAAACAAGAAACTCGGGGTGTGAGTCACTACAACTCGGAGGGGCATAGAGCAATAGCACCAGCAAAGGAGACGACAGGCAGTCAGAGGAGATGGGGAGATGAGACTGTATGGGCTCAAGACACTAACGGTCAAGAGAAATCTAAGATGCCGGGTTCCACATGTCAAATGTGACAGAGGAATAGAAGTTGGGGAGGTCTGGAGAAAAGATATGCTATGATAAATAGGAAGTCCTGAGGGTCTAGAGAGACTCGGTAAGATGAAGGGGAAGGCCAGCTACCAAGGAGGTGAGGCATAAATGGGAGTAAAGGGATATGGACCATGTTCCTGAGAAGTTTGATCTTAAGGCAAGAGGAGACCCAGAGGGACCCAGAGAAAAGAAAGACAGCAAGCAGTAATCTGGGGAAGTCTCTGATTTCATTTGGATTATATTTTGCAATTAAAATAATTCCATTATTCTTCAACATAATCTTTGCCTTTGAAGAAGATTTAGTTCTTGAGTTGACTATTGAAGTGTGGAGACTGGGGAGAACGATTTCAGTCCTTTTCTTGTGCCTCATTGTCCATGCTACCCATCTTCACACATGCAGTCCCCTCCTTTCATCAGTTTACACCTCACTCACAAGGGCTGGAGATCTGGCTGGTTTTCCAAAGTAACCAAAACGCCAATCAAAAATTAATTTTTATTTGTTATTTCCTTGGAGATGAAAAGTGTTGTGATTCTATTATCCTGTGCTGCTAATTTTACATTATCCATATACCTTCAGGCACCAACTCCTACATAGTTCTTCGCTGAATCCCAGAGCAATTTTTCTTCTGATGAACAATACAGGTACACAAATCAGGTGTCACAGGTTGTTAGGGGGACTCAAATGTATTTCTCTCCACTATCTCTGAGTTTTAGGGCGACTGGTGAATATGCTCATCAAAAGCACAGAAGAGTGAAAGTTAAGTGTTTTTACTGAATATATCATCAAACGCACCTGTTTAATAAGGCATGAAAGTTTCTTGTGGAAGGTGTCAATGATTAACAGATATGTCTACCTGAGCAGCCAGACTGGGCAGAAAACGTGTGTGTGTGTGTGTGTGTGTGTGTGTGCGCGCGCATGTGTTTGTGTGTGGCATGTAGGGAGGGAATCTATCACTTTTAAAGTGGAACACTTCCTTCGTTTTCTCCGTAACAGAGACGATAACCCCAGCTACCATTTTTGAGCATTTTCTATTTGGACCTTCACACAGATCATCTCACTGCTTTCTGGTAAACTACTAACATTTTTGAGTCCCCAGAGCAAACTGACCCTCTTCTCTGGAAACTGGTACTTTCATGGTGCCCCTCACCGTCACGCCTGCCTTTCTTCTCAGTATGTCTTTTCTAGAGTTGACTTAGAATGGGGGCTTTCCATTTTCACCACTCCCTGTGCTTTTTTATTTTTTGGTACAATCAGAGTTTATCCGAAAGACTTAAATCAGAGAATACTGGAGATGCCAAAGGACTCAGGAGCCTTTTACCCTTCCCCTTGTTTTATTGATAAAAGAACCGAGACTCTTAGAGGCTGAGCTGTGACGCTTAGGGGGCAGGAACCCCAGTTTCCTGCTCCAATGTAGCACCAGACATATGATCTCCATAGCAATTCTAACGCCGCTTACCTGCCACTGGTCCGGATCCCATCTGATTCTGAGTCCGCGGCTGGGCTTCCCAAAGCTGATGTCACCCTGCACAGGCCTGAGCACAGAAACAAATCCAACACAAGAGTTGGCAGTTCTCAAGAACGAGTGATACAAACCTCACTGTCCTCAGTACAGGGCCAGGAATGGTTTGCAAACCACACCTCTGGCCTCGGTTTCCTAGGGCTGCTGCTGGGTTTCAGGAGCGCAAACAGGCCAGTCCAGACACAGAGTCAGCACTGAGATGGCCTGAGACGGAACACGTTGTACAGCCCATAAACTCAACTAACTCTCTGCCACCAAAATTTCTACTGCCTGATGGAAAATGAGAACTTTCCCAGCTGGAAGGTAAGCAAAGCCGAGCTGCTTACCTGGGGGTCTAGCCCCATAATTCCTCCAGTCCAGGAGGGTTGGCTAAGTATATTTATTCAAAATATGAGCATTATTATTTTTTCACTTTCAAAATTTGAATGTGATTTGATTTAAATTTTAATATTTATGTACTTGTTTTTCCTACTAAACATGCAATATAGCAGTCAACATTAAGACATCATCTTAGTTCAGTGATGGACTGGAAGTGTCCATGAAAATAAATATCCAAGTATTTCTTAAATATGTGTTTACATAATGAGTTACTTAAACGTAAGGGATTATAACACAGGTAAACAGCTGCAAGCAGCATCTACGTCCAAAGCAAAAATGTCCACTGCTACTTGTAACATGTGGTTCTTAATTTAGCCAAAACATATTCCTATGTTTATTACATAAAAACTATATTATATTAAAGAACTATATACTCTACCCATAAGCATAATACACTTTTCAAAGCAGTTAGATCAGCAAAATGAAGGAGTTACAATATAGCATGACAGTGTTGAAAGTTATTTTGTTAATTACATTTTTTCCCTGAATTTCATAGCACGTAACAACCAGGGGAATGTATTTTGCAAACATCAAGAGCAATTCTATTACAACAAAGCCCGTAGGAAGTGATGTCACACTTTTTAGTAAATTCTGACAAATCCCATACCGCGTAGTTTTTGTATAGAAGTATCCAACGTCGTATTTCAATTCTCAATAGCTGTGAAGTCTTTTTTAGCCAACCAATCAAAATATAAACTCTCAGAATATTTAACAAAATCCAATTTGCAGAGCCAGCTCCATGGTGCAGCCTAAAAGGAGTTAGCTCATCCCTCTTCTACAGAGTCCAGCTTTTCCCCCACCCTTCTTTTTTCTCTAGTTTTTTTTTTTTTTTTCTGGAAGTGAAATGGGAAATGGATAAAGAGGCAAAGATAGTGAGAGTGAATGCTTTCTGCTTTTGATCAGCAGGAAAAGATAGAGGCAGAAAGGGGCAAGATGAGGAGAAATTGGTAGCATTTGGCTGGGGTAGGACCAAATCTGTCAATCACATCTGCTCCACCCTGCCTACCCCTCTAGGGAAACTGCTGTTTGGACACCAATGGCTAAACCCAGTTAAGCTCAGCGGGAAGGGGTGACTCTGTGACTGCTGTGGATGATGGGATGTGGCAAACGTGTGGGCAGAGAAAAATATCTGTTATCCGCTGGTGGGCTGCTTCCCCTCCCCCTCCCCTCACTCGGAATGACCTGAAACAACCAAACTACTCACCAGAGCATGGCATGATGCTTTTTTGCGTCTGCTCAGGTCACCACATTCAACATTTCAAAAGCTAAAAGCAAATTAAAATTATAACTGGCCTTGAATTTGCTTTGTTACTTCCCAGTGCTCACCTTAATTAAGGGTCTGAGTTTTTTGAAAACTAACTTCTGTAAAGAACTTAAGAACCACAGTAGTGACTTCAGGTGAATGGAAGACAGCAGGACAGCATCTATTACGTGGTCCTGAGCATTTCATATGGTGCTCATGCTGCGTTAGGGGAGATGTGCCTTCCTGTGCAGGTGAAGGGTGAGCCTGGGAAAACAGCTGCATTAGACAAGACCCAAGGACCCGGTCAGTCAGGAGTTTAGGACAGTTTCCACCTAAACAATAGCAGAACAATGAAATTCCAGTATTTGTAAACCCAAAACACACACACACAAACGTATATATGTGTGTGTTTATATATTATATATGTATATATGTACTATTTATATTATACTACACAGTAGTATATAAGATGACATATAACATGCATATATTCTTATATATATATAAATGTGAGTGACAGGGGTCCATTTGCTGTCTACAACTCCCAACTTTCAAGATGGCTCTCTGAGACAATGAAATCCCCTCCCACTGTGTAAACCCAGGTGTCTTCTCTGTAGTTACCTGAAGAGGAGATGTAACTAACAGGGCCCACTCTCTTCCAATGGATTTAGCACCTCGATCACTTCACTGACCGACTGAAATAGATGAAAACAGAACTTTCATCAACATACATGATTTTTTTTCCTGTAAGTTAAAATTGCAATGGCCTATCATTTTCCTTCTTACATTTTTTAAGTAAAATTCAAGTTAGCAATCAAAGACAAAATACAAAAGTGCACACAAAAGGGTTCAAAAACTTTTTGAAAGGTTTTTAAGGAAAAAAAAAATCCGGAAAACAAACAAAAAAGTGACTGTAAGAGCCACTCCTTCCAGCACTAGTGCGTAACAGTATTTTCACAGCAAGCTCTTTCTATAGGAAGCTACAAGCTTCTGACAGGCCTGTTTGCACCAGGCTGTGTCTGAGTAAGTCGCCTGTCACATCTGAATGCGTATATTTTGTTCTGGATCCATAAACCCTGGAGAAGGTTCACTCTCTTTTTCATTGCAATTCTTCCCCAGTGGTTATTTTTTTTCTTGCAAAGTAATTTTATAATGCAGGTGGTATTGGCACTAATATATTAGAAGTTAAGTGTGTGTCAGCATCCCCAGATCAACCATCAGATGTTGCTATTAACGTTGACATCAAAATCATTAAGAAATCTCCATCATGTAAATTAATTATCAGAATTGTATTGGCATGAAGACATAATGACGTTATTCATGCAAATAATTAAAAATATGCTTCCTGAAAACAAATGATAATAATGGCATGGAATGTCATTACTGTGCCTTCTAGACAATCGTCAGGCTTGTTTTTCGGCACCCTAGTCCTGGAGATGATCATGAAGCAGGGGGGCAGGATAAAGGCATGTTATTTACATTATTAATGCCAAAATGGAGACTAAGAACAAGACAGCAGTGGGCAGGATCGTGGTGATGGCCAGGCAACCCTTTCATGGCCCCTCCTTACTGTACAATTATCCCGGCAATTATTGTTGAAAAGAAGATTTTATTGCTGCCAATTTCGCATCTCCAAGGACCTCTCACGTAAAAACGGTGCAGTTATTAAAATACTGATGTTATTCTAGAGCACAGCGGGAAAAAAAAATAATTAACCCGAGTTCTCACGGGTTATCACTTGCCACCCCACAAAAATGTAATTACTGCCCTTTGGAGAGCATAAGGAGAATTTGACTTTGGAGACTGCAGATATCTGCAAACTTTCTCAATAAGAGCCATGGCAATGATGGGGATGAAGTTCCTCTGGGGGGGGCAAATGTCTAACCCTGTGGAATTAACATGGTTAACAACACGTACAGCAGAATACTTCATTCAGTGGGGGTTCCCATTAATGAATAATACTCAAAACAGTGATGACATTGGCTGGGAGGCTAAGTGAGCAGGAGCAATGGAATCATCCCCAAATAGCCTATTTGCACCTCTCCTCCCACAGCCAAATTTTCGAAACAATCTTTTGCCTACAGAAGAATTAGGATCTTGTCCAAATCCACTCATAATTTGGGGCTCCAATTCAGGGAAAACAAGCAAAAATTCACAAGCATGACTTGCAATTAAATCATACAAAAATTGGAGAGATTACTTTTGAAAACACTTAGTGATGCTGCTGTCGACAGATTGAGTGGCAGTGGTGGATGGAGAAAAGGAAGTTGTAACAGGTCCCTAGAAAGTTGCTTTGCTAGAAAATATAAAGCTGTTGCTTGGAGTTTGCTTAATGAGGCATCAAAACTTCCATCACTGCTTGGAAGCCCAGATCCTGCTGTTGTTAATCTGAAAACACATCAAATGTGTACCCTTAACTTGCTGCTATGTTAATAAGGCCATGTCTTGGGGCATCTCAACAATATGTCATGCATTGTAAGTAAAGCATTTTTGTAAAGATATTACTTGTACATAATTTGCATGAAATACTGTGATTTAAAAACAGCATACTTCGTATGTCTTCATTGGAAAATTGCTTTTTTAGGTCTTCTGTCCATTTTTGGATTGGGTTGTTTGTTTTTTTGTTATTAAGTTGTATGAGCTGTTTACATATTCTGAAATTTAAGCCTTTGTTAGTCACATCATTTTCAAGTATTTTCTCCCATTCCTAAGACATTGCTAAGATTTATGTCAGAAAATGTTTTGCCTATGTTTTCTTCTGGGAGGTTTATAGTGTCTTGTCTTATGTTTAAGTCTTTAAGCCATTTTAAGTTTATTTTTGGTGTAAGGGAGTGTTCTAACTTCATTGAGTTAATATGTGGCTGTCCAGTTTTCCCAACACTATTTGAAGAGATACAAATGGCCAATAAATACATGAAAAAAATGCCCAATATCCCTATTATCAGAGAAATGCAAGTCAAAACTACCATGAGGTATCATCTCAAACCAGTCAGAATGGCCATCGTTAAAATGTCCATAAACGATGAATGCTAGAGAGGGTGTGGAGAAAAGGGAACTCTCTTACACAGTTGGTGGGAATGTAATTTGGTGTAGCCACTGTGGAAGGCAGTATGGAGATTCCTCAAAAAACTAAATATAGACTTACCAAATGATCCAGAAATCCCACTCTTGGGCATATATCTGGAGGGAACTCTAGTTCAAAAAGATACATGTACCCCAATGTTTATAACAGCACTATATACAATAATCAAGACATGGAAACCATCTAAATGGCCACCAACAGATGACTGGATAAAGAAGCTGTGACATGTGTGTGTGTGTGTGTGTGTGTGTGTGTGTGTGTGTGTGTATACACACATATATATGTGTGTGTGTATATATATATACACATACATACAATTGAATACTACCAGCTGTCAAAAAGAATAAAATAATGCCATTTGCAGCAACATAGATGGACCTGGAAATCATCATTGTAAGCGAAGTAACCCAGAAAAAGAAAGAAAAATACCATATGATATCACTCACATGTGAAATCTAAAAAAAAAAAAAAAAAAAAGACACAAATGAACTTATTTTCAAAACAGAAATAGACTCACAGACATAGAAAACAAATGTATGGTTACTGGGGGAGGGGGTGGGAAAGGATAAATTGGGAGTTTGAGGTTTGCATATACTGACTACTATATATAAAATAAATAAACTATAAGTTTCTTCTGTATAACACAGGGAACTATATTAAATATCTTGTAGTAACCTATAATGAAAAAGAATATGGAAAGGAATCTATGTATGTACATGTGTGATTGAAACATGTTGTACACCAGAAATTGACACAACATTGTAAACTGACTATACTTCAATTAAAAGAAATTTTAAAATGTAAATAAATAAAAACAGCATGTTTTACAAAACAGAACCAAAAATAATTTGAATAAATACTAATCATACTTTGTCTTTCAGGAGGACCATCTATCAACCCACAACTGGGATTTACTTAGTCCGTCAAACACAAATCTACCAAAGACTCCAAATGTGTCCTCAGGAAGATCCCACCCATCTGGAGAGAAGAGGAATCTGCCATTTCTCCAGATGGAGAGTCTCCTGGAGTCAGGAATGTTTTAATTTCCCAAATGCTTAATAAAAAACTGCACATTAAATCTTGTTCAGAACTAGGGAGACTGGTCTTACATCACAGAAATTCACTACAGTCACATGAAGAAAACTCTAGAACCTTGAAAGCATGAAGTCTTAGTTATGGTGGCACTTTTTAATTTAGAAGTAAGGATGTCTTCCTCCGAGAATTACCTCTATCCAAAACTATTGTGCATGAAATCTTCCCTGAAAACATAAATATGCCCTAAAAATATAGTCTTCCCAAACTCCTTCCAACACTAATTGCCCTCTGTATTTTAAGAAAACCAGTTTTAAGATCATCTGGAAACCAAAAGAAAAAAAAAAAATGAAAGAAAAAAAAAAGAAAAAAGACACACATTTGTCTTTCTTCTTAGTAGGTATTATTTCTAGTTTTAGCAAGAAGAATAAATAACATTATTATACCATGACCCCAAGTCCCCATAAAAGTCATCAGCCTTGACAATATTCCAGTTTTGGGGTCTTCCTGGTAAAGAATCACTTTTCCTCCTCCTGCCCCCTGTGTTGTCAGCAGGCAACCTGCAGAGGCAGAGCGACAAGTCTGTGATGGCTGTGACCGGTCAACAGGCTTTGTCGTGATCACCTTCTCAAGGAGGTGGAGGATGGGGTGTAGCTGTGTTACCTGCTGGGCAGGCGGATGAGGAGATGGTGAGAACCACATGAGAGAAGGGCCAGAGAGACCATGACCGAGTCCAACAGGGACACGCAGAACCGTTCATAGGCAGGTCAAACACCAGGGGCCCAGGGAGAGCAAATCTTCAGATGGGGCCCAGTTCTGAGAGCGCGAGGTGCAGAGGATGGGACTCGGCAGACCAGAGAGTGCACCGGAGCAAGAGGGGGAGGAGCAGATCCACACCCAGGTCCCCAGGGACCGGACGGATGGGAATCCAGCCGGGAGCCAGCCCCTGTTCAAAGAGGGTGCCAGTCCGGCCTGTGCCATGGGGTCAGGGCCAGGAACATAGATGGAGAAACTGAGATAAAAATGATGGGCAGCTTTTGGCCATCAGGGATGTAGAAAAATGATGCAGACCAGAGGAGGGTCTTGAGTCTCTAAGGCGTCCACAGGCAGGCCCAAGGCCAGGTCCACTCACCATACTACATGCTGGGAAACAGGGAGGCGGAGACGGCTGCTGGCCTGCCCTCCTCTAATTAGTTAGATCAAAGGAGCATCAAAGCCCACAGTCAGCAGCTTGTCTCCAGCTGTACCGAGAACGGGGCCAGAGCAGGAGCCCGAGCTGACAACTCTGGATTTCTGTGACAAAACTCTACAGGCCAGTTATCAAGTCTTCGACATCTGCCTGAAAGGGGGGGTGGTGCCAATCTACAAACTGGCCTGCTGTCTTAGAGCCGTGTGCCCCCAGAGTGTGATGCCCCACAAAGAGCAGAATGTGCACTTATCCCAACCAGCCAAGCCTTTTCTCTCCTATAGACATGTAGCTCCTTTCGAAACACCAAAATAAGTACTTACGCTGAGCCCTGATTGAATGCACCCAGAGATGGTCTTCTTTCAAATCAACAAAAACTTGATCTGATTCACTCCCGGCTTCTCTCTCTCCTCCAGTTAGCGCGGAGTCGGGGTGCAGAGCCTGGCTTGAAAGTTTTCTCAAGGATACTTCCTTCACGTCACCAAACCCCTTTCATAAAAATACTTCTGGGGGAAATTACCAGTATAATAACAATCACCCAAATTCCCATCAATTGGATTAATTAAGAGAGCGTTGTCTTATTTACTGTAAGAATTTTCCTTCTATGTGTGTGCTTTAAAAAAATAACTGAGTGAGAGATTCACATAGCCCCCCATTCAAAATGAAAACGGTATTCCACGTGAAAGTGAACCCCTCTGGCTCTGCCCCAGTCCCACCCCTTTCCCTGTTTCCAGAGGAAAACACCAAAGGCCTTAACAATGGCTCTTTCCAAATTTTCTGTAAACCTCTGAATTTAGGCAGATGCAAACCCAGATTTGGTCCTGCTGCAGCCGAACTGCTGCACTCTTGTCCTTGCCTTGCCCCTTTCTGCCTCAACCTTTTACTTCCTCCAAAGATTATTATCCTCACTTGTCTTATTTTTTTCTAATTTTTGATTTGATTTCTTTCTTAATTTTATTTATTTGTTTTTAATGGCAGTACTGGGGATGGAGCCCAGGAACTCACGCATGCTAATCACATGCTCGGCTACTGAGCTATACCCTCCCCCTCACTTACCTTATTGACCAAAGAAGTTCCTTTTGTTCTCCCTACATGACAGCATGACTGTGGCAACGCACCAGTTACAAGGATGGCCATCAATTCTCACATCACCATTGTTTTCATCAAACAATCTTTCAAGACTGCCTTAACTTGACATGAATCTCCATCTTTCCCCCAAAAAGAAAAACCCTCATCAAAACATTTTCTATGAAGGAATGTCCATGTCCTTTATTACCCCTGTGATGGTATTAGAGGCATTTGGTAGGGCTGTCACACTGAAAAGACTGCGGGACAATGTTGGATACAGGAAAAGCATCACACAGGTGATGGTGTCTTGAAATTGGCATTATGTGAATTTATGCCATTGTTCATCCAATATGTATAGATTTTTGAGGTCATAAAAGGCAGACATTTGCCTTGGAATTTTGATATTCAAGACATCTGCACCACTGAAAATATTTCCTCTGCTGCCCTGGGACTGAGGCTGTGGCTGGCTTGAATTCCGCACCATTAGTCAAAGAAATTTCTTAATGTGAAAATATGTAAATATGTTATCCAAGAAGAGAGCGGTTAGATTAGTGAGATAGCACAGAGTGTGAGTCTGAGATAGGAGACAGAAAGACTAGACATGTTGAGATGAGAAGAAGAAAGGCCAGCTGTATTTGGAATTGGCGGCTCTAGGAGGGAGGACAAATCTCAAACATCAGAGTGAAGGTGGAGCCCTGGGCACTGTGCGGAGGTGGGTGAGCCACCCTGGGAAGGCTCCTGAATTAAAGAGCGAGGCTCCATGCCCCCTTGACCTGGGGAGAAGGAAGAACACAGCAGAGGGATGACTGGTGTGCAGAAAGCTACCCGAGCATCTTCCAAGTCAGTCATCACTGCGACTTCTCCATGAGGCCAGCAGTGAGCGCTCATGTCCATCTAACTTGCCTTGAGAGTGGAGCTACTGATGAAAACAAACCACCAGGCTTCTGCTTTTCTGATGCCAAATTTTTGATGTCAGAGGCTGCGACTCTGCCTCCGTCAAGGACCTTCTGGTTGCAAGTGAGAAGAAAAACCCTTCTGAATGGTTTAAAGCATATGAGAAATTTATTAGATGTGATATAGACTATTTCAGTTTAAAACACAAGACAAATTTATTAGAAACGATATAGACTATTTCCTAGGACCTAAAGGAAGGCATGCCTCACTCCTGCATACATACATATATTCAGGTGAATGATACAAAGTTGCCAATATTCAATCAATTTTCACCTTTAAAAATGGTAATTTCATAAGGTACTAGATATGTGATTTTTCTTCTCTCCCTCCCCCTGCCTTCCCGCTGCCTTCCCCCTTCCTTCCCCCTTCCATCCTTCCCTGACCCTGGCCTCTCTTGAGGATCATAATGTCTCCACTTAAGGGAAAACATCCAACAGTGTTAGAATCACCATATCGGAATTCCAAGTACATAGGCAGGATAATCTGTTTGGTGGAGCCTCAGTCTTGTAGTTAGGAGCTGGGGTTAGAGACTATAAACATGGCTGCCAATGGCTACTTTTTTTAGTAAGATGTATGTTTGTGCATATGTATGTGGGTGCATGTACATATGCAGGTGGGCATGCGTGTACGTGCTGGAGCACATGTATGTGGAGGGGATGGAGAGGTCAGCAGGGTCAGCGCTCCAAGAAAAATGATCATGGATTAGTGAGACCACACAGGGGTAAATTTTACTCTTATTACTTCTTCAAACACCCTGACAGGAACCTAATAAAAATCAATTCAAAACAGAAGCAGACTCACAGACATAGAAAACAGACTACGGTTACCAGGGAGGAAGTGGGGTGGAGGGATAAATTAGGAGCTAGGGATTTGCAGACACTAACTACTAGGTATAAAATAGGTAAACAACAAGGTCCTAGTGTACAGCACAGGGAACTGTATTCAATATCTTGTAATAGCCGATAATAAAAAAGAGTATGAAAGAGAATGTATGTATATGTATAACTGAATCACTATGCTGTATACCAGAAACTAACACAACACTGTAAACCATCTATAATGCAATAAAAAATTAATGAAAGTAGAATAGATAAACAAGATTATACTGTATAGCACAGGGAAATATATACAAAATCTTATGGTAGCTCATGGAGAAAAAAATGTGACAATGAATATATATATGTTCATGTATAACTGAAAAATTGTGCTCTACACTGGAATTTGATACAACATTGTAAAATGATTATAAATCAATAAAAAATGTTAAAAAAATTAATGATGAAGATAATGTTTCAGTTGACTTATTACATCATTGACCCATTGGATGGCTGCATGTAAACTTACGTTTGGCCATTATTACCGGAACACCTCCCAGGAAGTTCCATGCTTATAGGACAAAGATTCCTTTCAATCTCAAAATCCTCCACGACGACACTTATCCACAGGACGGTGACACCTTTGCCTAATTCATAAAGGTGACGTGGGCAAACATCAAAGTCACATCTACGAAGTACAGTATCTGGCAGTGAAAACTGCTGTTAATATTCTATTATCAATAGCATTGAATCATAGCGTCTAGCATTATTCTCTCATTATTCCATTTCCCACACACGTCTCTGTTTTCCAGAGTCTGAAAGCTCTTACTGGCTTTGATCCCATTGTATGCTGCCCCGGTGTTGTTATCCAGCTGTTTTACACCTGCAAGTTGTGTCTTCTCAAGAGACCGTGCTCTTCTGAAGGGCAGACCCCTTCATGGAGCCTCTCAGCTCCTCCCACTGTGTGAGTTAGAACAGATTGGTGGGTACCTATTAAGCTGCTTGGAGAACAAGTGGGAAAAAAAGAGAGAAACTAAATAAATGATTTTACAGGACCAGATTTTGCACATTTTAGATGAAGAAAACACAAAAGGGTAAATAGGGCAAATTCCTAACGGCAGAAGAGGAGTGACTGTGAGAAGCAGCGAGAGAGCAGAGAACGCTGTAATTTATTTTCACGCAGCATCTTTTATTTGAACCATTACCAGACATTTGCTGAAGAGTTAGTTGGGCCAAGGGCAGATGACTCAATGAAATATTTTAATCACATTTTATAATGGGGGTGAGACTCTCCCGGACATCCTTTTGCCAAACTGAGACCCAGCAAATGATAGTAGACAAGAAACCAGCGGTGCGGGAAATTCAGAGTATAAAACAAGCCTCGGAGCTGAACCAGACGACACGTTCAATGCCAGGCAGAGGGGAGCTTCTTGTAACTCAACGTTCCAGCGGCTGAGATTCCAGGAAGCAGCCTCAGTCTGCCAGGGCTGCTCCCGTGGATGGATGAATGCCCTCTTTCTGGGGCTTAGGAAGCTGGAGTTGATTTAAGTCATGCCAATAAGGTTCTGCAAAAAACCTAAGGGGCAAATTCTTTCTGGATAAATCCCCCCATGGGCAACATCTACACATATCACTAACAAAAGATGCATTTAGTGCATTCATCTGGGAAAGCAGTAATGTTTGAAATATTTAGATTAGTATTGCAGAAGACTGGGCTCCTTATTCAGTTCTGAATTCCGTACCCCTGACTCCAAGGAGGCAGTAACAAGAGATTTGTCTTCTAACTACCAAGGCCCCCCCTCATCTTTCTGGAAGGGTTAGTCAACTAAGCTACCATGAGCAGGGGAAACAGAGAAAAGAAACCAGGAATTTCCCCCAATATTTGCATTCAGCAGAGTGAGATTTATGCATGAGATGCAAATGACTCTGCGTTATTTACACATCTGAGGAAAAACAAATCTTGAATGTAAATGTTTAGAGGGCATATTATTTTTAAATATGGAAGTCGTAAAAAAAAATTATTAGAGCGTTTGCAACTCCCACTCTGTTAAAGAGACATTCCAATGAGTTTTTAAAAGAATTTTTTTTTTTTACAGAAACTATACAAACAAGGTATCTGAAAAGTTAAAAGCACAGACTATCTGGCTGTTTTTACTTCTGTAAATCCTTCGACATGATTAGTCACATTTTCAAGTGATTTCAGGATCAGCCCTCTGTCTATAACCATTTTGCTATTGATTAAATATCAAATGCGTAACATTCACCCACTTGCTTTAAGGCCCTCATTGTTTCCGTTGGAATTCAAGTAAATAGAGCACTGTCTCATCTAGCTACCTTGGTCTGATCTCTTTTACAGACTCCATTAAAAAAAAAAAACAAAAGAGGAGAAACAAGTCTAGGAAACGGGAATCCACTGATCTAATCCTCTGACCCATCAGGAGTTTATTTGGGAAACTGGGCTAAATACTAGCCTGTGTGCTGTGCAGGGCAGGGTTACCGACACACAGCAGGATAACCACTTACACTTAGCGTTTGTATGTTAGGTCTCTGTTCTAAGGGTTTTACATATAATTTTATTTAATTGTCACCACAATCATGTCAGGTACTGTTACAGTGGTCCCTCCTCAATCATGGGAAAAGATAGATTCTGAGACCCCAGTGGATGTCTGAGAACTTGGCTGGCGCCAAACCCTGTATACACTGTGGGTTTTCTATACGTACATATGTACCTATGGTAATGATGAATTTATAAATTAGGCACAGTAAGAGAATATCTGAACTGCCGGCTTCAGGACTCTCACACTTTGGGGCCATTATTAAGTGAAAGAGGGCTATTTAAGCATAGGCACTGCAGTAGCGAGATGGTCGACCTGCTAACATAGACGGTCACCAGGACACTAATGGGCCAGATGTGCTGGATGAAGGGATGATTCCTGCCCTGAGCAGGACAGAGGGGGGCAGTGTGAGCTTTCGTCGGGCTGCTCAGAACAGCTCACAGTTTAATGCTTACGGCCGCAGGTAACTGAAACCTGGGATAAGGGAGACAGTGGACCTGTGGCGGTTGTACAGTTGGGGAAAGTCAGGCTCTGGGAGTGAGTAAGGTTCCTGAGATGGCCCAGCTGGCGAGACACTGTGCATCGGGGTCTGATGCGAGCATCACGCCTCGAAGCAGAGCAGTGCCTACAGCTGCGATTCCAGGGCTGCCCCTCAGACGCCGTCGTGGTGCCCAGGAGGGAAGGCGCGCTCCCGAGGCCACACAGGCTACCCTTAAGCACAGAGGTGGAGCGCTTTGTGCCTCACGCTCTCATTTCATCTTCCCAACAGCCTCGTGGAGCCGTTTTCAGGGGATGAGGATCCTGGGCCTGTTCAAGGTCACAGAGTTAGAAGTTGGGGGACCAGGACGAACACCCAAGTCCTCTGACTCCAAGCCTACATCTTTAACAAGAATTCCTTTCCAAATGATTTTCTTCTGGGTTAAAGCAAACAGTCCCAGCTTACTGATGATAGACCAACTAGCAAAAGAAGAAAGACTCCACACACGCCTGCAGAGAGCTCTGCGCAGCCCGAGAAGGGGCTGACTCACTTGCATTGGTACGCGAGGTGGCACCCTCCTTTGCAAAGACAGCTTTTTGTACTCCTTTCAAACAACTTTTTTTGAGGGATTGGGAGTATAGCTCGGTGGTAGAGCACGTGCTTAGCATGCGTGATGGTCCTGGGTTCAATCCCCAGTCCCTCCATTAAAAATAAATAAATAAATAAACAAACAAATAAACCTAATTACCTTCTCCCTTTCAAGAAAACGAAACAAAACAAAAAACCAAAATCCCCAGCTTTATTGAGGTATGATTGATAAACAATAAATGGTGCACATTTCAAGTTTCTGTTTTGATAATTTCCAGCTGATGTATATCCCACGAGACCATCCTTGCAGTCAAGGTGGTGAACTCACCCGTCCCCGGGGCAGGCTTGGTGGGCTGGCAGCCTGCACCCTTGCAGGCCCCCCCACCCCCATTTAGAAAGGAACCATGCTTGGTTTAGTGTGGAGTCTTGAAACTCTCAAATGATTTTTGAACAAAAGGTGCTACATTCTCATTTTGCTCGAATTATGTAGCCAGTCCTGCCATCCCCCCACCCCAAAATGTTGCCTCATGGTCCCCTTTTATTTTTACTGTGGTAAAACATACATATCATAAAGTTTACTGTTTTAACTATCTTTAAGTGCACAGTTCAGCAGCATTAAGTACATTCACTTTTTTGTGTGACCATCACCACCTTCCATCCACAGAACTTTTCTCTCTTCCCAAACTGAAACTCCGTCCCCATTAAACAACACCCACATCTGCCCCAGCCCATTTCACCCCTCTTTCTCTTTCTGTCTCTGTGAGTTTGACTCCAGAGACCTCATGTAAGTGGAATCACAGTATTTGACCTTTTGTGACCGGTTTATTGCACTTAGGATAATGACCTCAAGGTTTATGCATGTTGTAGCGGATGTCGGAACTTCCTTGCTCTTTTAGGCTGGATGATATTCTGTTGAATGGATGGACCACATTTTGCTTACCATTCATCAGCGGTATCTTGCGACCTTTTGTAATCTCTTCTCCTTGCCCCTCCCTTCTCATCCTGTCTCCAGGCAACTGATCTGCCTTCTGTCCCAGTAGGTTAGTTTGCATTTTCGAATTTTGCATGTAATTGGAATCACGCTTCTTTGGTTGACTTCTTTTGCTCAGCGTGATTGTTCTCAGAGTCACTCAGGCTACAGCGCATGTTAATAGTTCATTCCTCTTTATTGCTGACTCACATCCCATCGTATGGGTGAACCAAGATTTGGTTTCCGGTTTCTGGTTTATTTATTTACAAATAAATCTTCTCTGAGCATTTGTGTGCAAGTCTTTGTATGAATATAAGTTTTTGACAAACACTCAGGAGTGAAATGGTTGGATCACATGGTCAATGCATGTTTACCTTTTTAAGAAATGGCCAAGTTGTCCAGTAGAGTTGAGTCTAGAGTAGTTAGAGCATTTTGCATTCCCACCAGCTCACCGGAGAGATCCAGTTCCTCCACATTCTTTACAACAGTTGATGACGTCTGTTTTTTTAATTTTGGCCATTTTCACAAATGTACAATGGTATCTTATTGTGGTTTTAATTCGTTTTTCCCTAACAACAAACAATGCCGAGCATCTTTTCATGTGCTTATTGACCATCTCCAGGGCCTCTTCAACAAAACATCTTAAATCTCTTGCCCATTTTTTTAATTGGGTTGTTTTCTTACTGTTACATTTTGAGAGTTCTTAATATGTAGGCATAAATCCTTTATCAGATATAAGCCTTGCAGGTAATTTCCCCCAGTCTGGGGCTTGTCTCTTCACAGTGTTTTCTGAAGACCATTCACAGGGCCAACTTCACTAGTGTCCATCTCTCAGGGATCGCTGTCCTTTGCTGCCTGATGTCCAGTGTCTTGAAAACTAATGTTATCTATATTTTTTTCTGGTTTTATTAGCTGTTTCAGGTGACAGGGTAAACCCAGACCCTACTATCTGGAAACTAAAGTGTGACATGTACTTTTTTGAAGTATAATGATGAGATTACTAAAATGCACATCCATTTAAAAGCATTGCTGAATTTTCATTAAAGTTTTGATATTACGTATTTTTTAGTCAAAAGCTACTTAGAGAATCACTATTACCATGTGGCAACCTGAAATATTTTTTTGAAGTTTGAAAAAGGGATTTTAAATTTAAAAATTTAAAAAACAATGTTATTTTTCAAAGGAGTTTTCCTCATGCTGAAAAAGTTAAGGAACCTCAGGACTATGAGGACCAGCCAAGATGCAAGAAATCCTAAAAGTGGTTATACTTTAAGCAACTGATATCTTGGGATGAACTAGCTTCTAAGAGAATATTTTTAAATTAGTCATTTCACAAAAATGAAAAGAAAAAAATGTTCAAAATTCAGAGATGACAAACTAGTGATTTTCAGATAAGTTCTGTCCTCAGACATCTTTCAGTGGTAACTCACACAGGGCATTTAAAATTTTGAAATCATTATCAGTGTTTATAAATTGAGAAACTTTGCACAAAAAATACAAATTTCTGGCTTTTCCTGAAAACTCTGGCAACAATTGAGCAAGAAGTGGTCAACAGCGTCCAGTTTTCTCCCAGAGGCCAAAGGAGATGGACATTCATTTCCATCTGCGCAGTGACACGCTGCTTAAAACCCCCAGCTCCTCTCCTGGGCATGTCCGCTGGGCCCTCCCAAGAGCTTGGAGGACCTACAGGGAGCAAGCAAAGAGAGTGGGGTGTGACGGGGAGTTGGGGGCTGAGAGGTAGGAGGAGGGCCAGCCAGGAAAGTCGGGGCAGTGCTCACCTGCGGTCCAGCCCGGGACTGCCCTTGGGGACCAGACGGAGGATCTGCAGAGGGAGCCCCAGGACTCCGCTTCCCGGGCAAGTGGACCCAGCCTGACACCTTGGAGGTGAGGTTATCTCTATGCAGAAGCAGGGAAAAAAGGATGCAAGATTTCTGAAGATTCGGTTTGTGATTTGTTTGTAGCTGGCTCTTCACGTGTCCCCCATTCTCCATCCTCCTTTGTTTAAGAACTGAGTGAATTGAGGCTGGAGCAACAGACTTGTCTCTGCAAATGGGCAAAGGTCAAAACACTTGCATCTCAGGGATTCCCTGGAAGTGACAGAGACACATATACACATATCTATATATAGACACATACCACATGTGCACAGGACTAGATACACACACATAAGGGTATATATACACACACATGCATACATAAACATATACATACACACACAAATATGTATACAAACACATATATACATGTATATTTTCACATACAAACACACACATATGTACACAAATAAATATCTTTACTTTTGCAAATACATCCAAGACATAGTGTATAACTTAATACGTACAAGTATCTAATAGACTTTCCATTGTGTAATGCTTTACCAGGTCTATTTTTATTTCAGATTTGCATTTTTTAAATGAGGTTCTCATGTGTTTTACTCTGCATGGCAATATACTACCAAAAGAGAGAGTGGACAGAAGTCATTCTCACAGCCCCAAAGCACGTGTCATGTCTCTTTTAGCCATTGATCAAGGGCAGAGTTCTGGGGGAGGTCTAGGTATCTCAGCATCCCCACCCCGGGGGCCTCAGGGCCTTAACCACTCAGTTGCTGTCTGTGAATTAACGTGTGCAAAGTTCCCCCTCCCTTGGCCCCACAACTCTCCTCCACCGACATCCTTCTTCTCATGTCTTCAAGACACAGGCACCCAGTGCTGACAGTGCGGCGGGCATTTTTCCGTCTTCCCAGCACATGGAAAGGGGCACTGACGAGAGTACATGCCAGGAGGGCATCAGCCTTAGTTCCTGCATTAGTGTTAGTGCCCTAAGGCTCGTTAGCAAATCACCACAAACTGAGTAGCTTAAAACAGAAATACATTCTTTCACAGTTCGGAAGGCCGGAAGTCTGAAATCAAAGCTGTGGCAGGCTGTATCCTTCTAGAGCTGAGGGAGAACCATCCCGCACTTCTCTCTTGGATTCTGGTGGTTGCGGCCGATTCTTGGCATCTCTTGCTTGTAGATGCATGGGTCCAATCTCTGCATCTTTTTCTTCACATGGCCTTCTCTCTCTGTATATCTGTGTCCCAAATCTTCCTCTCCTTTCTTTTATAAGGACAGCAGAGATTGGATTTGGGGCTCATCCTAAATCTGGAATAATCTCATCTCTAGAGTCTTAACATAATTACATCTACAAAGAACCTACTTCCAAATAAGGTCAGACTCCCAAGTAGGGAAGTTGGGACTTGGACGCACCTTTGAGGGGCCATACATAATTCAATGCACCATAGTTTCTTAAAGAAAATGTATTATGTGTTATTAAACTTCTCTCAGCCTTGATTTTCTCAATTAATAGCACATAGTGAGATTCCTTCCACGTTGTTGGTTAAGAAACTAAGTAATAGTTTGTTTTATAAGTGTGCCAGACTTATTTAACCATTTTCATATTAATTGGCACTTCCTTTGGGTTTGATTTTGTTAGGTATTAAAGATGCTGTAATAAACACTCTTGTAAAAATGGTCTTGCAGTCTGACATTCTATTTCTATGGAATAGGTTTCTATACATGGCCCAGCTATGTCAAGAATATTAGTTTAAACGTTAATAAAAGTTTCCAGATTACTTTCCAAGAAGGATGAAACAATTTACATTTCCACTAAAAATTTGTGAGAGGACAGTTTTCCCACATTCCAGCCAGCTTTTTAAAATTTTTCCAGTCTGGTGTGTATAAAGCGAGATCTGTTACTTTGGTTTGGATTTCTCTGATTAGGGAAGAGGTGGAGTATCTTATTGTATGCTACTAGTCTCTATGGATTTGCTGGTCTAGCATCTATATTTGCATATTTTCTTCTGGATTATTTGCATTAACCTTATCAATTTATAAATGTTCTCTATATGTGTGTCAATTTCAACCCTTTATCTCCCTTCTAACTTAACCTTCTGGCTCCCCTGGAGTGCAGTGCTTTTCCTGTTTTCCACGGTATCTCTGCCTTACAAAAAGTGCTTTATTTTCAAGTAGTCAAATATGTTAAACATATTTATTATTTCTTTTATGGCTTCTGGATTGCTTAAAAAGACCCAATCACCTTCAAGTTTGAGGTATCACCTGTCTAATTTTTGTCTTTTAAGTTTTGCCTTTTAAATTTCTACCTTTAAGTACTCAGTCCATTTAGTATTTTGCACATGATGAGAGAGAAGCCAAGCTAATTTCATTTTGGACAGAGAACCACTTTTATTAGCACTTTTTAGTTAAGAATCTCCCCCATTCTTTCTGAATTTACTCCTTAGTCAAGTCTCCATAATATACGGGGATCTATTTCTAGGATTGCAGTATCGTTCCTTCTTTTTAACATGTGAGGAGCTCAGACACAGCATCTTCGTGCTCATATCGTCAGGAAGGAGAATGACTTGATCTCGCCTTTACAAGAGTCTAAAGACTGCTTTTCTTATCTTTGCAGATTTCTTAGAAATATCTATAATATCAATAATAATATGATAGTAAACATCCCCATCTTGTTCCCAGTTTTGTGGAAATTAATTTAGCATTTCACCCTCTTGAATAATACCTGCTACTGACTTTTACAAATTGTCTCCTTCATATTTAAATTACCCCTGCCTAATTCTGCCCAATGCACGTATTTTATTAGGAATACCTGCTAAGTCTCATCAAGTGTCTTTTTAGAATAAGTCAACTCGATTGTGTTTTTTCTCCTTAAAGTGGATGGTGTAGTGCATTGTGTAAAGAGATGTCCTGACAGCAATTGTCCCTCCATTCCTGAAATAATGTTTGTTTAAACGTAAGTAGGCGGACTTTTAATCTCGGACTTTTGAATCTGCAGTTAGTTACAACAGGTTTGCTTTCTGATGCTTTTAGCTTTGATAGCGAGTGTTTGAGTCAGTCACTCGTGGGTGGGTGAACCGCTCAGTTTGGCGGGGGTGTGCGTGTGCCTGTGTCCTCTGACGGCCTTGTGTGGTCGCCGGGCGGGGGGCGGCTGCTCTGTCCCCACGCCAAGGCTCCCACGCATCCCTAGTTTCTGCAAGCACCTGCAGTCCCCACTTTGACACACACAGCCAGGACTTCTTGTGTCAGATGATATCATGATGAGGGATGTGTCAGGAAGTGGCTTCAAAACCATGTCACTGAAACATACTCCAATGAGGATGGAACAGGATCCGCTCCAGAAGAAAAGTACAAACACTGATCAGCCCACGAGTCAGCATGGACCGTGTCTTCTAAGGGAACTGCAGGCAGTACTGTAAGTCAGTGTGTCGAGTCTGTGAAACACATCTTCCCATTTCACAGATTAAAGGAAGAGGACAAGGTCTTGTTTTAAGGGTCTCATAACTCACAAGGCTGCATCATCCCTAAGTGCCCTGGGACCCTGACAGAGACAAGCCACCCAGGGGCGTTCCTCCGCCGAGTCACAAATCCACTCCCCAGCTGGTAGAAAGAGGTTCAGCAATCCACAAAATTCCTGAGTGCCTTTTGTAGCCGGGAGGCTGGAGCATGCTGATGGAATCAAAGCACAGGTTGCCTGGCCTGGCCGCCCTCCCCCTCCCCCCAGCCCCCTTCCCCCTCCCCGCCCCTCCCCGCAGGCCCTCCGGGCCAGGGCCCAGTCGCATCATCTCATCAGCCTTGACCCCGTGTCCTGGGCTGCATGTTTGCTTTATTGAACAGCCTGGGGTGAGGTTGCAGCCGGGCTCTCTGTCTCTGAAAGAAAGTGTTCGCCCTGAGCCTGGAATGTGCAAGACAAACACTGTCCCATCTTCCCAGCTAACAGTGCCTGGAGTGCGTGAGCCGTGGCAGCTTACTGCCGGGGGCCACGTCTGGGGAGGCCCCCGCAATGAAAGGCGTTCTCAGGTCCTTAGAGACAGAACCCAGACAGTGCCTTCCAAGGGGGAGACAGGGGCGCAGAAAGCAAGGCCCGTCAGATGGATGGGACTTACGTCTTCAAAGTCTAAGAAAAGTACTGCGGAACATTTAGCTCCCTGAAGTGCTGGCCGGTTAAAGTGACAGAGGTGCTCTGCACTCCGCACTGTCGACGTGCGGCCTGGCTGTCCCAACACGTAAAACTCCTTGCAAGGCGAAGTCCGCCACTGGGTAAAGACACAAAGAGCTCTGGGGACCCCAAATGCACGTAGTGAAACCCCCAAACCCAGCACGGCCCTCCTGCGCGCCCTCCACTGCAGAGGGTGTCTGCTCCCCTGCTAAACGTGCCTCTTCCTGATGAATGAAAGTGGACTGAGGACACGATGTGCACCGGTCAGTCCCGCCTCCAGAGGGGGCTTTTCTGGAAGTGGCATGAGAGCCAGACAGCTCGACGTCACTGTCCTCCCATGCCTTACGCCCCAGGGGACCTGGCACCCACCAGGCATGTGGGGTGTCAGGAGGGTGGCAGCCTGTGTTTCTGCTTCTGTCTGCTCATCTACTTCCCTGTCACTGTGGGGTTGTGGTTGATACTCACAATTTTTTAAATGTCAATGCCATCCAGTGATGCTAATGTAACACCAGCATCTCAAAGGATGGAACTCTGCGGTGCGTCTCCTCAGAAACTGGGCTACATTTTCCCCCGAGAAACAAGAACAGTCAGTCCCAGGCCAGGGAGCCAGGAGGGTCTCAAGCCAGGCTCCTGGGAGTCAGAGGAAGTGTGGTTTGAAGATGCCCTGGTGTTCGCTGGACGGGTAGGAATGCAACTTTGACAAGACCGCCCTGGGAGGCGAGATCCAGATTACCTGACACGTCTTGGTTGCAATAGGAGCTGGCGAAAAAAATACACCCTGTTGAATGGATTATAGCTTCATGCTGTTTAAACACATAACAAACTATTGCGCATTCCTATTTTTAATTAAAAATAACATTCATTGCTTTCTCATTACTATAGCAATGCATAGTTGAGAAAATAAAGATAAGCAAAATTTCTTTAAAAACTTTGAAAGCGTCCATTATCTCATTGCACATAGCTGGATCCTGAGAATGCCTCATGTGCGTTTGTTTCCAAACCACTCTCCGCCGAGATATATTTATCCATTTTTCACACAGATAGACTCAGATTGTCATACGTCTTTGTACCTCCTTCTTCTTTTAATAATATGTCACAAACCAATTTCCATGCCATAAAAAAATTCTGGTAGACTATCATTTTAACAGTCAGTCATCTTGCAATTATTTAATGGTGATGCATTTTATTTCATTCTTTTTCTATTACAAGGTGATGTTTCTTCTTTAATTTCAATAAACTGCTGGTTATTTTTTCAAATACCTTTTTTGGTTTTGTGGATTCAGTACATGTGTTGGGTAACTGATGTGAGCTCGGCTCTGGGAAACGTGAGTGAACAGAACAGGAGGGGCTCACCCTATGGAATCGGAGTCTGAAGGAAGAGGCACACGTGAAGCGTCACCTGCGTTCCTGCTGTTTGAACGTAATTTCTAGGGCATTTTTGCATCCCTTTCCGGAGTATCACGTGTCTATGTTTACATATAAATATAAGCTGTTCATTATTTTTCTAATAAAATGAGATCGTCTATAGATCATTCTATATCGTAAACATTCTGCTTACTGTATTATTAATATGTTTCTCTATTGATAAGTAGAGAGTTAATGAGTCAAGAAATTTCCATGTTAAGTTTATTAATTTAATTATTACAAATTATTACAAAGCAATAAAATATGGATATAAAAATGTACTTAAGTAGACCATGATTAATGAACAGTAACCATGTTTCCTTTTTTGTATAAGACCTTCATAACCACTGCTTAGATCGATGTAAATGATTGAAAAACAAAAGTTACTCACTGCTTGATTTCAACATGTAGTATTTTTGTTTCTTAAACATTCACACTGATAACTGTTTTTTTCTATAAACAAATTCATGAAATCACTTTCATTTTATTTCTCAAGCTTTATACCATGACTCTTTATGGGTCCAAAGAACTGAAGTTCCAATGTTTCTTTTTTTTTTTTTTTTTTGAGTTCCAGCTCCTTTTTGTTTGTTGTTTTTTTCCAGTATGTTTCTAGATGCCAGCTTCTATATAGGACCAAATGTCATCATCATTAAGAAGAGCTATCAATTTCACCAGCAAATGGCACCTTTGGATCTGCCAGCTCCCCTGCTACAAAATGTGTTGCGGAACTGCCAGGTCTGGATGATAAAGTGGATGAGCTTATGCGTTGTCCAGATAATTCCAGAATAACTTCTTGGCAGTTTTTCCAGAATTACTAGATAACTGGCTTAATCCTCAACGTGTGTCTGGCTTTGGAAAGTGACATCAGGCTAGAAGATAAGAGATAATGACTTCATTAGGTTTATTGAATGTTTGAGTGACTTGAAAAGATGTCTGTAAAAGTGACCAACACAGTGCAACTGTTAACCACGGGTTAAAAACAGAGTGTTCAGCCAACCTCTTTCAACACAGCAGTAACCTAAATTGCTGTTTTCAAAAGCCAGTGCCTTTCCCTGCTAAACCCAATAGCTGTCACATGATTAATGTGCTAGTGTCTTATTAACTGCTCTGTTACAGAAGCTGTCCAATTCACAGCCACCCTCGCTGCGAGACCTTTTTGTAAAAACCTAGTGGGAATCACGCTGTTCTGACTGCGGGCTACTGCGCCTTCCTGCAAAACATCGTAAAGAGCAAAGAATTACTGTCTCCCGTAATCCAGGCCATAAATCACCCTAGTCTGGGGATGGAAAAAAATCACAGCACTTCCCGCATTCATATTCAAAAGCCTATCTGTGTAACAGCATATTCCAGGAAATGGTGGAGGACCTGTGGGTACCCCTGTGTGTATGTGCGTGTGCGTGTGCATGTGAGTGTGTTTGCGCGCTGAGGGGGAGTGAGAGGAAAGGGAAGATATGGGGACGTGGAGGACAAAAGAAGCCTCGGCACCAGTTAAATAATTCCAGAGGCTTCGATATTATCATCTTTCCTTGCTGTAACAATATTTTAAGATTGTTAAAAATTGCCTCCTTATCTGTGGGGCGCTATCCCCCACTGCTTAACTTATCTGGGCTCAGCTGTTTGAGAAAAATGCAATGTGGCGTGACCTTGATTTCTTAGCACCTGACCTTAATATCTAATCGGCTGTATGTCTCAGGGAAGCCATCCAGAGATGTCACCCGGCCCCCTCTGGCATCCAGCGATTCAAAGGATGTTTACATCATCTCCCCTCTGAGAGACGCTTCAGCCCTTCTCAGCAGCCCCGCCCTTCCGATCTGTGTGCTGGCTCCTTCAGGGGTGACGGGGTCCTTTCAAATCTTGGATGCCTTTTCAGTTGAAAATAATTTGGATGCCTTGAGGTCAGTCGTAAAAAATGATCTGAGTTCATTCTGAGACTTCTGAAGGCATGACTCAATTTGGATATAGAAAAACATTAACCACTCGTGGCTGCTGCCCTGTTTATAAAATGCAAACCTTTCCCCTCCTGAAACAGCCAGTTTGAAAGGCATACAATACAAAGTAGTGAATGCACACACTTGTGCACATGCACACACATTCACACATGTGCACACATACATGCACACACCCAGGCACACACACTCATGACCTCGAAATGGTAATTTTAAAGAAATTTTTTCAGAAACGTCCAAATGTGGCTTAGTGGTCCCACACTGAAGTGAAGTCTTAAGATTCTGGAATGATATAAAGAGATGCTGGGGTTCTTAAAGTACCATTATATTAAAAGTGGCATAAAAGTACCTGGATTTTTTTTCTCTCTTGGCAACTTTGGAGTCACATTTGCTTTGTTGACAAAGCAGTAGAGCCTCCCGCCAGCCAGGCAGGCTCGACCTGGGCCCTGGAAATCACATTGTTATCGCTCTGGTTCTGACACTGTCACCAAGAAGAAGTGTTCTGCCATTAGGACACCGCGGCCGCCCACAGCTCAGACCCAGGCAAGAAGCTGCCCTGATGAGTCTCTTTTCCTGTTACCGTTTGCATTAATTCACATCACACAGAACCCGCGTGGATTCTTTCTTGACGCTGCTCATTTCCTGCATAATAGATTGTCATGTTGCCTCTGAACTTGAGGGAGCATCTAAGGGCAGAGCCAAGGCCCCATCAGCCCCTCTCACCTGCTGGTCTCCCCCTGAAGCTGGGATTGGAGGGCTACACCTGTGTCTGTCCTAGTAAAGGGCTTTCTGGACCCGAGTCCCTCCTCCACCTTCAGGGCCGGTCCCCAGGCTGCACAGCTCTCTCCAGGCCTCTAAGGTCCGCTGTTGGCTCTGCGTCTCTAGTGCTGCCATGCTGCGGATGGGGAGACCCTGGGCTCCTGCGGCTGCACCGGCCTCCCCAGGGAGGGCATTCCCGGGGTGAGGCTTCTGGGAGCTGCAGGAGTCCCAGCCCCTAGCTGGGTGCTACTGCCCCGCCCACCGGGCTGCTTAGGCACCAACCGCCTGTGCTTTTCCTGATGCTCCTGTGGCTCCAGAAAGCTTTGCGCAGGTTTCTATCAGCCCCGAACCGGGTTTCCCCACACAACCTGCACGTCAGGCTCCACCGAGGTGGCCCTGGAGGCCACGTGGAATGCTGACCTGCCGCTCTGAGCACCCGAGGGCCAGCTGGGGGAGACAAACTCAGTGAGACCATTGCACTGAACACCTTGGCTTTACGGGAGTCTCTGGTTTCTTAAAACTGACGTAGCCTGTCTGCTCTCAGAGTCCAATCTTCACATTTCAACCCCAGTCAGTGCCCGTCGCCCACAAAAGGACCCTGATGCCTGTCCCCTGCTGGTTGTGTTGGGTGTCACTTTCCGAGAGTTTCCACTCACCTGCAGTTTGAGGCTTGTTTTTTCATTGAACTTGCCCTCCGTCCAGAATTTTTTTCCCAGGTTCCCACTCACACTTTCCCCTGGAAACCAACGTCACCTCCCCAGTGATGGAGCCGAGACCCAGCTGGGCCGGAGGACTGTGTTCACACTGAAACTTTAGTCATGGAAGGTTTTTAATGGGCTTGGAGGCTGGTCTTCAAAACTCTTCTAAGGTATGACAGGGCTTCTGGATCTGAGGAGGGAGACAGGTCTGCCGCCCCCGCCAGGCCCCTCAGATGCTGCAGGCCAGCACCCTCTGCAGGGCCGCCAGCCCCTGAGGCCAGGCAGGGAGGCTCAGGCCCGATAACCCCGGATGGAGAGAGAAATGCGCTGCCTAAGTCCGGCGCTCACACACGGCAGCTCTCACCCGGGCAGAGACAACACACCCGGCAGAGCGTCCAAGTGTCCGCGAGCCTGGCAGCGCGCAGCAGGCGCCGGCACATTCGTCCAGAGGAACGGGACATGGAATCAAGTGGGACATGATCCAAGGGGAACCTTCCAAATAGATGCCGACTGCAAGGCCACAGGGGTCAAAGTGCAGGAGGAAGAGGGCCAGCTCACCGGAAGGGTGGGGCCAGGGCCCCCGTGGGAGCGAAGTCAGGCCCAGAGACGGCCGCCCCACGGGCCGGGCCACGGGGGAGGGTCCGAACTGAGCCTCGCATCCCGCAGGGCCACGTGGGCAGAGGCCTGTGGCTGCGCCGGGAGCTGGCTGTCCTGCTGGGACTTTGTGCTAACCTCCCACTCCGGCCGGTCACGGGGTGTCACATGCGCTATAATTAGATTTGGGAAATGCGTCCAGGGAGGAGGAAACAGTGTAATGAAGGTAACCTATCGGACGGCCGCCCTCGTCTTCTGGAAAGGAGCCCGAGGGCCCGGCACGCGATTCGGCCCGGCACGCGGTTCCGCACGCCGCCCGCCCCCCGAGCTGGGAGCACTCCCGGGCCGCTGTGTCGGGCAGCCCCCTTCCCACACCAGAACCGGTCCGGCCAGGCTGTCCGCTGAGCGCGCGGGCTGCGCGTCCTGCCTCCGGACCGCGAGGAGCTTGCACGGGGAGCAAAGTCCATCACGACCTAGGCGGCGGGGGAGGGAAGGTCTCGTTAAGCAGTCAGACTGACAGGCGAGGAAGGGCTTCTGACGCTGACCCGACCAAGGCGAGCTTTGGCTACAGCAAGGCCCTCCCAAGTTTCAGAGTCTCAGTCGCCCAAGGACGTGCGTTCCACACCGGGAGGCTCGCTGGTAACCTCACTTCTGAGCGCAGGAAGAGGGGGAACTGAGTAGCCGGAGGTCAGCCTCGGCCTGCGCTCTGCCTCCCTGTGACTTGAGCCCCAGGCTTCAGCCCTTACGGGCGTTGTCTGGGTGCAAACCCCAGGTCCTCCTCACCTGAGCGGTGCTCTGCGGTCAGGTTACTTAATCGCTCCGTGGTAAGTAACTAAGCTGGTCCAGGCCTTTTCCCACTTCCCTGGCGAGGGCCCCATCTCGCTGACTCTGGGCTCAGCCATGGGGTGGGGTTGGCCAATGTCACAATAAGAAGAGTGACACAGCTGAGACTTAAGAAGCCCCGTCTCTCGCAGCCCTGTGTCCCTCCTGCCACCCGGCTGGAAGACGCAGACAAGGCCCGGTCCCCCTTGCCACCCGTCCGCCCAGGACAAGCGCAGGCTGCAGGAAACAGCTCAGCCAGAGCTGCCCGGCTGGGCTGCCGAGCCACGCTCAGCCGCTGGCCCCGGTTTGAAGCTGAACCCCCTTTGGGGAGGTTTGTGATACATTAACCAGTAACTGACACACCTCCCGGGCCTCAGTGTCTTCATTGATAAAATTGGGACCATGAAAGTAGTCACCACCCCCTCATCCACGGTTCCCATTTCTATGGTTTCAGTTACCAGTAGTCAATTGGGGTCCAAAAATACTAAACGAAAAATTCCAAAAATGAATAATTCGTAAGTTTTAAATTGTGCACCTTTCTGAGCAGCCTGATGAAATCCTGCGCCCTCAGCGCCATCCTGCCCAGGGTGTAAATTGTCCCTTTGTCCAGCGTGTCTGGTCTGTCAGTCACTTAGCCCTCATCAGATTGTCTGTCACGGTATCCCGGCATCTCAGTGCTGGTGTTGAAATAACCTTTATTTTACTTAATAAAGGCCCCAAAGTGTGCCAGAGGAGTAAGGCTGGCAATTCTGAGAGGCCAAAGAGAAGCCGTAAAGTGCCTCCTTTAAGGGAAAAGGTGAAAGTCCTCAGCAGCAATGTGGATGGACCTGGAGACCCTACTCAGTGAAGTAAGTCAGACAAAGACAAATGTCGTAAGATGTCATTTATATGTGGGATCTAGAATATGATAGAAATGAACTCATTTATAAAAGAGAAGCAGACTCACAGACGTAGAAAACAGACTTACGGTCACCAAAGGGCAGCGGGCGTGGAGGAGGGCTCCACTGGGAGCTGGGGTTAGCAGCTACACACTACTGCATATAAAGTAGACAGACAACAAGGTCTCACTGTAGAGCACAGGGAACCATATTCAATATCCTGTAATAAACCATAATGGAAAAGGGAAAAAAAGGAAAGGTGAAAGTTCTCAACTTCGTAAGGAAAGAAAAAAACATCATACGCTGAGGTTGCTAAGAACGATTTGTGGTAAGAATGGATCTTCTGTCCATGGAACTGTGAAGAAGGAAAAAGAAATCTGTGTTAGTTTCGCTGTCGCACCTCAAACTAAAGGTGACAACCACAGAGCATGGTAAGTGCTTAGTCAAGATGGAAAAAGTGTTAAAGTTGTACGATAAGATATCTTGAGAGAGACTATGTTTATATAACTTTTATTAACATATTGTTGACTGTTCTATTTTATTATTAGATCCAGCTGATCTGTTACTGCGCCTAATTTAGAAATTAAACCATCATAGGTATATCTGCAGAGAGAAGACATGGCGTATATGCAGTTCGGTACTGTCCACAGTCTTGGGGTCTTGGAAGGGGTCCGCCGGACAGGGGCCTTACCCTCAGAGTGTGGTTGTGACAATTAAGGGGGGTACAGCTTACCAGTGTCGGCTGTTACTGATAACATGCATTGCTTCTATTACTGGTTTAAAAAGAAAGAGTAACTACCTTTCTTCTAAATTTTCAACTTTTAAAAACAACGTACTGGTGCTCAAGAAATACCAGCTATAACATTTGAAAATTTTGTCAGGGTGAAGAAACGGCAGGGAGAACTTTTAACATCATTTCTTCCCTCCTCTCACCTCCAGCAACAGCAAAATGACCTACTGGCATCCGGGGTGAGCGCCTGGGGCAAGCTGTATACATCTCCAAAATGGAAGCTCAACTGTAGGAAAGTCTGATGTTCTTTTCTGGTGGGTCAGGTTACCCGAAATACAGACGCTCCTCCAACAAGCCACCGATCGTGGAGACCACCGGCAACTTGCTTCCGTCGCCCACTCCCCAGCCCTAGCAGGCTGGACGAACCGAACATTTATCTGGACGAGATGGTCCACAGACAAAGCCTGGAGAAGGAGCTTCTCTCTGGGCTAATGAACGAACAACACCACAGGGGCAGCTGAAGGGTCCCTAAAAACCAGGGAAGAGAAACGCTCCAGCCAAGGGGTGCTCATGTATTTATGCTCTGGGCCCTTGAGTGTAGGATGGGGACCACGCGCTGCCCCTCCACTCAAGGCCCACAAGGCCTCCATTCTGTGTTCCAGACGACTCTGGGGACAGCAGGAAGGAGGAGGAGAGAAAGCGTGCTTCCCTTCAGGGCCTCCTGTGCGCCCGAGCGCGTCACAGGTTGTCAGGAGAGAGATCAGGGAGGTGGCGTTAGTACCGGCATCGGTGTGAGGCAGGGTTTGGCTCCAAGGTCAGGATTGTCTCTGCTCTTCCCTGCTAGTCAGAAAGACGAGCTAGAAAGAGCTGAGAGTAAGGGATGGGAGAAACAGCAGCGAACACGGGCCTCTGAACGTGGGCCTTTACTGCCTGTGGGCGGGCGGAGGCGATGGGGAGGGCGGGGAGGGGAAAGAGCTTGGACCAAAAGAGGCAGAAGACCCAGCTCAGTCCCGGGCCTTCCCCGAGAACCCCGAGGAAACAGAACCTAAACCAGGGCGACAAAGAACTGACACAGTTGTCGGGGTGGAGCTTAGGCTGTGGGGATTATCTTTTTGGTATTAAAAGAAGCTGATAAATTTCCACCCCCTTCCCCCCATGAGGATTATTACAAAAGCCATTGGTAAGACCTGCTATTTTACAGAAAAACAGGCTTTTGAACATGTTAGGCTAAATCTCCTGAGTGTGTGACTAGGGCTTCTGTCGGAATGACATTCTTTATTCATTCAGGAAGCATTTACTAAACACTTGCTAAGAATAGTGCACCACATGGGGGGGTGGGAGGGGGACGCCAGAAAAACTCCAAACCGTGCCTCCAAGGTCTTTGCAAGAGGGGAAGAGAGGAGCACAGAGCGAGCACCACTGAATACATAAGTCAGGAGAGCAGACCTGGGGCCTCTGAGAGGATGAGGAGGGAGGCGTGGGGCTTCCTGTGGGAGGTGGACCTGGGAAGGGCTGGGATGGAGCTGGGAGTCCCCGGCTGAGAACAAGATGTCCTGTTCCCGGGTCAGGTGGGGCCGGGCCACTAGAGTCTTACGTGACAGCTGAGTGGTGAGGCTTTATCGGGAAGCAGTGGGGAGAGGCTGACAGCCTCAGTATCACTCCACAGAGAAAGCCCCAGGTACCTGCCGGCGTGTCTGACCCCACTGCAGCACGCAGGTGAGAGGAATTAGGTTGAGGGACGACAAAGAGAACTGCCATTTGCATTGCTTTTCCTTGTTTCAGAATAAAAATCATTTTTAGAAAATCCAGTGCCCTGTCTCTTCAGAGTCCAGGTCATTTGGAATTAGAGGAGCTGGATTTAGCAAATAGAAACAGGATGCCAGTTAACTCCAAATTTCAGGTAGACAGTGAACACATTTTTAGTAGAAGTATATCCCAAGTATTCACCAGAATATTCTGGGTTTTGTCTGGAAACACTGCATGGAAGGAGCAGGGAGGAACCAGGCATCATTCTAGGACTCATGGAACTAGCTTCCCATGAACAAAGGCACTGAGCACAGAGAGGCCATCAGGGCCAGGGTGGGCACACAGCAGCTGTGGGCCTAAAAATAATTTTATGCTCTTTTTCATACCCATCACATTTAGAGTGACCAGAAGCTTTCTACTTGAAGGACTGGAATACACTGTCAGAGCAAAGAATGTTTCTGCAATGGCAAGAAGCAATTATCTGACAAATGTTATGCATCTGATTTAAATCCAGTTATTTGTGTACATCATTTTCTAAAGGGAGAAACACACAGAAGGAAGGCTTTCTGAAGCGTCAGGATGCAAAGCCCTGGAGGAGGTTCCATGTAGTCGTTGGAAAGTCCTGGCAGCCCCCTGTCTGGAAGCTCCGGGGGAATCCTGGATGCAGAAGGACAGAGCACACTTTCCTCTCCAGCCCAATTCTGAGGAGGGAGGCGGAAGCAGCGTCTTCTGACCCCGAAGCATCAGGGTTAGAGCAGTGCTTACTGCCGACTTCAGGCTGCAGCACTGAGACGGAAGATCGCAGACTGAGGAATTACCTTTCTCTTCCTCCTGGATAAAGCAGCTCTCTTCCTAAAGCCAAGAACCGTTACCGAATGAATGTGCACAATGGAGACAATCCAGGTAACACTGTGTGGCCCTAATAATTCTGACCGCTTTGTGCCACGTTTTGCAGTGGCCTCAATTAAACGGTAGAGAATCCATGTGACACGGCGCTCCTGAGAACAAGACGGAAGCTCTGCTGAGGACCCGTATTCCCCGGGGGGAACCTTGGGGCGCCCTCTTCTAGAAGCTAAGATCAGAAGGACACTTGGGTTCTGAACTAAGAACTGTTTCCTGGGTTTCAGTGTTTCAGGTGACACAGTAGCCAGTAACAGGGCTCAGAGAAACCAGAGGATCTGGATTAGATAAGAACATTCATTTATTAAGATGTAATCTACACAGTTTGAACCCTGTCAATATCGCAAACTGGAAATCCAGCAAAATTAAAAATGTCTCGTGAGATGTTATGTTTTCTAGTGAATAGCCTTGCTCAGTCACACTTGACAAAGTGGTATGCATCCGGACACGAGCCCAGAGGAATATTTTTAAATCAAGAAATTTTAAGAGAAAACCAGGTAATCCTAATAAAAATAAGATGCTTCCCTTTGGAAACAGTCTCTGATTTTATGGGGACGGTTTGGTTTCATAATGCCTATAGAAGACTAGTTCACTTTTTTCCAATATAGAATCAATACCTCATTTTCCCACAACTCTTAAATTGTCTTATTTTTAAAAACAGTTAAATTGTGCCCATTGTTAAAACAAAGCATGTGATAGTCTCTATAAACATGAAGAAACCTAGGTCTAAACAAAGATATTAATAAGACTAGCACAAACATTGAGCAAAGACTCAAGAGGAATTAGCCTTGAGATGAATTTCTTAAAGAAAATCACTAAGTGCAAAGCACTATGTCTCTCGGCATTGAAAACAACAATAAAAAATATTGATAAGAAACAATCTTCAGTTTTAGGTACGATGGTAAAATTAGGATAAAACTGAAGTAAGATTCTTCAAGACAGAACTCTTAGAGAAAATGAGAGGAACCTCAGTGGATCCCCTACACTGATACTCTATGAAACACTTCCAAAAATACTAATAAAAGTTTCACAGCATCAAGGTCCACGGGCCAACAAGTTTAGGGAACACCCTGTGCGTTGTTTGAAATAGCCTTTTCATGTTAAAGGCTCTGAGAAATTCTGCGACAAAGAATCACGTTTAAGTGCCTTTAATCCACCATTTTCAAAACTTACTTGAAGATAGGACACCACTCCTCCCCACAAACCTACCAACAGCCTAAAGAGTGATTTCTCAGGAAAGACTAGTTTGAGAAACAGTCCATGATTTAAAGAGATCGAGACTTTAGAGGTTGCTTTTATCACCCAAACTTTCAAAAGGAAATGAAGAGCTATTGAAAAAAGTTCGTTAAGATTACACGGACCCCGGCTGGTAGCCTCCGGGGCTCCCAGCTCTTGGGAGAGGCCCTCCCATTTCCACTGGAAATGCGGTACCCAGGACCTCCAGCAGGGGGCCCTGTGCGCCAGGGCTGACCCTGCAGGGCTTGAAGGCGGGTCAAGGTTAAGATGCCTCAACAACTAACAAGCTAGAAATGTCATCTGGCCTCTTAGGACATGGCGTTACAAAAGTATGGTCATGGTTCAGGAATGCGGCCACGAGAGAAATCCGTGCTCAGAATTTTATTATTAGGTTCTATCATGTGTACATTTTCAAAGATAGCTAAGAGAGCTCAAAGGGGAAGAAGAAAAAAAGGCAAGCAGTATTTTTATAAAATAATAATCAAATTAAGACTTACACTGAAAAAACATGAAAAGGACTTAAAAGTTTCCCTGCGTGGTTGGCAACTCAGGGATGCCCATTTTCTGTCAAGAATAGCTTAGGAAAACAACAACAAAGAGAGTTAAGAATAAAATTGAAAATAAATGGCAATTAAGTTGTTCCTGAGATGAAGGACCAAGACAATCCTTCCAAAACAGTCTCCCTGAAGGAAGGAACCTCATTGTTTTGGTGAAACGCACAGCCACCATCTGCATGATTTTCTCTTTAATCCCTTTTCCCATGTCTCCCTCCACACCCTCCCCCTCAAAAGGGTTTAAATACTTATAAATTGGGTAGTAAAGAGATAAAATACTGGATTCAAAGTGAAAGGTGCACCACCTTCACTAAAATAGTTAGAAAGATGTCAGATAAAGTCGCCGGACAAGAGACTCAAAGGCGCAGAGCAGGCCTGCTGGGCGCCCACAGCATTTCACTCTTGTTCTGGTCACAGGGGAGGGTGGCTGCTCGGAGGGGCACCTCTTCCCTCTGGGAAAGAATCTGCAGCAAGACAGGTGCAAGCGGCTAATAAATGACAGCATTTGCAAGAGCGGGGAGCAATTTATTCCCTCCCAAGCCTCAGGAGACTGGGGATGTAATACACCCGCGCACGTACACACAAAACTTCTCACCAGTAAGACAGTCATTTACTGAAATGCCGTTCGAACTATCTCTATAAACAAACTCTATACGAAACAAGTGGACTGCACTCTAACTTTCCCATAATCATGGGTAGAGGATTCTGAGACCGTGATTACCTTTATCCTATGTTTTGATCTCATTAAAAGCCAGTGTTATGTGAAGACGCTATTTCCACATACTCTGCACTTTCACATGCTTTTAACTTTGCCCCAGGAAAGTGACTTTTGGAATATGTGCAAGGTGTACACTGTAAACTGTGTGCGGGGTGCAGATCTGAGGTAAATATGATATCATGTAAGTAAGTAGTACCAAACGTTTTCCAGCAAAGGGAACTTTCCCTTAGGTTAGTTCTCAGTTCGGTCTTCCCACTGGGAAATGTGACTGCAGGGGAGAGTTCCATCGCCCTGGGCATTCGTCACCCAAGCAGACTCTCCAGAACACACGTCGGCTATTTCTAGCAGCCAGCAGTGAAGACCTGGGTGGAATAACACAGCCCTGCTACAGGGAGGAGACAGGACCGCAGAGCTCACCAGAAGCTCATGCCTGCCGCTCCCCAGTCCAGGGCCCACCAGACCCAGCACGGAGGGCTTGGGAGACTCAGCGTGACTCTCTGGCACTTAAGGCAAAGAGTCCATGGTGACTGAAAGCAAAAAGCCAATTGTTCCATAGAATTGGACCATCACAGAGTTTTCAGACAGAAAGTGTCCTAAATAGCAACAAGAAACAGATATTCTGGCAAATACCTAACAGCTAATTCAGGGAAGAAAGCTATGATTTATAGAATTTAACAATATTTGTGCTATAAACAATCCCATGTGGCCAGTTTCAAGCCACCTTGTCAGGTCACTGGATGCAGAGTTGTGAAAAAATACTTACAACTGGCCCTAAAACACAGGCTCAAAGCAGCCTGGAGCTCTCACATTAAGGCCGACTGAGGTTTCTCAGCAGGCTCAACTCCAAGTCCAGGGCACTTGCTTACAACACAAAAATAATTTGGTTTAGGAATCTTTGGCCCCATGTTGGACGGGCTTCTCTTCACCATAAATTAGAATTTGTTTAGAACAGATATCACAACAGCATTTGGATGTTTGTTACATTCCATAAGCAAAAGTATTTTATGTTTAAAAAGTAGTTTTAGCTGTCTTAAAAATAACTTTTCCAAAGCAAGTCATACACTCTCTCACTCAGTCATTTTCACAAGGATTTTCTTGAGAGCACTATGAAAAAGTGGTCCGTACATTTATACCTGTACATTTTTTTGGCATAATTTGGATGATGTCTACTCAGTGAATTTTCCAGTCATTTTTTTTTTGCCCCCTCTTCTGCCCGACTCCCAGAGCTGTTTAATTTATAAGTTCACCTTCTTCTCTTGCAATTTGTTCTCCTGGATGAGGACCTTTGCAGACTAAAGACTGGGAGACGTGGGAGCTGAGTAGGAGATGGTGGGGGCAGGGCAGAAAAAACAGCAAGAACCACCAAAGCCTTCACCAAGCCCCCCGTCCACTCATCAAAAACAGTGAGTTGGTTTAAAGTGTCTCCATCCGTTTTTATAAGGCTCCTGTCTTCTCACTTTTTACTGCCAACTAAAAATAGAATTTCTTCTCAAGACCCAAAGCCATTAAGCTCTTAGGTGACCACATGAACTTGAAAGCATTTGCATTTCTTATGGCTCTTATGTGAGTAAATATGTGGCCTATTGAATATTGAATATGAAGATCAAGAAAGATGCAGAAAAATCTGATGCTGGGTAAAGAAAGATGAAGGTACAAGGGAAAGATATATAATGGGAAAAGAAATGATGGGTAAAGAAAAATGAAGAAAAGTACCCATGGCTCTAACATACAATATCACACAATTGGTTTGGGCCAGTAACTCTGGATAGTACACTTTTCGTTTGTTTGTTTATTTTAATCACTAGTCACCAATGGCATGGAAATTTACAAGCTGCCTCCAGTTGATGAACATCTTGGATGAAGGAAGCTGAAAAATTTCAAATCCTCAATTGATCATTGTACTGTTCATGTTATTTC
Source organism: Camelus bactrianus (assembly GCF_048773025.1). Taxonomy (NCBI): domain Eukaryota; kingdom Metazoa; phylum Chordata; class Mammalia; order Artiodactyla; family Camelidae; genus Camelus; species Camelus bactrianus. The sequence goes on from NC_133546.1 coordinate 4,280,373, forward strand.
TGGGTTTATTTCATCACTCCAAAGAGTAGATGAATGGAAATAACTCAGTTGTTTTCATCTTTGTGCCTCTGAAGCTGTCTTATGCTCTTAAACACATTTTGTGCTTGAAAAAAAATCTCTAGGGTTGCAGATGTTCTGAACGTGTTGAAGCGATACATTCTTTTTTCAATTTGACTGTAAAGAACTGATATAGACCAATTTTATGAATTTTAACAATGTCATTTAGAACAAAACATAAATGTGATAGAGCTCAAAAGATTTTGCATAATCAAGTGCCATACTCAATAACTCCAAGAAAACGCAGAATAGGTCATAAAAAGGGCAAGATGAACTCTATGAAATACAAAATAAAGCCTGTAACAATCTAAGCACTGAGGAATTAGTGAAGGTAATTAAATATCGTGAACATTTTCAAAGGAATCAAAAGAAATCAGGGACCAAAAAACTAGACATGCCTTAAAAGAGAAATGTTACAATTAGATAATTAGATGAGTATATTTGGGAAACATTACTGTTTTGCTCATTATTTGCTTTAACTAAAATTTGAAGCAACAGTAAAAGTACAAATGAAAGCTGTTCTGAGGGAGTCCAGCTATACGTCTGTAGCTAAAGAATTTTCCAACAGCCTGTAAAAATATTAAGAAAAAATTAAATAAAAAAGAAATGCCCAGAGAGAAGTGATTACTGTGTTGTTCCACTTGGGAGGGACCCCCAGTGGACAGAGGCAGGATGCGCTGGAATCAGCTGTAAAGACAGACAGTTCCTCTCAAGATTTACACCTTAAAAAAATAGATCCAAGACCAGAAGCTTTGCCCAAATGCCTTCTCTGTATCTCTTTCTTAAGTGCATAAAGCAAATCACGCATCTTTAAAGACGCATTAGGAGAACCAATCTCAAGAAAGGGAATATCACGGACGGTACTGACTGAAAGAAGCCGAACTTGCTGTGGTGGCCTCTGTTTTGTTAAACACTTTTGAATGCCTGACAGTTTATGTAAATGCAATTTGTTAAATACAGTTCCGAAGGAAAACAAAAACACACTGTCAACTAAATAGCTTATGATGCTTTGTATGACTTGATGCTGCAAACCAACCACAAAATCTTGAAAATTCCAATAAACTGAAAACAGAACTAGAAGATAGCAACTGGTAACAACTGCTCGGTGGGTGTGGCGGGTGGTTGGGAGTTGAGGGACAGGCGGAGCAGTCAGAGTGAACACTGCAAACTCAGGATAAAATTTAACACAGGTTCACTTAACGCAGGCTCAGACTCTGATAAGAGTGGGTAGGTGTTCGAAGTCATGGCAGGTAAACCAGCCCCAGCAGAAGGGTCTGGGTGAATTCTAGGGTTACTGTGAACACGTATGACCTCAGAATAATGTCCAGATATGATTCTTCCAACTCAGCACTACGAAGACTTACGCAAGTGGTAGAGGACCAAGGCTTTTGTTTTCTGCGCTGGTGGAAGGGAATATACAGCGTGCTGGAGGGACATTTGGCCAGTTGGGTAGAGTATGTGGCTGTCTACAAGGACCTGATTTCATGAGGTTGATTTGATCTACAGTGTTTTCTGGCTTTGTCACAGTGATGATGTGTCACTAATACAGTGGCCTCCAAACTGGCCTCCCAGACTCAACACTACTGAGTTGCTCCAACCCCCTTCCATTCTGCCCCACAGATGTGTTTCTAAAATGACCACTCTGCTCATGCTACCTTCCCACAGAAACACCTGAGATGATTCCAGTGTTCAGTCTACATTCTAAATATAATGATGAAGGTATTTTACCAACTGGCCCCAATTTACCATTCCATGGCCAGCTGGTAGACAGGGTACCAATTCCCTGGCACGCGTCTACCATTCCCTGCTAGATACCGGGCCCCTCCCCCACCTCATCACCAGCTCTTCCCATCTCTTTGAAAGTTCCCCTGCCCCTTCTCTACAAAACTCACAAATCATCTTCCATTGGTTACTCCCAAGTGTCACCTCTTCAATTTGGTGCCTCTTGAGGTTTAACTCAGTCTTCCTGGTTTCAAGAGTGCTTTCCTCGTACACAGCTCAGAAAGTGCCACACTGCATTCAAGTTTAGAATCTATTATATCTGTATTATTTGTGTTATGTGTCTGTCTCCAGTTAGATTGAAGGCTCTTAAGGGCAGGGGCAAATTCTTCTTTCTTTCTGTATCCATCAGCCTTCTCCCAGTGAGCGTTCAGTCAGTAACTGTTAGTTGAATAAATGGAGTTTTACAAGTTTATGAGTTTGATTATTGAAAGTTAGTGATCTTCCATGTCGCAGGCTTAAAACTACAGACACGATGCTTAGAATCACCCAGAGAGTTAGCAGTCACCATTCCAAGTGGTGATAGACTCAGACACATTATACGTTTTTTCAAAGGGTCCTGAGCACTCAACTTCCCTTTTGTAAGCAGGATCATGCATCAACAAGACCCGTATTAGAAAAACGAATTTGCAAAATTCATAGCATTAGACATTGTCGCTGGGCTCATTTTTCACAGGAGAAAACATGGGCACACCAGAAGCTAGACTGATTTACAGGGCTCTCTTAGTGAATCGCCAACAGAGCCACAGCGAGGAGCCAAGATTTACTGAACTCCCAAGTTAATCTTAGTCCATTGAACCATTCTGTGGCACAGTCAAGGTGGACCTAAGGAAAAAGGATAGGGTTGAAACAGCACTCCCTCCATTATCAGCCACTGACAGCAGGGTATGACCAGAATCTACCACCTTCCTGGAGGGTAATGAGCCAACAATGACTATCTCGTGTTCTCCCTGTATCTCTGGCTGATCTGAAGCAAGCGCATGACGCCTGGCCATGGCGCTATCTTCAAGCATGAAACAGAGTAAAGCCAATGAATAGAGACTGAAACCCACAGAGGTCTAACCTCCTCTGTAAAACTCTACTTAGTTCCAATGGGTAAAGATCTTTCCTGAGCAGTAGATGCCTTGAAAATTATATTTTACTGGGGAAAAAAATAAAACTTGCCAAGTTATGCATTGAATGTGACAACCTGCAGTACATTTGGATGTTTCTAAGAAATGTTTCCTAAATTACGTTTGGATGTTCTGCATACTAAGGGAAACAATTTGCATGTCATCAACAGACACATGAAAATCCCAAGCTGTGTTAGAAAAACTTTATAAACATAAACATTCAGTCTGCCAAATTTTATGCCTAGGTACCAGAGGAATAATAGCTCACTCATGGCTCTGTATTCATGATGCCAACGGGGTCAAGTCAGTGATAGTCCTTCTTCCATTAAGGAGAAGAATGAAAATGGTAGGCAGATTTTGGAATGCATAAATAACTACATGAGATAAAAATGGGAAAAAGTGTACAAGGATAGCTTAATCCATGTGAAATCAATTCTCTTCTGAGTTTAATGTTTCAGAGAAAGTCCGTGCCAAGTAAACACACACATACACACATAAGTCCCCAGGGTGAAGTCCCACCTCTGAAATGATGTGACTGTGGGACCTTGGGCAAATCACAAACTCTGAGCCTGGCTCCTAATTTACAAAATAAAAATGGCAATGTCTTCCTCACAGGACTACTGTGAGTATTCAAATAAATAAGGACCTGAGAATCTGTTATAAACTAGGAAAAGCTTTTTATAGATAGGCATTAGAAACAGCAGCAAAATATATGTAACGAAGCCCAAAGAGTGAAAACCCAGTGAGATGCAGATAAACGTAAAGGTACAAATGACCCATCTTAAGTGTATGTTTTTAGCAGGGTTCCATCATTTTCTAATTCTTGAATGTGGACTCCATTATAGAAAGAAACTTCAATTATTGCTGTTTATGCACAAAACAAGCCTGTTGGTTACTTGACACCTGTCCTCACGTGGGAAGCTCCCCCAGGGGTCCAACCAATTCAGACCTACGTGCCCTGCAGTGCCCCCCACCCCCACCACCTGTTTCTCTCCTGCGTGGAGCCTCTGAAGCATCAGTACCAACCATCGCAGGAAAGGCAACGTCCCCGTCCAAGTCCAGGAGCGGTGCTCACGGAAGAAGCTTCTGGAATTGTTCCACAGCTGGCTGTTCTCTATGACCGTTCTCTATCTTTACTCACTCTTCTGTTTTCTTTTTGTTTTCTCCCACTTTCGTATTTTTATTCCATTTTCAGTGAGCTTATTGCGCCCTTTCTTTGGTGACTCCTGCTCCTCCCCCAGCTCCGTTCCGTTCTCGGGCGCCCCTTCCCTGTCCTCTCCCCGCGGTCCTGTCCTCGCCTCTCCTCCTTCTGCCTTTGTCTTCTCCCGGGCAACGCAGACACCTTGCCGAGGGCACCTACCTTTAGGGACCCACGAAGTGTTTTCATTTCTTTTAGAATCGGAAGAGACAGTAAATTTTTAGGTCAAACAAAATGTGTTAGTAAACAGTATAAACATAGTCATCTCTATACCAAGTGGTGAAGCAGACTTGCTCAGATGTGCTTTTCATGGAAGAAGGACCCGTAGGCGACAGTCCCCAGGGTGCCCGTGTCTTCCCAAGGCCCCGTCTTCTTCCTCTGCTGAAACTTACCAGCACATTGACTTTACTTTTGTAGTAAAGTCCACTTCGTCATTTTTCAACGTTTTCCCAACAACCAAGTCAGTCGCTGACCTTTCTGGGTTCTCATAGCACTTTGAACATATGTATCCATTCCTGAAGTGATTCCACTCACATCAATTGTCTTCTGACTGAGCCTCAGTGAATTGTGAGCACTTTGCAAGCCACCTGTTTACTATTGCAGGAAAGTAGTCAGTGTTTCATATTCCACCTAATCAGTACACGAATCGGGAAATAATCAGTGACTTACACTGCACCCACTGGTGCTGCCGGCTCACTCAATGAGGTACACACACCACGCACCAGCCAAACAGGGCAGGAAGCCCCAGGAGGAGGGGATAGGTCACGGCCATGTCAGAAATTTAGAGGTAGGTGGTGAAACCATCCGCCACGTCACTCCCTGGTGGAGAAGAGGTAAGATGCCCAGGGTCCGCCCACTGCCGTAGAAGCAGCAACTGGAATCATGCAGATTTTGAGTGGGTTAGGTCTGTTCATCTTACATACCTGTTTGCCAACGATAATTTCCACGGACAGATTCTAAGTAGCTAGCAGCACACAAATGACTATATATTTATGCACACAACAAGCCAATCATTATCCATACTAACTGAAGTCCAGTTGACTGAGGCAGCAGAATTCCCAAGGGAAAAAAGGACCCTGGAATTACCCTGCAATTGCATGATCTTAGTGTTTAGGGAAAGATGGTCCTTGGATCAGATGGAGGGATGTTTACACTTGAAGGGAGGAAACAAGAACAAAGTAAGAGACGAAACGGATCTGAGGCTACACATTCACATTTCCAGCACTTCCACTTAGGCAAGCCCCCTTTTCAAGGTCAGAATAGTATTATTTCCTAGTTTCTCATTAGGTAGCTTGACACAGTTTAAAAGCACCACATGTACTTCTGAGTTGGATAACGCACAAAGGAAGTGTGTGTGACATTACTGCTGAAAAGAATCCTAAATCAGGATTTATGGCTCTTGAACTCAAACAAATGTCTTAGTAGGTGGGTAACTCCAAACCTCCCAGTGAAAGAATGAGGCACTGGCTGAATCGGGACCCATGTGAATGTGTGTCTGCCCGAGAAAACAGTTGAGACTTAAAATACTCGACTTGGAAGCAACAAAAGTGTCATCTTCCCTCTAGAACTTTCAGTTCTCCTCATGTCTTTTCATGGCTGTAAAATTATATTCATTAACAAAGCCCCCGGGGAAAGCTGCCTGGGCTGAGTGGCAGCTGGAAACAAGGCTGCAGAATGAGGCTAAGCGTGATCCTGGGGTCTGCACCAGCCCACAGCCCTCAAAAGCTGAGACTAAGCAGCCCGGCCAGCGGGGCTCCCCCTGCCGGCGAAGTCGCCGCAGCCCCGCCGGCACTTCCGGGGTGGCCGGACCCACTCAAACTAGCCGGGCTGGCCTCAAAGCACAGAGTCTAATGCTGCCCTGATAAGCTTGAAAGTCAAAATGGAAAAAGGGAAAGTAAAGGAAGGCTTAGTCTTGCTAGTCAATACCTTGTAATAGCCTGTGATGAAAAAGGACAGGAAAAGAAACAGACATACACGTGTCACTGAATCACTATGCCACCAGAAGTAACACAACACGTAAATCGACTAAACTTCAATTAAAAAATGCAAAAAAGGGGGAGAGGGTAGAGCTCAGTCGTAGAGCACATGCTTAGCATGGAGGAGGTCCTGGGTTCAATCCCCAGTACTGCCAGAAACTGACACAACATAGTAAACTGACTGTACTTCAATAAAATATATATATACATACATATAAATATAAAAATGTGAATAAATAAGCCTAATTACCTCCCCCCCAAAAATTTTAAAAAAATTAAAAATAAAACCTTTCCCCAAAATGCGAAAGGAAAAAAAACCAAAAACAAAAAACTGTAGGTGGCATCTTTCCTTCCTTCAGCAAACACTCTGGAGCCCTGAGCGTCGGGCACGGCAGGCACTTGGGTGGGAGAAAATAAACAGGCAGAACAGTACGTGCTGGCTCCGCCCTCGGGAAGTTCAGGAGGGGAGACCTGGGAAAGGTGACCTTGCAGCACAGAGGCGCCTAGGACTGGAAGCAATCCCAGCCACAGTCGGAGGCAGACAATCGCAGCCGTTCCTCCTTCACTATTCCTCTGTATTCTGGTCCGTGGGATCACTGGGGTTGGAAGAGACTGGTTTGACTCGTTTTGCTGTTTTCGGCAGTAATTCACATGCCTCCGGCCCCTGCCAGGTCCCGGAGAGCCTCTGCCCACGGATGACTCTGTAATGACCTGCTGCTCACATGTAAGTGAAGGTTGATCCAGAACCCCCAGCCTGTCTTTTAATTAGGCTAGAGATTTCAGTGTTGAGGCTGAAGGGTTTCCTCTCTGTTAAACCTTTCATTTCATGGGCTGGGCAAAGGGGGAACGAAGCCCTCGGGCCCGTCTGGGAGGAGGAGCTCACATGTTCCGTCGGTGACGGCCACGCTGGGCTCTCATCAAGTAACTAGTGTTTTCTTCCCTCTCAGGTATGTTTCCCAAACTTGCTAAAGTCACCTTTTGTGACTAGCATACAATTTAATTAGTTTTTATGATAAATACTTTTTTAAAATTGTTTGGGGGGCGTAGAGCTCAGTGGTAGAGCACATGCTTAGCATGCACATGGTGCTGGCTTCAATCCCCTCTATCTCCACAAAAACAAATAAATAACTAAATTTTTTTTTAATTAAAAAAAAAAAGACTAAGTCAGTTAGCCTTGAAAAATAAATATTTATTGGAGTATAGTCGGTTTACAGTGTTGCATTAGTTTCTAGTGCACAGTGTGGTGATTCAGTTATACTTAAACATATGTTCCTTTTCCTATTCTTTTTCATTATAGGCTGTTACAAGATATTGGACATAGCGTCCTGTGCTCTACAGGAGGACCTTGCTGTTTACCTATTTTATGTATAGTAGTTAGTATCTGCAAATTCCAAAGTCCCAGTTTATACTTCTCCACCCCCTTTCCCCTCAGTTACCATAAGTTTCTTTTCTATGTCTGTGAGTCTGTCTCTGTTTTGTAAATAAATTCATTTGTGTGTCTCTCTCTTTTTTTTTTAAGATTCCACATATAAGTGGTATTGAGACAGAAAGGAAGGGCGCAGGACACAGACATTCAAGGAATGACACAGCATTTAACACCAAGATGGAGAAAGATTCAACTCCCAGTAGGTCTTAAGGCCCAAATCAAAAAAGATTTAAGCTTTATTATATGCTCCTTGTGACATATGAGCATGGTGAATGACACTGCCACAGGCGCCATGACATTTCCCAGGCTGACCACAAAAGGTCATAGAGTGCGTGCTGGCCGAATTCCTAGGAATCCCTGCCCACTCCCTAAACTTGTTGGAGTAATTCTCCCACTTGTTAGCATATAAGGTTGCCAAGCCCATAAAACCTAGCAACCCCCACACCTCCTGGCCTCCCTCTTGCCTTCTGAGGTGGCCTGCACTCTGTCTATGGAAAGTACATCTCTCTGAATAAATCTACTTTTACTCAATTGTGGCTTGCTCTTGAATTTTGTTCCTGAGTGAAGCCAAGGACCCATACTTGATGGGGTGCATCCCAGGGACTCGACCAAGACCTGAGACACAACCATCCTCTCACCCTGCATTTTCCATATTTTTCTTTCTCTTTCTGGCTTACTTCACTTAGAAGACAATGTCCAGTTCCATCCATGTTGCTGCAAATGGCATTATTTTATTCTTTTTAAAGGCTGAGTAGTATTCCATTGTATAAATATACCACAACTTCTTTATCCAATCATCTGTTGATGGACATTTAGTTTGCTTCCATGTCTTAGCTGTTGTAAATACTGCTGCTGTGAACATTGGGGTGCATGTATCTTTTCAAATGATAAATACTTCTATTACGATGATGATGATGATGATGATGATGATGATGATGATGATAATTACTACTTAGCTCTGAACAAGAAATCTTCCCTGAGTTTTTTAAGATAATAATGCACTGGGTTTAATATATAATGACCAAAAAACTCTTTCAGTATATAAACCTCAGAAATATTATCAAAAGGGAAGAGCTCTTGCTCTGTAACAAAAATGCAGGGCTTTCTCCAACCTGTCAGCATATTAGTAAGAACATTGGGGCTATATTTTTCACACTCACCCAGAAATAAAATTGACACATTAATGATGACTAGCAGGCGAGATCTTGTGCCACAAGAATAAATCTGCTTCATCTGCTGCTCCTGGTCTGTCTGTGATGGCTGCTGGCAGGACACCTTACACCCACCGACACCTAAAAAGTACTCACTAAAGATGACAATTCCTATCTGTCCTCACACGGGAAAAGGACCGCTGCCTGTCTGATGCCACTGGCACTGTACCACCCAAATCACAAATGCCAGCAGCAGGTGGGTTTGGGGGCAACAGAGTGAGTGTGTGTGAGGGCCCCCCAGAGGGGAATCGTGCCAGGCCCCACTCTTTCCCAAACTGCCCCTACCTGATGGGGAGGAAGGAAGGGAGACTCCCCAGTAGCTGCAACACCAGTCAAATCGGCACTTCAATCTGCTGGGCGTTTGATTAGAATCTCAGAGGCAGAGAACTTGCCTAAACAAACCATTTCGCAGTGCAGAGAAGTAAACCTACAACCTCATATATTTATAACGTTGCTCTGGGGAGAGAGTATAAAAGGAATTTTCACAAAGGCATAGCATCTCTGATTTTTAAATATTTCAAATATGGGAAAAGTACCAAATAACTTCAATTCTGCAATTCTGGCAAGAACTTAAAAATCTTTAGTTTTTATAAGCACATTGTTTTGTTGGCAACTGTAACAGTAATTCACCTTTCCTTTAGAACACTCCACTGTTTACTGATGTTAGCGAAACTCCATTAGCACAAAAGGTTGCTGGTCTTTTTTCTCTTTTTTCCTGTTACTGGTTTTAAACTCTTTAACGACATGACAACAGAGGCTCTAAACCTCTGTCTTTAGCCTCAACCTAATGAAACCTAACTGGAAAATGATAAAGCGATAGAAATCCCAGACTTTGAGGTCTTTTTTTTTTTTTTAATTGCCAATTTTCCCCATGGCACTGAGGCATTAATCCTTGAAGAGTAGAAGGCAGACTTGCCAATAACCCAGCAGAGAAGGGTCCTGGGAGTAAGAGAAGCAGGAAGCTCATAACTGTGGGAGAACTCCCTCCCGCTCCCCAGAAACCACTGTTGAATCTTGTGAACCTGCCTGCCTCCCCCTGGGTCTGGACGACCGCCCGCAGCAGCATTGGTATTCAAATGAGTCTGACAATCCCAGCCTGGCACGGCTCTTGGTGGCCTGTCAGTACAGGGCTTGAAGAAAAGGTAGCAGATCTCAGATCCAGGGAGACCCAGCCAGATTTCCAACTCGTCCGGAATATATGTCATCAGCCTGTAAAGCGAGCTGCCTGGAGGTGAGAAGCGGTTTTCTTCTCCACCTTTATTTGATGTTTATTAAAACAAAAATAACCAGAAGACCATGCACCTCCAACAGAGATTTAAAAAGAAAGAGGAAGGGGCTATGCGGAGTCAAGCCCCTCATGCAGCTCAGCACTGGTTTCCATGGGAACAAGAGAGGCTTTGTGAGGCTCTAGCACGTCCCCACCCCCCGCCCCACCCCATGGCCAGGGCCCTGCCCTGGGTCTGTATTTGTGTGGCCAACTTTTTTCTGTGTCACTTGCTGTCCCCGCCCCCAGGGGTCCCCAGCAACATCACCCATCACCACCACAGAAGCAAAAAGAAAAGAACTCAAGTCTTTGAGCTGAATTAAATCACGAAGCACAAAAGTGTCTAGGCGATGAGGAGTCAGGATTCTGCCCCAAGGACCACGATCATCCTGTGGTTTTTGGCCTCATTTTTTATCCCTTCTTCAAGCAAGTTGTGACAGCGATTTCTTAACTCTTTGTGCCTAACACACACACATTTACGTATCAGTTTTAAGTTCTCACGTGCATAAAATGCCATGGGCACATTGGATATTATAAAAGCAATAATAATGATAATATAAATGGAATATGGTCAGAGAAGCAGGTTTAAAGCAAACTGAGCTCAGTAAAAATTTCAAATGTTGATGTTTTCTGTTTATGTCAAGTGCACATGTGGCGGGGGTGGGCGGTTGGGGGGAGAGGAAGGAACTTTTAGAAGAAGGTCATCTCTGCTTACCTGGAATGAGAGAGGCCATGCAGTGCTCAGACCACCAGGTCAGGTAAAACCCAAAGTTCATCTTCTCTATTTGAACGAATATCTTTAATTTGGCACTTTATTTCTGGTTCATTTTGACTTTTAAATTAAAAAAGGGAAATATTTATGAATCGATTACTCAGAGGCTGCCATGAAAAACATTTTAGCACGTAAATCCTCATCGTTTTACTCAGTATCAGGACTTTATTTATTATTATTAAAGGCAAAGCATATTTCTTAACATTGTTCATAAATCACCACTAAAATATTTCGTGCTACAAGCTCCTTAGCTTCCAAAGACACTCTTTCCTTTAAAAGCTTTATGCAGCACTTCAAAGTCTCCCTCTGACAAAGCTTAGTGCTGTTCAGAGGCAAACGTCAGATTCCAAGACGTCTGAGTTTTGTTTGTAAGTATTTATTTAGGAGATCTGCAATTCATTTTCTTTTGCAAGATGAAATGTCAATTTTCATCGTTTAGATTCACACTCATAAAAAAAAAAGTTTAACCTACTTATGTGTAACGGAGTTGCAGTCTTACAGTTTTGAAAGGTATCTTGGGATATAGGACATGAAAGGAGTTATTAAAGATTGAGGGTCATTTCAAGCCTTAGTGAATAAGAAATACGATTTGTTCATAAAAGCCGGAAATCCTCCTCCAATCCATCTTTTCCCGCACTCACCTTCCTCATGAATATAACATCTCTTTATCACAAAGAAGCTAGGACACTGGCAGTCTGCGTGGAGATTTTACATTCTCACAATTTGCCTATTCTGTCCTCCCTCCTAACATTGTGCAGCATTCACTTAACACACTATTTCTCAAAAGGTTATGCAGACTGAAATTCCTGAGTGGGCTGATTCACTTCCCAGGGTCAGAGTTAACTCATAATCTCTCTTCTCTTCTTTTAACTTGTCTTCCTCTTCTATCCTTCCCACTTTCGTTTTGTTTTTCTCTTCTTTGCTTTCCCTAAGAACCTCCCCAAACGAAGCATTTGAAGTCCGGATGCCCTGATGACCAGAGACTGCATTATCCATAATCAGTAACGTTTCAGCTCCTCCCCCACATCCATGGGAAATTGACAACCTTTTCCAGGATTCTTCCATCCCAAGCATGTTTCATGTCTCTGGTCAAGAACACAAAGTGCGACGTCACCCGCTTGCTTCCCGGCGTGGTCCTCCCCTTGACGTTGCTCCTACAGACATTGGTTGGTGAGGGAGATGGGCGTGGCCTGTGTACCCTAAAGGGGGTTCCACTCTGGGGGAGGAAGGCAGGTCAACACAGCATCACATGAGTATTTGTTAAAGCACAGCTGGGTTAAGCCAAGGTTTTCATACAAGGGCCGGGGAGAGGGTGCGCCCTCTTCCTTCCAGTCTGAAGGAGAAAAGCCTCTCCAGATCAGACTACCCTAGTGTTCTGGGCCCCCATTCCTTACCCCTCAGGCACCAGCCTTCTCTGCTTCCAGGCTGGACCCCAAGCTCCTCCCACTTCTTGGCCTGGGTTTGGTTCCTTCCATCTTGAAACATGGGTGGGGCCCTGGAAATCCTGAAAAGGTTTTCACCAGGCTCTGTTGCCTCCTCTATTTACCTTCATAGCTGCCACGTGATTTCTCAGACTCATGGGGTCCCTGTGTTGGAAGCCACCTACTCCTCCCTCTCCCCTTCCCATCCCGATGAAATCTCCAATGAATGGGCTGCAGTTTCTCTGACCAGTCCCTCTTTCTTCTGCCTCTGTGGTCTAACATCCATTCCCACCAGGGTACCAAACCCACCCTCCCCAAGGTCTCCACAGGCAGAGAAACTGCTTTAGCCGATTTACTCCGTTGCTGTCCGTTTTCTACCTGCAATCCTTATTTTCATGTTTCCACCCTGTGGAAGCTTTCTGCTGGGTCTCCGACCTCTTTTCCTCACCCTGTTTCCTGTCCTAAATCCCGGTTCTCCTCCTGCCTCTTTCCTGATTTCCCCTCTGCCCTCACTTCTCCGCATTTAATTTCAACTCCAATTCCAAATCAGTTAACAAATCTTGTCTTTTCTTAACCATCTACATTTTCCTTCACTTCCATGCCAGTTGTCACTTCTGTATATCAGGCTCTTGGCCCCCCCAAGTCTGGGTTGCTGACGTGACCTCCAGAGCTCAGGTGGGTTCAGAGTAAGAGCCTGACTTGAAAACTACAAGAATATATGGTCCTTGGGCATCAGGACCGTCTTACTCAACTTGAATTTCCAGTATTGCTTGGCACGTCATAGTAATCACAAGTAATCCATGTACTCTAAGAGACGTTCACTCACTCATTCAAGAACATCCACCACACCACTCCTAAGCAAGAGAGACACAGGAGCAAAATGTATACACTACGGGGGTCTCTGCATTTCTGGGACTTCTAGTCTAGTGGAGGCAAAGAAATTAAGCCAACAGTCACTAATGTAATGAATTACAATTAAAATAAAATGGCAAAGAAGAGGGTGATGTGGAAATGAATGACAACAGTGCCCACCAGGGGTGAGGAGCACAAAAATCTGCCCTGAGGAAGGCCGAGAGGGAACCTGAAAGGACCTGAAGGAAGATGGAGTGGACGGGAACATCAGAGCAGCGTGTGCAAGGATGGAAAGCAGGACACTGAGGAACTGAAAGATTATATTCCCGGTGAAGCAGGAGTATAATGAGCAAGGGAACTGTGTCCGAGCAGGACCCTGTGGGGCCTTCCCGGGACAGACCACCCATGGCCTCCACCTTCCTCTTGTTTGCAGAAAATCTTTAGCCTCCTAAGCTTCCTGAATTCCAAAGAATAAATTTAATCAGAGAAGTGAGAAAAGGCAGCAAGAAAGGAAAACAGTCAAGCAGGATGAAATAATAATAGTTCAGCCATTAAGCAAAATCTGGAACCTTTAGTTCCTCCTCCAGGGCTAGAGATAATGTTCTGAGCCACGGCCTTTGAGCTGTTCTGCAGGCATTGAAACCCCCACCAGGTGGAAGACATTAACTGTCTGTAGACCCCAGACTGGTTGGAACCAGAAGGTTGACAATGTTGACTCCCAGTGACCTCATCACCAACCAGTCAGAAGAACGTCCACGAGCTGATCACACACCCTGCAACCCTCTCCCTCACCCTGTCTTTAAAAACATTTCCCTAAAAGCCAATGGGGAGTCAGATCTTTTGAGCATTAGCTGCCTGGACTCCTTGTTTGGAGTCCAGGAAATGCTGCAAGAAATGCTGCACTTTCCTTCATCACAACCCAGTGTCAGTAGATTGGTTTTACTGGGAGTGGGTGAGCAGACCCAAGTTCAGTTTGGTAACAGAAACAGTTGTGCAGGACAAAAGGACTTGGGTCATTCCAGGCCAAGTTATCTACCGTAAGGATGTCGGGCTTTATCTAGAACAGAAGGAAGCCATTACACACAAAGCTCAGATGGTGCTTTTAAAGCTTCTTTCCATCCATTTTGAGTGAGTCACACGTCTTCTCTACTCCTGTTGCAATAACATTAAAATCTTTGGAATAAGTGTAGCTGATATTAGAGATGGCTGGCTGGAATGGAAATAGTTGAAATATGAGAACATTTTTACTTCCCTGTAAACGAGAGAGGCATACTAACAACAGAACTAAAATCACAGAGCACCGAGAAAGAAGGGACAGAGGCTAGTGTCTCACATGTCACCACATGGCGAGACATAAATAGCCAAAGATGACAAGATCATCTGTCTTTGGAAACATTCAGCTTGAACATTTTCAGGCATGTAGTCCAACAGGATGACCTCAGCCCTGAGAAACTCTTTTCCTGCAGGACCTTGGGGAAATGGTCCTTTCAAAGGAGAGCTTCTTGAAACTCTGTAAACATCATCTGTAAGAAAAAGGATTTTTGATATAAATCTGGCTTCCAGATTATCAAGTTAAATGAGCATTTACCATTATATTAATTTTTAAGTTCTTTAAAGTTTCCAAAATGTTTCCACTTATATTCAGTTACTTTTTTTTTTTTTTTTTTTTTTTTGGTTCATAACTCATTTATTCAGCTAGGGCTACATGACCTGTATCCTGAGAGCCTTTGTAAAGTTCAAATACTATTATTCCATCTTAATTTATTGAGATAATGTTTTGAAAGTTATCAGTGTATTTATCTCTTAGGATATAAGTTTTGATGCTATCACAGAAATCAAAAAATGGCAGTACTTTAAATAACATAGGAATTTATTTATCTCTCTTATAATTGTGGAATGAAAGTATCTGGGCTGGGTACTCTGTCCCTTCTACCTTGTTTCTCTGTCCTTCCTAAGGTGTTGTGCTCAGCCACATACAAATTGGTTTATATTATATCCATGTTTCAGGGAGCAGAATGGAAGATGAGGCAAGAAAAGAAAGTCTCATCCTTTAAGGTCACTATCTGGAAGTTTTACACAACACTCTGCACACTCTGTTGGCCAAGACTTAGTCTTAGGCCAGAATTAGCTGCAAAAGAATCTGGGAAATGTGTTCTAGCGACGTGACAATGTAGCTAGCTAAAAATCCTACTACTAATGCAAGATAGGAAGATTGGATTTAGTGGGTAGAACTAGCAATCTATATATTTTCCTTTCCTTTTAGATTTTCAACTTCTAGCAGCAAAATAAGATTTTGCAGCAAGACCATGATCTCAAGAACTAAATATTGTTGACAGAAGACATATAGTACTGTATTTCCCCCTTTAACATAGCAAGAACCACACCTGGAGGACTCACTCAAACCATTCTCTCTTAGAATAGAATGGGATCCCATTTAAGTTAGGAGGATGAGCTTTGTTCTTATACGACTAGTAGAAAATGATATAAGACAAGAAAAAGAAAAGATTGATACTGTTACAGTCTGGGATATGGTGAGACGGACATAGAGAGGGAAGGTAGAGAGTAAAAAGCCAAAGAGATCAATGTCCATGTCCTACCCCAAAAGAGAGAGGAGCTTCAGGAGACTGGGTAACATGAGGAGCAGAGGAGACTCAGGCTGCCATCACCATGTGCTGACTTCCCCCTGGGGACCTTGGGAAGAGGTTTTCCTACAGGCTTCTGTTGTGTCAGTCTGAAGTTGCTGGTGCAATATAATTTCAGAGGGAAGCCTTAAGGTCAAGCTTCCTGGGGCTACTCTTATCTCCTTTATATTATGAGTGCTGAGTTGAGAGTCAGCAGATAAGCCATGTGGCTGGCCAAGTTTGGGCTAGGTGACCCAACTATGATGCCTCGGGGACACAGCCTGGGCCAGGGGGAGGAAGTTCCTGAGACACAGGAAGCCAAGCTGAGTCTGAGTAAGCCAGCATTGTTCAAGCCAAAAGAAAGACCACCAGAGTGTACAGTACATTTTTTAAATGTCATGGGAAGAAAATACATTAGGATTTTCTCCCAGACTTTCTCCTAGTATGTGGCAAAGAAAAGAGATTTTTAAAACCAACCAACCAAGCAAACAAAACCCTTGTTCTGAACAAAAATATACCATAGTTTCATAGGATACATTCCACAAGGTAAATGGGAATTGTTGCCCACGGTTTGTGAAGACAGAAGCATTCCACCCATCAGTTCCCAAGATCTTATAGTAAAACTATTTCCTTGGCTGACTAAAAACAAACAAATAAAAGATCAAAGGAAAACAAAGGAAAAAATCTTGAAACAAGTGCAATTAGAAACAATGTCTTTTTTCCAGTATAATCTGGTTCTCGCATCACAGTGCTTAAGCATGTGCATACTTTGGTGTTTCTTTCCTC
Organism: Camelus bactrianus; assembly: GCF_048773025.1. Lineage (NCBI taxonomy): Eukaryota > Metazoa > Chordata > Mammalia > Artiodactyla > Camelidae > Camelus > Camelus bactrianus. The sequence continues at coordinate 4,296,848 of NC_133546.1, forward strand.
AAAGGTTCCTTACTTTTCAATGTATACAAGCAGATTCCAATGGAAAGTACATAAAAACACTTCTTCCAGTCTTTGCTGCAGTGGAAAGGAGATCTTACAAGTGTAGAGCCTGCTCCGTCACTGCCTCTTGTCCCTGCTGCATGTGGATTCTACTTCTCTACAAACAGCTCCAGTCTCATGTCCCCAGGACACACACACAGTCTCTCCCCTGATCCTGCCTTACCCACAGGATCCTTCCTCCTTCCTCTCACAACTGAACTTGTTCAACAATCTCTCTAGGCCTTTTAAGGCTACCATCTTATTCACCCACCCCTCCAGGTTCCTGTCGCATCTCAATGCAGACAGGTTAATCCCTCTCAGTACTGCCCTCATCACTCCATTTAACGCTCTTTTGAGGTTGTCCTTGCTGAATTCCCAATGAACAAATTCAACAGCCTCTTTGATGATAACATTTTCCTTAAACTTAGTAGTTTTGGATAAAACTGCATTTTCAGATTATTCAGCCCAAAATATTGCCGATATGAAATTTAAGTGACTTCCTCCTAAACCTGGAACTTGAACCACACCTCTGTATTACAGTATCTCTAACTGCCTGATTTCCTAACTTCAGCAAGATGACCCACAGGCACCTCAAAATCAACCAAACTCTTCATTTTTCTTCCAAAATAAAGTTCTGTTAATGGCATCACCATCTTCTACATACAGCTTTAAAACATCCACTCCACCTCAGTACATTTTGCTGTATGTAAATTTTACCTTAAAAAAGTGGAAAAATTGTTATCTTTGTGTCTTCCTTCCTTACCACCAAAGCCAATAAATGGCCAATTTGTGTTTAATTGACCCCTGGAATGCCCATTTCATTGTCTCCTTTCCAGCTTCAATGCAACGACTCCCGCGGAATCTCTCAGTGTTTCTCTCCAGACCACTGGAGCAGTCGCCACTTCAAGGGACTTCTCCTCTTCAAGTCCTCTCATTCTGCGGCCGGATGAAACTTCCCAAAGTGGAGTCTAGATTCTGCTTTTGTCCTAACCACCCCCACTAAATGCTAGATATATCTGTGGTTGATGGAATAAAGCCCAAACCCTTTAACCTAGAACTTAAAGCCCTCTCTGACTTGATCCCAGCCCACCTCTGAGTCTAATTTCCCAATACTGCCTTCTCGCAGTACCAGCCTCCACAAATAGAGTACATTTTCCACATCTGTCCTGCCCTTGGGGAGGAGAACAGAGAATGAACTCTGGAACAAGAAAGTTTGGATTCAAGTTCTGGCTTCACCACTGACACAAACTTTTTCTATGAGTGTCATCAGGATGTATTTTGAAGATACAGCAGATATAATTTGCCGATGGATTGAAAATAGGGTGTAAGAGAAAAGGAAGAGTCAAGAATAGTGCCGAGGTGTACGGTGTGAGTTATGAGAAGGACTGAGCCACTGTAGGTACCATGAGGAAAACAGAGGGACGTGGGAGGATGGGGCAAGGTTAGGAGTTTGGGTTTGAACACCTGACTTCAGGATGTCTATTGACACACATTCTTCAAGACACAGCTTAGGTATGTTCTCCTTTGGATGGCATCACGAATTCCGCCTTTAACAGAGCTGTCCGTCTCTGTCTTCCTGTGAACACTGCTTTCTCTCTTGCAGGACAGTCCGAGTACCTGCCACTTCCCCCTCCCCCACACCAACCTTCCTAACAAGAGCGTTCATGTCTGAGTCACCTCTGTCCCCCACATGGAGGCCATTATTTTACACAGAGAAGCTCAAAAATATTCCTGAATGAAAATGAAAATGTGTATGGAATTGTACCTTTTATTTTGTATCATGATTATCAGCAAAGCACTTCAAGCCAGGGAGAAAAGTCATCCTCGTGGTCTTCTGACATCCCAGCTACAAGCAGAGCCTCCTTATCAGACAGACTCTTTAAAGTTCCTTCCAGAGAGAGCTCTTCTAATCCTGTCTAGCATTTCCCATCATCTCGTAGAAGAATCTGTGATCGCCGATAACCATAGGAAAGCAATCTGTTTCCAAACTTACTGCTAAAATCCTTTCACGGGGACCTGTGGCAGCTCTTCACTCATACAACAGAGACAACAAATTTGCCAGGCAACTGGAGATAAGAGAGTGATTTTTAAAATATGTATTACTGAAGACCACTGAACTTTGTCATTTTAGCCGCATGTGGGTCCAGGGGAAAACAGGACTTCTCGTCAGAAAACCTTCACTCTGTCATCTTGCTATAACTGTTCCATATTTCGTGTTTCTGCAGAAAAACATTTCACTAGTGACAGGACTAGCATTCCCCTGCTGAGCTCCTGTGAGTCTCTGTATTGCCTGATGCCCTTAGGAAAGTGAAAGGAGTTCTGAATACGCAAGAGACAATGGTCTCTGGACTGAGCATCTCAAGGCTGTGGGGCGGATGCGGAGGGAGGAGCCTCCTGCTGTGTCTGACACCCAGCTCCTCGCAGACATGACAAGGTTTGCTTGTTACTGTTTGCCTGCTTGCTTAATTGATTGATTATTGAACACTTTCTGGAGAATAACAGAGTGACCTACAGTTCTACCATAAATATCAGTCGTCTTAGGGATGCCCTGGGGAGATTCCAGAATGTTCTGGGGTCGCTGGGCCCCACCCCAGACCTACTGTTCTGGAATCCAGGGAGGAAGAGCCTGGCATCTCTGCAGGCAGCTGGGGGGCCCCTCTGTGGGGGTCCTGCTACGTAGGGCAGCCCTGTATTTGAATCCCAGCTCTGCCACTTCATAGCCAGGCGGCCTGCAGCGTGGCGCTGAGCCTCTCAGGATCAGCTTTTCACCCGCACAAGGGTGATCACGTGTACCAGGCCGTCCCGGAGATCCGAGGTCGTGAGCAGAAAGGACGCAGCCACGGCTCATTACTGGTGGCTCACACTGGTAGCGGGGCTGGTGTGCCGAGCTTAGCTTCACTGTGCCTCCAAGATATTAGGTTTTTTACGAATTGAAAGTTTGTGGCAAATGTGCATTGAGTAAGTCCATTGGCATCATTCTTCCAACAGCATTTGCTCAGTTTGTGTCTCTGTGTCACATTTTGGTCATTTTCACAGTTTTTCAAACCCTCCAGCAGCAAAAAGATTATGACTTGCTGAAGGCTCAGATGATGGTTAGCACATTTTAGCAATAAAGTATTTATCATTAAGGTTTGCGCATTGTTTTTAGACACAATGTCATTGCACACTTAATAGCTTACAGTATAGTGGAAACATAACTTTCTATGCACTGGGAAACCAAAATAATTCATGTGAGTCACTTTTCTGTGATATTTGTGGTCTGGAACCAAACCTGTGATATCTCCGGGGTGGGCCTGTATGGCACTGTTATTGACCATCTGCACATTGATCTTTATGACAGAGCCCTGCATGGATGGCCCCTGCCTGCCTCCGGGCCTCATCCACTCCTGTACCTGCCTTGCCCCGAATACTCCAGCCGTCTGGGCTGCCTTCTTTAACTCCAGCACCACAAACCAGTCCCCACCCGAGGCCTTAGCCAACAGCTCTCCCCTCTTCTCACTGCCTGGGCTCCTTCTCAGACCTCAGATTTCAGGCATCCTCTGTGTGAGGTCCCGGCGTCCTCCCTCCAGCCCCCTGCCCCCGATGCTCAGGCCACCAGAGCGCCCTCCATCACACTGCCAGCGCCTTGTGTTCGCCTACAGCTCTTCTGAAGACCAAGTACTTGGATGGCGTTGACTTACCTTCTTGTTGATCTTCTGCCCTCCGGGCCCTTGTCTGTCCTGCGCTCTGCTCAGGCCCCATATCTGAGCTGGGAGTACAGTAGGTACGCTATGCACGTTTGCTGACTGAACGAATAACCTTGAAAAGCAAATATTACTCAGCCCTAGAAAACGCAGAGTCAGTCCTTAGACTCAGCCCTCACATTCTGAAAATCAAACCCCACATTACACATCACAAACACAGGGAATCCCTCCAGAAACTTCAGGAGAAATGCAAACCCTCTTCCACAACTCCGCCAGTCCCCGCTGCCAGCAGCAGTGAGCCCAGGCCCCGGGGACGGGCAAGACCCACAAACGGAAGATAAGAATAAAGCTCCACTCATTTCTGTCTTTCCTTTTCAGTTTCCCTGTAACATGTTACCTCCCCCACGTCCATCACTATTTTATAAACTAAAGAGATGACATAACAATGCCGGATACAGTACTGACCGTGACCAGGGAGAGAGGATGAGGACAGGATGCTGTGGGACAGACACTTCTCAAGACCGAGCTGTACGCTTCCAGTGGCCTGGCCCGGAAACCGCAGTTCGGAAGAACAGGAGCTAAAGGCAACAGGCTGCTTGGAGGGAGATGACTCCTCCGGAAGCCGCAGCTCCTTGCAGCCCTGTGCAGGTCCCACCTGGGGGACCTGGACCGTCCGCAGCATCCTTGACTCTAGGCAGGGTCTGTCTGAGGTGTACCCTGTGCTCTGTCTGGGGGAAGGAGGGGTGAAAAGCAGCCACCACCTTCCAAGAGCACCTGAGATCCCCTCTCGGTCTGTCCCCGCCTCTCGCATCGGTGTGGCTGTATTTGTGCGTTTCAGGTAAATCAGCCAAGAATAAAGCCCCTCCCCTTTGGAGCCCACTTTCTGCGAGCCATGCCCTTGGTATTGGGCTGGTCTTTGGTTCAAAGACAGCGTCTTTATCAACAGAAAACTTTCAACTCCGCGTTTTGTATGGTAACAAAACAACTTTTTACTTTTCTCATTTCAGGTTTCTTCGTTAATTGCCTTTTTGCCCATTGAATTCTCCAGGGGCTATTTTTTCTTCTTCATGGAAGTCAGACTTTTCCGAATGAATTCTTTTTCTTCATTGATGGCTTTCCTGGAAAGACTTCCTGTCTTTTCAACGTGCTGTTTACCTATTTTTTTTTCCTTTTATATTTTTTCTTTTATGTTTTTCTCCCCGTGGTTTATTATAATTTTTTTTTCCCACATTGGCTTTGCTAGTGTCTGGTTTTTCAAGCATTTCTTGGGCTTCTGAAAGAATAAAGCCAAACATCACACAGAATTTGGTTTTTAATTATATACTTATAACAGGTAAGTGCATGATAAATGTGGGTTTGGGGCCTTTCAGGAACAGAAGAGTACCCAAAGCTGGGCCATGTGCATTACATATTTCTTGCAATTTGGTCTACCATGTGTTGAACCCCAGAGAGGAAGCTTGCTGGAACGGAAATCCCATCGTAGAAGGGTGTCCCCCTTTAGGCAGCGGTCAGGAGAGCACTGGTTGGGGACGGAGTGTCGGGAGCAGTGTGGACGCTGCCCCGATAGATGTAACTGAGGCTCCTGTACGTGACTAATCTTACTGCACGTGACTGGTCCTAACGTGTAGGACTAATCCTACACCCAATTCTGCAAGCAGACGCGGAAGCCACTCACTGCGAAATAAATAAACCACCACAGAAAGGAAAAGGTCACAGAAGAAAATCCCCAACTCCTTGGCACTGAAGTGCCCTCTAGAAGAGTCTGTCCTGCCTTGGTATGTGAGCAGGTGAAAGCTTTTAAGTTCTTTCAAACAGAGAATAAACAAGAAAAATAGTCACCTTCTAGAACTTACTGTGTTTGTTTGTTTGTTTGTTTGTTTGTTTTTTAAGAAGTGGAGTCCAAGCAGAAGCATCCTGTGACCCCCGAGGCAGCTCCTCCCCATGGACCGGCTGCCCCCATCTCTCCTGCTGCATCGTCTGAGTTCTGGGAGCAGCTCTTCCTTCCTAGCAAAGTCAGCTGGCACTGGTGCCAAGTGATTCCACAGTGGTGGCGACTGCCAGGCTGGCAAGCTCGAAAGCCAGCCTCCCAGTAGCCCACCATGACTGACGGAGCCTGGACACAGACAGCTGCAGGCCCAAAGTGCCCCACTTACTTCTAAAGACATGCCAGCCCCATTCTCGAGAGGACACCCCTGACGGCAGTGTCCCCTTTATAAGCCCTACACGCACCCCACAGTCCTGTGACACTGAGGAGGGGCACCCCTCCAGTCTCTCCTTGGCCTGGAAGCACAGAAGATGCCAGCTTTCCCTTAAGAGACAGCTCCAGCCTGTGAAATGATCTTGGCTCACAAACCCCGTTTCCAAGAGTAAAATGCCCTCCACTTGCACTTTCCAGAGTTAGCGAAGCTGATCTGTTTGGGCTGCAGAGACGACTCATGAAATGTTTCTTAAAAGACATGTAATTATGGCGAAACGAAAGTATGGTTCCAGAAATTAAGCTAGCTACTTGACATGGGAGATCAGCAAGGCTCCCAGGAGAATTTCTTGCGGGAATAAAATAAGAAAGGTTTCCAAGAGGAAGTACGAGGCATTATTTCCAGAGATTTTCAGTTTTCAGTATTTCATTTTAGTTTTCAATATTTCAATTTTTCATTTAGTTTTCAGTATTTCGCTATTGTTAGAATCAATTCATTGGCAAAGATCTGTGTTCAAATAAAGCAGATTTTGTACTTAATTCAATTCAACTCAACAAACAACTCTCAAGCACCGACTTTGTCTCAGGTTCTGAGTGAGGAAGTTAAACCTGTTACCTAGTCCACCGCCGACGAAGGTGGCGGGCACTGCACTGAGGTTGCACATGAGAAGACAGAGGCTTAGAGAGGCTAATTATCTGCCCAAAGTCACACAGCCGTTATGAGGACCAGGCCAGCTGGGGTTTGCCCCCAAGTCTCCCAGGGCCTGCGCTGTCCGTGTCCTTAACCACGATATCTCTTGGGCCTCACCCTTCACCCCCAAAACTCACAAAGGGTATAGAGAAAGAGGAACAGAATTTTTACTTGAATAAAGAAAGTGGTTACTGTGATTTTTGATGCTAGAAAGCCACATGAAGCGCCGTGACGGCACACGGGAGGGAGGAACCAGTAGGTATTGAAAAGCAACGCAGTTCTTGCGATCAGAAACACTTTGCGCACTTCCCTGGGAGGATGCTGCTTTTTTGTTGCTGTTGTTACTGAGATGTGGTTTTGACTTTGCTCTGCATCTTGGGAAGGGAAAGACACAGAGCTCACCCAGTGGGTTGGTTGAGGCCACCCCACTAAAAGGCATTTGAAGGCAGCCTGACTGGATGCAGTCCACGCCTCCATGGGGCCATTTAAGAGTTTCAACTGCCAGACAACTGTGCATAATTCACCAGGGAAAGAAGAGCCATAATGAAGCATTCAAAGAACCTTCACTGTAAATGCATAAAATTATCCAGCTGCTCAAGACTCAAAGATGCTTAAGCTCTGTTCAAAAAAACAAAACAGTGGTGCAGTTTGTTTTGAAATAATGTTGAGACTCTTAAACTATTAATAACATTACTTCTTATTTTTTTAATACTTTGGAGGTACGACTTCCAAGCAGTCAAATGTTGAACAATAAAGTGAGAGGGAGCATGGAACAGACATAATTTAGCGTCTTCTGCTTCCCTAGAATAGAATAAGATTTGAATATATATCAGGAAAGCTGATAGAGCCACACCAGAACAGGTGTGTTTCAAGGTCTCACTCAGCATAATGCCCCGATAAGAATTACAAAGAAAGAAAAAGGAAGAGGAGGAGGGGGAAGGGGAGGAGGAGGAGAGGGAAACAAAAAGCCTATTTGCTGTACTGAGGCAGGATGAGAGTCCAGACCAGCCGCTGCACAGGACGGTCCGTCCTCTGTACACTGAATTCAGAGCCGGATGCTGGTGTCCTGGTCGCGCCAGCCTGGGGTCATCATCAGCCCACACGTCACGCCCACCTTTGCTCGTGCTCCTGAATATTTCTATGCTTCTGGTCCACTTGGTCTCACAGTCTACACCTTTAGATAACTCTAATTGTCTCCCTTTGTTTTCCTCCCCAAATAAAGGGTGATTTTCTTCTTCACTCCATCTCCATTTGAGACCTACTTTATCCTTTGTTATCCCTTTCATTTTCTCGACAGTAATCAGACCCCCCTCGCTCACGCACAGTCTTTCATCTAAGCAGCCTGACTTTCTTTTCTCTCAGACGTGTTGTGATCAAGGCTGGAAGCGAAAATGTTGCCTCTCGTGCACGAGGTAGTGTTTCAGCCAGCTTTCACTGAAATGCTGAAAAACCATGCAGCGCAAAAACCACTCTTGTAAGTGAATACAGGACAGGCTCAGCCTGGCCCACTCTTGTTGCACAGAGAATTCAGAGGAGAGCGAGAGAGTGAGAGAAGTGTCCTGTTAAATGAATGCTTCTGCTGATCTGTTAGCATCTACCAAGTCTTCTCAACCCTTTAAGATTATTTAGATAAACCGTGAGATTCTAAGGAGATGGAGATGCTCTGGACAGAGGCGCATCCCCAGTCACACTTCACTTCAACTAAAACGTGTGAAGGTGTCCGTGGCATCTCAGTGGCCCCTTAGGAACCCCCAGGCCTTTGACTGATCGACTTCCTTAGGTCCAAAACCAGGAACTGGCGAGAGGTCGGGAACGCGGGAGTGCCTTATTGATCAGGGCAAACCATGCCGGGCGTGTGAATGAGCTTAAAAGGAGCTGGAAGTCACCAGGTTTCAAAGAAGTCAGTTCAAATGACTTTTGTTATTTGTTACCTGTTGCACCGGGGCCTTTTCCTGTGGAGCCAGATGCAGGGATGGGGTTTGTGGGCAGGATGGGGACCCAGCCCTGGCTTTGGAATGTGCTGGAAGACTGTGAGAAGACCCCCGGGAGGTTTAGGAGAAAGGCGCTTCCTGTTCTGGAATAAACCCGCCAGTGAAGAGCAAGGCGGCTCCCTGTGCCTGTGATTCTGAAGGGAGAGAACAGCCTACAGCCTCCAAACTCCAGGGGGAAGTGACGCCCGCGGCCGTGATGCCACTCAGCCCGCTTTCGGGTGGTCGTGCTACAGAGAGGGAGGCAAAGACTGTTTTTTTTTAAATACTAGGAGCTGTTTGGGAGTTTCTGTGTTTTAGGCTCAATGCCCCGCTGACCCAGTCTTCTGGAATGAAGCTCTTCAGCGGGTGGTGAGATAGGTGTCTGTGTACCCCCATGGCACTTGTTTCCAGTCAGTCACCCAGCAGCCGGGCAGGGGACGGCGGGAGGGATGGCTGCGTTAGTTAGAGCTGCCAGCAGCTGCACCCCAGTGCAGCAGCCTAAACACGTGGGCTGCTCTCAGCACACACTCGGTGCCTCGGGCGGGCTGCTGTGCTGGGCGGTGGCCCCACTCACTCTCCGGGGCCGCTGTCTCTTGCTCTGTCCTCGAGGTGTGGCTACAGCCAGAGCTGTGTTGTGCCTTCTGCTGGTCCTGGGCACTTCTGTCTTCATGGATCCCTCAAAAAATATTGAAAATATAATTTTATGACTACATTGGTATAAAGACAGACATATGAACATTATATTAGAACATCTTAAACTTAAAAGCTTTTTTTCTCTTCTAATTTTAAAAAGCATTAAAAGTTTTGCATGGGTCCCTAAAGTATCATGGACACTAGGCACTGCATGTCCTGTGCCTAACGGATGTCAGCCCTGGGTCCAGCCATCTCCTCTGTATCCCAGGCAGGAAAGACGGCATTTTCCCGGAAGACCCAAGTGGATTGGCCAGAGCTTAGTCGCATGACCACCCAGGTGGCAAGGAGTCTGGGAAACAGAGCTTTTATCCTAAGTGCCCCGCACCCAGCGGGAAATAGGCAGCTGGGGGAATCTGCCAAAACTGCCAATCCAAGCAGCTGAATATCTTCAACGAATAGAAATGGTGTGATGCAAGTAACGAATGATGATTAAAAGGGTAATCTTGCTAAAGAGAATGTCCAAGATTTCTGTAATGCAGCCCATACAGAAGAAAACAAAATAACACAAAACAAATCTCCCCTGACTGCTTGCTTACGTCTAAAATTCCTGCGCAGCAGATACACACTACTGTCTATAAAACAGGTGAACAGCAATGTCCTGCTGCACAGCACAGGGAGCTACACTCAATGTCTTGTTATAGCCTGTAATGGAAAAGGACTGTGTGTGTACAACTGAGTCACTATGCTGTGCACCAGAAGCCAACAACACTGTAAACCGGCTAGTCTGCAGTAAGAAGTAAATCAGCAGACACAGCTGAGCAGGAGCTGTATTTTAGACTAAGCTTCAGTGCACGTTGTTTTCTGTCATCATCAACGTCCACCTTCCATGGCTCAATTATGGTGCTTGGGTTCCTCCCCCCAGCGCCCTGACTTTAAGGTTCAGTTTGAATAAATTCTCCTGGAGAAGCTCTTCCTGACCCCTCCCTGCTGCGCCTGCCTCGCCCCCACCAAGCATTTGGCCAGGAACCTCTAGGAAAACCTTTGTTTTCAAATGCATCTCCAGCAATCATGAGGAGTTGTTGAATGAATGAGGAAATGACGTATTTTGATTAATGATGTGTTTGTCTCCTACCATCAGCCATGGACTCTCTGAGAACCAGCTGGGTCTCAGACAAACCTACATCAAACCCACAGCATCTAAGTGTGTTTGGCACAAAGTAGGTACTTCATGAGCAGCTGTTGAAGGGAAAGGCAAAATTCCAATGGCTTAATAATTAATCATCTGCTCCACTGAAACTTATGATTGGCCAAAACGCCATTGTTCCTTCTCAGCTGTCACTGTCTTGCTGCAGGAAGAATGTTTGGTGGAGGTGGCTTCACCCCAGCAAGCAGGCAGGGCTGAGGAAGCCAAGTGGACCCTCAAATGCGTGCTCACTGCATCATCAAGTAAGCACCTTCACCACGTTCGTGCCGTGGCTACCAATCCAAGGCCCTCTGGAATAAAGGTGAAATAGAAAAATAATGAACTGGAAATTTTAAAATACTCAAGGGAAAAATTATCATCTTTTTTTATAGTTGATTTACAATGTTGTGTTAATTTTTGGTGTACAGCACAGTGATTCAGTTATACATGTATTATATGTATATATTCTTTTTCATATTCTTTTTCATTATAGGTTATTACAAGATACAAGAATATAACTCCCTGTGCTACACAGTAGGACCTGGTTGTTTATCTATTTTATATATAGTAGTATCTGCAAATCCCAAACTCCTAATTTATCCCTCCTCCTCCCATTCCCCCTCAGTAACCGTAGGTTTGTTCTCTGTGTCTGTGTGTCTCTTTCTGTTTTGTAAATAAGTTCATTTGTATCATTTCTTTTTAGGTTTCATATATAAATGATATCATATGACATTTGTCTTTATCTGACTTACATCACTTATATGACAATCTCTAGGTCCATCCCTGTTGCTACAAATGGTATTCTTTCATTCTTTTTTATAGCTGAGTAGTATTTTATATATATATATATTCTATGCACACACACACCACATCTTCTTTATCCAATTATCTGTCGATAGACATTTAGCTTGATTATGTGTTTTCACTATTGTAAATAGTGCTGCTATGAACATTGAGGTGCATCTGTCTTTTCAAATTAGAATTTTCTCGAGAAATATGCCTAGGAGTGGGATTGCTGGGTCATATGGTAAGTCTATTTTTAGTTTTTAAAGGAATCTCCATGCTGTTTTCCATAGAGGGTGCAGCAAATTACATTCCCATCAACGATGTGGGAGGGTTCCCTTTTCTCCACACCCTCTCCAGCAATTATTGTTTGTGGACCTTTTAATGATGGCCATTCTGACTGGTGTGAGTTGATACCTCATTGCAGTTTGATTGCATTTCTCTGATAAATAGCGGTATTGAGCATTTTTTCATATGCCTATTGGCCATTTGTATGTCTTCATTGGAAAAATATTTGTTCAAGTCTTCCACCCATTTTTGGATTGGGTTGTTTGTTTTTTTGTTATTGAGTTGTATGAGCTGTTTATATCTTCTGGAAATTAAGCCTTTGTCAGTTGCATCATTTACAAATATTTTCTCCCCATCAGTAGGTTGTCTTTTCATTTTGTTTGTGATTTCTTTGCTGTGAAAAAGCTTATAAGTTTGATTAGGTCCCATTTGTTTATTTTTCCTTTTATTTCTACTGCCTTGGGAGAACTGACCTAGGAGAACACTGCTACGATTCATGTCAGAGAATGTTTGTCTACATTCTCTTCTAAGAGATGTATGGTGTCCTGTCTCATGTTTAACTCTTTAAGCCATTTTGAGTTTATTTTCCTTAAAATATATATTTGTAATTTTTTTCTTGACAACCTCTAGAAGGGACCCTAACTCTCACTCTACAGAGGACAGCAACGGGATAAGCAAACTCCATATGACAAAACAGATTTATAAACAAGATAAATTAAGCACCTCACAAGGTGACCAGCGTGTACCACAAAGGGCTTGAATGAATAAATGGTAATTAACCAATCCATAAAGTGATTTGTCACTTTTTCAAAATAACTCACAAGTAGATTCTTTCATCAGGCCACCTTAGCATAATTTATATGATTTAATTTATAAAAAATCCAATTTACACTGACTTTTCAAGAGAAGACCTAGTTCTTAAAGCCAGTTATGACTTCAAGTGTATCTATTAATTTATATTTATCTAACTCAGAGCTCTAATTACCCTTTACTGCCAGGATGATGGACTGAAGGATGGTGGTTATAACTGGTTCCAAAGCCCAGGTGGTGGGTGGGGATGCAGAAAGCTGGCCTGTGCAGGGAATGAGGTCAGCAACAGGTAACAGGGAAGGCATGTTTTGAAGCTAAGAGGAGGAAAATCAGAAGTGGAAAGCATAGGAAGTAGCAGAAGATTTCATGTTACCCTCAGGGTTCAAAATAAGTCACGTCTTAATCGAGTTATAAGGAAAGACCTCACTGAGCTAAAGTCGCTAGGGAAATGTATGCATATAATAGCCTTCCTTCTCAGCAACAAGAACGGGAAGGTCAAACCGCTGTGTCCTACTCCTATGAAATTCTGCTTTGGGACAAATCAAGCCTTTGTTCTCATGAACAGAGGCAGAGCTCCTCTTCATCGGACTTAGAACGCTGTTTCCTTCTTGAAAGTTGCTGGCGTGTGTGGAAATCTTCCAAACGCCTCAAATAATGTCCAAGGGCAGGTTCTGTATCTACACTGACATCTAGATGTGCTCCATCCCTCAAGCTCTCATTTCAGGGAGATAGTGGAAATTATTCTTTAAAACTGTAAATTCAACAAAATTCAGCCACTTGAGGTTTAAACAAGCCTCTTTTGAGTAAATAGTTAACTCAGAATCTACCCTCTTCCTCCCCTTCATTCTCTCATCTTATCCCCTCGAGGCTTAAATGTGGTTCCCCTATCAGAACAGGTCCTGAGCCTCCCTTCTCCTCACATCTTCCCACTTCCCTCGGTGCTGATTGCCACCTGGACCGCTGATGTCCACCCAAGCAGCTGGTAGGGCTTGGTTTGACCCCCTTGGTCCCTGGGTGTTCTGCTCTGGCACCCTCTCCAGCCTCTCCATCCCTGTTCTTATCTTGGGCTACTCCCATCCACCTGCTGGGCTTCTAAGAACCATTTTCACCATCTTTTGGGGAGAGGAATGTTCAGAATGTTACTGAAACTCAGCTCCCAAATGTACCCCAATTATCAAATTGCAACTCAAGCATAGAGTTTTGGATGAAGCAGAAAAGGCAGCTTTATTTCTTTGCAGACAAAGGAGGTCACAGTGGGCTACTGCCTCCAAGGCTGTGGGCCTGCAGGGGAGAGAAGGCAGGGGGTTTTACAATAAAAGTTTAAGGGGCGGCGCTGTTTTCCATAGAGATCGCATCCAAGGTAACAACCTGTTACAAAGTTGTCCTTACTTTTATAGATGCAGCAGTCCCCTTCTGCTGGATCTGATGTTCACCTCTGGCTTTGGAAATCTAATATCCTTGTGCCTAGAACAAAGGTGCTTAGGAGAGGGGTCTGTGGACGTGCTCTAGGGAAAAACTTCTGCAGTTTAAAGGCAGACTGGTATACGCTTCTGGCATTTTAGGCAGGCTGAATACTGAGACCTCTTGCTACAGTGTCAGCACAGGTGGGGGCAACAGAACATAAAGAAACCATAAGGGGCTGAAAGCAGCTGCAGACACGTGCAGTTGGGGTGAGTTATGAACAAGAAGATGCACAAAACACCCAACTGCTATCTTTGAGGTGTTGGAAACAAAATGAGGGGGATGGGCAGATCACCCAAGATCCCCCTTCCCTTCCAGCCCAATCCTGGTCAGCAAAAGCATGAGAAAAATGCTTTACATTATTGTACAGTTAGGCAGTTATAAACACCACGTGGTCACCGATGACAATAGAGTCTTCTTGGTTACAAGAACATCCATGCCTGCATCCCTTCCACCAGGCCAGCGATGGGAGAACCTCACTGGGCTACTAGCAGTCTCTTTGGGAACTAATTTGATGATGTCTGGATTAGAAGCTCTATGTTTCCAGGGTGATTCTGAACCTAAATGTCCTCAAAAAGAACATCGGCCTTTTTGGTCATATGCTGGAATGGGAGGTGCCACCTTACTGCTCTTCAGTCACCCCAAAGTATGTGCTGTTCCCCCCTGGGGTTTGCTGGATAAAGAGAGGAGACTTTCTTGGGCTCACAGATCTTCCTCCCGCCAACGCTGCCGCATCAGCTTACTGAATCCACCTTTCCTTCCAGGGAGGAAAATGGCTGTGATGTCATCTAATTCTCCTTTTTCCTTTAAAGCATTTGGTATATATTCTGTGCATCATGTTCTAAGGTTAGTTACTGCTATTCAAATCCTACCCACTTTAATCTCCAAAAACATTTTATTATTTTCTCAGTGAAGTCTAGTCCTGATAAATCAAAGTCAGCTTGGTTCTCAGGCTGTTGTTTCTGCGACTTGTCTAAAAATTCCCTTCAGAAATGAAATTCCTCAGTTTGTCAATAATCCCCCCCCCAAAAAAACGTGACAACAGGTGTAGGCAGGCAGGAAGGAAACTGGTCTACAAAATGAGGGGAATTACCTGTATTAAAGGAAGTTAAGGATTTTAACGAGCCTGCCAGGAGCCACTTGTAATTGCTGTTTCATAAGAAGAAAAATAAACAAAGGGGAAAATAATGGATGTTATCAAACAAGAAAATATCCTCAATGAATTTCTCACCTTCAATCTTAGTGCACACTTTGTGGTACTTTTCTTTTCTCCGCTTAAAATTTTTTATTCCAAGGAAGATAGTTTTTTTTTTTTTCTTTTTAAATCTAAAGGAAAAATTGAGAAGATGTGGTGACATGATGGCTGTCTTGAAATATCTGAAGAGCTCCCATAAGAAGTGGGGAGCAAGTGGCCTTCCCCCCTGCACTGCAGCAGGCAAACAAGATCAGCGGGTAGAAGCAACAGGGAGCCACGCTTCCTACAAATACAGACCAGAATTTTCTCACAATTAGAGCTGACCGATAACAGAGCATAAAATGGAGTTTCATGTCACTTGAAGTGTCTGGACAGAACTGGGGCCACCATCCGTTGGGGAAACCTTCACTTAGACAAGTCTTATCCAAGTGTCCTTTAATTTCAGGGACTCCTCACCTTTTGTGTGGTGGGACACAGGGGAATTTTTTCCCCTATTTCAGCCCTAATGCAGACATTTGGTAAATGTTGCCCGCTAGTGGCTAGTTTCAGGGAGTTATTGGTACTAACGTAATCACTGGGACCACCTGGTGATCACCAGCATCTTCCCATTTGTTCAAGGTAAGCAGAGAAGGCAAGAGGTGAGCATCCTATGGAGACTTTTTCTCACCTCATTCTAGGCCTGGGCCAGCTGGGGGAATGCACAAAAAGTAGTAAAAATATGCTTTATCTGCCATCCCGTAAGACTTCCAGTGACTCCTCAGGAACAACTGAGGATTGGGGCAGGCCTAATGTACAGCTACACTGAATCCCTTATCTTTGTGTACCATCTTTTAAACATTATATAAAGAACTCTTATTAGCCAAAAAGAAAAATGACAGACAACCAAACAGAAAAATAGGCAAAAAGACTTCCCAGAACAGGATAACTCATTGGTCCATAAGTCTATAAAATGTCCTTAGCCCCTTAGCCTTCAAAGAAATACAGATTAAAACTACAACAAATGACCATTATAATCACATTAAGAAACCCTAAACTTAAAAAGACTGGAAATAGAAAGAGTTGGCAAGAAGGTGGGACAACAGGAACTCATATATAGTTAGTGTGTTTATTTGAAAAATCACTTTGGGAAACTGTCTAGCAGCATCTGCTAAGACTGAACATGCATGTATCCTATGACCCAGGGGTTATACTCTTTGATATATATATAGAAAGTATACTTTTGTTTGCCTGAAGAACTGTACAGGAATCGATACAGCAATATTATTTATGATACCCAAAAGTTAGAATACAGCCCAAATATCCATCAACAAGACAATGGATGATCAAGTTTGATATGTCCACAAAATAAAGTACTATACAACAATTAAAATAAACCACAACATCATGCAACAGCATGGATGGGTCTCCTAATGTTAAGTAAAAGAACACGAACAAAAAAAATAGTATATCCTGCATAATCCCATTTATATAAAGTTTAACAACAGACAGAACTAACCAATGGTTTTAGAATTCAGGGTAGCAATTACCTTCGGAGTGGCGACAATGATGAGGACATGCACAAGGGCGCGTCAGTGGTGCTGGTAGGGTTTGATTTCTTGGCTTGGGCTGTGGTTAAACAGACACAGCCCCTTTGTGAAAACTCACTGAGTTATGCAGTTGTGATCTGTGTACTTCTCTGAGTGCCACCCATCAATAAACTTTTGTTAAAATACTTTGTTAGATGAAAACTCTTATAGTCTCTCACTTCTTCAAATTACTTTTACTTTGCTCAATACTAAATAATTCTAAAATTCAGATTGACTTACTGTAAACTCTAGGAAAAGAGAGGAAATCTGGAAGGGGCTGGTGCATTCTGGAACCAAAGTACTCTTGCTGTTAGAACTGGAGTGGCATTCCAATAGGAGTCATGAAGGAATGATGGAACCCTGACCCAGAGGACATTAATGCTTGACTGCTTAGATGGAAGGAAATTTGTTAGTATGACTTCCAAAAATTCATTCAATCCAGGCAAAATTATTTCCGCCCATACAGTCAGCTTGCCAATGCACACACACTACTAAACTCACAATCACAGATCTAGAATCTGTTTATGCATTTTCCTTGTTTAATCACACAGAACATCGTACTCCTGGAAGTTGTTCTCTCTTGCGCAGAGGTATCAGGGTTTATTGCCATTTAAAATGTGTTAGAGATGCACCCCTACTGTGCTTAGTACCCACAGCATGGCAGGAGGGGTAATCTCCTTGCAAAACTCAATATATTGCCTTGTGTATTAAGCTGAATGGATAAAATCTATTTTTAAAATTTCTCCGTCCTCCATTTTATAACCAGTCTTTTCAACCACGACTTGTTACACACCCATGTGCAAAAATGTTTCATTTAGCCTAGTCGGAACAGGATGTGCCAAACTGACTTGTCTATTATGGGGCCAAAATCTGAAACAATTTTCCTTTGAATTCTGTCTAATTCAGTACAAAATTTAGAAAGGCTTCTTTGTAAAAAAACAAAAACAACAACAACAAAAAAAAAAACAGCAAAAAAAACTGAGAAACACTGAACTAACAGATGAAATGAGAACTGTGTTATCCTGACAGTAAACTGCAGTACCATTTCCTATGAATATGCATGTGTTTGCGTTTAGATGTCCGTATGCCTGTCTACCTCTATTCATCTGTCTGTCCATCCATCTATATCTCTATTACCTATCTATCTATCATGGTTCTAGCATAAATATCAAATCCCCAATTCGCCAGAGACTTGATGAAATCTGTACTGTGGGGTCCTCAGGGAAATTTCTGACCCAGGCAGGTGTGAATTTTCCATTTCTTCTCTGACTCGCTCTGCCTCATGCTGCCAGGCCACACCACCATCATTGGCATGCATGGTTCCTTTTTCGTACACAAAGTTTTCAGCCTTCCTGCCTAGCCCTGCTGGAAGATCACATCTTATCAGCACATTTCAGGAGATTTGCTTTCCTGGAATATTTGCCCCCTGGAGATGACAATGCTCTCTTCAATTCTTATCCCACCCTTACTCATCAATGCTGAAACTTCTGATGCTTTTTTTTTTTAAATAGACTTTATTCTTTTAGAGCATGTTTCAGGTACACAACAAAATTGAGCAGAAAATACAGAGAGTTCGCACATAGCCCTCCCCACCCACACACATACCCTCCCCTCCCCGCAACATCCCTCATCAGTGTGGCGTAGTTGGTACAGTCGATGAACCAACAGGGGCACATTGTTATCTGGTGCTTTATAAAGTACAATAGGGCTTCTTAATTGAGTGTTCCTTACAAGGAGTTCCACTTTGTGCAGAAACTATAATTTCTATAATATTTCCTGTTTTAAGCAGTTATCTACCTCTTTTCCTTTTTTCCCCCAGAATTCAGCTACCTAGGATTTTGCTGTTTAACTATTGGCAACTTTCACTAGACCAGACCTCAGGGCACATGCTGTCCCAGTGGTAAAAGATATTCTTAAGCAAAGGATTAAGACCCTGTCCTTCCTGTTCTCCAGCTTCATTCACCTTCACAGCTTAGGGCATTTCTTCCTGTTTTTTCTGGGTTTTGAGTTCCTTGAGAAGAGTTGTCCATATGTGACTCATCTTAAATATTCATCCAAGCAAATTTTACTGAAGTTTTCTATAAATATCTCTTCAATAATTTTTTTTTCAAAATCATTGCATGATCAATATTTTAAATGTTTGGATTTTCCCATCTTAAAAACCTTTTAAAACAACTAGATAAGTCATTTTGCACCCCAGCTTCTTTCCACAGTTACACCCTTGACCTCTGTTAGTTCTGTGTATAAAATAACCTACATCTTTAAAATTGATCACTTGCCAACATGATCAATCCAATTTATGGAACCATGTAGAATCATGAAAATTTAACAAAGGAGAAATAACAGTAGAGTTGTATGGTCAGACTATCCTCCTGTAGAAAACAATCAGAAAATGTAGACAAAATATTTTTTAAAGACTAAGGCACCAAGAGTGATCAAAAACAGGCATAAATTGGAGCAGAGTCTATCCTGGAGACATCAACTGTGAGATTTGTGAGTTTGTAGTTTTTTGACTGAGGGTACACCCCAATCATTCATCCCATGGGGCATAAAGTCAGAGTCTTACTAGTTAAAAGTATCAGAGGACAGAGAAGACAGAAGGCAGAGCAGCTGCAAACTTGGGAGGAAAATCTAGAAGGAAGAGAGATGCAGAGTGAGTAAACCCTGACTCCTAAACTACGTACACACAGAGAGACCCTATGGAAAAAAACAGCATTTGGAAGCTTAAATTATATAGCAAAGATTTCAGTTTCTGTCCGCTGCAGGGGAAACAGAGTTTAGAGTTTGACTGCAGATAAGTTAACAACTGTGACAACAAAAATCAATACTCTTCAGAGGAATAGAACAGATCCCACACTCTCTTCAACACATTATTATACCCCAAATTCACCTAAAAACAGCTAGAAATATGAATAGATATAAAAATTGACCAAAGTTGAAGAGCAAAAGCCGTCCAAAAATCCCCCCTGGATGACCTAGATGTTGTAATTAGCAGACAAGACTTTAAAGCAATTATCACAGATATGTTCAGGGACTCAAAGAAAGTATTCTTATAATGTAACAGATAGGTAATCTCAGGAGAGAAAGAGAAACTGTAAAAAAACAAACAAACAAACAAACAAAAACCCTCAAATTTCACCAAAAACCTGCACACAGATACTTATAACAGCCTTATTCATAATTGCCAAAACTTGGAAGTAACCAAGATGTCCTTCAGTAGATAAATGGATAAATCAATTGTGGTACATCCAGACAATGGAATATTATTTAGTGCTGGAAAGAAATGAGCTATCAAGCTAGGAAAAGACATGGAGGAAACTTAATTACATATTACTAAGTGAAAGAAGTTAATCTGGAAATGCTACATACTGTATGATTCCAACTATATGACATTCTGGAAAAGGCAAAACTATAGAGACAATTAAAAGTTCAGTAGTTGCCAGGGGTCAGAGGAGAGAGGGTGGGCTGAGAAGGTGAAGCACAGAGGATTTTTAGGGCAGTGAAAATACTCTATAATTCTGTAACGATGGATGCATGTCATTATGCATTTGTCCAAACGCATAGAATTACAAGCCTAAGAGAGAACCATCAAGTGAACTGCGGACTTTGGGTGGTTACGATGTATTAGTTGTAACAGACATCTCACTCCTGTGGGGAACTCTGACAGCAGGGGAGGTTGTGCATGTGTGAGGGCAGAGGGCATGTGAGAAATCTTTCAACCTTTCCCTCAATTTTGCTGTGAACTTAAATGGGCTTTAAAAATATATATCTTTAAAAATGCAAATTCTAGGGCCAAAAAATAGAAATAGATTGAAATTTTATGGGTGTG
The DNA here is from genome assembly GCF_048773025.1 of Camelus bactrianus. Lineage (NCBI taxonomy): Eukaryota > Metazoa > Chordata > Mammalia > Artiodactyla > Camelidae > Camelus > Camelus bactrianus. The sequence goes on from NC_133546.1 coordinate 4,317,172, forward strand.
GCTTAATAACTGATTAGAAATTATGGAAGATTCAATGAACTTGAAAATAGATTAGAAGTAACTATTCATTATGAAGAAATGAGAGAAAAATAACTGAAGAAACGTGGACAGAGCCTCAGAGAGCTATCAAACAATAGCACACACACACAAAATACAGACAGCTGGAGTCTCCGAACGGGAGAATCAACAATGGGGGCCGAAGAAAATAATGGAAAAAACGACTGAAAACTTCCCAAATGTGGCAAAAAAAAAAATTAACCAAAGGGCCCATGCGGATTTACCAAAGCACTTGCAGTAATGAAAAATCAAGGTTTTAGTACTTGTCACAAGCTGCCCCAAATATTTGAGATATTAGGGCTTTTCAGGCAAAATAACTAGTATTATCTAAAATTTGAAGTTGATGCTGTCCTATTAATGTGAAGTCAAAATTATTTTTTAATGTTTTAAATTATTCATTGCATTCCTGATCCAAAAAAAAAAAAAGGATCTATTTCTATAAGTGCATACTGTTTGCTTGTGACATCTGGGGGCTACACGTGGGTATCTCTATTCAGACCTGCATTTTTCGGGGCCAGTCCACAAGACCTTGCAGGCGCAGCTGTCTGGGCGTCAGTGCTGCTCCGCAGGAAGCAGCATTTCCATGCTCCGGTAGGTAGCACCACTAGTCATTTTAGCTCAACAACAGAATGTTACCTTTTACTATGTTTTCTCCTGCCTAGAGAATAGACATTTATTTCCTAATAAAATAGTACAGTGTGTTCTCTCCAAGATTATTTAAGACTCAGGTGAGACACAAGAGCAATAAAATAAAGAATTAAAAACTCTACTCTCAGGATTCACTAGCTGAATTAGATAAAATGACTACTCTCTTGAAACCTTCAACATCACTGTTTCCTAATGTATGATTTTATATTTTTCGAAAGAATGTCCATTATGCATAGTGTTTTAATGTAAAGAAGACAGTTAACCTACACTGAAATGAAATTCTCTAAACTACAAAAAGCACATTAGAAATACTTGTAGACAAAAAAAATGAGTGCTCTGAAGTTAAACAAAAATATTAACAATAAATGATTTAATTCAGCAAACATGTACTGAAAGCCTACATTGTCTAGGGTTATTAAAAGACATTTTACAACTAGTACGTGTTTCAATACAGTAGGATTTTATATACATGTCTTTTTAAATGTTATCCAAACAGACTAAGGGAAAACACCGGCAAGATTCAAAAGAACATCTCAAGAAGAATACAAGCAGTTGCCTGATAATGTTTTCACAAATTAAAGCCATGCAACGTCGCTGCCTCCAATCCCAGCCATAAGCACTAGCTTGCTTCCAGGGGCTCTTCAGCTATCAGTCAGGAGCAGGCATTGATAAACTGGCTTTCATAAATGAGCTGTCGGCACTTTTTTTTTTGCCATTTTTTTTTTTCATTTTTAATTTTCTTCCCAAATTCCAGGGTCATACCCCTTGTGATTCATGTAATTAAACAACAACAACAACACAATCTTAGGAAGAAAGTGAGGAATCAAAGTCGTAGGCATGTTACAAAAGAATAAATTACTACCTACAGCAGTGGTGTAAAATGCTGGGGTTGAGCGCAGCCTGATCTAGTGGAAATCAGCTCAATTAAACAAGAAAGGCTTTGGAGACTGTGAGGGGTGTAGGGTCTGCCCAAAGGCCAAGTGAAGATTGACCATGGACATGATGAAAGTCTCTGGTTGGCGGGGTGGGGCGGGGAGGGGGTGGAGATTACCCCAACTTCAACCATGAAAGAGTCCATCAGATCAGGTGGCTCTCCCGCCCGGAATAGCACTGCTTAGCTCATTAGTTAACAAGATACATCAAATATTGCCAAACCTCAGTGTATTCCTTGAGCATTTTTATGGGCCTTCAGATACCCCACTTTGGGGTAATTCTACTTCTGTGTAAGTGACAGCTGGGTGAGCACACAAACGGAACAGCTAACTCGGGCTTGGGCATTAGAGGAGATATTTGAAGGGAAGTAAATCTAAGATGAAAAGTTAAAAATGAGCAGAATTAGGGAAAAACGAGCAGGAATTATGTGCACTAGTGAAGGAAAGTACATTTCAGCAAAGGGAACTACCCTGAAAATGGGAGAGAATGCCTTATTTAAGATGGTAAAAAAAAATTTTTTTTTAATCATTTGTTTGGAGTTCTGACGGAGAAGAAGGAAGAGCAAGCAGCTGTAAGCACGCAGGCAGAGCGAGTGCCGTCAGAAAGTCGCCAGCAGGAGGTCCAGAAACAGCCGAGTTGCCCCCATCACAGCCAGTGCCCTGTGCTTTTAAAAGACCACTCCGGCTGCAACACTGAGCATGTCATGAAGCCGGCAAGACCAGACCCCAGTCAGCAGTCTCAGGGTCACAAATAGAGAATTCTCCATGATCTCACTGGGGCGTAGTCCCCGCAAGAACTGGAGTCACAGCGCTGGAGGTGGAGAAGGACGGGTGAAGGCTGGAGGTAGTGACACGTTAGAGACACAGGCCTGGTAAGCGAGGGCGGGAAAAGAGAATGAAAGTGGAGGCCGGGGCAGGACGGATGGTCACAGGGAGGTCAGCTCGCTGGCGGCAGGAGGAGGGCCGGGTCTGTGGGGAAGAGAAGCAGCCAAGTCTGGTGCTTGAATATGAAGTATGCGGGGGACCTTAAGCAGAGATGTCTGTATCAGTTAGAGCCAAAGATGACCCAAGAGGGAGCCTTGCGGCAAAGGATAAAGAACTCATCGAGGAAACTAACAAAAGGCCAGTGACCAAAAAGTTAGGAAACTTTGCCAAGGACTTCCCCAAAAGAAGAGACTTTGAAGAAGGAGGGAAGATGCATAGCTCCGTTTCCCGTGCCGGCGCCCAGGGAGCCACGCCCAGCTCTCTGTGTTTCCTCCAAGACGTGGATTCTAATATCCAGCAATAAATGGCCAAGAACAAACCCCACCCCCAATCTTTTGATCAGCTCGTCGATATCATTCTGGGTACGATTGTGGAAACTTGTAGAAGTCATCACCGGTCTCCACTTCTTTACGTGTCCACAAGGTTATCTCGGGAGTTTGCTAAATTCCCTAAAAATTTCTAGTCGTGGTATCTCCCTGGTCTGCCCCCGTCTGGCGGCCCCGGGCCCCGAGGTGAGTGGAGCTCATCTGACATGACTTCTTCGCACTGACTCGGTCCCCTCTGGTCCACTGGATCGGGGGCATCGTTCCAGCGTAAGTGTCACAGGACGCCCCATCGTCCTCTAAATCCCAGCAGCCCTGGAGGACCAAGCGCACAAGTCGGTGCCTGCGGGGGCTCCAGCACGTAGTCCTCTTTATGGTGTGCACATCAACCAAGACCTGTTTCGGGGGATACATGAACTTTAGAGTCAGGGGTGAGCTGAAATCCGGGCCCTGCCTCTAAGCAGGAACCAGGGCGCCCTAGGGATCTCTGAAGCATGGGTTTTCTCCTTCATTAAGTGAAGGTGAGTGTCCATCTCAGAGAGTCATGATGAAGACGGAGTGACCACAGGACTGTGCGCAGGGCTTCCCGCAGGGCTTCCCACAGGGCTGACGCGTAACAGGCCCTGAAAAACGCCAGTCCCCCCCCAACCCTGGCACTTCAGAGCAGACAGCACTACAGAGGGCAGAGGTGGCTTCCTCCTGGTCCTCTCAGTCTCACGTTCTGGTTACAAAGATCAAACTCGTGTGTTTATTCAAATGGCCTTAGTTGGGGATGACTCGTGATGGGTCCAGGGTTGAGAAATGAGAAGAGCAGACGTCTCATTATTAGGGAGTACAGGTTGGGGGTTGGGTGACAACGGCACAAACAAGGGTAAAGGACAAGGTGTGATATTCAAGTAAATGGAAGCAGAATTCTGGCCGGGACCTGTGATTAGTGTGAGAGGAACAGTGGGTGGGGGATGGTCACTTGTAAGTGGACAGGCGATGGGACTGAAGCCGCGGCTGGGAGAGAAAAGGGCACGTTGTAAAGGGGCAGAGGAGACGAGGGCTGGGGACGTGCAGACCGTTACCAAGGTCTCTGGATTCTGAATTACGGAGGTCGCTCTGAGATACTTACTGAAAATCTGTGCTGTAGAGCCCAAAGGCTTGGAAGGTAAGGACCCCACCACCCAGAAGCTTACAAATAGAACTGGATAAATAAGACACTGCCACACAAATAACAAAACAGTACATGGCCAGGGTCGCAGGTAGGGTGACGCGAGTGGGGTGTCTGGCATGGGGCAGCTGCGTGTCAATCTTGGCCCCCATGCAGACCGTCTCTGTAAGCTGGCTTCTGAACCAGCTACTTAATGAGTTGCTTAACCTCTCCTTGCCTCCAGTTGCCTGTAATGAGTAAGGCTGTTTCTCACACGTTGCCAGGAGTAGAGGAAAGCAGTCAAGAAGTAGCCTCGGTATCAGTGGCTTAGGGTAATTCGCATCATCCCCGAACTTTAGTTCTCTTGTCTGTGAAGCTGGAAGAGTGGACAAAAATGCCAAAGCTTCATCGATCCCAAAAATCCACAAATGATACAAATGAGAAGGAATCTAATTCGGAGCAGGAGGTTTTCCCGAGGGTGGCATTCCAGCAAAGACATCCTTGCAGGCAAGGTTGTGGAGACATGATGCTTGCGCAGAAACACACTACTCTGGAGAAGGTGAGTGGTCCAGAAAGGGAGCTGAGAGATTCAAGCTGGGAAGGGAGATGGTGGTTACCCAAGAAACACTGCAAAGGGTATGAAACAGACTTAGAATTTACCCCACAGGAAATAGGGAGCCACGGAGGAGTTTAGACAGGGAAGTAATGTGGTTGACTTGACATTTTAGGATGTTTCTGGCTATGGTTTGCAGAAAAGATTGATCAGGGCTACAGATTCTAAAGAACACAAATTAGGAGGCAATTGTAATCTTTCAGACCCCCCCCCCCCCAAATAAAGCTCTGAACTAAGGCAACAGGCATGAGAGACAGGACCCTCATGCCTGAGCGGGGACTGGGAAGCTGCCTGACCCAGGGGCACCGGCCCCCAGCCTGAGCAGCTTCGGGTATGGGGTCTTCATCTGCACGTCAGGACCAGACTGCGTGCGCCTAGATTTTGCTGAAGGACGACAAACAACAGTAGGTGTGTCTTTGCTCTGGTTCTTTTCTTGTCTTAAAATAAACCATAATCCACTGGTCACAGCTGCACTGTACAAAGAAATAGTAGACTTGGACTTCAAAGGGAAACAGCTGAGAAGGGAGAAAACAAACAAAATCGCAAGATCTGAGATTTCGTCTGGCGTGAGAACGGTTTCGGAAAACCATTTCTTCCCCTAAACTGTTTCCTGTCTCATTTGAAAGCATCCCCAGTGGCCGCGGCCTCACGTGTGGGGGACGGCGCGGTGGAGGGAGGGCCATGCACCCCGCCAGCCACGCCACCTCCCTGGGACCGCGTCCTCGCTGCAAAAGCCAACACTGCTGTCACTCTAATATCCGTTAAAAATAAACACTGGGGGGAAAGCGGTATAATTTGTGGCAAAGTTGAAGACTTCGGAGCTTGAAGGTCATGGGCTTTATGGAGGAAATCACAAGACGCTCCTTTTCAAAGGTCAACAGGAAAAATATAAAATTCTCCTCTTGGCCGCCTCTGGCTCTAGAGTAATCAGATGCGGCAGACATCAATAAATTCTTGGGACAGCTTTTGATGGAGAATGTAAACCTTTGTATTATCTGGTATTCGGGTTGTACAAGCTGGAGCGAATTGCAGTTAAGTCAGGTCCACGGCAAGAAATCAGAGCTGCAGGTCCGAGCGGCCCCACACACCTCTGTGCTTCAGCCATGCGTGTTCTTGGCGCGAGAGTGGAGAGCTGAATTACAATTTGGATTCTTTTGCTAATCCTAAAATGAAAGAGGAGGACAGAAGGGAAAGTAGTCAGGTGGGGGTCGGCTGGGAAGGACTGACAAGCAGCGCGGGCGGGGGTCGCGTTCTGGAGAGGACCTCCCGGGCAGTGCTGAGCCTGGGCAGAGCCGGCCCTCGGAGAGCCCCTCCAGGCAGCAGCCTCCCTGCTCCTCCGTGCCTCCTGCCTCCATCCTGTCCGTTGTTGCCGCCAAGAATCCAGGCTTCCATGGCTGAAAGGGGACTGATGAAGACCCAGTAACCCAGACGCCAACAAACACCTCCCCTTTCCTGTAGGAGCAGCTGTCACTTTTGTGACGCCTTCCCTAGCCAGGCTCCCCTCACTGGTTCTCCTTCCTCGGAACCTTCACGTGGCTTGATGTTTGGCATTTCTTAGCAATTGCCTTTTGGCATCTTGTTTGTCGTTGTTTCTTATTTAACTCTTCCTAAAGGGCACCTCGCAGACTCAGCCCCACCCCTCCCTTCATATTTGACTGCACTGCCGAGTGTTTGGCTGTCTGACATCCACGCGTGAGACAGAGACCTCCAGAGACAGACAGCTCGTTGCCCAGAGTCAGTCTGGTCCACCTGAGGACAGAGGGGACTCTTAGGAAATCAGACACTTCGGAACACGCCTGTTGGGGTATTAATTTTGCTATTTCTTGAAGGCAGCTAGAGAAAATATATAAAAATCTTTTACAGTGTTCGTACCCTTTGACCCAGAAATTCCACTTTTAGGAGTTTATCCTAAAATGTCAGCACGAGTGCCCGAGTTGAAAGCATCTTACCTCTCCCTGCTCCACGTTCGCTGAAACTGACCAAAATGGGAGAGGCACACGCATGTGCACCTCAGAAAATCAGCAAACACTACGGTCAAGGCTTTTCCCCCTCTCTGGGGCCCCAGAAAGCATTTTCAGCACACCACTGGGTGGCCCAAATGTTTAGCAGAAGTATATTCATTACAGAATATTGTAGATGAAGTAGAGAAAAAAACATGGGACACAACTTAAATGTCCATATAGACATCAATGAAATGATTTACAGCATGTCAATATTATGGATTATGCAGCCTTCAAAATAAAATTAAATAAAAACAAAGAAATATGTGTATAAATGTAGTAAAAAAATAAAAGCAGGTTACAAAGCAGGGGCCATGATAAAATCCCATTTTTGTTACAAGGAAAGGGGGGAGAGAAAAAAATCAGCAAGGGCTTTTAACTGGACGGGGGGATGGTGGGATATTATTTTGTTTCTTTGTTTATCGATATGTGCTAAATCTTTTGCAATAAACATACATCTCTTTGTAACATTAAGGATTGGGTGTAAAGACACACACGTCTGTATCCCCATCAGTGCCCATACTTAACTGCATAGTTTTATTGTTTGACACATTATTTTTTGTAAGGGAGAGTTGCGGAAGGCTGGCCGGGCTGGGAAGTGAAGATGGACCAAGGCAGAGACAGGAGGCTTCTCCTCCCACCTCACGAAGGTCTCCGCTGAAACGTTACACTAATCTGAACAGAGCTTAAAAAAAATTTTTTTTAATTACTGTAAACAGAACTTACTCAAAACCTGGGGATTCATCAATAAAGCATGAGATAAAAGTCTAGTCAAAGCAACTGTATTTCTTGATTTTTCCGTTTAAACAGTTGCCTTTATTTCACTTACGACACTAGCGCAGCAGAGTTGAATATCTGCCCTTTTCTTTTTCTCCGAGCCTTTCCTTTCTTTCTGGAACATGCTTTCTTCGTACTTCTGTCAAGGAAGTTTGAGCCCTGGGGCTCTCCGAGGTAAGCAGCAAGGGCCAGGTCGACTCCCCTGGCAGCAGAGGTTGGGGTCAGAATGAAGAGGTCCTCCCCGCTCCAACTGGAAAAGAACCGGCCCGGATTCTGCCCTGATGGAGTGCTGGGAACCGTGTTTGGATGCTAAGGGCAAGCAGCCCTGTTTAGAGATGTTGCTGCTGCTGCTGCAAGCGTAGCAAAAACTCCGAGAACATTCATGTGAGATGTTCCTCTCTGCGGTGGTGCATCTGAAACAAGCAGCTGCCCTGACACCTTGATCGGCTCTGGGTGGGGGCATGGGTGTCGCACAGAGCAGCCCCTCACTGGGAAACTTGCTGCACTTGGCCACCCACTTTGTCCTTTCCACGTGCCCGCCTCCCAAAGGTTTGCGCTGAAACAGAAGAAGGGTGGGCGGTGTGGCTGGACAGAAGGTGCTGATTCCTTCTTCCACTTCCTTCCAGAACTCTCTCCTCCAGCCTGACCCAGCTCAAGCGTGAGATGCGTGTGGAGTCGCTGGAGGAGCTCTCAGAGGCTGATTCCTGCCCCAACAATCGGCACTTCTCATTTAACCCCCAACCCCGGGTGAGGGGCTGGGCGTTGGGATTTAAATTTAAATTTCCCCAGGTGATGCTCACATGCATCCAGAGTTCAGAGAAGCCTTCACGTCGTCTACATGTGTGTTGCTGGAGGGAGAAGAGCCCACGACTTCTGCTTCAGTTACTTTCCCCGGAGACCAGAAATCAGAGCGTTCACATTTACTCCCGCCCTGGGATGCTGGGTTTTAGCGATGCCCCGTGGTGAGTCCTGAATTATTCAGAGATCATCTTCGGGCTGTTGAAGGATTTCCAACCCCTCCTCCCACCATCACCACCAACCTTTCTCTTTCAAAAGAGACTAGTGAAAGCATCTGTAAATGCTTCAAAGGGGGCAAACTCTATAGCCAACACATGACGCCATCACGGAATTCAAAAGGTCCTGGGAAGAGGCAAAACCACAGTTTTGAAGGGGAATTTCTCATGAGGTGAAATCTTAGAGGCATGTGGTGAAATCTTCTGATGTGAACTCTTCAAAAGATTAAAGTGTTCAATCTCCCCCTGGCAGGGTGAGATGAGCTGCCAGGAACCCAGAGAGGGAAAAAAATGTTCTTTGTGATAGAGAAGCTATTTGATAAATTACCAGATATAATGGGTCCAGTTCTTCTACCCTTAGATCAGGAAAATAAAAATCCTAATGCTATTAATGGAAAAGTGGCCAAAAGAAGTAACGTGAAAATATGGAGGGAAAGTGGTACAAAACTCGGAAAAGAAAATTCACATGAAATATACTTCTTCTAAAAGCTTTGCGAGACCAATTTTTTCCCTCGTGGAGGTGAGGTGAGAGGTTAAAGAGACAGCAACTGCGTACTTAGACTGAAAAGCATTCCATTAACACTGTTCATAAATTTTAATGCTTCAAATGAGGACAAATTAAGGGCATCTAAAAAAGAAATGGTAACTGTCGATGTTTCCAGCGTACATTTTTCACTACAAAAAAATGAAAAGGAGTAACGTCTCCTCACCAAGGCTGCCATCGCTCTACTTTCTACGTTTGATTTGAGGGGAACAAGCGAGTGTGATTATAATTGCTTCAAGCAATTCCGAGACATCGTTGCCCTGACACATAAAGCAGCTCCTGTTTTCCCTCCAGGACTCCACCACAGATGCAGAAGCATGTGCTTGGTCTGAATGTGCAGTCTGTCCCACCTCACTGGCCAGGAAATAATTTGCAGAGAGCACTGCCGAAAATTACAGTACGTTCTCTGAATCATTTCACGCCATGTTCATCAAGCAATAGTTTGCGAGGAGTGAAGGTTGGGTTAGGGTTAGGGTTCATGCAGGGAGAGCGTGGACTTGAGCTCAACATTCTGCTGTATGCTCAAATGCTGCCTCCTATATTGGAAATCTATGGGAACATTGGGAAGTTGTCCACAAATTTTGATCATTAACGTTAGCCACTAACATCCGTGATACAAAAACTAACATTTTTGCAGTTCCTCTGTTGAATAAGAAAATTGGGCACTCAGAGCTCTTGCTAAGCAATTAGATGCCTATATCTGGGGACTTCCATGTCTTTTTGTTCTTGCTTTGTAATACTGCACATTCGTGGCTGAAGTGGCCAAGAGCATGGACTTGAGAGTAAGACTGAACACTTCGGTGTGTCATGTGCTTATTGTAAGATCTCAGGGAAGTCACTTAACCTTGTTAAACACCAGTTTTCTCATCTATAAAATGGGAATAATAATATAAATGGTTTGGGAGATTAGAGATTCAGTGTTGTTTCCTCTTATATCTCCTGGGCTTTAAAAAAAAATAAAAGCTAGAACTATGTGCAGAAAGAATGGATAAATTCTGATAAGGGTTAATTTAAGGAAAGGCATCTAAATTCCTTGGCACACAACTCATGCGTAGTAATTAGTCAGTTAACACTGGCTATCACAGTTACCTGTGTTATATTATCTATAAGCTAGAAAATGAGAGACTGAGAATATCTTCATTCTTTATACGAGAGGCATTTCGGCTTCCTGAAAGGGGTTACTTTCAGTGCCCTTGTCCTGACTGCCAACCACCAGTCCAGTGGAATTACTACTGCACGGTGAGGCAGAGCCTGGGTTGAATGAGATAGTCCGTGTGTTAATGTAGGGCCTGTTATTTGATTCCACTCTTGCCACCATCTCTGTCTGAGGCAGGAGCACGGAGGGCACACAGAGCTCACCGGGCTTAATTTTCTCCCTTCCATGGATGAGGCACCTTGTCCCTCATTGCCTGGACCGTCATAACCCGCCCCCAGCACTTACTCTGGGGTGTCTGGCTCCTTCTATCCCACACAGATGAATGTGACTTACATACCACACATACACAAGTACGCCCCCAGGGTGGCTGTGGGGCAGATTTAAGAAGACAAAGTCGTCCGATGTCAGAGTAAGAAAGAATATTAAGCATCACTAATCGAAAACCTGCAGGTTCCATCGGTGACAGTGATACTCAGGGGGCCTAAATGGTCATTCACACTCCCACAGCTGATCCCCGATGCATGAATTCCATCACAGTTACCAGCTGGTAATCAGCTCTATTTGTAAAGTTTGCTGAATGTAATCACTGCTGAGAGCTTGCAACCTAAGACAGACGAGCAGCAAGAGCGCCAAACCGTTAGAAAACGTGTGACCTGAGAGAGCAGCGTACCCGGGGCGGGGCTGTGACCCGGGTGGGGGGTGATCAAGCTTCTACCAGGGCCATCACACTCGGACTGCGGAGGCGTCGACATGCAGAGGAATTAAGGAAGTAGAGGCAAGGGGACTGTATGATTCTCCCAGATCTGCTGCAGCAGAGTATCTCAAACTGCACGGCTTAAATAAACAACATGTATGCTCTCGCAGTTCCGGGGGCCAGAAGTCCAAAATCAAGGTGTCAGCTGAGCCATGGCCGCTCTGAAGGCTCTCAGAGGGGACGCCTTCCTTGCCTCTTCCACTTCGGGTGGCGGCCGGCAGTCTTTGGCATTCCTTGGCTTATGGCTTCTTCACTCCAGTCTCGGCCTCTGTGGTCACATGATGTTTCCATGTCTGTGTTTCCCTAAACCCCTCCTGCGAGGACGCCAGTCATCGGAAGAGAGCCCAACCTGGCCCAGTAAGACTGAATCTTGATTTAAGTAGTTACGTCTGCAAAGCCCTTACTTCCGAATAAGGCCACATACTGAGGCTCCAGATAGACGGGAATTTGGGGAGGGGGTCATTATTCAACCCAGGACACAGATTTATTGACTGACTAACAGGATACGGAAAGTAGAAAAGAGAGTCTGAAGTGGTTCCCGGATTTCTGGTTTGAGGAATTACCTGGATGGAAGAAGTCACAAGGATTGACGACAGCTCTTTCCAGTTGGTGCATTTTGAGCTGGACGCGCCTACGGGCCATCAACAGCCAGTGAGGAGCAAGGCGAGAGAAAGGCTCTGGCATCCAGACTGGCCTGGACTACGGAGAGAACATGCCTTCCGACACCTAAGGAAAGCAGGAAACACAGCCCGTGTCAGCGCCCATTGCTACTCTGGGGAACTGGATTCACGGTGTTTGAATGACTGACAGTTTTGTCTGTCTTCTAGCTGTAAACAAGAAAGTATAAAATGGGAAGGAAACACAGCACTCTGCTCTGATGTGGAGTTACCCCCTGCCTTTAGCTCATCCGTGAAGAGTGGGGCCAGGTGACCCCTTGCAGTTCCCGGTTCCCCTTCTCCGACCTGGAGCCCATCCTCACAGCAGAGCCTGGACTGCGCAACACAAGGAGAACGAGAAGTGCCCCCACATCCAGGGTGGAGTTCTGTCAAGACGACAGTGTGTCCAGCCTAGACACGGAGTGCTCGCACAGCTAAGATGGGCGTTTGCACAGAGCAAACACTGAAAACACGTGAAAGATTGACGAGTCTGTGTTGGAGGATGGAAAGCAGATGAAAGAGTGATGAGCAGCTGAGCAGAGTAGGGAGAAGAGAGGGCTGAGCGCCTGGGGAGAGGGGAGTCATCCGTGAACAAGCTACAAGCACAACAGACCACAAGCTTCAGGAACTGCAGAGACCAGGAAAAGGAAAGAGGAAGTGAGGTGTGGCCTGGAAACCGCCTGCTTAGCTGGAAGCCTGTGTAACGGGTGGTTACGCCCCAGATCCTCTCTGCAGCCCCGTTCTTCTAAGCCACTTCATCTCCCAGCCACTGTCTCTACCCTTCCAGCAGGAGACAAGACGTGCACTCTCTGGACAATTTAGAGGTTTCCTAGACTCCAGATACTGGATACAGTAGAAGGTTGAGAAGAAAAGCTAAGGACTGAAAACCAGGGGAACTGAGTGAAAGTCACTGTGCTGGACGGTGAGGCTCCCAGCTCACCGCCCTTGGAAGTCACAGCACCAGCACCCAGGGTCACACTAATCGTCTGAATACAGAGGATTCTTCTTCAGAGAAAGCGACCACCCCGAGAGAAGCTCCCAAGGATGATGCCATTTGCCACCCACAGCAAAATAGCCAAATATTATCTAATCACCCTGTAGCAAGGTCCACCAGATAATAACCTCACCTCGTAGCTTCTAAGATGCTTTTTATAAGTTTGCTCCTAATTGTGAAATCTAAAGACCACCAGACAATGAAGGAAAGCTTCTAACATAAAGAATAAAGAATAAAAGAAACAAACCAAAGAAGACATTTGGAAAAAGAGAGATTGGGCAGGGAGTAGGAGAAACTTTTCTTAATAATAGAATTCATATTCTCAGAAATAAAAGAATCTTTTACATTCCTGAACTAAAAATAGCTTGCTTTAGGAAAGGAACATTGTAGAAATAAGAAAGAGCTCTTAGGAAATAAAATTTATTATATTATGAATTTCAAACATCAATTACATGTTTGTAGGGTCAGTTGAAGCAATTTCCTGCAAAGTAAAACTAAAATAAAAAGTATTGGGAAATAAGATTTAAAAAGATAAAACAATTAAATGATCAAACAGGGAAGTCCAACATCCACATTATAGGAGATCCAAAGAGAGACTGGAAAAAGAGGTGGGAAAGAAATTAGCAAAGAAATAATACAAGAACATTTCTCAGAATGGAAGAATAAGAATTTTCAGATTGAAAAAATCCATCAAGTGTGGCACAAATAATTTTTTTTTATTTTAAATACCTATATTAGACCACCAAGGACCAAAAGAAGACTCCAAAGGCTTCTGGGGATTATAATAACAACAACAACAAAAAAATAACCATGAATCAAAATAGCAGTATCCTTCTCAAGAGCAATGCTGGAACCATGTAGACAATGGAACAATTTCTTCAAACTCGGAAGAAAAAATATTTTCAAATTGGAAATTTCAGTTTAGTTAAACTATCAATCAATGACAGATAAAGAGAGTTTTAGACTTGCAGATCTCAAAAAGATTGTTTTTCACACAGATTTTCTCAGAAAGCCAACATTCAGCATATTACACCGACCCAAGGAGGCAGCCAAGATCCAAGAAGAGAAAGATTCAGTTTGCAAGGGAAGCGGAAGCTAAGCAGAATTCTCAAAATGCAGGTAAAGGGAGAGACAGGCGTGGTTAGCTGTGCCTTAGACCTCGAGGACCAGGTGCTGCCAAGCTCCAGGGCAGTGGACTCCAGGCTGATGCAGCCAAAAAATAGTATGTAGCTCCCATCTTTGATTATACGAATGAGTTTTACTGATTGATTGGGGACAATTTGGAGGGGAGCTGGTGATGGAGATATAGACAGCTGAGCAAGTCGATATTGAAAACAAATGTACGATGAACTTGACACAACACTGTAAAATGAATATAACTCAATAAAAAAAAGTTTAAAAAAAAGAAAAGAAATTGTAACATCTGTAAACAAAAGTGATATGAGTGTAAATATTAAATGTTCAAAAATTGTCACAAAAATGTATTAAGAGGGTAAGGCAAAGGGGAAGTGGAGAGGGGTAGAGAGAGCTCTAAGAGATCTAAAAACTTATCTTCCATTTTAAAAAAAGAAGTCAATATATGGTATCTAAAATTTTTAATGAAAAAATTAGTTATCTATTATTTAGAATGTGGGGGTAAATACCAAAACAAAACCAAAAACAAAAACGCCTAAAAGAGCCGAAGTCGGGCTCTGGGCCTCAGGAAGGAGAAGGGCAAAAGAATGCTTGCTTTTACACGTTAAACCTTTCAGTGATATTTGAAGTTTTAAACTCTGTTCATGTGTTATGTGACAAAATTTCAATGAAAGAAGAAGAGAAATTGTCATTTCCAGGCCCAGGAAGGGAGGACAAGTTAGCTGCAGACTCACAGGAGCAAGTCCTCGAGGGGCGCCGACCCTGGGGCACGCCCGCCTGCCACGTGGCCACCGGGACGGAGGGCACCAACAGGGAGCCCTCACTCAGGCTTTGGCAAGAGAAACGGGGGTCTAACGCGCAGGACGAGACGTAAGTGGTGCCTGGCGTTCTGGGGAGGCGCGTCTCCTGTCACTGTCCCTGAGTTTGGCCCGTTAGTATCTATGACTCATTTTGCTGTAACTCAAACACACCAAGCAATGTCATGGGTTCATAAAAAATAATTTGGGGGGAAAGAGAATATGTTTTCATTACTTCATAATAGGGCTCAAGCAGCATGCAGTTAGAGTGGAGTGAATTAGGTTCATCCTGGCTTTGTAAGAGGATTGCCCCTCAAGAAATAAAAATTCAAGACAAACAAAAAATTTAGAAGGAATAAAGATAGCATTTTGCACCTACAAATCACCCCCCAAAAGGTGTATTTCCCTAAAGCAAAGGCCGCGTTTTGAACAGCAGAGTAACCATCCAGCGCCGGTCACCTGCACTCTTACAGACGCCAGGTACCGCCAAAATGCCTTATAGCCACTGCCTCCCACGTTGCAACAGTCCTGGGAGACTTGTATGTTCATTTCTATCCTGTAGATGAGAAAAGCTAAGGCTCAGAAATTGAGTGGGGAATTTAGAAGCACACACTCCTAGGCTCCCTGCAGAGTTACTGACGACATCCCTGGTCGTGGTCACAGGACTCGCGAATTTGCATCTCATTAGCCCCCCGGGTCACTCTGTTGCCATGACCGGGCCAGAAGGCATGGTTTGGGTCACAATGTTAAACTAGGTGTAAATGAATTACTGAGACGGGCCAGCTAAATTACCATCCTAAAATGCAATTCTGTCTGTTTTCCTTCCGTGCTCTTCTTTTAACTCTGCCTTTATGTGTAGTATTGGTTTTGTCTCTAAAAAATAAAAATCTTATAAAGGAACATTAGGATAACAGGAAAGAGCTTTTGAGAGTGAAAATTGTGATATT
Source organism: Camelus bactrianus (assembly GCF_048773025.1). Classification (NCBI taxonomy): domain Eukaryota; kingdom Metazoa; phylum Chordata; class Mammalia; order Artiodactyla; family Camelidae; genus Camelus; species Camelus bactrianus. The sequence goes on from NC_133546.1 coordinate 4,332,636, forward strand.
GTATATAAATGAAACATGCTCATCTGACCAAAAAAAAAATCTTAACTGCTTTCCTGAGACTAAAGTAAGAAATTGCCTGCAAAGGGCCTGGCAGGTAATCAAGGCCCAGCCAGCGACTGGGAGGGCACAGGATGTCCTGGAAAGAATGTGGACTTTGAAATCCAACAGACCTAAATTTAAATTCTGGTTCCACAACTTAGGCAATCTTGACAGTCAGTGGTATCACCTGCGTTACCAGGTTGTTCTGAAAATCAAAATTTAAAAATATATCCAAAGCCCCTAGTACAGTGTTTGGAACATCACTGTGCTCAAAATGCTGTGAAATTTCCCCCCATAAACTCGTCAATCTGCTGCATTCCGTCGGCCCCTCCATTCTCTTTGCACACACCGTCTTCCCACTGTGCAGAGTGCCGAGCTCCCTTCTCCCAGAGCCCCTTTGGCTAACCCAGTAGAGAAGACGGTGTTCTTTGTTTTCTAATCTCACAGCCTTTCTATCCTGAGGAAAAGGGGTATTTCTTTAAAAGTCTCCACCTTTCTTTTCCCATAGATTATTTACATATATTAAAACTAATCCTTTGGGGGCGTTTTGCTCTAATGAAAGTTGCGTAGTTTGACTTTTCCAAGATAAGGTGTCCATGATTTGCTTTGGTTCTTTTTCTGACCAGATTAGCAAACGTAATCCTGTGATCACGATTACATAGTCCTTCATGCCTTAATATGCACGACATTGTTCACCTTCCGGTACCAAACCCAAAACCAAGGATGGTGGCCATATGTCCTAAATTTGGCAAGACAGTTTTAATATTGGGTCATTTTATTCCTTTGAAAAATTGAGGTGCATTAAATATATAACAATGTGAATTAGGCATTACACCTTTATGTGATTTGTATATAAATTGTTCATCTACTTTTTGTGTTAAGAAACCATACAATTTTATAATATATGAACTCATTCATATTAGAGTCTTAAAGGGGTGTAAAATCAGATAATGATTACTTGGCATATAATGAATCTTCTTAATTGAAATAAGTAAAATAATATAAAATTGGAACTGTCTTGAACAACCCGTGACATGCGGTCGCAGTAAATGTGTTTCCTCCCTTTGTGTGCTTAGGAACTGGTCATTATTATTATTTCATACGAGTAAGAGAAACTTACCAGGAGCAAAATTACAGGATAACTGTACTGTGCAGAGAAACCCTCTCAGACAACGGCCAGAAGATGTTAACAAAATACATGTAGCATTGATGGCGTAAGAATTTTAATAAATCCATCCAGCACAGACTACTCAGTGTTCATAAACCAACAAGAAGGGTGTGTATAGTAACTGCTGCTCAGAGCCTTAGTTATTTAAGCTAGTGCTGTGTGTACTGAAAACAATCAAAATTGCAAATTCAAGGAGATCACAAACTAGAAGAAATAAATTACCAAACAGAAGGGCCTCTTGTGTTAAAATGTTTGAAGGGCTAGCTTTATGGACCAGCATCAGTCAACAAAGATTACACAGAAACTTAACTCACATCATCAAATTCTCAATGGACTGATTTCATTTCTGCCAAGAGTTAGTCTCTGGAACGTTCAGCACATTCTCCTGTGTAAGTAGATGCTAAATGCAGTGTCATCAGCAAATGAGTTCTTTATCAACCCACTCAAAAAATGGTGCTCCTAGTACTGCTTATCCAGGAAGGTAGCACTCCACGGACATCTCACGTGCTGAATGCGACACCCCGCACTCACAGGATTCCGTGTGCCAGGCTTTACGCTCAGTGGTGGAAAGCAGCTCCCTGGGCAAAGGGGAAATGCTCACTTGCCGATGGCTGTGGTATAAATTCATCCAACACAACCAATTCCAAACTAACTGTTTAACAATTGCTTCTTGAAATTAGCACAAACTGACCCCAGCACACGACTCCTAAATCACTGAATTAGCAGTGAAACAACCAGGCAGGTAATGATTACTGACTTCATTTTACAGATGGAAAAACTGAGGCCTGGAGACATGAGCTGCCATGGCCATGATCACACAGCTGATACGGGGCCGAGTTGGGATTGGAGTACAAGTTTGCCTCAATTCCGTCTATTACTTAACAAATATTTGTAAGACCAAAATGCTACTTTGCACAGCAAAGGACAAAACAAACAGAACTCCCTGAAGGGCCGACAGGCTGGTGTGAGTCAGTCACGCCCTTAGCCTTTCCGGGCTTAGCCTGCTTCGCAAGTGTAGACGCCCAGGGCGCTGCAGCGAGACGAGCCAGAAGGCAGACTCCAGCGCGCACTGACCCCACGTCCTACGGCCGTCCGGCCAGGTTCGCTAGCGTTTTGTTCCTCTCTGTGGTACCTCTACTTGGGGTGTTTCTTCAGCACAGCACAACGTCAGCTGGTTACAAGAAAACATAAGGAACCTGTGGACTGCTCGCTACATACTGACTAGGAAGTTACGGCTAAACAATCATTTCTTAATGAGGGAAGCCTTAGAGTCTGGGTTCTTCGTGGCTTCTGCCTGCTTGTCTCCCAGGCTAGTCGGACCACCCCCTGCCCCGTGCGATTTCTTTCTTGGTTCTCAGAGTGAGCATCACCTGCTGTAGCCACGGGCACCCAAGCTCCGATTCAGAGACTCAGTCTTTGCTTGGATTCTCGGCATTACTTATTTCAAGTGTAACTTCTGCCACCCTGACCGTGTGGCTGGAACACATGGCTCTAATGTATTTGTTCAGTGCTGCACAGTGGCTTGTCCGCTTTACGTACTCAGCCTCCTGCTGGTGGACGTGCAGGCTGTGTCCAGCGTTTCATTGTGGGAAGTCATGGTGCCCACCGTGCAGGCAAACACTACAACATTGAGGCTTTTTCTTCTGAAGCCCGTGTGACATCTGTAACAGTTTCTCCACGGTGGCCACCGGAAGTGGAAATGCTTACTCACTGGGTAGCTGGACATCCCGTTTTACTAGTTATTACCAATTTGCCTACAAATAGGGTGTCTTGGGTTGGTCCCAAGTCTCTACTGTTAGCCGCAACCTGTAAATTTGGTTTCTCATCCTTTCAGGGATTATGTGCTTCTGGGTGGCTTAAAACTCATCTATAAAAGCATCCGGGCCTATTGTCTCTTGCTTGTATCTTACATCTTTGTGAGTTTGTCAGCTACAGTGTTTTTCCGTGTGCTGTTTACTTTAATGTTAGCATCGGAATGTGGTCACAGTCTGTCTTCAGGTAATGCGATGCCTCTTCATGGTTAGTGTAATAGCTTTACAAGTGGTCCCTTCCATTTCTCCCCTCCCAGTCCTTACGTGACTTTTGTCATGTATATTGATTGCTTCTACATATTTTACAAACCCAGTTTTTACCATCTCAGGGAAGTCAACTGTACACATCTTTTCTCAAATCCACCTTCAGTTTGGTGGCTTGAAATCAGCTATGTGAGGGGCATTTACACTAAGGAAATAGGCAAACACTACAAAATTAAGGCTTTTTCTTCTGAAGCCCCAGTCATTAAACATTCACTAGCACATCATTTTATAAACCCAAATATATACTGTTATCATTTTTGCCTTGAGCACTTAATTATCATTTAAAGAGATTTTTTTCCAGTTTTATTGAGAGATAATTGACATATAGCACTGTATAAATCTAAGTGCGCAGCACAATGATTTGACTTACATATATTGTGAAATGATTGCCACAATAAGTTAGTTAATACCCCTCTTTAAAAAGAACTTCTTTTGAAATAGCAAAAATAGATGTGTTTTATATTCACCCAAACATTTACCATCTCAGGTGCGCTTTGTTTTTGTAGCTCTCTGGACAGAGTCCTATCTGCTAACCTTTTACTGTGACGTGGAAGGCATTCCTCAACGTTTCTTGCAATGCACGTGTGCTGGTGACTGTTCTTTCAGCTTTTTTACTAACTACAAAGTCTGTCTTTTGCCTTTGTTTTTGAAAGATACTTGGTTCAGGATAGCATTCCAAATGTATAGCATTTGGGCCTTTTTCCTTTCAGTAATTTGGAGACACTGCTTGCTCGCTCCTGGCTTGCACTGTTTCTTACAAGAAAGTTGTTGTCTTTTTCTAGCGCTCTCTCTATGTCACACACATAGATTTTACACCCCGTCTTGTGGTTTGGTCAGCACGGCTCTGCCCCTGGTATACGGATGACTGTTCATGTGCCAGCCTGTCAGGTCTCTGAGCCTCCAGACCCCAGGCCACACAGTCACTAAGGTGATGCTGTGAAGGCCCAGGGAGATGGCAGTCCCCGTGAGACAACTGCCGACCGAGATCCAGCCTGATTCCTGTCTGGATCTCCTCATGGATGAATTACTCACGTGCATGGCTGAGAAAATTAAATATCTCCGTGAACACATGTAGCGTGCAGACTGTCGTATAGAGCCAAGTGCTGGGCTTGCTCATCATCACTCTCAGGTGGAAACACCTCTGCGTGTCACAGCGATACGGAGCAATACTCCATGCTGAAAACACCACTCCATGCTGCTGTTAATAACAGGTGGGATATTTTATTTTTCAAGAAGTGTGTACTTGATTCCAAAATTACTTTTTCTTTATAGGTTTTCCATATTTCACTTTTCAAATGCCAACTACAGGCTCTTGAAAAACTATTAGGAGCTTTATTTTATATCCAGAACTTCTGGTCTCTAGTTACTGTAACACTAGCCAGGAACCTCTCCCTAGGTAACTAACCACCTGTGCAGGTCGCCGAGAGAGAGAGTCCATCTCAGAGGGGATGGAGTCCCAGTTACAGGCCTACTTGGCCTCAAGGAAACTCCCAAAACTGCCAGGGGCAGAGAATCAGGTTTGGGTCCATTTTAATTAGAAAAACACAGAACTAAATGAGTCTGCCTACCTCGTCTCTCCTTCACCCACTCTCCTCAGTTTAACTGGAAGTTAGAGAAGTTGTGTCTGAGACATTACTTTACAAATTCTTTTTTTTTTTTAAGTTGGTCTTGTCTACTAAGAACAGGTCAACAGAATGGATTTGGAAATTTTGTGATCTATTTGTCTCTCAGTCCTATTCACATATACTCTGTTATCTGAAAAATAAGGAAGTATGTCCTTATAATGTTTCTAAAGGTTTATTTTTATCAAAGTTTTTTAGGTTTTATTTTTATCAAAGTTGTGTATATATATGTATGTGTATATATATATGTATATATACACATACATCAGCTTTGCATATAGCATATGTATATCTGTCACATATGCACATACAGAGTCAAAGAGCAGTCAAATTTCTTAGGAAAATCAGGAGTGTCCCCCATTTCCATTTTCCCTATCTACCAGGAAACTACTTTCAATCTACTTACTAAGTCTTTTGATATTTACCTCTACAACTTTAAATTATATATTTATATTGCTATGTCTTTATTATATATATAGGTTTAGTAAATTAGTGAGTTTCTACCCTAGGTATGAATATTCAGCTCTCTGTCTCACTCCTGTTGCACCTGCAGCTCACAGGACTCCATGGAAGCCCCAGTCATACTGTATTTCTGATGAAAGGATCCTCCTGAGTCAGGATTCTGGGGGGTCCACCTGTCACGTGAATGGTCTCCCCAGGACCTAGGTGACTCAGTGACCCTGCTCACCCTCCACATTTCTCTACCCTTTCATCCCATCCTCAGATATATTCATTTTCGATCATTAAAAGTTAAGTATTCACATAACTGTCTTTATAATACTAATCACACAGCACAATATGATTAATTTTATTTCCTGTACACTTTCATTGCTTGAACTAATACTTACCTTGATTTTGTTGTTTGCCTAGTTTTCCAAGTACTTGCTAATATTTCAACCCCAGACCTCCCACCCCTTATCAAAATCCCTTCCTATCACACTCAGATATGTCAGGAATTCTGTCAATTCCATCTTCCCGAAACATTGTCTCCCCTTCCTTCTCCAGTCTGGGCTCAGGACCCCAAGCCGGTGCACAAATGTCGTGTTGAGATCACCCTGCCTTCATCCGGGGGCCTCACTTTGCCTTTCTCCCGCACAGTAATCCCTATTTCCTTTATCCCAAGTCTGCACAATTCTTGTTTTCCTCTCTTGTTTGGATGGAATATGTCCTCCAGTGGCTTCCAGAGACAGGTCACGTGGAAGGTAAATCTATGGAGAAACTGCATGTCTGAAAACACCTTTCTTCTACATTCACATTTGTTTAAGGGTTGAGCTGAGTATAGTATCCTAAGTTAGAGGCCATTTTTCTTTAGAACTTTGAAGCCATGTTCCACTGTCTTCCAACCTCCGATGTGGTGATTAAGTCCAAAGCTTTCTGATTCCTGACTGCATGACTGACCCCTTTATTTCTCTCTCAGAAGTGGAAAGAATTTTCTCTTGGTCCCAAGTATTCCAAAATATCATGATGATACACTTTATCATGTGGGTCTATTTTAATTCACTGTATTTTCTTTCTTCACAATTTCTTTTTCCTTAAATTGTTTTTGTTTGTTTGCTTCTCTTGGTCTCTAGCTTTTCTATTACAGCCTTTCTTAAAATGTCTCATAATCCTTGATCGTCTGCTCATGTTTAAGACTGGGCTCTGAAACTGGGTAAAAACTGCGTAAGTGGTCAGTGGTCAGTCTTGTTCATTGGAGAACTTTTGATGAAGTGCTTTTTGGTCTTTCTCTGTGGGCTGATCGGATTCTCCACAGAAGAACCTTCTTTTCTAGAGGTTACAAGCCCGGTGTCTGCCGTGATTCTAGAAGCCAAGTCGGGGGAAGGCCTGGGCTCTGCACTTTTTCTTAATCCTCCTGTTTTCATTAGCACGTCTGAGACCCCTAAGATTGTCTGTTGTAATCTTTCCAGAAAATATCCTTTCCCTCCAATGTTCATCAGGGGTACAGAAGGAATGTGGGACTCCTGTCTTTCCCAAACAGACTTTCAACCAATCTTCCAGATTTTTCTCCTACCTCATCTGAATTTCCAGAGGCCATGTAATGTCTCTAGCCCCTAAGAATTTGGTGATTCTGTGTTGTAAAGCACAGGGTACCTGACTTCCCCACAGCTGATTTAGAATTCATTTTTTTCCACTTCTGCTATCATTCATCCGTTTGTTTCCAGTTTCCAAAATTTGTCACTTTCTTTCCCTCTCTCTCTCTCTTCATTTGTCCTTGTGCATTTATGCTTTGTCATTTCAGTGGGGATTCAGAAGGGAGCAAAAGTAATGTACGTATTCAACTTACCATCTGTCCCTTGAAGTCTGCATATTATAACTGTTTTACTTATCTCTGTGGTAAACCCCACAAATACCCAAATCCTTCATCTTCCCTGTATCTTTGCCCTTTTTAATGTGACTTTGAAGCTCCTGTCATCAGGAAGTGAAGTCCGTTCCCCTCCTCTTAAATCCAGGCTGGCCCTGTGACTTGCTTTGGCCAATAAAATGCAGTGGAAATGGCAACGCAGCAGCTGCAGGCCTCTGGCTGCCTCCCATTGATTCTGCTCACGTTGGAACCCCATCCAGCCATGCTGTGGACAAGCCCACACTTGCCTACTGGAAAGTGAGGAATCTCTGGAAGGAGATGAGCCTTTTCAGCTGAAGCTTTCCTAGACCAGCTGCCTTAGTGGGTCCCAGAGCTACAAGTGCAGGAGTGAACACCACTGAAACTAGAAAAACAACCTCACCCTGCTTAGCACAAATTTCCAACCCACTGAAGAGTGAGCAAAAGAGTTGTTTTAAGCCACTCAGTTTTAGGGAGAGTTGTTACACAGCAAAGGCTAACCGGCACAGTTGCTGAAGAACATGATTTCAACAAGTCACTCAGCTCCACTCTTAAAGATGTTGGAAAATAACCTCACCAAGTTAGAAATGAAGCCATCCATCAGAATAGTTCATTTCAACCTGCTGTTCATTATGCATTTGAATAACACCTGCATAAATAATAATGGGTTGGTTTTGAAATTTATATTGTTCTTATTGCAAAACCACGCTCCCCAAAAGATAACAAATCAATTTCAAAGTCAGCGCTCACGTAGCAGTGGACAATTTATCCTGACACTTGATCCCTGCTGGCTACGGTTCCCAATTATGCCAGATGCTGACGAGCTCATGAAGATGCTGGGGATCGTGTGCAATCAGACTCGTTGAGATTCCAGGAGCACATCTGCTGTGGTTCAGCGCATCATCGAATCCCCCATCAGCGGAAGAGTGACACCTCCGACTCTTACGTCTGTTTGCTTCTTACCAGGACTAAAGTAGCACATCAATTCACGGTGAAGTCGCCCTTTTTCGGATGTTACTGCAAGTGGCCAGAGTCCAAAAGAAAATTAAAGATTGGAGGAAGTGTGAATAAAGAAAACAGGATAAAGCAAAGTAAGCTGGTACGTGCTTATGATGATGCAGTTGCTCCGGGCTCTGTGATGAGGCGACCGCCTGTCCTCCCTGCCCAGGCCTCCCCAGAGCTGCGGCAGATGATGCAGAGGTGCAAAGAAATCTGAACCTCGTCTTTGTTCCTGAACTGATTCACAGAGCTGGGCAGGACCGAGAGCGAGAAACACCTTTGTGGGCGCAACACAGGATTCAGAGGCTGTGGGTGGATCATCTAATGTGGGAGAAGTATCAACTGTAGCTAGAGGAGGAAAAGGAAGAGGTGAAGAGAATAAATTAGCCATGAAAATTTAACATTCTCATTTCCTGAAGCCTAGAAACTTCCAGTTATCTTCCGAGATGACTAGAATTGAAGAAGGGGTACAAAAAGCTGATTACCTAATTCTTTAGACATTGATTCTTTTAATGTTTTAAGATACATGTAATTATTTTCCCTCACGAAATTTCAAATGGTGCATTACTTAGGCCATGTTATTAACAGTTAACATTGCCAAGTCTCTAAAAATGCAATGACAAATGATTCTTCTGTTTCATTTTGTTCTCGAAGGATGTCCACTGCCAAGTTGCTTTTTTAACCCATAAAACTGACTTGAAAGTTATGATGGGATCTTCTAAATGAATTACAGGTGGGGAGAGGGAGGAGATGTCACCAAAATATTTTTCCCTAATGTTGAAAGTTTCAAACATTAGGGGGGAAAAAAAGAAAAGCTAAAAAATGTCAGGGGTGTGCATCCATCTGAGGGAAACACAGAATATACTCAAGCCAGGTGGAAAGAGGAAAATAATGTCAAACAGGAGATAAAGAGTTTGGTGACTGAGAAGGGTCATGAGTGGGGCTCAGACAATGTTCAATTTCTGGGCCTGGATTATGGTTACAAATACATTCACTTTTTGATCATTTATTTAGCTCTGACTTTTGTTTTATATGCTTTATTGTATGTAAGTTATGTTTTCCAATAAAAATGGTTTTGACATTTGTATCTACAAGGAAACAAAGAGAGATGATGGTTATCTAAACTAGAGTAGGGAAAAAGAGAATTAAGCAGAATCAATAAATATTAAAGAGTTAAAGTGCATTGGACTTGGATTCTGGTGCTCCTTTCCAGAAGGAAACTGGAGGAAGAGTCATTTGGCACCTACTGATTTAGGAAATCTATGGGGTGTTCTCCGAGTGGAGACAAGACTCTGCAGTCAAGTGTCTGTGTCTTGCTCTCAGAAGAGGGGCCTAAGCTGGAGACGGGAGATTTGAGAGTCAGCAGCACAGTGTAGGGGGTCTCTGAGGTGTGGGAGTTAGGAAAAGAGGTGAAGAGAAGGTCAGGTGGAACCCAGCGCACACATGCATTCAAAAGAGACGCAGAGGGAATAAAGACCCCAAAGGCACTTCCAGACACGCAGGAAGACAACCTGGGGAAAATGGGCCCATGAAAGCCAACAGAAGGGAAGAGTTTAAGAATTTAAAATGGGCAACAGTGGTTAATGCCACCAAGAGGAAAAAGGTGGTCAGGATGGAGAAGCATCCTTTGCATTAGCAAAGAGGGAGAAGGAAACCTGGAGAGAGACACCTCTTCCATCCATCATTCAGGAGTGAGAGAGGAAGCAGAAGATGTGGATGCAGGCAGCTTTGTTCACAATGTCGTCAGGAGAGGAGGTAATTCTAATGGGCTGTCTTTTCTCCAGGAGGTGGGAGTAAGGATTTGGCATTGATTTCCAACTAAAATGCTACAATATTTAATCAGGTATTGCTCACTTTGACACTTCAGTATCTTTCTAAACATAGAATTTTGGCTACAAGCCAACATAAATGTATCTTTATCACCATTTTTCCAGATGTATGACATAATAACTATGTAATCTGTACTTCTAGGTCAAGCCTAGAAGTCCACTTTATTTTATAGTGTTTTGACTTTAACATAACTTTCTAAAAGTAGAAAAAGAACAGGCTAGTGTTCTCATCAACACAGGCAAAAACATAAGGGAAAAAAGAAATGTTTTCCCAAATCTAAAGTATAAAATATATGCTTCTACAAGTTACTTTTGGAAAGTTGACGTCTCTTTAAACAGAAATACATGCTCCTAACTATGAGGCACTTGTGCATTTAAATCTGTTTATCTGGTCGTGGAAGTGGTTAAGCTGCTCAACATCTGAAGTGATCCCAGATCTCGCCACTGTATGTTTGCTGCTGGCAAAGGCTGGAATCTCCCAGAGCCATGACATCTTCACTGTACATTTCAACAAAATAAAATACCTAAATATCCCTCTATACCTTCTATTATTATGAATGTTCATAATATATTATTTGGGGGAAAACATAAGTTGCAGAATCACACATTTGGTATAATCCACATGCACATACACACGGTTTAATGTTCATTCAATAATATCAAGAGGAATTCACCCTAACTGCTAATATTGTTATGTCTGAAATATGGAAAGAGACGAGGACAGCAATTTAAAGGAACTGTCGGTTTTCACTTTACATGTTTTATATTGCATACATTTATACCTTTAAATGTATTATCATTTTAAATAAGTAGACCTTAATTGACAAATCTGTGTCAACAATTTTGTACCAATAAAGTGATTTATTAGGAAGATAATACAAAAAGGATAAGCAATTAATGAGATATTTTATAACTTTAAAATTCCTTTCTATTAGTTAGGATTCCAAGGCTTGTCTAGTTCTTAGCAGAACTAGTTGTAGCCTGTTGTTTACATAATTACTATATGTGAGATGATTTGCGAAAGATCTACATGCATTAAAGCATTTAATACTCACATTAAATCTATACCATTGGCATTTTCTTAGCCCCATTTTCAAAGGAGGAAACTAAATCCCGGAGAGGTTAAGTGTCTTGCCAAAGTCAAACCGTTAGAAAAGAGTGGACTTAGTATTTGAATCCTGTTCTTAACCTTTACACCTCACTACCCGCTTCCCTTTCCTCACACTTTGCATTTTAGAAAACAGTTTAATGCAGTGCTGGGAGCTCCAAGAGTTAAATGATGTCACCGCAGTCAGTTCTCCAGCAGGAAGTTGCATGATGATTAGCTGCTCACTCTAACAAATGGTTACTTTATGCAACAAGTACTTCATGCACCTATCTTTGCCAAAAGCAATCACTGGAGACAGCAGGCTGGATTTCAAAATGGAAATGCCGTCAAGTCTTCACCTCAGCAAAGCTAGCAGAAGAGCCAAAGTGGATAGACAGTTTGATGAACCGAAGTGTTTGTATCAGTCCCAATAGTTTAAATTGCAACCCCTGAGGACAAGACGCACAGGTTTCATCTTCATCACGTAATTTGCAAGACCCACAAAATGGCGTCCCAAATCTTTCAAGAGTAAATGTTCAAGTAAATGGCCTTATTCCTTTGATAACTATGTAAGTATAAAAAGCCAAAGCTCTAAACATTCTTAGAAACAATGAACAGTACATATATGTAAATTGAAAAAAATACATGTGCAGTTAAAAAAAAAATCTATGAAGCCATGAAAGACATAGAAGAAACTTAGAAGACATATTACTAAATGAAAGAAGCCAGTCCGAAAAGGCTACAAGCTGTACGATTCCAACCAAATGACATTCTGGAAAAGGCACAGCTACAGGAACAATAAAAAGATTGTGGTTTCCAGGGGTTTGAGGAGAGAGAGGGAGGGAGGAATGAGTAGACGGAGCACAAGGGATTTTTAGGGCAATGAAATTATTCTGAATGATACTATAGTGGTGGCTACAGGTCATCATGCATTTGTCAAAACCCACAGAACATACAACATCAAGAGTGAACCCTAACGTAAACTATGGACTTTGGTTGATAATAATGTGCCCATGTTGGTTCATTGGTTTTACCAAATATGCCACACTGGTGAGGCATGTTGAAGATAGGGGAGGATATATGTGTGGGTGGGGAGGGCTATGTGCGAACTCTGTATATTCTGCTTAATTCTGTTGTGAACCTGAAACTGCTCTAAAAGAACAAAGTCTATTTAAAAAAAAAAAAAACAGTAAATGCTGAAGGTACAATCTGAATGAGTTAGTACTCTCTGGATTCAAGTGGCAGAAAATCCAATCAAAAGTTGCTTAAATATATGTGTATATATTTATAGTCATATTTATATATACAAACATACATATAACATACTTCTCTCTATATAAACATACATATGTAATTGTATCAGAGTAAGAGAAGTGGAGGCCGTAGTTTGTCGCAGAGGCTTGAGGACACCACTGGACTCCCCTTCACACTCCCTCTGGGAAACGTTCTCCAACGACAGTTGCTCTGTGGGGACAGGAAGCGTCTGCAGCCTCTCACACTTGCCCAAGTTCACGTCCAGAGGAAAAGGAGCTCCATGTGTGGTCGCCGGAACCGAAGCCCTGAGACTCCCTGGGACTGAATCAGTGTGGGCTATGTGCCACCCCAGCCAGGGATCTGGGTCAGAAAACTTGCTGTGCGGACTTCCCGGACCCCCAGGACCCGGAGCCCGCTGAGCCCCCGTGAGGGGCTGTGGGGACAGGTGACCTCCCTGTGAAGTCAGGGCCATTGCTGAAGACCAGTGGGAGGGACGCTCTGGGGGCGCGCACAGGCTCCCCAGGACCCGTGCTCCGAGTGCTGTCCGCTGGCAGAGGGGGAGAGACAAGCCTTAGGTTAACTGAATGTCTTTTCTGGCCAGGACTCCCCAGACTTTCCACTTCTGAGAAGAATACAACCAATTTCAAAACTGGATGTTAATTAGTAGATTATCAAAGCAGAAATTCTGTCCTGAAGAAAAAAAACCCAAACATTAAAAAAAGGCTAATTTTTTTCAAACTTCCAAAGGTGAACCAATCATACATAACAAGGAAAGAGGTCATGACTGACATCGTACCTGCTCCTTGTTACCAGTTTTCAATCTCTGACGAAAGATGAGAAACATCAGTTCTTCATCTCCACCTACTATTTGTTACATTGTTTAAAGAGTTTGTAGTCTTCACATTTCAAGGTGCTCTATCCCTGTAGAGAGGAATTTCTTCAACAGGAAAAGCACCTACTTCCACAAAATGCTACCCAGTAAATTGTATTTGAGAAAATTTACTTTGTTTTTATTATTAATAACTTTTGTACAAATATAAATACAAGTTTGACTTTTTTTTTCCAAATAGATCTTTTCATTGCAAGGAAACGGAAAACAAACTATTCAAACAAAATGCGGGATGTGTTTTCTTAAAACGACAAACAGAAGAAAACCACAGAAGCCCCTCCAGCCCCCAACATCTCCAAACTCAGTGACCCAGTGCATCAGTATCCTGTACATAGAGCTGAACTTAAACTACCTTTCATAACAGAGATGGTCTCTCCTAAAAAGATTAAAGCCCAAACATCACTGGCAGAATTACTCATCAGTGGGTAGGTTGCACAGGACACCGTCTAGTTGTGTTCTCTCCTAACGGAAACCTCAAACAAGAAAATGGCGAAGGGCAGAGAGTATGTGAAGAAACTTCTTTGTTTCTTTCTGAAACAGAAATGCTTTCTTTGGTAATTTTTATCAACATTGCTACTTTAAATATGCAAGCATTCAGATATGGGAATTAACCAGGCTTACCAAATCCCAAAGATAATGTTTCACTTTGAGAATCAGTTCCAGGTGAAGTTTCCTTGCACGTCTCCTAAAAGACGTTTCCTTTTCCATTTCATACAACACAGAGATGGAGACCTTCATAATTTTTAACTAAGTAAATCCTCCTCCAAGGTGCCCACTGTTCTGAATGTGAAGCCAAGATCCTTGCCCAGCCTCCTCGGCTCTGCAAGACCCACCAGACCCTCCTTCCTGCTCCCCCACCCAAAGCACCTGGCCTTTGCTCCCACACAGACAGCCGTCACTTCTAAAGGAACAGGAGGGGGCTATCTTTTTAGAATAAGTTTGTATAGGAGCCCCATGAATTTTTATAACTGTAACTGGATTTTCATTTTCCAGTGAAGTGATCCACAGCTCTCTCACCTGGTCTGTGTATTTATAAATGGAGGACTGAGACATATATCTTTGTTACTGAGACACAGTTGAGTAAAGCAATATAACTGTCAAGAGTTCCTGTCCGAGAGATCTGTCATGGGAGCTCTTGGGAGTCTGCAGATTAGTATCAATATAGATTATGGATATTAATATCTCCAAGGTGTTGGAGAGGTTGCTGCCTCAGACTGCCGCCTGATCCCGTCTGGAACCCTGCCTGTTTACATTCTGCTTGAAGGAGGTCCACGTGACAGGTGAGCAGTTCTAAGCCACACGGGCTCCAGGCTCAGGCTGCGATCACCCCATCTCCCTAGTGAGGGACTAGGTCCCAGGACGCCTTGCTGCAGTTTGTGTTTGGCCCCCTGGGAGGCTGCCCACTGCCTCGCCCCATCACTTCGGTGGTGGGTTTCCTCTTGTCTCCTTCCCTCCTCTCAAAGACTCACACCCCAGGGACGAGTGTTCCTCAGCCCCACCCCGGGGCACAGAGCCTTTCTGTGGCTCGAGTCAGACTCCCCGTGCTTTATGGGTTAGTCTGCACCTCTCTAGATATTCCCTTTTCCTGTTCCGTCCTCTGTGACCTTCTCATGCCCAGACTTTAAGCCTCATTAACAGCCTCAACATCCAGGAAGACCCTCTGTTACCGAGTCCAAACTCATTCTGCTCACCACATAATAGGCCAATAAATTGGGAGATGAGGTGTTGGGGCAAGGAATAACGACCTTATTCAGAAAGCCAGCAGACCGAGAAGATGGGGGACTAATGTCCTAGAGAACCATCTTCTCCGAGTTTGAATTCAGCTTCTTGTACACTAAAAGGGAAAAGTGTGAAGTCCTGGGTCCGGCCAGCCTCCAGAGGGGCTGTGTCCATTTCTTCCTGCCTGCTGTCATTCACAGGTGGGCCTGGTCAGGATGGTTCCTGTGAGCTAAACAAAGGCATTTTAGCTTAACGCTCATTACTTGGGAGGTAGGGTTCCCAGAGATGGGCCATCATGTATAACTTAAGCTTATAAGCAACATCCCTACTTAGTTGTTAGCAAGCACTAGAATACAAAGGTTAAAGTAAAAGAAACAGACCTACTACAGAGTCAGATTTGTCTTTCCCTATCACACCTACCTCGTAGAGCACTTTGCTGTTTATTAAACAAGAGGACATGTGTTAAGGTCTGAGCGTGGCAGTTCACTTCCCTACCAGAAGCATCTTTATGCATTCTCTTGCTTAAACTTCAGGAGCATGTAGTGAGTTTGGTGTAACCATTTTCCTTTATTTATGTAATAATAAAATAACAGCTGACATTTCTTGAGTGCTAGACATTGTTTAAGCACTTTATGAGTTAACTCATTTAGTCTTTGTAACGCCACAGGGGTAATTACATTATGTCCATTTTACAGATGAGGAAACTGAGGCATGAAGGTCTAAGTAACTTGCCCAAGTTTATACAACAGATAGATGACAAAGCCAGAATTTAAACTCTCAATTTATCCCTTCTCACCCCTCCTCCTCGCTAGTAACCATCAGTTTGTTTTCTATGTCGGTGAGTCTGTTTCTGTTTTGTAAATAAGTTCATTTGTGTGAGTTCAAGATTTGCAGATACCAACTACTATATATAAAATAAATAAACAACAAGCTTATACTGTATAGCCACAGGGAACTATATTCAATATCTTGTAGTAACTTATAGTGAAAAAGAATATGAAAAGGAATATATAAATGTATATGTACAACTGAAACATGATGCTGTACACCAGAAATGACACATTGTAACTGACTATACTTGAATTAAGAAAGAAAGAAAGAAAATAGATCCACAACAAGGACCTACTATATAGCATAGGAAACTATATTCAATTTCTTGTAATAACATATAATGGAAAAGAATCTGAAAAGAAATTATGTATGTGTATGTATTTGTATAACTGAATCACTTTGCTATATACCTGAAACTAAAATTGTAAATCAACAACACTTCAGCAAAAGAAAGTTTTTTTAAAAAAAGGGCAAGGAACTCCCTGTGATGTGGGAATCATATCCTACAAGTGTCTGCTTCCCTGCTCTGTGGTCTTTTGGCACATGATGAGCACAGCACGTCACAGCAGATCAAGACACAATCATAGCAAGTTCTCAGCGTTTAAAGCTAAGACGGCTTTAGGACGCATCATCCCATGGTCAAGTCCGGGAGCGAGAAGCAAGCCCCCCTTAGCCATCTGATGGATTAATGGGCGACATGAATTGTGGCTCAGCTCCAGGATGCTAGGTAGTTAACAAATGTCACCATTTATTGATGGGAATGAAATTATGGGGACAGGATGTAAGATGGAATCAGAAAGAAGAATTTAGTGTGAAACAGGAGCTTAAACAGTTTCAATAAATCAAAGAAATAAACCAAGAAGAAACACCACAAGAAGTTCAAGCAACCCCATTAATAGGGGATGAAGTACTAGAAGCCAGAATAATTGAGTTATCCCAGAGAGGAAATCACATGTAAGGGAGAATTTACAGCCCTGTCCTGCCTGATAGAGCGAGATACAAGGAAGCTTTTAAGCAGCTGGAAGATGGAGAGAGAGCAAATATGAGCAATAGGAGGTGGAGATTTTCTTAGGAAAACACATCTCACCTTAGCAAAGATGCTCACCCCCCAGGGTGATACTTCCAGGTAAGGGGCAGTCAGATTCTGTGCGTTAACTAACAGTGGAAATCAGTTAACCAAGAAACCACACATTTTTAGGGGTATTGAATAATAATACCCCTGTTAGTGACTTCTTTGGGGGCACAAAGATAAATCCACATGCAAACAGGCAAGAAGGAGGAGGAGGAGGGAGGAAAGGGGGGAGGGGGAGGAGAAGACAGTGAGAAAACAGGGCCCCCTCTGCACGTTCAGTGAGCAAGCTTTTGGTCTATTGGCTGGGTTGGGGATGTGTCGATGGCCCAAGGTGTTCTACTAAGACTGTCCCACAGAAGAAGCCACTCTGCTTATGCTAGAATCCTAGGGACAGGGCCCCCAACACATGGAACATCAGACAGGAGGTCTGGAGGTGTCCTCTGATATAGTAGCCACAAGGTACATGTGATTATGAGGCCCCTAAAACATAGTCAGTTGAAAATTAAAATATCTCAATAATATAGTTTTATATTGATTAGGGTTTAAACGATAGTATTTTGGATATGTGGAGTTAAGTGAAGTCTATTATGAAAAGTAACTTCGCCTGTTGCATTTCGCTCTCTTAATGGGAGTAGTGGAAAAGTGTAAATGCTAGCTGTGGCCCACGTCGTGTCTCTGCTGGACAGCGCCAGGCTAGAAAGAGAAGGAAGCAGGTGAGCCAGGCCTTCCCCTGCCTCTTGGCAACACCCTCAGGTTGAGGACAAGGGAGCAGCTGCTGCTGGTGGCTGGAGCGGTAGTGGGGGGCGGGGGGCTCCTGGGCGGTCCCCTTTCCAACCTCTAGACAAGAGACGGCAGGAACCCCGGATGGGAACGCCGTGCTGCAGGGGGCCGGGGACAGCTGGGGAGTGTTGGTTCCACACCTGGAGGGTGGCGGAGGCAACATCTCCACCTGGGGGCCAGGAGGACTTCATCACCGGCCCAGGTGACTCTCCAGGAATCCCCAAATCCAGGTAAGGACTGGAGCCAAGGAAACACTCTTCCATTCCTGTGACTACGGAACTCTTCCTTCTCCCGGCGAGTGTGGAGCGGGCAATTCAGGGTTATTGACAAAAAAACAAGTCCTCGTTTAGTAACCTCTTCAGGGAAATCACTGAGTATCAGCTAATCCAGAAAACAGGGGCGTTTCCTAGGGCTGCCTAATGGTATCGCAGACTAGGTGCTGAAACGACAGAAATGGAGTCGCTCACAGTTCTGGAGACCAGAAGTCCAAAATCTAGGTGTCGGCAAGGTTGGTTCCTTCTGAGGCTGGGAGAGCCCATCTGTTTCAGGCTCTCCCTGGCATGTGGGGACTCACTGGCCATCTTTGGGTTCTCTGACATATGGAAGCATCACTCTAATTCTGCCTTCACCTGCAAGGGGCCTTCTCCCCGTGTGTCTTCATCTCCCTTCTCTGTACGTCAGTCTCTGTGCTAACTTGACCCCTTTTGATAAGGACAAGTCCCATTGGATTAAGGCCTGCCCCTAACCCAATTACCTCGGTAAAGTTTCTGTCTTTAAATGAGCCCACATTCTGATGTCCTGGGGTTAGGACTCCAATGTGTCGCTTCAGGGACAAATTCGCCCATCACAAGGTGGAAGTGGTCTGTTCGGACTAACTTAGCTACAGGCAGTGTGTGAGCAGTTCCGGGTGCCGGGTCACCAGCTCAGGCGTGAGAATTAGAACTTTTCAAAATGTTCTTTCTGTGAAAAGTTTTAAAGCTTAGCCAATTCAGTGAACCAACTGTCTTCCCCAAGTTGTGTCTTGATTTCAAGGACCCGCCTAGTGCAGAGGATTTTTATTTCTGTGTTGGGTCAGGAGCTAGAATTTGATTCTTAATGTCTTCTATCCAAGTGATTCATCTTCCAAATGATCCCATGTCCCAGGCGGACCTCTGGCATGATTCGCCGCAGCCCCACTGAGCTATCTGCACTGGCATCTTCCCGCCCCTGAAGTCCAGAGGCTCCCTCTGCTTCCTTCTTAACACTTTACACACTGCAGAGTCATGCACGGTTTCCATTCAGTGCCGCACACAGGAATCCCTGCAAATGTGGGGCTGGGTGCAGATTCTGCTGCCCCGCTTCTCCTCAAACGTCTCTGGACCTTCCTCTGGGGCTTCTCAACATCCCTGCCTTCCTCACTTGTCCTGTCTCTCTTCTCAACTTAATTCTAGAAAATCTCTTCTAGCTGAAGAAAGCTAGAAACCCAATTCTGACCGATGATGGCTCTTCCACATAATCACCCTACATTTCTAGGCCTTTCACCAAGGTGGGTGGTCCTTCAGGACACAAAAGCCAAGAGGAGAAGGACAGGGTGCTGCGTGCCCTGCACCTCCCTGCTGAGACCAGGAGCACAGGGTATGCACCCGCTTGGCTGGGAAGTGGGTGATGGGAAAGAAAGAATTCATGCAAATCCCCAAGAGGAGAAAAGGCATTAGTTGAAATGTCAACAAAGACACTCCTAACCCACTGGCGTGACTAACCTTGAGAAAACATATGGAATGAGAGACAGGTGTGTGCTCTTTTTGTTCAAATAAATCTTAATTATGGTATAGAAAAAATACTGAAATTTATCATGTGTGGACCTAAGAGAGGCAGAGGTTTGCTCCTTATTAACTCCGTGAAATCTCAGTAATTTGAGCTTTTTAAAAAAGCCATTTCACGGCCTCCAGATTATAAAGTAAGCACGCCTTAGTTTTAAAAAAGTATTTGCCAGCAGAGTTTCCTGTGGGCTCTGCTACCTGAGTGGATGCTGCCGACATACGTTAAAACACGTTCTGCCCCGAATAGTTTAAACATTCCCCAGGCACCCTCGCTGCATCCTTTTTATTACAGACGGCAGAAGGGCCACCTTAGCCCCAACCACTTCTTATTTAACACATGTTTCAGATGATCAAAGTCTTCTTGATCTCAAGCTGTATCTGTTTGTCTGTCTAATTGTTTCACTCTGTATTCAATTACAGATTTCCGGAAGTGGCCGCAGACTCACCACCAGTCTTGAAGCCGTTTAGGCGACAGTACATGTGGTGGATCCAGTCTCAGGAGGCAGGCATCTCTCTCTAGACCAGAAATGGGGATTTTTACAGGGTGGTGAGTCAGCTTCAGATCCTTCAGCACCAAGGGGTTTGTCTAATAAGAGTGCTTAGCAAACCAAAGGGAAGATGATTGCAGAGTGATGAAATATTCAAGACGACAAAGTAGCTACCCACAGAAAGGAACAGCGGCTGCCAGATAACCGTGTATTTTCCGCAGGCTTCTGGAGGCAGCGAGATCTGTACGAAGCAGCCAGCCACCCTGGGCGCAGATAAACCTAGTCCAGATTGCCCGGGGGCCTCCTGGCTCTCGCGCGCGGCCCTGGGGAACGCAGGCCTGCCTCCGGATCCCATGGCCTGGGGAGCGCTGCACCCTTAGGCTCCCTGGAACCGCCCAGGAGGCGTCTGCTCCCTGCTGCCGGCCCTGCTCTGTGCAGAGCAGATACGCCGCCGGCGCAGGGAGAAACACGGCCATAAATCACTGTCAGTGCCTTTTCAGGTGAACTCCCTCCACCCGCCGGGGAGCCCACCTCTCACAGAAGGTTCAGGGAGCATCAGTTATGGAAATGCCTCCGAGTTAAGATAAGAAGTACATTTGGTTATTCATTTGCTTTCCAGTCCTGAATTGCAATAACTCTATTTCAGGAATCACCTTGCAGTTTCCCTTCTACTGTTTGGTACAATTTTCTAACAGGAAGGGACCTTCAAAAATAAATATATGCCATATGCGTGTGTGTCTTTGTGTCTGTGTATGTGTGTGTGTGGAATTTACCTAGGAATGAATCAGCTGGAAAAAAAATTTTAATTAATACTGATGGCAAAACTGGAAAGTCATTTGGTTTCAAATAGAATTCCTACTGCAAGGGCCGAAGAGGTGCCCGAGGATGCAACCGCCGCAAGCATTCTGTCAGCTTTGTCTAAAGTAGGTTCCTAGCCTTTCAAATCCCTGCGTCCTAATCCTTGCAGCTTCATGCGTGCCTCATAAACTCACTCTATAATGAGCATTTTACTTAAGCCATTTTTAGAGATTAGAACAGAGTTTATTTCCTTCTACTTTTCGTTGACATTCCTTTTAATTCCTTCGTTCTATAAACTTAATTGCTATTTTGCTAGTCCCCGAGCAGCTAACCTAAGCCTTCTTCAAGCATTTCTTAGTCATTTTCCTTGTTATTTACCACATTTCTCTTTAGTCAGCTAAATGAAACTTGCAGAGTATGTCTTAGGTGAATAAAACTTTCCGACGAGGCATTTGCTTTTTTGTTACAACTAAAGGTTTTACTGTACATCCTTTCCCTCTTCTGGGGGGCTTCAAACAGATGGCAGAATGATTGATACCAGCCATTAGTAATGTTTCTTTTTTCTTTATCTGGGGCAAAACATTCAATGTTACATTTGGTAGAAGAACCAATGCTCATATGAGGCAATTGCCACCACCTTCTCCCAACCCGACAGACCTAGAGTCCGATCAAGGCACCTGAGCTTCCTCTTCTTCAGCTGGGGGCCACGCTCGGGCAGCCGTCCGTTTTATCTCCGTGGCAGACTGCAGCTTTACTCTCTCACATGCGCCTGCCACAGCAGCAGCAGCGTTATAAAATAAACAAGTGCAAAATAAAATAAACAAGCTTGAGAGATCCCGCTGAGGCCACGCCCTGTCTGGGTAATATAATTTCATCCAAGATAAGGACTTCAGAGAGCAGTTCAGTTATTTGCCAGTTTATTGTCTGTGATAAAAATAGTGACAAATGTGGCAAGGGGACCAGACTTTGTTTTAAAAACTCTGCAATGGGAGCCCATCAATAAGCATTGATAGTCAGGAAATCAGTTGCCATGATGACTGGTGTATACCTGTATATAATACATTTATTTAACTATATTAATCAAAATATAAGTCCTGGCAATCAGTTATTCAAAAAAGGGAAAACAAAAATGGATTTGGCCAGTAACAGAGTGGCTGGCTTGATGATAAGTAGGGAGTCAAGTATAAAAAGAGGCTTTTGTTGCAATGCAATTTGTTGCAACGCATTTTGAAACACAATGTTATTTCTTGCACAAGACCATTAGAGCACTAACTTCACTTGCGTACTTGTGTCTCTGGGGAAGATATTTCTCACCTCAGCCATCAGCAGGGCCATGTTCCTGCCGTAGAAAATAGCCACTTACATTTCTTCCAAGTGTCCCATTTCACAGGAGGCTGCTGTGTTCATTTTCTCGTTTGATCCTGTCAAACTCTGCCACAAAGATCTTTGATGGCCAGGGTGGTCATCATTATCCTGTTTCACCAAGAAGAAAACTGAATCTTACGGAGGTCACATGATACACCTAGCGTTGCACAGCTGATGCCAGGATACAAAGACTTGAGTCACATTTTTATTCTGAACCTGATCTTCCTTCAACAGCGCTGTAGCACCTCCAACAACCATTTCTTAGCCCTGATTTTTAAAAAAAAAGGGTAGGAATTTTGTCCATTCCAACCTGAGCCCCAAGGTTAATGTAACCCAGGTTGACTTTCCCCTGTTCTTACCATGCAGTGAGTCAGAGATCTGGACCAGTAACTCGGAATCTCTATCAAAGCCTTGACAAGGACAGATGAAGCACACTCAGTCCACACAGTGTTGAAACTAGTCCAGTAAAATGTCATACTGTCTACCCACCGTGATTGGTCCTTCAGGATATGAAGTTGGGAAAGGACACAGTTTGTACACAGGGGTCTTGCCATTCGAGTTAGCAACTCTGTCATATCCCACAGGTGACCAACTTGGATATGATTAATTCTTCAAGGTAATGAAGGTCATGATCAATGCCTCTGTTATGAACTAAACTGGAAATTACTCCCCCTGGTAAAGCTACCAAATCAGATCAGGTAAATACCAACTGTTTATTTGCTTGTTTTTTTAACTGGAAGTGGAAAGCTAGTCACTCAGGCTACAAGTAATCTTCTGGAGAATACCTCCCTCGACCACGTCCCTGGGCCTTGTAAGTCTCCCAATCCGAATAGGGTAATAATGCTGGTTCATGTGCTTGGTGAATGGGAAAGACCCACCGAAACGGGGATGGAGTTTTTAGTCCCATCAGGATTATTACGTTATGTTGTAGATGGAATAGCATAGCATAATTACGGTTTAATGTAGCATACTTAAGTGTGAAAAAAAAAAGGTCTGTACTGAAATCTAAGCCATCGCTATATGGAATGGAGTGTGGTCACTGCAGACACGGAGCTGGACACTGCTTAGAGCCCTTATTGTCAGAACCACCCTCTCCCTGTAGCTCTCCACGTCAGTCTGGATGGAAGGAGGTGAGAACCAGGGGCAGCCTCTGGAGGAGAAGCAGCCCCGGGACAGAGCGCATGGAGACCCCCATCTGCACACCCATCACTCTTACACCCTGTGTCTCAAACCCCCACAGCAGCCACACTCAGTATTTCAAAACGAGTTGTTCTTAATACTCACAGCACATCTTTTTCCTCCTTGAAATCTAAAGTGGAAAATGTCTGTGTTTTACCGAAAGTCACAACCGAACGATGGCAGAACAGCAACGACAGAGGGAAACACAGGATGTGTTTGGTCCTTCAGGACCACGTTTAAAAATCCATCTCCTGCCCTTCAGAGATTGTGGGGCCAGAGTCCAGTACCTGGGGTCTTATTCCTTCATATACGTGAGGATATTTAATTCAATAAATACAAATCATCACGGTAACAGTAATTATGTTGTCGCTGTTGCTAATAATAATAACTAAGAAGACAGACCTAACACCAACTTCAGAGATGGGAAAATTGAGGCCCAAAAAGGTACACGAACCACGCTGAGTTCTGGAGCAGGCCCTGGACTCAGGTCCTCTGAACATCCACCAAGAAGATATCCCAGGGGAACAGGCTGTTTCTCAAGGGAGTAAAGATGATGCCAGAAGGCTGTCAGTTCCAGTTTAATAATTTTATACACATCCTACCTTGCAAATTCTTTTAAAATATATGTGTATTTAATGTGGACATAAAAATCAATGTTGCGGCCTCAGCTCTGTTCACACCCAGACATAGTGTAGAATGGAGAAGGCGGGGGTAGAATTAAACCCGTTGTTAACTGCCAGACACGGCTCTTTGTTGTTCTACGTTTGCCATAACTGACTAAATGGGACGTGCTCACTTTTAATGCTGGTTTATTTATTTTTCTTGCACTATTTCTTTAGCACTTTTTCTTCTCACATGACATTTTAATACATAATTCAGAGATTTTTATGCCTCCCTGCATGGTCGGCATGATTTCTCATGCTGTTGAGCAGCTCTATTTATGAGCAAATGGCCAAAATGTCTTTGATTATTCATGGGGGGGAGGCATTTTTAAAAGCCGCTGGAAACTTTAACCACCTAAATCCCAAATTGCTTTCCTGTGTTCCAGAGATTTGAGTACTCTGGCCCTAACCAGCAACAGTCTCTGTCCTGCTGGGCCGCCCACACCTCATCCACCACCATGAGGAGCTGGGGGTGGGGAGGAGCCCCGTGGTGAGGGGACAGACGCCTCGTGGGCTTGGCACCCAGCGTCTCCGGGCCTCTCCCCTTTAAGTCTTTATGACCATTTTCTTAGTTTGTTCACGCGTGTTTGTTCCCCTGATTTTGCTGCTAACTTCTGTCATTTTGGAAGCACAGGACCCCCTGGCTGGGCTCCCAACAAGTTCCTGAGAAACCCTAGGAAGGCTGAGGCCAAGCCCCCACGGCCCCCCCAGCGTCACGCCCTCTGCCTTCTCTCAAAGGCTCCCCCGGCTCCTCCCTCCGAGATTCTGCGGTGAGAACATCCTGTCAGTGGAGGAGTAAAATTACACAGTAAAATGATAAGATTTAGGGACCAGAAGGGCCTTGCAGACTGTGCACCTTTTTATTTTAAATGAGAAAGTCATCGAGAAATCGTGCTACGTGCACAGGTCACAGGAAGAGTGAGTGGTAAGTGGCCGGTCGCGTTGAACACTAGTCCCTGTCTTCCAGAACATGCTCCTTCCACTCCCAGCCCCGTGAACTTTCTCAGTTACACGTGGGTCTGTATGTGAGTGTCTGTCCTGAAGCCCACCCGCCCAGTTTGTCCCAGGGCCTGGCCTGAGTCCACCCAGTGCCTGAAAGGTGCTCCAAACAGACGGGCAGGCACATCCCCGTCCACTCCCGCCCAGCCGGGCTCCTCCCGGCCTCTTCGGAACGCTTTTTCCCTCTGCACCAGACTCTCCGCAGTTCAAAGGAGCCCAAGAGAAAGACAAGGGGAGAGGAGTGACAAGGCTGATGATGAAAACTGCCAAGAAGCTTTCCCGTCTCCGTCTGCTTCCTCCCTGCCTTGGCTAATTTACTCCCACGCTGTGGATTCCCACACGTGTCCATCACAGCCACCTGGTCCTCAGTGTGAAGGAGACCTGGACAGAGCCCGTCTCAGCACAGCCACGGGGGCGAGCAGGAGTGGACATCAAAGCAGAGAGGAAGTTGCTGGGTGACATACACAGTAAGGGAGGCAGGTGAAGCCCATGACGGCCTGGTCCTGGAGCACCGGGAGCCTCCTGCCTGCAAGACAGCTGCGCGCGGCCCCTTACACCCTCCCTCCTCTGGCTCCCTTCTCCCTCTCTTTCTCTCTGTCTCGCTTGTTCCCTCCCCTTCTCTCCCAGCCCTTCACTTTCTCTCCTCCCTCCTTCCATCCCTCCTTTCTTCCTAACATCCTTCGTTTCTTCTTTTCTGTCTTTTTTTTTTCACTTTCTGCCTTTCTTTCTTCTTCTCTTTCTTTCTCTTTTTGCCAGAAAAGAAGCAGCCAATGGTCCTTAGCATCTCACAGGAGCTTTAACTAAAAGAAGGATGTCATTCATCCATCGTTCATTCCATTTTCATTCATCCATTACTTACCACGTTTTCATAGACACCAGACTGGATTCCAAGGCTACAGAGGATGATGGAACCCTGCTCCCAACTCAACCCAGGCACATGAATGTTTACCCCCAGCCCTCTTAGGTCGACCCTGCTGGCAAATCTGAAGTGTGCGGATCTGGACTGGGACTCTGGCCATTGAAGTCACCTCCCAGTCATGCTAAGTGGGCCTTCCGGCTCGGAGCAGCGAAGGCTGACAATCAGAGCATCACACTGTCAGCTGCCAAGATGTGGAGAAGCTCTGTTGCTGGCCACTCCCTGAGGGTCCCAGCGGAGAACTGACTCCGTCCTCTGTCTGCCAAGACAGCACTGGGTAAAAACACATGAAATGATCCACCACTTTCCAAAGTGTGGTCACTGTCTTAGTAAGTATAAGGTTGTTTTTATGAAGCCATGGTGTTTTCCAGTAATAAAGGCAGCTAACAAACTATGCAGCCCCAATTCAGCGCCAGCGCTGTTCTAAGACCCGCTAATGAATCAAGCCACATAAACCTCGCATCAGTCCTATGAGCTAAGTGCTGGATCATCAGTTAAGGCTGGGTTGTGTTCCCAAAATTCATGTTGACTCTCCATCCCCTAAAGTGACTGAATTTGGAGACAGGGCCTTTAGGAGGGGATTAGGGTTAAATGAGGTCATGAGGGTGGGGCCCTGATCCAATAGGACTGGTGTCCTTACAAGACAAGGAAGAGCCCCCAGAGCTGTCTCACTCAGGGGAAAGGCCACGTGCACACGCAGTGCAAAGGCCTTGTCCGTGAGCCAGGAAGAGCGCTCTCACAGGACACCAGCCCCATGGCACACTCACCTTGGGCCTCTGGCCACCAGAACGGAGGGAAACTAAGTTACTATTGCTTGTTTCACTCAGTCTGTGGTGTTTTGTTACAGCAACCCTAGCTGACTAATGCACTCCCTTTTACAAACTAGGAAAGTGAGACCAGTCCTCGGAGACCAGTGTTCAACCAGAGCCCGTGTTCTTACGCGCTGCACTGCGGCCTCTGCTCAGCAGGAGGATTCACTAAGAAGCCCACACGCTCCTCCAGGGGGCCGTTCAGATACCTTCAAGGAAAATGCAACTACGTCTGGTTGTGGTTTTGGTCAAGGGTATCCACACTCTGGAAACACAAAGTTTCCCAAAGGTGCTTTTAGAGATTCTGCAAATATTCGAAGTATTTGAAACATTTCTAACAATTAAAATATACATACAAAAACAGTGCAAAGGCTCCAGTATGTTACAGATCCATTGCAACACCTCGAGCAACACCAAGTTAACTAATATTATCATTAGTTGATTTATTATAAGTGTTACAAAAGTTACTTATGAAATATTTATATATAGTTCACATAATATATAGTATGTAGTGACATATAATATCAAATTTACATAATAAGTGCCACCTTAAAGTGTTCTGTGTGTGGGTGTTTGTCTTAGTCCACTCAGGTTGCTGTAACAAAACACCACAGATTGTGTGGTTTAAACAACAGAGGTTTATTTCTCACAGTTCTGGGTGCTGAAAAGTCCAAGGTCAAGGTGCCGGCACAGCCAGTCTCTCTTCCTAGCTTGCAGAGGGCCAACTTTCTCACAGCTCACGTCCTCTCACACACAGAAAGAGAGAGAGAGCAAATTCTCTGGTGATTCTTTTTCTAAGGGCACTGATCTCATCATGGGGGCCCTATCCCCGTGCCTTCCTCTGAACCTAGTCACCTCCCAAAAGCCATCTCACTGGATATGAGGGCTTCAACCTGTGAAATGTGTGGGGAGTAGGAGATGCAATTCAATTCTTAGCAGGTTTCCATCCAGATCATATTTTAAAACGGATTTTTTTTCACTTACAAATCTTGAAAAATCTGCTCTGAGCTATATTCTTTCAGCAACTAAAAACTTTATTTTTCTGTAGTGTTAAGGTAGATTGCTTGTCAATCTCTATTTCTGTTTTGGCAAACATTGATATTACAACTGGGGGGGGGGAAATGTTCATTTTTATTTATTTTCTGGTAGAGGAAGCTGACGATAGTAATGCACACACAAGTCTTTAATTAGTGTGCCTTTGAACATCGCTCACTTTGGAACAGCATAAAATACAAATACAGGGAGCTGTGGGCCTCTTACAGCCTCGGATCTAAAAGGCGGAGTTCTTGGTTTGAATGCACAGACACATCCGCTGCCAGTGCACATGTCGCCACGTGCACGTCAGGAGCGAACGGCTACAGAACCATCCGTTCTCTCATGTAAGTGGTAGGCACACAAAAGTCCTCTGCAACCTCTCAACATGCAGATGGAAATCTTTAGTGAACAAGCTTTTATTTTATTTTATTTTATTTTATTTTATTTTATTTTATTTTACTTAATTTTGTTTATAATTTTGTTCTGAACTTAAGCAGATCCCTTTCCAGCTCAGAACTAGGCAAATACAACCAAAAGAGGAAGGCTCTGCAGGCGGGTCCAGGGGCCACCTCTCTGGTCATAAGACTCTTGGGCCTCCAGCGCCCTCCACGGTCAGATGGCAGATCTGGCTATTAAGGCCTCCTGCTTGATCACCTCCAAATTCCAATGGAAGAGGATCAGTCTTCAGCAAAATGATGGAATCTCAGATTTCACACCACAAAATACAAAACAAAAACAAAACTCTCAGCCATGAGTGAATGCTTGCAAATAATGCTGCCTTTGACAGCATCATAGAAGCAGGTTAATTTTTTTGGAAATTGACCCCAAAATGGAAGAGCTCAGGTGTCTACCTAAGAACATGAAAATTCTGGGAGTTCATAAAATTACAGCATCCCGGCTTGATTTTGCAACCATTCAGAGACCCCCTTTTCACCTCTGGGGGGGGGAATGGAGCACTCTTTATTTAATGTTAACACTACCAGGCAGCAAGAGCATCTCTACATTTTGTCTCGCGTGGCACTAGGTGTATAGCTCCTCCAAGCATAAGGTGCAGCCCATAGAGCTCAAATCAGGAGATTAACTCGGTCATGCCTTTCAGGGTTTCAAAAATATAAACTCCATTTATTATGTGATTTATGTTGCATGTCCTCTGTACCTGGATTTCAGCTATCTGACTATTTCTAATATGGTCCAAGATCATGAGCGTCGCATGCACCATGACTTACCTCAGTCTCACCCTACAATCTTCTTGAAGAAGCCCTTGTCCTGTGGTGATTAAGTTTTAGTCAGCATCGTCATGAAAAGCACACACTCCCAAGGGTTTATAACCATGTCATAAGACTTCACCTGGAACTAAAGGATGCAAGAACTGTTTTTGCACAGCATCACGAACTGAGGACAGTCTAAGAGAAAGCAGCCACTGCTTTGAATGATGCATAGAAACTGATTGGACCAACCCCACGTGCAGCTTGGGGATCAGGCTTCAGAGTAGCAGCCGACTTCTGTGGAGTTATGCTGAGGGGTAACACACCTAAGGGACCTCAGTGGGGCAGATGTGTGCTTTCCTGTGTCCCACAGAAAAGGGAAGCCGCTTACATGGAAGCTTCAAATCAAAGCAGAAGTGCAGAAAACTTTCCCAACAGAGATTATGAAAAAGAATGTCAATACCTGAAGCAAATCTTCAGGTAAGCTTCATTGCCACTTAAACTCTGATCTTCTTGTGCTGTGGAAGGCAAACAACTTGCCAGATAATACAGTTTTCAAGCAAAATACTGAAACGTGAAAATGCATGAGGGGAGAGACTCAGGGAAAAGTGGAAGCGTGATTACAGCCCAAACGCAACCTCCTCATTAGGGCGGCACCGGGAAGGAAAGGTCCCTGCAATCAATTAAAATACATAATTTTCTTTCCAAATTACTCAGTTCCTGTCCTAGAGGAAGTCCTGAATGTCTATTTGATACACAAAGCAAGACCGGAGAAGATAAGGATGTGCTCAAACCCAAAAGAGCCTGTGAAAACTCGGCGTCCACCCGTGGGGTGTTTGAAGCAAAGTAGGCACGCAAGCCTTCCTTCTTTTCATTAATTGTCTTGGCGGCTGTAGTCCTGTTACACTCCTAAAAAGTCAGGGATATGCTTCATCTAGAGAATCGCAGCTTCCCAACCATCTAATAAAGCTAAATCAGTATCGTAATGGCATGGAAGCTCTCAACTCAGAAAGTTGGTATTATTTAAGCATTGGGTAATTTCTGCCTAAGCTTGTGGGAGAAATAATATGGAAATAGTGTCATTGAGACTTACTGGGAAGCACAGTAATCACGACAGTGGGTATTGGTAAAAGGATACGCAAGCATATCAGTAGAACAGAACAGAAAGCTCAGAATAAAGCCACACAGAACCAACTGGTCTTCCATTAAAGAACAAAGGCCAGATGGAAAAAGACAGTCTCTTCAGCAAATGATGCTGGAACAACTGGACATCCAAAAAGTTAATCCAGATACAGACCTTACACTCTTCCCAAAAATTAACTTGAATTTGGATATTTTATGGATCATAGACCTAAATGTAAACCACAAAACTATAAAACTTCTAGAAGATAATATAGGAGAAAACCTGGATGGCCTCAGGTATAATGATGACTTTCCAAATAGTCCATGAAAGAAAGGATTAATAAGCTGAATTTCATTAAAATTAAAACCTTCTGCTTTGTGAAAGACAATGTCAAGAGACCAAGAAGATAAGCCACAGAGGGGGAGAAAATATTTGCAAAAGACACGTCTCATAAAGGACTAATTCAAAATATATGAAGAATTCCTGAAACTCAACAATAAGAAAACAAACAACCCAGTTGGAAAGTGGGCCAAAGGCCTTAACAGACACCTCGCCAGAAAAGATGTACGGATGGCAAATGGCATATGAACAGATGCTCCGTATCATACATCATCAGGGAAATGCAAATTTAAACAACAACGAGACACCACCACACACCTATTGGAATGATCCAAATCTGGAACACTGACAACAGTAAATGACGGCAAGGATGTGGAGCAACAGGAACTCTCATTCAGTGCTGGTGGGAATGCACAATGCTGTAGTCACTTTGGAAGACAGTTTGGTGGTTTCTGACAAAACTAAATATATGATCACCCTACAGTCTAGCAGTTGCACTCTTCGGTATTTACCCAAGAAGTTGAAAACCCGTGTCCACACACACACACAAAAACTGTACGCAGAAGTCTACAGAAGCTTTCCTCATAACTGTCAAAACTTGGAAACAACCAGGATGTCCTTCAGTAGGCGACTGGATAGGTAAACTGTGGTCCATTCACACCATGGGATATTACTCAGCACTAAGAAGAAATGAGCCATCAAACCATGAGAAGGTCTGGAGGAAACTTACATGCATATTACGAAGTGAAAGAAGCCAGTGTGAAAAAGCTGTCTACTGTATGGCTCCAACTAAGGGCATCATGGAGGCAGTGAAAAGGCCAGTGGTCACCAGAGGTTGGAGAAGAGGGAGAGGGAGGAGTGGGTGCAGCAGAGAGGATCTTGAGGGCAGTGAAAACACTCGGTATGACTCTGTGATGATGGATGCTTGTCATTGTACGTTTGTCCAAACCCGCAGAAGGTACACCACCAAGGCTGAACTGTGGACTGCGGGTGATTATGATGTGTCAGCGCAGGTTCATCAGCGGTAACGAATGTGCCTGTTGGTGAACGATGCTGATTTTGGGGAGGCTGTGCCTGTTGGTGGGGTGGGCAAGGAGTATATGGGAAATCTCTGTATTTTTCCTCTCAATTTCTCTGTGAATCTGAATCTGCTCTAAAAAGATAAGGTTGTTAAAAAATTATTTTTAATTTATCCAGTTAGTAAACACTGAAAATCTGCATTGCATAGAACACTATCCATGCTCTAAGAAGGGGCGGTGGATGGGGAGGCTGAGGAAGCAGGGAAAGAGGGGGGAAGAGGCAGAGAAGGGAGAAAGAAGATAATGTTCAAAAATTAGGAAAAAAATAGAAAGACTGTGGTAGAAACCTTGATAAAGTCTCAATAAATGGAATTTACAAGAAAAATAGAAGAGGAATGGTGATACAAAGATAACCTTAACCATTTCAGAAAAAAACGTATTTTCTGAAGAACAGAAATAAAGAAAAGAAGATGCGAGGTGACCAAGGGAATCAGCCTCAGGGGGAGCGTGTCATCACTCAAGTGGTCCAGAGCCAGCAGACGGCCAGCTCCCAGGTGTCAGCACTCAATGTTCACTCTCTGGCTTGGAGACCCTTTCCTCAGTTTACCACCCTTTGCTGAGAGCGCTCTGGTCATTTGCAAGCCCTGCCCCCCTCCAGGAGCAGGTGACGGGGCAAGAGAGAGCCCCACTTGCCATCTTGCTGGTAACCAACGTCCTCACTTAGCATTCAGTTAGAAACAGATCAAAGGGCCGAACTAACACTGACTAGGAGCTGATATTCGTTGACTGCGGCCGATGAGTTTTTATTTATTGAGTACTTCCTCCATTCTGAGCATGGAGGGAGCAGGACGGCCTCCGGGCCCCGTCCACACACCAGCAGGTGTAGACCAGTGCACAGGAGCGGGGGCGAGGGTCCTCCCGGCTCAGCTCAGAGACCAGGGCTGGGCACCAGGACTGACGTGGGCCAAAGGGCTGAGCCGTCCTGGGGAGCATCTGAGCGAAGCCACAGAGAGGTGGGGCTGGGGAGCATCCAGGCTGGCGGAGGAGGAGATGAGTGACAATAAACATAAACCGATAAGGAGGAGCTGCGCGGCCTCCCCGTCTGTGACAAGCACTGCTGTGGGGCCCTGCTCTCACCCACCCTCGGCAGGCACGGGTAGCCTCGCTTAACAGACAGGAAACTGAGACCTGAAAAGCTGAAGTGTTTTTTTCAGAGCCCTGTGTGAAGGCTTGAACCCCAGCACCCCCACCTTCACTCTCTTGGGGCTGGGGAAACACGTGATTGGGGTGGGGCAGGCTGAAGGACACCCTGAAGTCCTAGTTCATGGGATGCACCCACACAGAGGTTATAAGGGCCAATGTCGCTTTGAACGGGGACCCAGAGAAACAGCACGATCTTGGAGAGTCCACTGCGGGCAGGGTGGGTGGAGGATTTGCAACACCATGTGTAAATGTCAGGTCAATAATAAGACACACTTTCATTTTCAAAGAAATTAAAGTTGGGTGGAAAGAACACGGGGATAACGTTTCCTCGGTGGCCACCACATCCATCCTGTCTGGGGAGGGGAACCTTCAGGCGAAGAGAGGGTGGAGCGAGGCTGTCCCTCAGGAGCAGGATGGGGACAGAGGTCCTGGCCCCCAGGTCCGGGCCTGTGCCTCCCACTAAGCCTTCAGACGGGAAATCTTTCCAAAAGAGACTGGATGTTCCAAAGGCAGGACAGCTTCTCTGACGAGTCAGGAACAGAGATGCTTCCTGTGCCGAAGTGCTACAGGACAGGTTAAGAAAGTGAAAAATTCAGCTAAAAAAAATGTAACTAAAACTTGAGAAGAACTAGCTGAGACACTTGGTTAAACACGAGTAGCTCTGGCCACCCTCTTACCCTAGAACTTGAAATGATGGGACATTTGAAAATTAACCACTTGTTAATAAACTGGGAAATGCAGTTCAGACTAAAGGAAGCACATTTCAGTTATCTGTTTAATTTTATTTTTTAAATTTTGTATTGCCTTTTTCTTTTATTGAAGAGGGGAGGTAATTCGGTTTATTTATTTATTTTTTTAATGGAGGTGCTGGGGATTGAACCCAGGACCCTGTGCATGCTAAGCATGTGCTCTACCGCTGAGCTAGACCCTTCCCACCCTTTTTTTTTAATTGTTATTTTTTTTGGAGGGGGTAGGTAATTAGGTTTATTTATTTTATGTTTAATTGTAATAACATAGGTAAGTAAACAGTATCATTCAGACTCAATGTCCACTTCAGGGTACATAACGTCTTACTTTACTGAGTTGAACACCTTACTAGGTGGTGGCACCGGACATACACTGCTTCACACGGTCTGGTACTTCTCCCTGTAGGAAGCCACCCCACTTCCACTCTGCCTGGCTGGGGACACTGTCACAGTCTAAGGGAGGCCACAGGAAAGGGTGTGTAACCCCAGCCTGGCCATCTCGCCTCTCTGTCCCACTGCCCACGAGAGGTGGACACGTGGCACTGGCAGACCTGGAGACTTCTCCCAAGCTTCCTGTGTAACCAGACAAGGTGCACACTTTCCTCTCACCACTGAGTTGCTAAAAGTGGAGAATTTGACTCTGGGGTCATGATGCACTGATGGTTTTTAGCAGGAGCCAAGATGAGCTCCTCAGAGTCGAGAGCTGGACCGAGGTAGATGCTTCTGCATCAGGACCAGGATCAGGGGCTCCTCTGCATCCCTGTGAGTGAGTCAGCTTTCTCCCCTACCTGCTAAGAAAATCAAGACAGTCCCTTCAGAGTTCAAGCTAACTGTCTGCTTCAGTTAGCTTGGGACCGGAGAACTCTGAACCTCAGTGCCCGCGCACTTCCTTTCAGAAGCCATTTAATTGAACTAAGGAGTCTACATGGGGAAGGAAGCAGAGAACATTTTTGGTCACTGGTACAATATGATCAAAGTGATCACTTACGAAGCCCAATGTGAAAAGACTACACAGGATAAACTTAAAAGGAGTCTGTTTGCAAGTGAGAAATCCTGGGTCCTAGACTCCACTGAGGGGACGATTTTAGAGTGGCCCCTGGTCAGTGCCTGGACTTGGCTGCAGCGGACAAGGAATGAACAGACATACGTTGTAAAGGAAGGAGTGTCAGAACCTGACGCCCTTGGGATTTTTAGGCTTTCTTCCTTGTTGTTTGACCTTTTTTTGCTGGAGAGAAAGATTTTGTATAGTGAGAATTACAGAGAAGGATTTTCCTGGAATCAAACTCTGGCTGATTTTTTTTTTTTAATGTAGACATGTCTACTCCAACCCTCAAGAGAGAAGTTCCTGATCTACCGGCTCAGGTTCTCCCATGGTGTTCCCCACATGGCATGACACCCTGCCAAGCAAAGTTCCTATAAATGTCAATAAACCAAAAACGAGGCTCTGGCACAGAAGCAATGAGACTGGACAAGCCTGTGATTACTGACAGATCTAGATCGTGGACCGGAAGTCCAATACATGAGCCAACAACAGTGCATGGACCAATTTTCAGGATTAGTCCTGACAAATTAGTATCCTCTTCCCCAATCCCATGCCCAGCTGGCATGTTTATGACTGTCCCCTTTCCTCTGGCAAGCAATAGAGCAGCTAGATGCTTTGAAAGGTGGTCCACTGTGGATCCAGAAGCAACGGAATCTCAAGAACAAGTCAGGGATGCTTTCAGCTAATCCATTGTTTGCTGCTTAAAGGAATCATCTTGGAATGTTCACTCTGATGTCGATTCAGTGAGTAAGACAAGGTTAGCACCATCAGCTCCCCAGGACACGACCTCTGCTGCAAGTGACATCAGCCCACACAGATACTTTAGGCTGTACCATCCTGGCTGGTCCAAGACTGAGAGCTTTCCTGGATGTGGGACTTCTAGTGCAAACACTGAGACAGTTCTGTACAGCTGCTCACCCTACAGAGTAAACAGAAAAGCTGGAAAAAAGGGCATACCCTCAAAGTTTTCAATTTTGCTTGAGTTTTTCAACTCACTTGAGTTTACTGAACTTAAATATTAACGTCTCCCACTTTCTGGAGTCTTTTAGGTCTAGACTTTACTCTCCTGACCACTGGGCCCTGGTGGGACAGAAGATGCCTGGAATAGCAGAATGCTTGGGCGCAGCTCTGGATACAAAAAACAACAACGCTGAAGGAAGGAGAGCTCAGCACAGACTAATTAAACATGGCTAGTCTGAATTAGGGGGGATATATGCATTTTCTGTTTTGAGATATACAAATGTATTATTTCCAGGATGCTTATGTTGACTACTCAGATTTTTGGAGTGAATTGCTTCAGTGAATAAAATGACATGTTAATACTTTGTAGTAACCTATAATGAAAAAGAATATATACATATATATATATAGTCATATATATAGTATGACTGAATCACTGTGCTGTACACAGAAACCAGCACAACATTGTAAATCAACTATACTTCAATTAAAAAAAAGAAAATTAAAAAAAAATGATACGGTTTTGGCAATTCAGTTGTTTTTCAGGAAATGAATCCTTGCGAAATACTTGGGAGAACTTGGAAACAATTTGACTGAATACTCGGCCACAGGGGACAGAGGTCACGCAGTCGGGGTCAGGAGACTGTACAAAGCACATGGGCAATGTCCCAGCAATACCTAGGGAAGGAACCTATTGCCCCGGCAGCCCAGTGCCTTCAGCCCTTTCCCTGAAAGGGACATGAAGCTGTCCAAGCTGTCCTGAGTCCTAAAAGCAGGCAGGTCACAGTGGACGCTGGGGACACGAAATTGTATCAACCCCAAAGACGTGTTGCATGATGATGGCTTGGAGGAGAATATGGTGTTGCTCAGATGTGGAACAACTTTTCTAATAAAAAATTCAAGTGTTACAAGTCTGGACTAGCTCCCAAGCTCTTAGACTAGATAGTTGGCCCTTTGGAAGGTCAAAGCTTTCCAAGGGAAGTCCCAGTGATAGCCTGAGCCCCTCCGATGCCTCCAGAAGGGCATCCCTGCCTTGTCAAGCCCCAGCTGGTAACTCAAAACTCAGCTGCTCACTCAGGCTGTGGAGAAGTGGCTCTGTGTATTTATTTCTAACATTAGAAACTGAGTCATGCTCTGTTTTAAAGAGTTTTATCATGTTCATCAAAGCAAAGGGATGTCCCCTCTGTGAAACCCAAGAGGAGGTTGGGAGAATAAATAAGATCTCACTGTATTGAAGGTTTAGGAAAGCAAACTGATACAGTTATGTTGAATAATCTGCACTCAGGCTGATTAATAATTTGGAGCTGTGACCATCCAGCCACGGGCCCTTTGACACACCCTCTGGTCGGTACCCAGATTGCAGCTGGAGGCTGGACAAGAAACAGTTCCTGGGAGACCAGTCTTGTGAAACAAAATCTATCAGGTGACTACCAATGTCAAGTGCTTGTTGTCCTTGGACCAGCAGCAGTGACGTCACCTGAGAGCTTGGTGGAAATGCTGCCCCTCGGGCCCCTCATCCAGACCTGCTGAGTCCCACCTGCTCTGCTTGTGGTTCTTAAGGATGTCAAAGTCTGAGAAGTGCCAGACAGGAAAGCAGACTGATGGTCCCAGACCCAAGTGCACCACCGTGGATGTCACCCAGCAGCGGGGCCATGTCACTGGCTTGGCCAGTGGTGGCTACAGCAGTGAGCGGTTTGCCAAGAGGTAATTTAGATGAATGTGCTAAGAAGGCTGGCTTTCACAAACGCTCCCCAAGCACTTGCTTGTGAAGACTATGAGTCATGATTTACTTGGCAGTACCTTTTTAATTCAAGTCTTAAGGGCGGGAAAGAATTCTGTTTGAACCAGGATGTCAAAAGCGACAAAGAGGCAGGGCTGATTCTCATTTGTGCCGTGGAAACCCAAGCAAAGTAATCACCTCTTCATTCTGAGAGCAACAATTAAACACAACGTTTGTGTAACGCTTTTCTCTTGGAAAAGCACTTTGAATGTGCATTAGCTTTATTGACTGGTAACCAGGGATCTATCTGAAAATGACATGTAATTACTGTTTTAATCTTTATCAGTAACTGGATTTCTTGCCCCCTCCAATCGTCCTTGTTTCTCGTTCTCCAAACCTGGTGACTTATTCTCGGACTTGCTCTCTAGACCCGGCTGTGGGTCTGGAATCAGAATTCCTCACCAGTCCTCCATCGCCCGGCTGGCTCCTGGGTGATCCCACATCCTCGGTGACCCCGAGACAGGAGAGCTCAGCAAAGCTGGAGAGAAGAGACAGGACAAATGCCTTGGAACATATTTACATTTGCTCTCATTTAGATTGCAAATTCCAACATCTCTCTGCCTTCCTGCAATTTAACCTTGAGGAGAAAATGATTTCAATAAAGTAAAAATATCTCTTGTTCATAGTTGTGATGAATTTTTTTCTCCCATTAAGAAGTGTTAGCTTGAGCAGTTCATCGTAACTCCACCTTCTGACGGCTCTGAGAATATTAATGCCTTTGCCTTTTCTGTAAATTGCAAAGCTCAGTGGGCAATTTTCCTGAATGAAAATAAGCAAAATTTCTCTAGGATTTATATTTTTCTCTCCTATCTATTTATATACCAACGTACATCATTTAGTGTTTTCCTTTTAAAAAAAAAAAAGAAAGAAAAAGAAAAAGAAGCGTTGCAGAGAGCGCAGAAGCCAGCTGTAAATATCTGTTTCCGCCGAAGTGAAAGGCGGGACGTGATGTCATTTTCTCCACTACACGGAGCCCACATTAGTCTTTCTAAAGAAGGGGGAGCTCCACGTATTTGAGACAAATTTGGCTGCACTCTGAGTG
Organism: Camelus bactrianus; assembly: GCF_048773025.1. Lineage (NCBI taxonomy): Eukaryota > Metazoa > Chordata > Mammalia > Artiodactyla > Camelidae > Camelus > Camelus bactrianus. The sequence goes on from NC_133546.1 coordinate 4,370,829, forward strand.
ATATGTGTGTTTTTTATGTTTATGAAACCACTATCCAGCGAAAAATAGCAGCCTAATATTTTGACATGAAGGTCATTTGAAAGTTTTACTGCCTGCAAGCGTGATCCATTCTGTTGACAAAAAGCTCTCCCAGGGCGCTTTGAGATGCCCCAGCCCGCTCGGCTCTTCTCTGAGTCTGGCATTTCTGCCCCCTCCCTCTTCACCGCCTCCCACCAGACTAATTATCAGCTCATTAGGGCTGTCCTAGTGAATTATGTTGCAGCATTAAGAAAGGGTTCGGGACAAATGTCAGTGTCAATGAAGGAGGGAGGGAAGGGAGCAGGAGCGAGGGGGGGGGTCCCCAACTCCACCCACTGCCACCGAAGCTACTGCGATCCCACCAGGCACACACGGAAACCTCGAGAATATTCCAGCTGCCGTGAAGTTCAGACGGATGTAAACATGCTCTTGGGAGCTGCTGGCTCCCTAGGGCTCCTTGGCTTTGCAGAAACAGAAACTCTCCCGAAGGTGATGCCGCAAACATGTGTGCAGATGGATGCCTGCACATGGCTGGAGAGGGAGGCAGGGAGAAAGGGGACTCACAGGGCATCCCGTGGGAGGACTCCTGGGGCCAGAGCAGGGAGCCTGTGCATCTTCTGCTGAGTTGACCGAACAGGGGGAAAAGGTCCCCGCACAGTCTGTCTCTATCTCTTTAGAAAAACACACCCCTGCAGTTACAGCTGTACGGCTTACTTACTCTCTTCGTCTGGGTGTTGCAGAGAGCAAAACAAGATGCCCCGTTCTTCCTCAGCCTTCAGGACACAGAAATCATTGCAGCCCTGAGAACAAAGATGGCCTTTTACGCTTCACTTCCCCCAGCACAGCATTAACAATAACAAAACGATGCAGACAGCAGCTCCAAACCACATCAGACCCTACAACCGAGTCGAAAACCGAATTACCGAAGAGCAAAGTGCAGCAATACATTTTAAAATGCCAAGTGTATTTTAAAGGGCTCGGTTTTTACTTTTCTCCTGCCTTCAGAATTGTGTTGGTGATTCCGATCGTAGGCTGTTGCTTTCTTATTTCATTGATGGCCCACACCTCAATCTCCAGTCTTCTGTTTACTCCATTTCTCAAGAAAAGAAACACCAAGCGTATAAATCACGTCACAAGCATCTGAGTTCTTTTTTGGCTTATAATCACACTGATGTTGTTTTTCTTTATAGAGCTTCCCAAAGCAGCATCCGCTGAGCAGCTGAGCCAGCAGGGTGGCCACACACAGGGGCCACTTCAGCCCCTAATGAGAGACAATCACCCAGGAGTTGGAGCACAGAGCTAATTAATTATCATATTTGGCAAAGACTCCTTTGTAGCTAAGCAGATAATAGAGATGATGAATATCACTCTATCTATGGACTTTTCAGGCTATTTTCTTGGCATCAAATGATGCTTTTCTCAGATAAGACAATAGTAGGAGTTCACATTAGAGAAAAAATGGTTAATTTATCAGTAATAGTGATGCCCATCCTAAAGGGTTCATTACCTGAAAGCAAGTGCAAATCTATGTCCAGCTCTGAGTGGACATTTCCATGCAGATCCTCAAAACTTTTAAGCAGCAGTGGTCATTTTAATCATGTCTTGAAAAAAGAATCCATGCACAGCTCAGAAGAACGGCCCTTGCAGATGGAGGGGGGCGGTCAACAGCTGGACACCTCACCCGCCAGCTGCCGCCCGCCTTCCCCGTTCAGCGAGTACACTCATGCAGGGGTGTTTTAGAACACACTACTTCTTCTTCATTCTTCCTATGCACATTTCTTTCATGGCAGCCTACATCATCTAAGACGTATAGATTGATGAGAGATGAAACGTACTTCAAAGGTAGGAGGGGAAGTATCTAAAGGTTGGACCAAGAGAGGGCAGGGAACATAAAAATAGACCAGGGTGAGAGCTCATTACTTTAGCCTTCATTCATCCAGATGGATCTGCGAAGAACTTCTTTTCCTGGAAATTTCCAAATGATAAGGAGACATCCAACCAACCACATGCTTAAGATAGTTTTAGTGTAACCCTTCCTAAGAAAGTGGAATAGATAATAAAATTAAACATACTGAGAAACCACCCCACGTCAGGCAACAGGCAGTGACGATTGATTTGATTCTCACAGGAGCCTAAAAATGTGGGTATTGTTGCCACTTTACAGATGGGGTAATTGAGGCCTAGGAGGGCTCAGTCACGGCCTGAGGTTACAGTTGTGAGTGGAGTGAAAGTTTACTTCCTGCTAGAGGCCTCGGTACTTTTTTTCTTTAAATTTTACATTATTGCAGCAAGAATACTTAACATGAGATCTGTCCTCAATCAATTTCTCCTCAACAAATGTCTAAGGAACACTACAGTTAGGTACAGAGGTGACACAGCAGATGCTCATCTCACATATCTGAATTTTATGCCCATACCACTTGCCATCCCCCCCCCCCCAGCCCCTGGCAACCACCATTCTGCTCTTTGAGTCTATGAATTTACCTATTTTTAACAACTCAGATAAGTGGAATCAGGCATAATTTGTCATCTTGTGACTAGCTCAAATCACTTAGCATAAGGTCCTCAAGTTTCATCCCTGTTGTTGCATATTGTAGAACTGACTTCTTTTTCACAGCTGAATAATATTCCATTGTTATATATGTACCACATCTTCTTTATCCACCTATCTGTTGACAGACACTTGAGTTCTTTCCATGTCTAGGCTATTGTAAATAATGCTGTAGTGAACATAGGACATGCAGGTATCTCTTCAAGATTCTGATTTCAGTTCTTTGAGATGAATGCCCAGAAATGGGATTGTGGGATCATATGGTAGCTCCACTTTTTTTAACATCTTTTTCTTGATTTATAATCATTTTACAATGTTGTATCAAATTCCAGTGTAGAGCACAATTTTTTAGTTATACATGAACATATATATATATTCATTGCCATATTATTTTCTCCGTGAGCTACCATAAGATCTTGTATATATTTCCCTGTGCTATACAGTATAATCTTGTTTATCTATTCTACAAGGTAGCTCCATTTTTAATTTTTTGAGGAACTTCTGTTTTCCATAATGGCTGCACCATTTTGCATCCCCACAAATAGTATGCAAAGGGTTCCCTTTTCTCCATGTCCTCAATGTCGCTTGTCTTTGTTTTTTGTTTCTGGATAGGAGTCATTCTAACCTTTGTGAGGTGACCTCTCAATGTCCCTGGTGCCTCAGATCACACCAGATGCCCAGCCTGTGTTCCCCTTCAGCTCCAGTAAGTGATTTGGTCAAGGCTGATGCGTGTTCAGCATTGGGTGAGGTAGGCAAGCTCGCAGGTGTGGACCAGGACAAAAGTTCGACTGAAGGGAAATCAAAATGGCAGAGAGTAGCTCTGTCCTCCTCCAAGCCTCACCCCAGGGTGTGAAAAGCAGAGAGTACAGCTGCGTGCATTCTAGACAGCGCGGGAAAGAAGGGCAGACCAAGAGAACAGCATCCAGTCTCAACGGAGACACGCAAGCATCCCTTCCTGTGTCTGTCCCTCTGCGGACCTGGGTTGCCTCCGGCACAGGCTTGCTTGGTTTGGGACTGGCTGGTGCTTTTGTTTGGGGTTGGGTTTTTCTGTTTGGTTGTGTCTTCAAGTCAACGGGAGGAACAAAGAGCGAAGGCATGCGTCGCATCTTCCCGTGGAGAGGGAGAGTGACAGCGCCCGCCTGCCGTATCTCCCGGGGCCATCGCGCATCCCCCGCTCATCAGCCGAGCCTGGCAGCTGGGGAGATACATTTAGATAAAGCAGCCGCAATCGCCGATAACAAGCCCCTCAAATGTCAGGCGGCACAAAGGCCGGCATTGATTGCAGCCTGCCTCCCCTTTCTTCAGCACTCCACCGCCTTTTCCTTTTCCCTTCTCACGCAGCAGAGCCGCGGGCGGGGATGATCTGCCGGTGGAAAAGGCCATTGTGCCTGTACATGTATTGTGTTATTTGCTAAATGGAATTTATCAACATCTCCCCAGTTCCTGCTCCTTCCTCAGGCCCCCTCGGAGGCTGGTCTCTCTCCCAGTCAGGCCCAGGGCGTGCTCTGCTCCCTCCTCCCTCCTGGAGCCTGTCAGCCAGCTTCCAGCTCAGGCCTGGGGCTGGACAGGAGGATCTCCTGCAGCAAACCCCAAAGAGGAGGGAGGCAGAGGCCTGGGAGGCCTGCCCAGCATGAGGAAACTGGACAAAAGCCTGGAGATATCTCCTGCAAGCTGGTGGATATCGGGTGTCAGAGAGATGCTTCCTGTTAATAAACCGGTCCTCCCTTCCCACTGAGCAGAGTATCTTTTCTGTGCAAAGAACTACCTTTCAAGTCCCTTTGAAGAGATATGAAAGGGTATGGAGAAGGGGAAGAGGCAGCATGAACACCAACAGCCGGACCAGCCCTAATTCCTGACCCCATCGAATGCTCAAATCCTCTCCTACCTGGTGGCCTGGGAAGCCACCATCAAAGCCACCCTTGAGCTGGCCTAAGATGTTGACAACTATGCAAATGCAAATGCAAATGCCCAGAGAAGGAGCTGTGTGTCAGGGAATAGCAGGCTCCAACAACAGTGGATTTTTTTCATTTTCATTTCTGTTTTTGTCCTTTGGAGCATTCTATGGAGTACTGAGAGCTAATGTGGAGTCCTTCCAGAATTATTTCATGGAGATAAATGACTTGCACAGCTAATGTTTGCTTATCCATTGCGGGTTTGTATTGGCTCCTGAACTTGACATATATCCTGGTGACACGAGAGCCTCCAACGGGGATAAATTATAATATGTGTTATTATTTTGATTTAATAGCTACTGGTAAATAAAAGAACACTATCTCTCTTCTGGCCCACTGCGCTTAAAATAGCTGCTTTAGAGCAAAAACAGGAATTAGACATCAAAAAAAAAAAAAGACTTTGGAAGATTCCCACAATAAGAAGAGTTCACTCTAAAAACAAAACAGACAGAGCAATGCACCAAGTAAATCAGCATGGAAAGGGTTCAAACATTTTACTAACCAAGAGAAGGTGTCGTAGGCAGAATAATAGCCCTGAGAGCTGTCCACATCCTTATGCTGAGGACCTATGACTAGGTTAGGCTACTTGGCAAAGAAAAATTAAAGAGGTAAACGAAATTAAAACCACTGATCAATTGACCTTAAAGTAAGGAGGTAATTCTGGACTATCTGGACTTGCCAAAGAGGTCAAAGGGTCCTTGCAAATGGAAGGTAGAGGCAGAGGGGCAGTCCAGAGCCATGGGACACAATGTGAGAAGGACCCTACTTGCTACTGTTGGCTTGAAGGTGGAGGAAGTCTGCACAATCCAAGGATTGTGGGCATCTGCAGAAGCTGGGACAGGTAAGGGAACAGATTCTCCTGGAGTCTCCAGAAAGAACCAGCCCTGCCACCATCTTGATTTCTGCCCCATGAAACCCATGTTGGATTTCTAACACTCCGGACCATAGGTTAACACATGTGTTTGTAGTGGGTTTTTGCAGCAGCAATAGGGATCCAGCACCAGCGGGTAAGGAAGCAAAGAGCTACTGCCCACTGAGCACCTACCACACACCAAACCCTGGCTAAGTATTTCACTCGCACCACCACCCTCTGTCTTCAGGGCCCTCCCATGACACGAGTGCTGTTGTTGTTCCTGTTGGGTGAGTAAACTGAAGTTTAAAAGGTTACAAGGTCTGATGGCCAAGCTCCACCTCCTTCCACTACTGCTGATCCGTGAAGATCCCACCACGTTTCTGCTGTTCTAAGGAATAAAATATTTCCTGCACTTGTAGAATCTTGGCACACATTTAATCAGAGCCATCGATCATTGCTTAGAGATTCAGATTTTACAAATGAAATCAAGAACCTGGTGAGCACATCTCTGAGTTATTGAAAAGCCACGTCCATTATCTCGACTGTGCAATACTGGAGATTCCCTAGGTAAGCTTGTGGGATTACCTTGCACGCAACTTTCATGGTGAATTCCTCCAATGGTACGTTCTGACTGAACCAAATTTGACATTCCTAATGTCCCAAGAAAAGTATCTCCCTAATGATATCACACCACTTCATGTCACAGAAATCAAAGGTAATGATTCTAATAGAGATGCCATCTCCAATGTGAAGAAAGGTGACTCCTTCCCAGAGTCAATGGACACAAGTCAAGGAGGCGAGACCCCGTCGAGGCAATGGACATTCGCACCCAAGCAGTTTTCCCATTCAAGGAGAAGGCAGATTCTACAAGAAGAAGCAACTTTTCAAGAAGGTGTACTCTTCAAAATCCTTTAAAAAAAAAATGCCAAGCGTCTGTCATGAGGATAGCTTGACTCTTCAAAAATAACAGGGCAAGAGGATTATACTCTCCTGTGTCCCACGATCATCTGTTCTAGAGAGATGTGTGCTCCCCCTCCAGAGTGCAGTGCTGTGAGGAAAGGAATTTTCCAGATCCTTTTGCGTCTAGATGGGGCCATGACACTAGCTCTCACTAATGGGGATTGTAAGCACAAGTCATGTTGTCTTTTCTGGGCTGAATCAGGAGGCTAAAGTGCTTTCCCTACTCCATTGCCTTTCCACAGTGAACATGGAAGCCATGTGTAGAAAACAGCGGAGCCGCCGGAGGGAAGGGGTTGGATCCCCGAGTCACTGTGTGGAAGATCATCTGCTGGACACAATGAACGACTATTATATAAGCACTAAATTCAGTTGTGTTAAGCCACTGAAATGTCTGGGTTCATCCTGTGAAACCTGTTACAGCTAGCTGGTAGCATTGTCATAATTAAAACACACCTTCGAAAGGACAAGAGGAGCAAGTCTTATGGCTTTGGGCAACAATGCTGGCAAGTAGCTGGGACGGCAAGTCAGAAGTCACTTCCACGTGCGGTGCGTGGCGATGAAGAGTCCTTCACAGCAGTTTCTCACGAGACCTTTTGCCAAAGTTGTTAAGGTCACCAATCTTTAAAGCTCAAAGTTGTACATGGTGGCGTGGAATTGATTCTTAGAAAAGACTCTGAAAGTGCATATTGTATGCCTTCAGTGTTGATTTTGCAAGACCTTTTCAGGGGAAGTACATCTTGTTTGTAGAAAATACCTTCAAAAAATGACTCAAAATTTTCCTAAGTCCAACTCAGAAATCTGCCACAAGAAAACATAGTTTTGCACACATTATTTGCAACATCCAGAGTGAGAGGAAATACGAGCCCTTCAGTGGAGCTCCATAGGCGTTAGCTGAGCTTTAGAACATGGTTGGGGGTGGGGGCACGTTTTGGAAGCTGCCATTGCACCAAAATACCTTCAAGCAAGTAATAAGGCTTAAAAGATAACATAGATAATTAAGACTCTCTGAAGCACCCTGTTGAAGGACTTTGAGCGCCAGCCTTTAAAAATCTAATGGGAACCGGAATGTGTGAGGGAGACTCAGCCTTCCCCCACCTGGAAGCTGTGGCTACAAGCGAACACCCCATCCCACACAGCCGGGGGGGCTGCTGCTTTCACAGTGGGGGAGCGTTTACATTCAGCAGTGGCTTCAGAAGAGACTCGGGTTCACTGTCAGCAGAGCTGGATCTCCTGCTGCCCTCAGTGGAGGATGGAGTCACCACGCCCACTTTGGTCTCACCCCTGAGGTTCTCAGGTCCCCTCCTGTACCGTTGCGGCCAGGCCAGGGAGTGGAAGAGTCGGGCAGCTCTCCCATAAAGGACTCCATGGACAACCCCTGCTCCCGCAGCCCAGCTTCACTCTTTCCACTGACGCAGGTTTCTCCAGCTCTGCCTTGGTTCCTTGGACCCCACAACGCAGATAACTCACTGTTAGGAGGGTACGATTACTGTGCTTAGGTCTTACTACTGTCATAACCTATCACTGTTAGGTCATCACATGTGAAATTGCCATTTTTGTAGGTCAAAAAGAGGCAAATATGATCAAGTTCATGTGATTCTACTAAGTGTGATGCAGGATATTTAGAAACTAAGAAGGCAAATAAAATAGCAACAGTGCCATAGCTCTGACTGCCGAAGCCCGGGCCACCGCCCAGCACCACCCTGGGCGCTGTCCGCGCGTCTCCGTCCGCCTTCACCAAGCGCCGCTCTCCTCCTGAGGAGGAAACATCGCTGCACAAAGCCACACCACACATTTGAGGAAGAGGCAGAATACACACTGCGTATTTTATATTACAGATTATTCTCTTTAAAACTAGTAAATTCTCACTCTAAAAACAGAAAACGCAAAAAAATAAAATGTGGTCTTGATGTGTCTGAGAAACGGCACCGCTTCACCTCAGGCCACGTTGGAGGCATGGGCTCTGCCAGACACTCAACCACGCTCTGATCTGCTTATTTGATGGAAAAAAATGAATCACAATTCTTTTCTTTGACTCTTAAAATATTAAAGCTTATAACCGGACACATTCTCCGCTTAATGTGTAACCATTAAAATAAAGGTGTGTGTTGGTTACTCAGCCCCACTTGAGTAAATAACTTGTCTGCTCATCGAGCTCAATTTGCCTTGTCTCAATGCCCTTCAAGCATTTTTATCCTTTAAATTCCAGTGATGAACATCATCAGTAGCGAATCTTAGGGAACCAGACAAGAGCCAGGGAGCATTTGCCGCAGGCTGTGAACTGGGGACGAACGCGTCGGTCCATGTCAAGAATCCTAAACCCTACCAGTGCCACCCCATCGATCTCCTGCCTCGAGCTTCCTGCAGATTTGAACTCCTGAATCTGTATAATCAAGGGGGAAGGCCCATTATCTTTCAATCCATCACACTTTGAAAAGAACTTTGCCCTTTGAGGAAAATCATGTTGATTATTCTTTTTAATAACAATAGTCCATCGATCTGTCTGCGTTTAAAGTCAGCAGTTCAAGAGGGAGCAGCGTCGGGGTGGGGCAAGCACTTGTATTTCCATCAGCGGTTTCTTTAAACACATCCCGGCCCCTGGACGACTGCGTATTGAATTTCTTTGGCTGTCAAGTCCTACTGTAATGCTCCCCGTCTGGCTGCAAAGCCTGTGAAATCTGGAGACATCTGCCCGGAGCCCTCCTTCATTGTTCTGTCTAAAGCCCCTCCCGGGAGCTGTATCATGTGGTAGAAGAAACAGAGCATCACTATTTTTCCCGCATGTGGACGGTGACCAGACCTGGCCACATCCTGTCACCAGTTTCAGACTGAGGACCCATGATGCTGAGAGCAGGGACTGCGCTGGGCCCTGGGAACAGGCGTCGCTTAGAACCGGGGAGACCCACCAGGAGCTCACTCTGCTGGGCGGCTCTGCCTTCTGCCGGAGGGAGCCAGAGACGGAGGGAAGTACTAGTCAGTTCGTCACAATCAACATTTATCACTAAGTGAAAAGAACAAAAACCCAGAGGTCTGTGACTCTCCTTACTCGGACAGAACTAGGCTTCAGTGAGTGGGTTTTCATAAAGAGGCCGCAGTGAGCTAAACCTGCGCCAGCCCAGGGCTCTCCACGCCCTGCCGCGAAGCCCAGACTCCGGGCGCCCTCGTGGGGAAAGGGTCTGGACCAAGCTCAGCCTCCGAAGCTGGTTTAGGCAGGTCCTGCCGCAGAGGGAATGCGCCTCTTTTCAAAGGAACCTCCTGCTGAGGTTCGATCACAGCCGAGGGACGTCTTCATGTCACTTTCTGCCTCTGTCTCTGCAGGCCTGGTTCTCAAGGAGCCTCCCTCCGGCCCCCCTGCTCCAAAGCAGGAGCCACAGCAGTCACAGGCGGGTCCCTCTGCCCAGCTGGAAACAGCCGGGACGCCCAGCTCTGGGGCTGGTGGCACAGAGAGGCCCTCGGAGGCTGCAGGCCTCAGCTCCGCTCACACACGTGCCCTGCGGGGCGGGCCTCTCTGCAGCCAATCACAATTTTGCATCCAAGTATTATCTCAGGTTACGTGGAGCATCCTTTAGGCTCCATGAACCCACTCAGGAGAAGATGAGCACGTCACGGAATGAAGAAACTCTTTGCTTGTGACCTTGAAAAAGGTATTGAGCATTTTTTTTTATTTTTTAAATGTTTAAAAATTTTTTTGCTTTTATTTTTTTTTAATTGAAGTATAGTCAGTTGATAATGTTGTGTCAATTTCTGGTGCCCAGAATAGTGTTTCAGTCCTACATACACATACATATATTCCTTTTTATGTTCGTTTCCAGTATAAGTTACTACAAGATATTGAATATAGTTCCCCGTGCTGTGCAGTAGAAGCCTGTTGGTCATTTATTTTATAAATAGTAGTTAGTATCTGCAAATATTAACCTAGGAAAAAAATAACCCCTGAAAATCAAGCTCCATTACTTATTTAAAAAATGATTTGGGCAAGTTATTTACCTTCACTAAATACCAACTTTCTTGCCTAGAAGATGGGGATAATAATATAATTTAATAATATAGTTACCTTCTTACCTTATAGAGTTGTTAGGGAACACACTTAGCATAGTACGTGGAAGGCAGTAGACATTCACTGAATGTTAGACAGGATTTATGTTTGATATTCATCTGTTCATTTACTCATTTCACAAAGGAATGGGGATTCAATAAGAAACAATGTGCCTAGCTAAATGTCTAGCACACAGTAGGTACTGAACACAACTTATTTCTCCTTTCCTTTTCACAGCTAGGAAACTGAGGTCCAGAGGCAGCAGGTCCCGCCCCCCATTTAGCGCCGCTGCTGAGCCGCCTCTGTGCCAGGCAGTACCCTGCAGGAGGGAACTGAAAGGGGGGCGGGAGTGACCTGAGAGTCTCGCGTCCGCTGTAACTGATTTACTTCAGGTCAAACTCAAGGAGCAGGGACGTAAGTGGAAGTCCACTTAGCTGACGTGAAAGCTCTGTTCTTGACCTCAGAGGACTGGGAGGTCTTTGAATTCATCAGAGTTTCTAAGTCTTTGGCCAGAAAGGAAAATTTCTCAGCTGCTATTTTGTGCTTTCAAAGTGAATTAACTTTCTAAATGGAAAATTGAAGTAATTAGGTTATAGACTGAGTGACATTTACTAAGGTGAAAAGCAGGGAAATTTTTATATCCTTTATTAAACAGTTATTAGATGTATTAAGCAATATGGAGTAATTACTTTTATTCCTCCAAATGTGATTATTCTTTTCACGCCAAGGCAAGCTTAGACTCACAAGGATCCAACAGAGCGTGACTACTCAAAAAAAGAACCACGTGGCGTCTTCAGCCTTGCTCCCAGGACCAGTGGCTCACTGGGCAGGTGGAGGGAGGGGCTTATGGAGAAGAACGGGTTCTCAAGATGGCGCTCGACTTCCCCTACCCGCACCTGGACACACCTTTCTCATCAGTGTTTCATTTTATCCCTCCTACCAACCTGTCCAATAAGGAAACTTAGTCTTTGATTCAAAACTATTTTAACAGCACCTACTTTGTGCCAGACACCGTTCTAAGGTCAAATAACAGACAAAACTTCTCACCTCCCTGGGATCTGCATTCTAGAACGAGACGCCAGACAGCAAAGGAAATAAGGAGACATCATAGTAAGTTAGAAGATGGCTTCCATGGAGAAAAGGGAAGTCCTATGGAGAGGAGCTCTTTGAATAAGCAGCCGAGGAGGGTGAGGGAGCCAGCCACACAGCCGATGGGGGGAGGACACCTTAGGAGAAGGAATCCTTGTGTGCAGAGGCCTGATCTGGCCCGGGGTTCCAGGAACTCCATGCAGGAGTGACCTAAGTGACTGGGTAGGGAGTGGGAGGTCAGAGGGGGGGTCTGGGAGGTGGGGGAGGGCAGTCGCTCTTTCTCTAGTGACACTTGCTTCCCATCTCCTAGGTGACAAATATACCTTTGTCTTAAAGGTATAGTTCCCCACTCTCTGATCTTAATAGTTTGGGGGTCTTGACAAGGCCAGATGGGATGGGACTAGCGCCTGGCCAAGGGTTAGATCTATTTTTAGAACACTGATTGATTCGGAGCCCAGAGAGAAACTCCGGTGTCCTCTGGTACGAGCTTGTAACTTTAGCAGGTCTCTGCATCTTCCTGAGTCTCGGTCTTCACATTTGCGAGATGAGCGGTTGTGAGGGTGACATGGGGTGATGCACTTAAAATGTCTGACATAAACTTAGTGCTCAATACACAGATTTAAGCTATTTTTATTTCTTATTTCTAAGTGCAATTCCATCTCTAATTCTGTGGTCTTGCGCTTTCTTCCTGCCTGGAGAAGGCTCCTTGCCGCCCATCTTGGAACCCACATGCCTGATCTACTCTCTTGCCACGTTCCGTTTAGTGCCACCATCTTCCCCAAAGCCTTCCTCCAACTGCATCTCAATCGGGAGTTCCCGCTGGGTTCTGCTACTAGCTCTTAGGGGGCAGAGGCTGCGGGAGACCTCCAAGCATCCCACACTGCACAGGACGGCCCCGCAGCAGAGAGTCACCTGGCCTCAGATGGCGATAGCGCTGCAGCTGAGGACCCTGCGGCTGAGATGTGTGTGTGGTATCACTCTTTCTTTCATGTGTGTGTATGTGTGTGTATAACATGTACACCTGCTTCTTCCTAATGGGCTCCAACTGGTTCACCATAGCCCCAGCCACTCTGGCTCGGTTCCTGGCTTGCATTAGGTAGAAGTATCGAGTGAGTGAGAGTTTGCCAAGATAGAACTTTATGGGAACAATTTTACCATGCAACTCCTACTGATATGCTGGCCAAAGTGCCAGAGATTTGGACTCCAGGTAAAAATTTCCATCTTTAAATTTCCATATACAGTTTAAGAGGCCCTTGCATTCTAAGTGGATAAAATAAAGTAAAATTAAATTAATTAGTACAATCTCTTGCAATTATTTTTAAACACAATGTAAAGGTTTAATGGAGAAGCAAAAATCTGATGCATTTAATCCGATTAACATCCCGAGTGAGGGGACGCAGAATGCTGTCAATGATGGTGGCCTTGCCGAAATAAAGGTGGGACCACCTGGCCGGAGGAAGCCCTGGGAGGCAATGTAGGGGCCAGGTCTGCAATAATTTCTGCAACGCTTTCTCCCCTAAGCTTCCACCACTGTCAAGGCCACTTGTAGCAAACAGCATCTCTTCTCGAGAGTTAGGTTAGTCCATGCAGCCTCTCTGTCCATCTTGGGCAGATGTAGGACCCAGAGAGTGGAGGTGATGTCAGCCATCACTTGCCTGCAGGGCTGCAGTGCCTCTCCGCAGGGCATGCAAGTCACAACCATTTGTGGCAACCCTGCTCTTTTCTTGCAGCTTACCCCAAATTATCAATATCCCCTTTCTCTGGAGAAATGTATCATTACCACACAAGGGGAGAATAAAGTGTCCAAGATACTTTGGAAACTAAAGAACTTCCTAAGACTGAAACTCACAAGAACCACATGTCATGGATAAAGCCAACTATCTAAAAAGAAGGCGGCCCTAAGAGATGGTCTGTAAATGGGGAAGGAGGAGACACTGAAGCGTCCCAGTCCAACAGATGATGCCAGGGTTTAATTTCTAGGAGACATGCTTGAACACAAAAGAAGGTGCTGAACGAGGCTACTGGATTTTGACTGAGAAAAGACTGTTAGCAGAAGGAGGTGTTTGCACAAAGCCTGGAGAAAGGGGAGTCATTGTTGTTGACCTCTTCCACCCCTTCTAGAAGCTTCCATATCATGACCTTCTCCTGACTGGCTGCCTTTTCACCCAGCTCCCTTCTGGCCTCCTCCGCTCACTGCTCTTCCTCTCTGAGTCAGTTTCCTCCTGTATCAAATGCAAGGCTGGAGCGTCCACCTTGCCACCCAGGGCTGGGCCCGTTGCAGGTACTTGGTCAATGTTAGTTTGCCTTCTCTACCTTTGAAAGTTTCCTTTCATCTCTGCCTAAACAAAACCGCCCTTTGCTTGGTGTAGTTAATCTTAAATAAGAGTTAGGAAGAAAGTCCTTTAAATAAATGTATATGAATGTGTTCCTGACTAATAAGTCGTTAGCCCTTCCAAAGGCATCTGGTACTTTTTAGGGTCCAATGGCAACCCAAGAGATTCAACACTTTGTAGGCATGTTGATTTCAAACAGTACGAGACCCTAAATGAAAAACTCAGCTACCTCAGGTTAGTAGTATTTCCCAACTTCATCTTCCATTCCTGAAACCAAAGATTCTCTAGGGGATTTGAGTGTAACTTCCAGGCACTGTTGGCCAAGGTTGTCCGTGTTCACCCCACTCTATGCGGATCCCTCTTCCTCATCAGGTACGTGGTACAAACACAGAGCTAAGAATTCTGTCCTTACCCCTCCTGCACATGGTTACTTGTCCTGCAGTGACCTGGGGAAGAGGGTGCCAGCCACATGCTTGTGCACATCGGGTCAGCAGGATGTAGTGGCAGCAACAGCGCCTGAAGTGGAGGAAGTCTCATGCCAGACAGAGTCACTAATTTCTATCAAACAGCCCAGAGACCCATGTTTGTCCCCCACTGTGCCAAACACAGGCCAGAATTGTCCCTCGATTCTTTGGCATGAGACGCTTGTGATCACCAGTTTAGAGGGACTCCTTAGTCAGACAGCCCTGGGTACAACTCTTAGATCCACTGTTTGATACTTTGCCATTTTGGACAAATTAGCTAATCCTTTCGATTTTAACTATCCTTTTCTCTAAAATGGGCTGGGAATGGTAACTGCCTTCTTGGAAGGGTAAATTGTGATCAGATGGGTACCAGCCGAACCCAGCGCTCTCTGCTCCCCTCAACACACGCGAGCTGAGCTGGAGTTCCAACTGTCCACGCTGTTACCACCACCTCCAGGAGAAGCAGGACTTCTGAGTCCCTTCCCAGCCCCGAGCGCTCCTGGGCGTCTCATGCTGGGACTGGGTGAACAGTCTTCGGCTCCTCCGTCTACACCACCTGCCATCACACAGTCAGATGCCTTCCTGTCCATCCCTCATCAATGGATGCGTCTCCTTAATGATCTCATACACCAGCTGCCCATTCTGTCTAGTCTGACGGTTCTCCTAAGAGACAAAAAGGAAGAGACGAATGTTTCTTAAAGGTGGCAATTCAAGCAGATAGATGACTGTGAAGCAAAATTTTCATCTCCTCCCAGGACTTTTGTAAGAACTGACAGTCATTGTCCACCAACATCTTAGAATAACAGAAGCCTCAAACCCACTCCTGCCCATCTCTGTCCCCCATACCTGCAGCTGTCACTCTCCTCCACAGCCAACCCCCACCTCAAAGCCAGGATTCCCTGTGTCTTGTCTCCGCTTCTTTAAAAACTGTGCTGTACGTGAAAAGCTCGAGGCATTAAGAAGTGCAAAAATCAGCCCCACAACATGTTCAAGCAGAGTAAACACTATAAGAAGCCCTAAAGTAATGACTGTGTCAAGGAAGATGGTTTTATCGCTGGCATCTTGGTAGCAGATAAAATTATAGTATTGGAAACTTGACAATGGAGTAATACAAAGGAAATTAGGAGAAGGGTACAAAAAACCCAAAAACAAACAAACAAACAAACAAACAAACAAACAAACAAGCAAAACCTGTTTCTAATCCATGCTGCTTTTTTTCAAAGATGTACTTAGGATCATCCACCCTGCCGAGAATGTGAGAGTTGTGAGCGACGTTTGGCAGCTACGTTAAAGTCCCAACAAAGTCACGTGCCGGGTGAGTGTGGCAAAGCCCATTTCTGGGAGGCCGTGGCCGTGGTGTGTGGTTTCATAGAAGATTTCAAGGAAGCAACAGAAAGTGTCAGAGCATCTCCCCTCCCTCCCCTGACTGCCCAGTTGTCTGATTCACCTGCCCTGAGAGCCCCGCAATGCATCCTTCCCCATAGATTTGCCTTCCACGTTGCTGCCCACAGGCTCTCCCTTCCTGGTCCCTTCAAGCAAGAAGGGGAAGCTGAGCTGGTGTCAGGCCTCGTCACGTAGACAGAGCGCAGACACCCTGTGGTGATGTCACCAGCCACGGCAGTTCAGAGATGTCAGCTACCAGCAGCCCAATTCATCGGGAAACTGGAAATGTGACAGTCCTTGGAGATGCGTGGAGAGACAAGCAGAGCCAACCTGGGTTTGTCAAATTAAGAAAAACAGAGGCTGGAAGACTGTTTCCATAGGTATTCTAATGAGTTTTGAGTTGGGAAGAGAGAGGAGCCATGATGTTAGGCAGAATTGCTACCAGACGTTTAGATCTGACCAACAGCGTGCTCCCACAGCCTCACCCTCCGCCTTCCACCTCACTCCAGCTCACAGTCTGTACGGCTCTAACTCATGCCGAGGTTGGAATATTTTTCTTGAAATCAGGAACTAGATGGCTGCATTTTTTTTTTAGAATTTTTATTTTTAATTATTTTTTTATTGAAGTATAGTCAGTTTACAATGTTGTATCAATTTCTGGAGCACAGCATAAAGTCTGTCATACATATACGTACATATATTCCTTTTCATATTCATTTTCATTACAGGTTACTACAAGATATTGAATGTAGTTCCCTGTGCTGTACAGAAGAAACTTGTTTATCTGTTTTATATATAGTAGTTCGTATCTGCAAATCTCAAACTCCCAATTTATCCCTGCCCACCTCCTTACCCCACTGGTAACCATAAGTTTGTTTTCTACGTCTGTGAGTCTGTTTCTGTTTAGTAAATAAGTTCATTTGTGTCCTTTTTTTTTTTAATATTCCACATACGAGTGATATCATACAGTATTTTTCTTTCTCTTTCTGGCTTACTGTGCTTAGAATGACGATCTCCAGGTCCGTCCATGCTGCTGCAGCCTATCTCTTGAAGTATTTCTACCATCCCTAAAATGCTGGGCAACCCTACCACAGCAACACTGGGCTCAGTGGAGCAGACGTTCCCAGCACGCTCCCCTCTGTGTGATGCCCGGCTCGGGGCTGTGAGAGAAGCAGGTTAAGAAACACACCATTTGTGTCATTAACACTCAAAATTCTACTGGAATAATCAGACACAGACATAAATAACCGTGAAATATGGAGCAGAGAGTCAGTGTCCTTGAGAAGCAGGGATTCCGAGAAGGGTGCGATCGCACCAGGTTGAGGACTGAGAAAGGCTTCCAGCGTGGGCCTCAAAGAATGAAAGTTTAGAAATTATCTCAAAAACAGAACAAGCAGACTAGTGAATTCCTGCCTGAGGGACCCACGTGAGCAACGTCACGCCTATAAGAAAGCACGGGTATGTGGGAACGCATCTGCTCAGTCATTAGTTAAGTCAACACTTATCATGGGCCTGTTACAAGCCAGGCACTGTTCTATGCATTGGAAGCAAAGAAACAAATGAAGCAGACTGTCCTAGAGCGTCGAGACAGGTCATACATTCATCTATTAAAGCGTATCACAGAGCAATGAGTGACAGTCAGAGCAGGGCAATGGGGGAGGAGCTTTAGTATGTTTTTCTCCACCCAAATCTGCTGGATAAACCAAAAGTATATGTCACAATTCATAGCCATTTGTGATACAAAAAGGACATAGAGCTATTAACTGTAATAAACCCAAGAAATGCAAATTAAAGGAAGAATGAGATAATAGTTTTCACCTACAGAGCAGAAAAAAGAAAAATATAAATGACACCCAGTGTTGATGCAGATGTGGGAAAATGAGCTCGCCCCTGCACTTTCGGAAAAAGCATACATCAGGACAATAGCCAGCACTTTGGAAATCACTGTCAAAAGCAAACAATTCCATTTGAAATTTACCCTGCAGAATCAAAGATGAATGTCTGAGGATGTTCACTGCCTCCTTTGTGCTAATGGAATAATGAAGTAAATCATTTTTCATCAGCATAAAGAAATACTGTCTAAACACACTGACATGGAAAGATGCCTGTGTTTTACATGAACAAAAGGCAAGTTGCATGATAGTGTAGAGCGTGTGATTCTAATTTTAGCATGAATATTTGCATATGCCTATGCATACGTAAAAGGTATCCATGTGAGCAAGAATTAGAAAGGCGCCCAACAGGTGACTCACTGAGGCTGTGGCTGGTAGGTGACAAGGAGAAGGGGCGACTTCCTGTTCACTTGGTATGTTTCAGGAGGACTGAATAATGAGGAAGATCACTTCTCAAGTTTAACATTAGAAATTAAAGGTAAATGTTAGACATTTAGATAAGATGGAACAAAAAGAGTAGAACCCAGAGCACTAAACAAGCACCTTCTCAGTGCTGGTGAGGGTGCAGAGAAGTGGGCATCCCCACACCCTGATGCTGGGGCGTTACCCTGGCGCATTTCTGGAGGGCACCCTTGGATTTCTTTGAAGTATTTATATACTTAGGTACACTAAATACACTTCTAGGAATCTATCCTAAGGGACCATCGGATACACAAAGATTTATAGAAAAAGATGCTCATTGCCACTTTAGTTACAATAGTGAAAAATTTAAAGAAACTTATCTTAATTATAGATTAACCATTTTATAAATCACATTCAAATATACAAATAGACTGTAAGACAGCATCCAAAATCACGTTTTTGAAGATTATTGAGTAATGTGGGGAACTGCTCGCCATAGATGCTAAGTATAAAAAGCCAAGATGCACATGTCTTTACATTGTGTAATCCCTGTCATACACACACTTAAATGTATATACATCCACTAACATTCGGAAAAACTCGTCCAAAAAGTCAATAGTGTTGACCTCTTGGCAAGAAAATTAGGATTTGTTTAATTTATTCTTTTCACGGTTTTAGTTTTTCCTAAATGTTCTTCAGTGAACATTTATTCCTTTATAATCAGAACGATGCTAATAAGAGAAGAAGTAATAAATTAGTACACCTGTTGGTCTCAAAGTTCATTGGATTTTCATCTGGTCTCTTTGCTCAACTCGAAAAGCCTCTGCAGATAACTCAACTAAAGGGAGAATTACCGCCATAAAGCAGCTGCACCTCACACATCCCTCACTGCCCACTTTTTACAGATTCCCACTTATCTTATGGATGTTGAGATGCACTAATGTTCGGGGTTCCTGGTCCCTGGGAGATAGATGAGCCCCAGCTCCGGGCAGCATCTGTTAGTCCAACAGAAGGCCGTTCCTCAGCAGAAATTGAAATGGATGCTGTTTACTCTAACAAATGCTGATTGCATTGCGGGCGTATAAATCACGTGCTCTCGTGTGGAACCAAAGGGTCCAAGCCGCGGAGAGCCAGAGTCTGTGTAAACAACACCTTGTCCATCTCTACCCTCAGCCTCTAAAGCAAGTCCAGCTCCAGCAAAAGTCAGGTCATCCCGTGTGTAACCCGTGCTGATTTATACCCAACTCATCGTCCACCACCAGAGTGTCGTGTGGCCCAGCTGTGCTGTAGACGCTGCGGTTTCGTGGCTGCGGGAGATGCTGGAAAAGCCATAACCTCAGCCAGAACCCACTGCAACAAACACATCCACTCAGGTCGCCTGCAAACCCTCCTTGAAAAGCCCCTGGCTGGGCCGACAGTGACAGCATTGCACAAGTTCCTCCTCTAAATTCATATTCTAAAGCTCAGCCAGAGTCGTGTTACTATCCCACACCAAAACGTCCCCAAATGCCAGGTAGCAGCTTAGAACTTGACACGTTTTCTAATTTCTTCCTCACAGCTGCCCTATGAGACCAGGAGCTTCTAGTATCCCCATTTCGTAGATGAGGAACCAGGACTCAGAGAGGTTAAGGAAAGTGCCCAAAGTCACACAGCTGTGGCTGGCGGGGCTGGGATTCGAATCCAGGTGATCTGGCTCCGCGTCCCCACACACACCTGCCACGTGTGACATCTGCCACGTGTGACATCTGCCACGTGGGTTTTAGCAGCACCGGTGTCGTGGGACTTGTGATGGCGGTAACGCAGAGTGTTTTCTTTTACTTGGTGTAAAGTAAGCTTTCAAGGGATATTAGCCTTTGTTATTAAACCTCCAATAAAAGGCTTCAGGGAGAGAGAAGGAAGAACAAATCTTACTAGGGGCTTCTGTTGCTACCCACCCTCTTGTCCTGCAGTCACGTCCCCCTCAGTACAAGGTCATGTCCGAACCACCTTGCCAAGCGGGACCCGTGCATCTCGGGGCGCCTTCAGGCTCCGACGGTCCCAGAGAAGGAAGAATCCAGAGAGAGTCCGGGCAAGTGTTCAAGGTGACCCTGTGCGACGTGCCCTGGGCAGCCTCTCCGCGCTGGGCGGTCGAGTGGGATAATGATTTCTGCCCTTATTGTCTTCACCTGCTAATCAGAATTAATTGGCGAAAATGATTTTAAACTCCAGGCCCTCCACATATCAGTGCTTAATTAAGGTATATCATTTGCTCAGAATAAATACTTGGACCCTGGAGACAAAGCCTCTCTCCTCAGCCCTTTAATGAGGAGTCAGTTCTGGACTTGGGCTCAGTCACAGCTTCTTGAAATTCAAGAAAAATAACAAATGGTGGTTTTTCTCTCTCGTTTCTTAACCAAATGGATTAAATAGGAGAAAGAGCCTTAAAATCACGGACCTTTTTTTCCTTTTACAAGCACTGTAAGATTGTCCATTCCATGGGACAGCTGCTGCTGGCAC
Source organism: Camelus bactrianus (assembly GCF_048773025.1). NCBI lineage: Eukaryota > Metazoa > Chordata > Mammalia > Artiodactyla > Camelidae > Camelus > Camelus bactrianus. Next base: position 4,391,255 of record NC_133546.1, read on the forward strand.
GCACTCTGAGGCTCCGGGATGTTCTGGTCTCCTGCATCGGGGACGTCTGACGTTTCAGTTGTAAACCCGCTGCACATCACAGAGGCCACTCACTGCCAAACCACCTCCAGTCACATGCCACAGGACAAACACCCATTTCCATGTCCGCTGCCCCTTCCAATGACACAGGATGCTCTCAGAACTTCAGGTGTTCCCTCTCATCACGGCCTCTGCAGTGTGACTCATGGTGCCCTCGTACTCAGTACTGAACAGAACTATAGCTATAAAGATGCAAAGTCACCCCCCCAAACAATGAGGACCTAGCATAAAGAAATTCAGTCACGTTCCACCTGGCTGACCTCGAATACCTGAGTACATTTACCCAGATTTTATGACAAACGATCTAGAAAAAGCCTGCATGCCCCCCCAACCCCTACATCCTCCCCTACCCCACCCCCAAGTTTCTTTTACATCAAGAAAACTGTTACCCTATAAAGATTTTTAAACGCGTATGTCTTCAACATCTCTAAGCCATTATAGAGATCATACCAATAATCACTTGACGTAGCCCCAGACCCAAACCTCAGGGGGCATCTCCAGCATTCCAGTCCTGACATAGCCTCTTTGGTGTAACCTGATGAACATCTCCTCAACTCTGCAATTATCCCGGCTCTGCTGCCGAGGTCTCAACCCTCCACGTCCCTTCCTGCCCGAGCTGGCCAGCCCGCTCTTCCACCAGCGGCTTCCAGGAACTTGCCAAAGGACCGAGCCCAGCAGACAACCTGAGAGGCAAGGACACCTGAAGGTTAGAGCACTAACATGAGTGCACATTTTACAGGTGGAAGAGTGATGCAGAAATAATCAGACTCGTCCCCGGGTGATGGGATGAGTCAGGAGGTTCCAGGAATAGCCCACAGAGTCACATCTCCTGTTACCTCTCGGCATCACCACTCGAATTCCTCTGTGAGGGCACAGTGACCTCACACATGTTCCAGCCCAAAAATATTTGTCTTGAGTCCCATTCCAACTCTTCTCAAGCTGGAATAAATTCAACTTTCAATCTTCTTTCCTTAAAATGGACAACAAATATCTGTGTTAAAATCTTACTTTGAACGCACGTTTAGGAATTTGTAACTTTGTGGAGGGCTACTCGCCATAAATCCAGCTTTCCAGAGGCCTTCCTCCCAGGCCAGGTGTGGGCGAACAGCAAAGGCAGTCTGGGAAGCGGTGTGTTGCGCTGGCAGGTGGGCGAGCACTACTGAAAAGCTGTCCGCTATTGCATTTGACACAGAGGTCAGGAAAATTCTCCAAGGCCTGGAAATGGACAAACTTGGACTCACATGAATGAGGGCAAAAAGGGAGGAAGTGGGGAAGGTGGGGAGGAAGCCCTACCTTAGTGGTAATTGTGGACCAGTCAATGCAAATTTAATGTTCAATTAAATATTAGAATTTCTTACAAATAAAGGTTCTTCTGCAAATGCACACTAAGAATCATGATGGTAGAAGTGGGAGAAAATCCTGTCTGATCCATCCCAGCTCCTTCTCTAACAATGACGGGCCTTGGTGGTACGGGTTAAGCAATGGGCACGATGTCTTAGGGCTCAGGAAGAATGTTACTTTGGGGAACAACAGAGAAAGGCAATTGTCTAGGAGATTCAGAAAGGCTCTCATGAACCTGTGGGGATGTTGCAAAGCAAAGAGATCCAGTGGAGTGAAGGGAAGAGGGTAGACCATGGCTGTCACCATGATTTCCTGTTGGAATAGATGGTCAGGAAGTGGAATTAAGGCCACGTCTATACAGGACGGCAAGCTCCTGTGCTAGAACACAAGAAAGTTTTCTAAGGGACTTCGATGAATGTGATATATCAGCCCTAAAACATGATGAAATTTAATGCTGATACAACTCAGTTTAAAAAGAAAAGTCCCAGCATGTTGCGGCGCTAGTTCTAACTAACAAGAGAAGGCTACCAATGCAGTGACCTTATTTTCAAAGACATAAAGTAAATTAAAATAATGAAATGTTGCCAGGAAGGGGTCCAAGTTAGTCTTCTTAGGTCAGTGGCCCGTTAATGCTTCTGAGTAGATGAACCGGAGCTTCCAAAGTGCCAGCGTGGGTATTCTGAAGCCTTCATTTGCTAAAAAGTAAGCGTTCCGTCTGAAGTTTGTTTTGCCATGTTGATTTCCTAACAAACTACATTGTTACGGTGAGTGCAAAGACAAATGTCAGACTAGCCCCAGTGAATTGCTTCAAATGCCTAATTAATGCACTGTGAAGCAATGAGTTGCCTTAATACAGAGAGAGGGTATGGAGACATTTCCCAAAAGTATGTTCTAGGGAAAGTCTGGTCCTAAGAAGTTCTGTGAAAAGGTCTCCAAAGACAAATGTAATAATAATATAAAATAGTATTAGCAACAACAACTGTCTCTCTCTCTTACACACACACACACACACACACACACACACACACACACACACACACACACTCTACACCAGAAGCTCTGCTGAGAACCAGTCTGCATGGGAAGCCCGGCATCTTCCATCTCTTCTTTTGTTTTTTTTAAAAACACCTTTGTTGTGGTATGATTCCTGTCTGGTGAACTATGCATAGTTCAGAGGTACAATTTGATGAGTTTTGATAGATGTAAACACCAATGAAACCACCACCACAATCAAGACAGCTAACACTTCCATCCCTCCCCAAAAGGTGCAAATTTTAAACTCCCGGTTTATCCCTTCCCCCTCCCTTTCCCGCCGGTAACCATAATGTGTTCTCTGTGTCTGTGAGTCTGTTTCTGTTTTGTGCGTAAGTTCATTTGTGTTCTTATTTTTTTAGATAAGAAGTTGTGAGATATATATATGGAATATATAGATAATGGAATACTACTCAGCCATGAGAAAGAATAAAATAATGCCAATTGCAGCAACATGGATGGACCTGGAGATCATTGTACTGAGTGCATTAAGCCCGAAAGAGAAAGAAAAACATCAAATGACATCACTCATATGTGGAATCTAAAAAACAGGGCACAAATGAACGTGTCCTCTAACACCTCCTGTCCACACACACGCTGTCCTGGCACTTCACGCTGTGACAGGCCCTAGAGCAAAGGGATCTGTTCAACTTTGTTTAATCTGATCTATCCTAAACTAATTTGACAATGGAGCCCCATTTCTGTGTAACACCTAACCACAGATGTGAAACCCTGAGACATAGTCATTAATCCAGTCTACAAATACTCATTAAATGCCATTTTTTTGCCAAGCCCTGAACTAAGCAAATATTAGACAGAAAATGGTCAAGAACTGAAGATTCAAGTCAGAATGACTTTAAAAGACTAAACGCATGAAACATAACGTGGTCTTATTTTTACAAGAAACCGGAGGCTACGGCAGATAACATGCTTTGCAAAGATCGTGAAGCCGGGTGCCGAGACCAGCAGGCCCGAGACCGGCGGCCCGGGGCCCTGAGGTCCGCTAAGCTTGTCCGCAGACAGGCTGAAGGGCTCTGAGAACCCCTATGCCTCAAAATAAAGTTTATTTTCATTATCTTTGAATAAAGACCCGAAATAATGTAAATCTGCGTCAAATTCAAAGGAAATTTGTTAGCTGTAAGGGACACTTCTTGTCTAAGTGACTAAGAGCTTGCACCGGCCACCAAGAGGAGCTGCGGCCCTTGAAGCCCCCACTGGCGGGTCCCGCCGCCGCCCCCGCTCCGCGGCCCCCGACCCCGCGCACCTGTGGAGCCCCCTCCGGCCCTGCCCGCGCGCCCGCGGGGGCACCGCAGCGCAGCATGGAGCGTGCGCGCGCGTGTGCACGTGTGTCCGCGTGTGTACGTGTGTCCGCGTGTGTACGTGTGTCCGCGTGTGCACGTGTGTCCGCGTGTGTACGCCCACAGGCAGGAAGAAGGTGATCTGCGACGACCAGCTCGGTATTAAACGTCAAAGCCACGAGCGGCGCTCTGCCTTTATCAGGGGACACGGAGCATGGGGTAAAGGAAATAGAGACGTAACTGCCGTCAGGCTCGGTTTATACGCTGGGTAAAATTTGCACACTTTATCGTATCTATTACCCCAGCTACGGCGATTTCCATTTCCCCAAAGCAATAATTGAGAGTTAATTTACAGGAAGAATCAAAATGTCAGTATTCCCAGTCTCTTAAATGGTGTCATCGCTCTTGGCTTGTTCATTGAAAATCCTCTCTTTCGCCAGATTCCAACAATTCAAGACAATCATGCGGGTCGCCCTTCTGGCTTAAACACCACAGCGTGACGTCCGCTCTGCTGTGAGAGCTGGCCCAGCGGGGACCTCAGGAAGACCGCGGGGCAAGCACGCCTGGAAGAGCCGTCACCACGAGCGCCTCCAGGGTCTGGACACAGAAAACTCCTTTCAATGCCAGCGTGAGAGGCACGTCTTCGTAGACCACAGACGTTATGTGCTGTTTTTCCACGCCCACTTAGGGCTCAGAAGAACATTATTTGGCTAAGTCAATCTCGACTCCTGTAGTTGTTGACTGCTTTATATGGTGTGTATGTCCAGAAGTTGTTTGACGGGTCGGGAGCTCGAGTGAAAGTTGCACTCTAGAACCTTTGTAGTGTGATGTGCCATCTCCGGGATAATTCAGAAAATTTTGGACTTGGCTGCCAGTGCTACCAAAGTGAGCCTTGGAAAGTCAGTCCCCTGTTTATACAAGCAGTGTTCGTGCATCTCCGGCAGAGTCTGGGAGACAAGTGCTCATTTGCCGCTGTGTTTTTCTGCTGTCTGCTCTCTTCAGAGGGAGAAGGATGGGAACATGATTCCATCACACAGCGCCTCCCTCAGCCTCTGCGGAGCACACACTCCTGGTCAGACTGTGTTTTGAGACAAAGAAAGAGAGAAAACAGTTTGTATTAAAAGAAGTGAATTTCCAGAACGTTCCTACTTAGGGAACATTTCCTCCCCTGCGCCATCATCCGTCTCTCCCTCCCAGCACTCTCCTTTAAACCCCAACAGTTAGATTCTAATTCACTGTCTTTTCTTGCCAACTGAATGCACATTTTGCAATCCACCCACCTGCAAAAGCCACTAAATGGCTGGTAGGCTTGAGATTTGCAGAATTCTTTCTTCTCACCACCGCAAATCTAAATAGGTCTTAAGAAAACCACCTCCAGCTTTTAGTTTCATTCTTCTAATTGTCAAAGACAGTTCCATTATCGCCTCCTCTTATTTTATCTTCACAAGGTGTCTATCCCTCTTTCAGTATCTTAGCCTCCCAGCATAAGGGAAAACTTCCCACATGAAGTGTCTTTTAACACAAAAATACAACGTAATTGTGTTATCAGGTCAACTTGATGTACAAAATCTGATTAACACACTCTTTGCAGAAGCTTTGATGCCTGGAAATCACCTTGAAGAAATTGGAAAATATTAACAAAAATCCAAGAAAACCCAATGAATTCTAACCAGGATATGAATTGAGATCAAAGACACTGGAGGAGAGGAAACACAAAGATGGCAGGTAAATTATCTTCAGAAGGGATTAATGAGGTATCAAAAGATACTTGAATATCACACAGTGTGAGCTGTGTAAGTGCTGACATTAATATTAACATTTTATTTGTGCCCTGTCCTTCCTTGCTCTTGAGCAGAATTCTGTGTTTCACCAAGCACAGTGTTGTCAAGCGAACAAGAAACAGAGTCTGGACTTCCTTTATGTCAAATAGAATGAATTACTTGTCTAAACGTTCCTTGGTTGTTTTACAGAGCTGACATTGCTTTTCCTCTTATTGGCTTGGATCTTGTGGATAATTTATTTAAAAGACTTAACTGGCCCCTTATGGCTGGAATCCATTTTAATCTCTAAATTGACCACTCTTCCCAATTGAATTTTAAAATGAAGAGGCTAGATGTTCCAGACTGGCATAGTGACTTCATCCAGTAACCTTGGCCTGGGGGTCTCAGCAAAGTGGTTCACAGGCGGCGTCCTTGGCCCTGGTCTCCAGGGTCAGTCCCCCAGAGAGTGGGACTAGCAGATATCTGAGCCCAAGTGTCCAGTCATGACATCAGTGAGACATCAGACAAGCACTCCAGTTACCCAGGGCGACATCACAGAAACCTCAAGGCAGGGAAGCGTTTAGTGACGTGAAGCTGTGTGCTAGCAACTCCAGAGAACACGGGGGAAAATCAATAGGTCCCCCGCCTCCAAACTGCTCAGTGTGTTAAGGGAATAAGACATTGCCAAGCTAATGTTCATAAATCAAAGTCTGATAAATTCTAAGTGGAAGAATAAACAAAATTGATACACAGGCAGAAAAAGAATAGTTCCAAGCGAATCCAGGATTGAAGAGGTATATTTGGGGTGAGACTTTACACCCAGAGCACTGGGTGTCCGGACCTTCTCACCACCTGACCCAGACCATAGACAGTTGGACGCCCTGAGCTTGGAGACACCGTAACTTCTCCGCCCTGGCCCAGAAAGAGGTTGCACAGCATGGGTTTGGGTGATTTTTCACATGCACCCAAGGAAGGGTACAGAAGCCTGCCAAGAAGTATAAAGGATAAAATCGGTTCTTTATGACCTGAGGGCTGTGGTCCATCCCCAGAGACTGGGACTCCTTCACCTTTCTATCTCCAGAGGCTTGCAAATGTATCTTCATCTAATTCCCATACCTCAGGGGTGGGTAAGACAAACTTAGCAGAGTATCAGAATCTCTTGGTGCATTCAATTATGAAAGACCTATTACCTGGATAATGTCTGCTTATAATGTAATTTTATATTCTTTGTCTTTAGGTTATTTTGATGAACATGGTCTTCTGATTACACATGTAACACATGCTGATGTATGATATTAGGAAAGTACATTAAAAGCAGAAAAACATAAAATAAATTACTGCAATCCCTCCATTCAGAAATAGTCATTAATGCGGCTGTCGCATAAATGGTTTTCTTCAGGTACTGCTGGGGGGTGACATTTAGCATGTCTGCATCTCATGGTTTTCAACTTGAAAATATAGCAGGATGCCTGTGTCCTTCAAGAAAAAGATTATATAGCAGATAAAATGAAACACACAAAAAAATGCTTAATTTGTGCCACATGATATTCCTACAGGCAAAAGTGTGATAACAGTATAATTCTTTATTTTTTATTTGGGGGGTGGTATTTATTTATTTATTTATTGTAATGGAGGGACTGCGGGTTGCCCCCGGACCTCATGCCTGCTAAGCACACACTCTACCGCTTGAGCTATCCCCCACCCTCATAATTCTTAAGATACTAAAAATAAAGTAGTTCTGAAGTGATAACTAGAGTCTGTAACTAGAAAGCTGTTGGGAGAGGGGAGTGAATTTCTTTGTTCTAAAGATAACCGAAGCATCTCTACCCCTGGGAGCTCCACATTAAAGGATGAATCTTCCCCCCAGAGTGTTGGAGAAGGACTGAGATCCTTCCTGCGCACAGAGCCTCAGACGGGCCCTCCTCTGATGGAGCTGACCACCCCTCTTCTTATTAAGTAAACTGGGTTTGTGGTGAGTAATCAGGGGAGCGCTCAGAGGAGACTTGATCCACAGGCCAAGCCTACTCACCTGTTTCTCAGTCCTCGGGTGGCCTGGTGAGCAAACAGTGTCCAGGAACCCTTTCTGCTAAACTGGGGCTCAGCCTGGACATTCCTGGGTTCTTCCCAGGCCTGCCTCTCAGGCCACCTCCCACAAGCCCGGAGGGGCCGAGTACCAGTGATGTGCAGAGTCCAGCTTCTGCCCGATGTCCGGTGACACATTGTCAGCAGAGCAGTGGGAGAAGTGGCCGGGCAAGGCAATCCTTTCTGTTCCCAAGAACTGCCCCCTCATACCTGACTTTCCAATTCACCCATCAAGGCAGAGCTGCTTCAAGGCAGCCAGTCACAGCCTGGGTCCTCACTGGGTGGATGGGTAACTTTATGTGTCAACCTGACTAGGCCACGGTACCCAGATGTTTGGTCAGACATGGTCTGAATGGTGCTGTGAGGACACTTTTTAGATGAGATTAACATTTAAACCAGTAGCCTTTGAGTAAAGAAGATGACTCTCCATAGTGTTGATGGGCCTCGGCCAAGCAGCTGATGGCCTTAAGAGAAAGACTGCCCTGCCCCAGAAGAGGGAGTGCTGCCTCCGGGCGCCTTTGGACTCCAGCGGCGACATCAGCTCTTCCCTGGTTTCCATCTGTCGGCCCCCCAGTGGATTTCAATTTGGCAAGCCCGCAATCTCATGAGCAAACCTCCTACTCTTTCTCTTCCTCCTCCTCCTCCTCTCTCTGTCTCTCAATATGTGTGTGTGTCTCAAATTGAAAACCATGAAACGTAACACTGTGAAGCGTAAACGTTCAGCAGGACTTGTACGGAACATTTATGTGACAGCAAGTTTACCTTTCTGTAGGTAAAGCCTAGATTAAAACAAAAGGATGCTCATTTCTGGGCAGAGGGCTTGCAGGTGAGTCTGTTTATTTGTTAGACTTTCACTGTACTTGACCTATATTGCACATCAGCGTGTACCACTTTTATAATCAGAAGACTATAATAAAAATAATTTTTAAAAACAAAGAACACACCCCATTGGTTCTGTTTCTCTGGGCACCCTGGACTCCTAAGCTTCACCAGAACCAGTGTTTCCTGCCACTCACTTGTCCTCAGACCACCCTGGCACAATTCCCACTGTCCCCAGCAGAAGAACCTACAGAGTGGCTCAGAGCTGATTGGGATAAAAACCCAATATCATTTCCATGTCATTGGTGATAAAAATCAGGTTTATGAAGTTTGGTTGACTCCCTTCCGGTCCCAGATACATGGCTGGGGAGAGCGCCCCACAGCATCACAGGACCTTGACCATGGCAGTTGCTACATCCACCAGGGCCAGGAACTGACTGACAGCACGTGGCCTCTGCTTCCCTACCCGTGTGCCGCTTCCCTGAGCCCACTCTGCTCCCTCTCGCTCTCCTCCACAGGAGTGTGAGAGCCGGGGACCCCAAAGGGAAGAAATGCCGTTCTTGAAAATGCCTTCAATAGTGTTACTTGAGATAGTTTAGAAAGGACATCATGGAATCTCCCTTTTTCCAGGGAGGAAAAGATTGCTGGACACCTAGAAAGATTTAGTTCATGTGATCCAGGAAGGTCTAGTTAGAGTTCTAATTATTCCATCCCATCCCCTGCCTCTGTCCCAGGGCACGCTACCCCAGTCTAATTCCGGAGTGGAAATAAAAGTTGTAAAGAAATTCTGAGCAAAGTCACTTGGGAAGACAGAAACCATGAATATCCTTATTCCCACAGATTCAATCACTAGTGCAAGACCCACAAGGAGCTTCAAAGATTTAAATCGGACTGTGCACAATTAATGACCAGAAACTCTCATTTCATGTTAATTAGTTTTAATTAAAAAAATTTCTCTCTGCTTATCTACAAGCGCTTATTGTCAGTGTCCCAGCAATCTAATTGTTGAATTCCCTGCATCATATGCTTCACCTTTGCGGCTGAACAATAAAACAATTCTCTGAATGATGCCTGAGTGGCCCATTAGGGGCAAGAAGGAAGCTGGTAATAAGGCAGGAAGAGGGACACGAAACAGACACTGCACGTTACACGCGGAGATGACACCCAAGAGGCAAAAAATCCATTTCAGATGATCAAGGCCTCGTCAAATGTCTCATCCTAACACAGCAGAAAGCATTTCCCCAAACTTCCCAAGGTGATCGCTGTAATGTGGTTGTAGCACCAGAAATCAGGAAATTGGAGGGTTATAAATGAAACTGCTTCCACCATCCATCAAGCTCTGTGATGTCCCGCCCTTCAAGGAAACAAGGAAGGGAAGCATCTGTTTCTCGGCCTCTGGGTAGCAAAGAGCTGCTCGGGAATGTGAAAGGATGAGGAAACTCTGTTCATTTGTGGGTATGAGGCAATTCTGTCAACAACATGAAAAGGAATTGATCAGGCAACACACCATCCCTTCCCACGGCATTCACCAGCGTTGACAAGAGACCACAAATTGACAAAAGATGCTAATTCACTTCTCCCAACAACCTAATAAACTCTCAGCCACTGTCCTATTTTATAAACATCATTATTTGTGAAATTTGCACTCACATCCATCTGGCGGATGGGCACCGAGAGGCACCCACGCAAAACGTCTCTCCCATAATTGAGAATGTTAACAGCCAATTTTCTCCAGCACTGCAGGACGGTGCCTGTCTTCAGGAACACAAACGCTCATCTTTGCTTCTAATCAACGCCCTCACTCGAGGTTTACGTGCATCCATTTTATTTCATTGTATTTTTGAGTGTTCTGTCAACTCAGCCTTCCCAGTGGCGCTCGCTTTCCCCTGAGCACCTGAGTAATGCTTCTCACAAGGCAACAGCTGTGGGCAGACAGATCCTGTATATTTCTGTGGAAGCTACAGTCGTCTGGAAGGTCAGTCGTCAAATGGGGCTCATTTTTCACTGGAGACAAAGGCGGTGCCAAGGTCTTTTCAATTTGTATGGAATTAGGCTTGTTTTGTAGAAATGATACCATGGGCCCTGGAGCAGTTTCCTTTTTAAAAAAAATCTGCTAGAAGATTTATATCTTTAAAATTTCATGAAACATTGATCAAGCAGCAAAGTTTTAATGAGAATTGTAAAATGATAAAGCAAAAGTTAGGGCTGTTTGCAGAGAAAAAAATCTTTATCAAGGCAATCTTATTATTTCAAAATTTACTATTTACACTAGAATTATTATAATTAATGAGACATTAGGCCCATGAAGTTAGAGAGAGAGGTAACAAAGTAATAAAATAACACTTTTACTGTGTGTGTGTTAATTTAAGAAAATTCAAGGCAATGACATCAGCAATTTGAAGCTGTCAATTAAGCACAGAAATGGGCTTATGATAGAAATGCTGCTATGATTATAGACGCCTCTTTAGGCAAGTGATTTGGTTTCCTGTTTGTTGTTTTTTTTTTAATTTTCTTTTTTTTGCTTATTCCTCTTTCTTCTTCTGTCTTTCTTCAGATAATCAATATTTACCGATCGGCAATTCTATTCATAGCTTTTTCCATGGGTCATATAATCATGGCATATAACATATACAGTATGTATATTATGTATATAATATAATATATAATCTATATAATAATATATAATATATTCATCTAAAGTGTTTTATTTAATTAATGCTTTATAAAAATGTAAAGCTTTTCTCTCCATCTGGCTTCTGTCACTTACTGCATCCTGGATTTCCTCTGTTCACTGGTCTAGAACTCCCTCCGTGTAAGAGCTGCATAGTGTCCCAAGGCATGGAAATGCTATCAAATGCTGACTCCCCAGTGTACCACCAAGCCAACCTGCTGATCAGTCCAAGCTGAGTTGAACGCTTAGTGGGGCTCAGGGAGAGCTCCAGTTGAGCAGAGCCATGGCAGCATCTCAGAGCGGGAAAGGCAAGTGAGGATACTGGTTGAAATTTTCAAGTCTGGCTTCAGGTGACTCTTTCCATTTGGAGGGTTGGTTAGGTTGGTTAAGGATCATTAAATACTATTCTATTTCCAGTTCTTGTAGAAAAGCCTTATCTTTTTGCAGCTTTATTGGAGTATAATTGACAGACAATAAACTGCACATCTTTAGATTGGACAGTTTGTAAGTTTTGCCACATGAATATACCCATGAAACCAACACCACAATCAAGTTATGCGTGTATCCATCACTCCCAGAAGTCTCCTCATGCTCCTTTGTAATCTTTCTCTCCCGCCCCACCCTATGACTCCACCCTTGGAAACCACTAATCTGCTTGTTGCCACTATAGATTCTGAAGTTAAACATAAATGAAATTACACAGTATGTACACTTTTGTCCAGTATCTTTTACTTAACTCATTATTTTGGAATTCATTTGTGTTGTATGTATCAATAGTTCATTTCCTTTATTGTTACTTGTATGGCTGTATTTGTTTATCCATTCATCTGTTGAAGAACATTTGAGCTGTTTCCAGTTTTTGGCTTTTATAAATAAAGCTGCTATTAAACATTTGTGTACAAGTCTCTATAAGGACATATGCTTTCATTCATGTTGACAAACACCTGGGAGTGGAATGGTTGGGCAATATAGTTGAAGATTGCCTTTTTAAGAAACTGCTCAAGTGTTTTCCAAAGTTGTATCATTTTTTTTCATTCCCACCAGCAGTATGAAATTTTCAGTTTCTCTACATCTGCACCAACACTTGCTAGTTTCAGTCTTTAATTTTATTTGTCTAATAGATGGTGACACCTCATTGTGGCACTAATTTTGCTTTCTTAATGACTAATAGCACTGAACATTATCTGTTGTAGAGAGGAATGTTCTATGAATGCTAATCAGGTCATGTTAACTGATAGTGCTGCTCATGTCTACCAAAGTCATGTCTACTGACTTTCTGTCTACTTGCTCTATTAGCTTTGAGAAACGGCTATTGGAATTTTCAGTTATAATTGTGGATTTGCTATTACTTCTTGCAGTTCACATATTCTGAAGCTTTGTTATTGGGGGCATAAACATTTACCATTGTTAGGTTCTTTTGACTGATTGTCCCCTTCATCACAAGGGAAAGAAGAAATGGACCTTCTTTACCCTAGTTAGTAGTATTTGGTATTCTTGATATTAATATAAACACTGTGGCTTTCTTTGGACTAATCTTAGCATGGTTTTTTTTTTTCCATACTTGTATGTTTAATCTATTTGTGCCTTTAAATTTAAAGTGTGTTTCTTGTCAACACATATAAATGGACTTGCTTTTTTATTCAATTTGACAATCTCTGCCTTTTAACTGGGGTGTTTAAATCATTTACATTTAATGTGACTATTGATATGATTCGTGTTTAATCTATCATTTTGCTCACATCTGTTCCTTATTGCCTTTCTGCCTTCCTTTGGATTAACTGACTCTTTTTTTATGATTCTATTTATCTCCTTTGTCACCTCATTAGCTATTACTCTTTGTCATGTCATTTTAATGGTTGTTTTAGGGTTTACAGTAAACATCTTTAACTTACCACAGTCTATTTCCATGTAATATTGTACCACTTCATGTATAATATAAGAAACTTTAACTTTTGATTTCTAACTTAACAGTGTTTTTCTTTCAGGACTTTAAAGACTTTGCTCCACTGTTTTATCATTTGCATTGTTTCCAGTGAGAAATGTGCTGTTTTCCTATCTTTATTCTTCTGTACAGATCAGGTCACATTTTTTTCTGGCTACTTCTAAGATTTTCTTTTTAGCTCTGGCTTTAAGCAATTTAAATATGATGTGCCTTGGTGTGATTTTCTTCATGTTGTGACTCTTGAATCTGTGTGTTTATAGTTTTTGTTTGTTGGTTGGTTGGTTGGTTGGTTTTTATCAAAAGTGATCTTTTTTCCTCCAAACGTCTTTCCTTTTGCTCACACTCCACTGGAGATTCCAACCTAGTGTCTATTATATCACCTGAAGTTTACTCACAGTTCACTGATCCTCTTTTCATTTAAATAGCTTCTCCTGTATTTTGTTTTATGTAGTTTCTATTGCTATGTCTTCCAATGCACTAATCTTCTCTTCTGCCAGGTCTAATCTGTTGTTAATTTGATCCAGGGTGTTTTTACTGCAGATGTTGCAGTTTAGATCTCTAAAATTCAATTTAGGTCTTTTCTATATCTCCATGTCTCTACTTAATTCTTGAAAATATAGAATACTGTAATAATAATTGTAATGTACTTTTCCTGCGAATTCTAGCATCTTGGCCATTTCTGTGTCAGTCTTAATTTCACGTACAGTCTCCCACTATGGATGATGTTTCCTGCTTCTTCATATTCCTGCAAATTTTATCTTGAGTGCAGAATATTTTTTTATTCCTTTAAATGTTCTTGAGCTTTGTTCTGTGAGGCAGTTAAATTTCTTACAATTTTTGTCCTTTCAGACCTTGCATATTAATGGTTTGTGAGGCATGTCTGGAGAAGTGTTCTGTCTAGGGCTGATCATTCCCTGCCACTGAGGTACAATGTTTCTGAGTAGCCAATCCAGTGCCCCAGGAGTTGAGTTTTACAGTGTGACTGATATTCACGTAGTTTCCCCACATATCTGTGCTGATCTGTACTTTGTTGAATAATTAAAGGGGACTCTCTGTAACCTCGAGGGTTCTCTCAAGTCATAGCTTTCTACTCTCTGGTGGTCTGTCCTCCAGCTGCTTTGATCTCCCCAGGCTCTCTGTTCCATCTACTTGACTCAGAGAGTCTGCTGGGCTTCTCCTCTTTGTGCCACAGTCTGGAAATTTTCTCAAGGCAGTAGGCTGAGCAGTAAGACCGTCATGTTTTACTCCCATTTCTCAAAGATCATTGTACTTGTTGCCTGATACCCAGAGTCTGAAAAAAACATCACGTCATATATTTTGTTTTGTTTTGTTGGTTGTTTCACACAGGAGGATCAGTCTGGCTCCTGTCATTCCCGAGGAGGAGTGCTCTCGATGATAGTTTATGACTGATGGTCACAAGAAAGCAAGAGGTTTAGTGAGTAAACTGTAGCTTGATTCTTTCTATTAACTAAGTTTTATGTCTTTCAGAAAGTTATTTGCGACTCTCTGGATGAAAGTTTCCTGGAATAATAAAAATCTGTTAATAAAGACAGAATAATAGTAAATTTACGTTCAGTTAGACAGTAAGCTACGTGGATATAGCCACAGTTTTATTTCTCCGTGACCCCTTATTGCCACTCTTCAGCTTAAGCTGAAGGAGGGACCATTAAGAGTCATATCCAGGGGTACGACCGATTCACATCTTCACCACTATTTGAGGTGTCTGATTGCACATCATACTTCTGGACACGGTTGGGTCAACTTCCATACAATGCCAGGTTTTCCTGTTCTTTTTGCTGGATGATCACTTATTGGGTCATTTGAGGAACAGCAGCTGCACAGCAGCATTTAAGGCTCTGGAGGTCACACACTTGCACACTACAACACAGACAAATACCAAGAGAAGGACTATTACCAGATGTGTAGTCTCCTTCTCAACAAGGATCTGAGAGTGACCGTATTAAACCGAGAGATCACATTCTCCATCTGAAAAGCCTGCAGAACCAAATATAGGGTTATTAGCAAAATTATGTAATGTTATGATTGATTTGTTTACATTCCAGATCATTTTATTAATAGTAAAGATTCCAGCAAAGTCTTTACAGATATAAATATAACATTCTTGTCCTCTGCCTTATTTCATGAATCTCTCATGAAAGGATTTATTTGGCCATAGTGGGCTTATCTATTCTGTTAGTCCTTAAATCATGGCATCCAAGATTCTCCTTAATTTTGTGGCCTTTTGTGAAATATAAAACATGAAATGAAGCCACTTGGAGAAAAAAACAGTCCGTAATTCTTGAGTGATTAGTTTGGGTTCTTAAATCAAGGTCCAGTTTTTCTCCTTCTTCAGTTAAATTATCAAATGCTCTATTTTCCTAGAAGAGAAACTGCTGGATCACAATGAATGCCGAGTACTGTCATGAAAGGATGTATCAGAATAGCACAGCAGCAAACTTCAGTCCAGTTTTCAGGTAATAGCCAGGAAGCTTTTGTGTCATAAATCTAATACCAGTCACTGGGGAACACTCAGTGATCTGTTTTTGGCCAAAATACCCCCTTGAGGCTGTCAAACAATGTCATAATGTTTTAATACCACTCACCCAAGAATAGTCCAGTGCCAGGCAACAAAATTTTCAGTATCAAAATGCTTGGGTAGATCTAAAGCAGACGAAAAGTAGTGTCTTTCTTGCAAGATCTGTGAAGGAGATACAGCCTCCAAATACACACCCTACTCCTCTTCTAGTTCTGTTTCTATGAAAGTTCAGTTACTAAATCTAGCTCCCACAGAAGGTCCCCAAGTATTGTTCTGGTGGAAACACAAACTTCCTTTTCTAGATTTGCAAGATAAGATTTTTCAGTTTTCTAGCTATTGTGGTGGTTGCCAAAGAAAACGTCACCTAATGATGATCCAGGCACCCAGGAAGCCAACCAATTAATTGCAAGAAATTCGAATCAAGAGAAGCTGAGTGGCTCCAAATGTGTAAAAACCCAACAGTCAGTTTGGTTGCATATTTTACCCAGTGTAGCCAGATAGCAGGCCCGTAGCAAAGAGGGCTAAAACTGCAAAGGGCAACATTAAGAACTGAGCCTTCTATGTCTGTGAGTCTCCTTCTGTTTTACCAAAGGGGGAAGGGGAAGGAAGGATAAGTTAGGAGTTTGGGATTAGCAAATACACACTATTATATATTAAATAGATAAACAATAAGGCCCTACTGTACAGCACAGGGATCTACATTCAGTATCTCGTAATAACCTATAATCAAAAAGAATATGAAAAAGAATATATATGCACAACTGAATCACTATGCTGTGCACCAGAAACTAACACAACATTGTAAATCAACTCTACTTCAATTAAAAAAAAATAATAATTGAGCCTTGTAAGTAACAGATCGAAGCAGCTTTAACCCAGTTAGAGAAGAAAAAAAAAGCTGGAAAAATAAAGAACAAAATAATGCGGATTAGAGCGTGACAGTCTGCAGTCTTGTTCTGTGGAACTTAAGAGGAAGGTGTCACATCTCATGCAATCATCAGTGTGGTCCAAAGTTCTGGGTAGACGCTGTCTCATTCTGAAGACCGTCTGCTTCCAGGGGTTTCTAAGAACCCTCAGCTTGAGATCTCCAGTGGAGAAAGCCTTCCAGTGAGCTGGGGGTAGTTTCTGCCTCATTAACTAGGACATGATCCAGGCATCAATCCCTTGGAACTTAACTGCTGTTCTAGTCATTAAGAGTCCTTGATAACATCCTTACCACTGGGGTTTGGGGGCCTGTCTTTCTTTCTCTCACGTCTCTCGCAGAAGACCGGGTATTGAGCACTAGCAATATACAGTTTGTTCAGCAGGGGGTTGAGGAAAGGCTTCTTCTGCCTGTTGGTACAACCGGGTATATTGCGTGAGCTCCTGCAATACTGGACCATCTACTTGCAATCGTGTGGAGCCTAGAATTGGAAATGACGGTCACAAACACACGGGCCAGCCTGTGACTAATTCACAGGCACGGAGTCGATAAGTCCTAGGGGCTGCTGACCTCCTTGCCACTAAAGCCAGTGGCAATCCCTCAGGTCATGGACGCTCTAGGTTCCCTGGGAGCTCTGCTAATTTAAATTTTAGAATCTTTTTTGGTTCTCTCTTCCTTTCTTGAAGACTGTTTTGTTTTTCTTCCTTCCATTCCTAAAATTAGAGGCGAAGTACACAGCAGTAGAGTGGCAGGGCTTTGCAAAGCTCTTTAATAACAGTCCCAATAAAATGCAGCTTCCTGCCCCCTGACAGATAAGTTCCCAGCTGGGAACACAAAATCAAAAAACAAAAAATGCTGCTATAAGAATGAGAGCATTTCAGAAAGGAAAGGCTTTGGTTCATTCTAAAAATAATCAAACAATTCTCAGAAGACATATTCAAAACCCTGTGCAGAGGGCAGTTGTGTGAAATCCGTGTGGAGGTGAGCAAGGGCGCCCTGGGGTTTGAGCTCTTGCCCACATCCGACCTTTACCCGCGTTTACAGTTTTACCAAACTTCTGCTGGTGACAAATGAGGCACAGACCCAAGAACCCCCACCAACCTGAACACCTTCAGTAGTATTTCCTCGTCAATGTTGGCTGAGTGCACGAGCCCTTTTTTTCCATCCTGTGGTGGGTAATTTTATGTAAAAAACAAACAAAAAAAACTGAACGCTTCCATTTGAGGTCTTCTTACTTTGGGGCTGACCTCAAATCCTTGGTGTCTTGGCGCATTATGAAGGTTGGAGTCTCAGTGGAGCCTGCCCACCTGACATAGCAACCAGCCAAGGCAGTGCCTTCAGCCTCACATTATCCCTCTTGTAAAAGTACCTACTTTATAACAGCCTCAGGGCACCCAAATACTCTTTGAATTGCTGACCACTCTTAACTGGGGTTCCCACCAAGGTCAAGAACTCTCTTTGTTTACAAAACAGTCAACGATCACGGATGACCCCAGAAGGGTTGATGCTTCCAGTGTGTTTATCAGTCTTAGCTCCATTCTGCCCATCTGGGAGAAATGAGATTTGTTCCAGCTTAACTCATCTGATATTTTCCTGTTTCAGTCTTAAGAAGTAAGCCATCAACAAACAAAAGTATGTCTGCAGTTTCTGGGGGCTTTCTCATACATACATTAAGGATACAGATAGGTCGCACATGGAGATTAGGGGGCCATGGGTTTCTCCCTCTACAAGGTAATGAAAGAAAAGTAGTAGGATTCAAAGGATGAACGAGAGGAAATAAATGAAGATGCGGAGAAAACAGAATTTCATAGGATGTGAGCCTACTTGCTGAGAAGTGTGGTAAATTGCTGGTGAGCAGCAGTGGATGCACACCGTGACAGACCGACAAGACCAGAGACCTCAAAGCCACTTCAGTGGAGGCTCCACACATCCAGCTCCTGCAGGTATTGCTCAGAGACTGTGTGGGAGGACCTTGCCAACAAATCAGGAGAAGCTCTGTAGAAAGTTCTTGGTCCCTGATGACTCCCATGGAGTTGAATCAAAACAAGAAGGGCTTTGTCCCTCATGTAAAAATATGTAAAAAAAGATTAAGCAGGCACATAGTGGGAGGTTGATAAAAGCGAATTTTGACTCGCGGAAAGCCTATTAATGTTTAGGGCTCAGGGACAGGCTGCTCAGGACTTGGTCAAGTCTTGTTGCAGTGCGACAGTTTCAGAAAAGTCGGGGAACCACTGTCTGCAGTAACAATTAAGAAAACGTCTTAAATGTGTCTTAGTGACTGGCCTGGGAAAGTCTGGACGGTTCTGCGGTCTGTGATAAGTAAAGGACTGACCTCCTTAGGGTAAAGCCTGTCCTAGATAATGAAGTTTACTGTAACAAAATTGCAATTCTCTTTGGAAACCTGCCCTTTCTGAGCTAAAACAGTAAGTGAATAGATGGACTCTGTCTTAAAGCTTACCAGCTTACCTCATCTTTCGAACACAATCAAAGTCATCTACATATTAGATAGGAGTAGAATCGAAGGGGCATTTAAGTTCCTTGAGGTCATAGCTGAGAAAAACCCATAATGCTTCAGTAAATCCCTGGGGGATAACAGTGTGGATATAATGTTGATTTTTTTCCCAAGAGAAGCAAACAGATATTTACCGTGTTGACATAAGAGAACGTGAAAGAAAGCAAACACAACGTACAACTATAAAATATGCGTTCTTGGTAGGCAGCAGCAGAGGCAAACCAGTATTTGGATTTGCTACTACAGGGAGAGGCAATGACTCGTCTATTGATGTCCAGAGGTCCTGAACAAGTCTAAATCTCTGCACGGTGTTGGTTTTTGTTTTTCCATCTGTGTTTGGTTTGGTTTCTGCCTGTTGCTCTGGTTGTTGTTTGCAGTGTCACCAGGAGGATGGGGTGTTACAAGAACTGATACAAGGTATGATGGGTCCTTCCTCTATGAGATTTTTGACTATTGGCTTTGGTCCCTCCTTAACTTCGGGTTTAAGAGGGTATTGTATGTGTTTGGGTGGAGAACCACTTCATTTTATTTCTTTACTTTATTAGCTCTTACAGATCCATTCTTTTATCAACCTCCTTTCTGTTTATGGTATCTACAACGATCTTTAACAAGTCTCATTCCCTTTGGCTTTTTGAAAAATTGAAATATAATTCACAGATCACAAAGCTCATCATTTTAAAGTGTACAATTCAATGGCTTTAGTATCGTCACTATGCTATAAGACCAGGACTACTATCTAATATCACAACTTTTCCAAAAAGAAATCCCAAACCTGTTAGCAGTCAGTCCCAAGTCCCCTCCCACCCCAGCCCCTGGCAAACAGCAATCAACTTTTTGTTTCTTTGGGTTTTTCTATTCTGGACATTTCATGTAAGTGGAATCATACAATATGTGGTCATTTATGTCTGATTTTGTTCACTCAGCTTAATGTTTTCAAGTTTCATCCATGTCTTAACGTATATCATGACTTTATTCATGAAGGAATAAAATTGTCCATTGTGTGGATAGACCACCTTTTTTTTACCCATTTGTTAGCTGATGGACTTTCAGACCAGTCTTTTGCTATTATGAATAATGCTGCTAATACACCTTTATGAATTATTCATGGTGAACATTTACGTACAGGTATGTGTGGACATATCTTCATATCTCTTGAGTATATACCTGGGAGTGGAATTGCTATGTCATATAATAACTCTGTATTTAACTTTTTGAGGAACTGCTGAACTTTTTCACCGTTCCTTCATCTCACATTCCCATCGGAGTATATGAGGGTTCCATTCTCCATGTCTTCACCGATACTTGTTATTTTCTGATGGTGATGACGATGTTAATCGCCCTCCCTGTGAGTGTGAAGTGACATCTCATTGCTCTTCTGACTTTCACTTCCCTGATGCCTCATGATGTTGAACTTGCTGTTCCATGAGTTGATTTGCCACCTTCCATGTCATCGTTAGAGAAATAGCTGTTCTCTTGTCCACTTTTCAGTTAGGTCATTTGTCTTTTTATTGTTGTAAGGATTCCTTATATGTTCTGAATGATTAGATCTTCAACAGATACACAAATTTACAAGTATTTTCTCATTCTGTGAAATTTTTTTCACTTCCTTTCCCAACAAATTCACACACAAAAAAATCCATAAGTCTATAAGTCTTCCCCCTGGTGCAGGTTTGCTTTTCTTCAGAAATTCTAGAAGCCTACTAATATTTTGTAAAATATTATTACAATATCCATTAATCAAAACAATAGTAATTTTTCCAAGTGGTATTTTAAGCGTTATCTAGGTGTTAGCATTAGAAGAAAGGTGAAAAAGGGGTGAAGGATTACAATAAATAATAATTTTGCATGTTGAACAAATAGAAGGCATATTATTAGACAATCTAACCATACAAATACTGCAGACCCTTTTACTTCAGTTCATTAAACAGCCATATGAGGGACTAAAGGATTCTATTAACTTCTCCTTATGCTAAATGAAAATTCAAGAAGCAATTATTCCCGTGTCTAATGAGTAACCCCATAAAACCAGCCAAGCCCTACATCAGGCACTAAACTCTGTCCCATGGTTGATCTGAGCTAAGACCCACCCAGGCTTTCTAATTAGGTCATAAGGCTCAACTCTGAGACGAGAATGGAGGGCCCTTGGACATCTGCCAGAAAGATGTGGACACTTGTCTTTACACAGTGAAAGTGAACTTCATTTTACACAGCAATTGTGTTCCCCAAATCATATGTAAATTGTGCTGTTCTCAATCAAATCTATTTTACACGTACCAGAAATTTGGCTACTTAAAGATATACTGCAGTAAATCCTTTTAAAAACAAAGAATGCTTTGTGAACAATAATTGCTCTTCAGTTAATCTGTACTGTAAATCCAGATTTTCAAATACTACATTTTCTTAAAATAGGGCACCCCCTGCAATGAGATGACAGCTGAACAATACAGATTATTCTGCAAAGATGAAAAACAAGGGGTCAGCATGTAGCAGGGTGTAGCTTTGGCTTCCACATTTTGAGGAATATATTGGGTCTGCAAAGAATCCAGAGATGAGCAGGTGCAATGAGTAAGTTAATGGAAACTAAGACTCTTGAGAAAACACTAGCAGATTCAAGCTTACTTAACTTGGAACAGAGGAAGCTAAGGAACAACTTGTTCCTTATCTTCAAAAATGAACAATAAAGAAAAAAGGTTTAGAGTAAAATTTGAAGCAAATAAGGAGAATACAAAATATTATGATGGCTATGGAAGGAGAAGTGTAAGAACAAAGAACACAGAAAAATGCAATGATGAAAGTAGCGGATACATTGGGGAGGTTATGGATAAAAATGTGCTTCTGTTTAAAAGTTCCTTTAATGTTCTTACAATATTACATTGCATTGTGTAACATTATAACTTATATAGTAATGCAATATTGTAATGATAAAATAGTGTTATATGAAATGTATGTAACTTAGAGGGGGAAAAGTGAGACAGCTTAAATAAACGTGTGTCAGCAGCCAGGGACAAGAAAATTTAAGGGGAAGGAGGAAGGGTCCTCCCTCCTTCTTCTAAATCGCCTCCCTTCCTCACTCTTCTGTGTTGCTTCTTCCACCCAATCAGCCTCAAGGATTCCAACATTATTACTCCTCTACGTTGGCTGGGAGCTATGCGCTTTCAGTCATTGGCTGATTCAGCAGAGATGAGTTGACCAGCTGCTACTCCCCAGACTCTGTGCTGGTGACCAGGCATGCAGCTGGGGCAAAGCCCCTCCTCCCTGCGCTGGCTGACTTGCGGCATTTAGAGAGATGGTCACCATAAGCACGATAAGGACAGCAGAAGAGGTTGCAGGAACCTTGTTACAGATGGTGTGCTGGATCCACAGTCGTGGGGTGGAGGAAGGCTTTGGGGCGGGAATGACACTGAGGCTGGGTGAGGGGATATGCTGGGAGGGAAGCTGAAAGCAAGAATGACTGGAATGTTCAAGCAACTGGAGTTGAACAGGGAGAGACAGGTGACACACCTGGTGAGGTGGGAAGCTGCCGGACCATGCAGAACCTCATCGACCTTTCCACTGAGTTTGACCCTAACCCAGCTCCTGGAGAGCTCCGAGCAGGAGAATGACATGGTGAGAGCTTTCAGATCAATAAGGCCAGCTGCTCACTAGAGAACAGACTAGAGGAGACACATGGCAGGGGACAGGGAGGTCGGTTAAGAGGACATTCCAACAAATGCAGCAGAGATGCTTTCAGCAGGGAGGCTGGAGAGAAGGGGCCAGAATAAAGAGTAACCTGAGAGGGAGAAAACTGGATTTGGGGACTGGTTGCTTATGGAGGGGGAGAAGGAGGGGATCCAGGAAGCTCACATATTCTCATGAAGCAGGCAAAGAGATTTGAACTCCTTAAATTCAAGAAGAGCCCATGGCAACAAGTTTCTGGCTGGCAGATGAGGCAGGAATGAAGGGCACTTCGAGAGGCTGGGGGTGGGGGGAGCGTGAGCTCAGCGAGGCTACAGGTAGGAACAAGCATGGGGGCGTGGGCAGCGCAAAGCTGAATCCGAGCTTTGCCTCAGGGGCCGCCCTCAGGGGTGCTGCATGAAGCATCTGCTTCCCAGGCCGCACCAGCCTGGGGAAGGAAACACAGGGGGCCGGGGAGCAACAGCCATCGCGTACTGGGTTCTTAGCCACCAACAGGGGGCTACAGGCAGAGCGCCCCTACGCACCGCCCTTCCTCTATCAAGGTGCCCAGCTCCCTTCAGTGCTGATCAAAATGCTCCCTCTGCATCCGTCAGGGCCGCTTTTCACCTTAGCACTCACATATCTGATGCCTGCTCTGTTGGAGCACCTGGAGATGCTGTGACCCCGGATCTGTCCCTAAGGAGTCCCTGGTCTAGGGAGAGGCTTAGACCAAAGGGGCGACAATAACACACAGGCAGTCAGCGCAGCACGAGATGGGACGCTGCTGAAGATCCCAGGGATCCAAGTTCCCGAAGTCTTCAAAGGCAATCTTGGCAGGAGCCACATGAAAAGGGGGAAATAGTTCCTAAGCAAAAGCTGCAGACTGAGCAAAGCCATGGGAGCCAGAGGGCCGGAAGTGAGCATGGAAATGCAGAGATGAGGTCACCGTCTCTGGAATTTGGAGCTGGAGGCACAGGGAGGCTGGGGGATGAGATTGAAGAGCTAAGCAAAGGGCAGGGCATGGGAGTCCTTGAATTTCCCATAGGCTGCTAGAACGTCACTCTACCTGAGGGAGAAACGGAAGGCGTTTTGAAGCAATGCAATGATATGTTCAGATGGGCACCTTTTGGAGGCTGCAGACATTTTTCTATTTCCCTAGGTGGTCAGACATAAAGATATTGGTTAAAATTATAGCAAGTTTTAAAAATATGACAAAGATCTTAATTCTGAAAATGATCATTAAGAGATATTATAAAATAACTCTTCCTAGACCTTTATTTTATGATTATAGTCAATGGGTGATATGTGTACATGCTTCAAAGTTCCAAAGGGACAGATCAGAGTCGATAAAAACTTGGTCTTCCTTCCACATCCACTGTTGCTTCCAGTTTCTTATAAGTCATTTCAAAGAAATAGTCAGCTTTTCTCTCTCTCTCTCTCTCTCTCTCTCTCTCTCTCTCTCTCTCTCTCTCTCTCTCTCTCTCGCACACAGACGCACACACACACACACACACACACACACACACATTTTCTTACACAGATAGTAACACACGAAAGATGCCACTCTGTCACTGCTTTCACATAACACTCCCTGGAGATCATTTCATGTAACCTTTTCTGAAGACCATACATATAAAGCTACTTCTTTCCTTTTAAGAGTGCTTAGTTTTCTCTTGTGTGGATGGATCATAACTCATTTAGCCAGTTTTCTAGTTTCCTTCTTGGTGGACCTCTAGTCTGACCACACTCTTTTGTTACCACACACACACATACAAAGTGTTGCAGTAAACGTCCTTGCACATGTGTTATTTTGCACAAGTATGAGAATGTGTGTAGGGTCAACTCCTAGCCCTTGGAGCTGCTGAACTATTAGTCCCTAGAAGGGCGTGCATATGTTTAATGTTAACAGATGTTGCTTGTTTGTCCTTTATAAGGGTTATAAAAATAAATACTCGCCAAAGCAGTTAGTGCCTGTCTCGCTACATCATTGCAAAATCCTTGTGCTACCAAGCTTCTTAGCTATTCCCAATTTGAAACATGTTACTTCATTTTAGATTTAATTTGAATGTTTCTAATGAGTGAGGCTGAACACCCTTGCCTGTGCGTAAAGGCTGCTTGACTTTTTCGCTGTGACAGAGCATATAGCCTTGGCCCATTTTCCAGTGGGTTGTTGGTAACCTTCTTGTAGATGCCCAGGGGCTTTTCTTATATTAAAGAAATTCAGTTCTTTGTAAAATGAGTTGCAGTAACTTTTTGTTTTTTAATTTTTCTTTTGATTTCACTTCTGATGCCATGCATAATTTTCTTTAGTTGTTTGCAACCAGATTTATCAGTCCTTTTTTGTATATATATAGTTTGTGAATTTGTGGTCAAATTTATAGAACTTCCCTGTGCCAAGATTATTTTTTAAAAGATTTTCCCATGTCATCTTCTAACCATTTTTACCATTTTATTATTGTACATATAGCTTTTTTTTAAATTAGGAACTTATTTGGTTGGAGAATAGGAAATTTACCTTTAATTTTTTCCGATGTTTTACTACAATTGCTCCAATGCTATTTCATTGAACATCAACATTTCCCCCTCTGATCTGAAATCCTAATCTGATATACAAAATACCTAGAGGGCTTGGGCCTATTTTGGTTACACTGATCTATTTATACAGAAAACCATTTTATTATAAATATAGGGAGTATGCAGTCCTCTTTCTTCTCTCATTTCAAAACATGTGTGTGTATTTTTCTATAGAAACTTTAAAATCAGTTTACATGGCTCCCAAAGAAAATACCCACCAGTAATTTTATTTAAATCTTATTAAGTGTATGGATTAGCTTAGAGAGAACTAAAGCTTTATGATATTGGATCTTCCTATTGTAATAGAAAAGAGCAAATCTGACTCCATAGTAGATCTGTCCCTTTGGCTCTAACCCCGGGCTCTGTTTCCTGGGCTCAGTCATGCTGGTTCTGCACCTTCTGTAAAACAATGTTGCTTAAAGCCTGAAATACACAGGAGAGCCTATTCTCAAGGCTCTGACCTGTAAGGATAGTAACACTTTTCCATTTATATAAAGATAAGAAATTACAGAATAGAAAATAACATTTGTTTTGTTGGAGATCTACAGGGACACCCTGATCTGAACCACATGGACAGCTGCAAGAACACAGGATTCCAAGAATAAAGAATTTCTACACCAAGAAGTTTCCAAAAACCAACCACACCCCCTTCCATTTTCAGTATAAGAGGAATTCTGACTTAGGGAATATGGTTCTCCAGGACATCAGTCTGCCATCTTCTCAGTCTGCTGGCTTTCCAAATAAAGTTGCTATTCCTTGCCCCAACACCTCATCTCCTGATTTATTGGCCTGTCATACAGTGAGCAGAATGAGTTTGGACTTGGTAATACTACCTAAAATGGAGTAAACTTTCATTTGTACAAAACTGATTTTATGTCATTTTAGTACTGTTTTTAAATATTCTTCATGTAGATCACGTGCAACTCTTGTTAAAATTATACCTTTGGGTTTAATCTTTTGGGTCACTGTTGTAAGTGAGCCATCTTCTTCCACTACACCTCTCCCTGGTTTTTGTTTACACACACAGAGGCTGTTGATCGCTGCATATTAATCTTGTACCCAAAACCTTACCTATAATTTTTCTACTGGTTCTCCTGGATGCTTTAGTTAACAGTCATATCATATGAAAATAAAGAAAAACTTCTCTCTCCTTTCCAATTTTCACACAGCTTAGCTCACTCTCTCTTTTTCTGTCAAATATCTTTGGCTAGCACCTTTGAAACGATGGTAAGTAACGGCGATGATAGGGAGATACAAGTTTCAACTGTTCCTCACTTTAATAGAATATGTGTCTCCCAAGCATGCCGCTGCCTCTGGTGTGTCAGGCATGAGATGCTATAAATATTTGTCCTTTATTCCTCCTTTAATCAAGAATATTCACTGAATATTAGCAGAAGCCTTCTCGGTACCTTTAGAAGTAAACTTTAAACCTGCTAAATTGACAAATTAAATTAGCTTTCATTTTAAACTATCCTTGGGTTCCTGAAATAACTTATATTTATTTTATTATTTTACAATTCTGTTGGATTGTGGTCCTAATATTGTCCATCTGTAAAGATAATTGCATCTGTAGTTTTTTTCTAGTATCCAATTTTTTATTAGGTTAGCAAGATAACACTAAATTCATAAAAATAATCTAGAAATTGCCCGTTTTCCCTTCTCATAGGCTTCAGAATACCTTAATAATGTTGAAATCGTATATGTTTCTTCAGTATTTGGTAGGCTTTCTCTATGAAATCATCTGGGCCTGATGCTTTTTTCAAAAGGTATCTCTTAACAGCTTTCTATCTTTTACCTACAATAACTCATCTCTTTAAATGTTTCCTTTTGGAAAGTCAGTTTTGGTAAATCATCTGTTTCAGGGTCTGAAATTATTTATGCAGAAATCAGCAGAGGAATTTATTATGATTCTTTAACTTCTTACTTATAATTATTAACCATTGTTTTATGCATTTGCACTTTCTCATTATTTATTAACTGGATTTGCCAAAAGTACATCTCTGTTTTTGCTTCTTTTTGTATTTCAAAGATCCAGTTTTTAAATGTGTTTATTGCTTTTATCCATTTATGTTTTCTAATGCAACAATATCTGTTTTTATATTTATCAACTCCTTTTTTATTTTATTTTTATTTATCTACTTCATGTGTTGCATTCATCACTGACTTAGTTTCATCTTCCTTTGATGTTAATGCATGTGTTTAAAACTATAAACATTACTCAAGTCTGCAACTTTTTTGTTTCATAATTTCTAGGTGGGACTTACAATTCTCATTTTTCAGATATCCTCCCATTTCAGTTCTTATTTCCCTCAATAGTAGCTTACAGGAGATATATTTTGTTACTATCATCATGGTTTTTATTATCATTTTATTCTCAATTTACAGATAGGGATTTTTCTTATTCAATATTAATTTTTTTCATTATGATCAGAGAATGTTGCTTACTATTTCTACTCTTTGGAAATTAGTGTGTTTTTGGGTGGAATTTTGTGAATATTTTAGTGACACTTGAAAAGAAGATATATTCTATTTTAAGAATATAGTGTTGATTCATCTTTAAAAATTCCTTATTAAATCCCTCATGTTATTTTTTTTTTCTACTTGAACTGTGATAGAGAAAATGAATCAAAGTATCCCCTTCACCCATTAATTTGTCTGTTTCTCCTTGCATTTCTTTTTATATGTGTGTTTATTTGTTTGTTTTCAAAATATTGATGCTATTTTATTTGGCACACAATGGACCATGATATCATCATTGTCAACTGCACTCATTACTGTTTTAAGTGTCTATGTTTGTCCTGTTTCATGCTTTTTGCCCCAAAGTCTGATATAAAATCATGCCCTCTGGATTTATTTTTGTTTGCATTTGCTGGGTATTTACTTATTCTTTTATTTTAAACATTTTGATAGTCTTCATTTAGGCTATGTCTCTTGAATACATCATTCTCTACATAGCATTGAATGTTGCTGTTGGGGAGTCCAAGACTAGAATGTTTGATGAAAGTTTTTATTCTTAAAGATATTTTTGCTTAGAGCCCCAAAGAATTACTTCCTTTTTTTATGTCCAATAAACTTACTAGGATATATCTAATAAATCAATTTGTGTCAATTTCTCCTGGAATTCCACTTGTCCTTTCTTTCTTTTTTTTTTTTTTAATTGAAGTATAGTTAGCTATACTGTGTCAATTTCTGGTGTGCAGCGTAATGTCCCAGTCA
Source organism: Camelus bactrianus (assembly GCF_048773025.1). Lineage (NCBI taxonomy): Eukaryota > Metazoa > Chordata > Mammalia > Artiodactyla > Camelidae > Camelus > Camelus bactrianus. The sequence goes on from NC_133546.1 coordinate 4,419,692, forward strand.
TACATACACTACATACATTCATTTTCATATTCCTTTTCATTCCCTTTCTAATCTGTAGATTTTAGTTTTCTTTTATTTATGAAATCTGTTCTTGCATTACATCAAAAATTAAATTTTTTATATTCCATTATTTTCTTATACTCCTTTAGGGGCCCCAATTATTCATATGTTGAATACCATGTGTCTTCTAATTCTGTCTTTTTTAAAATCTCTTACTGTGTTTTTTTTAACATTATATATTATCCTTTGTGTTACTTTCAATGAAATCTTTATTAGGGTGATAGTTGGGTTTTTTTATTCTTTTCATTTCTTTCCTGAAGCTCTCACAGTTCACATTTCTCTCCTGCTTTCATGTCACCATTTCTTCCCTTAGCTCTCATATCTCTGCTTTCTGCTCTAGTTTTATAGAGGTTATTGCTTAGACTTTTTTTTTTTTTTTTTTTGTCTTTGCTTTTATTTTTAAATTCATGGGTATATTTTAGTCATGATTTTAATGTGTTTTATGACATTTTATTTCTTATCCACTGTTTGTTTTTCCATTTGCCTTTATATTTTTCCCTAATAACATCTTTGCATAAGAATATGTCATATTCTGATTCATGATTCCCCTACCCCCAGACCAGTTCATCACAGAAGCACCAGGAGGCAGGGCACTGCCACAGGCTGCAGGAATTCTCTTTATGACACATCATGAGTTCTTTTAACTTTTGGTTCTCCGCACACAACCAAAGGCTACAATAATCCATTTCCTGAAAATATGGCCAAACTTCATGATTTCTCATTCTTCCCATCTTCCTTGCTTTTCCTTTATGCAAATAATTTGAGAAGCTCCTTTTCAGCTGAGACAGGGCATTTGGATTTGCCCCTCTCAAAGCTCTTTATGAGTTGGAGAGCCGTGCTGTGCCAGCAATCTGCCCTCATGGTGTCCTTGCCCCACGTACTCCTGAACCTCTCTTTGCTCTTCAAGGCAATCCTTTACATGTTGTCTCCGAGGTTACTCAAATCTCACAGTTTCACCAAAATTGGGGAGGAGTGTGTTTCCTGTTCTCCTTACTTCTTCATGTAACTTTTTTTAAAGGAGAGGAGGCAGGACTTCTTTCTTTTCATCTAATAAAGGGAAGACCCCTTCCCACCCTACACAAGTCTTCTAAAAAAGCTGTCTAACTTAGGTAAGTGGCCTTCCACTTAGCGAACACACAGTTAGAACTTACTACCAGGTGCTGCACAGGTCCTATGGGTATTACCTGCCCAGACACAAAAGCAATGCTTCTGGTGCCTCAGATGGGACTCGGGATTATTGGATAGACTCTGCCTTCAGCTGGTGTGCCTGCAATGACAGGAGACCTTTGGACTGGTATCCGAAGTCATACCCCACAGACGTCAACAGCTGAATTTCAACAAATCCGTATATGATCAAAATCCTGTCCTGGAGCCAGCAACTTACTTTGGTTTGAAATCTAAGCCCCCAGCAACAGCTGCTCCTGACTCTCACCCTCGCATGGAGACTTTCTCACAAATGACCCTCACAGCTGGGAGTAGTTTCAAACAGTCTATTCTGTCAAACCAGTTGTTCCCTAAAACACTTGTCCTGCCTGTTCAGGACTTTCCAGAGTTGGACCAGTAGTGCTGGAGTCGGTCTGTTGTTACGCCCTGAAGCACAGGCCAGCTGCACCGGGGGCCAGCAGTGAATCTGAGGCCTGGCCCAAACGGTATCGGCTTACTTGCAGCTGTCCATACCAGAGCCCAGCAGGCCCTCAGCATAACTCCCCTACATGTTAAAAAAGAAAAAAACAAAACAAAAAAAACTTTCTTTCTATAATATTGTGGGAACGCACACTAAGCTATCTGCTTTCTTGTGTACAACTCCAAGAACAGAGAAATGAGCTCAGAGTCCAAGCAGATTACACAAAACTGATTTACTGTAAAGTTTACAACTAGATAGGAAATAACGCTTCTATAAAACATCATGTATTTCAGGATCCAGACGGGCTTTGCAGGTATCATAAATGCTCCTGCTTTAATAGGACCACAGTGACTGCATTTCTAGAAGATACAAACAGTCCTGTGTGAAAAACAATGAAACAGGGTGATTGATCACCTCAGGTGGAAAAGAGCAAAGTGAAGGCTATTATGCAAGTGATTTTGGACAATCAGCTATTTCAACACAAAGGGAGAGAGGTTCTTGACTAAGTGAGCCCTGATGATGAAGAGTGAATTCACTGAGGGAAATGTATTCAGTTTATCCAAGAGTTAATAATGAAAATCATCTGAGCTGCAAAGGTGCGGGGTAAGCAAAATGAGGCTTTTCAAGGAACCTCCATAAATCAGGAACACTATTTTTATTCAAGTTTAATTTCATGAGAACCAGGTTTAGTATGCATTTTTTTCTTTTCATGCATGTGTTTTTTAAAAACTCTTAAAAGATAATATTATTTTTAGAGTATTACTCAATCTCTCAACCTCTTAAAGTTTAAAACAATGTGAGGAAGACTTCCTACAACAAATACCTTTTTCAGTCAAAAAGAAAAAAAAAATCTCAAGGCGTCTGAGAGAGTCACTAAAATGCATAAATGTGCTTGAAGCTAAAACAAAACCCATGGAGATGAGGGCACCAGAAAAGACGAGAGATTCTGAAGACCTTAAAATTATTTCTGAAACAAATGGGAGTAAACGATTTGATGAAAAGTGTTCTTACTGACCTCAACTCGGCTTAGGACCTTCGGAACCAAGTTAGGAGCCAAGCCCATAAATAAACTACTAATTATTTTGGGAAGAGGAAGTGTGACAGATGCAAATGGCACAGATCCACATGAGTCAACATCTTTTGTTCAGAGTTTCTGGGGGAAAAGTAAAAATCATCCTCTTGATAATGATATCTTCGGGGGCTATCATTTGACAAAGATTGTCATCTTTCTTTCTGTAAAATCCTGGGAACCGTTTTTTCCCCTTTTCATGTGAAAGTATATAGGACAGTGATCTGCACTTGATCTGACCCTTAGTTGCTAACTCCCCATTCCTAGGGACAGACCCTGATTTGCCCTGCCTTTGCGCACAGTGTTCCCCTGATGTGTGGTTGCTGGGGAAGGCTTGAATGATGATGACGAGACAGAGGAGCGGTTTCAAGCTCAGCTCGGAAGCATAAGATGGAAGCCCCCCTACTGGAAACAGATGGCCCCACTGGTCCCCACTTCCTGGTGCCCGTGCCCTTGGGTCACCCCTCCCCTCGGGTGTAGGCTAGACCTGATGAGTGGCTTCTCACAAACGCGGTGTGGCGGAAGCAATGACAGGTCCCTTCTGAGGTCAGTGACCATGGCTTCCATTTCCGTTCTCCTGCCTGCTCTTCCATGACTCACGCAGGGAAGCTGCTGCTATATTGGGAGGCAGCCCTGTGGCGAGGCCCACCCGGGTGAGCTGGGACCAGGTCCTCCCCAGTGGAGCCCTGAGATGACTGCAGCCCTGGCTGGCACCTTGTTGGGCATATGCTGAGAGACCCTGAGCCGGAACTCCCCAGCTGGGCTGCTCCCGGATTCCTGAGTCATAGAAACGGTGAGATAATAAATATGGGTTGTTTCCAGCCTCTAAATTGCGGAGTAATTTGTTAGCAGCAGTGGAGACAAATACATGCACCTTTGAGGAGAATGCTATTCCAGGCGGCCCATCAAGGAACAGCGCACTCCAGCTGCTTCGAGGGACCTAGAAACTTTGTTTAGGAAGGAGATGTTTTGCTCCGCCCGATGACTGCACCAGACTCTGAATCCTGAACAGCTCTGTTCTCAGAACCTTCAGGAAACAACGGAAAGATGGGAAAGGCTAGACTTTTAAGGAACACTGAAGTGTCACTCACTTTCAAAATTAATTAACAAAAGCAGCTCAGGCTCTTCCTCCCAAAGTACCAGGAGTTGCCAACCTGCCCACCACCCTCCTGTCGCACTCAGTCACAAGCTTGGGGCTGCCTGGTCCCTCTGCTTCCCCTCCCTGTGCCCACCCACTACAATCAGTCACAAACCTTCGAATCTGTCTCGGGTTTGGCTCTGCGTCCCAGGTCTATAATTGCCAGATTCGCACGGCCTCCACCAGGGACTGCCACAGAGACTCCTAGCATCTCCTCTCAGCAACCGTCCTTTCACCCTCTGAAACCTGAAAAGGACTCCATTCCAGTGCATCCTCTTGTCCCAAACCTGAACTCACCCATCCCAGTTCCCCTGCACTCCTCCTGCTCTCCCCTTTCTGTGAGATGCCCCGTGGCCTCCTGCCTCCTCATTTACAGCCACATTCATCCTCAAGACTCAAATCCAAACAGAATCCCTTTGAGAAAGGTCCCTCCCTCCCAGACCCACGCACACTCTGCAGCCCCTTGGACCAGGAGGCGCAGAAAAGCTCCATGAGTCGTGTCACATGCATGATCTTTCCTCTTCTCTTTGCAACTCGACTGAAAACTGGCTGAGGCCAGCATCCCAACCTTCTTTCTTTCTCACCGTACTTCCTAACAAAAACTGTAGACTCTAGACGTTAGATGGAGAGAACAGAAGAGCAATGCTATCAGCCGGACACCGCTCATAAGCGCAACTTCTCCAGTCCTCACCGCAATCTTCCGAGACGCGTTTCTGTGTCTGCGTTTAACAAATGGGAAAACAAAACGGGTGAGTTGTCCAAGTCCCCCCTTCTGGAAAGTGGCTGGGCAGGAATATGAAAGGAGGGCTGGGGATGGCGCCTTACACTTGCCACCCCAACCCCAGCACCAAGTTGAGGAGTGAATGCACTTAAATCAGCACGCATTGCAACGATGAAGCAACGGGGAGCGCAGCTCGTGGCTAACAACAGGCACTGTGGGGACTGTTTGCTGGGGTCCAGATCTCCCCTTCACCTCTCCTGCAGGCAAGTCAGTCAACTTCCCTGAGACATAATTCTCCTCCTACCAGGGAGGCAGTGATAGCACAGCCCTGGGGCCGTCATGAGAATTCAGGGCGCTAACACAGATGCAGAGCTTAGCACTTAACAAATGGCGGTATTGCTTTTTCCATCTTGGCTGTACCCTCCCTTCTCTCTCAAAAGCAGCTTTACCAACACACATAAATTCTGTGAATTTCCAAGTATAAATTGTTTAACACATCCAGAGTTTTATTGGTTTTTATTTGTGACTTGCTGCAATTTCTTTTCCTGTTGATTGTATCTATGCTGTACAATGAAGTAAAAACTAGAACGCACACAATCAGAATTTTCCCAACCACTGAGCTGTGTGGACCAGTTCAAACTCTTAAGAGCAACAGGCAAATTCATATCACAGAAAAAAGGCATTTTATTCTTGCCAAGACAAAACAAACAATGGCAGAATTTTTCAAGATAGATAATAAAGAATAGATAGATGAGAGGGAGAGAGAGAAAAGAGAGAGTGTGGACTTTAGCCACCAACAGTGAAACACAGACACAATACAGACAGACATAAAGCGATGGCATTTTTGGAGACTGAAGCATCCATAGATTTCACCGTCTCTGTCCCATCCCACCTGCTCCAAGTTTACAGATTAGAAAGCTGAGCCTGTGGGAAATTGACGGTCCTGTTCACATAGATCATGACAGATGGGCCCTAAAATTCATTCCCTTTGCCTGTGATGGGGTTTTTCCCACTGCACCAAGCCTGCTTGCTCAGTGTCTCTTTGACAAACTGAGGTCTTACATCAGCTATTTTTATACCCTCATCATTGCAGAACTTCAGTCCCCACTTCTATTTCCTCTTGCTACACAAAATTGTCTCATTCTTCCTTGGCATCTAGTCTTCCACCCACAAAACTAACTTCTAAACATTTATTTCATGGGCGCCTCCCAGGAGCCGATTATTCTTTGCTAGCACACACCATTGTTCCTCAGACGGGATGTATCGTCGGTGGGTGGGTGTTCCTGGCTCCGGCTGACGGTTATTCCATTCCAAAAATTTCTTAGAACAGAAGGGACTAGATAACAGTGCTCGCTAGCCTGCGTCTCCTCACTGAAGCCCTCCCACCCAGTCCCCGTCCCCGTCCAGCCGTGCACCGTGACGCCCACTGCAGTTCTCGTCCATCTCTGCTCCTCCGAGCCCCAGGATGACCTCATGTCCCACCTCCCTTCGCTTCCTCATGTTTTTATAGGGTCTAAGGGACCCCAGGAAATCATTATGTGGAAGAGTTTGAGGTTTATTGCCATGTTACAACAGGTTTCTCTCTACCTTTAAACATGTTCTCTTTTTTCTTTCTTTCAAAAGTATGCAAAATATTTTTTCTTTTTTTTTTACTGTTAATTTACAATATTGTGTTAGTTTCAGGTATACAGCAAAGTGATTCAGTTATACATATATATATATATATTCTTTTTCAGATCCTAGGTTATTACAAGATACTGAATCTAGCTCCCTGTGCTATACAGTAGGACCTTGTTGTTTACCTATTTTATACACAGTAGTGTGTATATGTTAATCCCAAACTTCTAATTTATCCCTCCCCCACCACCCCTTTCCCCTTGGGTAACCATAGTTTGTTTTCTATGTCTATGAATCTATTTCCAGTTTGTAAATAAGTTCATTTGTATCATTTTTTTTTCAGATTCCACATATAAGTGATATCATATGATATTTGTCTTTCTCTGTCTGATTTACTTCATTTAATAAAACTTGTTCCTTTTTTCCTCTTCTTTTTGCTCACATCCTCAACACGTGGTCTGGCTAATCCCTCTGTCTGCACATTATCGCCCCTGACTCCGTGTCAAGCTCGTCTTCCACGCTGTTGCTCGCACACAGCTGCAGCATCTGGTTCCTGGGACAGCTGGACACGGTAGCCAGGGACGTGATTCTCATAGAGACTTTTATTAAGTCACCCGAATGGCTTAGTGGATTTAGCAAAGCTTCTTGCAAACTGGGTGTCACAAAAGCTTCTGACAACATATTTACATGAATCTTCTGATAAAATACTGTTCTGAGTATGGGAAAAAATAGGCGATAATTCTACTGCCCAACTTGAAAACTTGGAAAGTTGAGAAGAGAACTTATTTCTGAAAAACAGACCTTTCCCACCTTACACGCTGAACAGTAGAAACGCAAAGTCCCTCCGGCGGGGGGTGGAATCCACCCGTCTCTGCTCTGAACCAGAAGTCGGGAAACGTTATCTGTGAAGCCCGGAGAGTAAACATTCTGGGCTCTGTGCGCTATGAGGTCTCTGTGGCCACTACTCGGATCCATTGTCATAGACGGAGACTGTCCACGGTTTGTAAACCAACGGGCCTGCCTCGTCCTGATAAACAGTACTTACAGATGCAGGCACTAGTCAGATTTGGCCTGCAGGCTGCAGATTGCAGACTCCGGCTGTAAACCAACGCCATGTTATAGTCAGTGGGAAACACAGCCTGGGCAGAGCTGCGGTCATCTGAGCACAGTGTCCCCCAGATACAGAGAGCACACTCACCCACGTGTTCGGACGGAGTCTCAGTCTCAAGGATAAGACCCCGTTGAAGTTACTGGAGGTTAAATTTGGAAAGAATATCAAAAAGACAGCAAAGACTCGGCGCAGGGTCTGAGGTGTAGAAATGCCACACAGATCACTGTGTCAACAGCCGGGTGAACTTGGCTTACAGAAGAGTTCATTAGGAAATCACTGGAAACCTCATGAAAGGGCAATTTATAAAGAGGCACAGATGTGGAAGCGAGCCCTCAACAGGCAAAAATCCAAATAGCTGACAACAGGTAAGAGATACCTGGACACCTGGAGACACTGAATTCCCTTCTCTGGGGCCACTTGCCCTGTCACACAACTTTGCAAAGACATCTTCCTCATCATCTGCATCCTCATCCTTATCCTCATCTTCTTTCTCACCTTCATCCTCATCATCCTCGTCCTCATCCTTGTCGTCAAGATTTCTAACAGATACCCTTTGTTCAAACGTTTCGCTCTGTACTTTTCAGGTGGCATTTGATTAATCTCCACAAGTCCCGTGTGAGACAGGGACATGTGGTGCCCTCCTCACCCTGCAGACCGGGGAGCTGCCTGGCGGTCAGCACCCTGACAGCAGTCACGCACCTAGGGTGTGGCAACGCCCAGATTCACGCCCAGGCCTGGGCCACCCGAAGCCCATCCTCTTAACTAGACAAACTGAAACATCCGCCCTTTCCTCTGCAGCGTGGCCATGTGGATGCTGCTCGAAGATGCTCGTGCCTAAAATCCCTATCGCCATCTGGGCCCATCACGAGCATTTTATTGGTACCACAAATAGCTGTGGATTCAAAAGGACACCAGCAGCCTTGCCCTTGCTGACCCCCTTGTGCAGAGGTGAAGGGTTAACAAGCTCACCCGTGGTGCCCGGAGCGGAAGCATTTAGTGAGCAGCTGGGAAGGCCTGCTGCCCTCACACTTTTAATGCATATGTATCGCGTCGCCCTCACTAACCCCCTGTGTTTGTTTTGTGTGGGTTTTTTCCCTCCACGAGGAGACTGTGGAAGACGCCAGCTGGAGGGTTCACAGGCTTCAGCCTGACTTGTCTCTTTTCTTGGAAATAGCCCTGGTACAAAACAGAATCTGCTCCTAAGGGATCACAAAGACGGAGTTCTTCTTCACCAGAAATAAAATTCAATTTAAAACGAAAATTGCAAAAAGGCCCTCCATCCCTCGGAATTCACGGTGGGCCGGGTTTCCCGAGTCGAGGAAACCACTCTGGGTACTGTTGCTCTTCCTTGTAGCTCCTGGTGGTTATGAATGGATTGTGGCTGGGGAGCAAACCAGAAACACACCTTTGCTGGTTGTAAGGGGGCTTTGATTCTACTGTGATGTCTTTGGGAACTAGCAGGGGCCTGACTGTATTTCAAAGAGGAGTGAACCTCTTCTCGTCTGGCTGGGCCTACCGCACCGGGCGTAGTGATCAGACCTTGTTCTGTGAAGTTCCCCGAAGCCCAGAATGAGGCTTTAAGGACACGAGTGAGCTTGGCAGTGAATTAAGAGAGTGAACTTGAATATACAGGTAGAGTGTTCACTTCTGACGCGGACCATCACTTCCCTATGTGACAGCTCTGCTTGTGACTGCATCAAACGAAAGAGGAAACGCCACAAAAAATACTTCTCTGGGCAAGAGACATGGAAGACGTAAAACCAATTCAGGGGAAGCTGCATTCAGGAAGCAATGGGGTTAGACTCTTCCATTTACTCTCGGAAAAACGGGCATCACCATGTTCACTCCCGTCCCTCAGCTTTTAAGGATAAGCCAGCTCACCCCATGTGAGTTGCTCAACGTGGTCCAAATATGCAATTTGCAGAGACTTGACCACGAAAATTATTTTCTGAAAAATCTTAGATTTGTGACTTGAAATGTAAAGATTGACAAGTACAGGATAATTGAAGGTTGGGATTTATAGCAAGTGGCTGCTTAGGTTTAGAAAATTTTGTGCTGAATTTCTATTGTTAATAAAGGGGAAAAGTACCATTTAAGTATCATGAAAAAAAAAAAAAACCTAAACCACAGTAGAGTTTTTCACACATTATGAATTTGAACTTGAAATTACAAATGTGTAGTCAGGGCAGGTCTGCTTGACGGCTCACTCTTCTATCACCAGAACCCGGCACTGCGACTGGCCCAAGTAGAAGTTTAATAAATATATAGTTTTAAATATGTACATGAAAGGAAATTAAGCAAAAAAGAAAGGAGAGAAAGAAGGGAAGAAACTAGTCAGGTTGAAATTGTCATTTGTTCCAACGATTAACAGTTATTGTGTCAAACCACATAGTATGCAACTCAGCAAAGACACATTTCTTCTGTCACGTGCTTCCTAAGGAAACACAGGCAGGTGTGGGTGCAAAGAATTCTTTTATTGAAACTTGACCATGGAGAGCAGGACTGTGACGTTCTTTACAAAGAAAGCATAAATACCAGTATGTTCAGGAATCTGCTGCCCGCCCCCTGTTGCAATGACTTCCCCACCCCCCGTCCAGCCCCCATGCAGGAGAATCATGACATTATGATCTGGTTCAGCCTAATGAGAACAAGTGAAAGAACGCTGGAGAATAGTGTCTTCATCAAAAGTTCTCAAGAAAACCTACTAATAGCCTTCCCAAATTGGGGAAACAGAGTTTGCTTTATTTACCTTCCTAGTATGGAAAATTGCAAACAACTACAAAAGGAGGCAGAACAGTATAATGAACCCTCACGTACTCACTGACCAGCTTTAACAACCATCAATGCACAGAGAATCTTACTTCCTCTCTATCCCTGCCCACTCTCCCCAGTTTAGTATGGTGGTGCATCACGAAGATGCTCTGTCTTTCCCTGCATCCACACCCCTCCGTGTAGCTTCCTGCTGCCCTTTACTAAGGCTCTGGGCTCACCTTGAGACTCACCTTGGCCAATGGGATGTTAGTAAGTGTGATACAAGTAGAGGTTTGCCTGAAAATTGCTTGTGCGAGTAAACTCACTCCCACCCTGGTACTCTGCCATCACCATGAAACGGTCTTTGAACTCGGCTTCTGAAGGAGAGGCATGTGGTGGGGCTAGATGTCCCATCCATGCCATCCTGGATCAGCAGACAGCCAGCCAACACCCATATAAGCAATTCAAGCTGAACTCTTCCTGTAGTGATGTTCTGTGGTCATCCTGATCAGATAACTGGGCAAGCACAAATCTCAAAAATGTGAGCATTTTGTTTTCTAATTTGAGCACAACACCATTATTACATGCTTAATAATAAGCCCTTATTAGTATTATATTGAAATATACTTTTTTCTTTATTTATTGAGCACAGTATTCAAATTTCCAGTTGTCTCATATCACAATTTTTTTAACAGTTTATTTGAATCAGAATCTAATGTGGTCCACATATTGTTTGTTCCATATATCTGTCCCTTAAGTTTTTCAATCCGTAAGTTCCTCACACGTGCACACACTTTCTCTATATTTTATTTACTGTATTTATTGAATAAATCAACTTCTTTCTTCTAGAGAGCTTCCATGTAATGGGTTTTGTTTATCATGCTCTAATGGTGACTGTCACTTACGTGAAAAGTATTTCCTGTAAATGGGAGTTGCATCTAGAGGACTAATCAGATTCATGTTTGATTTTTTTTTTTTTTTTTTGGAGTGATGGGCAAGGCTAATTCATAGCTGGTGGCATTTTCTTCCATCAGAGGCACATGTCTGGTTGCCTTACTTTATGTGACGTAGCAGCCATCATTGAGTAACGCCTAGATCCATTCATCCCGGTTTGGAAACGTACCATCCTAATCCCGTCAGCCCACGGTTTTTGTCAGTTGGAACACTTCAGTAAAAATATTCCTCTCCTCATCTATAATTTGAGTACCCAGGGCACAATTTTGATAGGAAAGGCAGAATAAATGCTTGATTCTTTCCATTTATTTACTATTTTTGAAATTAAGTTTGGTTTACTAACATCTTTCATTGGTGACCAATGAACTGTTTTGTTCTGTTTTTTGCATCACTACAAACTCATCGATATAAGTGCATTTAATGTGCACCAGCCCATTGCAGATGTCATTGGTATTGATGTTCAAAATATGCAATCTTTTGTTGGTGGGAGCTTCTTCAAGCTACCTCTTTAGTTTTTTCAACATGATGAGGTGGACTTTGATATTGTATATTTTCCCCTTCCTTTGCCCTGGGCCTGGAACAGCCTTTTCTCCAAAGATCCATGGCTCCTTTTAGAGGGGGAAATGTATTTAGAGACCACAGTCTGGGCTGTGGAGGTGTTCATTTTTACTAGATTGGATAGTGTTTCTAAGCCTTTCCAGTGAACAGAGTCAAGAGATAATAGGGTTGTTTTCTTTTTAAATATAAAATCCATCATAAGCCCATACTGATATTTCAAATCAAACTCAGGACCCCAGGTTTTTTCCTTCATTCCTTCTATCTCATGCTTTTTTTTTTTCACTACAAACTTTTTTTTTTGTTCTCTGTGACACTAGGAATGATAGAATATCACATAATTATCTACTTTATCCACATCACAAAGAACAGTCTTTATATTATGATACAAACACAATACCAGCAGCATGATTATTGAAAACAGTTTATAATTTAAAAAACTCTTTTTGTTTTTTGTGTATATATGTACACTGAAGAAGTAAGGTTGAATTATTATACTTTAAATCATTTTAAATAGTTTCTGTTGTGTGGTTATGTCACCAGCTGGCTACTAATTTAGATTAAATTTTATTTTGATTTCCAGGAGTTGTTTTCTCAATTTAATTTTGCATCTTAATTATGTAAAATATTTTTATTTACAGAGTTGATTGTCTATAATAAAATTATTAAAAGAAGTTTAATAAAAATACTTTTTATAAAACATTAAGGATTTGAGTTCCTGAAAATGAAGATTATTTAATGCACGTGTATCAGTAAGTAAGCACTTTTCAATAGAGCTATCGTTTTTATCCTTTGTCATTTACTTCCACATGATTGTTTTGTAGTAAGCAAACATGGTCAGATGATAACAAATGATTGAAATATGTTGAGAATTTCTTTCTGGCCTATTATGCAATCCATTTTTATAAATATCCCATGTACACTTTAAAAATGTATATTCTCTGATTTTTAGGTGCAAGGTTCTACATATGTTCATTAGGTCAAGTAGGTTAATTGTGTTGGCTAAGTTTTCTTTAACTTTACTCATTTTACACTACTTCACCCATCGATAATTGAGAGAGGTGTATTGCATATTCATATAATGGTATATGTGTCAACTTCTTGTTATAGATTTGCCATACTTTGCTTTATATAGTCTCACGTCTATTCTATTAAGGCCAAACAAGTTGAAAATTGTTTGATATTCCTGGCAAATGAGAAGTTTTATTATTGTGTGGTAATTCTCACTTTTGATGATACATCTGATGCTACAGCATCACTGTAACAATTTTCCTTCCGTCAGCGTTTGCCTGGTTTCTCTTTCACATCTTTTACTTTTGAGACTCTTCACGTTTTTATATTTTAGAGTTATCTTTTGTAAATAACGTATATATTAGGAGTTAAATTTTTGTTTTCTTAATTAAATTTGTTATATAGCTCATGAGACTAATCTACTTATATGCATTATGATTATTGCTCTATCACAACTTGTTTTTACCACCTAATTGCAGGCTTTCTGTTGGTCTTATTTTTCCTCTCCTCTCTTTATTTTTAACTGAATTTTTAAATCTCTTTGACTGGTTTTTAAATTTTCCATTTGTCTTTGATATCATGTGGTACCATGTATGTGCAGATTTCTTTTTTTTTTTTTTTAATCTTTCTTCTCTTGGTGTACAGTTTTCTTTCAGTATTTGTGGATTTATGCCTTTCATGAGTTCTGAGAAATTTTTGGTCATTATCTTTTCAATGTTGTCTTTCCTCAATTGCCTCCATTTCTCCTTCAAACTAATTAGACATAAGTTATCTCTTTTCATTCTATTCTCCATGTTTCTTAATCTCTCTTTCAAAATTTCCCTGTTCTATTGTATCAGCTACATCCTAGGTAATTTACTCAGGTCTGCCTTCTAGTTCATAAATTGTTTCTTCACGTATATTTAAATTTCTCTTTAACTCATTCATTGAGCTTTTAATTCTAAGATTTATATTTTTTATGCCTAAAAGTTCCATATGGTCCTTTTTGTTTTTTCAGATATGACTGGCCAGTTTTGTAACTTTTATTTAACACTCATCTTTATCATGTATTTTTAAACTTATTTTAACCATTTTCACTTGTAGCTATTTTATATTCTGTATCTAATGCCAATATTTTAAAACTGGAGACTTTATATATGGTGTTTGGTGGTTTGGGTTATTTTTTAGAGTGGTTTATACATTTTCTTTGAGATAATAAGATTCATTTATTTGTGAAGTTATATTTTATTTACCTTCATCTGTAGTGATTCCAGGATCTAAACTGGTAACGCTCTCACCTAAAGATCTGTGCTGACTTCTCCCTAGAGCCAAAGGGCACTACTTACTCCGAGGGCAATCTAGTCCCTATTAAAAGAACTCAGTTAATGTGGGAGTTTGGGGGGTTATTTCTCTAATGTCCACAGAGATTTTTTTTCTCTGCATAGTGGTGCTTATCTAAGTATTTGATCTCAAGGTCATCTTCTAAATGTCTGTTTATTATTCACTGCTCTCTCTCATGGTCTTAGATCCCTTTCTTTCAGCTTTTTCAATCTTATTTAATCTTATTTATATGAATAAAGGTTGGGCTCGGGTGAGCTCAGGGATACATTAGAAGGTATGGTTATTGTCATATATCCAAGATCTGGTTTTTTACATCAAATGTTTATCCAAATTATCTATTCTGAGATATTGCCAGACACAGAAGACCCAATCTGCAAAATGAGATTTTGAAGAGGAAAATTAAATTATTGGAAAGATATTAAAAGCTCAGCTTACCCCACTTTGCTTTACATAGAATTATACAAATAATTGGAACAATAAACAGGAAAAAAATTATTGTAGTAAAAACCAGAGTGGACTTTCTTCACCAGTCTATTCTTTTTTTTTTTTTTTTAAATTCTCAGAGCTGTCAAGACACCACAGGATAGAACTGTTTCCTAACCAAGAGCATGGAGTTATCCGTAGCTGCATCAGGGAAGACTAGAAATAAGCATTAATCTTATAACATCCTTAAGTTTAGAAAATATTTTAAATAAAGATCTACACTAACATTATTGAAATTAAATAATAGTTATGGATATTAGGGTTTATAAAGTGCTTTTCTATCAGTATCTCACCTGATCATCACAACTTTCTGAAGGAGTAAACACTGTTTTTATCCTCAGCTTATAGATGAAAACACTGAGAGCCGGTGAGATCGAATGATTCACTGAGGGTCGCATGCACAGGGACAAACTTGGGACATGCAGCCAAGATTACTGATTCTGTTTCCTGGGTTCCTGCCACTACATTGTCATTAAAATGATTTTTTAATGTTAATTGAATTAACCTAGATGGGAAAGATTCTCTTCCCGTCCCCTGGAAACAGTTTTTAAAGTGGCAATCAAAAAAAAAAGTAACACATTGATGAAGAAAAATATAATTACCTACACAGCAGTGAAAATTGCAAACCAAACTTAATGAAAACAAAAATCACAGGTAGATGTCACCACAGCTTTTTATTAGAACTAGAGTAGCCAAGAACAAAACAATGCAGCTGGGCAGGAGGCTTATTAAAGTACAATATTAAAACATGTAGAAATCAGCAGACTCTGACACCATCCTTGGTGCTCAAGCTCCATTTCCTAAGCTGTATTACTAATTAGGATGAGAGGCTAATGGCTAACACACCTACAAGAAGGCTTCAGTCAGTATGTCTAAGACTGGAGGGTCCCAAATCCTAAATACATATCTACTCAAGAGATTCTATTTGATTCTGTGATCACTGTTTCTTACGCTATCCCACATCCTAGAGGAAGCTGAGGGCCCTGCTGTGCACCTTCCAGGTCCCTCGGAGGAAATAAAACTTAGCTGGGCGCAGACCCCACTCTCCCGTTGCCCTGCCCAGCACCAGCACTGCAGACTGCCCACGGGGGCTCCCCGGGCACTGTCCGGAACCTGTAAATGACTCTGAGGCTCAGGGAACTCATCTGGGTCTTGGGATGCCAAATGCCCGAAATTCAGCCAACTTCGCCGTAGACTTTGGCCCATGAACAGCAGACAAAGATCGTCATAAGGCCATTTAAAAATTAAAAACCTAACTGCTGGTTAGTCCCACTGCAGGAGACCAAAGTGACCCGTGTTGAAACACGATCCAGCATAAGTTACTCTACTGCTCGGCTTCCCTCTTCAGATGCGTCCCAGTCTGGGGGAATCTGTTTTTGTCTTAGTAAAGGCATCTGGCTTACATATTAGGAACAGTGCCTGCTGGGCCCCCGGGAGGATTGTCTGACACCCGTTACCTGACAGCTTCCACTTGAAGAATATCACCCTTAGATACAAGCAGTAGAAAAACAAAGACTTCCCTGAGGGTGCAGTGTGAGCCGCAGGAGCCACTGGACCAGAGCTTAGCTGATAAACAACACACCGACTGCAGAGGAGCTTAGAGGCGAAGAACATTCACAGTCCGCTTGTGCCACCGTGCAACCATGCGGAGCTATTTCCTAAGCTACCGTCACCATATATGCAGCAATGGGAAGGCCACGTTAAAACCATGCTACGAAAGATACTGAAACATTCACAAAAATAGAACAGGACATATTTATGGGTTTATAATCTTCTTTGCGGTTTACAAACTGAGTATTGATAAAGAAAGGCTTAAAATGGAAGCACCTGCTGTGCAGAAACCCACGGGTGGCTAGCAGCTGCTCGTGTCCGGTGAGCTTCCGTGTGGGGTCCCTTGTGCAGCGGCAGAGTCAGACACGGCACGACGGCAGTGCTGCCAGATACATCTGACTACCACGCGCAAAGCTGCATTCATTCCAAGAATGACCCCCAAAGTCATGTGTATTTATTCCATGTATAAATTAGGGACTGAATTTTGATAATTTGGCCCAGTGTCCCTGCAAATTGTTCCTTCTTTGTCATTCATAATGTCACAGCTGTTCTTGTCAGAAGGGGAACAAAGACCAGAAAGACAATCCATTTAGGTTTTTTTTCTTTTTTTATTGAAGTACAGTCAGTTTACAGTGTTGTGTCAATTTCTGGTGTAGAGCAAAATGTTTCAGTCATACATAGACATACATATTCCTTTTCATAGTCTTTTTCTTTATAGGCTTCTACAAGATACTGAATATAGTTGCTTGTGCTATACAGTACGACCTTACGATTTATCTATTTTATACATAAAGTACATAAATAGTACATAGTTTATATATAGTAGTTAGTATCTGCAAATCCCCAACTCTCAATTTATCCCTTCTCACCCCATTTCTCCCCACCAACCATATATTTGTCTTCTATATGTCTGTGAGTTTGTCTCTGTTTTGTAAATAAGTTCATTTGTGTCTTTTTTTTTTAGATTCCACATATGAGTGGTATCATATGGTATTTTTCTTTCTTTCTGGGTTACTTCATTTAGAATGATGATCTCTAGGTCCATCCATGTTGCAACAAAATGGCATTATTTCACTCTTATTTATGGCTGAGTAGTATTCCATTGTATAAATATACCTCATCTTCTTTATCCAGTCATCTGTCAGTGAACATTTAGGTTGCTTCCATATCTTGGCTATTGTAAATACTGCTGCCATTAAAATTGGGGTGCATGTATCTTTTCAAATTAGAATTCCCTCCAATAATTCATTTGGTTTTCATTCCTTGCTCTTCCTTTGAAAAAGGAAAGAAGAAAAGAGGGTCTGTCTCTCTCTGCAGGTTTGTTCACCTGCTCTTGTTCTTGATGCAACATGCTCTCCTGCCGGCCCAGGTCTCCACACCATGCAGCCATACAGAATGGTCTAAACCAAGGGGCTGCCTCCACCCTTTGATAAAGACGTGGCTCTTTCCCTGCTGAAGTGATGCACCTCCAGCAGGCTGGTGCAGTGAGCTAAACAGGGACCGGCAGAGTGGATCCCAGGCTTTCAACATGAACACGCCCGTTAGGAATGAAACGCAGTTGCTTTTACCGGACCTTCCCAGCTCTGCGCCTGGGTGCAAGATTTCATCTTTGCATCCAGCTCCCTCATGCTCTTTGCCTCACCTCCTCTGTTGTGCCTGTTCTGGTCCTACTTCCTGAAGGAACTGCTGGCCGATGGGAGAGACTTCAAAACTCCTTGAACAACTAAACAATTGCCTCCCACCCTTCCTGAAGCCAATAAGGATGTCTGCAAAAAGCCAAGCAGCCTGGGGAGGTGTCAGGAAGTGAACCAAGGAAGGCGCGCTGTTTATGGGCCAGAAATATTGCAGGAACTTTACTCTGGTTTGGTTGTTTGAATTGAAAATGGACCCCAGCCCTTCCCAGGGAAACGCTGACAGTCTACAGACAACCATCCAGAGAGACTGTCTCCGCCCGGGATGTCTGGCTGCAAGTCTCAGGGGGCCCAAGAAAGGAGACAAATGATGAAAGGATGGCAGAAATAATTGCTTACCTAGGACAGTGCAAAGAGAAACAGGGAAGCTTTAGAACAGGCTTCGCAAACTCTCTCACACATCGGGACTCGCCAAGTGCTCTGCTCGCTCCGCTACTGGATACTTACTCATGTTGGAAACGTTATAAAGCCTTCGTTGGCAGAAAACAAGGAGATGTGCTATAGAAAACAACGCAGGCATCATTTGGCAGCATATGAGAGACAGAGAAGCCCAGGAAATAGTCAGAGAACCCTGAAGCCGTCTGGATCAAAGAGCGGGTGAGGGGGTTACAGTCCCCTCGTGGGACAAAACAGAGATGGGACAGTGGAGTTTAGAACTTTTGGAACTGAATGATGCCTTAAACACCATCTGTGAGAACTCGCAGGCTTTCTATAGTAATGATGCACTGGAGGCAGATCATCCAGTTTAAGCAATCCAATACTCCAAGGGTTCGACTGAATGAGGCTGAGGAACTTAGAAGTCAGGAGGAAGAGTCCTGTGCACAGATGGTAACTAATGGTGTCGACAGAGTGAGACCCATGAGGTATCAGGTAGAAAGAAGGAGGAGGCTGGGACCACAGAGTCACAGGGCTGGGGGCTGCCAGCTAGCATAACTCTTACGAAGAATCATGGAAGATGAGTATTATTTCTCCTAAAGCTAGGTGTTTTACAGTCATTACTTAGAAGTGCTTAAAATAACTTTAAAATCCCCACAAATGGACTAACCTGGCTATGATTTTTAAAAAGAAAACTTTGTCTATCAGAACCAAAGATGACTTTCAACATTATAAATGACTACAAGAACTGAGTCTAAAGAAATCACCATCTTCTGTGGCCAACAGTTCAAACCGTTCCTCCCGGGGTCCAGGAACAACCAAATGCATGCAGTCCTCCACGCCCAGGCCCCCTGATTCTGTGAGACCCGGTCCTGCCCGTACCCGCCTGCTCTCTGCTCACAAGAGGAGAGACACGTGCTCCACCCACCTTTCACTGCTTTACCAAAGAGGGCCAGATTCTAAAACTGAAGATCTTCCCATGAAAGTGAGACAATCAGATGAGGAGAAACAGAACTGCATTCTCAGCCACACCTTGGTCTTCATTCCAGTCCAAACCTGCTGAAAAAGGAATAAAGGAAGCCATGTTCCCATTCAACCTTGGCCATCACACCTGGGACCCTCTGCTTTTCATAAGAGCTTGAGCCCCTGGGGTTCTGGTTTCTGCTCTCAAAGAGGAAAGTAAGAGAAGGAAATGTCTAGCCCAAAATAGCTGATAGCACTGTGAAATCGTGCTCTGTAGGAATAAAGCAGCTTGAGGATTTTTTTTTAATATCCAAGAGGTTCTTACAAAGATGGTGTCAAACAATCCTTGGACATATTGAGGCCAAAGCACCTTGAAACACTTTGGCCTTAGAATATGCTGTGAACTAAAGTATGTCCTCCTGAAACACTGCCCTAGCTTCCTTTCTTTAAATTGGGTTCAGAGAATGGTGTTTTTTCTCCTTTAAGCATTATTAGTTAGTTTCTTAAGTCATACTTACAATAGTCAATTCAGAAAAAAAAAAATCACCATGGGTTCAACTTCCTGAACTGCCTTTCTGAGCTAGTAATGTATCATCAGCTCCTCACTAGCTCGTAACCAGGGTGAACGTTAATGAGTTTCATTCCCCATAGTTTCCTAAGTCAGCACCCATCACATCAACAGTGAGTTTCTGCTCCCTGAGATGAGATTTAAGTTCACATTGGTGCTATTCGACTTCCACAGAGCCTTTTGCATCAGAAACAATGAATTTCCTTATGCATCAAAATGTCCACACATCAATTAGTGGACAAAGTGTTTTTGGACCTTACAGCTGTGGTGGGTTAAATGGTATTTTCCCAAAATTCGTGTGTTAAAGCTCCAACCGCCAGTTCCTCAGGATGGAGGTGGGGGTCTCTAAAGAGGTAATTATATCAATGTGAGGCCTTTAGGGTGGACCCTTACCCAATGTGCCTGATGTCCTTATAAAAAGAGGAGATTAAGACACAGACAGAGGTGGAGGGCCCCATGCACAGAGGGATGACCGTGCAGGGAGGCAGCGGCAGGACGGCCACCTGCAAGCTAACAAAGGAGGCCTCAGAGGATGTCGCCCTGCCGGCTCCTCAATCTCCAGCTTTCAGCCCCGGAAATGAGAGACAAGAAACGTCCGCTGTTTTAGCTGCCCAGTCTTGGCGTCTCGGTATGACAGCTGGAACAAACGAAGATGCTAGTCATCTCCTGGACGTACGGGGAATGTTCGGAAATGTTCAGATCCCATCAGTCAAATTCAGTGGGATGGCTGGACCGCACTGTTTTGCTGTGCCGGACTTGTTTCCTGTTCATCCTTAAGGGAACACAAACCTCCCACCTGAGTGCCTAGTCTGGCCTGAAAATATGGAAAAGGGCTGCTGACTGGAAGTCTCGAGGAAAGCGGAGGCAGGAAGCTAGCTCAGCGCAAATTAACATTGAACTGAGAGAAACTGACCCCCCAGACTCCCACATCTCCTCCCCTTTGTCTCTTTTCCTTGTCCTCCCTCCTCCTCCGTGTTCCTGTCTGCAAAGTGAGCATTACAAACCCTAGCTCAAAATGTAGTAAGGATGGGTGAATTAATGCACTTGAGTACTTCTCAGATGACAGAGAAGAATAAAATATGCTGGCCTAGGGCCCAAGAGAAGGAGAAAGAGTCCGTAATTACGGAGAACTTACCATGTGTCAAACGCTGCCCTAAACCCTTTGCGTGGATTATCCATCTCATTAAAAATCTCTTCATAGTCCTGTGGGGCAGGTAGTAGTAGCCATTGTGTTTTACAAATGTGTTTACTTATATCCAGAAGGGTCTGCCTGCTGCCCAGTTCACACCGATAGCAAGCAAAAGCCCGCAGCTGGAGGGACTCCGAGACCCAAGCTCTAAACTGCTTTGGTCTGCCCGAAGTTTGGATTTTCCTATCCTAGCGAATAAATCATGCTAATTTTGCATAGTCATTTGACACTTGTGCTCATATCCAACAGAGACGGAAGTTATGAATGTATGTGAGCATGTGAAGGCTTTTTCTTTTTCATTTGGAAAGGCAAGTAACAGCTGGCAAAAGAAAAGAATTTTTTAAACACACAGGACGGCAGAGGAAAAGGGCACACACCCCACTGAGCAAAGTGCCGCCCTGGAGAGCGTCAGGTGGTGTAGAATCTTGAGGGTTTGGGGATGAAAAACAAAGACGAGAGTTTCAGGGAGCAGCTGCTCCGTGTGGAGGACGTGGACAAAAGCAGAAATGGGCGAATTACGTTCAAGAGTTTTTCCCCTGTGCATCGAGAACGTATCATCTACCGACCCCTCTCCCCCGTCTTTTTTGAGAAGTGATGTTAAATCCTTGAATGACTTTAAATTCCTCTTGAGCTGAGTTGAGCTTATGAGAAAATGAGAAAACACTGGCCACATAGCTCCCATTTCTACTTGGGTAATATTTTTCACAGTATTTTCTAGGCTAAGTGTTCTAAAGCCAACTTGGAGTCCCTCGCTGTACTTTGGTTTCCATTGTTTGCCCTGTACCTGACCGAGAGTGTTTTGACTCACGAGCTTTACCAGCACAAGATAACTGGAAGAATGACAGAAAGAAGCAGGAGTGGGTAGACCCTCAGCAAAACGTCCAAACATTGGAAGGATGTTCTATCAACCACCATAGCTTTGTAGCCAACAACCCCAAATTTTAGGTGCCTAACAAAACAAGCCTTAATTTTTCATTCACACCAAGGCTGGCACATTCTGATGGAGGACAACTCTCCAACAAGAGGTGGCACAGAATCCAGGGTTCTTTGATCTGTGACACACGCGTTCCAACACACGCCTTCAGGGTCAGCCAAGACAGGCTAAGAAAACATGGCAAGTCACACACTGGTTCTGCCTTTCAGCTCCAAGGGGCTGAGACGAGGTGCCTTCCTGTTTCTGGAAAGGGGAAGAGAGCTGGAATTATTCTTGGAAACTAGTAATGTCTACCACAAGTGTGGGAGAGACCACAGATTAGTTTTACAGTCTGAAGGAAAATACACTGAATAGGACTCAATGTTTCACGCACAGTAATGGATGTGCACGGTAGACCGCTAGGTCACTTAACAAGGAAGTCCAAAAGCTTCTTGCAAAGCTGCAAGCGAATGTTGTTCTCCATGAACACCCAAAGAGGCAGTGACGGCAACACACTTGGACTCCTACGAGGCCTGGAGAGAACCAGCCCCAGGCCCCTCGGGAGCTCACTGTAGGACTTGACGTCCAGCCAGTCCCGAAGCTGCTTCGGTAGCTCGACTTCCACTTTAAGCTTGAGAACGTCTCAGGACGCGCCAGGACACGGACCAGAGACCAACGGAGCTTTGAGTCACGGTTGGCTCTTGCCACTGGAACGGTACAGGCACGGAAAGCCCTAGAAGCTGAGAAAGGCTACTGCCTGAGGGAGCTGAGAAAACCGCTTACCGGGCTCACCTGTGGACCCAAAGAGCAGCACCTGGTTTCCGTGAGGAGCACCTCGCTCGGCTGAGAGGGGTGAGGCCGCGTGGAGAGTCTCTGGGACCGAATGTCAAATTCTAATGGTCACTTCGTCAAGAGCAGACGGTTTAGGTGGCAGGGAGAGGGGGCAGGTGAAGCTGAGAGTACGGCTGCCCCCGCCCCCACAAGGAGAATACCGGGAGTGTCCAGAGAGGGCGAGAGGGGGTCTCTCTTATCTTTATGGTGAAACAGGATTGTGCTCTGCTTTTGCTGTCTCCTTGAGAGACTGGAAAAGCTACTGATTCATCTGTATCGTGCTTTGGACTTGATCTGACATCTCTGATGGACCAGGCAGAGACTGAGCCTTGCCGGAGCCTCGCGCAGCAGGCGCGCACGCCCTTCCTTGTCTTCAATGAGCTCCAGCACGTGGAATCACCACTTTCACGAGACATACCGCGTCAGTCAGCTCAGGCTCCCGTGATGGGAAACCACAGACCCAGCAGCTTAAACGCCAGACACTGCCCTCACAGTCCTGAGGCTGAAAGGCCAACAGCCCCTTCTGGCTTGCAGACCGCCAGCTTCTCCCTGTGTCCTCACTTGGGGCAGGGAAAGAAGACGAGCTCTCTGTCCTCTTCTTACAAGAGCGTTAATTCCATCACCGTCATGGCCTCATCTGAACCTCATTACCTCCCAAAGCCTTCAAACCCCATCGCATGGGAGGCGGGGCTTCAACACGTGGATTTGGGAGGCACGCAGTTCAGTCCACGGCAACTTCCACGCTCATCTCTTGGCTTCCGGACACCCAGCCTGCTGGTCGGCTCCACCGAGAAGCGTGGTTTGACCTTTCTCCACATCTGGAGGCTTTTCATACTGCCCTCCTAGGTCTCCCTTTCATAAAATATCTATATTCATTTAACACTTGCTCAGTTTAAGAGTCAAGGCCTGGAGGAGGGTGTAGCTCAAGTGGTAGAGCACATGCTGGACACACACGAGGTCCCAGGTTCAATCCCCAGCACCCCCTCCAAATAGAAATGAATGAATAAATCAAATTACCACCCACCCCCATGAAAAAAAATAGTCAAAGCCTACTTTTGCTTTTGTTTTCTACAAATTAACTTTAATTTTCCAGTTCTTTGAATTCTTGTAAGGGAACTAAATGCCCACCTAAAAATGTTTTCATCCGTTGAACAAATATGTCCCATCCGAGGCTTTGTGCCATTTGCTCTCTGGACTCTGAGGATTCAGCAGCTCCTGAGAGTAACAGCCCAGCCCTCCCGGGAGCTCCCCCAAGCAGTGGAAGCGAACGGCCGAACAGCAGGCAGAGACAGGAGTGAGCGCCACACGGACGGTGGTAGGTGGGTGACGAGGGAAAGTTTAACCGTCTGACGCCACAGATAACGCAGAACAGCAGGGAGGCCATGCCCCTAAACATGTAAGTCCAAGAAGGCCTCTCTACAGAGGGGTCACTTCACATATGACCGGAAGGGCGGAGGCTAAGAGCTGGGAGAGGAGCATCTTAGGTGGAAAGCCAGCAAGTTCAAGGCCCCGCGATCAGGAGGGAGTGGGTGAGGGAGGCAAGAGCTGAAGTCACAGTGTAGCTAAGGAGTGAGGGTCTGACTCCAAACGCCTTGGTAGGGTGAACATTTTAAGAAAAATAACATGAGTATAACCTCAAAGTAGTAACTTTGCAGTTGAAATAGTTTAGTGTATATTTACAGAACATGTGGAGGAGGGGAAAATGTATGTGATAACACCTTTCAAATACATGAAGAGCTGAGAAACGTGGTGTCGGGCTCGGTGTAAGGATGGTGGATCGCAGGGCAGTTAACATGTGTAATCGACAGACAGTTCCCAAAGGA
This sequence comes from Camelus bactrianus, assembly GCF_048773025.1. Classification (NCBI taxonomy): domain Eukaryota; kingdom Metazoa; phylum Chordata; class Mammalia; order Artiodactyla; family Camelidae; genus Camelus; species Camelus bactrianus. Next base: position 4,444,010 of record NC_133546.1, read on the forward strand.
GCCTCCTGCCTCCGCTCCTACCTCTACCCTAAACGTGCCTTTTTCTATGTGTTTGCATGAGTCACTGAACCTCTGGAATATACTCTTAGAAGTACGGAAAATGAAAGTAAATGTTTACCGGGGAGCACGCTGGGTTTGTCCCTCAATCAGTCATTTACGTAACAAATATTTATGGAGCACCTACCACGTGCCAGGCACTAGGCTGTGTCCCCAGGATGTGACGGTGAGCAGAACACGTAAGGGCCCTACAGTTGAGTTCACAGTCCATGAGGAGAGCGACCCCCATCAAAGAAACAGAAGTGAATGACGGCAAACAGCTACAGTGAACTAGGGAAAACAGAGAGTCACTGGCGGGGAGACCCTCAGCTTGAAAGATCAGAAAAGTGTTGTCAAAGAACCTACATGATGCGTGGTGAATTAGGGAAAGAAAAGTGAGTAACTTAGGCAAAAAAAAAGCCAAATCAGCCCCCAAATTTTTATGTAGAAGGAGCCTGGAGGTGGCAAGTGCCCCGGATCCCACTCCCCATCTGCCATGGGCTGCACTGTGCTCCCCGCAAATTCCCATGGTGGAGCCCTAACCTCCAGGACCTCAGAATGTGTCTGTATTCAGAGCCAGGGTCTTCGAAGAGGTGCTCAAGTTAAAATGAGGCTGGAGGATGGGCTCTGATGCCACGGGACTGGCTCCTTACAGGAGGAAATCTGGGCGCTGAGAGGCACAGAGGGAAGAGCGTGTGAGGACCCAGGGAGGAGGCGGCCGTCCACAAGACGAGGAGAGAGGTCTCAGAAGAAACCACACCTGCTGGCACTTGCTCTCAGACTCCTGGCCTCTAGAACTGCGAGGAATCAGGTTCCTGGTGTCTCAGCCCGCAGTCCGGGGCGCTTTGCTACAACAGTCCCAGCAAACGAACGCCCCCTCTAATTCTGCTTTTCCACAAAACTCGGAAGAACTGCCTCCACTTCCTGGCCTCATGATCGTTCCTCAGCTTGCTCCAAACAGCGTCCAGCCCTCACTCTTCCGCACACTTCAGTGTCATCGGACAAGGTGGTCACCTCCTTTTTCTCAAAGCACGTTTTCCCCAGCTTCAGTTTCCTTCCCTTTCCTGGTCTTCCTCCTGCCTTTCTGGCCTTGATTTCTCCTGGGTCTTCCCACTCTTCAGACCTGCAGGGGCGGAGTTCCCTGAAGCTCAGTCCTGCACCCTCCTGTGGGACCCCCAGCCTCCCACCTCGTGGGAGACACAACACTGGACGTGACTCAAGCACAGGGAGCCCACAAAGGACTTTAGAGAATAGTCAGAGATGATCTAATGTACATTATAAAGCGATCACTATGCATGTGGTGCATAAAATAAAAGAGCAAATATGGGATTTGAATTAGAGGACACCAGTAAGAGTCAGACACGTGGGGTGGCAATGAGGATGGACGGAAGGAGACGAAAGGGACACACATGCAAGAATTATCATTAATATATTTAGAAGGTGAATCCTCAAGAGTCAAGAGGAAGGGAGGAAGAGAAAGATGTCATAACGCTGAGGTTTCTGGAGGCCAGACAGATAAGGGTGCCTTTTACCGAGGTAGAAAATCCACAGGGAAGAGAGACGTGAGGGGGCAAAGCACAGGCTCAGTTCTGAGCGTGATGAAGTGCTCTTAAGATACGTGAGTGGAAATGTCAAGCGGGCAATTAGACAATATGCATCTGGAATTCATAGAAGCTGCTGGGGAAATTTAAACTTAAGGGTCATCATAATATAAATGGTGCTCAGAGATGGAAACAGTCAGGTGTAGGTATAAGATCTCCCTGCAAAAGCAGAGCGTGAAGGAAAGGAGACCTGAGAGGCAGCACAAGATGCCGAAGCCGGTAGAAGAGGATGCGCTAGAAATGCAGGCCGGAGAGAGCCCAAGGGTGGAGGCGAACTTGAAGAGCCTGGTGTCAGGGAGCCCATGGGGAGGAAGAAAGGCGAGACCAGGCCTGACAAATGCTGCTCAGAGAGCGCCAAGAAGGCGCGAAGGCCTGAATAGACACTTCTCCAAAGACAGACGGGTAATCATCACGCACGTAAAATGGTGCTCAGCCATCAGGGAAACGCAGATAAAAATCACAATGAGATACCACCTCCCACCCATTAGGATGACTATTAATAACAGCAATAACAAACCACAACATGAAAAGTGTCGGCAAGGATGAAAAACTGGAACTCCTGGGCACTGCCAGTGGGAATGCAGAATGGTGATGTTTCTATGGAAAACAGCATGGCCGTTCCTCAAAAAATTAAAAATGAAAAATCACCATAGGACCCCGCAATTCTACTTCTGAGCATATACTCAAAAGAACTGAAAGTAAAATCTTGAAAAGGCGTTTGTACGCCGTGGTCCTAGAAGCATTCTTCACGGCAGCAAAGAGGTGGAAGCCCCGGCGTACAGCAGCGGAGGGATGGACAGATAAAATGTGGTGCAGACACACTGCGAAATATGGTTCAGCCCTAAGGAGGAGGGCAATCTAGCACATGCTAAAAATGGGTGACACTGGAAGACCTTATGCCAAACAAAATAAGCCAGTCACAAAAAAACAAAGACTGTATAATTCTATTTATACGAGGGACCTTGAGTAGCCAAATTCGTAGAGTCACAAAGTAGAATGGTAGTTGCCAGGGGCTGGAGGGAGAGGGAAATGGGCACAGAGTTTCACTAAAGCGGGAGCAGCACATTGAGCCAGAGAGAAGGACGTGTACACCGGTGACGCTGCAGTGACACTGTCATCAGGTGGCCACGATGAAGCGGGGTAGGTGTTGTTGGGACTAAGAGAATCAAAACGCCAGGGTCCAGGCCATCAAGGGTACCCCAGGGGCACCCAGGTGTACGATGGAGCTAGGGTGGAGAAGAAGACAGCAGAACAAGTGACACAGAGTCTCCATTTGTCAGGAGAGAAAGAAAAGAAAAGAAAAAAGAAAGAAAAGAAAAGAAAAGAGAAGGGAAGGGAAGGGAAAAAGGAAAGGAAAGGAAAGGAAAGGAAAGGAAAGGAAAGGAAAGGAAAGGAAAGGAAAGGAAAGGAAAGGAAAGGAAAGGAAAGGAAAGGAAAGGAAAGGAAAGGAAAGGAAAGGATAGGAAAGGAAAGGAAAGGAAAGGAAAGGAAAGGAAAGGAAAGGAAAGGAAAGAAGGAAGGAAGCAAGCAAGCTTATTAAATCTTTATTCATCGTGTTTGCTGTTATGGATTGAATGGTATCCTCCTAAGATGCTGAAGTCCTAACCCGCAGTAACTCAGAACGTGGCCTTATTTAGAGAAGGGATCACTGCAGATGCAGTTAGTTGAGATGATGTCATTAGAGTGGACCTTACTCCAGTGTGATCGATGTCCTTATCTGGACACAGACACACACAGGGAGACCGCCTTGTGAAAAGAAAGGCGGAGATCAGGGTGAGGCTTCCTCAAACCGGGGAACACCAGAGACGGCCACCAATCACCAGCAGCCAAGGGACAGGCCTGGTGAGGACCTGCCCCACAGCCTCGGAAGGAACCAGCCCTGCAGATCGTGGTCTCCAACCTCCAGCCTCCAAAGCTGAGACAGTGAATTTCTGGTGTTTTGAGCCATCCTGTCTGTAGGACTTTGGTACAGCAGCCCTACAAACCAACACCTTGCTTTTGTGATTTTCCAACCTAATCTGTAAAAGGTGTTTTTTGGAAGGATGACTTGGACCTGTCTGGTCAGGTGTGCTCAGTGAGTCCAAGGAATAGAAAGGCCTTGAGAAGCTTTCGTCTTCTGGGCAGGTCTGGGCAGGTAGGACACTCCAGAAACAAGTAATGGCTATCATTTCTGTGTTTCTTATCACAACGGTCAGGTTTATATACATCATCTTACATAACCCTCACAGCACCATGCAAAGTTAGTATTATTTTCCAAATAAGGAAACCTGGGCTCAGAGACATGAGGAATCTTCCCAAGATTAGACAAACATCAGCACAGGAACTTACGTCCAGGTCTGTCTGACACCACCATCCAGTCCAAACTGCAGCCTGAGTCGCCGAGAGGCAGGTCTCCCTGCACCGTCCTGGGGCCAGGGGTGCTGAAATGATGTCTTCAGCCCTGTCTGTTGCTGGTTCTTGACCGTTGCTTCCTCACCCTTTTGTTAAAAAATCCTGGACCTTGGGTTAGTTCTCTCCTACTCTGCCTCCTCTCCTTCTTGCCTGTGCCTATCATATTCCTCTGACCACTGTCCCAAAGTCCCTGAAGGAGTGTGTGAGCTCCAAGGATCTGGCCACTGCCCAATCCTGCAGTTTCATTTTCCCTTATTTGTAACCAGCCCCTTTCCCTCTCTGTTCCCCACACACGCCCTCCTTTCTGCAGCCTCCTGGCCTTTGCACACACGGGGCCCTCCACCCTGCCTCACTCTCACCTTTACTGGAAAAAATCTCCTCTGCTCTTCCAACTGTGTTTCAGATTCAACCAGACAGAGCCTCTGCTTTTTCCCCCTTGTCTTCTCATTCACTCAACATTCAAAAGTCAGTGTCATATGGTATTTTTTTCCTCTGTCTGGCTTACTTCACTTTGACGATCTCCAAGTCCATACATGTTGCTGCAAATGGCATTATTTTATTCTTTTTTATCCCTGAATAGTATTCTATTCATAAATATACCATCACTTCTTTATCCAGTCATCTGTCAATGGACAATTTGGGAGTTTGAAATTTGCAAATGTTAAACACTGTATATAAAAATAGATAAAAAACAAATTTCTTCTGTACAGCACAGGGAACTATATTCAGTATCTTGTAATTACCTTTAGTGAAAAAGAATATGAAAACAAATATATGTATGTATATGCATGACTGGGACATTGTGCTGTATGACAGAAATTGGCACATTGTAACTGACTGTACTTCATTTAAAAAAAATAGGTGGTATCAATTATCTTGTTCAGGCTCTGGGGTGAGGCAGTGGGTGAGACACGGTTCCTGACCCATAGAACTCATGTTCCAGTGATACAGAGTCACAGACCCACAGTGCCTGCCCCAGAGCAGGGGGTGAACACACGGCTGTTGAATTCAATGAACTCTGCGTGAGGTGTGATATTTGACTTTATGAAGAAAACCTAGGCTCCTGGTTGTCTCATATCTGGAAGATATTGCCAGGGCATTATTCATTATGAGAAGTCTTCATAATGAGAAGGGTCACATCTAACATTCGAGTGTGCAATGAAATGGGCTTTAATCACGTGTTCAAGCTTTTCTTCTAAATTCCACACAAGGGCAGCAAGCAGGCGACGAGCCCAGTATTACCAAATTCGGGGCAGGAGCCTGAAGCTTCAGTGTCCAAAGGGATGGGTCAGGTCCACGACTGAGCAAAGGACGCCTGCTGGGGAGGGTGGTGGGTGGGGAGTCAGCCCCCTAAAGGCCAGTCGGCTGGTTTCCAGGAGGAAACACAGGCTCGCATGGGCAGACAGACCCATACTTACAGAGAAGCCAGAAATACGAATTTTAAAATCATATCTCCAGACACTGTTTTCACTACTGACAAGTCCCTGCACATTAGAAGATAATTCTGGCCCGAGTTTGGCCCACGGCTGTCAGTCCAGCTTCACTGGTGGAGCACCACCACCCCTTCTTTGTTTTGTTTCACAGCTGGCCCTTCCCGCCCACCTTCGGGGGATGCTCCACTGCAGATTGTCGCTTCAGCTCATTCCCAATGTCTGAGTCTTCGGAAACACCCGAAGGACAGAGAGAGGCAGGGAGCTGGACGTCACTTGTGTCCACAGGGACGCCAGGTGAGCGGCTACACCTTGGGCCCCACACCTGGACCAGGGCCTGGCTGCGGGGAGGACGGGAGGCAGGAGGCGGTGGTGGGACAGGGGAGGGAGAGGAGGAAGGGAGTAGGAAGGGGGAGGGGTGCGGGGGGAGGGGGCTGCTGTTCCAGGTCTGCCATTTCCGCGGAGGTGACCGCCGCTGAGCAGAAACATGGTAAATGAGGTTGACAACGGGTGAAGCGGAAAATGTCACCAGCAGAAGAGAGACACGGTGAACTTTAGTTTTGATTTAAATTAATGGGAACTCAAGGAGAGAAAATCCTTCCAGGGCTCCAAGCACAGCGCAAGGTTGCAAGCGGGGGGCCCGCGAGCCGGCATCTGCCCGCTGTGACAGCTCCGCTCGCGCGCGCACGCGTTTATTTGCAGACGACGCTGGAATCTTTAGACACATAAATACTTCAATTATAGGGATGCCACCCGGCTGCCAAGCTTGGGGTTCCACTCTAACAAACTCATTTTTCCCTTTTCCATTCTTTGCGGTCACGGCCTGGAGCAGCACAGGACCCTGAGACAATCCCAGCCAGGAAGGAGCAGCCGTGGGAAGGCAGAGCTGGGGTCTGTGGGGCGGTGGGCAATCAGCAAACAGTTTTTTGAAATGTCTTAACATGAGCAACGCGCTCAAAGAGGGAGAAAGCCCCAGACAACAATTAAGGGAAGGACTGCTTCCAAGGGAAACCAGCCGTAGCTTCTTAGGAACAAGGGGTGTGTGTAGGGGGGAAGGGGGGTCCAGGCCCTGTCCCGGCCCTGGGAGGTGGAGACCCTGACCTCCTCAGATGAAGAGAAGGCAGGAGAGGGAGGAGGCAGTGGTTGGGCGGTTGGTGGTGGGGCCCTTCCACGTGCCTCTCTGCTCTCACACAAGGCTCTCTGTTCAGTGACCTACCCACAATCCTAAAACAACAGATGCAGAAGTGAAAAACGCCTGTTTGGGAGAAATCAAGCTTCCTGTTTCCTCACCATATTTATTACCCCCAGAAAATCAGGCTCAAATAATACCCTATGCTAATAACCTGAATTCTTGGGAAGGGAGGTGGGCAGGGGAATCTGGGCATTAAGTAATGATCCAAGAAGTCCTGGTCCAATAGAAAGCAAATGGATTTGAGGACAAGAGGGAGGCCGTTACTGCAGAAATGTTCTGGCACCACTTGGGATGCTGAGACAGCTGTGAGGAGAGAGCCGATTAGCATCGCCTTCAGAATCCAGAGGAGGAGAGAGGCGGATGAGGACCTGCTAGGCGAATTATCATCCTTAAATAAGAGACGGAAGTGTAACGGGAACAGAAAGGATCCTAAGTGGCTCATCCAGGCTGCGCTGCAATAACGTGAGTATTAAATATACACCAAGGGAGCTAGGGAGGGAAAGGGAAAACTATAAATGAAGCCAGCATGGTCTTACCCACTGCACGGGCATCATACGTGCTGACCCTCAGGTTTGCTTTGAAACAAATGACAGTATTGTTTTCAAAGGTAATATACTAGAGCTTGTTGCAGCTTTATCCGAATTCCGGAAACAGTGCCTCCGTGCGCAGGAGATGGAGACCAGGCCTCCTCCTCTCCCCGCGGAGGGGCAGCCGGCCCCAGGGAGCACCTCTCCTCCCTGGTAAGGATGACTTCCAGACGTTGGGCTGAGCAGCTCCAGTGCTGCCTCCTCTGGATTGCCAGCCTTCTCTGAATTTCAAAACGTATATTTGCTACCTTTTCGTGTATAGTGTTTATTTTCCCAACCAGATCACAAGTTCTTTAAGACAGAGGAGAACCCCACCCCTCCGAACACCCTGCAGTGCAACCACCCCATCCCTCCCCGGTCCTGTTAGGTAAAAAATGGCCATTTCGATGTCTGTGAGTTACCAGGAAAGCTAGCATTTTCAGTCGGTAACAAGGACACACATGTACACGTGTTTGAAGGGAAGACAGTATTCTGCGAAGCGGATGTTAATAAAAAATAACTGTCATGGAACCATGCTTCCCAAGGCCACTCGAGCGGGGTCTGCAAGGAGGACCATGATAAACAGCAGGCGTCAGGATTTCCGTTGTCCTGCTGCAGTGCCGCCCCTGAAACTGCAAGACCTCCACCCCCGCCCCAGACCCTCTGAGTCCTCCCTGGGGACAGATTCTTAAACAAGCTCTGCCAGGCCACGAAGCACCTCCACCCACCCCTCTCCCTCCTGCAGCCACCTCCCTTGGCCCCTGGCCCACCGGTACCTCTCAGCAGCTTGGAGAATGTCCCACACTGCTTCCTATTAGAGGGTGCACGTGTTTGCACCAAGGGCGCTGCTTCTCGCTCGCTGACCGCTCTCTGTGTGGGAGCCCTGCTGGCTGAGCTGCTGACCAGGACGAGGACGAGCACAGACTGCCAGCCCTGCGGGCACCCCGCACAAGCCGGGAGCCACCTGGAAGGAAGCCTCTCTCCTGTTCAGTGCATTAGCCCTTCAGATGGGTTCCTGCAAAGCTGTCTGCTGGTCTTCCTGTCCAGGGACCACCCATGGATCCTCCAGGGTAGTCTGAACCTTTGAGTAAACATCATTCGGGTTCAAAATGAGACCCACCCACCCTGTGGCTTTCCTGTTACCCTTACCAGCTTATAAGGACCATTGAACACCCATTGCTTCACTCGGTTCTCACAGGGTCCAGGGAAATCTGCGGCCCTATTTTATTCTACTTTGACAGATGAGCAAACGGAGAACCAGAGAAGTTAATTGGCCTGACCAAGTCTGCATAGCTTTAAGTGGTGAGATAACGACGTAAGTCCAGGTCTGATTCCAGATCAGGTGCCTTTTGTACCTCAAATTTTTACTTAGTTTTGATCTCTGATAGGGAGCTACAAAACTGATGCAAACTTGTTTCCACAAAAGGGGTCAGAGAAGTCAGCCAATTTGGTTATCACGTCTCTTGTCTGTCTTTCAATGGCACTATAACCACAATAGTGATGGTTCTCCAGAACCAGAATGGATTCCTAAGAAGCAGAGGTCCATTACTCAAGAACCCACATAGCGCTGAGGTCCCGTGGGATGGTCCCGTGAATGGCACGCCATTCTGGTGCTGTGGGGGGACAATGCGCTGAGCTGGTTCACGGTCCAGGAGCACAGCTTCTGCTCGTGAGGCTGAGAGGCTGCTGCACCTTCTCCCACCCTCCCTCCCCCTCTTTCCCTCACAGGTGCCACATCCAAAGCATGCGGGGGCTTCATGTCGAATAGCATCCAGCCAGACAAGGTTTGGTCCCAGGGGTGACCCTAAGGGACTCTTTGGAGGACATCGCTGTCCCCAGATTTTAATGTCAAAGCTCAAAATACAGAATGGAATAGGCAGCTCCTCAAACCTTTAAAACTCCACCATCATGAAGTGGTCTTTCATCTTGAGCTCCGGAAACCAAATCTTCCTGCTTTGTTTCTTCAGAGGTGTTACGTTCAAGGGACAAGGCTATGCACGGTTTGGGGTTTCGATTTTCTAAATCTTTAGAGAGAATCACAAGAACGGCAGTCTTCTGTTCCCCCCATGAGATGAGACAGCCACCCCCGGTCCTGCACCGACAGCATCTTTCCGGGTGAGACTCATCTGAGAGAGACGACCCAAATGTCCAGGGATCTACATGGCGAGACAAAACCGCAGCCCAGGACCCTGGAGGTTCTCTACAGACCGAGATAGAGAACATTTAACTGATTAACTTTCAATTTATTTTTCAGCACTAAATAAATGTTCAGTCAGGGGAAGCAATTTTCAAAATGCAATTTGCATGTACTACAGGGCTCCTACAGACTTTCAGAATGAGAAGAGGTTTCGGAGTCGGCCTTGTCTGTACCCAACGTACAGGGAATTTCAGATAAACCACAGCCAGCACCAGGGCAAGATCCAGCCATAACTAACTCCTGTGCAGGTCCCCTCAGTGCCAGGGAGGCTGTCCTGTGGGGAGGAGCCCACACCCCACAACCTTGGAAAATGGGAAATAGAGAAGGTAGCCAGCCAGGAATAAATCCAAATCAAATGGATGAGGATGGTAACAGTGATCATTTCTTGAACAGCATCCACATGCTAGACACAAGCTGAGGCTCCCAGAGGGCCCTTGAGTAGCTCTACAGGGTGGCGGGGCCGAGATCCCAGCCTGAGTCTTTGCATCATGTCCCTCGTCTTCCTTGAGGTCAAAAGCCCAGAGCCCCCGAGTAACGGTCGCTGGTACCTGGCTTCTGCCCTGTTAGCACCTTCAGGCCCAGATGAAATTTAATCAGGAAATGATGACATCCTTGCCAGTACAAAAGCAGGAGGCCGACAGAGCAGGCCTGGCAGTGACCCTCGGGTCATCCTGACTCGTCCCCTGCAGGCCACTCTGGCTACTGGTAGTGCCCCACCCTTGGCAGCCTGCGCCTGCAGATGCCTGGCCCCTACCCGCACACTCCAGGAAAAAGACGTCTGTTTTGCAACAAAGAAAGAAAGAAAGAAAGAAAGAAAGAAAGAAAGAAAGAAAGAAAGAAAGAAAGAAAGAAAGAAAGAAAGAAAGAAAGAAAGAAAGAAAGAAAGAAAGAAAGAAAGAAAGAAAGAAAGAAAGAAAGAAAGAAAGAAAGAAAGAAAGAAAGAAAGAAAGAAAGAAAGAAAACATCTTCTAAAGTGTAAGCTAAGGGTCTGGAGTCTCACTGGCAAAGCTCCCGTTTTAAAATTAGGTGCATTTGAAAATCTTGCACGACGTAGCGCATTAAAAGAGAGCTTTTAGTCACACTGCTTTGAAATGAATCTCCTTGTGTCCAGTGCTGTCGAGGTCAAACACAGCTGATTTAATCCTGCCTGTAGCCACGGCTGGTAAAACCTTATTAATGCCCAATCTCTTCATTTGGAAGTTGTTGGTATATGTATACACCTAATTTGAGCAGGGCCAGAATGCCATTTGCCTTTGAACTGTCTTTGAAAAATGAATTTGCTAAGCACGCGGTATAATTAGAATGACACAGAAAATGCTCCCCGAAAATACGTTCAATCAGTCTCATTTATGAATTAAAGACTTGCCTACAGACATCTGCCTCTTATTCATCTCTTGCTCTGCTATTAGAATGCTCTGTATTGTTTAAAGCAACACAAAATTTAATTTCTTTATAAACGTTCGAATATAGATTTTTTTCCACTAGCTGTTTTTGTTTTTGAAATCGAATAGAAGATTTATTTCAGAAGGAAGTTGAAACAGTGATCCAAGTCCGTGCTGGCAGAGCGAGGTGTTGGGAGGAAAGGGGTGATGGAGACCGGGACACAGTGGGGGGAGGAAGGAGGACGGGGCACAGGGGCTCAGCCCCCACGCTTGGAGACTGACCGCAGCACCTCGGGGAGCAGGGCTGGCTGCCCCGGTACGTGTGGGGTATAGTCTGTTTGCGCCAGGCTGTTGGAAAATGCCCTCTGAGTCCCCTCCAGTTGATCACAGCTCCTGTCTTGGCTGTAGGTTGGATGACATTTCCTTAACCTTTTTAACAAACATAGGGTGAGGACCACACTGTTTGGCTGAAAGACTAAATTTCAGAAGAAAAAAAGTGGATAGAAGCGGAATTATTTTGGAGCCTTTGCCAAACGTCACTCATCACCAGGATTCCAAAGTGCAACATAACAAACACAAATTAAAACCGGGGCATCTGAGGAGACTCCGTATTTTGAACTAAAGAGCCAACTAAGCACATTTCTATGGACCAAATGCAATTCCTTTTCCATGGCTGCACGTGTGAGGGCCCTTTTCAGTGTCTCCAAGGGGACGGAAATGTTCTAGAACTGGTGTCTGAAAGCTCTCGGACGTGGAAGCATATGCTTCCCCCAGGCTCCCTCGGGGTCCCAGGGCCTCTCGCACATGGCATCTCTGTTTTCCTTCTGAGTTGGCTCCACTCTCCCCTCACCCAGCTGGTGTCCTGAGAACTGGCAGCTTCCATGAGGGGACCCCCAGTCAGAGTCTTCGTCATGGGTTGAGCATGTCTCCCCAAAATTCATATATTGAAGTCCTAACCTCCTTGCCCTGCACCTCAGAATGTGACCTCAGTTAGAGACAGGGTCTTTAAAGAGGTCATGAAGTTAAAATGAGGTCACTAGATCAGTGTCTTCATCAGAAGAAAAATAATATACAAGCAAGGAGGGAAGGCCACGTGAAGACACGGAAGAAGACGGCCATCTACGAGCCGCGGAGAGAGCCTCGGGGAAACCAACCTGCCCACACCTTGGTCTCGGACTTCCAGCCTCCAGAATATTTCTGTTGTTTATGCCACCTGGTGTGTGGTGCTTGATCCCAGCCAGTCTGTGTAACATCCCATCTGTTACGGAAGCCCCACAACCTCACAGTCTCCTGCAGTTTCTACCTCAGCCTCTCAGAACTGGTGCAGGTGGTTCCCACAGTCCTGAGAGAGGAGGCTGATGGTTCCAGGCCCTTCTGCAAAACAGACATAGGTCACTGCTGGCCGGGCCACCACCTGTCTTTGGGCAGGAGTTTGGGTGGGAGCAGGGTTTGTGGGGACCCAGGTCCCTAGAGGACAGCCAGGGGGTGAGCAGGCACAGGACAGACACTTCTAACACTTGGTGCCACGAATCACTGCCAAGACTGCCTGCCTTGAGCAGGATGTGTGCTCTGTGGCTCTGGCCACCCAGCTCAGACAGGGGTAAATTTCAGGAGCTGATACCACCTTGAGCAGAAGTGGGTCCAGAGCCTGGGGGGAGGAACATGGGGAATCATTGCTTAACAGGGACGGAGTTTCAGTTTGGGACGATGGAAGCGTTTTGGAGACAGATGATGGGGACAGTTGCACGATCGTGACTGTGCTTAATGCCACTGAACTGTACACTTAAGAGTGGTTAAAATGGTAAATTTTGTTCTATGTATAATTTACCACAATAAAAATAAATAAACTGGGAAGAAGTATATGATCTAGTGGAGACGAAGCGTCTGCTCTGACGGGGGCGTCACACTTAGCCAGTCGCGCTGGGACAGCCAGTTCATACCACTTGTGAGAGAGCATTAAGCCCACAGAGGGCTGCCCTCCTGGTCCTAAGTGCCACCTGCTGAAGGATGAGCTCCAGGCTAATCACAAGAAGCTCCAGGCAATCAAGGGACGCCACAGGGACATGAGGCTCAAGGGACCCCTGGGATGGACTGAAGAAAACCCAGAGTGGCCACAGTCCCCACCCGCCCCATTCTGGCCCTGACCTTCTGGTCTGAATCAGTCAGAACTGACGCCCGGATTCAGGCAAGGATGGGCCAACTGGCTTTCCTTGTCTCCTTGAGCTCAGGGTACCAACGCAACGCTTTCACTTACATGGAAGTTATATATTTCCCACAATATCCTCCTCCATTGCTTTTCTGGTTTGGGACCCTAGGAACTTTTCCACTGGGAAATTGAAATGGAACAGGAACATAGAAAAGTTGCTTGCGTGATTCACTTGGAATCACAAAGATGAAACCGCGGAAGTCTCTCCTTCACACCCTTGGGACAGGAAAGTCTGGGAAATTGTCAAATGCGTTCTGTGCACAGATATCCAGAAAGCAAACGAGGAACAGCAGCATGTCTTCCTTCTCACCCTCCAGCCCCAGGCTGGGAGCGGGGAGGGGGCGCTGTATTAAAAGGCGGGAATTGAGCCCTACCCATTAGAGCAGTCCTGCTGGTTGAGCGGTCCCACCTCAGAGAGAGCTTCCTCGGACAACGCCTATGGGCGTAGGTGCTGAGCACTGGCAAAGCCCTCTGCTCCCTCCTTTCTCCCCTCCTGCCTCTGCTTCAAGCCCCCAGACATCACTTCTCAGCAACCTCCCCAGCACAGCTCAGGAGGTAGAACCCACAGGTCACTGAGGGTCTGTCTTTGGGCTCCTCACCCATGTTCTTGAACTTGAAGGGCGCCTAAGCCCTGAGCCAGCCTCCGGCAGAGAGACAGAGCCCAGCAGGTGCACGTGGAGGAGACGCATGAGCTGCAGGGAGGGGCGTCACCGCCGGAGCCCCTGTGAATTAGGGGGGTACTGACCCCTGCCCTCTCCACACAGGGGAAAGGTCTTCACCTCCCAAAGGGAGCACTGCTGGAGTGCGCTCTCCAGACTCCTGTCTCCATCCTAATTCCTCCTCCCTCCATGGGAAGCAGAGAGGTGGGGTGAGTGCCAGTGAACTGCCAACACAGCCCCACGCCCTCCCCGGCTCGGGTCCGCAGGCAGGTCCAGGGGCTGGACGGGCCCTGCCCCTTTCAGGCTCTGCTGTTCACAGCGTGCTCAGGCACCCTCCCACGGAGGGCAAGGTAGCGGGAAGCCCCGCGGGGGCCCACGTCTAAGCTGTGGTCCCCAATGCAGCTTTCCTGTAATAAAGTCCATAGTCAGCTGTGACGAGCCCACACTGCCACGTGAGTGCTCGTTTACCAGGACCGCTAGAAGGAGGAATGCATTGTAGGAGTCAAGCAATAAATTCCATGCTGAATAGCCATCTTTTTAATATATATGTATATTCAAGAATTTCTTAAGTTAGGATGTTGACCAAATGATGTTTAAATATACCCGGATACTCTGTCCACCAGGCTAGTAACGTTCCTGAAAGAAGAAATCTGGAAAGCCCCTTTGCAGTGGGCCCAGCAGGTTTCTGGAACATCTAATGGCTGCCACCAAATAGCCTTTTAGTGAATTAAGTGTAAATGAATCAGGAACTTGTGGATCACATTTTAGCGGAAACAAAGGAACCAAAATTTATAAAGAAAAGGTGGTTGGCAAACTCACTCTAGTTTGTTGAAACCAAGCATTTGAAAAACAGTTTGATTGATTCTGCCAACTGAAAACTCGGCCAATCGTCTACTGTCCCGAAGTATTTACTAGCATTTTTTCCAGACTGCACTTCCTGTCCATATTTCTAAATGTTCCTGGCTGCTCTGCTGATAACTATTTGGAAGACTTCGCCCGAGCAGGGAGGGTATGCCTCAGTCTTTGAGAATCAGTCCGATGTCATACTGACTGGACGGCTTCACAGTTCACAGAATTCTTTCAAGAATATCACTTCACTTAATCCTTGCAGCCTTAACCTGGGATCACTCCATTTTATGCCCCCTTCTACGGATAAAGAAACTAAGGCTCGGAGAGGTTAAATGACTTCCTCAAGGCTATCTAGTCAGAAAAAAATGCAGAACAAGGATTAAAATCCAGGTCCCCTGATCCCAAACCCACAGCGTGGTTAACAAGCAGGCTATGCCCCCCGTCTGCTCTCACCACACTCTTCCGAAGAGGGAAGTCGGCGGGACACTTTGGGGAAGGACAGGTGCGGCCGTCGCACGCAGGCCATGCTCCCCCAGGGCCGGGAGAAAGGACGCGGTCTCCAGACGGCTGAGGTAGCCGACCTCGCCCACCGCCCGCTGTCCTCCATCCCTGCTTCTGTCTACATCGCCTCAGTCTCTCTACCTGGACCTTTAGCATACAGACAGGATGCTCATCATTCTGAAACTAACGTAATTAAAAAGGCCTCCGGTATGAGGATGTACTTGTGAAACAAGGCCAGCCAAACGGCCTGCTACGAATAGAGCAAATAGTGTTGTCAACAGAGACATCTTCCACTTTTTCATCAGTCGACCCACTGAGTTATCCCAGGTCTGTCCACCAAGTAAATGATACAGTGATCCGTCCATCTTTCACAACACCTCCCGATTTAGTGCTCAGGCATTTAATTAATGTCCTGTTTACACCCCACTTCCCAGTCATTAATAAAGATGTTTAATAGAACTGAATGCAACGCCAGTCTGTCTGTATAACACCCTGCCGAGTGGCCCCTGCCCCAAGATGTGGCCCTGCCCCCCACCACCAGGCACACAATGCAAGGCTCTAAGACCCCCATAGTTTTCATATTTAAAACCCCCAGAATTTCCTACTCTGTGTCCTGACACCAGAAAGAATGTGACGTGCTGGGGACATCTGGGCACTGGACAGCCCACCCGCTGCTAAGAGTCATTTTGCCAGAGGGACCAAGCAGCAGACCTTTCCTTGAAGGGCAAGGGGCAGTCTGGAGTATCATCCTGGAGCTCCGACCCCATCTGCCCCACCTTCAAGAACTCCTACCATCTTCCTTTCTCCCCTCACCTGGTCCACAGCCACCTGGAACAGCTTCCCCATCACCCTGCACACCGCTGTCCTCCCCGAGCCCATTGGCTCTGACATCACTTGTGCCTGATGTCACTTGTGATCGTGCCTGTGTACCCAGCCAGCGGGGACAGCGGGGGCGGGGGAGAGCTCTGCCCACTGCTCAGGAGCAGAAATGACGCCTCCTGAAGTCACACACTGAGCCAGACTCACAGGCAGCTCCCGGAGAGACCGTGCCTGGGGGACGCCCTGAGAAATGTAGATAAATCCATCAAAATGATGCCCAACAGCCTCCAGCTCCTCCTGCCTCAAGTGCCGGTGTGTCGTCGCCCCGCCTGGAACACGCAGAGGATGTCATCTTCAACGCGTTGAAAGCAGCGCGCGGACTGCCCACCTGTCTGGAGACCAGGCGCCCCCCCCGCTGGCCAGGAAAAGACAGCTGTGCCCCCACCCCTCATCAGGTCACCCCCTCTCGGCCCCCCGTGACCTGACCCCGCTGAGTTCCACTGACCTCCGAGAACAGGAGGAATTCTCCATCGATGTCCTCTTCGTATAGACTTTAGTCTTCCTGTGAAAAGAAGCATGGGAGATAAAAGAAAGAACGTTTCCAGTGGAAGCTATTTTAAAGCCTTGATGTTTTGGCCAACACGAGGTTCCTCCCAATCTCCGGTTGCTGAGGGGACAATCAACGCAGCCGCTTCCACAGAGTGCCCCTTACCCCGAGCTTTCCAACTGGGGAACCACAGGGACGTGAGTTTTTGCCCTTGACAGAGACCCGGTTACCACAGGGTTTATTTTAAAAGAAAATAGGCTGAAAATGAAGGAACGAGAACCCACAAGGGACAAAAAGAGGCAAGGTCCAAAAGACCCCAAGATCTCTGCACCCCAGGGGACAAACTGAAATTTAGACACAGCCTCTCAGCAGGGGCTTCCAAACTGGAAGTTCAAAAAGGCAAAAGGCTTCCTCTTGGATGTTCTGAACTCAGAGAAACGGGAAGGTCACCAGGCCCCCAAGGAGATTAGATCCTAAAAGATCTCGCTCCTGACGGACGCAGGCCTTCCGCGCAGGCTTGTGGCGCACAGCTCAGCTTGCGTTTCCCACATGATGGGAGGCCTCTCCTGCTGACGAGGGGTCTGTAGGCCCAGCGCCCAGGGGAGCCGCTCTGGGAACCTCAGCCTGCCAAATGGGTGAGCTGGAAGTCTTCCTTCTGAACTCAGAACAAAACAAAACAAAAACCAGGCCAAAGCAGGCTCCTGATTGGTGACTAGACTAACGCGATTTGATAAATTGCTTCCTGTCCCACTGGGTGAGGCTGCTACCAAATTTTAGATTTCAGTTGTATGAGAAATTACTTCCGCAATTCAGTCAGCAAGAGCACCTATAACTTTTTTTTTTTAATTTTATAAGAATGTGACAAAAATCAGAAGATTCATAGCTTCGTGGCAGCAGCATCTGAATACACAAGTTACAAGAAGCCTGGGTTAGAGAATTTTAGTGTGTGAGCGCAACCGCGTGTCTGCCGGGCTGCTCAGGGAGCCCAGGGTCCCCACATCGCTGCAGGTGGCTTGTGAAACCCCTAGCCTTTCCCCCTAAAGGAGCCGACAGCAAGGCCACTCTCCAGACGGCACAGGCCCATCACCCAGAGCTCTCAGGAGAGCCCTGGCTTTGGGTTCCTGTCTCGGAGTTGTTCTGAGGCTGAGTGTCCAGGAGAGGGGACCTCCCAGGTCAAAGCCCAGGGCGGGTTTGCATCCATAGCCTCACAACGTGTGCACACCTGCCCTTTCCAGGAGTCCCTGCGGCTCCATTAGGACTCAGGGTCGCACAGAAGCCTGAAGATGAGGCAGAATCCAGCATCTAACCATCAAGCCTTTCCCCTAATTTAAGTGCTGCCACCAGACACTCACACCTGCGACCACACAGGCCGAGTGCCCGGGGGCGCCTTGTGTTTCTAGGAGCTGACAGCCAAGTTAGGAGGGAAAGAATAACGCAAAATAGTGACAGGTAACATTCATCCGTGTCAGGCACTACTCCGTGCTCTTACCTGGATTAATTCAACTACCCCTCCCCGCAGCCCTTTGAGACAGGGAACGTTGCCAGGCCCATTTTACAGATGAGGAACCTGAGGCCAGGGAGGGCTGGGAGCTGCCGAAATTCGCCCAGCTGGTCAGAAACAGATCTGGGAGAGGCGCCGTGTCCCCAGCCTGCGCACCCACTCTGGACAGTGGGCGCAGATCGGTGTCCAGGGTGTTCGACTTCTCTCTATCCCTGGTGACTTTCTGGTTCATGTCTGATAGATGGGTCACACTAGCCCCCAAGGAGGACACCAAGCCCGGAAGACTTCCCGGGCTCACAGAGAGCTGTGCGTGCGAGAGAGGAGCACCCACCCCACGCCCTGCCCTGGCCAGGGCGGGGCCCTGAGACACTGAGCTGTCCGGACGGCAGTGCCCCCTCCCCTGCGCCATCAGACGGGGCCTGCTCTGCTGAAGGCCGGGAGGGGAGCTGCCCCACGAGCCTGCTCAGCAAGTGGACGTCGCTGGGAGGTGCCTCGCTGCCCAGGCTGGGCTGTAGTCCACACAGATGCCAGTGTTCCCGCATGTGTCCGTGTCTCCTGACCTTCCTCTTGAATCTTCACGCGCAAGAGATCTTTCATGTCCTCGCTGAGTTGGTGGGAAATCAGGTAGAAGATTGTTTTCCTTCCATGGCTCAAAGCTTGAAAATTTAACAAACTCTGAGCTGATAAGCTCGAATAACAAGACAAAAATGTTTAAGGCGGACAATTCAGGCTGAAAATGTGAAAGGATGTCACCATTTCTAGATTTGCAAAGTTTTTAAATTTGGAAGGGACCATAGAGATGAGTAATCCGGCTTCCTCATTTTATAGACCAGGACACTGACGTCCAATGTTTAAAGTAATCCTCGCAGCCAGAAAGACGCAACACCAGTCTGAACTCAAGTCTTCTGCTGCAAATCCAAGGCTACTTCTAGTCAACCATGTGCTCTCAAAGGAGAGAGAACTGTTACCAGCTCAGGGCTCGTATTTGCTAAGTGATTGCTATTTTCTCTAAGGAATAAGGTATTTATTAACATCTCTATGTATGTTGAATGTTTATAAGCAGTTGTGATGTTCCCAGCACCCTTTGGCATCATGAGGGGAACATAATTGTGAGAAGTGTGAAAATGCTGCATATGTGATTTTACGTGTTCATTTGTGTGATGACCCCCAGTCAAGATGCACAACAACTCATCCCAGGATCCCTTGTGCTACATTTTTATGGAACTAAATACACACATGTGCACACACACAACTGTGTGCGTGTAAGACTGGAGAGCTCCAAATAAGGTCGATGGATTGTGTCAGCATCAGTGTCCCAGGAGAAATGCAGGTGTGTAAGATGTTACACGTATGTAACGCCTGGGAAAAGGGGTGAGGGGTATACGTATCTCTCTGTATGATTTCTTACAACTGCATGAGAATCTCAGGATAAAAAGTTTTAAAATAGCCAAATCTGGGACATGGACGACATCAAGCACTGGTGAGGGTGTGGAGCAACAGGAGTGCTCACACAACTGCTGGTGGGAAGGCAAAGGTGCAGCCACTTTGGACGGCAATTTGGTGGTTTCTTACAAAACTAAATATACTCTCAGCCTACAATCCAGAAATTACACTCCCTGGTATCTACTCAAAGGAGTTCGAAACATAGATCCACACAAGAACCTGCATATGAATGCTTATAGCAGCTTTATTCATAATTGCCAAAACTTAAAAGCAACCAAGATGTCCTTCAGTAGGTGAATGAATTTTAAAATATGATGTACCTCCAAACAATGGAATAGCGCGCAGTAACAAAAGGAAATGAGCTATCAAGCCATGAAAAGACGCGGAGGAACCTAAAATGCCTACCACTGAGTGCAAGAAGCCAATAAGAAAAGGCCACATATTGGGTGATTCCAACCTTCCAACCACGGGGCATTCTGGAAAAGGCAAAACTGCGGAGACAGTGAAAGTATCAGTGGTCGCCAGGGGCTGGGGGAGGGGATGGGTGGCTGGAGCACAGAGGGTTTCAGGGCCGTGAAAACACTCTGGGTGATACCTTAGTGATGGATACGTGTCGGTGCACACTTGTCCAAGCCCGTAGGAGGCACAACACTGAGAGCGAGGCCTAGCGTAAGCTCTGGGCGCTGGCTGAGGATGACGTGTCCATGGAGGGTCATCAGCTGTGACAAATGTACCGTCTGGTGGGGGCGGGGATACTGGGGGAGGCTGTGCATGCGTGGGGCCAGGAGGACTATGGGAAGTCTCTGTAACTTCTCAATTTTGCTGTGAATCTAATACTCCTCTAAAAAATGAAGTCTTTTAAAGAAACATATGACTTAAGTCTCAGGATGGTAATGATCTGAAGTGATTTCGTATCAACCATCTCAGCTTACAAGCAGAAGGGCTCGCACCACGGGTAAGACGATTGTGATTCCTGGGAACCCGGGTCTGTGACGCCCCCCGTGAGCGCTGAAGGAGTGCAGGGCACGGACAGCTCCGGGGGAGCCCGGGGGACGGGGCAGGAGGCCAGGGAAGGCGGGCCCCCGGGGCCAGGGACGAGCAGGAGTGAAGGAGGCCAAGCAGCCCCGCAGTCAGAGATGCTGAGCGAGTGCAGGGCGGGACAGAGCGGGGGCTCGGGCGGCACGAGGGGGCTCGGGCGGCCGTGCGGCTCAGAAGCAGCAGCGGGAAAGCCTGGAGACCAGAGGGAGGAAAGAGGGACGGACACAAGGTTGAGTTTTAACCAGATTCTAACAGAAATAAAAACGAGGTACCCTCAACACGTGGTGAGACTGTCTTCAAACCGCCACAAGCAGAGCCCTGATTTCCCAGAACGTTTTCCAAGGAGGCCTGCTCCACAGCGCAGATAACTCGGAGCTTCTCAGGCCGCAGGCGGGAGCACCTCCCTGACCCTCGGGCCGGGTCCCCGCCCAGCCTCGGGCGCCCTCACAGCTCAGGGAGTGAGGCCCGGGCACCTCTGCTCAGCTCCCAGCAAGCGTTGGTGTGGAAGGTGTTTAAACCTGACAAATCTCAGCTCCCTTCTTTCCAAGGAAAGGGATGATAACCTCATTCTCAAAGGACCGAGCAGGCCCTCCAGGGCTGGGAAGTGCTGTGAGGCCCCTTGGCTAAACACAACCCAGGTTTCCAGCGGCTGAGCTGGGGGAAAGGGTCACGGGATGAAGGGGCCCACCGGGAGCTTAAGGTCATAAAGTATCCAAACGGTTAAGAGCATGAAACCTTGGTCTGCAGATTCTGAACTGATAGAAATAGAAGACGGCCTAGAGACATCTGGCTCCACTGCTCCATTTCACAGATGAGAAAACTGAGGTCAAAACGAGGTCAGGGCACCTGAAAGAACAGGAACAGAAAAGGATCCAGTGGTCCCAGTCTCGTCAGTCATCAGGAGCTCAGGTCACTGTCTCCATTCACTCCCTCTTAGACTTAAAAATGCACCCAACGAGGAAAACCTTTTCACTCGGAACAAAATGAGATAGACAGGAGTACATGACTCTGCCAATATGTCCAAGATTTTATGCTTCCAAACATTATATAATTTGCTAAATATGTGGGACAGAGAATTGGTTTGTTAGATGTAGATTTAACTTTATTCATATATGTATTCTTTGTACTTCTACAAAAGGATTTGAAGCAGCAGTAAAAACCCAGATGCTTGGGTGAAAGTAATGAGAACAAGGTAAAGTTAGAAACAAAAAATAAAAGAGAGGGTGAGGGCAACATATTGACTCTCCTGAAGACAACTTCAGCCACTGAGCACAGAATTTATTTCCAAGCTTCCTAGTGGGCCAGGCAAAAGGGGAAATTCTCATCATCCACTTCTGGTAGTGGGAAGTCACCTGTTTCTATGCTAACATAAATGATGTCTCCTAAATGAACTCAGCCAGTGCTTAGATGCCAAGAAATGGAATGTGACTACCAAACTGAGGACCTACTATGTGCCGGGCCCTGTAGAGTGACGTTGTCTCAGGGATATTTAATTAAGTCCTGACAACAGCAACGCCAGAAGATGAGAACACTGAGAACCCATGGTCCATAGTGGATCTTGGGCTTGAAATCCGGGCTCTCTGAGGGAGGTTTGAGAGAAATCACCACACTCACTGGCTCCTGGGGAAGGAAGGAAATTAATTCACTCAGGCGTCTCATGCATAAAGAAATAAATTCATAAATAATGACACTGAAGCCCTTGCTCTAGAGCGCACAGAATTTGGTTTTACTTAGAAGGGGATGAGCAACCTGGCTAAGGTCCAGCAGCTGTGGGGGTCTCCACACTCCCTCCCCCATTGCCCACATCTAACTGATCAGCAAACCTGCCAGTGCTTCTTGTTGAATTACTCACCTCTCCCTCTCCTCCGGCTGCCGCTGCCCGGGCTCAGCCCTCCTCGTCCACCCCCATGTGGTTGATGAGTCTGAGTCCTGAAGGGTGCTCAGGAGGGAGCGCAGGTGGACACATGCTGGCCTCTGGGGTCAGACTGTCTAGTCCCACCTCGGGATACATACGTTACTAGCATGTGACCTGGGAAAAGTGGCCTGACTCTCTGAGCCTGTTTCCACGTCTAGGGGTGGGGATGATGATGGTGGGGATCCTGGCCTCTCTGGGCAGCTGCAGGCAAAAGTCCACACCAAGCACTTAGAGGCCAGCAAGTAAAACACGGCCTGCAGCCTGAGTGTCAGCTGGGACGGCCTTGGGCCTCGCACCTTCACCTGCCAGGGTCGAAACTGAGGGACGCAGCCTTTTCCAGCTGTCCTGCAGGAGGCCCCACTGCTTCCAAGACCAAGTCAAAGTCCCTGGAGGGCCGTCCAGCCTCCCTGAACTGGCCTCCCCAGCCCCTCCATCCCAGCTCTACTCCTCCCAGCTGCCAGCAACCCGCCAGCCCCTCCCAGAGCTGGTGCTGGTTTTGCAGCCTTCCCACTGTGACCTGCTTCCACCTGGGCCCCTAAACTCCTCGTCCGGGGGACTTAGCCAGCCCCACACCCGCTCTCCCAGAGCTCCCACCCCACCAGCCACACGGACTCCCGCCGCACTGGCCTCTGTCCCTCGGAGCCCCTGGGACTAAAGCTGCTTCCCCGATGGCTCTCAGGCTGCTTCACTGCATGTGTCCGTCCACACGTCCCCTCGGACAACATTCTTGCTGGCAGTTTGACTGGACCGGACATCTAGCTAGTGGGACGCAGCGGGGAGACAAAGCAGTGTGTTGGCTTCCCGGGGCTGCTATAACCAGTCACCACCAACAGTGGGTTCAGCAACACAAATGGGTGATCTTGTCACTCTGGACGTCAGACATCCCACCGGGCCTCACTGGGCTAAACCCAAGGTGTGGGCAGGGCTGCGCTCCTTGTGGAGGCTCCAGGGCAGAATCCGCCCCCGCCCTTTCCAGCTCCCGATGCCCACAGGCCGTGGCTTGTGGGCCCTTCCCCAGCGCCCCACTCCTGCTCCCCCCATGTCTCCTCCTCTGACCCCCACCCTCCCTCTTGGCAAGACCCTGGTGAGTATGGTGGGCACCCGGAGGGTCCAGGACGAACCTCTCATCTTCAGTCCATGCCCATCACACCTGCAAAGTCCCATACCATGTTGGGTGACAGTCACACGTCCTGGGGGTCAGGATGAGCACAGCTCTGGGGCCATTCTCTGTCTACCACAAGTGGGAGTAACCAGGTGGGAGTGGAAGTCACTGTGTCACCAGCTGAGAAGGGGCCACCCGAGGGAAGCTAGGCAGATCGGGAGGGGGCACCTGGCAGACCGGGTCGGCAGTGGGTGGGCCTCCCTGAGCAGGGCGCTGGGAAGGGGTCTGGGCAGCAGGAGCCAAAGGTGTGCCCCCTCCAGGGGTGGGTGCAGGTGGGGCGGGCAGAGCACTCGGCCTTGGGTCCCGAGGTCGGGAAGGAATGAGGAGCCCTGGGGGAGCAAGAATGGCGCTGAGGACAGACCTGAGCGATAAGGGACCGAGGCAGGGACAGTGGTGGCGGCCACATGGAGTCCTTCTGGTCCTTAGGGATGAGCACTCCAGCCCCCCAGGCACATGCTTGGCAGGGGTCAGACTTGCCACTGGGCTGTGAAGTGAATCGGTGGATCTGACACTGCGTTGTAGCCGGCAGAACCCACAGGGGTGCAGGCACTCGCTCACTCCCTGCCAGACTCCTGGCCCCCTGAACACCCCGCCAGGGCCTCTCCGTCTTTGCAGGGACCCTGGGGCCCTGATGCGGTGAGGGCACTCAGTGAACTTCTCCCCGGGGCACCAGTGCCGTTTAACGTCTGCTCATCCCACTGCTCAGCCGCCAAGACCCTGAAGATAATTAGTCCTGAACTCAGGGAACAGATTTATCTTACACTGGGGATGGTCCATCAAATGCCTCTTCTGATAGAACTCATTTAAGAGAGAGTGAGAGAGAATGCTCCCAAAGGACAATTAATACGTTCTCCATCTTCAAGCAATTTCCAGCAGGTGTCGCAGCCAAAAGTGCAGACCCTCCCTCCCGGCAGCTGGGAGGGGAACGGCTGGTCACCATCAGTGACAGGCTCTGAACGGAGAGGCTGCCTCGACAGTTTCCACTGGTCCAGACAGTAAATTCCTGAAAAACACGTTTTATCTTTCCAGTTCTGTTGAATTCTTCCCACCCAAAGCCCACGTTTTGCACGGCCAGGCATCTTCTCGGATGCACGTCAATTATGCAAATGAAGAGCTTATTCCAATCGTTACAGACAGGGCGAGAGAGGCACCTCGGGACTCAGCCTGGCTTTCGGGAAAGGCCTCAGTTCAGCGCCGACGCGACCACCGTAGGCCTGTGACAAATGGATGGTCTGACGGGGCTCCCCCAAGTCCTCACAGAAAGTCTCTGATAAGCAAAATGATAGCAGGAGGAAGAGAGAGCTGGAGAAAAGCAGACGACTTATTTTTTTGCCTCAAGAGCATCAGGAGCACAGACCGTGTGGTACGTGATCTGCATCCTCGGTCCCGCCCCGTCTGGGAAACCGAGGAAGAAGGGTCTTCGGGGAATCTGCGTCTTTGGTTCTGCTGCCCAGGCCTGACCTCTCACTCAGGCCCCTGCACAGCCCTGCAGAAGCGGTAGCTGGAGATCAGATCCCCTCCTCTGGGAAACAAAGTGCTTCAAGCAAGGTGGTGAGCACAGCCCGGCCTGCCTCCCCGCCTGCTGTCATCTTCCTCCACCCACGTCGGTGCCCCTAGGCGTCCCTGCAGCTGCTGAAACCCTCACTAGGTTGACAGGATCTGGGAGCCACTGTTAGGTTCCTCTGATTCTTGGAAAGAAAGTTGACAGCATGTGAAAGCATCTCCTAATCTGACTGGGGTCCTCCGTTTCCATCCGTGTGGGACCCTGGTGGTCTGGGACCCTGCACTCACCATCCGAGGTCTGGGGGAGGTTAGTTTTATGGGCTCAGTAACTTCGTATGCCAATAAGTGGGAGGATTATTCCAAATACTTTGGGGAAGGGGCTAGGACTCCCAGGAATTGGGCCACCCCCACTTTTTGACCTTTTATGGTCAGCCTTGGAACTGTCATGGTGCCTGTGGGAGGGCCATTTAGCAACAATTGTATTTCAATGAGCATCTATTGAAGCTCAATTTCTACTGGGAGGTGAATTGTCTACCATCTTGGTGCTAATGGCTGTGTTGTTCTTCCAGTGGTTGTGCCCTGCCCCCTTCCCTCCTGTCTCAAAAGTACATGAATGTGCAGAGAATCTCTCCTTTAGCCGTGGTTGCTTCTGGAGGGCTTTGGGGGTCTTCAGCAGAAAGGAGACAATTGCCAGTGTGTGTCCCCATTCATATTCTGAATATTTTACAGCGTACATGCATACTTCTTCAATAAAAATATATTTAATTTAAAAATAAAGATGTATTTTTATGTACATATACACAAACCACACTGGACCTCACAGATCTAAAAATTGGAAGTGTGATCTTGGTGGAAAAATAAAATGCTAAGGACCCCCCCTACCCCGGTAATTTCTTTTCAGTTCTTATACCGACTTGAATCCTTCCAAAGAGGTACACTGACAAAATAAACAACAGATCTTTAAAAAGAAAATGCTGCAAGGTGACCCAGGAAAAGGCAATTTTGCTAAAATTAGCTGGCAACCAAGCTCAGTTGGCACAGCCCTGAGGTCTCTTGCCTTTTAAATTTAATGCACTTTTTAAGTCCCTGGTGCATGCTAATTCTTGATAAACAAAGTTGAAACAGTTGGTGAGCTTTTATGTGACTATTATATTATCATGAGTGCTTATTCAGGATTAATACACAATGACACAATAAACTGAGAAATCTGCTAACATCCTCAGACTCGAGGAGCAATTTCTACCCACGCCATGAACTCTTGGCTGGAGGCAGGTCTGACAAAGAAGAGGCAGAATAAGACTAGCGCATCACGTAACCGATCAGCCCAGATTACACCTGTCAACTGATTTGCTTTTAGTTCAGGAAATAACATCGTTGTGTTACTATCTGCCTGATTCAGTCTCAGCTTCTTCGGTGGTACTGAAATGGAAATCTCCTAGTAGACTGACAGTCATATTTTCTGAGCCTAAACACTACCCCTCGAGCTGGTGCCAAATCAGTGGGTCAGAGGCTAAGATAAAGAATTATTAACAACAAATAAGAATGAAAGGAAGCACGTTCAAGCGGGCCCTGCGCTTTCTGAAATATTTGGATAACTTTTTAAGTGTAACTTAAAATAAGAAAAAGTCACCAAATTTTAGCAAAACGATCAACTCTCTGAAAACCAAGCTATGTGTTTTAAAGTGTGCTTGACGGCCTTCATCACAGAGCATTATTGTTTATTTTGGAAAAGGCGGGTCTCTGCTCTGGAGTTCGGCATCTATTTTGAGTTCATGCTCCACAACCACCTAGAATATGAGATGAGCGTGTCTGCCTTCAATACCCAGTTTCCTGGGGGAAGACCAGAACCTTGGCAGTGAAATAGATCAGCTGATTAATAGAAAATTTGCTGGTTTCTACTCCTGTGCATGGACATTTAATCTCATGAATTATTTGCCAGGAGGTAATTCTAAAAGGATTCTTCTGTGTAAGCCTATCTGCTCAGAAACAGGAAGCACAAACTTCACTCATCAAGCTCTCACTGTCGTTGGCACATCCACAGTCTTCTCACCCCTCCCCTGTCAAAATAGGGCATATCTTTCTTGTTTTTCAGATGAGGAAACCAAGGTTCCAAAAGGCTTACCCAAGGAAGCAACCTAAATGTCCAACGACAGGTGATTGGATAAAGAAATTGTGGTGTACACACACACACACACACACACACACAGAGAGAGAGAGAGAGAGAGAGAGTGGAATAATACCCAGCCATTAAAAAGAATGAAATAATGCCATTTGCAGCAAGATGGTGGACCTAGAGATTGTCATACTAAGTGAAGTAAGTCTGACAAAGAAAGACAAACATCATATGATATATTTATACTTGGAATCTAAAAAAATGACACAAATGAACTTATTTACAAAACAGAGACAGACTCACAGACATAGAAAACAAACTTATGGTTACCGGGGGAAGAGGGATAAATTAGGATTTGGGGATTACCAGATACAAAGTACTATGTATAAAATAGATAAACAACAAGGCCCTACTGTATAGCACAGGGAACGAAATTCAGTATCTTGTAATAACCTATAAAGAAAAAGAATACAAAAATACATATATACATGGATAACTGAAACTCTTTGCTGTACACCAGAAACTAACACGACATTGTAAATCAACTCTACTTCACTTTAAAAAAATAAGAGTAAACAAATGGCTCAGCCAAGATCACACAGGGAAGTGGCTGAGGCAGGGCCTCACCCCGGGAGTGGGGGGTCCAAGTGCACCCTAACCAAGTCCCGCTGACAGCACTGGTCTGTGCATCAAGCCACAGCGTAAGGCCTCTTTGGAGAGATGGCGTGTCCTGTCCTGTCCCGGCAGCCCTGGGGCTGAGGACCCTGGGGCATCACTGACCATCAGTTTGCCAGCGTTTCTCACTCGTGCCTTGCTCACGTTCCTGGCAAGATTCGTTTGGCCAAGAAGAGAAAGAAAGCCAAGGCAGGTATCAGAACACCACGGCCAAGATCGCCAGCCTGGCTTCTTGCCTGATGCTCTCCGAGCAGCCTGGGAGCGGCCCTGACCTGGGGGGGGAATCTGACAGTCCCAGGTGCGAGGTCCAGGCACCTGGAGTGACGCAGCCTCTTCTTCCAATATCTCAGCCTGTGTCGGGAGCAGCATGGCCGGGATCTGCACCTGAAGCCCCCCCCAACCCCATGAAGACCCGCAGGGCTCAGTCACGGTCCTGCAATTCCCCTGGGGCCTCCTTTCCCAAGTCAGGAAAAATGAGGCCATTTAAAAAGCCAGTTGAATAAACTAATGTCCCAGTGGGCTGGAACCACAAAACAGATCACAGGTTTGGTGTCAGTCCCTCCAGAGGAAAAGGCAGAATTCGTAACACTGCACACAGGACTCTCTTGGCTTGGTCAGTGAAGAAAACCCTCTTCTAAGGGAAGGGAACAAGGAAGACGGAAGCCGGCCTCATCCTTGACAGTTCCCATCAGCCAGCTCGCTGATGGGCAGGACCCATCAGTTTCACTTGGGCACGTCTGGAATCCTGCCTAGACACGCACAGCCCCGTGAGTTCACCAGTGCCCACTGGCCACTCGGCGGTGCTGCCAGCAGGCACAGGGGTGAACCACGGCCAACCACTCTACAGGCCCAATTTCCCCAATTTATTACTTGATTTTGAGAAACCTCCCTGCACTTGCTGTCTGATGCTGGTTTTGCAGGCATCACTGGGGCTCACTGCCCATCCTGAATAATTGTTTTTCTTGGTTCGCTTGGCTCTCACCTGGCTGGATTTCCACCCGTCTATCGATCACATTCGGGCTGTCAAAGCGAGAAGCCAAACATCTCAGTCACGAGCCTTCTTGGACCCGAGTTCCCCTCAGCCCTTGGATGGAGCCAAGGAGAAGCAGTGACAGGGAGAAGGCCATCGTCACCAGGGAAGACGTGTTGCATGCACATGTTTGCACACAATACACCCCACATAGACGCACACACAGGCACTGTGGGCTCACACACACACACATGCACATGAACACGACCGACGCACGTGCAAACAATACACACGCCACAGACACCACTTGCACATGCGCGCTGGTGGGCACACACAGATGCACACACATACACACGTGCATACACGTGCACACAGCACGCACTGCACACAGACACATGCACACGTGCTGGTAGGCACACACACACTTTTGCTGCCTCCTGTTCTAAACCAGGCCTCGCAAGTCTATGCAATGTTCCAACCTGAAACTGACTCCACGCTGAGGCCCCCCAACTGGCTGATGTTGTCAAACGGACCCTTCTCCTCCCCTGGTACAGAAAGGTCTAGCGCTTATTGTCCAGTGAGCATCAGACACTACGGGGTCTTTTTTTTAAGCATTGACGTTACCTGATTTTTTTTCAAGGACTTTAGAAAGTGTTGAATAAATGAATTGATCCGACTGCAGAACCCCTGGCAAGTCGTTTAAACTCTCTGTGCTTCCAGTTCCCTGTCCGTAAACAGGAGCGTGACATCCACCCCCAGGGCTGCCGTGTGGCCGGCGGGAGCGTGGCTGGCAGCCCTCCCCGACGTCGGCAGCCGGACGCCCAGCTCCATGCGGTGCCTCATGGTGGAGAAGGGCTTACTGACAGCCCTGGGCAGGTGCTACACGCACAACAGAAAGGCTGGGGTCAAGGCAGCTTCACATAAGAAGCGTCAGTCATTGTAATGGTGTAAAGATTTGTGCAGCAAGCAGGCAATAGGCTCCCAGCTACTCCTCAGCCAGAAACTATAACGAGCCGGGCACTGGCTTTTCCCCAAGAAGAGGCTCCTCCAGTCCCTGGAGGCCACTGTCTCTCCTGTACTCACTGCCCAGACATGCCCTTCGTGACCCCTTCGCTCCTCCAAGGCTGCAATCGTTAGAAAGGGGAAAAACTGCTGGGCAAAAGGAACTAACCAGAGACGCTACCTAGCGAAAATTCTAAGCGGAGACACAACCAGCTTTGGTGGGCTCTGAATCTTGTACCATTTTGGGGGGGTGCTTTTTAAGGAAAAAAAGCACAAAATGATAAATATAAAGTTAGGGATGAATAGGCAGATTTATGTATAATGAGAAGAGAAACAACGACAGATCTCTGGAGCTCGGGAGCCCTCTCTTCCGAGACATCCTGAGCCGCATGGCCCCTCACACTCACACAAGGCTCCCTTCGCTCCACACCTGCACCCCTCAACCCCGCACGACCACACAGCCACCCCGGGCTTCCGTGTCTTCCTGGTGAGTCCAGTTCTGTGTGTCCTTCAGGGACTAGGATGCTACGCTGCCTGCGTTTATAGAGAATGACGACAACTTTGGCAAGAGCCGGAATCATCCGATGGCTCTGAGTGTCTGCCTGCTGCCTTGAGGGTGCGGAATTAAGTTGAAACTCACCCGATCAGGTGTTTAATTAAGTGAGCCAGATCATCAAAATAATCCCACCAGGGCCTTTCTAAATTCTGAAAAGCAAGTGACATAATGGCTGGCTTAGTGCTTAATATTTATCTAATTAGCATATTGGTTTTCAATAGCTGGTGCTTATGGGGCAGTGGAGCGGCTCCCGGGCTAGACCACACTCACCTCCGCCCCTAGCATCTTCCTCTCTCGGTCGACAGCCCGTGGGTCCTGTGAGGACCATTCCCCTTTCCTCTGTCTCTTCATCCACCTGCACTGAGGCTCTACACAGCGCCATCTGGGCGGTGGTTTATCCACGAATGTCACCGCAGAATGTCCCAGAAATCTGTGTCATAGATCTCATTCCACTTCCCCAAGTCCACAGTGTGGTGGGAGAGAGTGCCCTCCTCCCCCGAGCCTCGCCGCCCGCATCCCCTTGGACAAACACTGCTCTCCACCTCGCGTCCCGTGCCCCTGCCTGTGCAGACTCACGCCCATCACCCCAGCTGGACGGGGCCCCTCCTCTCCTGCAGTCCTGTGGCCCCTACTTCCACCGCCCCGTGGTGACTTCACCACAGCTACGCAGACGCCTGACTCACCTGGCCTCACCTGATTGCCAAAGTCAAGTCTCCCCACACACCTGGAACTCTGAGGGCCGGGGGTGGAGAGTGGAGGGATGGAGAAACTAAGCATGCTTTTTATACAAAGGCCCTCAGGGTACTTTCTATTGAAAACTACAATGTTTTGAAAATTATTGATGAAAAACTGTGTTCTTTTTAGGAGCGACCTTGGACATCTGGAGGTGCCTGTGTGTCCTTGGGCGGGTTGTCTACCCTTTTGGCGCCTAAAGTCCCTCAGCAGGAAAGCAAGGGTAACCATAGCACCGCCTCCATGGCTCACTCAGGACTCATGTGGGTTGGATGAGCCCAAATGGGTACACAGTAGGCACGCATTAAAAAGTAAGCTTATTGTTCTGGCCTGGATCACGGGGACGAAACACTGCCCTGTCTTAGCTGCTGCAGTGGAGTCGGATCAACTTTGGGGAACAAGCAGCAAGGCTGCTGGAGGGCCAGTTCTCACGCAGCCCAGACACGTCGGGGCTCCCGCCTGGGCAGCCGCGCTCCATCCTCCCGGCTGTGAAAGGCCCGTCTTCACACGAGTCCCCTGCTGCTTCCAGCTGCATCCATTCCAGGTTTGTCTAAACGAGAACCATCGTGCCTGCTGCCCCTCGCCTGGCATTTCAACAGCAGTCAAGCCTGAATCCCAAAGAAGGGTCACTCCACCACGATTCTCTCCCCCAAGGCTTCAGATCCTGCCATTTGCTTGAAATTTCCAACATTTTTGGGGGGTCGGGGGAGGTGATTAGATTTATTTATTTTAATGAAGACACTGGGGGTTGAACCCAGGACCTCGTGCATGCTAAGCACTCACTCTACCACTGAGCTACACCCTCCCCCCAAAATTTCCAACTTTTGACCCTCCTCTAAATAGATGGTAGCAGTGGGACTTTATCTAGGCTGCATGGGTGTTCTAATCAGAACTAGCTGTAGGGCATCACACTTTGTTTCTGCAAACTGCAAGGTACCCGCCCAGATGACTGACTGAATGTATTTTAAGGGTAGAATAAGAAATTCTTGGCTCCAAGTCCCAGGACAATAATCACTCACCTTAAAGCTGCACAGAACATGCCTGTCATGGCTGCACTCTGCCTGATATGGACTATAATCTGAACTGTAATCTCTGTCACGTCCCACGTCCCATCGCCCTTGGCTTAGCTTACTGCAGGCGCCATCTAACTCGCCTCCCAGCCCCAAAGCTCGCCCCTATTCCCACCCATCCCTCCTTTTGACATGAAGTTATTTTTTTAAATTCTTAACTGATGAGTTTTACAGGAGGTGGGGGGAGGGAAGTAAAGTACAGCTGAACTTCAGCATCAAAAGTCTTACAGCTGAGAATAACTACCACATGCCATTTTGCTAGGTCATTAGTTTTTAAGATCTCAGATTCTCTAAAGTGACTTAGAACCCCAGTTTGACAATTCTATAAAAAGAGTGTTGATGAATGAATGACGAATCTGGAGCAAGCACAGGGTATCTTGAGTGCTCAGCATTTTGACAGTCACATGCCTGGTCTTTGCATCCATCATGACATAATCATTGCAATAGCCATGCACACGGGAAAATGCAAAAGCGCCCTGACCGCATCTCACAGCGCGGAACAGCTTTCAGAGTCTCCATACCTTTGTTGGTTTAAACCTAAGTCAATGTGTTTGAAAACGAAGAGTACGCGTGAGTCTTGGGGGTGAGAATGTTAGTCTGGGAATATTTACCTATTTTGTGTCTTCATTCTGAAAATCTTCAAAAATAATATATTGTCTGGATCAGATGATGTAGATGACGGTCCTTTAATGTTCCTGCCATGCTATTTCGGAGTTTAAGTTCACGTCTGGGCTCATGAGCCCGGTGATCACCTAAACCTGTTCCACCTTTGATACACTGGCAAGCATATTTTAATACACTGCCTTTAGGTGCCATGCCTTCATGCCAAAACCCCTTTATCTTCCACGTGAACTCAGGTTGAGAGTTTCTTTTAACCAGCTTTGAAAACAAAATTTCTGTTTAGGAATGATCATTTACAATCAAGAAGCATTTTTCAAATACTGAAAGTTTGGTTTCTTAAATTGTAATAGATTTTATTTGACCTCATGAAATCCACCAGTAGGACAGTGTGATATATCACATCTCATCAAGAAAGCAAGGGCTAGAGGTTATGACTTACAATGGCTGGGTTCTAATCCTAGCACTGCTACATTTTAACTGTGGGGTTTTGGGTTGGGTACTTAACCTGTCTGTGCCTCAGTTTTCTTGACTGTAAAATGGTTTAATCTATTTGTGGCAAATATTACTTTCAGCAAGATTTCTAGTTCTCCTTTGCTTCCAGGGACACGTCCCCTTGAAGTTAGGTATGAAATGCTTTGGCCAGTGAAATATCAATGAAAGTGATGTGAGTGACTTTGGGGGAGAAACATTATAAAAGCTGGTGCTCTGAGTTTTTCTCCAAGTTTTCTTCACTTAGAGAAATGATCATGGACGCTCAGGCTGATTTGAAGTTGACATAAGATGGAAACTGAGCCTCCATAAATGACTTGACATGCCCAAGAAATAGACTTGCTGAGTTAAGCCACTGAGATTTTTGCTGTTGCTTGTTACACAGCATAGGCTAGTCTGTTCTGACTGACACATTTCCCCACAGGGTGTTGTGAGATAAATGAATTATTGTACATAAACACTTTAAAAATGCCTAGTACATACAAGCGATGTAATTTGCTAAAATTGCTCTATTCCATTTATCCTAACCTGTACATTTTTTTCACATGCCCACTTCTTATCATCGATGGCATCTCCTATTTTAATTGGCAACAGCACTTCTTTCTAAATGGTCCACAAGATAATGGTGCATCTTAGATCCAATGAGATAAAATGTTTCGATGATGATGAGTTTAGAGGTCAGCGAGTAAAGAGCAGAGGCCAAGGTTTACTATGTAAGTATTGCATTCCTACCTCATGGTAGAGATAAAGGTTTTGCAACAGTTTGAGTAGAGGACAGTAAGGGGGGATGGAGTCATCATAGGAAACACAGTAGTTAACATGAGCTGAATTTAGCAAAGTGACCATTTATATTTGGAGCAATGTATTGTTTGGATTCGATCTTTGTACATACCAACTGCTAACAGTTCATTAGTACTGAATGTAACAGTAAATATTCAAGAATGGACTTTTGGTAAATGCTTTTTTTAAAAATGTTCATTATTATATTTGAAGTGCACTGATTAATACTCCTATCAGAATAATAGATTGGCAGTAAAAAGGAAATCCATTAGTTTTTTTTCTAGCAGTGTCAGTCATCACAATAAATTAATGGTAATCTGATTTTTTTGCTTTTATCATTTTCTCTGTATTGAACTTGTAAATTTGTCTTAGTTTTATCATTGCAGAAGAACTAGAAGCATTAATTTTTTCTTAGTTTTATATGGTCAGATATTAATGTAATGGAGCAATAAGCATTATTAAGTCAAAACATAGGGTCTTTTAAAGGGGGTTTATACATTATTTAATTCTGAGGAACACTGGCCCAAACCATGCAGCCATACAGCTGTCCTGGGTTTTTCTGACAACACTCCGAATTTTTTTTCTGTAAAAGAAGTTCTCAGAAATGTGCAAACACAAAGAAACCTCAATTTGACGGGCAGCCTGCAAGTTGAAAGATATGTCCGCATCCTCCATCCTCCATCCTCAGCCTCAGCAGACATCCCTGGTCCTTGCAGCCAGGAGGGGCAAGCGGCAATAAGGAGAGACCAGAGACCATGTCTGACCCTGGTTCTAGGAATCGGGTTTGCTGCTTCAAGGAAAGAGAGATGGTGAAATATTAGCAATTTCACATGCGCTCCGGGAGCAGCGAGGCCACCTGTGTGGAGACAGCCTCCATCTGCCATAGCCTGGGAGGTACAGGCATCCAGGCTTGTTTGCACACCCTCCGCCAAGGTCCGGCTCCTGTTGGGACTCCTGTCAGGGCCACCAGGGCCGCCACGGGCTGGTGCTGCTGTTGTCATGACCAGAGGAACATCTGCCCCCACACCCACAGCATCTGTGGGCCCTCCCCATCACAGGCACCGCCATTCCCCATGACCCAGCCGTGCTGTGCACGTTGCTTGGCTGGTTTCAGGACGAAGAGCACCTGAACGCTTGTTGTCGCCTCTTGACTGGCATCTGGGCCTCCACTGAGTTCTCTAATGATTGAATGAATGATTTGGAAATCCTGATTAGAAATTGAGACATCTTGGCTTCTTGGGAAAATACACTGTTCAAGGCAAAGGAATGAGAAATCATTCACATTTGATTATCTGACTCTGAACCAGTGTACAGGTTAAAAACAACAACCATCTTAGAGAGATTTTAGGAATGGACCATCTTTTCCCAGATGTACAGATCTGGAGGCTACGGAGCTGGAAGCGACCTGCGAGTACCCTGGTGTACCCCTAGTGTCCGGGAGAGGCGAGACCGGAGTGGGGAGTCACCCCTCCCAGGGGCCGCCGAGCTAACCGCAGCCAGCTGGGCAGGGGCAGGGCTCCGAATCCAGGGCGGGGCTCCTCTCTGACCTGCAGAACATTTACTACAGCCTTTCACTTCATTTCCCCCTCACCAGCCAGTGGTTCTCAACCATGGCGCCTGCACGCGACAGAGAGATCATCACGCATGGCCCCAGATCCGGGTCATTTGATGCTCAGAGCAAACCCACTGTTTGGCAGCATTAGTCAGATGAACTCGGGCACAAGATCAAGTCCCGAACTAAGAAAAATAGTGGACTGCATCCTCCTGAAACACACAAGAATGAGGGCAGGGGGTTGTTGAGGGTTGAATCCTGTCCCCAAGAAAGAGAACTGCTGAAGTTTTGACTCTCGGCACCTGTGAATGTGACCTTATTCAGAAGGGGAGTCTTCGCAGATGTAATCAAGTTGAGGTCATTAGGTGGGGGTCCTAGTCCCGTATGACTGGGGTCCACACAGGAAGAGGAAGAGACACAGAGACAGACACACACAGAGGGAAGACGACGTGGAGACACACAGGGAGGAGCCGTGTGGGAGCAGAGACTGGGGCGATGCGTCTACAAGCTAAGGAACCCCAAGGCCCACTGACCTCTGCCAGGAGCTGGATGAGGCCGAGGGATCCTCCCTGCAGGTTTCAGAGGGAGCACAGCCCTGCTGACATCCGGATCTTGGCTTTGGCCCCCAGAAATCTGAGAGAAGAAATCTGAGAGAAGAAATCTGAGCCATGCCACTGCGGTTACTGCGGTTACTGCAGCCCTGGGAAGCCAATACAGGAGGCAAACTGTTTGCCTCAAGTAACACGGCGCTCACTGATGCAGTGGTGAGTTTAGACGTCTCAGCTCTTCAAGGGCACCGCCAAAAATGTCTGGAATTGCAAAGCACCCTGCAAACGTGAAATAAAAGAGAACAGCTGCCCAGGTGTTCTCCTTTCCCTCAGACACCTACGTGCCTGCTAATCACGGGTGCCGCCGCCTCTGGACCCTACTACCGCCCCTCCTCCACCACAAGACGAAATCTCCCCGGGCCCTCCCCCGCCCCCCCCCGCCCCTCTACCCCCCTCCAGTAACGGACAGACGCAGGTGACGAGGACGGCTGGCTGACGCGGGCCCGATTCTACTGCCTGTTCATGTCCAACCACACACCGGTCACTGATTCAAACATCCATTCAGCAGGTGATTACTGAGCACCTGCCGTGGGACAGGTGTGGCTGGAACCTGGGGGCACCACAGTGAACAAAAGAGCAACAGCCCCTTCCGGGGAACTTGAATCAGAGAATAGACAGAGAAATAGGTAAGGGACATCGAGGTGAGATGGGCGGTTAGATAGACAGCAATGGAGATGCAAATGAGAAAAACGTCAGGGAGAGATAAGAGGGAGGCAAAAATAAAACAAAGAGAAGTCAACACACTGTAGAGCACAGGGAACTACTTTCAATATCTGACAATAACCTATAATGGAAAAGAACCTGAAAAGGAATATATATATGTGTGTATATATAAAACTGAATCACTTTGCTGTACACCTGAAACTAGCACAACATTGTAAATCAACTGTACTTCAATGAAAAACTTTTTTTAAATAGTAAAATCAAATGAAGTGATGTGCTGTGGCCTGCCGGGTGGGGATTTTCGTGTCTGGCCAGGAAAGTGCTGAGCGGGGGACTGGAGCGGAGGTCTGGGTGAAAGGTCAGCTGCAGCCACCCGAAGGGCGGGGACAGCACGCCAGGCAGAGGTCACAGCCGGGGCAGGGACCCGGGGTCAAGGGCAGGCAGCCCTCGCGCTCCCAGGCACCCCTGCTTTGGCATTATTCATGGCCGGGTCACTCGCCATGTCCCCTTCCCACTTCTGCCCGAGTCACTGCAGCCACGTGGAGACACAGGGTCCCCAGCACCTGGTATGAGCAGAGCCCTCTGGCTGCCAGGAGTTAGGACACCTGGGTTCTCCTCCAGGGAAGAACACAGTTTTGTTGCTTTAAACCACTGAGGGTTGGGACTGTTCAGCAGCACAGCGCAGCCTGGTCCGCCCTCCCGCAGGCGGCAGGCCTGCAGGCCAGAAGGCAGGCGCCCGAGTGCCTGGAGGGCCGCGCCAGCGATGGGAGGAGGAGGTGGCCGGAGCCAGGTCAGAGGAGCCCGCATAGACCAGCCAAGGGGGTGGGCTTCCTTTTAAGTGCTCTGTGAAGCCACAGGCAAGTTTTCAGCTGGAGAATGAACTATGAGAGAGAGAGAAGCAGACAGGAGGAGGAGGCCAGCGTAGTGGCCTGAGAGCGTGGCCCCTGGGGTCGTGACCTCCGGCATGCCCTGCTCACCAGCTCTGTGGCCCGGAGGGGGTCACTTCTGTGCCAGGCTTGATCCACCTTTATCTTTTGTTGTTGTTTTTTGGGGGGGTTGTTTTTTAATTTTATTTTTTATTGAAGTGTAGTTGATTTACAATGTTAGTTTCAGGTGTACAGCAACGCAATTCAGCAATACACATACATAGTCTTTTCAGATTCTTTTTCATTATAGCTTATTACAAGAAACTGAATATAATTCCCTGTGCTCTACAGTAGATTTTTGTTGTTTACCGGTTTTATATATAGTAATGTGTATCTGTTAATCCCAAACTCCTAATTTATCCCTCCCCCACTTTCCCCTTTGGTAACCATAGTTTGTTTTCTATGTTTGTGAGTCTGTTTCTGATTTGTAAATAACATTTGTAATTTTTTTAGATTCCACATATAAGTGATATCATATGATATTTGTCTTTCTCTGTCTGACTCACTTCGCTTAATATGATGATCCCCAGGTCCATCCATGTTGCTGCAAATGGCATTATTTCATTCTTTTTTATGGCTGAGTAATATTCCAACTTATATACAGATCACATCTTTATCCAGTCATCTGTGGATGGATATTTACATTGTCTCCATCTCTTGCCTATTGTAAATAATGCTGCTTTGATCCACTGTTATCACAAGGTGCTTACAAGGATTAAAGGAGTTAATTCAGGTAAAGTGCTTGGCCAGGTTTCCAGCACAGAGTAAGTGCTCAAGGAGAAGTGAGTGACCATCATCACTCTTATCCTTAGAGATGTGCCAACCATCCCCCTGCCAATTCCAGATCTGACTGCAAGGGGCTCGCCTCCAATGTCTGAGTTCTGCTTAAATGTGCTCTCAAGGCAGGCGTACAGATGGGGAATAAGCCTTTTAAAAAGTCACCAGTCAATTTCAGAGAGACTTGGAAGCCAGCAGAGCTGCTGAGAAGGGGCCCGTTCTGGGCCTGGGGAGGGGCTGATAGAGACAGACGTGGAGGATGGAGAACCGCTTTAGTAAATGAGTTAAACGGGCCCTGGGCAGTATCCTTTTTCATTCACCAGTTTTGACGCATGCAAATCTATAATGGACAAAATATAATTAGGGAGTTCATTAAACCTCCACAAAGAGATCAAAAGTGAAGGAATGCTGCCTGAAAGGGCTTGGCCATCAAGCCCTCCTGAGGCAGCGAAGGCTCAGTGAGCACAGGGCCCAGCTGTCCCAGGGGGGCTCTCATTCTAAGACAGGCCCAAACCTGCTCAGAAGCAGCCCAGCTACGCGACCGCGCAGAGGGCGCGGGAGAGGGTCGACAGGGACGGTGATTACCAAGCTAAACAGTTCATGAAACACAGCTAAATGTCCCCTGTCCCCGGAGCGAATATCATGGCAGCCACTTTTTTGCTGTAAATTGCAAATCCTCTTAGTAAGGAAACATATTATAAATTAATGACTATTGTGTGTTGCCTTTTAAGTGTGTTCTAACTTTTTCAGCATCATTAGAGATCCCCCCGCTCAGTCCCGGGCACCCACAGGCTCTCAGGCACACTGGGGTCACCCTGATGCAACTTGAAGCTGCTACTGAAGGAAGGATGCACCCGCCTTTGCAAACCAACAGCTGCAAAGGGCAGCAAACACCTGCTGTCCTTCAGCAAACACGGGCTCCTCTGGCCTTAGGGGCATGTCCTACAGGAGATGTTTCCGTCGACAGTGTTAGGGCCCTAAACATCAGAGCTGTCAGTTGGCAGGTGACAGGACTGGTGAGAGGGGTATAGGATCTGCTGGGGACCCACCACACCCCCAGAGTCTCCTGGACCCCAGAGCCCCCTGAGCCCCAGAGCCCCAGGGACCTGCAACGTGTCAAGGCCCCTTACAGGAGCAAGAGTGTGTCCTGGGGACAGGGGTGGGTGGCACCCTGACCCAGTTTCCCACACCCGGGATGGCTTCAATCCCGGTCCCTGGCTGCCTTCTCCCCCGGGGCACCTCCTCTCCTCCCTGGAGCCAGGCCCCTGCTGAGGCTCAGCCTGATCTCAGCCCTTCCTGTCCCGCATCACCTCCTCTCCTGGGAGATGTGGAGCTCACAAGGGAAGGTCCCTCCACCTGCGCCGCTCCGCTCTCCCCTGCACCCTCTTCTCACCCTACCTCCTGTCTCCCACAGTCCTCTGTCCTGTCCTCTGTCCTCTTCCTCCTCCCTGTCTCTGCAGTGAGCCCTGGGCTGACCCACTCAGTGGGTGGCGGACTCAGTCCCTCCCCTTCCCCTCCCCAGCCAGGGTCTGAGCCCCTGATTCATCCTCTCCTCATCCTCCTCCCACCAGAGCTGCGGTCTTCAGTGTCACCACTGACCTTCTAAGCTCCAAACCCAGTGTCTCACGCCAATTCCTGTCCCCTGACCCTCAGCGGCACCTCCAGAGGTGGGCTTCTGCCTGAGAACTCCCTGGCCTGAGGCTGAGCTGAGGCCTTGCAGCCCCTTCTCTGCTCTTCTGGTCCCAGACCCTCCTATGGGCAATGTGCCTCTAGGAGAACCCGGTGGAGGTGGGCTGAGGGAGGGGGCAGAGAAAGGAGGGGCCAAATGCAGGGAAGGGGGAGGAGAGAGAGCACTGCTGGGGAATCTCACCAGCATGAGGGGCGGGGTTGCGGGGAGAAGGGGGATGGGGTGGGGAGGGGAAGTGGGGGGTGCGGAGGAGTGGGGGAGGAGTGGGGGAGGAGTGAGTGCGGGCAAGGTGGGGGGATTGTAGGGGCACTGAAAATGGGTGTGTCCACATCAAAGCCACCAACAGGGACCTGCGGAGGGATGGAGGCAGGGCTGGTCTCCCTCCTGACTTAGCTAGAAATCAAGGTGGCAGGAGGCCACCTGGCCCTGAGGGAGTCCAGAAGGCCCCCAGCGTCTTCTTCTGAGGATCATCCTGGGGGGGCGGGTACCGGGTAGGGGGTCTGCCAAGGATAAACAGATTAACCCAGTTGGGGGGTGGTTCCCTCCCGAGGAAGCTGCCATGGGACCAGCGCTCACACCCAGGCTCAGGAGTCTGGACACTCCCTGAGGCCCGCAGCTGCTGGACCTGCAGAGGATGCACTGGGATAAACGAAAATACAACTAACTTTTGTCACGTGAGCAGTCGCCGTCCTCAGGGCCATCAGATGACTCCAGGCTCCTCCCAGAACACAGAAGGGCTGCATGCGGCGAAGATAGAGCAGCCCGCCTGCAGAGGATGAGATAAAAGCCTCATTTTCATCTGCCCAAAACCTGATTTTTAAAGTCAAACAGCTGTAGACCATGAAAGAGCTCATGGAAGGGGTCAGTGGTTGAAACCACCCACTCAAGCCCTCTGCCTCTCGTCCTCCTGAAACAAAGACCACCAGGGCTTCCTGCCTCCTGGCGCGGCCCAGGCCCGCCCCGCGGGTGTGAATTCCTCACACCCATCCTGGTCCTCGGGGGGCTTGGTGTCGGTGAGTCTCCCGGGCCAGGAGAGCAAATTCCTGCGAACAGAGAGGCTGCTTCAGTTCTGTTTGCGCCACGGTATTTGAGGCCCGGCACATGGTAGGCGCTCGAAGAGCTGCTGAATTGAACCCAAGCAAACTGAGCTGAACTGAATCGGATCCCTATCCACCCTACTCTGGGTGGCTGGGAGGCCGAGTTGTTCCACCCCTGCCAGCCTTGTTGTCCCTCTGCCCTTCACCGACACCCACCCTCAGGGAGGGGCCAGCTGAGCCTCCGACCACCCCTGAGGCCCTGACACCGAGTCGGGGCCGCGGGTGCCAACGAGACAGGACCGGCGCCCGGGCCGCAGCCCTCGGGCTTGATGACACCCTCCAAGCAGCTACACTTGTGCGCAGCTGAAAAGCACAAAGGGGGCATCGCGTCATCACAGCCTCTCAGCCTGAGGTTAGTCAATGCCAAGGCCATGTGGGCCAGCCCTCAGCAGCTGTGTTTCAGCGTCTGCAGCAACAGGCGGTTTCTGCAGCCATCCTGCCACCAAACCGTGATGTACATTAAAGGATGGCTGATGAGAACTTTGAAACCCATCCCTCGGCAGTGGGTCTTATGCCCAAGATACCAAATACTGTTTTTCCTGTTACTTCTAAGCAGCACATCCCTGCTAGAAAAGGACGTTTGCTTCAAAAATACCACAAGACTCAGAACTGGCGAGTGTGAAGGCTCTAAATTTAGCAAGTAGTGTTCACCCAACCCACGTGCACTGTTTCTCTTCCCACCTCTTCCCAGCCTGCGCTGACCCAGAAGTCAGAGTTGAGCTGGACCAGGTCTCCCACGCCCATCCTGGTGGGGCAGGTGCTAAGCCGCGCACCCCCAGCCCCGGCCCCCCCGCCACCCGGCCCAGCGTAGTGAACTGTGTCCCCATCCCGCCCACTTGGCAAGCAGCAGTCACGCGGTGGGTGGAGATGAGGAAAACATCTGCCTTCCTCATCTGCCTTCAAAACGCAGCCTCCCTGAAGACTCCCGAGAGGAGCACGGAGAGTTCTAACTGGCTGGAAAGCCCTGCGTGGGCGGGTGGGTGGGAAGCTCATTTGTCCTGGGGCGCAGGGTTGGGGGGGCTCTGACAGCTGGCCAGCAGGCCCAGGCCTGGCTCCTGACCTCCCCGGCAGGCTCCCTGAGCGCTGCTCTTACCCTCGGTGACAACCCCGAGGCATGTGCCGCCCAAATGCACGTTTTCTGTGCCCAGGTTGATAGTTTCTCAAAGGACACGCAAGGGCACTTGAGCAAGACTGACTTAATGCCTAAAAAGAAGGAGCCAGGGGGTCTTAGACCTGTATGCCTTATGGTCAATTAAAACATTTGAAGCCTGGAAAAGTCCTGTCTCCTTCACCTCACACTGCGCCCGTTCAGATGACAGTTCGTCTCAGTTTTGTTCATCTGATGGTTACTGATTTTGGATGCCCTCCCAGATGCTCCCACAGCAGCCCCCAGTATCATACACCCCAGGGATGCGGGGGGCTGGGCGTCACAGCGGCTCTGACCTCTAGGCTGTGAGCTCAGATGCAGGCAGAAAGTTCCAAACGAAGTTGGTAATGTTGACTGGCACGTAGCCGAGAACCTGGGCTTGGATAAGGACAAGCCAGCTTCCCTTAGTTTGCTGCCCAAATTGATTAGATCCACACTCCAGGCTGTTTCATCTTCAAGCAGTGAGAAAGAGGGGTTGCTTTTCTTGAAGTTTTAATTAAAAAAAAAAAATTTTAAGTTAGGCTTTTGTGGAAGCAGGAGACAGAACAGGAAGTCCAAGAAGTAACCGAAGTCATCAGGGGTTGAGAGAGGAGGAAGTAAGGAAACACCAGAGGCACCTCCTTAGCTCCAACCAGGACCCAGGACTCCGCTGGTGTCTCCTGTGATTCAGAGATTTCCCACCTCCAGTCCCGCCCACACTGAGACGGGGCAGCAGGCCTGTGGATTACACGAGGTCTCATCAGACACACAGATTCCGGGCTGAGAGTCCGCTGCCGGGGCGCTGAGTGCAGCCCAGGGTTCGCTGGGCCTGTATTGCGTGTGTGTTACTTTCCAGGCCATCGAGGGGCACAGCCAGGTTTAGACTCATCTCCAAAGCTCAGATTTGCTGATTTCTTTCCGTAACTATGAAGCACCAATGTTGGACGTTTGTTATTTTGCTGGATCTGGGCCCTTTCTTCATGGTAAGCCCACCACTGAGCTGAAGGGCAGTCACTCACACACCCCCACCTGGGGTCTCCCTCCGCCGGACGCTGGGGTGGAGGGTGTGGTGGGAACAACACGTCAGACACCCAGGAGCGTTGATGGTACAGCCGCTCACTCTCTTCCCTTCGGAACTTCTCAGTAAGAAAACCCGAACGTCTAAAAATCACGCATGTCAAACCTCATGAAGGTCCTAAAAAGAGGCTTGAGCCTAGTATTCTACCCATAAATTAAGCTGATTGTGAGACAAATTAATGAAAGGGGGCCCCTCCTTTTACGATCTGACTATGAAGATAAATTGCTGTACTAAAAACCTTCATGATATTTGTAAGCTGGTAAGGAACATGAAATGAATCTCAGAATAATACGTAGCAAACATTCTATTTGAGTAGCATTTAAATTGGGAGTTTGGGACTGACACACGCACACTACTACATATAAAATAGACAGACAACAAGGGCCTACTGTACAGCACAGGGAACTATAGTCAGCATCTTGTCATAACCTACAATGGAAAAGAATCTGAAAAAGTATAGATGTATATGTATGTGTATAACTGAATCCTCTAATGTACACCAGAAACTAGCATGACATTATAAATCAACTATACTTCAATCTAAAAAAAGCATTTTTAAAGAGTTATCCACCAACAAAAAGACAGCACTGTTCATTCGTATTTTTTTCACCACTACACCTGATGATCATTTTTCTACTGAGGAATAATAAACACACTTATTTAAAAAATTTTAACGGCATGGACTTTTTTGTATTTTATAATCATTTTTCAATCCTTCTTATGTTGAAAGCCCAGCATGCCCATTCTGTAGATACGGGGGTTGATGGAAATCCAGCAAGCTGGAGTGACTGAGAATGAGAAGTCCAGTTTCACCCCTCCCAGGCCAGTGAACGATGTGCACAGAATGAGGACCGCCGAGCCCAG
This sequence comes from Camelus bactrianus, assembly GCF_048773025.1. Taxonomy (NCBI): domain Eukaryota; kingdom Metazoa; phylum Chordata; class Mammalia; order Artiodactyla; family Camelidae; genus Camelus; species Camelus bactrianus. The sequence goes on from NC_133546.1 coordinate 4,488,334, forward strand.
CACACTCGCCCGCTGGCTGTCTGAGGCCCCCGCATGCAACACCCACCCCCCAAGGGGCTGTCTGAGACCGAAGGAGGCAAATGGTCAAAAGCCCTGGAGAACTCTTCCCTTGTTGTAAGCTCTCCATCCCTCTTCACGTGAAGAAAGTTCTGCTCAGCTTTCTGAGGAGCCCTCAAAGCCCAGGACTGAGCCCCCAGATGAAAACGAAATAAATGTCAGCTCTGGGGAGCTACAGCCATTCGCCACCCGACCTCTCCATCCGACCTCCTCCCCTTGCCTCTCGAATTCTCAGCCTCTGGCCAGTTGTTCTGGGGTAAAGGAAGCCCTGCCACGGCCAGCTAGGGAGCCTGTTCCCAGTCAGCTGCCTGGCCTGAGGACGTGTCTGCGACCAGTCCACCTGGGGTGGGGCACAGCCCCACTCTCTTTCTGTCCTAATGTGCCCCCGGGTAGCTTCCCTGTCACACGAAGGATCTAGATGACAGGTTTTGGTGATTTCTGCACCGTACGCCGATCCACATTCCCTCACGCAGCTTTCGTGAACAAATGCTCCTGGCACCGGTACATCTCCTCCCTGAGGTGGCCGTCGGCGGAGATGCTGCTGGAGAAGGTATTCAGACCGCGTTTCAGTGCCGTGTTCATATATGAGTCCGGAGCCTCCGACACAACTCTTTTGATTTCTCTCCAAGGCCCTCTTGTTTGGAAAAGTGATAACCTCCCAGAAATGAAGGAGGAAACTCTAAGCAGGAAGCATTAAGCCAGGGAAGGTCTTACAAATAAAAAATCATAGAGCAGAAGAGTTTTGCTTCTTTTTGAAATAGAATCACTTCGTCACGAGGTGACGTTGCAGCCGGTGGTTGGAAATCCCACCTGTTTAACAAGCAGTGGAGGTCGTTTGCCAAATGTGGGCATAATCAGCTCCACCTCAGCTACGCTTGCTGGTGAGCTGTCTCCTGTCTCCCACCGATGTTAGGGTCTGATTTCTTTCTCCTCTTCTTTGCCTTTGTGTCCAGAAAGACTTGGGGTGAGATCCAGGCAGTGGTTCTGCCTTTCCTTCCTATTACAGAGAAATCGTCTGTAAAACCCTCCCAGGAGCCTTCCCCAGCGACGATCTCCGCCCCGCTGTCTGCTTTCTGCCCTTCCTGAGATGTTGTTCGCGCCTCTCAGCAACACCAGGTGGGCTGACTTCCGCTCAGGTAGGAAAACCCACTTGACCTGGAGATCACGCTTGGCACCGGTGAGGCCCGCTGTGTGGACATCACCAAGAGACACCTAATACCTGCCCACATCGCACCCACATCACAAAGTTGCTGCTTTTACTTCTCTCTCTACTGGGTCCACAGCATGTCTTGAGTGCCCCAGCTTCCATTCATCACAGGGCCTCACTGTGAGCTCAGGACGTATAGCTCTCACTCTCCGGCGATGGGTTTACAGATGGCTTCTGATGTACCAGTAGTCTAGAGATATGGGAGAGAGGAGCAAATAAAGTAAAGGATATGGCTAAACCAATTTATAAGGAGAGGGAAAAAAGGCAACGCAGGCAGAAGAAAACAGCATTCTTTTCCCATTGGATGTCAAATAAATATGACTCTCCTGCAAGCATTTCAGAATTTATATCCAGATCCATGCATTTATATCCCAACTACTCATCACCATGGGAACCAGGGATCTTTGACTGACATATTTAATATAATAAAGACACAAACGAAAGAAAAAATTGCCAAGCTGTGGATCTCTTCTGGGTGTAGGTAATTTTCTAGGTGGTGATTTAATGAGTTTAGGCTTTCCATGGATGGTTTACATTAACTGTATCCCCCATCTCGATACCAGACCTTAGCTTATTGGTCCTTAAGTGGATGGGGCTTCAGAATTGCCTGGAGGCCTGTGAGAACCCAGATTTCTGGGCCCTGTCCCAGAGTTTCCAGTTCAGTGGGTCTGGGGCGGGGGTCCCAAGGACCTGCACTTCTAACAGGAGCTGCAGAGCAGCTGGACCACCCTTTGGGAACTGCTGCTTCGCTCACGAAGAGAAGGGCAGCTGGGAGATGCGCGTCCCCACTTTAACCAGCACATCAGCCACTTCTATGGGCTTTACTTGGAAAGTCCTTGCTTGGTTTCTTCTTCATGTCAGTGTTCAAAATTCTAGAATTCAAGTCAACCGTACGGCATTTCAGCCAAGGAAAACGTTGTTCTGACAATATTCTAAATGCTCTCCAAGAGACCTACCACGAATTTAATTTAGGTTTAACAGGAAAGGTTCACATTTCACATGTTAATTAAACACCCAACTGATGACTAAAGGCATACCCACGGAGGATTAACCATGTAGCAGACATGGGCTTATGACAAAACTGCTAAATCCAGTGCTTAAGGAATAGCAACAAGCTGTCTCATTAGAGACAAATCAAATGGCCGTGGAAGAGGGAACGTTTATGTGTGAGTGTTTTTTGCTGTTGGACTTGCTGACACATAGTAACAAACAGACTTGATCTGGGCCTCACGTGTTGAGTTGTTTCCACCACGACAGCAGGACCCGCACTCACTTGTCCTGACTTGTATACACAGATCCTAAAGTGAGGTACACCCAAACCTAAGCTTGATTTCTAGCCTCAGAGCTCGAAAGACTAACAGCCAACACTGAGCCTGCTCTGCCGAGTCTGGCATATTTCATGAGCTCCATGGATACGGATTGGATCAGCCATTTTCCACAGAATGGGACCAGGGCTCAGACTGATCCAGGAGCTGACCAAGCCCACACATGAGTCAAAGGTTGAGCTTAGGTAAAACCCAGGTAGCCTGACCCCAAAGCTCTGATCCTTAATCACTAAGGCTCTACTGAACACTGAACAATTTAAAGTTTATAAAATTTTTCACTTATTTCGTTAAAGATGTTTACTTGGTACATAACAGAATGATTTTCTATGGTACACAATAGAATATTAACACTTTGCAAGTGAAAGAACTGTGGCTCAGTGAGGCTGAGAGATTTGCACAAGTTCACAGAAGGCGAGATTCTAACTCTACTCCAGAGGCCCCTCCTCTGTTACTTCTCTGGGACACAGGCTAGTGGGCACCACTCGGTAAGGAAAGAGGTATTTACTACATGCCCACTGTGGGCTGAATGCTGATAAAACATGCTTGCAGATGATTATTGTGATTGGTCAGCTTGATTGATGAGCTATTGTGAGAGATTAAAGACGGCCACATATTTCCTTTTTTGATGCTCTCCCCACTGAGGAAAGGGAACTGTGTCTCCTCCCATAGTCTCTTGGTGAGTCTAGGACTGCTTTGACTAGAAGGGAGGGGAGAAAAAGACACAAGGCCAGTTCTGGGCATAGACTGCCAAAGGGCTGGCAGCCCCCACTGGGGTCTCCTGGAGCCCTGAGCTGCCAGGTAAGCAATCCGACCATCCTGCCTTAGAGGCCTTGTGGGGAGACCCCGAGATGAACGGGGAGGGACAGGGGCTGAGCCCAGCCTTGCGTCTCTCCCTCCTAGGGTGCCAGACTCCTGAGAGAAGCTGTCTTGAATACCCCTCCCCAGGCCAGGCTAGCTACTGACTAAACCTTAGCAGGTAAACCCAGTCCCTGCAACATGGAATGGAAAGTCCATCGAGCTGAGTCCTGCTCAAATCCTTCACTCCCCAAATGTGAATGTAATGACAATTTTCATGTTTTAAGTCGCTAAGTTTTGGGTTAGCTTGTTAGGCAGCAATAGGCTATTAGGAAAAAAAAAAAATGTTACCTAGAAACAGTCTGCTGCTGTGACCAAAATGACGACATGCAACTCCAGGTTTGGGACCTGGTGGTGAAGGGTGGTCTGAAAGGCTTCAGAGGGTCTGTCAGTGGAGGGAAGGGCCGTGAGAAACTGCTACCAGAGGCAGGGGAGAAGATGAAGCCTGTTCTGCTGGGACAAATTATTTAACAAAACCGTCCCTCGCAGGAACATGGAAAATGAAAGGTGGGCTGTGAATTCGGGAGCTCGGCTGAGGAGCTCCCGGGAGCACAGGCACCCCCTCTTCCAGCCACCAGTGAGGAAACGTGAGAAGACAAAGACGAACCGAAGAGGGAACTGTTGTTTGTTTTGTTTTGTTTTTTTTCTCCTTTAACAGAATGTAGAAGAACTATAAAGGAGCCAGGGCTTGCTAGATTTGAAAATAAGCCTCTTTCTTATCCTCAGCCTCTCCCAGCCAAAGATTCTTAAAGGAAAAAAAAAATGGCTTCAGGGCAAAGATCAAATCCAGGGTGTTCGTGCAATACTCTTTGTTAAGCTCGCAGAAGACCTAAGGTGGGGTCTCAGAGATGGTTTCAGGCAGGCGGATGTCCTGCTGAGGGTGTCCAAGGCAGGCCTCGAAGTCCTTCTCTGTTAAAAAAGAGGGCTTCCAAGAATGTTAAGGGCGTGTTTCCAGACAGGCTCTGAGAGAACTGGAGCTAAAGAAGGGCTTTCATGATCCCAGGACATCTGTGAACGCTGGGAAGCAGAGGGGCCCAGGGGAGCCCAGTCTTCCAGCTGACCCTTGCAGGCCTGGGGCACAGGAGGCATGCCATCTCACACCACCCAGACCTGCCCCTGGCCACTGATGCCCAGCACGGGAGTCCAGTCCACCCCGCACGAGGCCGAGGAATTGCTGAGCCGACGTCTGCCCGAATTCCGGATCCCCAGAATTCTGAAATATAATAAAATGGTTGATATTTGAAGCCACTGATCTTGGAGGTCACTTGTTAGGCATCAAATGAAAACAATTATGATACCGCAAACATTCGCAGGGAACAAGGTAAGCGCTCCAAAACTCCAAGCGTAATTTTTATCATCACCTTCTCTGGGCTCATCACTCTAGTGGGTTCCACCAAGGTATGACCTGAAACTAGCTGCCTAATGACCAGATCCAAGAGCTCCTTACAGTTTCTGCAGCACCAGACACCCCTGATTTCATCCTCCCCTGTGAAACTCCTCTGTCGACTCCCACTGTCCACTGGGCTCTCTCTCAACTCCACTGCTGTAAATAACCACCTTTGACCTTTTTCTATTTTCACTTCTACCACCCCACTTTGAGCCATCCATTCTCTGACCTGAGCTGTTGTGATTGCTTTCTAAATAGTACATCTACCTCCAGAATGTTCTAAACCTCATGCTGGATTAGTCTTCCCACAGTGCAACTCTGACCGTGTCCAGACTGTCCTTCCACTGAATGTAAACCATTCGTCCGTCAGAATACACTACCCACCATTCTCCAACTATATGCTCCCTAGACCTTTACACACTCCATTCCTTCTTGTAGAAAAGCATCTTTTTCTCAGCCAACATCCACCCTGGCCTTTGAAAATCAGTGCCAGTCTGACCTAATCCCTAAGCGACTGATACCTTCTCCTCTGAGGAAAAGAGAGTCAGTCTCTCAAACTTCCGCGATGCTGTGCCCACACCTGCCCAGCAGCCACGTGACTGATTCACAGATTTGTCCTCTGCTGGAGGACATGCTTCTCACGGCTGGGGACTGTCTTCCCCAATAGGATATCCCAAAATAGTAGCTGAACACGTGGGGACAATGAACCTTACATTCAAACGTCATAAGACAAAAGACAAGACTAACACAAAGAACAATTAGAGAACAAAACAGAAGGTGTATTGTTAATGTCGAAATTACGTGGTACAGATTCTAAATGCTTTAGGACTTTGGAGAAGTGGGGAACTAGAGTTGGGAGCTGGAATTATCTAGCAAAACATGATGGATGAGGCAGAATGTGCACTTGTAAGTTAAGCTGGGGGAAGGAGCGGAGGGGAAGGAGGCCAGTTTAAACAGGGAATCAACATGGGCAGCAGGAGAGGGGGGCACGAGCAGGGCACCCTCACAGGGGAGCGAGGAGGAGGGCTTCAGGTGGCCACCCAGGGAACTCAAGCAGTTCAGCCAGTTCTCCAAGGCCACGCTCTTCTCCTAAGAGAAGAAATCCTTGTTCTTATCCTAATCGGAGTCTTAAGATCGTTTTCTCTTTGGCTGTAAAATCATAAAACTATTTCCCAGACCAAAACTGGGACCTGAAAGGGTGAAATATTTGAATCCAGCACTGGTTAAGAAAACCAAGGGAACGTTACTACTCTGCATACTGAAGGTTTAGACAGGTCTTCCTCCAGCGTGTAAGAATCACGTATAGGAAATCTGACCACTCCCACAGGTATATCCACTGCAGAGAACACGAGCCAGAGGCCCCCAGCACCCCAAGCCCAGAATCAGTGTCACTTGTTAAATGAACAGAAGGGTACTGGGGAGAAAAGGATAAATGCTTGAGGTGGGGGCCCCGTGCTCATCCATATCAAGGTCTGCTTTCCGGGCTCAGAGGAGGAGTTGCTCCTGGCCGCTCCTGCGGGGAGGCAGGAATGTGGGCCGGCTCTTCAGCTTTGCTGTGGACATCCCCTGTGGTCTCTGCCATGGTGATCACGGAAGCAGGGGCTAAGACAGAAGTGCCTCAAGACTGAAGCTGTCTGTATCCCGGAGCCACCATGTGGGGGGCAGCTGTCCTGGAGAGCCACCTAGACCTGCAGCCCACTACCTGTGAGAGCGAACCCAGCAGGTCTGGGAAGCCACCGAGACTCGGAGGCTGTCACTGCAGCATAAGGGAGCCTATCCTGACTGATTCGTAAGTTACATATGTTTCGTTACAAAGCGTCATCCTCGTTTTAGAGATGGTGGATCTGTGACTCAGAGTTTTCAGTGAGTTGCCCAAGATCCCATCCCCTACCGCAGGGAGAATTCAGGACACAACACTAGCTGTCTGACTCTGAATCCCAGGAGTTTTTCACTTGTGTTGTCCTTTCTCCCAGAAAAAAAAAAAAATTTAATCTTTCAAAAATCAGGGCTATTACCTAGAAAAATAGGCCACAAATTGGAGATGGCTCTCACGATGTATATTCAATAATAGGACGTCTGTAAGGGGAACGCTCCCTCTCCCTGCCTGCCTGCCAGCCCATTAAACAAGAACTTCACCAACACGTCCGCCCTCTCAGGGGGTCCTGGGGCAGAAGCCGCTGCCTTGTCTCCACCTCTCACTGGCTTTCCCCAGAGGAGCATAAGGAAGATGCGTGTAATGAGTGGGGTCATGTGAGTCTGCCCACCGCTGGTCCTCCTTTCTCTGAGAGTTGGGGTTCAGAGCCGAAGAAAGCCTCTCCTGCTCTCCTTGGCTGTAGTCTAGACCTGGTGGCCTGCAGACTGTGAGGTCACCAGCGCAGGCCCTGTCCCTCTGCTGGCCCATAAATCAGCCAGCAAGCTCCGTTTAGGGACAAGGAGTAGGCAGCTCATTTTGACCTCATGTATCAGCCACAGCATAAGCCCCAGTCCATCCAGTTTTCCCCGTTAAAGAACAAATTCGACCCCTATCTGACTCCTATATACCTTTCTCTAGGACTTCAAAATTCAAAAGGGGTAAGAAAATTGACTCAAAACTCTCCTACACCATCATCCTGAAAGAAAGGTCAACAAAAGTGTGCTTCATGTGAAACGCCAGCCCACTTAGCTCAGAGGACAGACCAAAAGGACATGCCAACGCTTACTTGGTAAGCGAAATTCCTTAACCTCCTCTGACCGGGGCTCAGAACCCGGGTGTCCACCCCAAAATAAACAGAGCTCCAGGCTTGGCAGTAGCCCACGTGTTTCACTGGACTCTGAGGCCGCGGATTGGTCCTCTTCCTTTTTCTTCAGTTCTCTGCGTGCAGGGGAGGTGGCTTCCCCCGGGCACCCCCGGGGGTGCACCTGTTGTCAGAGCTGACACCAGCCCTGGAAATGGCCCTGACTGCTTAATCACAGCTTCGGGAACAAGCCGCAGAGCTGCAGTGCCTTTGAAGAGCCAGATGGCGGTAATATGTTTTCACGGTTACCTTTAAAAACAAGCGAACAATCAAGCCGATCCAGACCCACGGAGAAGGGAAAAGAGCAGCTCCTTAGTGACCGCAGCCTGTCCGGCTCCGTCTGCTCCTCCGCCCGACTGCCGGGCTGGCCCTCGGGCTGACATCTCTATCCAGGGCTGCTGGCCCTCCTCTCTGCAAACCAGCTCCTCAACCCTGAGCCAGACCTCATGAGTCCCTCCCTCCCTGAGGCCTGGCTCCAGTCACTGCCCCTCCCGTTCTTGCCCTGTTGACCTGGCCCTTTCTCCGGCCTATAAACTTGCCCCCATTGCTTCCAGCCAGAGACAAGGACAAGGAAACACCTCTACCTGCTGCCACAACCTTCTCTACCCTTCAGGCTGCCACTGCTCTCCTCCCCGGCCAGCTGCACTGGAGAGCTACCCACACACCCTGATTCCTACTCCCCATCCTTGCAACGCAGTCTGCAGTCACCCATCCTCTTCACTGAAAAGGTTCTCTCTCCAAGTGTCTCTGAAGATGACCTGTACTGGGTTGAATAGTGGTCCCTTGAAACTCACGTCCACCCAGAACCCATGAATGTGGCCAGATTTGGAAAAAGAGTCTATGTCATCAAGTTAAGATGAGGTCACTATGGTGGCTTCTAACCCAGTATAACTGGTGTGTCCTTACAGGAAGAGACAGAGAGACACATGGGGAGAAGGCCATGTGGCGATGGGGGCAGATCTGGCAGCGATGTGTCTACAAGCCAGGGAACACCATAAGAAGTTAGAAGCAGGGAAGGATTCCTCCCCAGGTCTTCCAAAGGAGCATGGCCTGCTGACACCTTGATTTTGGACTTCTAGTCTCCCCAGCTGTGGGAGGACAGTTTCTGTTGTTTTAAGCCGATCAGTCTGAGGTGTTTGTAACAGCCGCCCTGGGAAACTAACATAGGACCTCTTTCCAGTCCCCATCCTGCTCACTGTTCTGAAACCTTTGGCTCTTTTTACACCTCCATCCTTCCTGAGATTCTTTTCACCAGTGACTTCAGCAAGATGACTTTCTGGTTCTCCTCCCAACTCTCTGACCATCCTTTGCCTTTGTCAGTGTTGGTTTCCTACAGAGCTCTGTCCTGACCCCTCTTTCCTTCTCATTCAGTTCCCCTTTCCAAGGCGAGCTCCTTTCCCGTCCACACACGATGACTCCAACAGCTACACCTTTCCTCTCTCCTGGGCTCCAGACCCAGATGTCCAGACACTTGCCAGGCATTTCCACCATATACACCTCATACGCTGCCCATCCAGAACTAAACTCATTATTTGCCATCTTAATTTTTTTCTGAAATAAAATGTCCCCTCTCCCCTCACAAAGCAATAAACATATCTCATTGCCCACCCCAACCTGTCCCTTTTTTTTGATGTTCCCTACTAGCTGAAGTCATCTAGAGCCACCACATCTTGCCCCTTCTAACTCAAACTCAGACCCTTCTCCTTTTTCCTCTTCTCTCCATCTGTCACTACCCACTAGCATGACTTCATCCTCTCTTGAAGAGACTGTAGTCATACGTCCTAGTCCACTTTCTGTAACTGCAACAAACCATCCCAAACTTAGCAGCATAAAACAACAACGATTTTATCTTGATTACAGATTCTGTGGGGATCTCAGCCAGGAAGATTCAGACTGGGGTGACTCAAGGGCTGGGTGCCGCAATGATCTGATGACTCGCTGAGTCTTCCGTCTGAGGGTTGCTCCTAGCGGTCAGTGGAACGTCCATGCTGGTCGTTCCTGTGGTTTCATGGGCTTCCTCACAGCATGGCGGCCGTATTCTGAAAGTGAGCATCCTAACGAACACTAGGAGGTCACTGTACCGCTTTCCGCTGCCTGATCTCCTACGTCACGTAGCATCGCCTTCGCTGCAATCACAAGCCCACCCAAATGAAGGGGGTGGGGGGAGTGTAGACGCCACCTTTCATGGGAAAGTGGCAAAGTCTCGTTGGAAGAAGAGCTTGTAAGATGGGATGTGTTGTGTGGGTTGGAAAGTGCAGTCTGCCCCAGCCTCCTAACAGGCCTCAGCCCGCAGCCAAGCTGGACTTTGTCATTCACCAGGATTACGTGTCGCCCTTACCTAGAAAATTTGTTGAATCCTACTTCCTCAAAAATAGAGCCTAAAGTTTTCTATCACCTGTGGGCTGGTTCCTTTGCTATTGGCTCTCAGCTCCAAACGCTCTTTAAGCCTTCCCGGGATGCTGGGCTCTGACTCTGTATCTCATTTGTCTCTGACTCCCTTGACAGCTGCCTCCTGTTAGGGCCTCCTAAGTGTCTAGAAGACACTAGAAAGAAACTGATCCAAGTAGGTGGGGAGAGAAGGAACTTCTTGCCTCTTATCTGCTTCCTGTCACCTTCACCCCAGTACTCTGGCCCAGTGGTGACAGTACATTCCAGTTTCCAACTTCTTTCTTTGCTCCCACAAACAGCCCAGTTACACCGTCCAGAGGTCCTGGAAGCAGCTGGGTCTTGACCCTTCCTCATTAGCCTGAGTCCCACCTCTTCCTCCAAGTTTCCAGGCCTAGGGTGGCACCTGCCTCCTACAGTTGCACATCAGGATTCCTCAGGGTACCGTTCACATCAGCACCTGTGAGCCCAGTCCCCTATGTTAAACTCCCTCTTCTAAAGTACCTGATGTGGCTTCTCTTTTTCTGACTAGACTCTGACTGATGGGACATTAAGACATTTCACTAAGGGTCACAATCTGCCCTTTGAAAACTGCCTTCCAAGATTCTCTCCACAAAGCCCTCTGCAATCCAGCCACACTACTGTCTCAGGCTTTCCCCCAAACCCTACCTGTTTCTCAACCTTCTATGACTATGTTCAAACTACACTGTGAACTTCCTGAGTGAAGGGGCTGTGTCTCGTTCATTTTAATCTCTCTCCTTCACACCCCCGCCCTTTCCTTACCAGGGTCTTGTGCAGTCTCTGACACGCAACAAGGGCTCATAGAATAAGCACATAGAGGTATTAATTCATTCGTTATGCTGAATATGATGAAGAGGTGATTTAGTGAATGGATTTCTGGCATTGGGCACAGATATGTGAGGTAGACACTGAGGGAGGGTCTCACCTACGCCACACACACCACATGGCCAGGCTGCCTCCCGTTCGTCTGAAAGATTAAGGGGGCATGAATATGCCCTTAAGGTGTTTTATATATTAACTAGGGAAGCCCAGGAGGTTGAGGCATAAATCTGAGCCACAAGTACGTTAAAATGCTAATCGTAGTTTTGACATCTGATCTTGTAAGACACGTGCCCAACCATAGCGCTACTTCAAGTGCACAAGGGGAGATTGCCACGACCAGCGTAATGGGTGGTTTAATCACAGCGTTATGATAGCACTGAGGATTCATTGTGTCCCTTTTGCTAAGAAAGTCAGGTGCTCCACTAGATTTAATATCAGAACCTGTAAGAGTCTCTGGTCAATGGTCCTCAGAAGTGATGTCTCCAACAGCAAACGGGGAAGTGTCTCAGCTCCACCAGACGCCAGAATGTTGCACCAGGAACACCGTCTGCAGCATCTCCTTGGGGAGAACTGGAGAAGGCAAGGCAGCTTCTGAACACGGATTATAAATGAGTCATTTTGCAAAGCCACCTTTGCCTTTCATTTGGGTCTCTAGCAAAAACAAGTAAGAAAACGATCCCCGATCGGTCTCAACGCCCCAGAAGTTAATGGGATTTTCATTTCCCCTCCAGACAGGTGGAGCGACTTCCGGCCCATCAGCTTGTTCCGGTTTAGTCTCAATAGGGTGCAAAGGACAAACCCCCCGCTACACCAGTGGAGCAGATAAGGAGGTGCTCCCGTGAGGAGTGACGAGAGGCCCCTCGTGGGGCCCCCAGAACCAATGTCATGACTGCACGGCTGCACCCCGGCTAGAGGAGGGAGGGGGTCAAGATCTAGCAGACCCAGAACCCCTGCCACGAGAATGTGGGGGTCTGCCCTCGAGCCCTCCACACTGACAGTCACAGAAACTCCTGCCCCTCTTTTTCCTCTTACTACTAACCAACAACACTGCCCTTGCTTCAGGTGCAAGTTCTTAAGGGAGAAGGCATTTAATCAGACTGGCCCATCACTCACATGGTCTGTGGCCATCCTGTGACGTGGACCCACTTCCCCAAAGGAGTGTAGGTTGTTTGCGTGTGTCAGGGGGTGGGGTGTGGTTCACTAAGTGGAAGCAGCTGTAGGAATGGACCTAAAATGCATCACGGGTATTTGGGGAACATTTTTCTTTCAACTGGAATACACATTTTATAGTTTAAGATCAACTTACTAGCATGTTTCTTCCCAAATTCAAATGTCCACAGATCAGTTTATCTCATAAATATACAAGGCATGCCTTGCACTGGAACACAAGTCACCTAGAAGCTTATTTTTATGTATTTGGAAAATCATCTAGTTACTTCAATGGAAGGCCATTGCACTGCGGGCCTATTATTGCCTGATAATACTCCGTACTGTGCTGAACTGGCTGTCATACAGAGATGGTGCGTGTTGCCAGGGGACCCAGACCCTCCTGGAGGAAGGGGGAAGATTCCCTTTTGCAATTCTGGGCCTTGTTACGCCCTGCGATGGCCTGAGATGCTCCCAACCAAGTCTCCACTGGAAGCTAGTGACACCAAAGAAAAGAATGAGACCCACAAAGGGCAGAAGAAGACGGGCCTGGTACCCTAACTCAAAGCAAGGATCTAAGGTTGCAGGGTCTGGGACTAAATCTGGAAGCCCCCGGAGGCCCAGCCGCCCTGGGATGGTGGTTTGGGAAGAGTGGCTGCAAGTGTGTGTGCAAACGGGAATGTCATGACAGCCAAGAGGGAGGCCCCCAGAGAGCCCACAGTCTTGGAAATTTTCATGGAGGGGCGGGAAAGAAAGACCTCTAAAGGAATATGGTGAGGGTGGGGATAGCTCAGTGGTAGAGTGCACACACGAGGTCCTGGGTTCAATCCCCAGTACCCTGTTTAAAAAAAATTTTTTTAAGGGAGATGGTGGAATTCCTGCTTCCTAGACAGTTAGGACCTTCAGCAACTAACTGAAAAGTGAGAGAAATATGACCATATTTTCCCTCCCAGTTGGTAAAGCACATCACATGGACTACAAGTACATAAATATGTCCTAGTACTCCTAAAACAAACTCAGTTCAGACTTTTCAGAGATGGGATAAGTCAACACAATACTTCATAGAATGCTGATGAAAGAATTTTACCTTTTTACCCAGTACATGGAGTGCAGACTCACAGGATATTACCCAAACTCATCTTTATTTTGGTCTTCCACTGCCTCTTTACGATGCATTCAATGGGAACAACTTTACCTGATCCTGGTTGGAAACCAGCCACTCACTGTTAGGGACTGAACAATCTAACGATGACTTTAAGTCACAGACACAATTTCGTATCATAAATTTGACTGTCTGTCCCCACGTCCTTATCAAGCCAGATCAGCATCTGCCCGCTTTCCGTCTCCTCGCTGTCCCCAGACTCCAAGCCCAGTGATTACCGTTCAGACCTGGGGGGCTTGGGGGTGGGATGGGAAATTTTTACCAAGATTGGGTGATTTTATGATTTCATGAGGGTCTTACCAGAGTTCATTCCTGGGGACTGTTCCCCCGCAGACTCTTAACCAAAAGGCTGACGAGGATAAAGGAAGTGGCTGCAGAAGCACCCCGCTCCCCGGTGAGAGGACTGGGATTCATGACACAGAAACATCTTCTAAATGCACCTCTTGACAGACTCACAAATTCTCCCTCTATTTCCTTTTAGAGCTTCTATGTGTTAGAGACATTCAAGACGGATGGAATCCACTTGGAAAAACTTCTCGTCAACTCTATGTATAACATGTGCCCCACTTTGGCATCTCATGTCTATCCTGGTGGTGCTTCAGTCTAAACCTCAATTTTAAAAATCCAGTTATACAGATTAACAATTTTTGGCGCCATTTGAAGTTATTATTTTAGCACCACGTATATTTCCATGAGTTAAGCCAAGTCATCCCCTTCATCCAGCTTTACTGAGATAAAACTGATGAGTAAAACTTATATATATTTCAGGTGTACAATGTGACGTCCTGATATATAACCAAATTCAAGCCAATTAACACATCCATCACTCACATAGTTACTTTGTGTGTGCATGGTGTGAACATTTAGGATCTACTATCACAGCAAATCTCAAGTACACACATTATTAACTGCAGACACCGCGCCATATATTACATCTCCAGAACTTACTCATCCTACATAACCACGTCGCACCACTTGACAATGTACACCCCATTTTGTGTCTGGCTGTTTCACTTAGCGTAATGTCCTTCAGTCTCATCCATGTTGTCACAAATGGCAGTGTTTCCTTTTTTATGACTGAATAATATTCTATCATCTACACACACGCGCGCGCGTGCACACACATACATTTTCTTTATCCATTCATTCATCACTAGTCACTTAAGTTGTTTTCATGTCGGGCGATGATGAATGGTGCCCTAATGAACATGAGAGTGTAGATCTCTCTTCAAGATACTGATTTCATTTCCCTCAGCTATATACCCAGAAGTGGAATTGCCAGATCACATGGTAGTTCTATTTTTAATTTTTTGAAGAATGTTTATACTAGTTTTCATAATGGCTGCACCATTTTACATTCTTACCAACGGTGCACAAGGCTTTCTTCTTCTCCACATCCTCCAACACTCATCTCTTGTCTTTTTGATGACAGCCATCCTAACAGATGTGAAGCAACATCTCATTGTAGTTTTCATTTACATTTCCCTGATAATTAGTGATATCAAGCATCTTTTCATATACTTGGCCATGGGTATGTCTTCTTTTGAGAAATGTCTGGTCCTTTACCCATTGTTTTAGTTGGGTAGGCTTTTTGCTAATGGGTTGTTTACGTTCCTCGTATATTCTGGATATTAACTCTTTATCAGATGGGTAGTTTTTTCTCTCATTCCACGGATTGTCTCTTCACTCTGCTGATTGTTTCCTCTGCTGTGCAGAAGCTTTTCAGTTTGATGCAATCCCACTTGTCTGTTTTTACTTTTGTTGCCTGTGCTTTGGGGTCATCCAGAAATAAATCCACACATTTACAGTCAACCAATCTTTGGCAACAATGCCAAGCACACACTAGGAGGAAAGGATAGTTTTCAATAATTGACACTTTATTGAATGTTTACAATGGTGAATATTCACATGCAGGAGAATGAAATTGGACCCTTATCTCACACCATTCACAAAAATCAATTCAAAATAGATTAAAGGCTTAAATGGAAGACCTGAAACTATAAAACTACTAGAAGAAAATGTAGGGAAAAGCATCTTGACAATTATGGGCAATATTTTGGGGAGACATCTAATTTTTAATGTGTTTTCTATTTAACTTATGATATGTAATGTATGTACTTGACATGATTAAGCCAAAAAGTAATCCCCCAAGCAGAAATTGGTTGACCAACATGCACTGAATGATTCCTCCATGTCACTCTTGGCAGTGACCCTGCCAATGCTACAAAGCACCCATGACCTAAGAAACTCAAGGACATTTAAAGACCAGTGAGACCCAATAGTTGACCACAGCTTCATCCCTGAAACTTCAACATGTATGATTGTAGTAAATATCATAACCTGTTCAATTCATTAGGGAGTGGGCAAATAAAACAACACAATAGTGGGGATTTGTAGTCCTAGTTCCTTTTCATTAAGAAATAGATATCACAGTTCACCATTAGAAGGATAGATTTATTTTGAAGGGACAGTTTACAAGAATGTTTACAATGGTATAAAATGTTATTTGAGAGCACATGGATAAATTTTGAATGTAACGCCAAATACCAACACCTAAACTTTTCACTGTAAGTATCAAAATTAAAAAAAACTTTCCTGAATTTACTGCACTGTATTATAGTCAAATATAGAAAAACATACAACAGTAGCAAGTATTTTTATAATCCCAAGTAAACATAAGTGGATGCAGAATTGAGACAATTTTAGTGTGTCTGGCGATTTGACAGGCATGCAATTTACTTTAATCCAGTTGGCCTGTTTGTATCTTATTCAGGAGACAGACATGCTACAACTATATCTGTATATTTTTCTTTACATTTTTAAGCTATATGAAGAAAATGCAGAGAAAGTCCACAAGGCAGAAGTCTTAAAAGCACACATCTCCAGTTGGCATAATATTTCCATGACACCAGATATCAGCTCACCTCTTGCTAATGTTCTCTCTCAGGAGATGACAAAGACAAGTCATGATATTTAATAACACTTGCAAGCTGCTCATAAAAGGGATTCAGGGATGAAAATGTTCAAAGCCTCCTTAGGAAACATGTGATAAGCATGAACCTTTTGCTGCTGTGGTTATCAAAGGTAATCTTGGCTCAATATTTTACCGAAAGTTACCAAAATAATGCAGTCCAGGATTTCTCCACCTGGTATTGGCACTACTGTCATTCTGGACCAGATAATTTTTTAACATGAGGGGCTGTCTCGTGTTATACGAGGTCCAGCAGCATCCCTGTCCTACCTACCAGATGCCATTAACACCCCCTCCCACTTGTCACAATCAAAACATCCCCAGACACTGCCAAATGTCCCCTGAAAGCAAAACGGCCCGGGTTGAAAACCACTAGTGTATACTTCCCTCAGGCACAGAAGTTAAACACTTTGTAGTTCACTTTGATTCAGTTCAACCAACAAGTTTCGCGTCTGCACACACCATATGCCGTGGTAGGCACGGGGCTTTCGGGCTCTCGGGAGAGACTGTTAAGCACAGAGGGGTTTAGACCGTGTGCTCTGGAGTCCGACTGCCTGGTTTAAATTCAGACTGCCCCATTCACTAGCGGCCTAGCACCTTGAACAATTTGCTTCATCGTTTTAAGTCTTGGCTTATTCATCTGGGAAATGGGAGTAATAATAGCACCTGCCTCATCCAGTGGTTGTGAAAAATCAGGTGAGAGAATAAAGGTAAAGCACTTAACACAGTAAACACAGTGCCAGCACACAGTGAGTGTCCAGTAAATGCTGGGAGAAGCATGGGAAGAAGCACACAAGAAATCAACAATGGTTGCATCATCCTTCCCCAACGTCATCTAGAAAAAGCAAAAAGGAAGTCATTTGCTAGCCTCGCCCCAGCTACTGAGAAAACAGATTCATTTCAGATACAAGTGCGTGCATGGACATGCAAACACCCATGCGTGTGACTGTGTGGTTTTTTAAAGACTCAGTCCATAACATCTATGTTTTGTTAAGATGTCAAACACATTTGCAGATCTCGGCCCAACCAGCTTACATAACCACCATACGCACCCCCCCAAGAGAGGCCGTGATTCCACTGCACACGTGGAATTCCACTGATCCCTGACCCCCTCCCAGGTCCCTCCTCCGCCCCCAAACTCTGAGGTCACTTGGTTCAACAAACCATTCAACATTGTAACTGTGTGTTGGTGAGTCTGTTTCCCCCACTAAACTCTGGGCACTTCATGGCGCACTTAATAGGTAGAATAAATAAATAATTTGATTGACATTTCATGGAATTGAATATAGCTTTTCATTTTAAAGGACGGATTATCACTACACCAGCTTCAAATATTATTTAATCCTTCAAGCCTTCTGAGCAATTTCACGCCGTCCCAGCACATCACCTAAATGTGAAAACAGCCAATGCCCGGAAGAACAGAGCGATCGCCCCTCGGGGACCAGGTGTGTGACTCTCATGTAGCTTGGCCTCTAGCTCTCACGATAGATGAGGATAATATTTATTAAGCACTTGCTACGAGTCTGTCTACTGGGGACGACCAACACCTGCAAGACACAATGAGGAAATGAGACCCTGAGAGGCTGAGGGGCCCCCCAGCGACCCAGAGCAGTGAACGGCCCCCCTGCCCGAGCGCCTCCACCACTTACTGAGTAAACACTCCTTTCTCACTGCTCCCGTTTACGCAAGGCTGTAGGCATCCTTGAGAAGCCGTCTCTGGGCACATCTAAGGTCTTCCTGTTGGAAATTCCATTGTCTGCACGGGCACCAGGTTAACCTTGCTCATGAGTTAGAAGAGCTCCGCGATTTCAGTTTGCTCCATTTCAGTCACATTCAGAGATGCTGCGTTCCCCGGGGACCTTTCTTCTCGAGCTTTCTCGGTGCTCAGTGGAGTGCTGTGAAGTTTCTTTCCTAACAGCCATGTCGGGGGCCCTCACGTCCTCCCTGGAACAATGGGATAAAAAAGGTGCACGATCTGTTTCCTCCTCACTCCCCCTGCCAAGAACGCGTTTCCCAGGCCCTGCACTGCGTTCCCGTCCAGAAACCACAACAGACTCTTTAAGGCTGGATGTGAGAATGCAAAATAAAACCTGTTACCACAGGAAGAAAACCAGGTCTTTGATTCATTCACTGGGGCTTGCCTGCCCTCACCCAGGGGGCCATGAGCATTCAGACCAGTCTCTTAAGCCCCTGCAGGTTTCCCACCTACAACCCGGGGAAATCTTCCAACTCCAAGACAGAGAACACATGGGGTTTGCGCCAACTTTCTTCAGCTCCACCTGCGCCACCGGTTCCAAAAAGGAAAAGAAGTAACCTTCTTTCTCAAAGTGTCCATGCCCTTAAGAACACAGGGTTGAGCAATCTCTTAAAAAAACTAGTGGCCCTCAAAACGAACAGAAGCATTTTGGTATAAAACGGCTTGAATAGGAAATGTTGAGAGTGAGCCTCAGTGTAGAGAGAGCATTTATGTAAATGCTTTCCACTGAGATCGCCTGTGCTTTTAAAACATGGGAATGTTAATAAGGAAAATCCTTTCTTTCTCCAATGATTAAAAAAAGTCTCAGGTTATCTCTAGGAAATACGGAAATAAATTAGGCCTTAGAAATGACAAGAATTGAACTTCAAATCAAATGGCCCCACCTTTGGCTGTTAAATTTACACACATGCACACACAACCCTACCTGAATATAACTATGTGCTGGGTAAGCAGAAGAACAGATGGTGTTTGATTTCTTGTATTTGTAAGAAAACCACTGAATTAAACTGAAAATCGAGTCTCACCAACGCTACTTTCTCAAAGCCTCACCCTCAAACCATCACCCTCACTCTCCAGCTGGTTTGTCTGAAAGAACTCCCACCCGAGCACTTCCATTAGAGACCCGGAGCTCCGGGAGGAGGTCCAGTGGTCCCCACACTCAGCGCACGGGCCGCAGGCATCGTCAGACACCGCCTGGAGCTGCATCCACAGCCACACTGCCAGGTCCACGTCTGTCCTCTGCATTGGAGGCTGAACTCGCCCGTGTTCACAGCGGGGTCCCTGCGGAGCGGCCACACCTACAGACGCGGGCCCCGCACATCCCTCCGTCCCCGGACCCAGCACCGAGCAGCTCTGCCCTGGAACGCCATCAAAGCCAAGCCGCTGCCAGCACTGCCTCTCCGGCCTGGCTGGGCCCCTGCTCTCTGAACGCCCTCACGCTGCCACCTGCCATTTCCGGGAACAGAATTACCAAACTGGGCTGCGCGTAAATACGCTCTGAATTTTATTCCAGTCATTTCCCGGAAGTCATTTTTTGCTTGTTTGTTTAGCCAAAGGGACAAAGGACAGAACATAGAGAAGGAATTGGAACATTCCCTTGATGATATTTCAGTGAATTGGGGGCCTGGATATTCTGAAGAAAGTTTCCTCCAATCTAGTTATTTCTACAGACGCACAATCATCCCTGGTCACTGTGAGTGGACGTGTACACATGCAGGTGTAAATTACTCATGAATGGTTGTACCCAGATAACACACACACACATTCTTTCTGAAATTTGTGGATATGTAGCGTATTTTAATTTAGGAGGGAAAGATTTAAGCATGGCAGTTAAAGAGGAAACATTTTTAAAGTTAATCATTAGTATGAACATCACCACTTACCATAACTCTAATGTTTCTAGCTGTGTGGTCTCCTAGGTTTAAAAGCATTTATCAGCACCCCAGTAAGGAAAGCAAGTGTCCTGACCACCGCAGCAGGAAGGCATCACCTTTCAGCTTGGCCCAAGGAAAGGTTAATCCTTTGTATCCACAAATGGACACGCCTAGGCTGGCATGGCTCTCGACTGAAGGTAGATGTGAGCCTGGCCGCTGCCCTCGGGCTGCTTCCTGGCCACTGAGTGGGGGGATGGGTTGGCAGCAACGCAGAGAAGAGTGTTCTAAGTCCTGGAAATCAGCCGTGGGCGCTGCTGGAGAGGCAGTGCTTGTTCTGTCTGGTGTGGCATCGGCGCCAGACCTCGGAGGGAGGGAGGATGTCCACCAGCAGCCGGGAGGGGTGCGGGAGAACCTCGAAGGGCTCCGTGAGTCCTGGGCAGCGGGGTGGTGGCAGCTGTAACTAAAATGGAGCATGAAGTGGGCCTCCTGGCACGTCTCAGTGGGGGTCCAGAGAGGGGAGCAGAACCAGGACGAGACACATGCGGGATCCCGGCAGGATGGAGCTCCACGGCACAGACAGGGTTTCTTCTTTCTCTGAGGAAGCCTCAGCCCTGATTTTAAACCAGTGGATTCAGTCAGATCCTCCAAGATCACCTCCCTTACTTAAAGTCAGCTGAGAAAGGACTTTGATAACACTTCAGAATCCCTTCGCAGCCACACGGAGACCAGCGTTTGATTGAACAACCGGGACTGCAGCCTCACCAGGTTGACACACCACCATGGGGGGTTATTACTGCTAACGT
Source organism: Camelus bactrianus (assembly GCF_048773025.1). Lineage (NCBI taxonomy): Eukaryota > Metazoa > Chordata > Mammalia > Artiodactyla > Camelidae > Camelus > Camelus bactrianus. The sequence goes on from NC_133546.1 coordinate 4,508,879, forward strand.
AGGCGAGAGACTGAGGCACAGGCTGCCTGGGTCTGACTCTGGCTCATGCTGTGTCTGTACACAAGCTACTCAGCTGCTCCGTGCCTCAGTCTCCCCACCTACAAAATGATGCTATGTACTTTATAGATGGATTACCAGGGTTAAACCAGCTGACACACGTAAAATGCTGAGAACAATATTGAAACAGAGCAAGCACTCAGTGAGTGCTTTCTATTTAATAATTATTATTACTGTTATTTAAGGGACACAGGTGAGACAGTGCACATGGCTAATATGACAAAAGCTACTTTAACAGGTTGTTGCAGAGCCAGGATTAGAGTTGAGGATCCAAGGATCCAGCCCCTTGGTAGCTGTTTATTTAGCATCTGTTGTGTTTGGCACTGTGCAGAAATGGAAATAGAATTCCCTCCTTGCTGAAATTGCATTCTTGCTGAAAATGTCAGACAGACAGACAGTAGCCAACCATGCATCTACATGTCAAAAGAAAAGAATAGAAAATGGTACCTGGAGAGCTCAGATGGGGAGAGATCACTGCCCCTTGGGTCAGTCTGGAGAGATGCCCTGGGGAGGAGTGAAATCTGTTCCTCTCCGGGGCTTCGAGAATGGGTGGGGGTGGAGGGGTGGAGAAGAGGACAGAAGGACAGACAGGAGGGGATGGCAGCATGGGAAAGAAAAGGCACAAAGGCCAGGAACATGATAATGGCACTTGGTTAACAAGAAAACCCCCAAATTCAAGTCTTCCAAACTAGGTACTAGATAGCACTGCTTCACTTAGGGAAGAATTAATTTACCGTCTTCAGTCTTTGTATAGAAATCCCAAAGCACAGTCTCACAAGCTTAATACCACATCCAGAGATTAAAACACCTTTGTTCGTGGTTTTTTCTTCCATGGAGTTAGGTTTCTCCTGGTGTTTCTCCAATGCTAGGCTTTAATTGAAGAAACAGATACAGCAGCTGATGCTCTATATTAAAAAAAAAAAAAAAAAAAAAAAAAAAAAGCCTCACCCGTCTGGCACAGCTGAAGGATTTTATTTTACAAAACCTACAACCAGAAAACATTGGTTTCATTGGTTTTGCCTTTTGTACTAGAGATGTGATGGAATTAAAGGATTCAAGATCGCAAAGCCTTCATGAATAATTTAGAATCCTCAAGCCCGGCAAATATCCGTGTGCTTTCTCTGTGCCAATATTGAGCGCTGACATTTGAAGAAGGTTTAACGGGGCTGAGTAGTCCTTAACTCAGAATCGTCTTCAACCACACATACCCTGCATATGCTCCTCTGAGCTGCTCTGTGTCATTTTATGCCTACAGTCTCAGAATTAATTCATTTTCAGTGTGACGGGGTCTACACAATTTATTGTAGAAAACACTTAATGGACATTTACGTAGCACATCCCAAATGATAATTCATTTTTGTCCTCATTACAAAAATGGTATTAGGCACCATTTTTTATTAGGTAGGAACCATAATGATGCTCCTTATGCAAATGAGGTAACAAAAGTGCTGGGAGGTTGAGTCCCTTCTCCAAGCCATGCCCCAAGGAGAGGAGGGCCTGGGATTCAGATGCAGGCTCTCTGGCCCCTGAGTCTCTACTCTCAACCATTACAATGTCTGTCATATTGGTCATTAGGAGAGTAACAGAGGCACCCAACGGGTATCATAGCTTTTCTGCTACGTGCTCGGGAAGGGTCAAGACTTTGGGTGGATCTCTGCCCAATTTGGAAAGTCAGTGTGAATCCCAGCTAGCAGTTATTCTTCCCATCAACCTGGGAATAAGAGAAAATGTTCTCCATTACCCCAGCAGGGCAACAACAAGGGACAGAACACTACAAGCTGACACTGCCAAAGTGCTGGACCAGATCTATAGCCCCACGCTGAGAAAAAGGCATTGCCAGCGCTAAAAGGAAGCAGTGGGACAATTTACAGCTCATACCAGACGAGCAGCCTCAAGAACCCCACCAGGAGATGCTTACTATTCTGAATAAGTGTTGAATATTTATCAGTGCAGACGCTGATTTCCCCTCAAAGGTCATAAAGGGCCTTGGACAAGGAGGTGGCCCTCCGAGTGCAGAGCTGCAGGCAACGCAGAGGAAAGGGCCGCCCCAGCCTGGAGCACGCGGGGGAGGAAGAGGAGCGCAGCCCAGAGCGGCAAGCGCGCTCGCCGGCTGCCCGGAGCTTTCGCCGCTTCCTCCATGTGAAGGACTCAGGAGTTCGCACCAGACCGGAGCTGGGTGTGACCTGTCACCCAGGAGGCCTTGTGATCATTAAGTCGGTACAGGAAGAGAAGCTGGCGCAGTGAAGTCACATAAAACAGAAGCCAGTATTTCATAGCGATAAAAACCAGTAGACTGGGGTTTATCTTGAACTGAAAACCACAAACACAAATCTGTTTTGTTTACATGTAACATCATTTCAGGTTATTGTTAAACAAACAACGCATCAAGCATCAATGGAGGGAGATGTCACAATATGATACCTATCTTTTATATTCAACTTCCTTGGTACAATCAAAAGAGGCTCAGTTTTGCAAAAGTCAGAGCACTTCATCACTGCTTCCAAGGGTCCCTCATGATCCTTTAGAACATGTACCATGTGACCGTCCTTGTCAGCGGGCTACTTGTCACTTGTCAGCTGAAACAGCTCTATCAGCTAGATGCTCGCTTTTCAAGGCCTATCACTAGATTGGAACAGCTCCCCACCATCATTTTCATCAGCTTCACATAATCCCGCCTCTATTGCAAGACCCCGATTTCATTTTGCAAATGTTTTGTATGCAGAACAATGTCTGATGTACTAAGGACCATGATAAAATAAGGAACGTCGTTTCCAAGAGTACTGGTCATTTTTGTTGATTAGTGACTATTTTTATGTTATGATGACTTTTATTTTCTCTAAGCAGACTTGTAACCGAGGATACCAAATCAGTAAGAACAGAGTAGAGGGGCCTCCTGTTGCAGCAGTCTCTCACAGGATCCTTTTGATTTTCTTCTGGAGGACCTACAATAGAAAAACTCTCAGGAATTTACAATCTAAGTATCTGGATCAGGTGAACAGGTAGCTCTCCAGTACCTTCCATTTTTGTTATGAAAACTAATGGCATATATTCAAAAGTAGCCAGATAACAAAACTATTAAAATTGACATATCTGTAATATTCATTTTTAAATCTTTTTATAGGTAGCTTGGTAAGAACTTAAACTGAATTATCACATGCCAAAAATAATAACAAATCTGAGCAGAGACTGGTAAGCAAAGGCTAAGGCTGGAAGATACAGCATTCTGCTCATCTAGGGGGCTGTGCAGGGAAAAGAAGGGCAAGTCGAGGCTCTACATAAGGCATTAAATCCGAGGGAGACCAGCACATGATGAGTACCAAGACCTGCTGAAAAGAACGTCCCCAAGAAGGAGACAGTATGAAAAGACTGCTTCCACACTGGGGTTGAGGGAGTGAGGAAAGTTCCACTCTGCAGATTCCTTCCTAACCACATTCTGGCTCTCACTGCATTTGGAGTCAGGATCACACTACCTGTGTATCTCCCATAACCCATGGTGTTTGTGTCCACAGGAACAGGGCAAGAACCTTAATCCTAGATCTCAAGGAATTCTTAAACATAAATTTCCAAGTAATATATTTTGCAATGCAAAATCAGGTAAGACATTCAAGGGTACAAGCCACCATGAAAAAGAATCAACAGAATCAATGAATACCAAAAGCAAACTCCCCTAGAATTACCAAATACAGTACATAAAATACACAGCTACTATGTTTGAACAAATTAGAGAAGACATCAAACTCACAATGCAAGACTACTTAAAAACTTATTATTTGAAAAAGAACCAAATAAATTTTCTAAGTTTGGAAAAATTTTAAGATAAAATAAGATGATAAAGTTAGAAAGGCAAATGTTAGATTAAAACAGAAGACTAAATATCTTTAAAGAGAAAATCAGTGAACTGGAATATATATTTGAAGAAATATCACAGAATGAATCATAGAGATATAAAAGAAAGGAAATATTAAAGAGGAATTGTGAGATTAGGTCATAAAGTCTACCATACATCCAGTTGAAGTTTATGAAGGAGATAATACAATGGGGAAGAAGAAATATTGGAAGAGATAATGATTGAGAATTTTTCCAAATTAATGATAAACATAAATCTTCAGATTCAGGAAGCCCAACAAATTCTGAGTAGGAAAATAAATTCCAAAATACTAAGAACAATAATATGTTAATTGGCAGGGGTATGATTAAAATTAAGTCATTCTAACATTCTTGTCTGCTTTAGAAAGAAAGTAAATCTATTAATTGACTTTAGATTTTGTTAACTTTATATTTTAATTTTTAGGGAAACTACTACAAGATAATACATTACTTCCAACCAGCAAAGGGAAAATTATAGTAAGGAGGAAAATCCCAGTCAATGCAAAAGTAGGCAAGAAAGAAGAAGAAAAGTACTAAAAAACAAAACAAACAAGCAAAACAGAGTGAATAGAAAGCACAAAAATAAGGTGTTAGAAAGAAATACAATATATCAATAATCACAATAAATGTAAATGGATTAAACTCATCAGTGAAAAGGCACATATTATCAGACAGGATTTATATATATGTATATATATGTGTATATATACACACACACACACATATATATATATTACACTGGAGATACGCCTAGGACTTAAAGACTCAGAAGAGCTGAAAATTAAGAGATACACATAAAAAATACTAACCAAAAGACAGTTGACATTAATAATAGGAAAAATAGTCTTTAAAGCAATAAACAGTAGCGATAAATGGGGTCACTAGTCCACAATAAAATGATCAGTTGTATTATCAATTCTACCAAAAGGATAGAAAAACCTTAAACTTGTATGCACTTATTATTAATATAACTTCAAAAATATATTTTTAAATGGCAGGACTTCAATAGAAACTGACAAAACTACTAATATAGAGGAATATTTTTTACATTCTTTACTAAATAATTAATAGGCCAAGCAATTTTTTAAAATCAGAAAAAAAATAGAATGGGTGAATAACACAATTAACTATCTTGACTTGTTTCCTAAAATTGCAGAAATTGTTTCAAGCACATGTGGCACATTTATAAAATCTGACCATATTCTGGGTCATAAGCTAAGCCTAAACACACCTCTAAAAAGTTTTAACATACAAACCACATTCTCTAGCCCAGTGTAAATAAGTCAGAAATCAATATTAAAAAGATCTTGTAAACCCTCTGTACGTGTGTGAAGTTAAAAATACCTTTTAAATGGCCTTAAAGAAACCATAATTTAAAGTAAAAACACTCCAAACTAAACAATAATAAATACATTTCATATCAAAACTCATGTCTTGCAGCCATATATCACTTAAAGAGAAATTTATAGACTTAAATGCTTGCTTTAGGGGAGAAAAAAGCCTTAAAAGGGCTGAAAGTTAACGAACTAAGTATACAACGTAAGTAACTATACAATGAAGAACAGAATAAAACATTTAAAAATGTAGAAGGGAAGATACAGTAAAAAGTAAGAGCTGAAATTAATAAAAGAAAAATTGAAGACACCCCCAAAAAAAGGAACTGAAAAAACAAAGCTGCGTTTTCTCAAGGGCTTAAATCATGGATCATTCTCTTGCAAGATTTTTCAAAAAGAGATGATGCATATCTTAAAAAAAAACAAAAACAAAAAACAAAAAACCAGTACTCAGGCAAACCCAGGCATGTGCGTCAAGGTTCGTGGAACTCACTGACGGTGTTTCAAGCTATAAGGGATGTAGTGCACGGAATTAGGGCCTAAATGTTGCTAAAGGGTCTGAAAGGGCCTTACCAGGTTGGACTTGTGAATATGCCTCTCATAACACTTTAGAATTATGCCAAGGGGAGCTTCTTCTGAAGCCACCACTGCAGCTGCCATCAGAGAACCAGGATGCTGATGTCACAGCCATGACCACAATGGCCTCCTGTGACCCAGGACCTGGGCATGGACACTGGAACATGACAAAAAACACCCAAACAGCAAAAAGGGGGCAAGAAAATTGCCTCTGCTTCACTAACAGCCTCCAAATTTCACACCAGTGCATCTAATTAGTGAAAACTAATTTATTTCACTAAAATAATCAAGGAGGGCTGAGAGTGAATTTACACACACACCCCTCACCTAACACACCCATCACCACTTATTTCCACTGAGCTGTGACCACTTCTCACACAAACACTGAAAATGCCTAAAATTAGAACACAGATCTTCCCAAACTTCACAAGAATCAAGACAGAACAATTTGTTTAAGTTCCATTTTGCTGTCAAATCAGACAAGGTGCCCACTGGCACAAGAATGATCCTCGTTGCCATCAGCTGGAGCAGCACTAAAACTACAGATACTGCACATGAAGAAGTGTAAGCGTTCTATGGGCAAGTGACAGTTTTTAGAAAGATGACAGAATTTTTGTTAAACTCTTTTAAGGCTGTTGTATGTGCCAGTTTACTGAAGTCTGAAGAGGTCAATGAAGCTGCCTGGGAGCTTGTGTAATCTCAGAAAAGGAAAGCAAATCTCTTCCCAAAATCTTCATTTGGCTCAAGATCCTACATACAGGGTGATATTTAATGAGCAAGGGAACACAGATTTCAGCTTATAATTAGCATATCACACACTAGATACACAGCACTGAAATACAACATAGCTATATATATATATATATATACACACACACACACATATATTCAGTCACCCTTTGTATTAGTTTCCTATTGTTGTATAACAAATTACAAAAAGTTTAGTGACTTAAAACAACATACATTAATAGCTCATGGTTTCTGTGGGTCATGAGTCCAGGCACTGCTTAGCTGGAGTCTCTGCTCAGGATCTTACAAGGCTGGAATCAAAGTGCTGGCCAAGGCTGGAGACTCATCTGAGCCCTGGGTTCTTTGCCAAGTTCACATGGTCATCGGCAGAATCCATTTTGTTACAGCCACAGAAATGGTAGCTTGCTCCTTCAAGGCCAGCAGGAGGGATTGTCTCTGACCTCTAGAATTTCTTTGAAAAGGCGCACCTGATTGGGCCAGGCCCACACAGAATAGTCTCCCTTTTGATTTAAGACTGATTAGGGACCTTAACTACATCTGAAAAAATCCCTTCACTTTTGCCATATTTTATTAGGTAGAAGCAAGCTAAATTCCCTCAAGGGGATGGAATTATACAAGGGTGTGGGTCACTGGGTTCATCTTCAAATTCAGCCCACCCCACTCTTCATGTGGCAAAATTGCAAGGAAGCCTCTGCATATTTTCTGCACTTGGTCTGTGGCTACTGCTATTTTGCAGTGTTGAAATGAGCAGTCAGTCTCTCAGAGAACATTGCTTGTTGTTGTTCTATCTTCCGAACTTTTTAGTTATTCATTCAACAAACATTTTCTTCCTGCCCACAGCATACTAACTACTGTGCTAAGTACTATGCTAAGTAAGGCATGCAATAGTCCTTGTCCATGAGGACATAACCCCTTACCCCATTAGCTGCACAGGAACAGAGGCAAGGGAATCTTTTGTTAGTCAACCTGTTAGTCAACCTTTTAGTCAACCATTTTGTTGCATTTCTTGATGTTTTTCTGCTTAAACCTTTCTCCAGCATGACTACAGAGGTGATTATTAAGCATAATTTTATTATGCACATGAATGTTGGAGCCTGAGGCCAGTGCCCCAAACCAGATGTTTCAGGAAACCATTCTTACCTGCTCTGTGTTTAGTGTAAAAGATAATAATCTGTTTTAAACCAACTACCCAAGCAAAGCTTCACAGCCTTTCTCTTCTAAAAATCATCAAAGATAAGAGGAAACCTGCTTCAACAGCAAAAGGTGAACATGTCAGGACAAACCACAGGTTTTCTTACCAGCATTCAAGCAAAGCTATGGTACAAAGCTGATAAACCTGCACCCTGAATTAGTCATCCACACTCAGGCATCCACTGAGCACCCAAAGAACTTCTGCAGTTAGCGAGGTTAGTCATCTGGGAGTCAGACACTCAGGCAGATGGCCACTTGCCCAGTAATTCTCAATCAGTTTAACTGAATTTGAATCTCAAGTCGCCACACACATGATCTTGTAGAGCAGTATGAGTGGCACTGCAGTCAGACCCAGGTCAACGGCCCTGGAGCCTGGCTCGCTCCGGAGACAACAACGTGGAGAGGTTACAGGCGGAAGACACGTTCAAGGTGTTTTCAAAAACTAAGTAATCACTTCGGCACTGCTCAGCTCTGCATGCATCATGAGTAAATAAAATAAATTGCTTGATAATAATTATTGCTTTGAAAGAAAGTGGCATGTTTATATTTTGTCTAAATGTTCCATTACCCTCGGGAGACGGCAAAGGAGCAGAGCTGTCAGCTGCCAGACCGATGAATGATTCGAAGCTGCAGTCACCTTTCATGCCCTGTTATATAATTCTAATAAATAATGTATAAATAATAGATCATAATAGATATTATACACAAATTAATATATAAAAATCATATAAATAAATAATACAAAAATACATAATAAATATATAATTATATGTATTATATAATACATAATGTATAGTAGTAGATAAAAACCTGCTTTAATAACAAATAAGCTGAGAAAAGGAAAAAACTATAAAATTGAGAAAGTTCTCTAGCCTGTTTAAATACCTAAATACCCTGGTCTGTAGGTCAGAATGTTTCCTTCACTTGACCAGACGGACACTCAGTTATGGACCCAGATCCAGTCAGTGTCCCCTATGAGTATCATCTAATCAGATAATTTAACTGATCAATGGTAGCAGCCACAGGGAAAAAAAGAGAAAGAAAGAAAGAGAAAAAAGAAGAAAGGAAAAGAAAGATAAAGGGGGAGGGAGGGAAGAGAGAGAGAAAGAAAGGAGGGAGATAGAGGGAGGAAGGAAGGAAGGAAGGAAAAAAGCAGGATGAGAAGAAGGGAAGAACTCTTAACTACTCGGAATCATGCTGCCAGGCCATGGGTTAAACTCATTCAGAACATCTCCTATTGTTACTCTTCTCAGTTCCCGCAGTTGAGGACCGCCTCCATTTTGGACATTAACACAACACACCACTCTCCAAGGAGTCCAAAATGGTCTGTCACCTTCCCTTCCCGATCAACAACACAACTGGCATTTCAACATCATTCACCGTGGCCTACAACCAGAGTCATACTCTTCTTTAAGGAGGAAATGGAGAACTTGGGGACCAAATTCCTCATGGAATTCCAGCCCTCAGTCCTCAGCCTCCTTCCCCCACTCCCTCTCCTCACAGCAGTTAATCACTCCCGTGTGCACACACCACCCGCCTTCCCAGTTTCCAGCAGAACTTCAGCGACTGCTGCCGGGCGCTTGCTGCGCACACCTGTAAGGCTGTGACTAGAGGCTTAGCTGAGATCATGAGTAAAAATCACTGCATTCAAGTGATGGCACAGGATTTCACAAGGCAACAGATACAATATTAATTATTTACAAAAACATGAGTTGCACCTGCATTCAAATGTAGACATATCAAATAAAATTGACACCCTGCAGATGATTTTAACTCCTTTAGCACATATTTGTTTCTTAAAACAATTATGTTAAAAGCAGCTCCCTTAGGCAATAAATCCTTATGTTTAACTTAACTCCCATTTTCCATCCCAACCAGGCTCCCCTGTAATAAAGCCAAAACTCATCTGACATGTTTGTAGAGCACTTTATCCAAAGAGTCCCAAAGGCTTTACAGATTTCATTCTATCAGAGGGAAGGGAGTAAATTATTCACTTTATAGCGAGCAGTGAATAATGTTTCCAGGCTTCTTCAGTCAACCACCGCCAACAGTGATGAACGAAACCAGGCTCCTCCAGCCATTTACTGGCCAGCATCCATCTGTAAGTTTGCTGAGACCCAGAGAGACTAGATCTGCCCCAGGCCAGGCCTCCATGCACCTTCCTGTCTCTAGGCACAAGCCATCTTTCCTCTCTTCACCCTGAAGTTCACTCACCAAGTCAAAATGTGGAAAAAGAAAGTGAGAACATTTCAAAACCTTAGGAACCAATGCACGAAATGGTCCCCAGTTACTCTGAAATGTTCATGTCATTTCCAAGAACGAGCCTCCATTCCATCCTAAGAGACTTCTCTTGCCGTTCATCCCCACAATTCAGTTTAGTCTGACCTCCATATTACCATCAGTCACCGATGGAAGCAGAACAGAAAAAAGGAACAGTGGCTGGTTAAAATAAAATAATGTCTAAAGGCAGACACTATCTACATATATAAATTGTAGCAACCGTGAGAAAATCATCAATAAAACACTAAAGAAGACAAAAAAACTGCAAGAGGCCTCTACCAAGGAACCACTGAGACAGCCCAAATCACTTCTTAGCGTGTGCCATGCTTTTTCTCAGAGAGGCAACCAGTATCATTCCGTTTTTGCTCAAGGAAAATAAAGGGGGAGGAAATGCAACATTTGACTGTGTTAGCTTCTGGAAGATTCAACAATAACCTCCCTAGAACCACTCAGTCAACCAACATCAATCAAGCACTGTGTCAGGCCTGACAGGGGTATAAACCTGCACTGTCCCTGCCTAGAAGGCGATCCACTGGGCATAGCTTTATGTTTTCTACCACTGACCTAGACTTACCTGGGCAGTGTCTTGAAAGATCTAACCACAGGATTTTAAATTTACCACTAGGAACACACTCACCCCCCAAATGTTCTTTTTAATGTTAACGTTACTTACACCATGGTAATAACTGCATGCAGAGCTGTACATAAACAGCTTTATAGATTAAGAATCAATGCACTAAACGTTTCAGCTTCACTCTAGTGTCTAATCAATCCAACAGCAGCTTATTGCTGTGCATATGCCAAATCAATAAAAAAAAATACACCTTAAAAATACCTATAAAATAGAATGCTACACGACAGATACTGAGGGACTACAAGAAGCAATTACACTGTACAATTACATAGCATAATACCAACAGCAAACAGTTATCTTAACTGCCCATGAAAAATTATGGGGTGTTTAAAGTTAACTTGCTTTCCCATTACATCTTTCTCAAACAAAAGCCAATGTCAAGGAGTATATTAATAGTTCTTTATTCACATATTCTGGCACTGTCACCAAAATTGCCATTTTCCGTGTTTAAACAGGACTAAGACAATGATCCATTGTATTGTATCAAAAACTGTATGTAAAAATTGGGAGTTTGGGATTTGCAGGTACTAACTACTATACATATGATAAGTAAACAACAAGGAGCTACTGTACAGCACAGGGAACTATATCCAATACTTTGTAAAGGCCTAAAATGAAAAGGAATACAAAAAGAAATATATACGTGTGTGTATAACTGAGTCACTGTGCTGTATGCTAGAAATTAACTCAACGTTGTAAATCAACCATACTTCAATTTAAAAAAAAGAATTAGGCTAAAATACATCATTTCAAAGGGCCTTCTATAGTCAGAAATCCTATGGCCTGAAACCTATAACCATCAATTTAGCATTTAAGCCATGCTACCCAGTGATTACCTAGTAGGTCTCTCCAGGATCATCTTTTATTTTTTCCCAAAAAAGCATCTCTGCTCCAGCCAGTTCAACTCACTTGTCAATCCCACTCATTCTGTCAGCTTCTTCCCCTAATTCTTAAAATAAGCATCATAGAATCCTAGAGGAAGGAGGCACCTGAGAAGTCACATAATGCAAAAAAAAAAAAAATTGTATTCGAAGCATGAGCTCCTTTTGGTCCCAAAGAGAACATGGTTTGAGGCAGCAGAAAGACCATGTCCTCATTCTCGGTGAAGTGGTCTGTGCTCCGGGGCCCACACAGTTACATCCTTTCATGGGCCCCTATTGGTCTCCCTTGTCCCTGACTTAGCTCATGTGACAGGAAAGCCCTGTCTCCCTACAGGTGTATACAGGCCTCTTCAGGCTCCAGCCTCCTGAGCGGGAATGGTGCCATGTGCCAGGAGCATGCAGCCAATAGAGTGTCCGACAGATAAAATATTCTGGCTGCTCTCGAAAGGAGAGCATTCCAGAACTGAAGAGCAGCTAACTGCTCTGAAAACCAAGAAAGAATGAGACCAAGTTCAGAATCCAAAGAATTGTGCTCTTATTAAGCATAGTAAGTAGCAAAGTAAGTGTCCACCCAGGGTAGCAGCTTACAGCCTACCTGCTGAAAACAGCTGAGAATATTCTAAGACGGAAACAGCCAAGCCAGATTTGCCATAGGGAAGTGGAGAGTTGGGTTTTGGTTTTTTATTTTCAAGACATCTTTTATATGAGTCCTTCCTCTTTTGTTTGAGTTTTGGTTTTTGCGTTTCATTTTTGCTCTATAAACTAACATTATACTTGAAGCTAAAACAGATGTTTTAAATTTTACTGTGATTAAATAACTATTTCATGTGAATACAGCCATAGCGTTTCACTGGTTTGTGTAGGCTTTGTTTTCACACCCTGCCCAAAGCGAAGCACCGTTATGCTGCCCAGAAAAGCGACTCCAGGGACTGGGAGTGAGGGGAGTCTGCAGCTGGAAATTAGAAGTCTCTCCTGGCTTAGGGCCCCAAACCGCACACCTGGCGGGAGCTTTAGGGAAGTGGCGGCAGGTGCTCAGACCACACCCCAGTATCTCTAACTGTTCAATATCTGCACTCCCGTATCTCATTCTGCTCCATCCTCACCCCAGCAGAGCCTCACCGTGAAGTCGGTGTCCCCCTAGGAACCCGCCCAGCTCTGCCAAGCACTGATTTAGGCCAGACAGGCCCTCGACGGTATGCTGCGATTACCATGAGGTCATGCTCAGCCCGCGGAGGTCAGCTGGGGCCCAGCCCACTCCGGGACTCCGGCTGGTGGGGCAGCTGCGACCCGGAGCACGGCCAGTCTCAGAGGCAGACGGAAAGGGGACATGGGAGTCACTGAATCTCCCACAGGAAGTGACAAGCCTCCCCACCCCACTTCCTCTTGTACCTCATTGGATGGAGTGAGTCATGTGGCCACACCCCTTGCACATCATTGGTCAGAGCAAGTCATGTGGCCGCCCCTGACTCCCAGGGAGTGGAGATCAGGATCCCACTGAGGTGCTAAGCGAAGGGGAATGTCTCTGTGAGCGCTCCTGAGGGTCATCACCGAGCCCGAGTGATTCCAACCTATCTGGCCTGCAGTCCGCGTGAAGAAGCTAAGCGCTCTTCGCTACGGGAGATGTGGGTGTCCGGGAATGACCACCAGGAATGTAAATCCTGACCTGACTACGCTGCAGACGAGGCTAGATCATGGCTTTTCAACAGACCCACCTGGAGCCCATTAACGAATAGTCATTGCACGGCCCCCGACCAGGTCCACTGGGCATAATCTTAGGTTGTGGTTTCCGGGGGAACTGCTGAACCAATGGCCTCCTAAGATCCTTCCTGCTCAAGTGGTAGAGAGCATGTTTAGCATGCACAAGGTCCTGGGTTCAATCCCCAGGACTTCCCCCAAAGATAAATAAATCAATAGACCTAATTACCTCCTCCCCAAAACATAAATGAAATAAAATAGAGGCCGTTCCCCACCCCATTTCCCCCATGTCATCCCTTCTAAGATCGCCTGTCATCTAGATTTAGAAAGGAGACTGTGGCCAAAATTTGCTCATGCTTCTAACCCCCAGGGCTGAGTCCGTCAGAGCAGCATTACATCACTGCCTCCTGAATATTTATAGTCCACATGTAAATGTTACCTGAACCGAAGGTAGCTTTGAGAGGGTAAAGCGGTAAGAGCAAAAGAAAGTGGGCATTCCACTTCAGCCGAGGCTTCCCGATGCCTGTGGCTGCTCAGACGTGGTGGCTGTTCACATGCAAACATCTGAAAGGTATCACCCAGATGAGACATCTTCCTCATTAGGGTCTATCATTAACTGAGAAAACAAAGAAGTATGGAAAGCATCTTCATTTTGTTTCCTCCTGAAAGTGGCTGTAATTTCAATTTCTCCAAGTAAATGTGGCTCCATTAAGTTGTTTTATAAATAAATGCTTCGTTTTTACAGTTCTTGCTTCAGCCAATTCTCCTCTTCATTTCTAACTCTTTTGACTGGAGGACCCCTGGAGAAAGTAGTTTGGAGAGTTTCATCCTTATTAGATGCAGATCAAGCAGATCCTGCTCACTTGGTTTCAGCTTTTCTGTCACGGCATCAGGGGCAGGATATTATTTGCAAGCAGCCAAGGTAATTACCATCCAGCAGGGTCCAATTGTTTTCAATTAAAAGCTTTACTGCAGTCTTTAGTTTTTAATACCATTGTGGCCATCTGCTTTCACTGAAGTTCTACCAGCCAAAAGCCCAGGCCACATCTTAAAGCCATTAACTCCTGAGAACCACTTTCCTCCAAAATGAAAAACTCAATAGTCCAGGGAAAAGATGGTGATAGTCCTGTGGATCTTTGGTGGCCTGGGGAGTGGTTCAGGACTCTAGAAGGTCACTTTCAGAGAGACAAGACTTCCTCTTCTTGCAGAAGTACAAGGTAATTGTCTTAATTCTACACTTCACTTCAACAGAGGATGCTCAAATTTCACTGCTCAGCTTCCCTGTTTCCAATCGGCCTCCATATAATAAAGCTCTAGTGTAGGAGGTCTCTGAATTGTAATTGCATCAGATGTATTGTTTTGATGGAGACATTTTCCATTTATCGATATTCACTATTAACTCTGAGTAGCTCACCATGACCTGACCCAAAATCTCGGTGGGGGTGAATTGTCAAGAGCCACCCAGGTTACTCAGTAGAGGCCCATGTTATGATAGAAGGCATTTTAACTGTTTCATAGCTTAGATGAGCCTGGGCTCCATTTCTGAGATCACAAAATTACCAGAAATCAACTTGGGTGTTTTATGGACTTCTCAGGGGTGACAGCCCAAGGGCTCGGCTTAGAGTTTCCAGCACAAATTCGGCTCCCTCCTGGTGGTGTAAACTGCAGATTGGCTCCCCGAAAAGCCACTTGCTTAGCTCAGTTTCCTCGCCTTCCTCTACAACACAGGCTGTCTTGAAGCTGCGGGTGGCCACGGGCCACAGCCCTAGCCAATGAGAGAGACACACAAGTCCCAGAGAGGGGTCCCTTCCCAGATAAAAAGGCAAAGCCTTGCAAAGAGAAACCATGGGGCCCTTTTGTGTCCTTTCCCCTTGTCTTTTCTCTGCATGTATCTTGGATCAGGAGTGTGAAGAGGCAGCCACCATCTTACGAATGTGGATCAGTAAACATGAAAACAGAGGCATAAACACTAAGGATGGCGAAGCAAAAAATCAGGAGGACCTGAGTCCCAAACAGTACAGGGCCAGCCCTAGACTGCTGGCACCCAGACCTCTGATATGTGAGGCATAAAAATCACAAGCTGTTTCAGACCAACCAGTAGGATTGCTGTTACTTGGGAGGAAAAAATTCATTTCTAACTAATAGAGTAATCAAACCAAAATAGTCACAAAAGAATCTGAGAAAAGCAGAGTACCCTGCCTCCTGGGTCCAGACCAAGAAAGTATTTCTGTTTTGAGGTGGCAAGTTTAATCTCTTAATTCTCAAAGTTATAGGGGAAAAAATCTTGAAGGAACTAGCCAAACTAAAAGAATTTTGAGTGTGAAATCAGAAATCTATGTGTAATAGTTGTTGCTATTCTCCAGATATTTCTGGATTTCCTGCTTCCAGAAACATAAGATTATGCTTCCATGATGCTTTTGACAGGAGGCAAAACTATATGTTTTTGTTTTTGTTTTTGTTTTGCTCTTGAAACAAGAACCCAAATGAAGGGTGATTCCCCATCTGAAACTTTAAGAACTAGTGTGTCTTTGCCTAGTTCTCCAGCTGAGATGATGGAGACTCACATGTCAAAACAAAGCACCTTGTCAATCTGGGTCTCCAAAGGTCTCCCACGAGCAGTGCCCCCTGCTGACCCACACTGGACATGCAGCCAGAGTAAGGAATAAACCTGTATTGTAGATGTTAGAGCTGTATGTTACAGCAGCACAACCTATCCCATGGGGCTGCTACACCTGTGAGCAAACAAGCCCTAGATGGTGCAGGAATATCAAGTGGGAGGAAAGGATCTAGAAAAAGGCTAAAAATTCACCAAGGAATTTTTAAGCAGATGTGCCAAGGAATGTTATGAAGAGTGAAAGACAAGAGTGGTGGTTCCCAAACCTTGTTGTGCGTTACAGTCACTGGGGGAGCGTCTCATAATCCTGATTCCCAGGTCAACACCCACAAATCTTAACACCCGGAATGCCTGAGGATGGGAGCCAGCATCAGAATGTTATGAATATCCCCAAGTAATTCCCACATGCAAGAAAGTTTGGGAACAATTCTACTGAAGTTTTTTTTCTTAATTAAAAAAAAATTTTTTTGACGAGCATAAAAATATTCATTTCAAGGAAGTCAAAGAACAATGGTGGCCATGCTGTAAAAGGACATAAAGATCGAACTGGGGGGAGGGGGTGCAAATCGCAGTCTATCCATGTCACACGGGTAGAAAGAGAGGGAACACCTCCCCTAAACACTCCTGTAACACCCTTTCAGTGCATATTCAAGGGACTGACTGCCTGTGGCTTTAGTTACCTAATATCATCTCAAGGAGTTAGCTTTTTCAGCAAAATGTGACAGCATCTTTGAAATTGCTTCTATAAAGACAAGTTCCCCAGATACGCATACCCCCTGCTCTCGCCAGGCTCTTTGCTTGGGTTATCCTCAGGAAGTCCTGGTAGGTTCCCCACAGTGCAGGTCTGGGTCTGGGCTTCAGGAAGGAGAGGACCAGGCTCCCCTCTACGCTCAACAGTTTGTTCTGGATACAAAGTCCTGTCCCAGTCTGGAATATGCCTCTGCCTTCATGCAAAATCAAACACTGGAAATCTCATTGTATTGAATTGCTCTTTCTAGAAATGAACAAAGAAAGAAATTAGGTAAATTCTTCATGCACCATTTGCCCCTCAAATATCCCAAACTGTTTTTTATAAGGAAGGTCAGCCCAACCTGGAAAAGTCCCAGGAGCCCTTCAGTGCCTGTTTGTAATGAGCCTAAATACACACCGTTAATGACCCCCGTCCTCTGTCCGCTGCCATTCCTGCCCACCGCCATGCCCAGCAGTCTTTCCTGTTAGGCCCTTGGAGTTATTCAAGAAACCGTGCACGTAGCAGAGCAATCAGATGCTTTCTCCTCAGATGGCTTGGCGAGTGGCCACTTCCTGTGGTTGTCAAATGAAAAGAGAAAAACTAGCACACCCCCGATGACTTACTGTATCACTTCCCGTATCTGACTATCTGGCAGCCGGCAGAGTTAACACCACTCATAAATTAAGATCCTTTTGCGTGGGTGCCACAGCTGAGCCCTCCACCCCGTTTTGCTGATTATAAGGAAACGTTGCCAGGACTTCCATTATGAATAGTCATTTCCTAAAATGTAGCTCCAACAGCACTGACATCTAATCAAGTATTAAATGAATGAACAGAGGCTGTGTATGCACCCTGGCTACCTCTGAGCTCATTCTGAAGATGAAAAGGGCTTCCTTGATGTTCTCCCGGTGCACAGGATGTCCCCGATGTCAGCTCTCACCATGACCCCTGCGGACCTCCAGCCTCCAAGCCACCCCCCACACTTTCCCTCACTTCCGGGCTTCTCAGTTCCTCACCCCCTCCCCGTCATGCCTTGGCCTACGAGCAGAGTCAAGGTGAGCTCCACCTCCTGCACTTTGCCCGACAACTCAGCTGCCCTGTGGTGCTGAGGCTGGACAGCTCCATTAGCACCCCTTCATCCTCCCTGGGCAGGTGCACAGGTGCGCGGGCAACATCGTGCTGAGGTTAGCAGATTCCCTTTCTGGCCTGGCTGATATTTGGGGGAAAAGACTCTCCTGATGCCGTAAGTCATTTTGTATGTGGTTTTGTCTTGTTTTGTTCAGTGTAGAATTGTGAGTGGCACGAGATTTGGGGTCCAATGGCCCAATTTTCATGCTGGGTTTGTTTTACAAAGAGTGACCCCAGCAGCCCATTTGGGAAGTGAGCTGGGTTTGGGCAAATCACAATCTCTCTGACCCGCAGGTTCCCCAAAATCTATATTCACAAGATTGCTGTAAGAATCAGTAAGATAGTGTATGTGAAAGTACTTTACAAAATTAAAATACATTAGCTGTAATTATTGCTAAAAATAATAAGAATGGAGGAAACAACTCAGTTTTAATTGTGACTTCACTACTCATGAGCCACATGACCTTAAACAAGATCCTTAGTACCTCCGGGCCTTCACTCAACTCACTTCTCATTCCTAAGTTTGCGGTGAAGCTTAAGACAAGGTGCTATGAAATACACACCACAGTACTTGACAAAAAGTAAGAGCTCAGTAAATGACAACTGCCTTTAGTTTTATTCTTCTTCTTGTTTGAATAGGACATGCAGATAAAAGACTTGTCCAAGAAAAATAAATGAAGTGCCATTTTTATATATTCTGTGAGTCTCAAAAAGAAAAGACTGGGGAAGCAGGCTTTTCACATTTCCAAAATGACTTTGATTCAAAAATAAAGACCAACACTTGATAGCTCCAGAATATTGTCTAGCAGATTTGGGAACTCTGAAAAAAAAATGAGAACAGCTGACACACTACAGCTTAAATAAAATCAGTCACTGAAATTGCTCTGCAATTTGTTTCAGTGTTTTTCTGTGGATTTCTTTTTTTAACCATACATGTGTCCTAAATATATAATTATATGGCAGAATATAATAGCTCATTTAGAGTTATTGAGGTCTATTATATAATCCAATAGGATCATGGGGCGGTGTTTGGAGAGGAGGGGTGGTTATTAACTTGAATGAGTATCAAACACAAGCCTGGATAGATGTTAATAGACGGTCTTAGTTCCCATTTTCTTCTTGTCTTTGCCAGTCTCCCCAAGGACAGATCGTTTCCTTGCCAAAAACTAAACTGTTTTAAATTGATGTTACATATTCATTCAAAAGATCAAAGAAGCTTCTATGTAAAATTTCTTAAGGGCAGAACGTAAGTGTGGGTCTGTATGCATATGTGTCTGTGTGTCTGTCTGTCTGTCTGGAGCGTGTATGTGTGTTCCAAAACGCTAAAACCTGTGTCTTAGACATAGCAGACCCTCCATTTCTCAAGGAATAGGTAAGAGATGCAAATCCCTCCCTCCCCAGACACCTCTTGGCACCAGCCTGTGAAGTGTGTGCATGCATGTAACTCGTAGGCCAAGCAGGAAAACACAGTTTTCCTCCCGCCCTCACTTGGATTGTAAACAGAATTGGCCAGAGACATGATCTCCTAGTAGAGTTAATCGCCTTGCCAATAGATCCCTGTTGATTAACTGATGGATTCAGTGCAGGCTTTTGGTCAATTTCCATTCCTGCGGCATAGTTTCTCTCCCTTCAAGATAAATTAGTCAGGGCATTGGAGGCCATATGGTCAAGATCCGCTATCTAATCTATTTTTAATCCCAAGGAAAACCAAGACGGATGAAAGCTTGGGTATGCCTTAGACAACTGACCCCTAGGGGTCAAGGACAGAAATGCCGCGTCATCACCCGGCTGTGTGTACAAGTGCTCTCGGGTTCTGAGCTGTTGGGCCAGGAGTCCAGGCCGCTTATTTAAGCCAATTCAGACAGACGCAGTCAATCTTTAACTTCTTGCACTTAAAATTTGTGAAGAATCACATTTCATCCAAAGTACATTCATCTACCTGAGGGGCAGCTCCACTGCTCGCACAGAAAACTGTCACCCACAGAGGCCAACAGAGCTCGTGAGTGGCACTTGTGTGGGGCCCCAACACTGCACGGCTGCTCCAGAATATGTGTGTTCACTGTCACCGGAGGACTTTCTCACCAGGCCCGGTCCTTGCCTTCCAAAAATTCACATGTCTCCAGGGGTGCTTAATAAGGTGTCTGTCTATCTTCTCTCTGGAATTCACAGGAACCTTCTGGGGCTCCCAGGTATCTGTGACCAACCAAGTGCCCCAGCCATCATGTTGGGTTTGGTACCCTAAGTATTTTCAGCCAAAAATTAGATTCAGGGATCTAATTTTCAAGACCCCCTCTTCTCCGGGGTTCAATCCCGGGCCAGTATTTGCCCAACACTCCTGGCCATGTAGTGTCAGCTCTCCCCCAAGAGGCCGGCAAGCTCTGGTGGACTACATTCTGAGGGTCCCACTGTCTTCTCGTCACTGAAGCTATCCCGCTGCCAAGGTTGGGGGTGGGTCTCTGTCTGGTGGAGGAGCCCAGACACGAGGAGGGCCGTAGGTGTGTGGAGGCCACACGTATGGGTGGGTGTGCTCTCTGCTGCAGGTGGAAAGCCCTGTGATGGGAGAGGGAGGAGCTCTCTCAGCCCGTGTGGGGCTCTTGGGATACAGTGGGACTGAGGTGGGCTCCTACGATGGCCCGGCGAGGGAGCCAGGTGAAAGGAGTAAGGGACGATGGAAGGAACACATCTTGGGGAGAAAGACCATTGTGCCTTCCGTCTTTCCATGATATGCCCTCAAAATACCCCAGTGTTGACTTGGATCCAGCTGGTATCAAGCTGTCATTCCATCCCCACGATGGTGCTTCGACAATATCCTCCTTCGCTTCCACCAACCATTTCTTGCTTCAGTCTCGCTCTCAAGCTTTCTGACTTCTCTCCAAAATAAACCCTCTGCTCCACCCAGAGCTAGCTGCTTCTCTCCCACAGAAACCAGCTCACGTTCCCAGAAGTCAGCGAGATTTGATGATAAGCTGCTCCAGCCTTTTCTGATTCATCCTTAGGATCCATCCAGACCAGCTTCTTATCATAAAAGAATTGACCGTCAGGGGTGGGTGATCAAATAGTACTGGATCCTACCACCCCAACCCCAAAACAAGCCTCCTGGCCTTTGTTCCTGCAGTTTCCCCCACCAGGGACACCCTTCCTTGCTTTCTCCACCAAAATCTCACCGTCTCCCGGGCTCCGCTCACACCCCACCTCCTCTGTGACGCCTTCCCTGATGAGCCTAACCAGATGGGACCGCTTGCTCCTGTGAACCAACCCCTGCCAGCCCTGCAGATCAGGAGAAGGGGCATGATCAGCTTCTCTAGTAAAACTGAGCACCTACTGTGAGCTGGGGGCTTCTCCCAGCACTCTGTGCCTAGAACAAATTTCATCCTCTTTGACGGTACTGCTAATTATCTCCATCCACAGGAGAGGAAACCGAGTCACAAAGAAGGCAGTTAGCTTGCCCAGGTCACCACCAGTAAGTCTCCAAGAGGGCTCAAACCCCAGCCCACGGGCCCTGGAGCTTACCTTCTGCACCGCTCCCCCCGCGGTACCTCATGAAGCCACGCTCCTGTGTTTTATATTTTTCACTGGACACAGCCTGGCAAAGCCTTGCATCAGCTTTTGGTTTTGTGATTTTCTGGGCCCATGACATCTCTCCAGCCAGACGGCCAATTCCACGGGGCCTGGGTGCAAACTTCTTAGAATGAAGCTGGCAGACAGCAAGAATCCACACTCTCCTATCTTGGAACGCGGGGGACCCTGGTTAAGCTGTCTCCCTGGCTTTGTGGTTTTGTTTTGTTTTGTTTTTAATTGAAGTATAGTCAGTTACAATGTGCCGATTTCTGGCATACAGCACAATGCCCCAGTCACTCATACATATACACATGCTCATTTTCATACTCTTCCTTGTTAAAGGTTACCACAAGATATTGAATACAGATCTCTGTGCTATACAGAAGAAAGTTGTTTTTTAATTTATTGTTATAGCTAGTGGTCTTCTGTTTTGTCTTAAATCCACAGTATACCCAGGGTTTCTGTTTAGGGGTCCCTAAAAGATGTCACTCTGAGGCCGAAAGAAAAAAGTGAAAGGGCTCAGGAATCCAGCCCGCAGTCACACAGTCCGTGTGTCGGCAGCACGCTGGATGGTGCTTACTGCTCCTGGAAGAGGATTGCAACCCTTTGCACACTTCCTTCCTCCCTGGCAGACAGACTTTCCACCTGAGCAGAGGTGAGAGTTTCTGGGGTTGGGAGACATTATTGTTTTGAGAGAAATATCAGTCTGCACAAGAACAAAGACTTGGCCAGATCCAGTCTAAAGCCCATCGGTCGGGGCGGAAGCCAGAAGTAAGCAAGTAAAATCACTGCGTCCCCACATCTCCAGAGGCTGCGGCTGCGGGTGGCTGGGTCATCCAGGCTGAGACCTGATCCCTGGCGGAGCTGAGCAGCACGATGGAAGGGACTCGCAGGTCGTGGGACGGGAGGACACACACGGGCAAGTCCACAGCCAGGATTCAAGCCCCTTCGTCAGCTGGGGGTCACGGGACTTTGTCCTGCATTGATTCCACAGATCCCTGTCATGCAGGCACTCCACTTACCACATTTAATTTGATCCCATCAGAAAGGTAGCAAGAAATACCGACTGTGAATCAAAGTCCATCCCCATCCAGGCCCGGCTTCCCATTCACCCTCTACCTGACCTTTGCTTCATGATGTAATTGACCTTTTCCTAGTCACCTTCCTCTCTCTTGTTTACCTGGATCCCAATTGGATTGAGCAGCTGAACTTTCATTTCTCAAGTCAGAGGTCTGAAGAAAGTATGAGCTTAGAACGCCTGCCAGTGGGCTAGATCTGTTCTAGTTCATTGGCCATAAAATCACGAATCAACCTGACCCACACGGCCAGGCTCCAGTTCCAGCAGGCGTGAGCAATGGCAGGAGAGCCACAGGGACAGAAAAGAGCTGATCTTTCTGCTAAGCTTCACTCTTCCTCAAGGACAAAAACGGATCTGTGCCCGGCTCCTCTCAGCCTGAGCCCCTGAGAAAGGAACTGACACTGGGTGGAAATAAGAGGTTTCAGGTCCAGCTGCCTCTTTGGGAGATTCCTACACCCTCACTGGAACCCAGGGAGGAGCACCAGTGGTGCCACTGAGAAGGCTGGAACCCCCCTGAATCTCTAGCAACTCTTCTAAACCACCCGCCCCCATCAGCACTGCATCAAAATAAGAACTCTGTACTTATAATAAGACAATTTCAAAATATGTCTCCTCCTTTCTTCCTGCCCACAAGCCCCCACACCTGCCCCTGGGAACAGCACCCCTGGAGCTGCAGCTGCACCACGCCTTCTGCACGCCAGGCACCCACATCCTGCGTTCACGGCGCCTCCCCATCACCAGGGAATGAACCCAGTCTCACGACGCTGGGATCCACCAAGACATGTTGTCTGCTCGTTGCCCCTTTCAGCAAAGTTTTGCAAGAGAGAGAAAAGGAACCAGAGGTGGAAGGGAACCCAGCTCCCTCTCTGCAGCCTGCAATCTCAGCTGGCTGCGAGCTGGGTCATTTGCAGCTTTGCAGAGTTGAAAATGCCAAGTGCTTCTGTGACCCAAGATGAAGCAGTGATAATAGTTGGCTCTGTAGAGGGGGAGCCTCACTGGGAGAGAAGACTGTGCCCCTAGTCCTGTCTCAGTTACCTTTCCTTAAGAGTTCCCGGGGAGAGCAGGGGGCCCAGCCCAGCAGGCAAAATCAGAAAAAGGGTGCTGCCTTGCAACCAAGTCCATTATTTTCAGATAGTCTCAAGGGAGAGGAAGGGAGGTGGGGACATACAGAGATCTGAAGCTGAAAACTGCCCAGATGAGACCGCTGGCCATTGTCTTACCCGCGGAACTAGACAGAGGAAATGGACCCAAAGACTCGTAACTTTCTGAGTGAATCACTTTGCAAAAAAACCCAGCTGACCTGCAGAAGCCAGTGACCATGTAACCAGTTCAAAATCCTTGATTCTCCAAACCTGTGGGAATTGGGTCACAAAGCCATTGGTCTTCTAAAAGGGCACAGTCTGCACTGTCCACTTTACATGTGGCAGTGGAGGGTAATGGGCAAGGCTGAACCACCCAGAGAGCCCAGTGGACAAGGAAACTGGTCACTCCCAGAGAGCCGAACCAGCTTGACCAGGGGCTGACACACTCTCCAGCAGGATTTGAGCATAGCAATGCATCAGTAATTCTTGTGGGTCTCTTCATTGTTCCTTTGTCCAGTGGGAGTTGTCCCTAAGGTTATTCTGCTTATACATCCTGGTAACAGAGGGCACTGAGTGGGAGGGCTGGACGCAGTAAGTGGATTGGAGTTGAGGGTTCTCTTTCTTAGGAAGGTGCGAATGTTCTTCGTGTGGAGGCAAAAAGAAAGTACGTGGATATTTGGGTTACCAAAAGTAAGAATTGTGACAGAGACTCTTAGTTGCCACTTAATTCTTTCTCCCCTTCTTCTACAGAAGTAGAAACCACAATTCTTAGGTGGGAGCATGATCCAAGGTTAAAGTGTACACCTTCCAGCCCCTTGTAGAGTACGTAAAGAGAAATGAGGTGCAAAGCATCCAAGTTGTATCCCCCACTTCCCATTTCATCCTCTACAAGGGCGAGAATGTGGATGCGGTGATGGAACATTTTGGATCTTGCAGAAGAAAGCAATGCTTCAGAGGCAATAGAGCTGTGGGGTGGAAGGAGCCTGGGTGCCTCGCACATCAGAGCATGACAGCAGCCCTGGACCACTTGTGCTGGGCTGATAAATGGAAGAGAAACAACTTGTGTCTGCTACTGTGTCTTACTTCAGTAGCAAAACTTGTTCTATCTAATAGAGTAAAATTGGGTAAATCTCCTAAAAGGTGGAGAAAGAAAGAAGGAAGGAAGGAAGCATGAAGGAAGGAAAAAGGAAATAGAGACAGCAAAGTAAATTGGAGGGGAGGAAATCATCAACAAGATAATTCAAGAATTTTTTTCAAAAAATGGACATATGTTTACAAATGGAAAGGACCCATTGAACGCCCAGCACCATGGTGAAGATAGATTTTCACCCCAAAGCACAGCACCATAAAATTATGTCTCTAGGGACACAAAACTTTTTTCTATAAACTTTCAAGAAGAAAAGAAAAAGCAAGTATCATACAAAGGATCAAAAGATCCAAATGTCAGCAAACTTCTCGCCCTCAATACTGTAAACTGAAGCAAATCCTTCACAATTTTAATGGATAATGACTCTAACCTATAATTTGGCAGCCAGCCAGGGTAGTAATCTAGTCCAAGGGTAGGACTAAGATACTTTCAGACAAGCCAGTTCTCTGAAAACGTACCACCTACGACCTTTTCTCGGAAAGTAATAGGAAGATGTCCTCCATAAAGTAAGGATTAAAGTACAAAAGCAAAAGGCATAGCTAGGGATCCAAAACAAGGAAGAAGCAGGGAGAGCCAAACAGTGCCAAAGGGTGATTCAAAAACCAGAGCTTTGTGGCCAACCTGAAGGACACCAGTCTGGGCTGGATGGTTCAGAAGTCTCTGGAGATTCACTGAAGAGGAAATTAATAAACTACCCAATGTGTCTGAGGAACCTGAGAGATTTGTACAACTAGGGGAGAAGCTGGGCTTAACTGGCAGCAAGTACATAGAATACTAAACAAATAAAGACAGAAATAAACAACAGTAATCATACAAGAGCTTGAAGATATGCACATGTGTGGTGGGCTTGAACTGGACGATTGTGAGAAAATTAATAAATCTTCATCTTCTAAAGTAGAAAGTCAATGAATAATGTCTAAAACAAAAATAAAATGAGAAATGCTAATATAAGGGTTTTTTTTGGAGAAACGAAGGTAAACACCCAAAGAATCAGCTGAAAGGGTTCAGAGTGGTTGTTTCTGGGGGAAAAGAAAATGAGGAGGAAGTAGTGCTCTCTGACTCGATGCATATATGATTCTGATTTTTTTAAAAACAGAAAAGATGAAATAGGGAGGAAGGAAAGAAAGAGAAAGGAAAAAAAGGAAAGGGGGGAAATGAGAAAATGAAGAGAAATGGAAAGGACAGAGAAGAAAAAAAGTGATGTAGCAGCAGGGAGTGGAGTCTGAAGACGGTAGGAGACAAAGGAGGCACCCCCAGGAGACCAGCACAAACCCTCCCAACGGACTGTAAAGCCACAGCGTGCGAGGATGCCTTGGAGGTGCATGGGTGTGAGAAGGAACGAATGGGGGACATTTGGATGCCAGGAGGTGGGAAATTGGCATCGAGGTAGGTGGGAACAGGGCCAGCCAAGAGGCCAACTCAGTTCTAAACAAGGGTATCATTAAATCAAAACTTGGGGGTAGTCAAATATCTTAACTTCTGCATTTATATTTGGTTCTAAGTATACTCCTTGCTTATGAAGACTTCAGTTTCACAGACTGTTGTTCTAGCCTCAACGGTAACCAGTTCACATTTTAAAAAATGGAATGAACATGGAAACATATTCAAACATACACTATTGAGAGTTACTGAAATTTCAAATGCAGGGTGAGTGAATTAGGAAGAGTCCATCTTGGCCTCATTTCTGTTCATTTCAGAGTTCCTTTAGGGGAATAAGAAAGACTTTTTTCTGAAAATGAAAGAAAAGTATGTTACTGGTCAATGTACCGTGATTTTAATTAATAACATATTAAATGTTCAAAAATGGGAGTGAGGAGGGGTTCCTTATTTATATTCAAAGGTAAATTACCAGAAATTCCATTCTTTAGAGGGGCATCTGTTTTGCAACAGTTCATTTTTCTTTAATAAACTTCATTATATTTTTTTAAGTGTGGAAGCCAAGATTTTATTATATTCTTCTGCTGTGGTAGAAATGAAAATAAGCTTTGAAAAGATACACCTAAACTAGATAAGACAAAGGATTCAAGAACACTTTTTTAAATCATTATGCGTCTGTACAGATGACAGCCTGTAATTTTGGAAATTATCTGTTTCCTCTTTAACACACTCAGCTTTCCAGCACTGGCACCTAATAAAGGGCTGCAACTCACTATGTGGAAAGCAGTAGGTCAGGGTGGGTGTATTATACCAGCAGGGGCGGCACTGAGAGCCACCCAAGAACAAGGGGAGGACAGCCATCGATTGGATGCCCAAGCTGTCAGTCACCACTGTGGAGAAGCAACAAGGCACACTAGGAGAAATAAAAGCACTTTTCTGTGTAGACGTGCATCCATTCATTTACTCACACTCATGGAGGCATGCACAAACTCTGCTATCCCTTGAGTGGTAACAGTGCTATCATAGAGAATTCTTGAAGAGAACTTGAATTCAGTTTTGTAATTAAATTAAATTGTAATTTCTAATTTACCATGAGTGTTTAAAGAAGAATATCAAGAATGGCTTTTGAATGTTTTAAAAAAAAAAAAAAACTATCCTTACAAAATATAGATAATGATACAGTTATTTGTTTTGATTTATTAGTAAGATAAATTATATTATTAGATCTCCTAATGTCAAACCATTCTGTGTTCTTGGAACAAGCCCTATTTCATTATGTTTTAAAGAGACTATATTGAAATGACTCAGTGTATATCTATTCATGAGCAAGATTCATCTTAGATATTGTTGTTATTGATATGCTGTTTTGGCAGATTTTAGTATCAAGGTTAAACTCTCTTCATAAAATGAATTGGAAAATTCTCCATCTTAGTCATGCTCTGAAACACTTTAATAGGATAGCCGTTACCCCTATGAGCTTGTGATGGTATTACAGAATCGGTCCATAAAACTGTGCAAGCACCTTGGGAGACAAAGATTTTGTTGTGTTGTTTTAAGTTGGTGGTTTTCCATTATTTCTTGGGGTTTTTTTCGGGGGGGGGGAGTCTAATTAGGTATTTTAAGTTCATTAATTTTTAAAGTCGATTATTTTTGTAATTTTTATTTTTCTATAGTCATTTATTTCACCCAGGGTTCCTTTTTTAACTCTCTACCATAAAGATGCTCATACTGTATTGTTAATCAGGGTTCTCTAGAGAAACAGAACCAATAGGAGATACACTTATAAAGTGATTTCTTTAAGAAATTGGCTCATGTAACAGCGAGGACTGACAAGTCATCCGCAGGATAGACAGACAGGCAGGCAGGCTGGGTAATCTCAGTATTTGCTCTCAAGGCCTTCAGTTGACTGGATGAGGCCCACTCCCATTATCAAGGATAATTTTCTTTACTTGAAGTCAACTGACTGTAAACGTCAATTGCATCTACAAAGCATCCTCACAGCAACATCTAGTCTAGCGTTTGACCAAACAATGGGGCACCACAGCCTAGTCAAGCTGACACACAAAATTAACCACCACATCATATATCATTCATTCTAAGATATATTTCTCCTTCTGCTCTAGCCCATCTACTGAGTCGTGGTCCGCCTGCTCTGAATGGGACCTACAGCAAGAAAGAGCTCAGGTCATGGCTATGATACAAGCAGTCCTGCCATCTGGGCCATATGGGCTGGCAGACCCTAGTGTGTTGGAGGTACTGGTGAAATTATACCATGTGGAGTCTGGGGCTGCCCCTGGGAAAGTCACAATCTGAAGTGAAGGCACGCCACTCACAGCAGAGATGCACAAGTCTTCAGAAGAATATCCACTGTTCTGCGGAGCCCTGGCACAAGCAGCATGCCCAACCGTGGACACAGGTGACCATGTGACCAGAGTGCGCACGATGACCTGGGGCCTTGCGGACTCATTAAGCCCAAGCAAGCAGGCCCAGCAAAGATCTGTTGTCGGATTAAAGTGGCCCCTGTGTGTCCCACCACGAGCCGTCCCAGAGGGCGCACAAGAGCTGCCTGAGGGGGTCGCCCAGACTTCAGAGGCGCCCACCATTGTCACACCAGCACCTGACCCTCAGTTCTTGCCTATAGCCACAGGGAGTGATTCTATTTGACCGGGGGAGGAGCTTGGTCTATGGGTGATTTAGCAAGGTGGTGGATGTGTGACACAAATCAGGGGTTGTCTTTAAAAGATATTGCTGAGGAAAAACCCTCCTGATGGTCAGGGCCTTGGGCAATGCCCCTGGTCATTCCTTTTGGGTGGCTAGAGAAGAGCCAGCGATGAATAAACTCATGAGCAATTGTGAATGGCCTGGTTAGTTGGTCAGGGCCCTGAACAGGAAAAAGCTGGAAAAAGCTGGGGGACAGAGAAGTCTGAGGTAGAGGAACATGGACATTTGGGGGTGGACACAGATTGTAGGGGCACGTGTATCAGATGTTAATGCCCACCAGAAGGTACACACGCTGGAGGGGCAGTGGGTAGGCGAAATGATTAGACCCATGGACGTCAGCCAACCTCTGTCATGGGTTACATCTAATGGAGTGATGAGCACATGAAGACACTAGTAGAGATGGAGACTACCTGTTGACCCAACCACCTGTACTCCCTGGGACTAATCTAGCTACTGTCACCTCTGAATTTCAAACCTGTGAGCAAGAGACCAATGCTGAGCCTCCAGTATGGCCCCATTCTTTGAAGACAGCAGCTGTCTACCTGGAGGCAGGTTGACTACATCAAGTCCCTTCTACCCCGCGAGGGTCAGTGGCTAGGTCTCACAGAAATAAACATGTATTCACAGGATGGCTTTGCTTGCAGTGTCGCAGGCAGAGCTAGCAAAGTCTTTGCTCCACTGGCCCAAGACCCCCTCCACCGTTGCGTCTGAACACCAGCCCCACTTTACAACAAAAGCAGCGTGGGACTGTGCCATCACCATCGGAGCTACTTGTAACCAGAAGTTGCTGGCCTCGTAGAGCCCTGGAACAGTCTGCTGAAGGCGCAGGCAAAGGGCCAGCTCAGGAGTAAAATTCCCCAGGGATAAACTGCCGTCCTCCAGTGGGTATTAAATGCATTGAATCAGTCTTTTCTTTGACACCACATTCCCATTAGGAACATGTGCGTCTAGAAACCAAGGGGTAGAAACAGAAGTAATCCCACCATCACTGACTGAGTGAGCGCCTCACAGGCAATCCTGGGCAGGGCAGCGGGATGTTCTGGGGACAAATTAAGCAATCGTAAGCCCAGAGACAAGAGCAACACTAGTTCCCACACTAGTGAGACCTGGACGAAGAGCAGTGGCCTGCATCAGGAGTGCCATCCTCTCATCCCTTCAGAGGCAGGTGCGTAAGACTCACGTACAGCAGAGCAGAGCACGTCAGGACCTCGCCTCCTAAAACAGGTACAAGTTTTATTTTACTCAGAAGCAGAAGTTTCCCATTATCTATTGTTGGCTCTTTAGGAAATGGAGATATGAATAAAAGAGCGTTTATTTTCTCCTTTTGCCAAAATCTAGGACAAAGTTTAAAATAAATAAATAAATCCCTTGATTCTAAAGGCAAATGGATAAACATCCAAAAGAAAGCACTGCGCTTCAGATGCAAGTGGAGAAGCTCTGATAGCTCCTTTCAGCTCAGGACTGTCGGGTTGAAGTGAGGTCAGCTGAGTGTGTAGAGTGTGGGAAGGCGAGAGAGACAGGAGAGGAACGGGGAGGGAAGGTGGGCACTGCTCGCAGAATCGGATCACTTTAGAAAAGATCAATGACAAAGTGCAGGGGCGGGTGTCCAGAGTAACTGATGCTTTTCAGGAGTTCTGAGATAGCCGGGCCCCTTCTGGGCTGGTGACGCTGAAAGGACCCTCCACAGACGTGCCCTCTGCCCCTCCCACGTGAATCCTCGGGAGGAGGAGGGGGCAGCGCATTTACTCCACCTCGTTGGGGTGCTCTGGACACCGGTGGTTCTTCACCCTGGCTGCACATTGTGTTCACTTGGGGAATTTAAATAAATTAAGAGATAGGTAAATAATTAAAAGAACCAATTAAATCAGAATGCCCAAGCATGTGCACACTCAGGAGAGGTCCCCAGGGTCCTAACCAGCAGCCAGGGCTGTTGAGATCCCTATGGCTCACCAGTCACTGCCCCACTGCCCGGGGCTCTGCTCTCAGGAGAAGCGGGGAGGATGGGAGCAACTCAGGTGCTGACAGCGGAGCTTGAGCTGAGGATGTCCTCATCCCCCCAGTCTCCTCTTCTCCGCACCGGTGAGCGCTGGTCCCCTTCGCCCCGTGTACTCAAACCTCAGCCTGCGTCAGAAGGACCTGGAAAGCTGTTAAAGCACAGAGGGCTGGGCCCCACCCTGTTTTGGGAGACTTGGGGTGAATCTGCATTTCCAACAAGGCCCCAGGGGGATGCTGACACTGCTGGTCTGTGGACCACACTGTACCTTTCCTCATGGTTCTTCTTTTCCAGATTTA
The DNA here is from genome assembly GCF_048773025.1 of Camelus bactrianus. NCBI lineage: Eukaryota > Metazoa > Chordata > Mammalia > Artiodactyla > Camelidae > Camelus > Camelus bactrianus. The sequence continues at coordinate 4,539,871 of NC_133546.1, forward strand.
GTCCACCTTTGTGACCTTCTTCTGACCTTGCCCGTGGACTCTTCAGTGAAAAAACCCTATTTGCAAAGCATGTTTTCCACAGACTGCCCGGCCCAGAGCATAAAAGAAGGATTACTTTGCAGTTTTGCTGTGTCAGCCTGCTTTGAATATCCCTCAGTGCTGCGCCTGCTCCGGCGTCCACAGTGTCAATGATGCGCGGTCAGCCTTCATCTACGCCGACCCTCGGTCACATAACTGGACATCCTTCTCCACCTCACACACAACACCCAGGGATGACGTGCAAATAACTCCTAAACGTTTTTCTGACACAAAAAGAATTTTTTCATATTTCCCTACTAAGGGACTTGTTTTATTCATAACCGTGATGAAAAATCCAGAACACAGACTATTTCCAAACAAGGTAGACTACTAAATGACCACTGATTTCTTGAATTAAATTGAATTGAAATCACTTGCTTGGAATCCGTTAGCTGACTCCCCACACACCAATGTTTCCATCGTATTTTCTTTGCTTTCCTAGGAAGGATCTTCATTTTCACAAAATCAAGCCTCTAACTATATTCCAAGGGGCAAGTCTGATTCTTCCAGCTTCGGTAATGCAATAGCAGGGCACTTCTGCCTCTGCTCTGAATTAAACAGGACTGGTTCTCGGTGATCCATTTCTCAAATTTTGTTTTCCTGCCTCTCAGGCTTTTAACTGCTTTGCAAGCTATTTCCCTCTGTGGGACTGCAGAGTCAGTCCTGGATGGTAAGTTCTGTGCTTTGGAAGGCCTGTTAACTCTTTCACGGAGAACCCTGGCTCTCTAACACACTTAGGCTGGAGGGTGTTTGGTTGGTTGTAGGACAGTGGTTCTCACGGAGATAATGGGCACCTCCTCTGTGCTGAGCTTGTTAGAAGACTGAGAACGTAAGCTTGCATGTCCTCCCCTAACCATCGCATGCATTTAGAATGTCGGTGATGACTCCTTGCTCTTTGGGCTAGCAGCACCTGGAGAAAGCTACGGCTCAGAGGAAGTAGTGAAAACAGGACACCTAAGTGGGTTCTCACTTTTCAAGACTGGGCAAGATTCTATTCTCTCCAAGGAGTGGAAGGTTCATTTGATGGGCTTTGGTCAACAAAATATCCTGAATCCAAGGACCCAGAGCCACAGGCCAAATAGCTGGACATCTCTCCTATAAATCAGAAGCCTCTCCCATCATTTCTGGCTGTTACTGGGAGTTGTCCAACCGTCAGTTCTTAATATAGTCCAACTGAGCACAGTTAGCTGAGTGGGATGTGAGCTCTTAATTTTTTCAATGTAGATTTTATTTTATAAATTCTAAGCCACTGCATTAATAATAAAAGCATCCATATGGATAATATAAGAGTTGAAAATTTATCACAGACACAGAAAACAAACTGATGGTTACCGGGGGCAAGGAGGAGGGAAGGGATAAATTGGGATTTTGAGATTTGCAGATACAACTGTATATAAAATAGATTAAAAAAAAGTTTATTCTGTATACACAGGGGACTATATTCAATATCTTGTAGTAACCTATAATGAAAAAGAATATGAAAACAAATATATGTATATATGTGACTGAAACATACTGTACACCAGAGATTGACACATTGTAAACTGACTATATTTCAATTAAAAAAAAAAAGAAAGAAAGAAAGCAAATTCAGATAAGGGCCAGAAAGTAGCCTAAATCAAGTGGCCCAGCCATAAACAGCAGGACTGGTGGGGTTTGTCTAAAGGAAGCTGGTAACACTCAACTCTGGCCAATCCCTGCCATGTGAGGATGCTGGCTTGGTATCACCAGATCCTCTGACTTTTCAAGAAAAGTAGAAAAGTGAAATTTTTATGTGAAATCTCCTGGCTTGTAAGTGTTGGCAACGAATCCAGAAATATTTAAAAGTTTGAGCAGCTCGGCAGCACCATCTACCAGCCCATCCGGCCCCCACGGCGGCTGCCTCGCTTCTTATTCGACGCTTCCAACAGCGTCACCATTTGGCAAAGCAGAGAGCGTCTCCCTTTTACAGAAGAGTAAGCAGAGTTCACAACGGCTAAGGACTTGCAAAGGCCTCACAGCTAAAAGGGCAGGGTCAGGACTCAGACCAAGGAGGGTCCGTTTCCGTCCGGGGCGCCCTGTTTGCTCTCCCGGGCTGCTGACTTGCTGGGAGAAGCCCACGGCGGGCGTTCAGGGTGGCTCTGTCATCTTCAGCCCACGCCTTCAAAGCCACCCGGTCCGGCCAGCAGAGGAGGGAGGACAAGCAAGAATCACTGGTGGGCACTTTTTAGGGGCAGGCCTGGAAGAGGCAAGGACTTGGTGACTTGGCAACAGAACCCAATCGCAAGGGAACTTAGCAAACGTGGTCCAGCTGTGGGGGCGGGGGGGCAGCGACAGCTTTGGAGATCTCCCTGCTCTTCTCCCACGGACGAAAACGATGTGTGTTCTCCAACATTGTCCCTGTTGCAGTTGAAAACAGATCTCCTTTGCATTGAGGCTTCAATTGTTGAAACAGTCTTAAGATGAAAACTAGAACGTGGACTGACAAATCATCTTCCTGATAAAATACCCACCTGTCCCCGGGTGTTCATTATTCCTAACACCGAGCTCTGCACGCAGTAGGGATGCAGTCATATTTACTGAAAGGGATTTAAGTGGCCCTGGAGTTGACACCAGGCTGAAGGGGCTGAGGCCAGAGGCTCCATCCTCTCTCCAGGCAACTGGCCTCCCAGCCTGGCTGGGCATCCAACCTGGAGAGATGGTGGGTGCAGGGGGTGAGTCCAGACTCCACACCCCACTGTGCTGCACACCAGTAACCTCGGGTAAGTCGCTTTGTCTCTCCAGGTCTTCATTTCTCATTAGTAAGATGGAGATGCTATCCCATGACCTGTTTTTACCACATTGCTGTGGAGCCACAGGACATAAACTGATCTGTCACAGCGCCTAACATACGGAAGAGGCTCAATTACCAACTGCTAATCAAGGAGACGCTGGACAAGGCACTGGGGCTACAGCAACCCAGAGCACCCCAGAGCTGGCTGCGTCACTGCAGAGATCCCAAATGACCCGGCCCGTGGGTGCGTACTGGCTCCCCACAGGCAAAGAGACACATTTCACACACGGGGGGTTGTCCAAGTGAAACCAAGGAGGACCCCGTGGGGCCCTCCCAAGTACAAAAGCCTCTCCTTGTCCTCCATTTCTTGTTTGTAGGAGAAAGGTTTCAGCCTCTTAGACCGACCCTGAGTTCCAAAGGGCAGATTCCTACAGTTACTAATTACAGGAATGACGGAATGCAGAAGGAAGCAGTAGCACAGTGCAGGACGGGGTCTGGTCCTGGTTGCTCCCAGGGGTTGTGCGTAACAGTTTGATACAGACCTCTGAGCTCTTCTGCAGGAACTAAGGCCCCCACCTAGGTGGAGGATGGTGACTTCAGGCTGAGCACAAGGACATGGACCCCAGACTGGTTGGCACCAGAAGGCTGATGATTGACGTTCCTGGAGCACCACCCTGTTACCTCCCCACCAACCAATCAAAGGAGGGTCACACACCCTGCAGACCACCCCCCCCAAATTCTGCCTATAGAATCTCTTTCCCAAGGCCCATCAGGGACATGAACTTGGGTTCAACCACAGTAGGAATCAGAGACTGCAGGGCTGAAGGCCGCCTCAGTTGGGCTTTGGGGGCCTTCCTACCCAGCGTGCTGGGCACACGGTTATGCCAGGACATACTGACCATCCAGTCTGTGGAGGGCAAGGTGGGCCTGTGAGTGCCTTCTAGCCTGCAAGCACCTTGGCCAGGGGTCCGAGGCCCCTCTGCTCATCCCCCTGCCGTTTAATTAGCTCGTTCTCTGTGTGGACCGAGGCGTGAAGACAGCTGGGAGGCTCTCTCCTTTCTCAGCAGAACAAAGCCCAGGTCACACAACAGTTAAAAACAGAGCTTCTCGGCTTGGAGGGAAGAGAAGAGCAAGAACCAACCCAGCTGAAAAGCAGGTGTGCCCGGCGAGGCCCGCAGGCCGCTCCCAGAAGGCTGTGGGCTGTGTGCGGAGAAGTGGTAAAATGATGGCCCCGAGGGGATGTCTATCCTCTATTACATATCCATGAAATCAGGTTAAATTGAATATCAAGTATAGCTTTAAGATGGAAAAAATAAAATCATTTGCAGCCAGAGAAGGGAACAGAGGAAAGTGTGACCTTCATTTTAGTGAGGAGTCCAAAGCAATGCTTCTCAAACTTTAAGGAATTTAAGAACCACCTGGAGGGCTGCACGTCCCCCGGGTCTAAAGCGGCCAAGCCCCTGCATTCTGGGGGGGCTCCCCGGGACATCCTCGCATGGACCACTCTTTCAGAAACACGGACTAGGAGTCCACAGGGACTGGGCTCCCCTTTCACGTGACATGCAGTTTGTACGTGCGGTGCTGTGAACCGTGCCCCAGCCACCACAGCTGTTCTCAGACCGCAGCCTGCATCGGAATCACCTGCAGTCTTGGCTAAAACAGATCGCTGGGCCCCAGCCGGAGTGTCTGACTCAGTATATCTGCCATGCAGACCCCAAAATCTGCACGTCTGACAAGATCCCCGGTTCCCAGGTGCTGCTGCTGCTGCTCTGGGTTCACGGCTGCTCTAGCCCAGGGTTCTCCAAGTCATCACCATAAGGTTGGTGGCTGGGTAATCCTCTGTCGTGGGCTGGTCTGTGCGTTGCAGGATGTTTAGCAACATCCCTGGCTTCCACCCACCAGCAGCATCCTTCAAAACCGTGGGGTGAATCTATTTCACCTGCCTTCACTAATCGAGGTCGTTTCAAGACTTGAAAGTCCTCCAAGTAGCCCATGGTCTAAGCAATAAGCTGTTTGCCCGCGCTGTTGTCCAGAGCTTGGAATCAGCTGCGTCTAGTTGGAGCCGAGCTGGTTAAGACTGGATAGGACCACTGACCTTCCAACCGGGCATGCGCGAGCGTCCACTTGGTGACCAGAAACTCCACCTGCAGGTAGTGCTAAGCACCTCCGTTTTGAAAGTGCAGGGAGGGGCCGCGGCTGAGTGACGCCTGAGCAGAACAGCAATGACGCACCTGTTTCCGATCACCTTTCCGCATCATCAGACCACCTTGCTGCCTTGTTCTTCACCCCAGAGTACCCCGAGCCCCTTGCCTCCGGGGAGGCAGAGCTGAGGCTAGTTCTGCGGGCTCCTCATTCGGCTGCTTTACAAATAAACCCTCTTTTTGCTGTAAACCTCGGGGTCTCAACATTTTGGGCTGCTGCTCATTAAGGCCAAACAAACCTAGTTTGGTAACACGACTTGTGACAACCAAAAATGTCTCCAGACATTGCCAATTGTTCTTGAAAGACCAAAGATTCGCCCCCACCACCACCCATTCAAGAACAGCTTGTCTCGGGAAAGCCAGAGGCCTTCCTAATATTGGCAAATGGGTCCTGGCAGCGAGGCTCTGTTTTTCCATCATCTCTTTTCATGCACTCCTCCTGTCTGCTCACTTTTTACCCCTGCCTGCCCTGTGCACCCTGGGGCTGCTGTCCCCGCCTCCATGTACTCCAAGCAGGGACCTAGCTCTCAATCGTTCCCTTAAAGTTGTTTTCCCCCAGCTCCCTTCGGCACAAGAATCAGCTGATCTTGCTAAATACAGATTCTCAGGCCTCCCTCTGGGTGTTCTGAGTCGGGGGCTGCCGAGGGGCCCTGGGGTATGTGCTGAACATGTCCCGGGGGTGCCGACATCCGAGAGTCTGGGCGCTCTGCCTTAATGTTTCTCAGTCTTCAAGGTGCAATCACATCACTTGGGGGGCTGGTTAAATTCCAGGTTTTTGATTCTGTCAGTCTGGGGCGGAGCCTGGGACCCTGCAATTCTAAGCAGCTCTCAGGGCTGCTGGCACGCGCAAGCCCACAGACCGCCCCCGAGCAGCAAGATCTGAAAGGACCAAGCTGGGCTGTTGAACACATCAGCTCTTGAGCTAATGTGGGGACAAAGGCGGGAGGAGTCGGGGGAGTGGGCAGAATTTCAGCACAGTTCAGAAACACTTCCAGCTGAACATCGGACTTCAGAACAGACCCCAGTGTTTCTGGGGATTCACAGGCCCTTCCCTACCTCGGGGGATCGCTCACGAGCCTTGTCTGCACTCGGGCTGCCACCACGTTACTCCAGCCCAAATCCCCAACACTTTCATCCTTTCCCATCATCACAGCCCAGGTCTGCTCCGGGCTGCCATTTAGCCACAAAGCCCTGCTTTCCACACACAGCGGTTTTGATTTTCCCTCCCCCTAAGTCCCCTTTGCTTGCTCCTTTTGAATCAGAACTAGCTGGAGTGAAGGCCTTGAACTTGCCAAGGGAAAGTTTCCATCAAAATGTTTTCCTAAACGAAAGTCCAGCTGTCCTTCCCCAAGAAATCCTTTGTTCTTCTAGCACAGTGGTTCTTAAAGTGTGGTCAGCATCACTGGGGACCTCGTCAGAAATGCAGTGAATCCGAAATTCTGGAGGTGTCCCCTGCAATGTGTTTTATAACCTGTCTGCCAGGTGATTCTGAAGGTCAGGGAGCCTTGCCAGCTTTTAAAACAGATCCCTGCTCTCATCTGCAATAAACATCAGGCCTGTGTCACACCAGCCAGGGAAGTCACAGCTTCTTGGTCAGTTGCTGGATTCCAACTTCTAGTGAGGTGTAAGCCATCTGAACAGTTCTGCAGGCCACCTACCACCCTACCAAATGCAGTGCACATTCATCAGCACAGGTGAGCCTGGAAGAGGAAGTTGTCCTTTTGACTTATACCTGTGATGCTTAAATTATTTATGGAACCTGATAAGGCTCCACCAGTGGTAGGTGCTCTGAGGTGAGCCTCTGTCGATAACGGCTCTCCTCCCAGAAAAATAAAATATGTCAAAATAGAATAATGCTGTATTTCCTTAAGAGTGAAAAGATGATGTGATTTGCAAATGGCATGCTTTCAGGGCATGAGTAATATACTCATTACTCAGAATCCACAAACCGACCTGGAATCTAGGCGCTGTTAGGAAGGCCGACAAGGTGGAAGTCTGTATCTAAACATGCCAGACACATCAGCTACTTCCTCCTGGGTTATTTAGACGTGATCACCCACACATACTGACTGTCTCATGCCGGCGTTAATTACCTCGTTGAATCACCTCCATGGCGGAGCACGGGCTACAGAAACACAGCAAAGGCTGGTTTAGAATCTATCGTGCCCTAAATGAGCAGATTGCACTTAAGAACAAAGAAAAAAAGGGTAAAGCTGTCATCTGGAGACCTCAGGAGAATCCAGCAAAATGCGAACTCACCAATACTTGGTTTCCCGTTGGCATTTCCTGGAATTGCCACACCGTCATAGCATCAAGCTAGTTCCCCTGTGAAGCTGGGCTGGTACAAAGATGGCATGGATCTGGTGAGTGTGGTCTCCGTGAAAATGCTCACTGACGCATCGTCGTCCTTTCCTGTCACTTAAAGTAGATTTCTGAATATGGGGCCCCGGTCGGTTACTTTTCCTTGTTCTGCTGATTTCCTCCAGGTCTTCCCTTTCAACTCAATTGAGTCTAAGGTGAATTCTACAGAACCAAAGAAGAGAGGACATCTTTCCTCTGTCCCCGCATTTCAATGGGGGGAGGTAAGCGCCAGACCCTCCACCCTGCAGTCAGAGAAGCAGAGAAGTTGGCTTTGCTGCACGTGAAAATCAAAAGGCACCAAGGGAGGGCACTACCCGGGAGCGAGAAAGCTAGAAGATGGAGTGCAGCCTGTGGTGAGGCCCTTTCAAAGCCTGGGCGCAAGTTGCTGAAACACAGATACGGTGGGGGCAGGACTCAGAGAACGAGGGCTCCAAGATTCCACCCCTGCTGGGCCCATCTGCAGAATCGCATCCCTTTGGTGTGGTGGGACCTGTGGACATCACAGGACATCACTCTGTGGTTAGGTTGCCAGTCCGTCTGTGGTCATCAAAAGGAGGTTATCCCATGTGGGCCTGGCCTAATCAGAAGCGCCTTTGAAAGAAGATGAGGTCGTAAGGACTCACTTCAAAAAAGGAAATGTTCACGCTGTGAACAGCCTATGGAGAGGCCCTCAAGAAGCTGAGAGCAGCCCCCAGCAACAGCCACAGAGAATGAATTCTACCAAGGACTCATGAACCTAGGAGAGGCCCCTGAGCTTGGATGAGACCCCAGCCCCAGCCGACACCTTGATTTCAGCCTCTGGAGACCTTGAGCTGAGGATGCAGACAGCCTCACCCTGAAATCCTCAGCACAAAATCCCATCAAGTGATAGATTTGTGTTGTTTTAGCTGCTTGATGTGTGGTAAAACTAATGCAGGTGCGTCGAATTATTCAGAAGGAGTTAGTAAGTGGTTATTTACTTAATCGGAGCACATTTTTTCAAAAACAAAAAGTTAAGTTGAAACTACTTTGATCAGCTGAGTCAGACAGAAAACAAAAAAAAAGTAAATTCTCCCCCTGGAAATTAACAACCACGCGGAGTCCCTTCTCCCGTCCACTCACCACCGGGCATCTGCGCCGAGTGAGGCTGCCAGCGCCTTCTGCGCTCCCGGCTCTCTCCTGCACAGGCGCCCCTCTGAGTCCCCAGTTCCTGCCAAAGCAAAGTTTAGAATCGCAGTCGCCGCGGAGGTTGACTATTTTATCTGGCTCTTTTCTTTCTTTGATAGAAAGTGAGTCCCCGTCCTATGTGGTCCCCAGCTCCGGTTAGTTCTGGTTCTCTCCAAAGCTGTCACACAGTTTGAACAAAGATGCCCAGGGGCTGGTGCTGGGGCCCCCACTTTCCTTGCTCTCTGCTCTGGCCTCCACGTGTGCCTGTTGGTGAGACCCCTGCTGCCCGCTTAGCCTCCCCTGGGCGCCCAAAGAATCAGCTTCCCCACCGTTGACGTCACCAAGACCTGCGACAGGTTGAAGCCTCTCAGGTCCTCAATGCACTGAAACTGCAGCTAATCCAGGCATCCAGGGCATCCAAATAAAAGCTTCTAAGAGGCTTCTGTGCGTAAAGGATGGAGGTACGTAGTCAGCAGCAAATCAACTGACGCCTCTCCATCAGAGTACCCCAGATGTTTTCACTAAGCAAAGTGATGCTCAGCTCTGGTCTCCCCCATCTCTCTCCCCAACCCCCAGGCCCCTGTTCTTTTCTCATGCAGAAAAATTTTGTTACTTGAGCACCTTGGGTCTCTCTCTCTGCTCCAAAGCAGTTCCCAAAGCCTCATGCCACCAGCAACACTAGTCCTCAAAGAATATCCTCCTAGAGGGGTCCTCTCGCCAGCTGCCAGGGTAACAAAGTCCCTCAGCATGTTGGAGACGCTCTGTTCCCTAAAGAAGTGAAGGTAGGTCCCAAAATATCTGACAGCAATCATAGTAAAGCAGCTCGGCTGAGCATCTGCTGCCTAACAGATGACCTGGAAGTCACAGACTTAAAACAACACTGATCTATTATTTGTCACATTTCTGGGAAATCTGCTGGGACTCCTTCTCTGCTGGCTTCCCCTGGGCTCCCTCGCGCAGCTGCATTGAGCTGGACTGTTGGCCTGGAAGGGCCGCGCTGGCCTCACCAACGTCCCCGGTGACTGTGTGGCTGTGGGCTGGGCACCCAGTTCTCCTCCACGTGGCTGCTCACCCTCCAAGACATTAGACGGTGTCGTCCCAGGGCGGTTTGGGGCCGTGTCCTCAGAGAGGGAGCAGAAGCCGTAAGCCCCCCTTTTCTTTTAATTGAAGTCCAGTCAGTTTATAGTGTTGTGCTAGTTTCTGGCGCACAGCTGAGCGGTTCAGTTATACATACACATATATTTTCATTTTCTTTTTCATTATAGGTTATTACAGGCATTGAATATAGTTTCCTGTCCTAAACAGTAGGACCTTGTTGTTTATCTATTCTATATATAGTAGCTAGTATCTGAAGATCCTGAACCCCAATCTTTCCCTTTACCTGCCCTTACCCCCTCGGTAAACATAAGCTTGTTCTCTATGTCTGTGAGTTTTGTAGATGAGTTCATTTGTGTCATTTTTTCAGATTCCACGTATAAGTGACATCATGTGGTATTTGTCTTTCTCTGTTTGACTTACTTCACTTAGTATGATAATTTCCAGGTCCATCCAATGTTGCTGCAAATGGCAATATTTTATTTTTTATGGCTGAGTAGTATTCCATTGTGTGTGTGTGTGTGTGTGTGTGTGTGTGTGTGTGTGTGTGTGTACACACCATGTCGTCTTTATCCAGCCAGCTGTTGATGGACACTTATGTTGCTTCTGTCTCGGTTATTGTAAACAGTGCTGCTGTGAACTTTGGGATGCATGTATCTTTTGGAATTACTTTCTTTCAATGATGATCTTAATCATGACTTCATAGCCTCTTAAAGCTTAGTCTCCGAAGTCACAAAATGTCATTCCCACCATGTCCTATTGGCCAGAGCATGCCATCACAAGGCCAGCGCAGGTTGGGGGAGCACAGGAGAGACAGTGATGGGAAGGAAAACAAACTCACATCGAATGAGGCAGCGCTACCTGGAGGGAGTAACTGGAGACCACGTTTTGCAGTCACCCTCCCCCTCTCCCTCACCATCTGGCTCGTTCTGTTTTGCTCTATTCCCCCTCCCCAACCCCCATCATACACACACACGCACACACGTGTGTGCACACACACACACTCTTAAAACTCAGATGTGAGCTGCAGGGTCCTGGACCAGGAGACAGTCTGAGGAAGAAACAGCACAGATCCTCAAGGCCCTTTGCCCTTGGTCCTCAGCCTGCAACTGACTCAAACATTGATCCCAAGGGCTCTCAGCATCCACACTGGACTTGCCTGTCTTGTCTAAGTCCAAGAAGTAGGCTCTGTTTTGTCCCAAATGTTGGTCACCTCTGCCCTCCCATTGGAGCTGCTTCTCAAGCAGCCCTGTGAAAAGGTCAGTGCCAACTGAGCATCTGTGGGACCCCCTTCCCTCAGAACTGAAGCCCCCCAGGCACTGGGTGCACTGGCCTTTTGTCTCTATTCAGGGACAATCACAGATGTCAGAGACTAGCGAGAGTTGGGAACGCGTCAGCTCCAAAGGCAGCAGGGGCCAGACACTGTGGTGACGGGATTTGGTTGGATGAACAGCCAAGAGAGTCAAGCAGAAAACAGGACCCAGAAGCAACAGAACCAAGCGAGGGCAGCACTTGGGCAGAGAGAGTGCTGTGGTGTCAACTGTATTCGGGAAGTGTTTGCGGGGGTCCCTTGGAGTGGATCCGGGGGCACACACTGAAAAATCAAGTCTGATGGCACAGCCAGGCCAGGAACAAGCCGGGACGATGTGGCTCGCGGAGAGAAGACCCCCGCACACAGCCCGCTGCGTCTCACCTGTGTGATGTAGAGTTCTGTGAAGAAGCAAGTGTGAGAAACAAATCACAGCCCCCAGGGGAGGCGCCACACACTTAACACTGTCACCTTGATGGAAATGAGCCGTTACAAAAGTACGCTGCGGAGCACGATGACTCAATTGTAATATCCAAGTTAATTAACTTGATAGATTTCAGCTTTTCTCGGTGCAATGTGGACAGAGGCACTTTCTGAGAAAATACAAGATTACTTTTCCCCAAGGAAAAGCCAGCAATAAAAAGCCTTCTGCCTGTCCTTTCAGAGACTCGGACTTCCCAAGAGGGAGTGTCTTTCCTTTTCCCTCTGAAGGAGCAGCCCCGGATCCATGTGAACCCATCTGCCGCTTGAAGTCACCATGGTGGAAAAAAGAAGCAAACAAACAAGAAAGGCCTTTTTTGCCAGTTTAAGAGGTAGGGGTGGCAAAATTCTTAGCATCGAGGAAAGCAAGGAGACAGACTGTTTCAAACAGGCAATTTAGCAATTACATTTTGGGGGAATTTTTTAAAAAGCATCTTGGTACATTTCTATTTTTAAAGTAATGACCTATACTTGATCAAAAATGCTAAAATGCTATTTCCAGCAAATTGCACAGATAATTAAGTCTAATTTCAATGATGTTTGAAACAACAGCAATAAATCTTTATGGGTTCTTGTGTTCAATCCATACTGAAACTTCATCCAAATTTTATTTTAATACAGAGTTTTCTCATCTTGGTGACTTTTTATGAGTTAACTAAGGATCTGTCTCCATAGACACAATGGGAAAGAAGAAAGTTATTTGGCTAACTTAAGTATTTTAAAAATAGATCTACTCTAATTACATAGAGTATAGCTTTCAATTCTTCACATTCTTTTCCTTCTATGGCTTCAGATCTATATTGTCAACTTCCCTTCCTCAGGTTTTAGAATGAATGGGTCATCAGTGTCTCCCACACTTGTCACGTGGATGGAAAGCCATAAGAAGTACATCATTTAACAAACTACTCCCAAAGTCTAAGTGAGAGTAGAGTGGGGGAGTTGTAGCCTCTTGTTAGATTGAATGGACCCCTAAAATGACAAGTTTCTACTGTGTAGCACTGGGAACTATATTTAATATCTTATAGTAACTTATAGTGAAAAAGCATATGAAACGGAATATATGTATGTATACGTATGACTGAAGCACTATGGTGTACACCAGAAGTTGACACAACATTGCAAACTGACTATACTTCAATTAAATTTTTTAAAATTTTTTTAATTTAAATTAAATTAAAAACAAACAAATAAATAAATGGATCCCTAGACAAACAGTTGTTGAAAAACATCACAGTTCAAGGGCTAAACAGAGCTCTCAAACCAAACCCCCCACATAATAGCACAGAGAAATTCACTCCTGTTCTGTCTTCTGAAACTCTCAACTGCTCAGGCGTCTTGGACAGAAGCAGCTTCCCAAAGGCACACGTCCAGTGAACAAGCTGCTGTTTCCTGAACCCAGGACCCTTCGTTACACTATGTGTGACGTGAAGTGAGGTGGTTTATAGGAGAAGTGTTCACTGACCCCTGTGTGCTCCCGCACCCCCCACTATGATCTGGATAGGTCAGCTGAAATGATCTTTAAACATGAATTTCTATCATGTTACTTCTGCAGCTTGTATCAGGGGTCTGCAAACTTTTTATACAAAAGGCCACGTGGGAAATATTGGGGGATCTGCAGGCTCTCTGTGAGGTCTCTGTCACAACTATTCAAATCTGAGCTTTAACACAGAGGCAGCCACCGACCACACCTAAATGAAGGCGTGCAGCTGTCTTTCAAACAAAATTTCATGGACAAAAATACGAGCTCGGACAGACTTGGCCCACGTGCTGTAGCTGCCAAGCCCTTTGCTACCTGGTGCACGTGGATGGAGCGTGGCAGTTACCCAGCGCAGGGAAAGAGGAGGTCCACGTACTGCATGAAACATGTATGTATTTGCATTTATATCTCAACACACACACAGTTTCAAGAAAAGGTTTAGAAAGGCTGATGGTACATCCCCATTTGGAAATGTACAAAAGATGCTCGAAGTGATCTGAAACTCCTCAAGGAAAGCAGGAGGATCCACGACTAACCTGGGGGGGGGGGCTCCCACACATGCAGAGGTGGAGACGTGAAATCCCCCTGGTCCCCTATTTCAGATGGTTAATCAGACACACCCCGACACAAACGACGTTGCTGAATGTGGGGCGAGGGGCAGTCCTGGCTACGGAGAATCAAGTCAGTCAGTTGCATCGCTCTCTGTTCAGGTCCCTGGAGGATTAATCTGACCCACAGGCTGGGCTTCCCAGACCCGAGTTCTCCCGTGAAGGAGACTGAGTGACACCGAGTGTGTGAGGCCACATAGGAAACACAGCACCAGTTTATGTCAAGACTTTGAAGATAGGTCACTATTTGTTCAGCCGTGTTTATAACAGTATTATTTACAGTAGCCGGAAAGGTGGAAGCAACCTAAATGTCCATTAGCAGATGACTGAACAAACAAACTTTGGTAGATATACACAATGGAATATTATTCAATCCTAAAACAGAAGGAAATTCTGACGTGCTGTAACATGGATGAGCCCTGAAGACACCGCGCTAAGCGAAATAAGCCAATCACAGAAAGACAAATACTGTAATGCTGCCACCATTATGAGGTGGTGGAGCAGTCACGTTCACAGAGACAGGGTGCCGGGGGGTGGCGGGAGGGGGGAAGTGGCGACTGTTGTTTTATGGGTCTAGAGCTTCACTTTTGCAAGATAAAAAAGTTCTGAGGATTCCTTGCAAAACAATGTGAATATACTTAACCTTACTGAACTGTACAATTAAAAATGTTTAAGATGGTAAATACTATGTTACATGCATTTTACCACAATTAAAAAGAAATCCTTTGAAAAAAAGATTTTGAAGACAGGTGAATAATATACATCTGTACTATTTAAAACAAGCACATGTACTTTCTAAACTCAGAACATCTGGGTGCAAATTTGGACTTTTTTCTTTCTTTAATTGGAGCGTAGTCAGGTTACAACGTTGTGTCAATCTCTGGTGTACAGCACATTGCCTCAGTCACACATGAAGATCCATATATTCATTTTCACATTCTTTTTCACCATAACGGGCTTACTTCTGAGCCTTGAGGAAGCCACGTAACCTCCATGGGACTTGGTTCACTAATTTGTAAAGCAGGCTTAGCAGTAGCACCTCACGGGGTCAGTGTAAGGATTAAATCATCTGCATCCATGACGGTTCACCCCACAGAAACTGCTGCCTTTGTCTCATGTTTCCAGCCGCTGTGAGGATGGGCACCTGTCCATCTGCGTCTCCCAGCCTCTCCCTGCTCCTGATGACACTGGGGACCTTGTTCCCTGATGACACTGGGGACCTTGTTCTCCCTGCTCAATAAATAATTGGCTGCTGTTTCCAATATCCAGACATTGGGCACAGTAAACTTCTCGTTCTGCCTCCATTGCATCTCAGTTTTCTTCCCAGAAACGTTCCTGAGATGGCTTTGAAGCGTCATTAGCCCCTAGACCCAACCAGAAGGAACAGATCAGGAAGCGTGTATCTAGGAATGTCTGGTTCACACCAGCAGAGATGCTAAGAAAATGCTTCAATACCACACTTGACATTTTCAAAAGATGCGATCAGATCTGAATTATGTTCCATGTTGAAGGAAAAATTAAATAATTCATGACACTAACCCACTGCTGTCTGAACAAACATTGCTTGTCAGAAGTACAGTGCTGTCTGTGGTAGGTCATGAATTTGCATTTCTAGCAATGAAGCCATTTATTATTATTTCTTTCTCTTTTTTTTTTTACCAATATCAAGTTCTTATATAACCTGCATTTTAAAAAAAAAGACTTTCTGCCTTGACATAAAAAAACCAATTGTTTTTAGACTTCATCCCTCACATTACTCGATTCCTTTATGTTTAGTTTTTCAATTCAAAAATTGTCTGTTGATTGAGCGACTGCTGTGTTCAAGTCCCTCCCTTCAGAAATGTATATCCTACAAAGGGACTATAAAGAGTGTGCAAATGGTTGTCATTTAAAACAGAAGCGTTAGGGTCACAAGAGGGGCCAAAGCTCCAGGAGGAAGAAGCCGAGGCTGCAGACCCCACTCTCCACCCGTCCTGCAGGGACAGCCGGGCAGCTTGCTTCCTCCCCATCAAGTTTAGTTCCTCTGTCCCCACAGCACTCATCGGACCGCCGCCGTGCAGGGCTGCCTGCGCTGAGGACTCACCGGGATGCCACACGGAAGTGCCTGACTCCATCAAGTCTACAGACAAACAAAATGATGACAAGAGATGAAAAGCTGTGCTGTTTGAAGTGGGACGAAAGCCCACACAGCACACACAAGCTCAGAAAGTCGCCGTCAGCGTACCTGTAGCACGTAACTCTTCTACCAGAGTCAAAACATGAATTCCCACTTGAACATTTAAGTTAAAGTGTGGCTGTGACATTTCATGTGTCAACCTGCAGTGGCCGTTTCTCAGGACAGACGACTACAAAGAGGTGGATTCAGAATGGCTGCAGACTTAAAAACCTGGGCTGGTTCCCACGCCCACAGCCGGGTCACCAGTCTCCCAGCCCCACCTGCCCCCCAACATCAAGCCCACGGCCAAGGGCAAGATCGGGGTCTGGGCACTGAGGGCAGGGGCTTCTGTCAAGATGCCGGAGGCCTGGGAGCACCGGGGCCTCCGCGCCCCTCCTCAGCTGTGTTCCTACCTCTCCCTGCCCCGCAAGGTGTGCTCCCCACCCGGAGCCCACACGCACCAGAGGGAAAGTGCTAACCGGGGCTCACTTCTCTCCGTCAAGTGGCCGTCCTTCCAGGGCGCCCAGGAGCAGCCCCCAGTTTGGACACTCCCTTTGCTCTGACTAGTCCTTCTCCCAGTTCTTTCCACTGAACTGCAGTTAGGACGGGCGACGTCGTGATTTCCTTTCCTTGTGGCCAGGAAACACCCACCAGACGTTAACCAGCATGCGGTCACACACCAGCTCACACTCACGCTCACACATTCACACACTCACATGTCCGCTCCCACAGACACTCTCATTTACTCACAGACCCTTGTACAGTACACTCGCACGCTCACGTCCGTGAACACACACTCACATTCACACATGCAGTTGCTCACACACACTCTCACCCAACCACGTGCTCAGCCCGCACTCACTTGCACAAGTACTCGCACCCTCACTCGTGTGCACACACTCTCACGCCATCACACGTGCTCGTGCATGCTCACAGGCACACCTACACACACTCACACTCATATGCACACCGAGTGGGACCCTCCACCACCGAGACCCCAGCCACCAATTAGTCAGAAGGCAGGGAGGTCAGGCTGGGGAGGCTTTGGCCGCAAGTGGCAGAGAAAGAAGCAGCTCCTTTGTCTTCTGAATTTTAAAAGCATGTCCCTGAGGAAATGGAATGCCCTTAAGCCAGGGACATCAGATTTGGGGGAATACCCAAATTTGCTATTTCATGGATTTAGATAACATTTATTATCTCAGGGTTTCTGCAGGTTAGGAGTTGGGTGCAGCTTGGCTGCCTGTCCCTGAGTCTCCCTCATGGCTGCCCCGGGGCCACTCAGGGCTGCTGTCTCATCCAGAGACTTCACTGGAATGTGTTCACCTCTAAGCTCATGACATGGGTGCTTTGGACTCAGTTTTGAGGGCTCAGAGAAATGCTTTCCACCCAGTGCAGAAAGTAACTGTCCAGTAAGAAAGCCAAGGGGAAGCGGGATGCAGAGCAGGTGCAGAGAAAGTCTCTCCCGCCTCAGCGCAGCCCCGGCCAGGAGGGTGCTGGATCCTGTTGCCAGGAGGACCTGTGCTGTCCCCGTGGGACTCTGGGGGAGGTGGCAGCTCTGGGGAAGAAAGGGCCGCTCCCTGAGGGTGCCTCGGGCAGCTCAGAACCATTGGAGAGCCGCAGAATGGGTCTCACAAGAGGACCTGGTCACCAAAACAGTGACTTATCATGGAATCCCGGGGACACATTAGAGCAGGGAACTTGTCAGGGATGCAAGTGTGGACACAGCTGCTGTCTATCCCCAGGAGGCTCGCTCCCACCTGCCCCTGAAACTCAGGTGCAACCCAGCAAAAAAAGATGAGTGATTTAGAAATGGACTGAGATTTAGAAGAACAAAAATTAATTGAGTTTTAGGAACAGGAAGTAGCTTACTTTTCTCAATCACCTGAGTTTGTAATTTGAAATTCAAAACTCCCACATCTACTCCTTGGTCACTGGCTTTTGTGAAAACAGTGAGAGCAGAGGAAAATGAGGGGAGAACGTGGTGATTGCACCAGGCTCTACCAACGGCTGAGGACGCTGGACAAGGGAGCAGCTTGGCCCCGCCCAGAGCCTGGGAAGAGCCGGCGGAAGGGAAGGTGATTGGCTGTTTGAGATGCGCCCCTATAGAGAATGTATTCAAGGAGTTGCTCCATCTAATGCCAGCCCAGAATCCCAGAATCCCTCAAAGACCCACCTCCTCCCTTCTTCCCTCTTTCTTATCAAAATCATCCTTTACCCAAAACATCCTTTCAGTCATCCCATAAAATGACTGAGGCCACTTCAGTATCTCTGCTTCAGCCACATTAATGGATTGGGAGCTGTGGAAAGTTCTCACAAACAGACAAGAGCAGAGGGTATGAGATGTTACTTCAGAGATTAGGTTATGATGACACTCTAGCTTCCGTCTTCCAGGCCCTTTCTCACCCTCTGACACTGACTCTGAGGGACACCAGCTGCCATGTCACGGGCTGTCATAGGGAGAGACACACATGGCAGGGAACTAGGGACAGCCTCCAGCGGACGGTCAGCAAGACACTGAATCCTCCCAGCACCCATGTCCTGAGCTTAGAATCGGACCCTGCCCCCCCAGGACAGCCTCCGGATGAGACAGCAGCCCTGAGTGACACCTAGGGGGTAGCCACGTGGGAGACTCAGGGACAGGCAGCCAAGCTGCACCCAATTCCTAACCTACAGAAACTCTGAGATAGCCGTTTTTTGTTATTTAAATCCATGAAGCTTGGGATAATTTGTTATACAGCGTTAGGTAACTAAGACATGCCTATCCGCTATTTCCTTTAAAAAATAATTTCAGATTTTCCCTAAGATGAGGAAGAATCACTGTCTCTTTATTCATTCAATTTTTACCCAGTAAGAAATTTTATGAGCAGCTCATAAAAAACAAGGCTAGATTTAGCCTCTACCATTTAAATTACCTTTTTCATTTTCTACCCTGCTTATAACAGGACCTCAACACATTCTTCATACATTTTAAGTTTTTACATTTTTAATTCTTAAAAGTGGAAGAAAAAAAGGAAAAATAGAGCTATTTTCTCTGCAAATAGTATCCATGCTCTTTAAACAGAGAACAACAATCTCTCTCAATCTCAATTTCTAGCCTCTTGCTCTATCAAGTGTTGTAAAATTACATTTTCCCCTACATTACCTGGAAAGACTGTTCCTTTTCATATCTTATGCACTAGCTGCTCTGACAGTGCAATCTCTGTGCAAAATATAAAGAACCCATTATTTGGTAAATTAATGCTTTGGTTACTAAGGGTGTATTACGGGATCATGACCCTTTTCTCATCCTGCCCCCTGGGGCAGCTGCATTGAGCATCACCAAACATCTCAATTCATTTCAGCCAAGTCAAGACTTGGCTCGAAGCAGCATCAATAATAGTAGAGGGTGCTTTCCACACAGAAGGCAAGTCGTGAGCAGTGTTCACAAAAGAAGTCTTTGAATCAGACTTTGTCTCCACACACAGAACAACGTGGAAAACTGAAGCGGCTATCAGGATAGTTCTAAGATCTTCTCCATCAAAATCGACTTTCACTGGAAATAGCTTGATTACATAAAAAGATGCAGGATGGGCGTTTCTATTATGTAAGCATCCTGTGGTTCTGAATCCCTCTGCTGGCCCAGCGGACCCTCTCCTCTTTGGGGCTGAGTGAAGGGCCCATTCTGTCTGGACCCTCCTGGGTGGACTTTGTCGCACGACCTTCCTCACCTCGGGCTGAGTCCCCACAGGAGGTCTGTGCGCACCTCTGACCATGACACTCCACCCAACTCTTCACCGGCCTCCCGTGGACTTCATCCTGGCACAGAGGCCTCCTGACCCCTGCCGCCTGGCTTCTCTAACCTCTTGTCCTGACAAGTTTTCCCTCTGGCCCTCTGGGCCACATCACTTCCTGAAATTATGGATTTACTGACTCATTTGCAAGTTATTTCTCCTCCTGGAATGTGAAATCCAGGAGGGCAGGGACTGAGACTCCACCACTTGGAAATGCCAGGCACAGAGTCATCGAGTAGCAATAATGATTGAATACAGGAGTGGGGAGAATTAATCAGGTTGCCAAGGGAAAAAAAAAAAAAGGCACACCTGTGATGCACCTGCCCCAGGTAACCGGATTATGAGGATGTAAAAGAAGGGAGGTTTTTAAAAACTGGGAACATGGAAAGAAATCTTAGCGCATCTGAAAATGCGAGGCGTTCGAGGACACCTTGGTGGATTATATTCAGGATCAGTGACGGATGGGGTGCGGGGTCTGTAGCTCGGCCACCCGAGGGACAGCCCCTCACACACCTCGAGTGTGAAGAACGAAGCCATCAGCTGGGATGACACGTCCACCAGCCCGGCTTTGTGTCATCCCCTCCTGTCTAAACACTTAAAGGCGGGGCCACGAGGAGCCAAGACAAATGCATGCTTCACGGCTGGTGAAAAATGTGTATTCCGTGCACTGCAAAGGTGGTGATAACCTGGTAACCGGGGGATAATGAGATCGGTGGCTGTAATTGAACCTAAATAGCAATTGCAGTGAAATGACTGGGAACCGCGCCTCATTACAGGACGGCGCGCTCAGCTCGGCCTCCGACGCCGACGCCGCGCCAGGAATCCTCTAACGATGATGTATTTCGCTGCTTCCTGTTCCTGCAGAAGCTGCGGGACCCACGTAAATGGAGCCGGCAGACGGATGGCTTGACCTGGAATGTGGCTGCAGTGGAATTAGGTAAAAGGACATCCTTTTCTCTCTGACTGACAAAGCCCTCGCCTGCGTCCCCGCTGCCCCCACTCCGCCCGGCGCGGCTGGAGTTGGATCCTGGAGGAGCGAACGGTTTGCTGTGGTTTCTGCTTTAGCAGCGCTTTGCCTCAATCTTCTGCTTGTCCATTTTCCCTGCTGTCAGCATTTCCCACCTCGGCCCCGCGTCCCATTGCCAAGCTGCCCCTTTCCCCTTCTTCTCCCGTTGATGCCACCATGGCAAAACCCAGCCTCAGTGATTTAGAGAAAGAACACCTGTAGCCAACAAGAGCGGGCTCTCTGGCCTGTGACAGAGGGCAAGCCCACGAAGGCCAGGGACATACCTGCCCTCCCAGGGCCCAGAGCCCTGCCTGTCCGGGAACTGGGCCCTCTGGACCCAGGCTCAGGATACCCTCACAACTGAGTTCATTTCATCAGCGAAAGGGCAATTAAGATAGCCGACAGAAGAAACAATTGATTAGAAAGGAGTTTAATCGTGGGGTATAATCACAAACAACCAGTTGGGAAAAAATTTTTAATACGTAATGCTGTTTACTGGAGTGAAGGGAGAGTTAGATGATCCCAAACCACCACCGACAGGCTCTAGAATACGCGCCCTACTTAGGGTCAGCTGGTCACCAACCTGAGTGCCGTCTACACTCTTAAAACCCCCGTTGTCGTGTAGCCTAGTAGCTACGAGCTCTGTGCATTTGGGCTGCTCTCTGGCTGACTTATTTTACATACCCCAGTGCTCAACAGGTAAGCATCTAACAAGTGTCGAGCCCATGGATAACACTGACTATTTGGGACAATCACACGGCCAATAGATAGCTCTGCCATCCTCAAAGCGTGTTATATTTTAAAAAGAAAAAAAAAATCCAAAATATCGTCCGTTTCTACGTCCCTCCCAAAGGTAAAGGTTGGCGGCTTTCAGCCACGTTCAGAATGTGATGGATGATCAGCTGTGTCAACAAGCAAGTGGTCCACGCTTCGGACTAAGGGCACAGCACCGTCTAGTCCAGACAAGGCGGCAGGAAATATTATTAGTTAGGTTGTTCTTGGATGCCGCTATGCTGGAAGCCATGAACTTTTTTTTCAATTCTGGTTTTGTTGGGTCTGTTCAGTAAGCTGCAGAAACTCCCTCCGATTACCTGACAAACACCATGTGCTGGGAAGAAGGCTTAGATGGGGAACAGGTTCATAGCTGCTAGTGGCCCTGGAAGATTGTTTTCCTTTTTTTAAGTTGTTTCTCCAGTGGAAAAGGCAAGATCCAATCAGGTAAGTTCTAAGTATCCACACCTTCCTACCTTTCTCTTGCAAAGTAGCATTTCTCCCCTCCAGGCACTCTGCTCTTGCTGCCGGGGGCCTGGCAGGGCTGATGGCAACGCCGCCTCCCTGGAGCCTGGGGACCCAGATGCTCAGAGCAGCGCTGTCCATTTCAGCACCGTGAGGGAGGTGAGCCTCATTCTGCCCTCTTCCTTGGGGGTCTGAGGCTGCGCCACCTCTCAGGCATCTTTAGGACAAAAGAACCACCTCTGAGGAGTGAGTGGAGTGAGACTCTTCCTTCAGGTTTGCCCTAAGCCAAGGTGGGACCACACTCAGGTTAGTCTCCCACACTGGGAAGATTTCGTTCTACATCTTCCTGGAAGATCTGCGAGTGGCTGCCCACACCGCGTGTAGAGGTCTGCGGGCAGCTGGGCAGGCTGCAACTTCTTTTGCAAGAAGGAGAGGGCTTGCAGCCTCCCTGTGGTTCCAAAGACCCCTGCCACCTAATTATTTTTAACTTTTAGCATTCTGGCAAAGTAGACAACTCCACTTACAACCTTTGCATTAAAACTTAAAATCGCCTTGTGAAGAGAAAATATGGTAATAGCAACTTGCTAGAGGTGCACAAAATATTTTTAAGGCAGAATATTCAGATTCATTATTATTATAATTGCCTGTGATTTACTGGATATTTACTATGTGCTAAGAAGGGTACCAGGTGTTATAAAAGCACATTACCACATCTAATCATTATCACAACTTAAGAGGAATATTTTTTGCAAATGAAAATAGTGAAGTTCAGAAAAGTGATGTAACTTTACAGATGCCTGTTTTGAATATTCAGATATGTAGTGCTATTTCTAATTACCTAAATATCTATTTTCTTGTTGGCCTAGTATGTTATTTTTAAAACATGAAGTGTGAATCACTTATGTCTTGAGATGTTCAAGAGACTTAGATGTTACATTAGAATTTCTAATCAAACCAAGGTGTACTTGCTGAAGCATTATAACCACACCCGCCCTGTGAGATCTTCCAAGACAGCTAAGTGAGTTTTAGTTCCATTATCCCAGATGGCAAATGTGGCTGAACCTCTTTTCTCTTGTTTATTATCCATTTACATTTACCTCCAAGCCATACACTTCTAGAAGGCTCTGTTCGTGGAGAGAGGATTGAGGAGAAATGGGAATTTTAAGAAAAACTGGAGAAAAGTGAGGGGACTCTGAGTCCTTCCTGTTCCCAGCCCTGGAGGTGACCACTCTCATCCATCTCCTCTCATCCTCTCTTTCCCATTTTCCTGAGTCAAAATTCCTCCTCTCAGAGCCAGATCCCCCTGCCCTCGGCTGCATCACTTGTAACAAGACCTTCCAAATATTGAAAGGCTAAGCCAGAAGGAAGACCATAGTTTTAGACTCTAGCCCTCTCTCAGGTAGAACGCAATCAAAGGTCCATGTGATGAAATATTACACAATGTTATGTGAAATCAATGCCTAATTATGGGTATCTTCCATCCCCCAGAATTTCAGTCACTAAACGTTATAGACAGGTCACCTGTCACTCCAGTTCAGGGCCTGAGACTCTGCTCTGGTGCCCACTGAGAAAGAAAAGAGCAGCCCTGGTGTCCAGAGCTGACCTGGCCCTGCATCTGAGGCTGGTGCTGCTGCAAGCTGGCCTGGCAGGCTTTGATGTTCTCCTGGAGAACCGAACAACTTCAGAAAACGTCACATCAGACAAGGCTACTTTGTGGCCATGATGGAGTAAGACAAGAAAAAGACTGCTGGTAATCATGTCTAAACAGAGACAAAACATGCACGTTGTCCAGGCCACAAAATACCAGCCATCCCCCCCATCCTGGCTGACGTGAGTGATGGCTTCTTCACCAGTTACAGCCTAGCCTTGATCTAGTCTTCCTTTCTTCAGATAAGATTTATTGGGACCCAGTTATAGAATTACCACCAATTCCTGACAACATCCAATTCAGAGCAAAGCTTAAATCCTCCCCCAAATCACCCTCTAAAGCCCAAATCCTGTAAGTCCTCTTTAACACCCTCTTACTGCCACTTCCACCGTTCCCAGTGATGTCTGTTATCCCTTAATACAACAAGTAATAAACCCTAGTTGTTCAAACACAGGTGTGTGTTCCTGATGGTCTTTGGCTGGGGGAGGTGGGGGGCTGAAACCACGAAATACTAGTCATTAGGTCTAACTGACAGTTGTGGACTCCTAGCTTGGCAGAAATTCTTCAAAGAAAAGTGGTAGCAATGATACGGCTTTGATAGGCTATGTCTGGATTCTGCCATTTCCTCACAGTCAAAGTTGTAGAAGAGATAAAAGGGAATGGAAACAGTTTTCATCGTTAAAAATAACATGTGCCCTCATAGAAAAATGGGCAAGGGATATGAAAAGTCAGTTCACTGGAAAGAAAAACAAATGATGCACTTAGGAAAGGATGCTCAACCTTGCTCATGATAAAGAGAATTGCTCATTGAAACTACACGGAGATGCCATTTTTCATCAGATTAGCAAAAATCCAAAAGTTGGATGACACACAGGCAAATAGGTGCTCTCAGGCATTGCTGGTGGGGATGGAAATGCTGCAGTCCCTACAGAGAGATTTGGCAGGAGTTGACAAAATTACATATTCATTACCCTTTGGAACTATCAGTTCCATGTTTAGGAGCCTATACCAAAGATTCCCTGGCAGAAACTCAAAATGACATATTTACAAGGCTATTTACTTAGTACTGTTCATATTAGCAAAGACTGTTAACAAGCTAAATGTCCATCAATAGGGAGTGAGGATGATTAAAACTGAGGACAACAGAATATTATGCAGCTGTGAAAGAAATAGGGAATATCTCCTGTGGTTATGAGGTGATCTGCAAGACAGATGGTTAAGTGAAAAAAAACCAAGCTACAGAGCAGCACTAGCATGCTGCCTTGCATGACAGAAAGGGGATGGAGGGGCCAAGGCCAGGAGCTAGGCCTTACTGAACACACCTGAGCCAGTAGTTTTGGCTTTGAATCTACATAATGCTTTACAAATTTTAAAAAGCAAAATTAATTTTAAAAAAAACTCTCAAAAAAACTGAAAATAAACCCAAAGAACATCCAGCTAGTATCTTATCCACACAGAAAAATTCTTATAATAACCTTAAAACACAGTTTTTTGATGGTATATCTTTAATGGGATCTATCCTAAGGCCAAAAATATCTGAAAGTCATCCTAAATTACTATCTCTAGCTTTTGTTAGTTACAAGATTACCTTTATTTCAAAATACACACACATACTCCTGCCAGGGATAAAACAAATAATAATTGTTAGTAACATTAGGGAAAAGGTTTTCAGTGTAAGAAAAAAATCTATACTTGTATTTAAAGCATTACCTAAATCTTTCATTCATCCACAATTATTTCCTTAATAATTCCTTAGAAGTAAAATTACCATATACACAATACTTAGGTTTTAAAAAACATATTGACAAAGCAGCTGCAGTGTTTTTTGAACAGTAAAAATGGTCATTTCCCATGGCCCTGCATGTTATTTTCTTTCCTTTTTTCTTTTTCATTCAACAAATATTTATTGAACCACCTACCTGTGGCAAGTTCTGTTCTGGGCATTGGAATTACAGCACTGAATGAAAAGATGTTTAAAAGCCAAGAGAGTTTTAAGGCATTATTATGTTAGACTATCACTATAGAGAGGTTTTTGATAATTTAATGCCTCCTTTTTTTTTTTTTGAACTCCCAGAACAGTATTTTATTTTATTTTTTTTATTTTTTATTGAAGTATAGTCAGTTACAATGTGTCAATTTCTGGTGTACAGCACAATGTCCCAGTCATACATACATATATTTGTTTTCATATTCTTTTTCATTAAAGGTTATCACAAGATACTGAATATAGATCCCTGTGCTATACAAAAGAAAATTTTTTAAACTCTATTTTTGTATGTAGTGGCTAACATTTGCAAATCTCAAACTCCCAAATTTATCCCTTCCCACCCTCTTTCCCCGGTAACCATAAGATTGTTTACTATGTCTGCAAGTCTGTTTCTGTTTTGTAGATGAGTTTATAGTGTCCTTTTTTTTTCAGATTCCACATATGAGTGATATCATATGGTATTTTTCTTTCTTTTCCTGGATACCTCACTTAGAATGATGATCTCTAGGTCCATCCATGTTGCTGCAAATGGCATTGTTTTATTTTTTATGGCTGAGTAGTATTCCATTGTATAAATATACCGCAACTTCTTTATCCAGTCATCTGTCAATGGACATTTAGGTTGCTTCCATGTCTTGGCTATTATAAATAGTGCTGCTATGAACACTGGGGTGCATGTATCTTTTCAAATTACAGTACCCTCAAGATATACACCCAGAAGTAGGATTGCTGGATCAAATGGTAAGTCTATTTTTACTTTCTTGAGGAATCTCCATACTGTTCCATAATGGAAACAAAAAACTCCATTCTCACCAGCAAGGTAGAAGAGTTTCCTTTTCTCTACATCCTCTCTGGCATTTATTGTTCATGGACTTTTGAATGATGGCCATTCTGACTGGTGTGAAGTGATACCTCATAGTTTTGATTTGCATTTCTCTGATAATTAGTGATATTGAGCATTTTTTCATAGGCGTATTGGCCAGTTGTATGTCTTCATTGGAGAGTTGCTTGTTTAGGTCTTTTGCCCATTTTTGGATTGGGTTGTTTGTTGTTTTGTTATTAAGTTGTATGAGCTGTTCATATATTCTGGAAATTAAGCCTTTGTCAGTGGCATCATTTGCAAATATTTTCTTTCACTCCATAGGTTGTCTTTTTGTTTTGCTTATGGTTTCCTTGGCTGTGCAAAACTTATAATTTTAATTAGGTCCCATTTGTTTATTTTTGCTCTTATTTCTATTGCCTAGGTAGACTGCCCTAGGAGAACATTGTTAAGATTCATGTCAGAGAATGTTTTGCCTATGTTTTCTTCTAGGAGGTTTATAGCCTCTTGTCTTACATTTAAGCCTTCAAGCCATTTTGAATTTGTTTTTGTGTATGGTGTGAGGGAGTGTTCCAGCTTCATTGATTTATATGCTGCTGTCTGGTTTTCCCAACACCACTTGCTGAAGAGACTCTTTTCTCCATTGTGTATTTGTTTTCTTTTTCTACTGGTTTCTAACATGATAGTTGAAAAACAATAGCTTGTTGCTATTCTAGTTTTATTTCTTAGGTTGCTAGTGAAATAGAAAGTTCTTCAGATGTGTTTGGCCACTCAATATCCTGTGTGTGTGTGAATTGTCTGTTCATATCTCTTGCCTACTTTTTCCTTCTATATGTGTTGAATTTTATATTTATTTTACCAATCCCATTATGTACTTGACCTTTACTGTAAGCTGCCCTGAATGCTTTTAAGAAGCAGACAATATATGAATAATAAATAAATAAGAAAAGCATTGTTGTTAAGTAAATATTACTTGAAAAATCCTTGTATATGAGGGACTGTGATGGGGCTTTGGAGGTCACAAAGAGGACCTGAATGGGGTCATGTCCTCAAGTAAGCTTATGGTCCAGAATGGGGAAATGAGACACGCATATACAAACTAAGTCACAAGAAGAAAGAAAAGTCACAAGAAGGAGATAATAATCTACTGTGCAAATTCAGAGAAGGCAGAGGCCACTTTTCACTGGGAAGATAAAGCATAGCTCTGAGGAGAAAGTGGCAGTTAATCTTTGCTGTGATGATGAATAAAATTCTATGTGGATATTGAGGAAAATGAACTTAATATAGCACGTACACATGAATAAAACCAGAGGCTCAAACCATGGGACATGATTATGGAAAAGAAAATATTTCCATTTATTATAGTAAAAATGGGGAGAGTGAATTACAGAAATTAAGGCTATAGTTTTCCATTGAACCCAGGATATGTAGACCCTTGAAGGACAGACTACGGGAAATGGAATCCATTCTGTAGGAGCAACCAGCTAGCCTTTGATGGCTTTATTTGGAGGGGAAGTGCTATAACTGAAAGCTGAGCTTTTGCAGAACTAGTCTAGCAACCTGTGTAAGGGTTGAGAGTGGAGCACGTGGACAAGGGACACTGTTGGAAAGTTGCTGAAGCAGCCAAGTAAGAGGTGGTAAGGACCAGAACTGGGGTGCCAGCAAGGGAAAATGAGAGAAGGGAGCAGGCAGGAGAGATTATATCTATAGGACATGTCAAAGGAAAAATTTGTAAAGTGAGTTTGCAGAAGAGATGGTCAAAGCTTTGATTAATGGTGAGGGTGGAAGGTTAGCTTGGTAGAGAAGAAAGGACACATCTTTTACAGAGAGGTGAAAGAGGAGGTGAGTTTGTATGAAGATGGAAAGAAAATGGAGACCACGGAAGTTGGGAAAAACTTAGATGGTCTTGAGTTTTTGTAAGGTGATTTAATAATATAGAAGTTAAGACATTACATTCCCAAAAATGGACACTCAAGTGGGAGTTTAAGGATGGTGGTTTTGAAATACAGTCTGTGTGACCTATGAGAAGAAGTCATTCAAGATGAGTATAAAGGGGGATGGGTATAGCTCAGTGGTAGAGCACTTGCTTAGTATATTCGAGGTCCTCGGTTCAACCCCCAGTACCTCCATTAAAAAAGAAGAGTATAAGTATTTCCCAGCAGCAGTGAGAGCTGACCACGTTCCACAGCATGAATTTGAATTGATGTCAGTCTTCCTAGATGTATAACTTTCTCTGCAAAATGCAACAGCAGAGAGAAAGTGATGTTAGATTAATTAATGGATTGGTTGAAGGGAAACAATGCATTCACTGGTTCAGTACTTACTGAGCTTTTGGAAAAGGACTCCTGTGAGTGGCAACACCAGCCCACCAGCTACATATGCCAGGCTGAGGATCCAGTGGCACATCAAACACACATATTCTCTGCACTCATGGGTGTGGTCCAGGAAAGGACAAGGAGAAAGAGGAATCAGAGACACCACAGAGAGCATATTTGAAAGGCTGGCCAAGGGGTCCACTGGTAGACAGGTTAGTGAGGACCAATGCAATCTAGTGGGCTGAGAAAAGGGACGATGAAGCAGCTAGAGCAAGGGTATACCAGGATGACTGCACAGAGAAGTGTGCCCAAAGTGGTGTGTGGGTGGAAGTCCACACTGTCATCCTGGCAAAGAACTGAACCTGTGGGTCTGTGACCATGCAGGGGGGAACCATTGTCCAAATCACCTGTCCAAAAGGGGATAGATTTTTCTAATTTGCACAAGAGCACTCTATAGTTTGAGCTGAAGGTCATGGTAAAGAACCAGGATTACCTGAGAAAGAAAAGAGGGAGTTATAATCAGAGAGAATGTCAGTCTTCAAGTTTCCAGTGGGTAGAGCAAACTCAATGGAATTGGAGAGTATTTGAAGCAGAAAACAGGGAAGAAAATAAAATTAGGAGCAAAGGAATTAGAATAGGAAGCAGAGGGCTAATTCATACATCAGGGAGGTGGAAGAAAAGCAGAATTAAGGAAGATAGAAAGGAGACACATCAAGGAGGTTATGTTCTTCCTCATTTGGTGACCATAGCTACGTCTTCCATCTTGTCGTCCATCTTGTCACACTGCAGAATGCCACCTGATTGGAAATTTGCTTCTGCTGTGTAGTCTCCTTTCTGACAGCCCCGACTCTGACTTCAAAGGGTGAATCTTATTAACTATTTGGCTCAGATCCCCCAAAACAGTAAAGCAAATAGCTTTCTTGTGTTGTTTCTTTTTTCATTTGTATGTGCCATTAACATTAAACACATGATGTTGCAATAACAATATAATTGACGACTTAATGGGCTGAATTTAAATTCAAGTAATATCTCCATTCATCTAAAAGCTATTCCTTAAAAGTCTGTAAAATTAACTTATTGAAAAAATTTCAACATAACTCTACCAGAAAAATCTCCTCTGAATAATAATGCCATAGATTTTGGAGCTTTTCCCTGCTGTTTTGGATCAGCTCATAATTTCTTCCTGCAGATGAGTGGCCAAAGATGTGACCAAAAACCTCCACATATGAGGTCTTAGAATTTGTATCTCCAAAACCTCAAAAATCCACAGGGAGTTTCAAAGAAAGGCGGAACTCCCGAAGACATGCAATACACAAGAAATTAATTGGAAGAACTGCCACAAAGAAAAGGCAGGATGTGTCCCTCTGAGGGCTGGAGCTGGTGTGAGTTCTCCAGGAAGGAAAAAAATATCACAGGTCTCAATTCTGCCCATTGAAATGTTCATTGAAACTGATCTG
Source organism: Camelus bactrianus (assembly GCF_048773025.1). Taxonomy (NCBI): domain Eukaryota; kingdom Metazoa; phylum Chordata; class Mammalia; order Artiodactyla; family Camelidae; genus Camelus; species Camelus bactrianus. Next base: position 4,569,772 of record NC_133546.1, read on the forward strand.
CCACTCATTGGGGCTTATTTCCTGGGGCTTCTGTAGCAAATTACCACTAACATAGTGACTTAGAAAACAGAAATTTATTCTCTTACAGTTCTGAAATTAAGGTGCCAGCAGGGCCACACTTCTTCCAAAGGCTCTAGGTAGGGAAGGTCTTTCCTTGCCTCTTCTAGCTTCTGGTGGCTCTGGGAGTTCCTTAGCTGGTGGCCTCATCACTCCAGCCTCTGCCTCTAGCGTCACTGGGTTTAGAGCCTGCCTGGATAATCCAGGATGATCTCACCTTTTTTCTCTACCTTTATTGAGATATAATTGACATATAACACTGAGACATATAACAATGTGTTGATATAATACACTTCTGTTCTGCAAAATTATCACTATAGCATTAGCTAAACATCAGGTAATTACTCTTTCTTTTTTGTAGTGAGAACATTTAAAATCTACTCTCTTAGAAGCTTTCATGTATTTAATGCAGTATTGTTAACTGTAACCACCACACTGTGCACTAGGTTCCTGTTGTCCATCTTATAACTGGAAGTTTGTGCTCTTTGACCAGCATTTTCTCTTTCCTCCCTCACCCTCCCCTAACCCTGGCCCCTGGCAACCACCGTTCTATTCTTTGTTCCTTAGATTTCAGTTTTTTAGGTTCCATATATAAGTGATATCATACACTATATATCTTTCTCTGTCTGACTTATTTCATGTATCATAATGCCTTCAAGATTCATCCACATTGTTACAAATGGTAGGATTTCCTTCTTCCTCGTGACTGAGTAATATCCCATTGTATATAACTTCTTTATTTATTCAATGTTGAGGGACACTTAGATTAGTTCCATACCTTGGCTATTGTGAATAATGCTGCAGATATCTCATGGAAATTCTGTTTTCATTTTCTTCAGATACATGCCCCAAAATGGGATTGCTGAATCATATAGTAGTTCTATTTTTAGTTCATTGAAGAAACTCCATACTGTTTGTCATGGTGGCTGCACCAATTTACATTCCCACCAAGGGTACGGAAGTATTCCCTTTTCTTCACACCCTGGCCAGTGCCTGCTGTCTCTTGCCTTCCTGACAACAGCCCTTGTAATAGGTGTGAGATGATACCTCATGGTTTTCATTTGCATTTCCCTGATGATTAGTGATTTGAGCACCTTTTCACATACCTGTTGGCTATTTGTATGTCTTTGAAAAATGTCTATGCAGTTCCTCTGCCCATTTTTAATTGGATTATGATGGTAATTTTTGCTATTGAGCTGTGTAGGATAATCTCATCTTAATATCATTAACTTAATTGCATCTGCAAAGACCCAATAAGGTCATATTCATAGGCTCTGGGCGTTAGAACATGGACATATCTTTTTGAGGACCAACATTCAATCTCCCACCCAGGTATAATCAGATGGAGTTTATTTCAGATAGGATACTTGTAGTTGCCGTAACAGAAGTCACAGCTCAAACTAGCTTACACAACAAGGAAGTTTATTAGTTCACATAACAGGACATACAGAGAACCCAGCTGTGATACAGGCCAGCAGAGGAGGAATCATAGATCCAGGTGTTTTCCCCATCTCCACTCTCCTGTTCCGGTATCAACATCTCCCCAACGCTTGTTATAGGATGGTCACCGTAATCATCAGGGCAAGGTGTGTGCTTGTTCATGGCCCAAAGAAGAGAGCAAGAGAAAACCTCCCCCCAAACCATATAGAAACGTCTGATTCAGCCAAATGAGATCAGGATCCCCATGAAACCATAATGGTTCTTGGAAGAATTCCATGTGCCCTTGGCTAACATAAATTCTGGATGTCACCTTGGACTTGGGGATATGCAGAACATCTTCTGCACTGTGTGACTGTGCTGAACAGGGAAGAAAACTGAACAAAGTTATGACACAGGAAGGAGAAAGTAGACACTGAGTAGGAAGCTAACGGCTACACTAGGATGTTTCATAGGAATTGTCATTTCAGAGGCACAATGACCTAGCCTGAGACTACTGGTACCACAGGGACCACGTGGACCCCTCCCGGCTCTCTTACTAAGCACAAGAATTTGAATTGGTCCTGTGATGATCTAGAAAATCTAGAACCTTGTTTTGGATAACATTTTGAGTTAATCCTGTCACTGATCTGCCTCCAGAGGAGAGGAAAAAAGAACAAACCGGGGAGAGGAGAGAGCCGGGGAAGGGTGAAGTGAGATTCAGAACTCTTCAAAACCTAAGTGGTGTCATGTGATTGAGGGACTGCTCCTAATTCGCTGTCGCTACTGCTACTGCTGTTTTCAGAGAGAACAGAACAAGGGCCACTACACCCCTCTAGATTCATAAGCCTTGCAGGTTTCCAAATCTGTGGTCTCATTTGAGTGCAACTAGATAAGCCCGAATTTTCCACCTCTGGCCTCTCCTTTCACGAGGCTCCCTGAGGCCCAGCCTCTTTCTGTTCCTGTTCTGTCTCTGGTTTATATAAAGCAAAAGACAAGGCTTTCGCCCTCTGTAGCTGACATCCATCACTTCTAGCTTCTGGAAACAATATCCTGGTCTCCAAGAAGAGCACATGCTACAACTAAGGTTTGCTTTGGAGACATCTGGGACTTTCGTGGGACACCAATCTCAACCACTTTGCGAGGATTTTACTAGTTTAAACATTGAAGGTCATGGTATCTTTAAGTCCCAACGCATCTCTCAAAATCCAACTGTGAATCTAGTTGATGGCTTTTATTTCCCATCTGTGAGACTAGGTTCAAAATCACAAGGAGAGGACAGGTCAAAGAACGAAGATCCCCAAACCACAAAAAGAAAGGTTTTACCCCAAGTCTTTTAAAGTGGAATTTCATGCTCTCTGCTTAGAAAATTTAGGAAATTTACAGGAAAGCGTAAGAAGACATTGAAATGTGAGTCCATCACCCATAAAAAACAAACACACAGTAACAGTTTGGTGTCTATGCTTCCAGCGATGTTTATGTGGATAAAAACCCTCCAGACAGACAGAGAGCTCGTAGTATGGAAGTGCTAGCTGGGAAGACGGAGAGCTTGGGAGATGTTCTTTTTACTTAAAAACATAGTGAGAACTTTCCCAATTCCTAAAATTGAAAGCATGACTTTTGGAGAACGTTTTATCATTTTTATTTTGATAAAATTTCAAACTTGGAGCACAATTGCAAGACTAGTAGCTCAAACATTCCCGTTTCCTTTACCCAGACTAATCAGATGAACCAGTTGTGACCATTTTGTCTCATTTGCTATTTGTGTTCGCTGACTCTCACTCCCTCTCTCACCCATCTATGTCTTTTATACATATATTCTATGGATTTTGTATTTTATTTGCTTTGTATATATCCTGTTATATTTTTCCCCATATAAAATATAGACAATAGAGAGAGAATGACAGAACATTTATAATACATACAGAATATATGATCTACAATTATACATGTAAATATATAGATATATAGATAACATAAATATATGTATCTTTTATACATTTATATTTTTCTCCAAACCATCTGAGAGTACGTTGCAAATAGCCGACTCCTTTATCCCCAAATATTTAAGGGTTTATTTACTAAGAATAAGAACATTCTCTTACAAAACCACAGTATATTTATCAAAACCCAGGAATTGGACATTGATACAAATACTATTATTTAATCCACAGTCCAGTTTCAAATTCCTTTAATTATCCTAATATGGTATTTATAACCATTTCTCTTCTCACAGTTCAGAGTCCAATCCAGAACCACACATTGTAAGAATAATTTCATAGGTGCCATATGAGCTATTACCCTCCCCGCAGTATCTATCCCACCACATGGATTTCTGTATTTTATTACCCAGTTCTCATTATCAAATGTCTACATTTGACTTCTAATTTTTCTTTCTGTACGTAATGCTACTGTGAATATCCTTGCTCTTAAATCTTTGCCCCAACCCCCTTAGTTATCTTAGAATAAATCAATAGGTTCAATGGTGGGAAACTGCCACTTTTGTAGGTCAACATGATCGGACATTGGTTATTTTGTTTCAACTTAATAGAAAAGTGGACTTACTCAGGCAGAGGAAATTATGAAGGCATTTGGCAAGTTCTCCTGAACAGCCCTCCCGAAAGATTACATCTTGAACTTCCTTAGAATGTAGGTCGCCTGGTCCTTTTCATTCTCATCAGCTCTGGGTATTGATATATTTAAATTGTTGTGCATTTGGTGAGAAAAAATTCATGTTATTGTCTTAATTTACACTTGTTTTGAAAACCAGGGTTTTTAAATGCTTAAGATCTGTTGACCATTTTTTTTCGTGAGATTTCTGTTGTCCTTCCATTTTTCTACGGGTGTTTTCATCATTTATAAATTTGACTTCAGAGACTTCATATCTAAAGGAATTAACTCTTTAACTGTTTACCCAATTTGTCTTTTGATTTTATTTTACTTTTTGATGATTGTATCATATATATTTGTCCCCTCAATAATTAGAAGGACTTCTTCCTCCCAATCCAGACTCAAATATTTCCCTACAGTTTATCTTAATTTTATGAGTTTTTTTAAAATGTTGAACTGTTTTCCCATGTGGAATTTATTCTAGAGTATGGTCTGCATGATGTGAGGTGTGCATAATGTAATTTTTTCCAAAAGTTAACAAACTTGCCAATGCAAGAATTTACTAGAACATGTTTCCCAATTGTTCTAAAATATCAAATGATCTGAAAATCAAAATATGTGTCCCAACTGAGCTTGAACTGTTCAATTCTGCTGCTGATACTGTTCAAATGTTGTTATGCAGACCCTGTTATGTGATCTATGTCACACTGTTTTGATGCCATACTGTTTTGATTTTATAATTTATTTTAGCAACTATTTTTGTAAGAAAGACTTCATCATTACTCTTCTTTACAAAATTTCTTAAGATATTTTTCTTTCTTAGATTCATTTTTTCAAGTTACCAAAGAATCCATTGTAATTAAAGTAAAAATCAGGAAAGCATGTTGGTAAATCTAATTAAGTCGGGACTTAAAATTATATACATTAAAAAAATCTCATTGTCTACATCAATTTGGATCTAAAATTCCAGAGAAGTATATGGGATTCAAGGATTGCATTTCAAAGGAGTATTAAAGGTGAAATGTTGAAACTTTGGTATGTCTGTGGATGTGTCCTTTTTCTGGAAAGGCAATCCGCAGCTTCCATCAGTCTCTCAAAGGGAGCCATGACCCCAAAAGAGAGTGAAGAGCCATTGTCCTAGACCCAGAAGATGCTCCAGCCCCCTTTTCCCTTCCCCTGGTGTCTTCTCAGGGTCTTCCAGCTTGAAGAAGCAGAGGCTCCGTGACCCCAGCCTAACAGCCTTCACTGATGACAAGGAAAAATCACGGCCTATGTCAGTCCATGTGACTGACCACAACCAGAGCCCAAACCCTAAAAGGGGCTAAAAATGAAAAAATTAGTCCAACACAAATAATTTCATCTAGCTCCTTTCAAACAGGTGGTGTGATTTTTTTCTCCTTAATATCATAGTTTTGCAAGAAAGAATTCTCAGTTTTAGTTTCCTATAACCAAAACCTGTGCATCCTAATTATGGTCAAACTAAAATAGAGGAAGAGAGACAGGAGCCTGTTTGCAAGATACCAGCAATCTCCAGGAAATGCGCTCACCAGGAGCTGTGACCCAAGTGGAAATGCATCCAATCTGCCAAAGTCCAGCAAGGTCATCAAACTAAAGCTAAATTTCTGCAGCAAGAAAACAACTATTAAGAAAGTTAAAACTATGCAATGACCAGTTCGATTTCTTTTGCACTGAACTGATTGATTTTTAATGAAACTACAAGACGAGGTGAGTTTGACGTAGGAGTAGATCGTTGTTCAGCAAAACTTCTCCGCCTGCCTCTTTCCACTGCGGGAGAGAATTTCCCCGCGAGCGTTAGGCTGGGCTCGGCCCTGCGACTAGCTCTGCCCCGTGATTTTAGACGGCGCGATGCGGGCAGAGGTCCCACCAGCCCTGGTCTGCGGGCCTCTGGCTCCGCTGGCCCCGCCGGAGAACGCCCCTCCGCCGCCGGGCCGCGCGCGTGCGCACCCGAGCCGCCGACATGAACTGGAGCTGCTGTGAAGAGTGGTTAAGGCAGTCTTCTTAAGCCTCTCAATTACGGCTGCAACTGGCGGAGAAATTCCTGTGTGGGCTTCTTTTGCAAATCGGAAGAGTCGCCCCTGCTTAAAGAACGCCTTTGCTGACCAGGTGGGCGTATAGAACATGTGGACTCCGACACGTGGGTTTTTCTAGCGCTGTATTTCCGCAGAGTAAACAGAGATAGTCCTCTGCCTGAAGACCAGGTTCAGAGCAATAATACACAAGAGACCTCTGGAAACACCCAGTACAGGTTTTTGTTGTTGTTTTTTTTTTTTTTTTTTTTTTTACTTTTTAAAGCAAATTTTGTCTTTGCTTTTTGGAGGGAAGTAATTAGGTTGGTTTGTTTATTAGATGGAGGCACTGGGGATTGAACCCAGGACCTTGCGCATACACTCTCCCACTGAGCTAAGGCCTTCCCCTGCAGAGTTAAACTGATGAGGATACTCTTGAGACTCCCATGAGTTCTAGAACATTCCGGCTATAAAGGGCCCATTCTGCTCCCTGGCTTTTAACGTCTGTGGGCCCTTCCAGGGGTTTGAGAGCTAAGGTTGGGATTCAATATATCATTCACTGTTTTCTATTTTGGGGGTGGAGAGGAGAGTAATTAGGTTTCCTTATTTATTTATTTTTAGAGGAGGCACTGGGGACTGAACCCAGGACCTTGTGTATGCTAAGCATGCGCTCTACCACTTGAGCTATACCCTACCCCCAACTCAAGATTTTTTAAATTAAAATATGACCCTTAGAACAAAAATTACCGTTAAGGAAAAGACCCATGTTGAAATTCATCAGCAGTGCTTAAGTGCTGTGCCTTTACAAACGGCTTTGTGTGTGAGCAGGGAAGTAGGGGTACTCGCTTTTAGGGGAAAAGCAGAGGGGAGAGGAAAATCTGGTGCCTTTCCTCTCTACCAGCAAAGGGTCGCACTCTCCCAGGCCTAGCGCCAAAAAGAACAGCCTTCCCACTAAAAGGAGTTTTGTCAGAAGGATTCATGTTTATTACTGGGTCATAAAGTAGAGCTGCAAGTCTATTATTATCGCTCAGTGCCCGGCATGCTCTGCAGGAGGAAATAAGGATGGTTATGGGAGACACAGGCAGTCTTCAAAGGCCAAGGCCAACAACTAGCTTTCATTGGCCTCTTCACGCCCTGTGAGGTTGTGTGGTATGGACAACAGCAGTTTTGGTCACAGGGTCACAGGCTTCAGAGGCTGACCCACTCCGACTGGACCACAGGTGAGTCACTCACACCGTCTACACCTGAGCTTCTCGACTGCATGGTGGTGATGAGAGGAGATCAGGGCTTACAGGCTTGTCAGGATTAAGTTAGTTAATATGGACCAGTGGTTCTTAAGCCAGCATGATACCTGGGACCTGGGCAAAATGCAAGCCCTCGGGCTGTACCTGTTACCTGCTGCATCAGAAACTCGGGGTTTTAATGATGCCCCAGATGATGCTGACGCAGCTAAACAAGGCAGTGATGCAGGTAAAGCTCTGTGCTTGAGCCGGAGGTGGGGACCCCTCGCTCATTGTCACAGGGAGAAACACTGAGTCTGTCTTGAGTGTTTAGTACATTTGTTATCACTAAATGTTAGTGTCTGTATTGCTCTCCTTCTTGTAATCATTATAGTCTCGCATAGCAGCAACCTGAGTCTGGGCCAAGTGAAGCAGGAAGCCTAGAACCCGCTCGTGTGCTTACACTGCTCTCCGTGGACTTGGGAGGAGAGCCACGAGCGGCGCAGACCCAGACCCGGGAAGGCGTGACGGGTGTTCCTCTCCTAACTCCAAAGTTAAAATTAGTTTTACTCCAATCCACACTTGTTTTCCAAGTGAAGATAAAAAGAACATTTTTCTGTTAACTCATTTGGAAACGCGTGTGCTACACCTTTTCTCTGCCTCTTCCCCTGCCCCCTCCCCTTAGGTAGAAGATTTTTGGACATAAAATCTATAAAGTCCTCATTCCCAAAGTGAGCGAGAGGCTGCACCAGATGTCTCCCCTAGGCCCCCAGGAGGGTGGCAGGATTCACGAGGGGGTGAGCCTGCACCCACAGCCTATGAATCTATAAACCAAAGAAAAACAGCTTTCACTGTTTTCTTTTTTGAATTTTTTTGCGGCAGTGCCTCCTCTCCTCCGCCCTCCCATCACCTCCAGCATGCGGCTTCCCTGGAAAGCCCAGTGGGACCTGCCTGGTTGCCGTGCGCGGACAAGCCCACAGCTAGGTGGGCATGCCACAGAGCCTGTGCCCAGAGACCGGCCAGATGAGCACTGCAGGTCGTCAGTGCTCGAGCAAAGCAGGCAATAAGCAGCGGCATCAGGGCGGTGAAAACAGGTTCACAGAGAGGCTTATTCCTGTGTTTTCATTCTTGCATGACATCCTGATTATTAAAGATTTTTCAAAGCACAGTGCATGAAATGCTGCAGGAGAGGCCGCTGTCCTGCTTGGCTGCCTCCCTCTAGGGGAGCACCTGTAGGACGGGGTGGGGGCTGCACAGCACAGCTGCCCCACCCGCACCTGCAGTCCACCGGCACCTGTGACCCACCCACATCTGCGGGCCACCTGCACCTGGGTGGCTGGCTCTTTGCAGAATGCCCAGGGTGCAGGTTCCAGAGGTAAGGGCTGCATGTGCCTCTGATTTAATCCCAGAAACTTTCATCTCTTTTAAATGTATAATACTCAAGGTGAAAACGTGAAGTCAGAGGCTGTAAGCAAAAGTCTTTTTTTTGCTTCTGTTGTAAGTAGAAACAACAAGAAACTATAAAGGTTCAAACCTTCAAAGCAGCTACATTATCTCCTTGTGGCTGTTCAAAGTGCAGATCGGTCCCAGGAAGGCTGAGTTCCAGGCGGGGTCCCAGACTCATCCTTCCTAGTCCTTGGCCCTGAGCTGGATGCTCCAGCAGGACAAAGAGGTCACCTTCACTCAGGGCTGGGAAACATTCCACGACACAGTCCCTGCACAAGCAGCCCCCAGACGCACAGCCCAGGCAGGGCTGGCCCCGGAGGCTTCCAGCAGCCCTCAGCGCACTGAACTCAGCTCCAGCTGCGCCAGCAACCATGTCCTCTGTGAGGGACCCTAGAGTGAGGGGAGAGAGGGAGGGAGGGAGAGGATAGGGAGAGAGGAAAGAAATGAGGAAGGAAGGGACCCTCCTCGGCCCTCCATCTGCATCCAGGAGTCAGGCGGTGATGGGTCCTGGGGATGTGATCACCTTGGCAACCGCGCTCCTGTTGTCCCACCTCTAACTCCCATCAGTGTTCACGGTGTCCCACCCAGAGGGAGGAAGGGTTATTCCCCCGGGATGAGGAGCAGAAGCTGTCACAAGAATTATGGTTCAAACGGAGGTCAGAAGAACTAGACCAGCATGTTGGTGTGAAAACAGGCCTGTGGGAAATCTGCAGCATTTCACAGCCGAGAACACAAACATGACAGCACACAAACATGACCGCCTGGGGCGTCTTCTCCGCAGGGCGGGTACAGGGAGGGTCCTGCCTGAGAAGTTTGCTGGCGGGTCCACGCCGACAGCCCCCCTCTTCGCCTTCATCTAAGAGCCAGAGGAACAGGAGGAAACAAGTGCTTAGCTAGGGACAAACGAAGCACAGCTCTTTTGACTGAGTCTGGCAATTAAGACCATGGAATTTACCGTTTTTCTTGAATCTAAATGTGCTTTTAGGGGGATGGCTTAGTGGTAGGGCGCGTGCTTAGCATGCGCGAGGTCCTGGGTTCAATCCTCAGAACTTACATTGAAAAAAAGTGCTTTTAAAACTGTAAGTATAGCCGACACACTATATGGATGATCAAAAGGTCCCGGATGGGACTTCCCTAGTGTTAATATCAAGTGGGAAAAATACATATCTCCCTCCCACCTCACATTAACTAAATTACGGAAGTATTTATATGAGCAAAGCAATAAAAGAGGAAAAGGAGATGGAATCAGAGAGAAACCTATAAAGATGATTAAGCTTGTTAAAATAAGAGCCTTAATGGAGTACATAGGGCTAGCGCTAAGTGCAGCTCGGCAGCGCCTCTCCGGATTCTGATATTTGCTAGAACGATGATTCCACTGTTGATTATATTTAAGTATTAAAATCTTTTCCTCAAATGAAATGCAAGCGAGTTTTCTGGATAACAGACTGTTATTAGCTTATGCAGCTAAATAATCTTACTGATGATCATGCATGAAAATGGAAAAATTATTTGGCATTTATATTAAAACAATACAAATGAGACAAAATGATCCAAAAAGTGACTCAAACCAACCTGTTGAATATAAGATGCAGTTTCAAAGTGATGATATCCTATGATTGAAGCTTCAAAGTGGAAAGTGCAGCATCTGGACATGCAAACTACTGAGCCTGAGAGGCAGTCAGGTGGGCGTGGCCTTGTGAGGGGCAGTCAGGTGGGCGTGGCCTTGTGAGGGGCAGTCAGATGGGCATGGCTTGTGAGGGACAGTCAGGTGGGCGTGGCTTATGAGGGGCAGTCAGGTGGGTGTGGCCTTGTGAGGGGCAGTGTTGGGTGTGGCCTTGCGGGGGCAGTCAGATGGGCGTGGCTTGTGAGGGGCAGTCAGGTGGGCGTGGCCTTGTGAGGGGCAGTCAGATGGGCGTGGCTTGTGAGGGACAGTCAAGTGGGCGTGGCTTATGAGGGGCAGTCAGGTGGGTGTGGCCTTGTGAGGGGCAGTCAGGTGGGCGTGGCCTTGTGAGGGGCAGTCAGTTGGGTGTGGCCTTGTGGGGGCAGTCAGATGGGCGTGGCTTGTGAGGGGCAGTCAGGTGGGTGTGGCCTTGTGAGGGGCAGTCAGTTGGGTGTGGCTGTGGGCAAATTCGCAGCAGGTCAGTGGTGCCAGGCTGGACCCTGCCTCACCTCTCCACAGTGGGGTCCCATCTCAGCCTCCCCCTGCCTTCTCTTCTAAACCCTGCCCATTGGAAAGATAGATCAACTTATTCACACCTAGGATATAATGGGCGCTAAGGACTAAAATGTGTCCTCTCCCAAGGGGGAATTTGCATTTTATTGAAAGACTAAACTTTCATCCACAGCACTGGATGCTACAAAAGAACTTTTAGGAGCCAGAGAAAACTAAGGTGTTAGTGGAGTGGATATAAGGGTTGAGATCAGGGGACCAGGCAGAGCCTTGGCCCACAGGAACCATCCAGGGCTTCTGCTTCCCTGACGGCCACCCCAGCATCCTTGCCTTCCCTGGACCTGGGAGGAGAATAAAGAAGGGGACAGGGTAGGTTAGGTTTTATTTCAACCTCATTTTCATCAGCAGATTCAACTTGCACATGAAAAACTTTTGCCTGCACTGATGTTAATTAATGCAAATTAATAGTAAAATGATTATGACATAAACAAGGGGGCTGAGACCTGAATTTGACAAAAAACTAATTGGGATTTTATTATTCTGTGATATACTAAAGAAAATGCATTTTAAAGTATATCAGGATATTTTGATCTAGAATAGTCCCAGAATGACCAAACAGGCTATCTAGAACTTCAATTTCTGTTTTTAAATATTCGGGGAAATCCTTATAAATCATTTACATCAAAAAGAAGTCTTAGCAATTCCCACAAGACCCACTGGTTGCTGCAACCTTAAGATGCCTGTTTCTCAGTGTTTTACTCAATTAACTCCATAAGCTTTCATTTGGCCTCACAGCAACAGCATTAATGAAATGAGAGCTTGTGCCCAGATATCAATTGTCTGCTTCCTGTCCAGACACTGCGGTTTTGCATCAGCCCTTCTCAGAGGCAGTCACTCTTCGAACGCTAACACAAAATCCTCATTAATGTTATTGCTTGAAGTAATGCTGCAGGGAGTGCTGGGGCCGGGGTCGCCCCCCTCCCAGGTTACCAAGTCCCTGCAAGGGTGAGTGAAAATGCAGCAAAAACAGCAACAGTCTCCTGGCTCCTGCTGGAACAGGGACCAGGACTGTTGGTGTGGTGTGTCCAAGCTCGTCAGCCCCGGATGAAAGTAGATTTGCTGTAAGTCACAGCTGTCTGCCTGCCACCCCCCCCCCCCCCGCCGAGTCCTCACCTCCAAGTCCATAAAATGAAGTCTGTAGCCCCCTCGATAAGATGCAGCTCCACTGACACACAGCTCTCACCTAAGGTGGGGCAGCCAGCAGCTGTGGTCTTTCTCACAGCAGTGTTACAGTAAAACGCCCACTGAGAGGAGCAAATGTGCTGAAGGGTAATTCAGGAGGCATCTGAAGATGCTCATACTCTCTCACGTGCACAGTGGCCTAACAGCCTAACACCTGCGGTAAGCAGGGGGGATTTTGGACAGGTGAGTGGACCGAGGTCCATCATGACAAGGCAGCCCATTGCCCACTGCCCCAGGCTGCCACGGACACACTGCGTCCTCACTACTCACCTGCAGTTCCCGGACGTGAGGGCGCTGTGACCGGCCAAGCGCACTCCCTGCTCTCACGATGCTGACATTCTAGTGGGAAGAAGCAGGGATGAACTAGCAAATCGGCCGTGAGATCAGCTAGAGGTGAGTGCTCTGACAGGTAAGCTGGGTGATGCAGTGGGGCTCACTCCAAAGGCTGCTTTAGGCACCAGGGAGGAGGAGACGGTGGACCTGAGACCACATGGCAGCGAGGGAGCCACCTGAGCATCAGGAGGAAGTTTTGGTCAAGGCCCTTGGTTGCAGGAGTCCCCACGTGGGAGTGAGTGTGGCACTGTGGAGTCACAGTGGGAGCTGCAGGGTGTAGAGCCCGGGGAGTGAGAGGGAGAGTGGGCCCAGGTGGGGTCCTGGGTGGGGTTCCAGGGGGGAGCCAGGTGGGTGTCAGAGCAGGCAGGCAGCTGGATATGAGCAGAGAAAGGGAGTCATTGGCCAAAGGGCAGGAAACCATACATCATGTGAATAACGGGGGTCCTTGGGCAGACCAAGAAAAGCAGGAACCTCCTGACGGACAAGAAACCAGACATTCTGGGTTGACAGGTGTCCTGGAGGCAGACAAAGACAAGCGGGACAAGACAGAAACCTCCACCAGCGGAATGTAACCTTTTGTTCATTATGACCTCAAGATTAAATAAGGACAAAAAAAAATCTCTCCTCCCCTCTAAGGTGGAGCTGGGATGAAGGTCAGAAAAGACGACCCCAAACCCCGCCCAGCCAGTGAATATCCTGCCCGTTCATGTTTACACCCGTGTAGCCAGCCTGCCAAAGCTGCCCGCCTGGGTCTGCCCTCTCCCCTTGAGAGCGCGCTGTCTGCCCCTCAACAAATCCTTGCTTTGCTTTCTTGACTTCCGTGTCTCGTTTCTGAATTCTGTCACAAAACAAGAAGCTGCTCTCCGACAACACAGCCGGGGTCCCAGATGGGGTCCCGGGTGGGGCTCCAGGGAGTTCCAGGTAGAGTCCAGGTGGGCTCCCGTGTCAGGCCCCGGACGGGGTCTGGGCGGGGTCCCCGCAAAGGCCTGCCCTCGGCCTGGGTGTTCACGCCTCACAGGAGCCAGCGGAGGGCTGAAGCAGGAGGACGACCGGCTCCGTTTGTTTCTAGGAAGCTCGCTCCAGCCCCTTCCAGCTGCGGTGCGGGAGCGGGCTGCGCGGGGAGCGGCGAGGAGGCCCGGGGCGAGAACGCGGCCGGCAGCCCGCGCCCCACGCCACGCTGCCTCCGGGACGCGCGCGAGGACGGCCTGTTCACGGGCGGCGCCCACCGACACGGGTGACGCGTGGTCGTTTCACAGGCAGTTCGGTCTGATGCCCGCAGGCCCAGGCCCGCAGAGTCAGGCAGCTGATAGAAGCAGCGGCCCAGGTTCCTCAGAAACCTCCTGCTGAGACTCAGAGGGTCTCCTGGCTCTCATGTCGCCCCCTCACTGGAGAAGGCTAATAAATAAGATGGGAACTCAGAGGTTTCCTGCCCTCTGCGTGGCTAACAAAGAAAGAAAGAGGAAAAATTAAGCATGTGAACAGACACGTGGTTCTTACTCATCGAAAGTCCAAGAGGGTTTCCCATCAGACCTCTGGAGTCTGCTCACGTTCCAACGTTGCTGCTGGAGGCTAGTCTCTCTCCAGGGCCTCTTAGCCACCAGCGTGACTTTTCCAGGGAAAGGAAGCAGAGGGCCTGAGAGATGAAATTCCAGGGGATGGAGAGAGCAGGGGCTCAGGGATGGGGCAGGCGGGGTGACACCGAGGAAGGGGCTGCCCATCGCCCTTGTGAGGGTGTGGAGTTGCTCCCACCACGTCTCTTCCAGCCTGGGGTACCTCACACGGGATTGCTGTCCAGTGCTGATCAGCCAGGCTTCACTAGAACTCGGGGGCAACGTGCAGCCACGTGCATGGGGCCCCAGGTGTCACAGCACCCTCAGACAGAACCCCTCGCTCCTGTGTCAGAAGTGTGTGTCTGTATTCTCTCTCCCAGCAGCGAGAACTGCATCCAGGCTGCCCGGCCTCCGCTGCATCAGGGGACTGGATGATGAACTGACATTTTCTAAATAGCCTTTGCTCCACCTTTGATTAGAAACTATCTTTAATTGAAACACCACATCAGAATTCCGAGCCAATTTCATCCTGGCTCTCTTAAGTGCTTGGTACAAAACATTAACTCCGGAATCTTATTACACATTTGCAACTCCTGTGACAAATATAAATGATAATTTAGTTCTAATGCCTTCTTGAGCAAGCCATCCTTTTAAAGGCTCATGGGTAATAGCAACTGACTGAGGGGAATGTCAAAGTGCTGGATTTATCTGTCTCTTTAATTTTTGCACAGAGTTAGCGCTGGAACAGCAGCGGGCTAAACAAATCATCACAGAGCACACATCTGACGGCTCCAGCCAGCGTTTGCCTGGAAACCTGCATTGTCCCCACGAGTCCAGGTCCTTAGGGACCGACAACAGGTAGGTGGAGAGGAGCGACTCACAGAGGACAAAAGTCAGGTTCAGAATCGTGTTGCTCACTTGCTTGAGGACAGCCTCAGAGGCTGTGCATTCCAGGGTCAGGGAGGAGCCCTCCAGAGAGGGGACCTGGACAGCTCGGGCACCGCAGACTTGAGGGGCAGTAACTGAGGTTTAGCTCTTCAACTGGTCACATTTCCCTAGCTGTGCCCACGCGGCACTGCTAATACCCGCAGCCCCTCCTAACTGGACGGCCGTGCTTTGTACCCCTGAGCTCACTCTTCCAGCCTCCGGCGCTGGACCGCGGCGGGCCCCTCACTGGGACCAAGAGGTCTGTTCCTCAGGCTCCTGGGTAGGTAGCCTGAGACGCGGCCTGCGAACCCACAGCTCCACGCAGACGGGGGCAAACTGCTCCAGGCCGACGCTCAGGAAGAAAACAGGAATGAGGGCACGCAGACCCAGACAGGGGCCAGTGGAGGCCGCCCCGGGCAGGAGGTGGAGAGGTCACGAGGTGGAGAATGGGCCGTGGGAGTCAGGATCAAGCTGAAAGCTAGAGAAAACCAACACTGGCCTGTGGGAAAGCCCTGATTCAGGAGAGGGATGGAGCAGGCCCTGAGCGGAGGCAGCAAGTGGGGTGGGAGGCTGCCCCGTGATAGAGGGGAAGACAAGTTCTTTAGACCCTTCCTGTTCCCGGTTCCAGGAGTCTCGGCGTGAAGTTTCCCATTTGGGGATTTTCATACAATTTCACTGTCCTCGTTCCAAGTGCAGCCTCATAGCACGTTACTCCACTGTCGGGTAGCCCGAGTGACGGTGATATTAGACAGCGGCATTGTTAAAATGTAATTTAAAAAAACTAGAAGTTACCAAAATGGCAATAACAACAACAACTTGTGTGCGTTGGCAGGGGTAGAATTTTACTGACTCACAATTCCGGGAGTCGCCTCTCCTTCGGGAAGCCCTTCCCTCCTCCCGGTGTCCTCCTCCACCTCCCTTGTCCTCTCTCTGCTCCACCCCCTCCTGGACACGCCCCTCTTAATGCGCGCACCACCTTGTTTGAGGATTCTTCCTCTCTGTACTTGAGTTTCTGGAGCGCAGAGACCACGTCGGTTGCACCCCACCCTCGGCAACCAGAACAGCAGAAAGTGTAGGCACCACACAGTGTGTTACAGGTGGACGTTGGAAAATAACGCCAGAAACTTGATGGCTAGAAATTTTTTTTTTTTACATTTCTCCCCATATGTGCTATGGATAATTTATTTTAAATTTTTAGCAAAAAGTAAAATTCCTTTCTTGATGAAACTTTAGCTCCTTGATGTACCAAATGTTTTGACGTAACTTTAACATGACCATTTCCCACTTCAAGTGTTAGAAATGGTGCAGGTTCCAAGCCAGGTTAGAGCCCTCCTGAGAATGTTTGAATTTAGTAATCGCCACCCTTGGACTAATGATAAAAAGGATCTATACATTATGCGTTGTAAAACTGCTAAACTTTTAAATTCTTCCTCTTTCTCTAATTCACTAATTTTTTAAATAGAGTGATGCTAACTTTCTTAGCCTTTGTCCTCTTTTCAGTGGGTCTAATGAAGAGCCCTTGGAAGTAGATCTGAGCTTCCAAGTTCAGATTCAGTCATGTTAGCAGCACCACTAATGCTTGTATGATCTTTTTCTCCCGTTTTTACTGAGATGTAATTGACCCATAACCTTGTGTAAGTGATGTGATGATTTAACACACGTACGTGTTGCAAAATGTTTACCACAATAAGATTAGTTAACATGTTGGTCATCTCACTGTTACCTTTTTGTGTGTGATGAAAACTCTCTTAGCAACTCCCAAGTACTGCTAACTCTTGTCACCATGCTGTGCGTTACATCCCCAGAACTTGCTCATCTTACAACTGGAAGTTCGCATCCTTTGACCACTGCATCCATTTTCCCCACCCCATCGTCCTGCCCTTGGCAACGACCAATCTACACTCTGTTTCTATGTTTTCAGGTTATTGTTTTGTTTTTTTTTTAAGATTCCACGTATAAGTGAGATCACACAGTATTTGTCTTTCTCTGTCTGACTTACCTCACTTAGCATAACGCCCTCAAGTTCCATCCAGGTTGTAGCAAACGGCAACATTTCCTCCTTCCTCATGGCTGAATGCTATTCCATTGCATACAGATACCATGTCTTCTTTATCCATTCACCTATCACGGGACACTGAGGTTGTTTCCATGTTTGGGCTCTTGTGACTAATGCTGCAATGAACATGGGGATGCAGCTATCTCTTCAAGATTATGATTTCCTTCAGATATCATATAGTGGTCTTATTTTTAATTCTTTGAGGAACCTCTATACTGTTTCCCAAGGTGGCTGCACCAGTTTACTTTCCACCAACAGTGTGCAAGGGTTCTCTTTCTCCACATCCTCACCAGCATCGCTCTCTCATCTTTTTGATGCTAGCCGTTCTGACAGGTGTAAGGTGATGTCTCATTGTGATTTTGATCTTCATTTCCTGGGTGATTAGTGATGCTGAGCATCTTTTCATGGACATGTTGGCCATCTGTATGTCTTCTTTGGGAAAATGCCTATTCAGATTCTTTTCCCATTTTTAAATTGGATTATTTGGGTATTTTTCTATTGAATTAAGACTTCCTTATACATTTTGGATATTAACCCCTTCTCAGATGCATGATTTGCAAATACTGTCTTTGATTCAGTAGGTTGCCTTTTGATTTTGTTGATGTTTTCCTTTGCTGTCCAGAGCTCTTCAGTGTGTTACAGTCCCTGTTTATTTTTCATTTTACTGCTTGTGCACTTGGTGTTATATGTGAAAAAAAGTCACTGCCAAAACCGATGTTAGGGAGATTTTCCCTATGTTTTCTTCGAGAAGTTTTGTGGTTTCAGGTCTTACATTTAAGTGTTTAATCCATTTCAACCTAATTTTGTGAGTTGCATGAACTTCTTTATCACAAATCTTCTTTTTATAATAAAGAGAAACAGAGGAAATGTATAGATACACATTATGTTTGCTATTAGATGCCGATATTAAATAGGTGAGAAGCCTTGACCTGCACGTGACCAGAAGCAACTTCACACCAGGGTTTCACTCTGAACTTTCAACCTTGTGGCTTCCACCAAGCCGCTCATCTCCGTGCGTGTAAACACTGCCGAGCACAGGTCCAGCTCTGTGATCCATTCACCCATTAACCGTAGCTCATCCTCTTTCATGCCCTCTCCCCCAGCCCATCCATCTGCTGTCGTCTTCATGTTCCCCTTCCATTAGGGTCACCTAGGTCCCCGTTCCATTGCAAGCCAACTCTCTGTATCAGGAGAGCAGCGAGATTTTCAACCGGGATGTCAGTTCTAGAGGGTGACGGCCTGGAGCGCTGAATGAGAAGGATTCTGATGTCCCACCAGAATTCCACGGAAAGATGCCACTGCAGCCACATATACATGCGCGTCCTGTGATGCCCATAAACTAGAATGAGTTCATTGGTGGCCTCCATGCAGATACATTCAGTCTCAAATGTGAGAGAAGGATAAAAGGAAGGAAAGGAAATGGTTATTCTTAAAATGCTTTAGGAATTAAAGAAAGAAAAAAGCTCACATAGTAACCTTACTCTTGGTTCCAGAAAATTTGAATTTCAAGAGGATAAAAATAGGCATTATGTCTAATTTCAGCTCATTTCTTTCCAAGGGATTCTCTCTCTAACAATTTTATTTTAGGTGCCACTTTTTTTCTCAATACCATATTTGAAAGTGATCTGGCTTTCTTAAGGATCTTCCCAGCACCTGTCAATGGGCAGGCATTGTATGAAGTCCGGCTTGGCTGCCAGGTGGATAGACTGTTCAGTGAACATCAGTTCAGGAAAAAAGAAAAAAGGAAAAAAGAAGATTTTGATTCTGTAACGAAGAGAGAGTAGCGGATTTCTGTTCTAAAAAGGCAGCACCTTGGGAACTTTTTAAAAACGAAAATCCCCTTCCATGCCCTTACTTAGTTTTCTGTTCCCAATAAGGGAACTGAAAATTCAGACTGTGAGAAATGAAATCAAATTTTGAAATGATTTCTTATGAAATACCTTTGCCTGCCCAGAGGCAGGAATGGATATACCAGCTTAAATTGTTCCTCAAAAATTGCTGTCCCCGCTTCTTCTTACCCCGCCTCTTTCTTCTGCTTCCTCTGCCTCTTCTTCCTCCCTTATGATTTTATTTAAGATATCATTTTCTCTTTAAAAAATGGTGATTTACATAAACACACAATTTTACATAGTGCACCAGCACTTGGTCTTTTTTTCTTTTCTTTCCTTTCCTTTCTCTCTTTTCCCTCCTTGGTAGACAGAATAATGTTCCTCCCCAAAGATGTCCACATCTTAACCCCCAAAAACTTGTGAATGTTACTTTACATAACAGAAGGGACTTTGCAGACATGATTAATTAAAAACCTTGAGATGGGGAGACTCTTCTGGATTATCCAAGTGGGCCCAGTGTAATCCCCAGGGTCTTTATAAGAAAGAGGCAAGAGGGTCAGAGAGGAGGTATGAGGACAGAAGGAGAAGTCAGGAAGGAGAGACGGTGCCGCACCACTGGCTTTGAAGATGAAGGAAGAGGTTGTGAGAAGGAAATGCAGGCCACCTGCACACCCTGGAAAAATCAAGGAAGCGAACTCTCTTTCTGGCGCTCCAGGCTGAGCAGGCGTGCGGTCTGCCCTCCAAGTTCCTGCAGGAGGGGTTGTACCAAATGCTGGCCGCAGCACAATAAGCCACCAGCTCTTCAGCGATCTGTTTCCTCGAATGATTGACCTTGAACGCTTACCTTGGACAGTTATGTGTACAAGAAGCAAATTTTTGACCTAATATAAGCCATTGGTTTTCTTGGTTTCTTCTTTAGAGCGGCTTGTGCTACCCCAGCTAACACAGAAATTGTGACCTTGCAATGAGGTGTGCAAAAAACTAAGATACGTGACATGGTTGTAATGGTCAGGTTATAGGTGGCAAAGAAATTGATGTAGCAAGCTGGTTCTGGGGACCAGGAAGAAGTCTCCACCCATGACATCAACAACACTGTAGGCTTCTAAATACTTTCTCAGTGTTCAGATAATTGCACTCACACGTATTTATGACATCCACATACCTATGCATAGATAGTGAAGAGTTTGGTGACTTTTCTAATCAAAGGGAAATCATATTATAGAAAGTTTCTCTTTTCATACTCAACAATATGCTGTAAAATCCTTCCAATTCTGTATAATTCTACTTTTTTGTACAGCTGCATAGTATTCCAAGTGATTTTACTGTAGCTTATTTCATCATTTCTCCGCCTCTGCGTCTTCATCTGGCTTTACCAGTGTGCTGTTGTAAGAACCCCTTTATGAGTATTCTTACAGATGGATGCTTTGTTTCCAGGCAGAGATTCTCCACAGTGGGACTGCTGGGTTAAAATTTCGAGATATTTTCATTTTAACAAATATTTCCAGTTTGTTTTCCAAAACAATTGTGAATGTTTACATTCCCACCAGCAATGCCTGGCAGTGTGTAGCCTCACGTGCTGGCTGGCAGTCTTGTTTTCGTTTTTTGCCCAACTCTCTGGTGGTTGACAAATACCTGGGACTGGGCTGCCATCTTATTTCACCTTAATTTTGCATGTGATCATTTCATACTATTGTCCTTCTGGATTTGGTTTGTTTTTGTTTTTGTTTTTTTTGCAGATTGTCTCTCCAAATCTCTTGCCCGTTTTTGATTGGGTTATTTACACCCATCTTGGTAATTAGTAAAAATACCCTGTCTATTACAGAGATTAAACCTTCTCGGCCATGACTGTGTTTTGTTCATTTTTAACTGTGCTCATTTTTTCTCTTCCCACACAAAACTTCCTAATTTCTATAAAGTCACATAAGTCTACCTATTATTTTGTTGTTTCAGGGTTGCCAGATAAGAATCTCTCTCTCACCCCTAGACTGCCAATTTAGTCATTTATTTTTCTTGAAGTGCTTTTTTATGTTTTAATTAAATGTTTAATTCACCCAGAATTTATCTTTATATAATGTAAGATAAGAATCTTGTGTATTTTATTTATTTTTATTTTCTTACAAATAGATGGCTGGCTGTGCCCTAACTGTGTATGTTAGGTAATTCATTCTTTGCCCACTGAGTTGAAATACCACTTGGTATTAAATTCTCATATACTTGAGACCTGTTTCTGGATGTGCTCCTGTCTGTGGATACATGTGCTTGTTCTAGGCAGCTCCCGAAGCACTCCGAGGACGGGGGCTCTCCGACCCCGCTGCCTGGCGGGCCAAGTCCTCCCGCCCTGTCTCCCTTTTCTCAGATAGTCTCGGGCACAGATCTCTCCCATAGAAACACTAGGGTCACTTTACACGATTAAAGAAATTAGAAACGTTTTCTTGAACTATAGTTTACAAATATCTTTTTATTGTGTTGTATCTTTGTGCCTATGAATTATATAAATGTTGGGTCACTTTGACATCAAAGGTAATGATCATATGGCCCGTTACACCTGTAACTTGCCTTCACTGATCAAGCTTGTTTAATTGTTGATACAAAAAATTTGCATGTCCTGCAAGCATCAAGCAGCCGAGACAATCATGTTTGAGTTGTTTTGGAGTTAACTGTGTCCAGTTCAGGCTCGAGTCTGTTAAGAATGGTTGGGACCACTGTCCCTCTAACTGGGCATGTGTGAGTGTCCACTCGGTGACATTTTGAGGGCTGAAAACTCCACCCTCAGAAAACACTAACACAAGCATCCCATGATGACGCCTGTAGCTTAGTGGCACCTGCGCAGAACCACCATTATCTCACCTTTTCCTTATTTCCAATCACCTTTCCCCATGCTCGCCATGCCCCAGCTGTAGCCCCTACACATCCCCAGCCCCCGCCTTCGGGAAGGTGGGCTGGAGATTTGTTCTCCAATCTCCTCTCCTGGCTGCCTCACGAGTAAACCGCTTCTCTGCTGGAAACCTTGGCGGCTCAGCATTTGGCTTGTGCGTTGGGGAAAGGAGCCTGGCTCGGTAATGTCTTTTGCTTTTATTTAGTCTATCATTTTTTTTTTAGTTCCTTTAACCAGTTTCCTTCCATTCTCTTTGCTCGTATCAATGAACTCTGCCCCTTATTCCTATTTTCATGAAGTTCAGTATCCCTTGTGCACCTTGCAAACTGAAATGATTTTTCATTTTTTTTCCAAATTTTCCGAGTTCCATTTATTGCTAAATTTTTTTAAGTTGTAATTTGTGATGTTCTTTCAGAGTTGCAGCTGCCTTAGAGGGTTGTTTTTCTTTTATAATTCGTCTCAAAATACTGTATGTCAATTGTCCTCTGCTTTGCGGACTCTGCTTTTTTTGTCATTGATTTTTCCCTTCTGCTGAGATGCTTTCATTTTCTTGTCTTTTTCTTTACAGTATCTTTCCATGAATGCAGAGGTTTTATCATTCTTTTCTGTATGAGGTGAATTTTATCGGACAGGCTTGCAATAGGGGAACTCAAATCAGCGGAAGGGCTGCTGCTGCTCTCGGTGCCTCAGTTAAAGGACTGTTCCATCTGTTGCAGAATGGCAGGCAGTTTCTTTCATGGAAGGACCTCTGTTCCCCACCCGCTCTGCACACTGTTTCTGCCCTCCCTCTAGTACTCAGCCCTGCCCCATTCATTCCTGTGTTTCCACTAGCCCTCTGGGGACACTCACGTCTTTCACGCCGCACCGTAGTGGCTACTGACTGAAATGATTCTACTGATTTCTGTGGGTTTTTCCCAAAAACTGACTCATGTTTTGGAGTTTACAGGTTTCCTCTTACAGTTTGACTGAACGGTGTTCATGAGTAGCGTTTTCATACACTTTCCTTGATGCTCTGTCTGCTTTGAGGAGGAGGAGCAGGAAGGCGTCGCTGCCCCCGTACTCTGACTAGAACACGCTCACTCATTTGACCTTTCCTGTTTTGTAGCACAAACTTCTGGGGCCATAAGTTTCACCCCACTTACTGCTTTAGCTACATCATCACATTTTGATACGTGGTACTTCTGTTAGCATTCAGTTCAAAATATGTTCTAGATTTTGTTATTATTCCTTATTAGATCTATATGGTGTCATTCATGTTTCTTAATTTCCAAACATATGGGGCCTTTCTGGTTGTATTTCTGTTCTGATTTCGAGCTCGAGTGCAGTATAGGCAGACGGCAGAGACGTGTCACGTCAACCCTTTTGAAGACTGACTTGGGCACAGCACACAGCTGATGACGTGCATTCAGTTACTGGATACAGTGTTCTAGGTAGACACAACTGATCCATATTGTTTGTCATAGTCGTTTAAATATTCTGCTTTCTATATGCCTACTTTTGTGTACCTGTTTTATTGATTCATGAGATAACAGCATTAAAGTCCGGTCTAAATGTGGGTTGGTTTCATTTTCCTGACAGTTCTGATAATTTGTATTTTAATGTCTCTGCCTCAAATTTTTAAATTATTAAAAATTGACAAATTAAACCTTTTATAATTATTGCTAACATATCCTTTTGTCTTAAGTTGATTTTATCTTCTATAGAATCACCTGCTTTCTTTTGCTTAGAGTTTTTCTGATATATTTTTTTTCTGTCCTCTAACTTTCAATCTCTTTGTCTCCTGTATTTTAGCTACGTCTGTTATGAACAACATGTAGCTAGATCTTTTTAATCCAGTGTAATAATTTTTGTGTTTCCGCTGGAGTTTTCAGTTCATTTATAATTTGTTATAACTGATAAATTTACATTTATACCTACTGCTGGAGCTTTTCGTTCATTTACAATTTGTTATAACTGCTGTTTATGCTTATATCTACTGCCTTATTTTGTACTTCTTCTTTCTCTTTCTCTCTCTTTATGTTTTTTTTTTGGGGGGGGGTTCTTATTTGGATTGATTATTTTTCTCTTCCTGTGTCTTTCCTCCTCAGAATGGAAGTTACATACCTTGTAACTGTTATTGGTTGCCCTTCATGTCAACAGAAACAAACACCAAGCTCCTCTGCAGAACCCAGCTGTCCTGCTCCAGCAGAGACAAGACTGTGCCCCGTCCTCCTCCTTTTAGCCTCACAGTACGATTGCCGCCCCCGTGCCTTGAATGCAGATGTGGCCATGTGACTTGCTTTGGCCAAGAGGTAAAGGAGGTCATGTGTGGTTAAGAGCCAATGAGTGATTCCCTTTGTTCTTTTCCCTCTGCCGTGATGAATAATGGAAAGATGTGTCAAGATGGAAACTCGATTACCCTGGGTCCTTGAGGGCTCATGAGTGAGCCCTGTGCTCAGTGTGGCTAGGTGGTGTAAGGGAAAATAAAGCTTTATTGTGTTTCGTCACTGACATTTTCGGACTGCTTGTTACTGTAGGAAAACCCAGCCTAACCTGAAGGATTCAATATTTTTTAAAAAAATTTTATTGAGGTATAGTTGATGTACAATATTATAAGTTACAGATATACAACATAGTGATTCACAATTTTTAAAGGTTATATTCCATTTATAGTCATTGTAAACATTGGCCACGTTCCCTGTGTTGTGCTGTGCATCCTTGTTGCTCATCTATTTCATACACAGTAGTCTGCACCTCCTAATCCCCGATCCCTGTCTTAGCGCCTCTCCCCTCTCCCACCGGTTTGTCGTCTGTATCTGTGAGTCTGTTTCTTTTTTGTTACATTCACTAATTTGTTTTATGTTTTAGATTCTAAATATAAGTGGTACTATTCAGTTTTTGTCTTTCTCTGACTTATTTCACTTAGCATAATACCCTCCATTTCCTTCTATGTTGTCACAAATGTCAAAATGTCATTCATTTTATGGCTGAATAGTAATTTGTGTGTGTGTGTGTGTGTGTGTGTGTGTGTGTGTGAGTGTGTGAATACAAACACATATATACCACATCTTTATCCATTCACCAGTTGATGAATAAACACTTGGGTTGCCTCCATACCTTGGCAATTGTAAATAATGCTGCTGTGAACATTGGCGTGCGTGTATCTTTTTAAATTAGTGTTTTTTGTTTTTTTGGATAAATACCCAAGAGTGGAATTGCTGGATCATATGATAGTTCTATTTTCAGTTTTTGAGAAACCTCCACACTTTTTACCATAGTGGCTGTACCAATTTACATTCTCACCAATGAGGGTTCCATTTTCTCCACATCCTTGACATCATTCATTATTTGTAGTCTTTTTGATGATAGCCATTACAATAAGTGTGAGGTAGCAACTCGTTGTGATTTTAATTTGCATTTCTCTAATTAATGATGTTAAGCATCTTTTCATATTCCTGTTGGGTATCTATATGTCTGCTTTGGAAAAATTTCTGTTCAGGTCTTCTGTTTATTTTTTAATTGGATTGCTTGGGGGGTTTTTGGTGTTGAGTTTTATGAGCTGATTATATATATATATAGATATTAATCCCCTATCAACTATGTCATTCACAAATATTTCCTCCCATTCAGTAGGCTGTCTATTTGTTTTGTCAATGGTTTCCCTTATGGACAAAAGCTTTTAAGTTTAATTAGGTCCCATTTGTTTATTTTTCCTTTCTTTTGCTTTAGGAGACAGATCCAAAAGAAAATATTGCTATGATTTATATCAAAGAGTATTCTGCCTATGTTTTCCTCTAGGAGTTTTATGGTTTCCAGTTTTACACTTAAGTCTTTAATCCATTTTGAATTTATTTTTGTATATGGTGTTACAGAATGTTCTAAATTCATTTTTTTACATGTAGCTGTCTCGTTTTCCCAGCACCACTTACTGAAGAGACTGTCTTTTCGCCATTGTGTATTTTTGCTTCCTTTGTCATAGATTATTGACCATAAGTTCGTAGGTTTATTTCTGGGCTCTCCATTCTGTTCCACTGATCCATGTATCTGGTTTTGTGCCAATACCATGCTGTTTTGATTACTATAGCTCTGTAGTATAGTCTGAAGTCTGGGAGGGCTATGCCTCCATCTTTGTTCTTTTTTCTCAGGATTGCTTTAGCAATTCTGAGTCTTTTGTGGTTCCATACAAATTTTAGGATTACTTGTTCTAGTTCTGTGGAAAACACCCTTGGTATTTTGACAGAGATTGCATTGAATCTGTAGATTGCCTTGGGTAGTGTGGTCATTTTAACAATATTAATTCTTCTGATTCATGAACATGATTTATCTTTCCATCTGTTTGTGTCATCTTCAGCGTCCTTCATCAGTGCCTTATAATTTTCCAAGTACAGGTCTTTTACCTCCTTTGGAAGAATTAGTCCTAGATATTTTATTCTTTTTGATGCAAGTGTAAATGGGATAATTTCCTTAATTTCTATTTCTGATATTTTGTTGTTAGTATATAGAAATGCAACAGATTTCTGTATATGAATTTTGTGTCTTGCAACCTCACAGAATCCATTGAGTTCTAGTAGTTCTTTGGTGACATCTTTAGAATTTTCTATGAATAGTATCATGTCATCTGCATGACAGTTTTACTTCTTCACCAGTTTGGATTCCTTTTCTTTTTCTTGTCTGATGGTTGTGGCTAGGGCTTCAATATTATGTTGAAAAAGAGGGGTGAGAGTGGGCATCCTTGTCTTGTTCCTGAGCTTAGAGGAGATGCTTTTCAGCTTTTCACCTCTACATGTGATGTTAGCTGTGGGCTTGTCATATACTGCCTTTGTTGTGTTGAAGTATGTTTCCTCTATGCCCACTTACTGGAGAGATTTTACCTTAAATGGATGTTGAATTTTTGTCAAAAGCTTTTCCTGCATCTATTAAGATGGTCATACGGTCTTTATTCTTCAATTTGTGAATATGGTGTATCACATTGATTGATTCTCAGATACTGAAAAATTCTTGCCTCCCTGAGATAAATCCCACGTGATCATGGTATATGATCCTTTTGATATATTGTTGGATTCAGTTTGCTAATACTTTGTTAAGGATTGTTGCATCTATGTTCATCAGTGATAGTGGCCTATAATTTTCTTTTTTTGTGACATTTTTGTCTAGTTTTGTTATCTGGGTGATGCTGGCCTGGTAGAATGAGTTCAGAAGCATTCCTTCCTCTGCAATTTTTTGGAATAGTTTGAGAAGTATAGCTGTTAACTCTTCTCTAAATGTTTAGTAGAATTCACTTTTGAAGCCATCTGTTCCTGGACTTTTGAGGTTTTTTTGTTTTTTTTTTTTAATTACTGATACAATATGATTACTGGTAATTAATCTGATCACATTTTCTATTTCTTATTTGTTCAGAGTTGGGAGATTGTACATTTCTGTTTATTTGACCATTTCTTCCAGGTTGTCGTTTTATTGGCATATAGTTATTCATAGTAGTCTCTTATGACCCTTTGTACTTCTGTGGCGTTGACTGGAACGTCTCCTTTTTCATTTCTGATCTTGTTGACTTGGTCCCTTTCTTTTTCACTTGATGCGTCTGGCTAAGGTTTATCAGTTTTGTTTATCTCTTCAAAGAGCAGCTCTTAGCTTCATTGATCTTTTATATTTTTTAAATCTCTATTTCATTTATTTCTGCTCTGGTCTTTATTATTCTGCTCTACCTTATTCTTAACATATATTTTCAAGTTTGCCTCTTACTTGCGTAAGTGTGTTAGACATAGAGGTGTTACGGTCTGTGTCTGGTACATCTCATACCTTAAGTTTTGTCACCGTATTTCTCTGAATCTGTATGTGTATCTATATCCTCACACACATATATGAGTTTTCACTCATGGTAACTTATTTCCTTCTTTGTTTGCTTATTCACTCATTTTTCTTGGAATTGTATTTGTGGAGTAGTCTGAGACCTGGAATGAAGGAAGATTTTTCAAGAAAAGACTTAACGTTAGTTTCTAGAAGGTTTAAACTAAATCTTTGGTTTGAGACGGTTTTCAGTCCATCAGGGAGGCTTGAATTCAGGCTGCAAATTGGTGTGAAGGCATCTTGTGGTTAATGTCAGAGACAGCCTGCTTTTCTCTTCCTCAGCCAGGGACACTCAAAGCTGCAGGCGGACACTCCTCCTCATGGTCCTTGTATGTCTGTGTTGGCAAGTCCCTTCTCATCTACTTTTGTTTTAAGGAGTCCCAGCTGTATGGGGCGGGGTCCCCTATTGGACTCCCTACCTTGGGCAGGCCTCAGGTCTTGCATTTTGCACTTCATGCCTCACAATAATAAAATTGAGAGTCCGGTTTCCTGGCTTAGTAAATATCCCCTTAGCAGGAGCTGGTCTCCGTGCTCTGGATGCTTCTCCGGTTCATGCCATTGTCTAAATTTTGACCAGAGGACTCCTGACTCTTGCTATTTTGTTGATTTAAAAGTTTTTGATAATATAATTTATATATATTTTTTTGCTATGTTCAGTGGGAGCTTATATTTGAATACCAAGTCTGCCATATTACTAGAAATCTCTCATTCAGTTTAGAACAGTCATACACTGATTATCTTTTAAGTGTTAGAACCTATTCTAGGTGCTGCGATACCAGATGAATGCCGCAGGTTCCTATTTCAAGGCCATCATGATGCAGCGATAGAGTGAGTAGAATGTGAGAACTACAGACATCTCCAGAGTGCTTTATGGGAGCCTTCAGATACTCGGAAGGGGCAGCTAACCCATTTGGCAGTTGGGAGAGACTTTCTGACTTAAATGCTGAAAAACGAGGATCAGTTAGCCAGCAAAAGGAGGAAATGAATAACGGTATTCAGAGGAGACGGCAAGTGGCATGCTCAAAGCTTGGAGGTGAAAAAGAATGTCTGTTTGAGTAACAATCATTCAAACAGGACTAGCATCCAGAGCCTGGGGGCGGGGAGCGATGACAAGGGGGAGGTGAGCAGGACGGGCATTAGAGTGTGGCCAGGATTCTTGAATAAGACGATCAGCTGTGTGCTTGGTTGCCAGGAGCACGTTTTAGGAACAGCGATAGGTATGGTTTGTCTCATGAGATGGCTTCTGTTTTCCAGAGGGAGGCAGGCCTGCTGAGGTGACTTGGAGAAGACTGTATTACAAAAGTGGGTATTTTGAGGAAGGCGTTCTGGATTCTGGTGACTGGAGAGCCTAGAATAGAGAGGAGGGCATAGAGTGGGAATAAAGGGGATGAAAGCAGCT
This sequence comes from Camelus bactrianus, assembly GCF_048773025.1. NCBI lineage: Eukaryota > Metazoa > Chordata > Mammalia > Artiodactyla > Camelidae > Camelus > Camelus bactrianus. The sequence continues at coordinate 4,598,752 of NC_133546.1, forward strand.
GCTAAAGGGATATGAATTTGGTGTGAAAGAAATAAAATACTCAAAGGCAGTATCTGGAGAAATCGCTGCTTTGACTATAACATAACTTCGGTAACAATAACTTGTCCACAGAGCTAAATTGCAGTTGGCATGTCAGGGGCTTGCATAAAGGAGGAAAATGCAAAACATAGAATTTTTCTGGGTTTAGACTACAAAAAAAAAATGAGGGGTGGGAGTGGGAAAGCCCAGGCACGTGCATTCTCTAGTTCAGAAGAGCTTCTGAGCCGTGCGGAGGATTAGCTGGAGACAGTAAGTCAGAGCAGAGGGGCGGCCCAAGGGCGGCTGCCGCCGTGTTCCAGGTAGGCATGACGTCAACTTGGCAGCCGTGCGTGGACCGGCAGGGCAGACGCCAGAAGCAGGAGGTCATGGGGGAAAGGAGTCAAGGCTGCCATTTAGGTTCATGGGCAACAAATGGATGGTGAGAGAGAAGTATCTGAAAGGGAGATAGACGATGGGTTCCATGTTGGATTTGTTGTGTCTCAGGCATGCTTTTCTGTAGCTTTGAGGGTACCTCCATCATAAGGGGGGAAATTTGATTCTAAATAGTGGGCAAGAACTTCAATTGGAAATAGCCTTTGGTGAAATGCCTTGTGATTGTGAACACAGTGACCACATTTAAGTTCATGCCCACTGAGCTCAGTTCATTCCTGTCCCAGAGGTTCCTTACATGACCAGATGGAGGGAGCTGTCACCTAACACAAGGTGCTTTTAAATCCACATGTTCATCCAAATGAAACATCCCTCAGATTCTGAGTGAAAACTGACGTTCCCAGCAGGATTTTATGACTGATCTTCTGTATTTTTTCCCAGCTTTATTCCCAACTCAACTTCACTATTCCAGTCAGTTGACTTATGGCATCAAAAAATAGAGTTTCCAACCTCAAAAATCCATTCCTTTGAACAATTATCTGCTGTGGTTCCGCCTTTGTACAAGCCTGTCTCCTCCAGACCACAACTAGCGCCTGTCCTGACTTTCTTCTGGAGTCTGGAGCCTAGAAGGCTGCTACAATGCCAGTTATGAAGGTCGTGCTTTCTGACAAGCATTCGAACCTGCTCCAAGGGAAAAGAAAAATCCTAGCATGTGCTTAACTGTGGAAGTATGTTGGCCAAAACCCCAGAATCTGAGAGTTCACAAGTTAAAAAAAAAAAAAAAAGAACCCTGACACTGGCAATATTATCTCCTTCTTTCCCTCCCACTTTCCTCCAGCTGCCCAGGTTGGAGGATGCTCTGATAGTGCTCGTGGTCACTCCTCACCAGCTTCTCCTCTGACCGCCTGAGGGGCGCAGTCTCCATCCTAGTCTCCCGGCCCGCCCTGCCCCACCCCCCACTTCCTGCGCTGGCTTCTGCTCTCGGAGTTCTCTAAGAGAAGGTCTATGTGACGTTCTAGGGAGTATTTGAGTTCTGACTGTATCCTCGATCGCATCTGCAGAGGGGCCAGGTTCCTTGCAAAGCAAAGCTGTCCTCACAAGGGCAACCTCAGAGCCCAGGCTGTGCAGGACTGTCGTCACACCCTGTGTCTGATCCCACCCTGTGAACCAAGCTGCCTGCACTTTCCGCGACCACCGCTGGCTTCTGACGCCTGCATCCTGGCCTGGTCCCTAGGGAAAGAGTGAAACAAAGAGTAAGCATGTCAGGTACGGGCCCCAGGCAACGTGCTAAGAAGTTCACAATAATTTGCTCATTTAATCCTGTTAAGAGCCTTCTGAGGTAGACACTGTTCCCCCATCTTATAGATGAGAAAGCTGAGGTTTGCAGTTCAAGTGAGCTGTCCAAAATCATCAGAAGCAGAAATTGTCCATAAATTCAGATAACCTATATTATGCTGCTAAATGGATATATTTCAGTGTGAGGAAAGATATTTATATTAAAAAAGGAAAGAAAACCTTAAAGGTGTAGGTTTCTCATTGGAATTTTTGAGTAATTGACAAGCACTTTCTAATTCTTTCCCCCCCAAAATCTTAAGTAACTGTGAGCTCAACTGTTAGACGGGAGAATGGGCTGCTAACAGCCACCAAAGAAAACCCTGTTTCTTCCTCTGCCTGGGCTGTGGTTAATATTACATGACTGTGACTGTGCACAAAATTGGGTAGGACAGGGGTGACACCTCGGGTCTGCAAGGCAGAGTTTTTCAAGGTCTGTTCCCAGGTGCCCTTGGGGCAGGTCTGTGACACACAGTGTTGGCCTTTGTCATTGATGGCCAACTCGTATTTAACCTAAAGTTCCTTTAGAGCAATAATTACAAGAGCAATGAGTGCCTCATTCTTTGAAAGTTGGGGGTGAGGCGGGGAAGTCACCTTCCTGCTATTTGAGAAAATACAAATTGCTGAAAGGCACATTACCGTCCACGAGGGAAACCCCGACAGGAGAACTTGAACTGAGAACTCAAGACGGACTCAAGTGCTCCTGACCCCTTCCTCGGCACCAAGGAGGAACTGGACGTCACATGGAGAAATAGAGAGGTTTGCAAAGTATGTGGCACGCCTCCCAAAAGGAAATAAAAGAACAAGCTCTTTTCAGAAATCCTGGTTCCTGCTGGGGGGTTTCCTGAGTGTGCCCGTTGTGCAGCCGGGCAGGCAGGACCGCCCAGCAGCCGCCAGCATCCCCAGTGCCCGTGTCGCCCGCGCCTCACGCGGACTGGGCGCTCCGGTCCACGCTGTGCGCTTCGGGATTACTGAAAAGTGGTCACGGGTCATTTCAGTTCTCTGAATCCTAATCTAAGTCTGTGCTTTGCAAGGATTTAACAATCCAGTCAAGATGAACTGATTTCTTTTGTTAAAACAATTGCAGATCTCCCCAGAGAAGCCCAAGCACTCAAATGTTAAGGCAAAGTGGTCAGACATGCATTTAGTGAGTACATTTTTGGATTCCGTGTGTTGTTTGAAATATTGGCAGTAGGTGATTTTTAAAATTTTGTTGTAGAGAATGAGGCATTTGAACTCACTAGTAATTATTGCTATAAATGGTTTTTAGGTTAAACAAGTGGGGTTTTGTAGAATAGGGCTCCATTTAGATTTGTGGTAGTATTTTAATTGTAGATATTCCAGGTCTGCTTAAACGGTCAGCTCTACTGTTTGGGGAAACTCACATCAGACAAGAGAGCCTTGCGAGTCCACCGGCCCCTCCCGCTGACCGCTTTCTGGTGAAGCGTGAGTCCGAATGTCTCCTCAAGAGAGAAAGTGCCCCAGGCTACGGGACACTTACTACAGCTAAGAACCACCCTGCTGATCACCAGGCCCGGTCATATGATGCCCAGAGAGCAAAATTCTGTGGGAAAAGGGTCAAGTCATGCTAACTTCAAGGAAACTGAAATCCCACAAAATTAAATGGTGAATCTGAATCAGGTCACTCGGGGGAAAAAAAAACAGGAAAAAAAAACTTAGCTGATTCAGAATCATTGACACCAAGCGGCAGTCTTCATGGAACAATTCACATCTCTTCAGAAGGATATTCGTAGTAGTTCGGGACCAGAGGGTTAGTTGATCCAAATAGCTCTCTGAGCGCCTGATACTGTGAACATTAGCATTGCAGGTCAAGGTGAGAATACAGCTAGTTTTTACTCCTCTCAGAATTTTCTAAGTCTTTCGTCGACATGCGTGAAGTAACTTCCCAAAGGTCAAATCTTGGTAAAATGTCCTGCTCTGGCTCAGAAGTGGGAGACCAGTGGTTTAGGAAGAGAACTGACAGACGGGATTCCAGGAAGAGCAAAAATCGTGTCTTGTAGACAACAGCTCATGTTTTGGTAGGCAAAATAAACAGAGGGTAACAATTCTTGGTGCTAGATAGTCAAGATAAGTTTCAGATAGTGGAACACGACACATGCCACTTTCTAAATAGGAGACAGAAGGTAAGTTAACCACCCTGGTTTCCGAATTGTTATATTTAATTTTGAACTTCTGTCAGCTTGGCGTGGGCTCGCACACCTGGTGTCTCACTGGTCCTTTCCACAAGGTGACAGGTTCTTTTTTGCCCTGTTCCCACCCCTGGTTTAAAGGGAATAGATTTTAAATGCATCCAAAATATTATCCCCTCAGCTGGTAACTCCTGAACCGGTGCCTGTGGTTCCTCGGTTGCTCCCGGTCACCTGTTCCGTTATTTTCTAAATGTAGCACAACCGGAAGAACTAATGGGGAGCCAACCTGACCCCCGTGCCGTCCCGCCTTCTGCTCCTGAACCGGCGTCTCTGCGGAGAGAAGCGGGGCTCAGGTGCGGGCTGGGCCGTGAAACGACGGACGGGATGTTGCCGGTCGGTGGCGGGGTGGTTTGGAGGAAGCTTACGGTCGGGGGCCCTGGCGTAAGCAAGAGGTAGGAATGAGGGGAAAGACGCTACGTCAGTAGTACGGACAGGAGGGGATGGGAGTTCTCATCAGCGAGACCGAGCATCCGGACCCGACTCATCCGGCACCTCTGGTGTCCCCAGCGCGGGGGGTGGAGGAGAACCAGCTGCTCGGACCGTCCGTAAACGCGCCCCGCTTCCCACCTCGTCTTCGGCAGGTGGACGGGCGCCGTGTGGTCGGTCACAGTGGATCCCCGGACGACGCGCGTTCGGGAAACCAGGCCTCTCTGCACTCTCAGATCTGTTTTTAGCAAGGGCGCCTGAAACGGCCCATAAACCAGGCTGAAATGCGGGGGCTTGGGCGCCGGACAGGTCTTCGGGTCAGCGAGGCCAGAGCCCCTGGGAAAGCCGTGCCTTTTCGTGTGCATCGTTCTGCTCGGAAAGCTGCCGCTCCCTCTTCTCAGCTCGCCGCGGGGTTTGAAACGGCGGACGACTCGTGCCCAGTTCTGCCGCCCCGTGGACCCAGGAGAACCACCTCCGAGGACAGCTCTCGGCAGCCGTTCCCCGGCGGCGAGTCTGTAGGGTCGCAAACTTGCTTTTGCTTCCGAGGGGCTTCTTGTTCTCATTCCTTCTATTTATGATGCGCATAAACCGATGCTAGGCCATCTCGCAGATCCGGGAACGGGGATGAACTGCTTTCTGCGTCCTGCCTCCCCCTCGGTAACCGAAGTCCCGGCTGAGAGTGACCTTTCGAGACAGTCCTGAGAATTAAACTCTGCGCGAGGAGCGCGGTCTAAGGTCTGCGGGGGGGGAAAGGCTGGGCCGAGCCGGCTGCAGCCGCACGCGGGCGGGGGCGCATGTTGGAGCCTGGGGGCTGCACGCCCCCTTCCCCGGCCCAGGGGAAGCTCCTCCCTGCAGCTCCAGCCGGCCCACTGGTTTCCACACCGGCTTCAGGGCAGGAGCCTATCACCTGAACTTACAGTTCTCTGTGATGGCTTTGGACACAGGGCATATAGTGGGATTTATTCCCTCCCAAATATTTACTGAGCACTTAGGTTCCAATCAGAATGAAATGCAAAGAGATAAGGAACTGAAGGAAAAACCTCCTCGGGGTTCCTGTCTTTAAGACCATGCGAGATCTATTTTCACTCACATCTGAGGCTGCTTTCACAGAACACAGCTAGCAAAAAGGCTGACAGTCTTAAGAAAGGCTAATCTTACTCTGAAAGTATATAGACTAGTGAGATTAAATGCCAGGCTGCCATTGTGATATAAAATTCCTCTCCTCAGACCAGGACCATAGGAGAAGGATTAAAGGAGAGCTGTTTAATTTCAGTGCAATTATGAATGTAACCCACGGGAGTAAGAGGGAGTTCTGAGATTGGTGACAGAGTTAGTGGTACCAGAGCCACTAGCATCCTGCCCTGGTAGGGCTGTGTCCCCTTCGAGGTTGGCTTTGAATCCAAAGGAGACCCCTGGTTCCCTGGGACGTGGAGGACCAGGACCCGAGGTGCTGGGCCTGGGCCTAAGAAATGCTTTTCCCAGCAAGGAGCCAGAGACGGGTGAGGACAAATGAGTTACTGTCCTTAAGACTGAACAGCCGAAATGAAATGGCTTTTAAAGATAGTTTTGTTGAATAATAATTCAATAAGACAGGCTTTTAGGAAGTGGGGTTACTTCAGATATGGATACACCAAGAAGCAAGACTTTCTGCTAAAATTTAGGCATCTTCATCGTGGACATATGCTTTGTTCCCTTCTTCACAAGAGAGAATCATAAATTTACTAGATGTTCCGCATAGAACTGGGGCTTGCAATGCTGCTGCTCTGTAGGCTGGATAATTAACATACTACTTTTATGTTATGTTAATGTGCCTTTCCCAGTCCTAGGCTGTGAGCTGTTTAAAGCAAGAACTGCTTCTTCATTTGTCTGAAGAGGACAGGCATGGTATTCAGCACAACCATCTTAGCCCATAAATGCTCCTTGTGCGGATAAAACGGCTTAATCATTTGGGGACTTCTTCTTTCACTTGTATTTAATTTTAATCAATCAGCATGAATTCCAAATTGGATTTGTCTATTGAAATACTATAGCTGACCAGTTCAGTCTCGAAATTCCTATGTATGTATTTATCTACCTCCTTAACCATCATCCTCCTATTAAAATTCAGAATGTAAAATGATACAGCTACTTTGGAAGACAGTTTGACCATTTATTACAAAACTAAACATACCATACCATCCAGCAACTGTGCTCTTTGGTATTTACCCAAAGGAACTGAAAAATCGTCCCACAAAAACCTGCACACGAATGTTGATAGCAGTTTTATTTGTAATTGCCAAAACATGGAAGCAACCAAGATGTCCTTCAGTAACTTAATGAATACACTGTGGTACATTCAGACAATGGGATATTATTTAGGGCTAAAAAAAAAAAAAAGTGCTATCAAGTCATGAAAAGACCTGGAGGAACTGAATGCAAAATACCAAGTGAAAGAAGCCAGTATGAAAAGGTTATTTACTGTCTGATTCCAACTATAAGATATTCTGGAAAAGGTAAAACTATGGAGACAGTAAAAAAAAAAAAAAAAAAAAAAATCAGTTGTTGCCAGGGGTTGAGGGAGAGAGAGGTGGAACACAGAGGACTTTTAAGGCAGTGAGAACACTCTGGAGGATACCTTAATGATATATACATGTCATTCTACGTTTGTCCAAACTCACAGAATGTACAGTATCAAGAGTGAATTGTAATATAATCCATGGCATCGGGGGATTATGACGTATCAGTGTAACAAACATACCCCCTGGTGTGCGACGTTGATGGAAGGGATGCTGTGCGTGTGTGGGGGGGGGCAGAGGGTGACGTGGGAAATGTCTGTATCGTCTGCTCAAGTTTACTGTGAACCTAAAACTGCTCTAAAAAGTCTATTAAAAACAAAAACATTTGCCAGAATCACCAGTGCTTTAAATTAATAGAATAAAATGACCTCTGTTTATTTGTGATGTTTTCTATGATGGAAGGAACCATGGAAAAATAACTATGATCAAGCAGCCTCAGTAAAGATATTAATAGAACTCTGTAAACACACATAATCCAAATTAACTTGGTATATTCGAATGTAAATGTAGAGTTGAAATCTTTATTTGGAAATGGACATACAATTTTCATATTCCTTTTGATAAAGCACATAAACTCCTAAGGAACGGGTTATATATTTCTAATTTGCTTTGCAATAAACCGAGTTTTTAGACACTTGGATGCTTTTGACAAAATAAGTCCACAGTACCACTGTGGAAAGCAGGCTTCTATGCTCTGAAAAACAGACAAGATAAATGCACAAAACACACGTTGTGCACGTATCTCTGTGGTTTTTAATTTGTGGCTTCACAACTATTTTAATAATTTCTTAAAGCTGCTTTGTTTGAAAAGTGTTACTTAAGGGTGGGAGAAAAGATTTGTAAATTTTGTTTCAAAAAGAGGCTAAAGATTACTTGTGCAATGAAAGATGTGTTCGATTGAAATTTCCTCTTTGCTGTCTCCCCAGACCACATACTTGAGGCTTATCAGTAACAAGAATAACAATAGCAAAACCTCCCAAACTGGTCACCAGAGAGCATTTGTGAAAGGACATGGATATTCAAAGTGTGTGGGTTCCTCTTGGTTTCCGTGTTGTGTTTTTTAATGGCGGTACTGGGGATAGAACCCAGGACCTCGTGCCTGCTAAGCACACCCTCTACCACTGAGTTACATCTACCCTGTCCTCTTGGTTCCCGATACTAGACCATTCATCTGTTTTATTACATGGCTTTACCATATTTGGGTAACGTAAGTTTGAAACAGTTTGGTTTTAGTGCATTTCAATATACAGAGAAATGGTTATTTTTGTTAATTGTATGTTATTGATTGTATTGAATCATATACTGATTCTTGCATCTCATTAACACCATTTTTCAAATCCAGTTAAGACTCGGAAAGTTGACTGCCGTGCTGATAACTCATCAGCGTAACAGAACAAGACAGACGCGATTCCTGATGGGGTACTTTCTAGTGTCTTTCATCTAATATTTGCTTTTTAAAGCCATTGGTGTACGATTTGGTACTACAGCCCTTTTCTGACATATAGCCCGACAGCGTTCCCCCTGGCATTTCTGCCCTTGAACGTCATTACAGCAATTCTACAAAGAGTTCCTACTCTTAAGAAAGTTTCATAGGGAAGGCAGGTGGTGATTCAGACTGCGAAGGAGAGGCAGGGCAGTGTATTGTGTGCAGACACCTTGGGGCTCTCAGGGTGGTCGCCCATTTGACACTATTTGACGCTATTACCAGATTCTCAGCCAGCAACCTGCTAGCGTGTCTGGAGAGCTCACAGCACGTATCACTTGCATCACCTTTGGGTCCAGTAGGATGACAAGTGAAAAAATACTTAAAAATTGGAGTGGTGTGGTGACCAACTCCATTTTTCAAGGTTGTATTATTATTCAGATTAAATTTTCATTTTTCTTTTCGATTTTTCCTTTCAGTTAGCTCTGTTCGACATCGTCTTGAAGAAAGGAGTACTTCTCTTTGAATTTAGGGGACACAGTGGTAAGAAAACAAAGATTTTATTCCCCAGTATTTCCCTTAATGATGCTCACTGTTTCTGGCCACAAATCATTGCATGTTTACTCAAATGTGGAGTTCCGTAGATAAAAATATTGTGTATGTATTTCAATCATTAGAAGAAATTATACTTCCTGGCAATTACTTCTCATTAGTTTTAGTTCAGATACAATCTATGGTTTGCGATTCAGTAATTTTTCTTTGCTGTAAATTCTCTAGGTCAGAGCTGAGGGTGGAGGCGGAGACTCTTCGGTGGAGGATAAGAAGCAGTTTAGAACAACCAGGGTTAACGCCTCTCTGAAGGAGTCAAGGTATTTTACAAGGCGTTCTTGGCATTTCTTAGTACAGGCAGTCGGCAGAGTCCACGTCAGCGATGTTTTCCTTGCATAGTACAAAATCTCTTTGTCAGATAGTCTCAGAATTCAGTGAAAATGCAATGCCCTTTGGAAGACACAGAAGTAAAACTTATCCCACACTTGTGTGTGTGTCCATGCCAGGTTGCTTTGATTATAAGCTCTAAGAGCAATGAGAAACATTTAATCCATTTTAAAACCAACACTGACACTTGGTGAGGTCAGACCACGCTCAGATGTGATATCAAACTTTCCATTTCTTAGGTTTTCCCTTTGAGTTAAAAACCCATTTTCCTGCTAAAAGCCCCCCAAACTGATGCTTGAATAATAGTTTAGGGTGGGGCATTTGTACATGTGACCTGTTAACCTGGTTTTCAGCCTGACACACCTAATCTGGAGCTTAGTTTCTCACATTCTTAGCTTAGGTGTTTTCATAGGTATCGTGTTCCACCCACTAACTTCAAGTTTTCCATTTTCCCACCATCTAGAAATCTAGGATAAGTTTAACCTTTGAGTAATTTTTTCAGTGCTCTTTTACATTAGTGAGAAAAAATGGGTAAAAGCATTATTAATATAAATAACTTACTTAAAATGTACTCAAGGCAGCTTTCCACCAGCACTACCTGTCTGTCCTAATTTTACAGAGTAAATCACTTAAAACACTGTGATAAGAGTGGGTTTTAAAATTCAGGGTTCCAGCACAGCCAAGATACTTAATTCATTCCCAACCTTGACAGAAGTTTTGAGTTAAATGAGTGATTATGAAATTAAGTTAGTATCAACCCAAACAGTTCTGCAAGAAAATATTTGATTAATTTGCAAATATTTTCTTCTTCTAATATTTTGCTTTTAAGCATTTCCCAATTTTTCTTAGCTTTCAGTTAAGTAACCAGAGCATACACTTTCTAAGAAAACAGAACCACAGCAGTTAAATTTTCATCATAATTTTGAGATGCTCTCTGAAATTGTAACTGCTGTAAAGCACATAAAAATAAGCACTTGTATCATGGTCTGTACTCTCTCCCTACTTCACAAAATAGCACTTAACTGGAGAATCTCATTTTAGTATGTTTTCTGGAGAAACATGATCCCCAATTTACAATCACTATTCTTTTTAGATGTGGGATATTTTTAAATGTTCAATGAGCTTAACTGCTTTCTAGTAAGACCGCAAGGAGTTACTCCATAGAGGTAGCAGATAATTATAAAAAATGCATTCAGAAGGAAACTGAATGTCATCTAGTCTCTCCACACGACAGAACTTCCTAAATACTAAGAAATGTATAAACTATGGTAGCCTAATTTATTTAGAAACCCTATTCATCCGATTTTGGGGGGAGGAAAAACATTAAAACCTGTTTTACATGATGCCTTTTGAGAAGCTAGTTTGGTGTTTTGAAGAGTCAAAATTACCACTCTGTATCAGGAGAGGCAACACAGATGCCCACGGGAACCAGGGAGGTGGGGAGGAAAGTAAACCAAAACCAAGTAGGAGACCAAATCCAGGCGTGAGCGAGGGGCAGTGAGGAGGGGCGGGCGGTTATGAACTGGGGAGCACCTGGTTGAAAAGGGACAGTGGAACTCCTTGGGTTCAGCTGGCGGCCACCTTAGGCACATGCAGGCTTCAGCTTTCTAGGTAATTTGGTCTTTGAAGAAGTATAGACTTTGTCTTAACAGTGGCCTTTTAAAATCTTCACCAGTGCTGGCGGCAGCGTACAGGCCAAACCGAACACCAGCTGTCGGCTTGTATCCTGTGCTGCGGCTCCTCCTTTGGTGAGCTACTCTTAGGAGGATGTGGAGAGGATCCTGCCGGGAAAGCTAAGGTTCTAGAGAGCGATCAGAAAGGAGTTTAAGACTGCGCTCCGCACTGGAATTTGACGCAACATTGTAAAATGACTGTAACTCAATAAAAAAAAGTAAGAAAAAAAAAGGAGTTTAAGAAATGTGGAGATTTTATGAATGAGTAAGAAGGACTGAGAAATTGAAGGTGCAAGGGAGTGCTAACACCTCAGTGTCAAGATGGAACCTTTGAGAAAAGCTTTCAAAGCACTGGTATTTTTCACCAGCTCTCCTTTGTTCAAGAATTAATTGATGACACTCATCCTTTTCATACAGCTGACAGGGTCAAAATTTGGTCAGCACTCCTTTCCTTTCTCATGTCTGAAAAACTACGTACAAATCGTACCTGTTTCTCAGAAACAACTACTTTGGATGCACGTCCAGCTGAGAGACTTGGTAGGACGTCTGTTTACTGATTTCCTTTACGAGTCACTGAAATCAGGGCAAATGTCGCAGTCACCTTCTAGTTAAGTTAATTAGTGCTCCAGAACATCATTGTTTTCTCTTAAATAGTGTCAAAAGCACTAATAGAAATGAAAAACGGAAACGTGCCTTCCTTATTCTGACCTTTACACACGTGTGGTCTGGGGCAGGGACAGCATCTTCAGCAGCAGGGGGCTCGAGAGGATGAAGCACGTGCACTTTTTCCAGCTGGTTTATTGCACTTCATGTACAGTCATACGTGGTTCTCCATTCACATAAGATTTGGGCAGACCTATTCCAACTCTTCTCTGTATATACAATGTCCACAAGTAAAATTCTAAACGTTTTATACACACCACTACAATATAAACCATAAAAGATGTATTTGGTAATCAAAACTTCTCAATAATAGTATTTTTTAAGATACAAATTTGTTTTTTACCCTGGGAGCTGTGCTTTTTCCAGTGTGGTGTCTTTTGCCAAGAAGGGACAGTAAAATCGTAAGCGATGAGAAATCAACATTGTGTTGAGATCAACACTGTGTCGCCACTTGCTGCACCTACCATCCACTTCCACGGTGAATTAATTCTTCCATCTCTCCCACCCCCTGCATTAGTGCAGCAGAAACACAGAAAGGAGTACTATGCTGAGGTGAACCAGTTTGATTCAGCATTGAGTACCAGGTATGAATATCATTTTGTTAAGTCTCTTCATAGCAAAGGCATTTCAATTTAGGTAATTTTATATTAAAGAACCCACAGATAAAATCATGTGTGTGCCATATGAACATTTCTAAAAGTAAAATTGTCTATAAAATACTTTTTCCACTTTAAATAAAAGTATTAAGGAATTTGTAACAATGTTTAAAAATTACCTACGTACTTAGAAAGTTTGTCCAAGAAGTTTTGAGTGATTTTTGTTATTAAATAATGGATTATGATTTAGCAATACATTTCATTCTACTACAAAGCACTTGCTGGGACTATTACAATAGCTAATTGTTATTAACACACTGATCGCCCGCTGTGGATCGGGTGCCCCTGAGGAAACACAACTGTCACCCAGATTAGGGTGACGTGGTGATCAACGTGTTAAGGAATGAGACATCCCAAACACGCAAAAAACCCCTTCCCCCACAAACTGGAGACAACTTAGACTGTTGTATGTAAAAGAGTTATTTAGACTTAGTTGGTAAAGAAGTTTCAAGATTTGGTAATAAGCAATTTAATTTAAACGTACTGTCTGCTTTTGGTGTACTAGAAAATTGAAGATCCTTTGTATTTATCTAGTATTTATTTAGAAAACATTAACCACCTACTTATTTTGTATAAAGATATGCCCATCTTGGCTTTATAGGCAGGGCGCTGCCAACTGTCCCTGTAAGTGGGCTCTGCCACACATGGAGTAAGTACTTGGGCACGTGTTGTATATTGACTTTCATGTTACATTTTTCCAGACATTTTGCCCCCCCAAAAAATGCCTGATTACTAAGCACGTTAACTTCAATAATTTCTCAAAGGCTTAACTTTCAATTGCTTTGTCAAATACTAGTATAAAACAATAAAAATGATTCTGGCACTTTAAAATCATTCTAAGCAGCTGGTGATTTTGTGTTTAGTACTACTACAACCTTTATAAAAATGGGATTTGTAATGTTATTTTGAGCTTTTTAAACTGTACTCTTCTAACATAAGAGGTGGCAAGACTACATATTTATACATAAAAGTACCCTTGACTGAAAATGAGATGAGACTGCATTCATAGACTTCAGAAAATGTGGAGTAAATTGCATAGAAATTCTTTATCAGCTTCAGTGACATGGTACCATGATGACTTGTGTATTTGCAGCTCAAAAGACATCCTCACAATTTTACAGAATAGTATATATGAACTGTATGGCAACAAGAACTTTTACAGAGAGTAGCATATTAAAGCTCTGTCTACCGAACGATAATACATGCCCCCCTCCCCACATCAGAGAAAATATATTTGTTCAATCCAAAGGACTGTCTCAGTTATGATTAAATCAGATGCTGTCACTATTCTACGTACTTCATATATGTATGTATATTATACTATGGGAATACTTTGACAGTCTGATTGGTTAATAGCATATTGGTATAGTTAATAGCATATTGGTAAAGTTATATCTTCTACAACATACAACTCAATTCAGCCCCAAATTTTAGAACTTTAAAATAAATAAAATGTAATTTACAAAAATAAGGCATTATTTACAAATGCAAAAACTCATCCTGAGAATTTTTTTTTTTTTGCTATCCAGAACTGTTTCACAGAAAAGGAAATTACCAGTGTCTGTGAAATAAAAATGCACTCCTAGAGAACTGATTAAGTAGAGATCAAGTGACGTAGGGTGCAGCCAAGATAAGCAGGAAGATATTTAATAAATCTTCCTAAATTGACTTGCATGCAAACAGTAATGTAAAACTTTCCAAACGCCAGCATTCTTCTCCCTTAAACTCGGGTTACTGCTATATTCTGACTGTATCTGGGAGCAGGGGAGAGAGAAGGCAGCTCAGTCAACGCAGCTGAGCGCCTGCTGAGGGCTACGCGGGATGGGTGCGCTGTTACCAACCGCTTGCCCTGGACTGTCCTGAGACCCGGTGCCGCTCAACCTTCAGCTTTACCTGTGTTCAGCGCCCATCAACAGGAGCAGCTGGCTACAACAGTTCAAAACTTTATGAAGGAAAAATGTCCAATTAAAACACAGATCTGAATAAAGATAAAACATCATCAGATTCTTTGCTTTATAATGTGACAAAAGTATCCATTTATAGGAATTTCAAAGAATGGTTCAACAAAGAATCAAACTGGTTTCTCGGATAATATCATTTCCACAAATCTCTTTACTCTTTATGCTGTGAGTAGACAGTGATTAATTTGGAGAAGGAAAAATAAGAAAGTGTGGAATTAGTAATGCAGAGGTTGAAAGGCAAGTGGCAAGACTAGAAGAAGACTGCCTCCAACCATTGCTACTTTGTTCCCATCTCGACTGGCACCTACTCCCCATAGGTAAAAGGCCAGAATGACCAAAGCCATTTTAACAGTAGTGTGCGGAGTTGTCAGCTGACAAACAACATAAAAACAAGTCACGCTATGTTATCTGTGGTCACGTTCTTCAGGGTTAGTCCAGTAATTCAAGACTTTACATTCTTTTGTCTTTATTTGTTTATTTAATTAAACACGTAAAGGTTAATAAACAGACATAGTCCAGAGTTAGTAGGTTGGTATTATAACATTTATTAAAATAATGCTATGGGTTAATAGAAACAGCAAAGAACCAAAGAATTAAAATGCAAGCTATGTAAAATCCCAACTAAAACCCAAAAGTGTCTAATGTATTCATTCATTAGCTAACTAAAAGCCCAAGAAAGACAAGACACCCAATATAATAAAGTACTGCAAAACAATTGGCAATTTTCAGTTATCAAAATTGTGGATTTTGCATTTTGTATCCTTTTTCTCAATCAAGAAAAAAATTCTTTTTGAATGTTATATAACATACATATAAAACAAGATAGAAAAATACATTATAAACTTGTAACAATGGCTGTAAATACATTATCTTACATGTTTCTCATAGGCAATAGGTTGGTTATGGTACATACATAGCATGAAACTACTAAGATAATAAAGAATAGACAAAAATACATGTCAGCTGTACGGTAACATACAAGCGACACTCCCATCTACCGCGCTAAAAAATTACATAATACTGTCAGAAAAAAAGTCTTAAAAACTACATATTTTAATAAGAAATAAATTCAATAAAGAATGATAATACTGAGAACCAAGGCATTCAGAGATTCCAAAAGTCATGCTTTTTTTAGTTGATCCAAAATTTTGTCAACTAAGTTTTCAAAAGTTTGTTCATAGCCAACATTACTCATAAACGTCACACATTTATTTCATACATTTACTTTCTTCCCCGTAAAAGACCTTTGATAAACATCTAAAATGTCCAGGTATAACATAGTTGAGATGAAACTGGATCAAATACTGGTATCGTTTTTAAACTATCACCTCAAGCGTTCGAGTGTCGCAAATTTATTCAACCAACCAAACAAAATAAAAATCAAAATGGCACAGCATATATTGTAAATAAATCAAAACAACTGTATGTGTAACGGAAAGACAAAGCAGTGGCACATTAAACCAAAGCTAGCTGAATACAAAACGAATGTCTATTGCATAGTAAATAAACTGAAAATGGTTTCCAAGTGAGACAAGATGGAGGAGGAGGTCACCACGAAGGTGCTTACTGAGCTTACTGCTGACCTTTGAAGCTGTGAAGCTGTGAAGGTTTGCAAGAGGGAAGGAGTTGATGAGCTGGGGACCCACTGCCACCTGGTATTTGCCACATCTGGTACCGAGCAGCTAATGATTACCTAACAGTTTGGATGTAGGCTTTGTGCACAAATCGCTTCAACTACAAAACTAATTGAACTTCATGAGAAACTGGAAGTTTAAAGTCACATGTAGTTGAACATTTATATGCACAACGATGCTAGTTTTTCACAACCTTTTAAAGTTACCAAAAAAAAAAAAAAAAAAAAAAGGAGGATGTATGTTGGGGTGGTGGGCAGGGTAGCTTAGGTTACTAAAACCAGCAAAGAGATGGACTATCCAAGTGATCTGGAAGGGCAGAAACAAGTCTGATTAAATCTGGGTCATTTAAAAACATTGTTTCCCAGAACAAAGGTCACAAAGCTTCAATTTTGTGAAAAAGATTGCTAAGTATACTGTTACCTCCAATTAACAAGAAAAAAATCCAACACCCGCCCCCACCCCGCCCTGAATGAAATAAATCTCTAATTTTGCCTGAAAACTGATGTTCAAATTACACATAATTTTTATTTCAGAATCCTTTGGGCTAACATTAAATATTGCAATAACCAAAAGCACTCACTTATGCTTTTAAAAGAATGATGTTTTACAACTTATGTGTTAGGCATTAGAAAAGTTATCAAATTTTTTCACAGTATCAGATTTGGCAAATTTATATCAAGGTAACGTGGCAAAAATCATATAAGTCAAACCATCAACTCATTTGTCTCCCCTCATATCTTCTTTCACATACTGGGCGACTGAGGAACATGCATTAACTTGTATTCTGAGGGAGGAGCTGATCTTACGAGACACTTGACTAAATGACCATGAAGGAAAATAAGGCACTTTCTTTTCTTTAGACTTATTCCAATACTTAAAAAATAAAAAAGAAAGACAAAAAGGCTCTTTTGGTCTTTTGTTTCTTGACAACCACCAGAAAAAATCATTTAATGAAATAAAGGGTTTCTTTGTTCTTTTTCTTTTTTTTTTTTATAACACTTGAAAGTATAAAATGCTACATTTCCAAAAATATATATATTTTTTCTGCACCAGCACCCTTGTATAGTAAAAGTATCTACTTTTTGTTCATTTGTTTCAATGCACTACACTTTATCTACAATTTCATTACATGTATACAGCAAATAGGCAAGCATGGCTTTTACATCCTTAATGATTTTTTTTCTATACAGGGAAGTTTAAAAAAAATATTTGAACAGTTTGCCCAGTAATGTGACACATAATGCATGTACCTTGTTCTCGCATATTTTTAAGGAGGTGTAAAATAAAGGTTCAGTAATTTTAACTCAGATATTTATCTTTTTAAAAATAGTGTTGCAGTTTTGTTCTTTGAATTACTTTTCAAAATTCCTCGTTAAGTTTCTCTCTCACGGCACACTTCTAACACTTCGAGTTTTGGCAGGCGACATAAAGAAGGCTGCGGCGTCTGCCCTCTGAGGGCGCTGTAGTGACTGACAGCATATCAAATTTTGAATACTTTTTGAAATCGCTTCACCAATGACATCCCTGACCAAAGGTTCATGCATGACGCATCATCACACAGTACATTCAGAGCGCCTGACTCGCTATGAGGAGGAAGACTCCTAGCAGTCTCTCCCAGTGACCGCCTCTGTCACTGAGCAGTTAGGGCCATCGGTCTCCCCTTCTGAGTGAGGCCTTCTTACCATTCGCTTGGGGCGGGACACTGACAGATGATCAGTGCTGTGGGATGAGTTGGGCCTTATTGCTTTACTACTGTTCAGTGCAGGTTCTAGAACCATTTTCACCCAAACAGGAAAAAAAAACACAACACAAAAAAAACCCCCCAAAAACAAAAGCTGAGTTGGAGGACAACAATTTCTTTGTCTTTTGTTTGGTTAGATGGTAAGACGAACGGACAAGTGCCTCAGCTCGCTGCACTGACGACAGGCAAGCAAAGGCGATTACCAGTTAACTGATCAGCAGGCAGGCATGGTCAGGTCATCATTGGGTGAAGAGTTCAGAGGTCAGAAGGTCATAGGTTAGTTGCCGGTGGCGGCTGGGTGGTTAGAAACAAAAAAACAAAAAACAAAAAACAAAACAAAAAAAAAATAAAAAAAAAAAAAACAAAAAAAAAAAAAAAAGAAAAGAAAAGATAGAGAAGAGATTAGTTTCAGCTAGTGACGGCTTAATGACAACATGAAAAACTAATCACAACTAATAAAAAAAAAGCATGTTTAATTCTGACAAACTGATTGACACCATCTACAGAATACAATAAAAATCATGACAATTTCGTATCATGATTTGAACAAATGAAGGAGAGCCCACTCCCACAAAAAAAGAACAAAAACAAAAACTGTTAACAGGAAAAAATAGAAATAAAATACAACTAACAACTAACAGTTAGTAGCAGTCAATGAAGGAAACTGGAAAACAACAATGAATAGGCCCGGTGTACAGAATTCTGGAACAGTCAGTGCGGTTATCAGTATCTGACTGCTATTAAGCATTAGTATTCTCTCAGATGCAAGCATTAAAGCAACTATTAATGATGGATGTGATTATTAATAACTGATGATTAACAGAAATGAATCTAAAGAAATTTAAATTTCTATGAACAATTTGGTTCAACATAAACTCTGGGCCAAACAAGGTTTCTTTTGTTCAATAAATGTTTATTGCTTTTTCAATTATTCTATTTACAAACAACATGGAATTTCTTGGCCTCATGATACAAAGCGATACTAACTGTAGTCTAGCAGTGTAGGCAACATCGTGGGAACCAGGAAAAGGCCAGGCCTTCCGCGCTAGCCAACGTTTTCCAGTTGAAAACACTATTTTACATGTATAGACACTTATAAAATGCACTTGCATGTAAACACTGTAAAATCCTGCCATTTAAAATTCTATACTTAAAAAGCTCTAAGTACATCAAAAAATAGAAGAAATTTCTAATTGATACCATTAAGGCATTTTAAAACTACAAACAGCTTTCTTTATTCAATTTCAAAGCTAATACTCTGCAAATACAATAAAATCTGACATTTCATATACATTCCTGCTTTATATTTTATATTTTAAAAGAAGCCACCTGTAAATACTATTTTCTTTTGCAAAATAACAAACAGAACAAAAAAGTTTTTAAAAAATTACAGTAAAACATAAAGTAGTTCTCAAGTGGAAAAGTTATCATTCCCAATGTCCTTGAGTTGTTCCTTCCTTAATCAACCTCTGTCACATTCTGCTTCACCAAACTTGGTCCACTTAACAGTAGTATGATTTTTAAGACTCATTCAACAGCTTAATTATTTCTACTATATTCTGAGGTTTGATAGAATTTTCTGTACTGTTGCCATTGTGACTAAGGCAGAGGAGATGTGAATGAAAAGATATTCAGTGCAAAGGTAGATTCCATGCCACTTCAGAAATCAAAACCTAGTAGGTGTAATGTTCACAGAGTTTAAATGACCTATATAATGGGCTGGTTTACCTTCATATAACAAAAATGCTTTCTATAGTTTATCATTTAGAACAGCTTATAAATACTACAAAAATATTGCATCTTCGACGTGACCAAATCTTCCCTGAATTTCTTAAATAAAAGTGGAATCTTAAAATAAAAACTGCTATTCCAAAATCAAAGAAGAAAATAAATATTTAACATGATGTAGTCATATCACTTCATAGGTATTCCAGAAATACAGAAGCTTAAAGCATTTTTGAAATTACTTAAAATTTTGATTAAAATTATATTAAGTTTCTTACACAAATTATGTAAATGACGGTTTTTGTAAAATCATTATTTAGAAATATTCTGATTATGTTTTTTTGAGTGTGGAATATATAAACAAAGCAAACTACGATTTATATATATACCAGTAAGCCTAGAATACGTCCTCTGCCAAGTCCTGGCCGCCTACAGTACACACAGGTGTGTCCACCGTGCAAAATCACTTCTGGTTCATCACAACGAAAAAGTCAGTTGGTCTTTTATAGGCTTTAAATTCAGTTTTGAAATACATGTAGAGGTGGGTTTATTTTTAGTAAAGAACTAGATGTTTGTCAACCATGCAGCACTCTAAATGCTCATAGAATTACATGGTTATATGTCCATGGGCTGAGTTTTCCTGCATTAAATGAATGCTTATGTTACTCTTCCCTTCAAAAGATTAAAAAATAATAATTAAAAAACCTCAAAAATAGAGAAAACAGTAGTATCATAAAATAATTTAAGTGAAGGACTTCAGACATCTCCCTTAGACCCAGTGAGTGCATACAGTGATAGTTAACAGCAGTATACGATTTGTTATTTTAAAAAAAAAAGTAGCATTTCGGTTTGCTGACATTGCATTTTGAATAAAAACAGTGACAGGACTAATCAAAATACATACAACTACAAAAGAGCCACACATGGAATGTGCTGTCATTTCCAAATACAGTAAAATATTCCTAATACTTTCAACTATCTCAAGGCACTGGAGTATTGAGCAGACTGATAATTATTGTGTTAAAACAAAATTATGAGAAATCTCTTAAAAGGGGTATGCAGAGAAAGGCTAACAGAAGAAAAGCTATTTTGAACACTTTTTAGAACCATTTTAGACAGTAGCAATGTGGGAAAAGAACTTCAAATTATTCATGGAATTATTTGGTTTCCTAAATTTAAAGTTACTTAAATTCTTTTTTCAAATTCCCTCCTTCACTAGGAGATGCGCTTGCACATGACACACAAGGTGTGCTATCTTTGTAGATCGTCGCTGAGCTTGGGGATCTGTTTTATTTACTCAATAATCACAAGTAACCTATATATTAGTTAAAAGTCTTTAAACTCTAATTATATATGATGCTAAATAAATATTAGTATCTTTGGAAAGTATTTGATTCTGGTGTGGACAGCAGCTGTGCCCAGTGTTTACCATCAGCATTCATGGTAACTGTGTGAAACAGGTAGGTCTTTCATACGTGCATGGAAGGTGTAAGCCCATCGCTTTCCCCCACTAATATTAGAGACTCTGATCAACTTAATTTAGTAGGTAATAAATGTGCCATAACAGAAGCTTGTAAAAAATCCTTTTCTATCTTGCTTTGGGTTCCTATCTTGTAATGACAAACTTAGAAAACAATTCAATGTCAATAAACCGAAACCATCACTCCTCAATAAACATAAATAATTTTATGAAAGGGTCTAAGGGTATATATAGGACACAAGTTACAAATGTTGAAAAGGAGAAAAATGAAGACTTATTTTCCAGTCACAGGTTAGTCAAAAAGGATTTTCAAACAGCTGGATGCATGTCACCACAGAACTTCAAGAGATAGTTTACCTTCAGATAATATATTTTAGCAGCAAACGACAAAAATCAAAGGATCCATTTTGGGAAGAGAATGTAAGAATAAAAGGGAACTGATTTTCTGATTTATAAAAAATCCAAATGCATCAAAGTTATCTTCACAGTCCTTACTTTGTTGATGTCAGATAAGTACTTGACATGAGTATCCTCATTTGTATACAGTGGTTCAAGTATCTTACTAAAAAGGGAAATGGAAACTAAATCTTCAGTTTTCTCCAAAAGACACAGGAGGCATATATTCCTTTACTTCTTTCCTTAAAGCACCATCCGCTCAGTTCATTTTGCAAAACCAACCCAAAATTTCAGAACAATTAAAAGGCAAATTTTAGCAAAAATTATTACTGAAAAATAACTAAGGCAGTATCAAATTTTAATAGCTCCCCAAATGGACTAATTTATGTTTTAGTAGAAATAAATCATTGTACATACTAATATAGAATTTAATAAGTTAAATTATGAAGGGAGAAAAAAAAAACAAAAACAAACAAAAAACCCCAACTCTTAAATCTGTCAATTATTACAAACTAATTTAAAGAAGGAAAAGAAATGGTGTGCAGGTAAGCAGTGATATTCTTCCATCAGGTGTGGTGTTGCAAATTTCATGGACACCCAACGCATTTCTCATAAACAAGAACTGCAGAACTAAACTAACCTCGGTCTGCGGTCACAATCCTTTGGTAAGGATGGACACGCATATCGTGCCTTCGAACTTTAGTAGCCACCGCACCTAGTTAAATTGCAATTACCAAGACAAAGTTAGAAAACATTCACAAGGGAAAAGAAAAACATTAACAGTAGGTTTATCAAAATGGATTTCAAATGTTCATTTACTACAAAAGTTTTGTTCTAGGAAATATGTTAAGGCACAGTAGTTTTAAAATTAACCATAATGTTGCGTATATATGCATCTACTAATATTGCATTCATTTCAAACATCTTGGCCTTAACCTATTTTATCCATTCATTTACAATCCCAAATTACAGATTTCATGAACTCTATTAGATCCAAACATAGTTAAGCTTTACTAGTCACATATTCACTGAAGTGCCTTTCTTGTAGGAGGACTACTTAAATAATGCCATGTTTTAATACTGACAATTATTTGCTAACCTTAAGACCACTTCCAGAGTTTATCACTTAAAAAGGTTTAAAAGCAATTCTTAAAGCCTACAGATTGTGGTTCTAAACTTTGAGTCAATAAGTATGAACTGCAATGAATTAGGTGATTAGTAAAGCAAACAGTATAGTACACTTAGCAGTCAGTATACTACTATACACTCCTTTATAAATTACCATTACTTTGTAAGAATACAGACTAAACCAATTAATAACATACTTTTACTTTCTATCAGTGTGCAAAAAGTGCAAGTAAGTCACTGACTGCTAGGCTAGGCTTCCCCCCAACCCCCTGGAGGCTGCTGAGACTAAGCATTTGTTAAATTCAGATCTGATGAGGGTTCAGTTAAGACCGTTCTTGAATTCTTAGCCTTTCGTTGGGAAAGCCATACCTAAAGATAAAAGGAAGGGAATTAAAAATTAGTCATCAATGAAGATTTGATGCTAATACCAATCTCCTCACTACCACCAACACACATGTCTGCATCTGTTTTGAAGGGCACTGCTTATTTTAAAATAATATGATGTGAGACTTGATAAACAGCATGCATGTTATCTGTGTGCAAATTTATTATAACGTAGCAATTTGAAATAATTTTCTCAGTTCTTCAAGTGGTCAATATCATATTTTACTGCTTAGGTGGCAAAGCGAGAAATAAAATTGGTAACTGAATTTTGTCATTTAGTACTCATTATTATTCATATCTTATGAAGGCCAATTAGGCATCTGTATATTTTGCACTTAATTTGGTCAGTCTAATAATTAAGTATTATAAATAAAAATTTCCCAACACAACAAAAACCACATTGCTTTAAAATGAGAAACAAATTTTACTGCAGTGCCTCTTGCTGTTTCTAAGCAGTAAACTGGTCCATCACCCCTTTTTCATTTTAGATAAACTAATCTTATGTAAGTATAATTCCACGAGGCAAAATCAGGGAGATCTTGCATTGAGAGTGCTGGAACAGCAGCTGGTGGCTAAGAGTGCCAGCCCTGCAGGAAGCAACAGTCAAACTCCTCGAACAGACGCTGTGCGTGCAGCAGAGAGGAGCTCTGGGGGAAAGGAGCAGGCATGGGGCCACAGGACAGAGTTAACAGAAAGGAAAACGTAAACGGGTTACAGGTTACATGTTATTTTAAAAAATGCTTCAAGAAATGTGCAACAGAAACAAGCCTCTCATAAACAGTTCTATAGTATAATTCTGATCTATAATACTTTATACAATGATTTAGAGATAAACGAAAAACATGTACAGTAAAATGTAATTTGCTCATGAAACAAAAGGCACCTGAGTGCATGCACACACACAGATAACATACAGAGCATTGTGGGTTTCTTTAATTGAACAATGAATTTTCAAGTTTAAGTCTTAGTGTCTGGGTTCATTAAAGACTTTCAAAGTTTTATAAATCAATATTAATGCTGGAAAAAAGAGAAATCTTAAAAGATCAAAGTCCTAAAAGTCAACAACATGCACGCAGCACCAAGGTCATACAATTCAAGAAAAAAGAATTCAAATTCTGTCTGTAAAACAAAGGGGCAGCCCGGAAACAGTTTGTTCCGCATTGACTGGTCGTGTTAGAACAGCTGCTGTGCTCTAGTCCTTCATCCAGCAAGTCAATGGGCTGAAATATCAGGCATGACTGGCATTTCAATCCACTCTATAAAAAAAAGGCATCAGTAATGTCTTTTTCAAGCACACCACTTTTTGTTCATGTAAAACCGAGCGTTTATAGTATGATCTTAATTTTTGTCTCAAATGTGATTCTCAATTCAGTGACTTGGCATTTACTTATCAATTCCATACGGTAGTTTTGAAATTAAGAGTATCTCTTCGGTTTAGTATTAACTAGGACTTCAAAAGAGAAAAACTAAAGAAACTTGAAGAATGCAACTACTTATTCGGTCATCCCTTTCATATTTTCAGTCTTCACAAATATTAGAAAACACATATACAATGATAGCAGTTTCTAAAAGATCTCAAAATACTTTCATACAGAAATTTAAAATTTGGACTACAATTAAATCTCTGAGACAAAAGGAATCCAAAAACTTTGGATGGTGGAGCTGATGAAGGGGCTAGGCTAATAGGTGGGATGTAAAACTCAGAATGACCTCAGTGATGTCAAATGTAAGAAGTATTTCCTATTTAAAATGTTCACAGACAATATACCCAACCAAAGTGAATTTCAGTTACTAAAGTGAATCTAAACAAATTTAAGATATAGTTATTTAAAGAGGGAACCTTTGTAAGAGGCTGAAAAAAAAATTTAGTTTTCAGTCTTTCCTAATGGAAATTTGTCTTGCCTCTCTAAAATGGATACAATCATTTCAAAGTCTGGGGCAGCAAAAGTTGTGAAGAAAAATGTGGTTAACCATGCACGGAGAACAACTTACCTAATACACCACTAGGTTCAATAGGGTACTCAAGGATTGATGTAGCTGGTGCCAACGTGTAGGGGTATTCATAGGGTGTGTAGATTAAACCAGCTTCGGGCCCTGGAGGAACTATTGCAGCAGTTGGGTGAGGAGTTCCGTTTGGCATGACAGCGGTCTGTATCTGTCTGATCAAAGGCATTATGGTAGGGCCAGCTGGCGTCGGAGTGCGCAGGGCAGCTGGTGGGAGAACGGGCGCAGGCCCAGTAATAATCCTTGGAGCAGCCTGGGCTGTTGCTGCAAGAGAAAAGGCAAGGGCTGCTACAGTAAGCAAAGAAATTTAGAAGGAAGTATAGAGATAGCAGTGTAAAACATGGAAAATGAGAGGGAAGTAGGAAAAAGAAAGGAAAAAGCAGAAAAGAAGAAAAATAAAAGGAAATCATTAGTACATGCGCTGATCACACAAAAATGCCAAAGCACACCAATCAAATGCAAACAGCTTCCCCTTTCCCAATGTGATTAACAATAATGTGCAAAAATTAAAAAAGCCACCGGGGGGGGGGAATGAAACCATTAAAACAGGTTATATTTAGTTCATATATTTGATATATCTATGTTTTTAAGACCTCATAAAACTAAAAGTGCATGCGGAAGCACAAGAAAACATTTGTATTAAAAGATGTTAAAAATACTTTGTAATTAGAGTCCACAGAAATACAGTTTTGGTATATTTCTAGAGTTGCTTCAGTTTCAAATTAAGGAAAGAGTAAGTTTCATTGTATTAAGTTAGTCAAGTTATCAACAGTTATTAATTTCCTGCATCTGTATGAATTAACTTCATAGGAAAAAATTACAAAAAAGTCCCATTCCTAAACACATGACTATTAATGATATACTTATTTTCATGAATAAATTAAAGCCAACCATTTGTAAAAGTAGCCAGTACTAATCCCACTAGGTGTCCACATTCTGGAAGGTTGGCTATGCCTTTAAAATTCTATTTCTTTTAAAAAAAGTAGTAATTTAAATGATATTATATTCATATGAATGATGTATAAACTTAGATTGTCTCAAAATACAAATTTCATATGATTTCAATTTAAATATAAAAAAGCAATCTCTTATAGTTTATAAAAGCATGCACAATACATATAAAGGGAAAAATGGGATTAAAAACAGTATCATCCACTGCTCTCTGTGAACTCACATAGGAAATCAATAGAGGAACAAATATACTGGAAGGAAAACATGCAAGCAAGGTGAAAGAACAGAATTCAACAGAAGAATCACTGCATTCAGATACATTCCAAATTAGCCTTTATTTTTGAAAAAAGTTTTGAAAATTTTTTGTCCTTTGCATAAACGTAAGCAAAATAAGCTAAAAATCTTAAACCTGTAGTTAACAGAAAACTTGTGAAACTCTTGAATTTAGAAGTTGAAAATTCATCAAAATAATAAAAGTGTATAAACCCAGAACTTAGGCATGCTGGCCTAAGATAAAATCAAGAGTTCCCTCAATTCTTGAAAGCAGTAAAAATGGGACAGTCAGTCCCACATCAAGGGACAATTATTTCAACTCTTCACTTTAAATGTTCATGTGTTGTGCTGCCAAAAGGAGAGAGGTTTGTGGATAAAAAAAGCTGCGAAAGCTGTAACCCTGGGCCTCAGTCTCATTCTTACGTGATTTAATGTTGGCATCTCTGTAGGTGCCGTTGAGAATTGCAAGCTCCATCAACTGCATCTTCTTCAGGCTGTCTTCTCCCTCTGCCTATACACAGAAAATACAAGAGCACTAAGCACTTGAGATGGTCCACATACATCACAGGCATATCTAAGCACAAACCTGAAAACAGGTGTCACGTGTCTCAATCAGATCAAAAAAGATCAGGGAACCAAAGGGTGCTACATGGTGAAGCCCATATTCAGTAATGGCATGCTGACACACAGGATACTCTCAACTGCCACCAGCTACGTTTCTACGTGGACATTTCTTATGTAAGCTACACTGATTAACGTTTTCCTAAAAAGCATTGCTTTTAAGTGGAATGAATGAAAGTGTTAGCTAAATTAAACATAGTCTAGTCTCTTCAGCATCTATCACTTTGTTGAAGATGCCAAAACTCAAATGTATTCATTAAAGACAAAAAACAAAAACAAAAACTCGAATTTTAAACATGTAAGATTTGATTGTTGTATTTAGGTAAGGAAATTTTCTGTTTAGTTCTCCATAAAGGAAAATTTAATGAAATTATAAGCAGAAGAATTTCTAAAATTTGTATATATATTCTAGTTTCTTATGCTAACATCCCTCTCTCCCCTCATTAGCAAGTGCTACCAATTTTAAAGCAAATCCATCGTTAGGGTTGTCATATGACATACACTGTCCAAACCAAGAAACTTTAATAGCAAAAAGGGGTGCTATTAATAATTATGCTATGACAAGAGGCAGAAACCAGGGATGTCCCTGATCATCAAAAGGTTTGGCCATTCCATTTACCTTGGATTTGTCCCACCCTCTCCATTTACTGTCACCTTTGCTCTTGTCAATATTGGTTATTACCAAAACTCTGCAATAATGTGTTAAATAGAATCTGTTCTCTACTCTACGTACAATGGTCAGATTAACTGCCCTGAACACAACTTTCATCTTAAAGTATGAATATTCTGTCTCAAAACCTTTCATGGTCTCTTACTATCTAAAAACATAATATATTCAAACTACCCATGATCTGGTCCCAAGCCGTCTTCTCAAGTTAAACCATTTAATCTCCTGTGATTTTTTTTACACGTATCTTATGTCATAAATCAAACCAAAGCACTCCCTGTTACTCAACTTTGTCATATTCTGATCTCCTCCATCTTGAAAGCTCCTCTGCACTCCACTCCACCCCTCAA
Source organism: Camelus bactrianus (assembly GCF_048773025.1). Lineage (NCBI taxonomy): Eukaryota > Metazoa > Chordata > Mammalia > Artiodactyla > Camelidae > Camelus > Camelus bactrianus. Next base: position 4,626,349 of record NC_133546.1, read on the forward strand.
CCCTCTTTCCAAATCCTACTTTATCCCTGCAAACTTCAACCTAAATGCTTTCCTTCTCAAAGGGCCATCCCTAGATTGTATTGTTTCTGCCCTGGATTATAGTTTGTTGTATATCACTGCTACCAAACAGCAAGCTCCCTGAGAACAGAACATATTTCTTATTTATCACTATCTCCCCACACATCCCACACCTCAAGTCATCAGCTAGGATTTATTTTTTCAATGACTGGTATGAGAAATCTTTAACTTTATTTATTTCCAAATCTCAAACATCTAAACCCTATGGGATAAACTTAGCCACAGAAAGATAAGGACCATCTAGTTAAGGTTCATCCCTGAAGATGATGGTAGAAATGGAACTACGTGCCGCTCACATATTTTACACATTATCTAATCCTTAGGACTTGGTATTTAAAAGGAAAGTAACCCAATGATACGTTTTTTCTGATGCAACATTGGTCTTTCTTGATTCAAGAAAGCAGTAGAACTCAGATGGGTAACAAGCTTCTCAGTTCTCCTTTCCTGTTACACAATTCTGTCTCTGGCCCCATGGCAGCACTGGGATATTCTGATTCGTAATAAAGAGAATTGCTGAGTGGGCTTTTAACAAACCACAAAAAAAATTTTTTTTTAAAGATGAGTGGAAACATCATGAAGACAATGTTTAACGTGCCACTACCAACTATTCAGAAACCTACTTTGCAGTAGTAGAAAATGGAAGATACTTGCATGTTTGTAGAATTACTATTCTCTGATCCCAATGAACTTGTACAAAGATGAGTGGGAAAAAGATGAAGTAATATGATTTACTTGAAAGACACAGCAATTACTTGCTGAAGATAAAAACAAGTAAGCACTATCATTGGAAGAGAAGAATTAGAAATCCATTTTAAAACTCCTTTAACTTGTTTACTGAAAACTACTGAATACTAAAAACTTATCATTTCAAATTTAAATCTATACATAACGGAATACCAAAAGAAGTATATAAACTATACTCTAGAAACTTTTAAAAAAAGCAATAGGCATATCTTCAGTCACCTTCCACAGTGAGAAAGTGATATATACTGGAAAACATCAGCAAAATAAGAAGAAACACAGATAAAAGAAGCAATGGCACACAGTGCCTCATGTAGAGCCCTGTACAGGGAAGCAGTGCTCAAACACATGTGTTCGCTGAATTGCTTTTTTTGGGTATAAAAGAACCACCCTCAGTAGCTGGTGATGCAGTGCCAAACCTGGGAGAAGCACAGAGAAAGATGATGGAAGAAACAGGTGTGTGCACATCAGGGCACGTGCATGTGTGCATGTTTGTGCCTTCCGCAGGGTGCAGGAAATGAAAAACAGAGCTAGTGACATCAGCAGAGACCACCCCTCCCACCCCGCAGCCCCCGCCAACAGTGGGATAAAACCCAGAGCAGCAAAGCTCTCACTAGGCATCATCAGTAGCCCTAACGACGTCACTGGAGGCCCCTGAGACTTACAAGCTATGAATTACGGTATGTACACTGGATGATACCACATTATGGCTGGTATGCAGAATTTAGTTGGTAAAGCTGGACTCTGAACCTGGTGGTCTCACTCCAAAATGAGCTTCTCTCAGATGTCCTCACCACTCCTACCAACTCTGCACTCAGAGTGTGATGTTCTGTGCCCTAAGAGATGGCAGAGTTCATTACAGAATCCCTTTCACACAGAAGTGGTTATTTCAATCACCTTGTCCTGGTTTTGCCAAGGGAACTTGGCAGTATATACCTGCCTGAACGCTGCTGAAGGTGTGTGACACCTCTTTTTCAAATACAAGTCAGAAACTTGCTGGTTTCTTCAGTTACCACTACTAGGTTGTTTCTGTGTCCAGAAGTCTAGAGATTCTACCAGCCAGGCTTCACACTGGGAGTCTGACATTTCCTCTTCTCCCAAAGATGAAAGCTGATCAAGTGTGGCATCCTCAAGTTACACATCTCTGAGAAGACATTTTTGTAGGACTGTGCTCAGGGACAAGCATGGCTATGAAGATGGAACACTGACTTTGCCATCTGTAACAAAGGAAGCTGCTCTTAAGCAACGAAACGTGAATGCTATTTTACAATGCTGAATCCTCGTGCTCATCTCGACCTCATAGCTTCTCATTTCTTAAGTATTTATTCTATATTTAAAAAACTAAGGTATAACTTATATTCCAGAGATCTGAGTGCAGCATTCATTCAATTCTGATGAATGCACATCAAGACATAGCACGCTTCTACCAATTTAGAAAGCCCCCTTCTCCCTCTTCCTAGTCAACCCCCAACAAGAAGCCGCTGGTCTGATTCCTATCACTACACTTCAGTTCCGCCTGTTCTAGGTACTTTGGTGTGCGTCCAGCCCCTTTCCCTCAGTGTACTTATGAAACTCTCCTATACTGTGGCATGTATCAGCAGTTCATCTGTTTTAACAGCTGAGTAGTATTTTGTTTATTTATCCATTCTTGTGCTATGAATATTTGGGTGTTTCTAGTTTGGGGATATTGTGACTGAAGCTGCTGTGAAAATTCTTGCACAAGGGTTTTTTGTAAACATAAATTTTCAATTCTTTTGGATAACTACCTAGGAATGGAACTGCTGGACCATTGGTAGATGTATTTTGCATGGAAAACATTATGTAAAGATTATTAAAATATTATGGAAAACACCTTTATCTTTGAAATATAGAAGTTTAAAAATATGACAAACACTTGCTAACTTATCTACAAGTTCACTGCCCTGTATCTAAAACCTGTGACATCAGAAGTGTTTTGAGAACTTTTCAGATTTGTAGAAAGATAATACACCAATGATCACATAACATCCCCAATGGGCCTGGTGGAATACTTCAATCCAATTTATAACAAACATAAAAACATACTAAGTGGAACGAAGACAGACTATACATACACTTTGCTGAACTCCTAGGGGCTTGCAATTATGGATGACAAATTATGAATCTGTATAAATATATATATATAACTTATGCATGTATTACTCTGAGATACAGCAATGTTTAAGGGCTGTGTTGAGATAGAATTAAGTCATGGTTAGTATTAGATGAGAATAAGATGGTTTTAACATTTTAAATAGGACAGTTTATACACTGTCCTACCTTACTAGAATCAGATATTATATTTTTATTATCTAAGCATTTATGCTTATAACAGATCTATGGCATTGGTACTTTATGATCCCTGAGGCTCAGAAAGGTTAGGTAGCTTATCCAAGGTTACATAAGGTACCAATGTAAAACTGGCTTTCAAATCAGAGTACCTCATCCAAGTTCTCCATCAAACTTTCTCTAATACCGTGGTGGCTTTAAATGGAAGTATCTTTTGAATTCATCAAAGACTTCATGTAAGAAATGAAGAAAAAACATGTAATACAAAATTTGAACCAATGCCTGTAATAAAAGCCCAAACTTGCCAGCTTAGCATTCAAGGCACTGAATGACTTGTATAAAGCAGCCCTATTTCCAAATGTTTTGCACTAGTCAAAACCATCTGTCCACTGCCCCCTAGAATATACCTTTGTGGCTTTCTGCCTCTAAGTTAAACAAGAGCCTGTCTAGACGCATGCTGTGTATGCCTCTTTAATAGCCCAAATCGCTGGCCTCTCCAGAGTATAGCCTTTTCTAGTCATTCCCATAATAATCGTATCAGTTTCCTCAATTTTTGCTGCTCCTTATGGGGGAATCAATCATATATAGCCATATGTTATCTCTTCAATTTTTTCATGTTGTTTTAAAAAAATTTCTCACGTGACTTGAGCCATAAATTAACTAATAACCAATAAGCTGGTCTTCTTTATAGTCTCCAATGACTTGCAAAAGTAAGCTTCCTCAATACATTTTTAAAAATTCTTCGTTTTCTATGAATTTGAAATAAGTAGAGAAGGTTTTCTAAACATTAAAGAAAAATCACATGACTTATTTCACTTGGAGAAAAGGGGTGAACAAAAAGCAGAGAAAGGAGAAAATGAAGAGTGACCAAAGTTCATGAAGAATTTTAAAGTAATCATCACCTACACCTGCCAACTAAAAAAAAAGTCTGACAAAGAACTGACATAAATTGAAATAAATGGTTTTACACAGGGTAGTGACATACAATCATCTGTCTTTAAAGGCTCAATTCTAGTACTTTGTCAATGGACTGTTGGGGTCTTGAGTACGATTAAAAGAGACCAGTCACAAGCTTTATTCCAGCCCAGGTGACAGAAGGAGAACTGGACTAGGGTGGAGGTAATAACATAGATGGAAAAAGTTAACTTGATAGGACTTGATGACTGACTTGATGTAGGAGGTGAGGGAAAAAAAATACATGTAAGAATGATATTTAAGTTTTTGCATTAAACCATAAAGTAGATAGTGGCTCCATTTAATAAGATAAAAGCTGAGGGATATGGAATCAAAAGTTCTATTTGGAAATACTGAGCCTGAAATGTGTACTTTAAACACCCGGTGGAGATGTCAGAGAGAGAGTTGAATATGAACCTGAGGTCTAAGTACTTCAACTTATCCTCTAAAGCTAGTAGAAACATTATCTCCCACAACATTTTCATAATATTTTTCTCCAGGATGACAGCAATTATTAAGTTCCCAACTGATCTGCTACATGCATCCAAATGCTGAGTCCAGGACTCTCCATGGTTCTGCGTCTTCCTGGCCAGCTGGTTTTGTCAGGCTCTCACAGCTGAGATTGGGGAAGGGCATTAAACCAGACTGAAAAGCTGGCCGAGGGGAGAAGGAATGCTCCTTCTTGTGCCAGCTGTTCTCAGCTGCGCACCTTGCCAGGGCCAGTTGTTTCCAGGCTCCCCACCTTTTCCTGGCACTTCTAGAACCAACTTCACTGTGTACCCTACATCCCCGGCTAGAACCAGGGTATCCACTCCTCTGAGCTACCGAGCTTCCACTGTCAGCCAAGTGGCACCACTTTGTCAGAGGTCTCACCTCTGCACAGAACTGAAAGTGTCTAAGATCTAGTAACAGTATCAATCTCTGTCTTTAATCTCTAAGCTTCCCAGAGTTTCTAAATCTGTATTATATCCTACCTCCTTTCTCCTTTTTTTTTTAGTTCTCAGCACCTATTTAACCAATTACTTTATTAATTCTGTCTGTTGAAATACAGTGTGGTTTCTGCTTTCCTGATGAAGAAGTGGCTTTCCCTCACTGCCTCACAGAATCTGAATTCCCCGTCTGGTATTTATGGCCACACCAGCTTCCTCCTTTTATGTCACCAACTTCATTCTTTGTCAAAAATGTAAGTGGACTCTATGATGATCTGCTAACTATATTAAGGTTCCTTGATTCCACGTTCCTTCCTTTTCCTGGTCTTCAACGTTCAGTTAACAGAGGCTAATGAGCACCTACTATGATGCAGACACCATGAGAAGTCCAACACAAAAAGACTGATGTTCACTAATCAAACAGCATCAGCCAAATTCCCAGAATCATTACAGAAACTCAGTATCAAAAAGATGTATCAGAGCTGCTCTACTGCAGTGGAGAGGCAAAGTCAAATTAGCATCATTACATCATCTGGGCGATACAGCCTGCTGATCTTTTACAAAGCAAGACCTTAGTTCAAATAATATGCAAAAAAAAAGACCGTTTCATTGAAAAGTTCATGGGTCAAAATGTTAGACACAAGAAGGAGAAAAACAAAAATCTAAGCATATTTTTATCTATTTCCCATTAATTACACCATCTAACATATTCCCATTTAATCATAATACCTGGTTTAGCAGCAACAACTTACCACAGATAAAGCAAGGTAAGGTAGAGAGAAAGCATGAGGCATTCTATTTAATCAGAAAAGCTTAAAACCCTCAAACACACACGCTCACACAAACACACATATACAATGATACATAAGCTACATTAAATTATATAAAACAAATACTTTTACCTTAGGATAATATGTTGTCTTTTCAAAAAGCTATGAACAGACTGATCTGAAAATAGTGACGATCTCAGAAAGGACAAGGTATGTCTCATAATAAGCATGTTATTTCTTTAAGTGAAATACAGTATGATACAATTTGAGATTTTATTCTTTATAGTAAGATCAATAGCTATGACAAACTTTTGAAAGATTACTATTACCCACAATTCAGGACACATACTAATTCACGTAGAGCCACATCATTATTTTTTAAGGGGGAAAAAAGACCTCTGTAAAGTTGATTGTATTTTAGGTGGACTTTATCAAACTATATGGTTGGGGCAATAGAAGGAAGGATAACTACAAACTGTGAACTTAAGAGAGCCTTCTTTTGTAGCAGAAAATGAAGAGTGGGAACCTGAAAATAATGATCTAAAAATCTATTCATTGTGAGAGGTATACGAGAGGAGTAAGCAAAAAAATTTTAAAGTATTTATCTAACACAATACTGTGAATCAACTATACTTCAATTTTAAAAAGTATACGTGCAATGGCAATGGTGAGGGGGATTGGTGTGTTCGCTTGTGGGATGTTGTAATAAATGCATGACAAAAATTCTGAGAAGAACATATTAAACTCATATATATTCAGAGTGAGCACTGAGTCTATAGGGAGAAAAATATTAGTATTATTGTTAGTTTTTACAAAACACTGGTTATGTACCAAAGAGCAATCACTTGCCCAGGAACATAAAGAATTAGATGTGGTCCTTGGCTTTCAGATTTATAGTGTAGCTCGGGGAGAGACAAAAAGGTAAAGCAAGTTCAATAAAGAGTGACAGATACTATGACAGAAGTTTACACAGGGTGTAGTGGAAGACCAGATGGAAAAGTATGGGAAAGGATCACCAACTGCTTTAAGAATCTGATGATACCTACAGACTGTCTAGAATACATACAAGGTAGACAGATAAAATGTGACACAATTTTAGGGGGTTAACTGTGAGAACTAAAACTCACCCATCAGTATCTCTGACAAAATTACTAATTCACCTCAAATGGTCTTGAAAGACTTCCAGGTAATACTGCTGTATAATGTCAATCTTCCACAGGGACCCTTTAAAGTAACCCATTTCCCATCAGGATATATTCATGACATTTTTGAGTCATCACGCATAGTCTAATGACCTCAAAGGAGAGCAAAAGCAGAAAGCTACTTGGTCCTCACAGCAATGTTAAGTCATCACTGCTGATTTCCCTTTTTTCAAACTAGTTTTCATACAGTTATGATGACACCTGAAGCCCTTCATTTTGGTTGCCTCCCACCTAAATTTCTTTTCTTTGTTGTTTCATAAGATAATCTAAAGACAAACTTTCCACTGTAAACAGGTGACTAAAAGCTTAAAACCTCAAATTAAGATCAAGGGGAAACAAAGCAGGGAAGGAAGAAAGGCTGGTAATTTCTTCAAACGTCACCTGGTAGCATCTGACTACTGTGATGCACAGCAGCAGCAAACGCAGTGAAGGCAAAGGTAAGACTGTCTTTTGAACTTTAATTTTTGTTCCAGGTTATTCAGACTCTTATCAACTTTCCTTGGTCAGAAAAAAAAAATTGAGCTAATTAAGTATTTCATTTTTTTAATAGACTTTTTCTCCCCCTTGGGATTTGAATAAAAGTTTCCATTTTAAGTTTTAATAAAGAATTTAACCTTTCTTATCTCATTTAATCCTGTTACAACTCTGTAAGGTATATAATACAGGTGCTATCTCTCCCGCTGGCTTCACTTTAGGGTAAAATTAAACAAAAGACAGGAATTTGGCCACTAAGTGAATAAAGCCTTTGTATACTTCTTGTACTCAGCCATCCAATGAGACCTAGGAAGCCAGGTTTGATTTAGTCACACCTGAAGCATCAAATAATAATAAAACTTGGAATGTAAATAACACATTTCTTTAAGGGGTGAAAAATATTTTACTTCTGAAGTAAATTGCTAATACTCTCCTATTTCTTAAGAGGGAAACTACCTTAGAGTAGGCATAAAATAAATCAGGGAAAGTTAAGTACAACAGTTGACTGTTAGGAACAGGAGTCAATTCTAGAACTCGCTTTAGAAAATTGTTTTTCTACTCCAGGACCAATTGTGAGTGAAACAGCTGTTCTGCTGGAGTACACCAAACCTTATTTTAGAGGAAAGCAATCTGTAAGTTAAAAGATTTGAACCTTATTAATTTTCACAGTTAATCAATAAAACCACTTTCTTCAACCAAGCTGATTATGCATGGTCATTTTGGGTTTTGGCTATTTTTGTATCCTTTGTGGCTGCAATGTTTATCCTACATTTTGAGGTGTTTTATGAATATTAAGAATCACACCATATCTAATAATGAGCCCATAAACTTTTAATAACATACAATTATCAACAGAAGCAAAATTGTTAAGTGGTGAAAAAAATGACAAATGCCGGAAAGCACTGTAAGTACCCAAGAGTCCTTCCTCCAAAGAGCAGCAGGAACTTACTGTCAGGCACAGATGATAGTTGTGTGGTGTGACCTCCAGGCTTGGCTGAATGTTTAAACTGTACATAACGTCAGTGCAAGCACTGGGAAGAGAACAGGTATACTCAGGCTGCCAAGCATTCCCTATGACACTTGATAAGTTCATCATGGAAGGGAGGCACATCCTCAACACAGATTTCTTTCCATATATGCTAAACTGACCTATTTTGAAAAAGACACCAATGGTATACCATGAGAGAGGGAGAAAACAGTAACAAAATCTTAAGCTACCAAGGACAGGATCATTACTCTCTTCAGTAGGATGTACCCTGGAACTGAAAGCAGAAAACTCTCTGAAATGACTGGGACTCAAACAAACTTTGACTTAGGTATTTATTGTCTTTTCAAATCTAGGCACTTCTATACTGCTTTAAAACTGTATTTTAAAATTTACCCATCATCTACTACTCTAGGGAAACAGTCCTTTTATTCTCATGTAGGTTTTATTAAGAATGAGATTTTTCCTTTAATGTTTGTTATTCAATTTCATATCTTACTATTTTTATGAAATATTCTACCCAAAGTTTTTATATTATAGTCCTTGAAATGCTAAAAATTTACATTTGTTATATAAATGTTTACTAAAGCATTATCTCTAGGATAGGTTTTAACTAACAAGGTTTGCCCTCCTGGAAACTGGTAGTGGGTGCGGGGGTGGGGGAGTTGGGGAAAGGAGTTGGAGACAGACAAGGACTTTCCAGCAACACACTGCAAGGGTGCTGCACTAAGCCTGGGCTGGTGATGAGCCGGAGGGAAGGCTTTGGGGTATCAACACACGGTAATACACAATTTGAGATCCAAAGGATGAGTAAAGTTAAAGAGGGGAGAAAGAGTAAACTTGGTTCTGAGAAAAAGAACATGTTCAAAAAACCTAGAAATCAGGAGTATGAGATAAATAATGAGGCTGGTAAGGTAATAATAGTTTGCAAGTCATTTTCAAGCAATTGGACATACTCTTGAGTAATTAGAAGTCATTCAAGTATTTTAACCTAAGGAGAATCACGATTAGATTTCTATTTTAGAAGCATCACTTTAGCTTCAATAAGGAGAATATTTGGAAAAGTATAGTAGGATCATAAAGATTAAGAGGCAATTATAGGTTCCTAATCCAGGCAACACATAATGATATCCTGAGCTGACAGAATCCCAGTGGGGATGGAGATATGAGAAGTGAGAGATGGTTAGAGGGTAGAACCAACCGTATGTGTGTAAGGCGGTGGCAAAATATTCTCCATACTCATAAATACTTGAACCTTTCATTTTATAAAGAATACTGTTATAACTGCTCTCCTGGTTGGAGATTACTTCTTTTGAATAAACAGCACGAAGAAGAACTGCATTTATTTACTCCCCATTTCATTCCAGAAGATATACACAATGTGTATCCTGTGTGTCCTGAAAAGGCTTTCCCATTATGTATATAGTTAAACAAAGATAGTATTCAATTTATGGCCCCTTCAATAACTTATTAACAAAATCTAAACTAAATAATTGCTAACCAGGTGAGAACAATGCCACTGAGTTCCTTGAATAATTCCTTCAAACTGGGCTTTTTCTTAGGTATTTTTAAGAAACAGCGGCGATTTCCCCATGAAAACTGACCATCTACTAAGGCTGTTACTAAAATATGCTAATTCACTAAACAGATTACATGTACTCTCTCTGCCTGGTGGCATTCACCTGACAAATTAGCTCAGCAACCACACACAAAAAAAAGATTAGAGAGTATAAATATTGCTTGTTTTTCCTGCTTACTGCTTTTAATACTAAAGTATTAGTATATTTTACATATACTTATGTATGTTTACATATGTATGTATTATATGCATGTATCATATACATATAGTTCTTAAAATCTACTCATACTTTAAGTTTTTTTTCTTTTTATCATGGAAAATATCAGACATATATAAAATTAGTTATACTCTTACATACGTTACATTCCAGTGGCAGATTTTATGTTTCAAATACTTCTAATTTACAAAAATCAATAGCTAAAACCAGGTTCATGTAAAAGAAGTATGCTTTATAAAGAAACTACTCTATTTCTTTAATTTAGGAACACCCACAAAAGATTAAGTTGAGTGGCTCAAAGATATTTTAATTGGTTTATAACTACAATCGTGATCAAATGTAAGAATCATTGCTTTACTTGGTTTTTAAACTACAGAAGCATTTCTTTGCTTCAACAAGCTCTAGTGCATCAGCTTTATATGATTATTATGAGTGGTGGCACAATTCTTACCACTAGTTATCAATATACAAACACTAGTATTTTTTCTAACATGAGTTTTCATGATAAGAAATGGAATTAGGAAGCAATGAATTAGAGAACAACATATATACTGGCTAGCAACATATTACTTAAAAGTCGACTGATCTTCAGTATGTAAGGAAGAAGTTTTTTGTTGGGATGGGTTGGTGCTTTCAATATTTGGTATGAATATTTAAGGAATAATTTGCTGATGGTGAAAAGAAAGGCACTGGCTCTCATGCCAGAGTTATAAGTAATTCAACTCTGGATCTCTCCTGCTATAATTTGGTTCTACAGAATCAGATTTATAGCTTTTCCAAAAATATTTTATTATTGAAATTCCCATAGGATAAAAAACCTTGTAATTCTGAGTCTGAAATTCTCTAATTTACGTTTTATATAACCAAAGTTTTGACTGCATGCTGGTTGGAGCACACCACTTCATTTGTTGCAGAAAAGACTGCACACCTTAATTTCAAAAACCAACTATATGATTAGGTTCCTAGTATGCATAATACAAATATTTTTCCAACGAATGTAAGTAGATACTTAACACACCTGTTAAAACAGTAATGTGTTAGAAATTTAGGAAGAATAGAACTTTTTCTTTAAGAGGTTATGCATAACAAAGCAAAACACTACTGCAATTGTGTATGAGTATTATAATGAGAATTATAAACCCTTGACAAAAGCAACCTAAATGTCCACTGACTGATGAATGGATAAAGAAGATATGGTACATATATACAATGGAATATTACTCAGTCATAAAAAAGAAATAAGGAATGCCATTTGCAGCAACATGGATGAACCGAGAGGTTATCATATCAAGTGAAGTCAGTCAGACAAGTATCATATGATATCACATATATGTGGAATCTAAAAAAAATGATAAAAATGAACTTATTTGCAAATCAGAAATATTCGCAGACATAGAAAACAAATTTATGGTTACCAAAAGGGAAAGGGATAAATTAGGAGCTTGGGATTAATATATACACACTACTATATATATATAAAATAAACAAGGACCTACTGTATAGCACAGGGAGCTATATTCAATTTCTTGTAATAACTTATAATGAAAAAGAATCTGAAAAAGAATATATATATATATATGCATATGTATTACCAAATCACTTTGCTGTACATCTGAAACTAACACAACACTGTGAATCAACTATACTTCAATAAAAAATTAAAATAAAAAATAAAATAAACCTGACAAATACTGCGTAGTGTTTTTAGGGAAAAAGTTTCCTATCTGCTGGTCTTTCACTGGAAGTTTTAAATTGTTCAAAGCATTGAAGTATTAAGAGAAAACTTTCTTATGATTTTTCCTAAGCCTTTTCCTATCTTATTTTCTACTATGAAACCTCCTATCCACTTCCTCCACATCCAATCCAGAGGTTATCATAATACACCAAATAAACAAAGAGTATTCTGGAAACTAAGTTATTTAATATGGGGGCGGGGCAATATAAGTGGGCAAAGGAGAAATGACATGAAGCAAAACTGCAAAGTTAGGTACACATCAGATGGAGACAAGCTATGAATGCCATGCCAAACAGTTTTCTTTTTTACCATGCAGTGACAGAAAGACACTGAAAACCTGAAACTGGGAGTGTGATGATACTTCTACGTATTAAAAACAGAGCTCTGTGGAATCTAAAACAGAAATGAACAAATGTAACAGAAAGAGTTACAGAGAACAAACAGGTGTTGATGTGGTGGGCAGTGGGGAAGAAATAAATAGGTGAGGGCAATTAAGGGGTACACACTTCCAGTTGTAAAATAAATGAGTCATGAGTATGAAATGCACAGTGTGGGGAATGCAGTCAGTAACTATGTAATGTCTTTGTGTGGTGACAGATGGAAACTAGACTGATCGTGGTGACCATTTTGAAATGTACAGAAATATCAAATCACTGTGTTGTGTAACAGGAACTCATAAGACTGTAGGCCAATTATATTTCAAAAAACAAACAAATTCATAGAAAAGGAGATAAGATTTGTGGTTACCAGAGGCTGGGGGTGGAGTGGGAATTGGAGGAAGGTGGTCAAAGGTACAAACTTCCAGTTATAAGATACTAGGGATGGAATGTACAACATGAAAAATACAATAAATCATATGTTATATATGAAAGCTGTTAAAATGGCAAATCCTAAGAGTTCTCATCACAAGGGAAAATATTTTTTTCCTATTTCTTTAATTCTGTATCCATGAGATGATGGATATTCATTAAACTTACTGTGATGTATATAAGTCAAATCATTATGCTGTACACCACCTTAAACCTATACATGCTGTATGTCAATTATATCTCAATAAAAATTGGAAGAAGAAGAAACAGAGGGAGGGGAAAAAAAAGAGAGAGAGCTCTGGCTTCAACTAGGAGGGAGCACCAAAGATCTAGCTCAAAGTGAAAACAGAAACGAGAAGAGTCATGTGGTATGAAGAGCAGACTCAGAACCCGGTGATACAGCAGATGGAAAGGACTGTGGGCTGGGGGAAAGCAGAAGCTAGCATGAAGGATATGTGACTCCTAGGCAACTAATGTCATCCACACAGAGAAAACAATGGGAGGATCACTGCATGAGGAGGGCAGGGAAGGACGTGACTGCAGCTGTGGAAACGTTATGTCTGAGATGCCTATACGTCCTCCGTGGGGAGATGCTGAATAGACTAGGGGGGTCTGGAATTCAACATTAAAAGTATAGTGAAAAGTGATCCCTGTGGCACTGGTCCTTGGAGATATAGTTATGGATGAGACTGCCTAAGAAAAACAAATTGGAGAGATTATCCTGGAAAGGCTCTACTTTTAGTGAGAGCATGATATTTCTGAAGAACAAGCATCAAGTGATCAAATAAGTAATTGGGAAAGTCAGTTCTGTCCTTATTTATATTACTAAATCTAAATCTTTCTAGGTACTGACATCTTGGTTTCTGGCCTGGTAAAATAAAAGTTTCTCAATAGAACTTTGTGAAGTGAATTGCTTTTGACAGTCTCTAAGTGAGTCTTTTAATCTCTACAAGTATAATTCCACAGATGCTAAATTCAGTAATTGAAGTATTTTATTTAAACAGAGCATACTGTCATCATTCACAGAATTTATAAAGTATCATAAAGTAAGCGAATTCATGAATCTGCTAACTTGCTTAGAGATACTACATTCTACAAAGAGGTTTAGCAAAAATATTGATGCCATGCCAGTTTAATAGCATAACTTTAAGAACAATTCAATTTATATTGGACTGATACAGTCAAGATTTTTTTCCAACAAAGGCATTAAAGGTTAAAAGAATAAAAAATAAAACACATCTACTTATACAATTCTGCAACATAGGCTTCAGAATAATTCTCATAAAGGAGAAGTCTTGTTATTAATGAGTGTCACTTTTAAAATTAGATTTTCAAAATTCAGTTATCAAAAGTACAGAAGAAAAATCAAACCATAAGATGAGGTTCCAAATAAGTTTACCTGAAACAATATTAAAACACTCATCTGAATCATTAATATACCATTAAAATCACACAATGGTAGTTATCTGAATTTTACTTATAAATGCCATAAGATTAAAACATTTGAAATGTTGTTAAGAAAAATTAAACATAAGGATCAAAAAATAAGAACAAGTTAAATAAGGAGCATTTGGTTTTCTTAACTTTTTAGTCAGTTCAATTTCAGTGTGCATTAATATAAAGTGAATGTATCACAAATGCTTCACCTATATGTAAGGAACATGGTGCTACTTACCAACCATCAGAAGGGCATGCAAACAAATTAAAGGGAGGTATGAAAATAATTGAACTAAAGAAGATACACTGAGAATTCACTCACCTATTTTTCTATTAAATAATTTAAAATCTTTAATAAAAATATTTATATTTTGAATTAATTCTAGAGTATCTGTGTAGAATATCATACATTCAATAGACATAGAAAAAACTAAAATGTGTTATCCCAGCCAGGGAGAAGCATATTTAATTATGGAATAGAAACACTAATATTCAAGAATAAACAGTATAAGCAAGTATAAAATGTTACATAATGCATTCAACATGGAAATTCTGAGGGATGCATGGAATATGAGATTAAAATGGAAGGACCTCCTATATAAACTGCAAAAATATTTCTCAGGAATAAACACACATTGCCCTATTATTCTACACCCAGAATCTGTTGTTTTATATTTGCAATACCTCAGATTTAGTTATAAGCTATTGAAACTTTTCTGTCAATCCCAACAAAGTTTTAGACTTAGAAAAGCTATACCCCTCAATGAATCTTTATAAAAATGAAAAGGCGGATGTTTTTCATAGTCTGTATTTGTGAGAGTTCATTCACAGTTACCACAGACAAGACATACTTTATTATTATCACCAAGGAGCTGCATAGAATTGAAGCTTCAAGTATGGAGAAAAGGCCCTCTATTGGTTTTCAAAAGCTGGACCCAATGCCAGGTAACATTACGGCTGGACAAGAGAGTAAAGAGACCTCACACAGCTGCTCAGTGATTTATAAAATTTTGGTTTGGCAGTGACTGTTAAAACCTACACCTTGTCACACTTCTTAATTAAACCTGTCAGTACGGACTGCTATCTATCCAAAGATACAGTGCTTTTAATTATTTGGGAAAAATCTAGCTGAAACAATGCTCCTGTTGCTGCACCAATGCAGAATAAACAACACAGCTACAGTGTGGAGTGGGTATAAAAAGACACAGTGGGTATGAAGAATCCAATTAAATTGTATTTAGTATCATCCCGCTTTGCGAGAAAAATTAATCAGCATATTCCAATTTTTGCAAGTACTTTTCTGTCTCCTCATATTTACCAAGCCGTACACATCCATTCCCATCGGAGTACCTTACACGTAGCATGTGACATGTTATGCCATTTTGATGCTAGGAGTTCTAGATAGAAGATCTGTTAAGTTCTCTGATGGTCTTTGTATTATAAATTTAAATGAGATTTTTAAAAGTCTTACCTGTCGTTGTGTCTAGTTTTATTAATTTATTAAGGTTCAACAATAATCTTAGAACTACAGGATTTTAATCAGACTACTACTTTGATATATAATTATCCTGTAAATAGTAAAGATGAATACATAAACAAAAGTATATTTAATGTACTTTTAAAATAGTTATTTTATACTTTCTCATCTGAATTAAACAATCACTCCACATACCTGCATCAGATGTATACCTGCATCTTCTTGTGAAACATTTCTGAAAGATGCATGTACATTTTTAGGCCGCCAAGGTTAGCAACAACCAGTTTTTCACTTTCCTTATGAAACTGTAACCGAGGGGCTTGAAAATGTCAATAGACTTCCCCAAAGACTTTATTTATTGAGTGAGAATATTTTACAGTCTCAAAATTTTAAATACTTAAATTTCACTGAGTTTTTTCTGGAGGGCAGATATAAAACACCAATGTGGGAACTAATATTATTACTGATATCTTGAGGACAGGAGAGGTTATAGAGCCATGAGTAATGTTCATCACCTTAGGCATTTAAGGCAACACTTTCTCACTAAAAAATTGTTACACTACAACCCAGTACTTCTGACAGACAAAGGAAAGCCAAGCTCTCTCTGAAAGTATTTACATGCAACTTGAATAATCCAGTTTACGAGTATGTGCACCTTATTTATTTTCCGAAAAGCTTTAAATGTTCACCTTTGTGAGACAAATAGGACAAGTAAATGTAAAGATGTGTGTTATACGCACTGAGCAAAATTAAGGTTAATATTAGGTTAATGTTTATTAAAACAAAACAATCACATTAATAACATTATTTGAAGATATATGTAAAATTCAATAAAGCAAATTTATGTCTAGAGTTGTGACTTTTTTTCCTCCAGAAATCTGGAACAAAATATCTTTCCTTAAATGTGCTTACTGTACTGTATTTAGTGAAAAGACAAGCCTTAGTAAGCGGATTGTCTGCATGGGAGCATGGATCAGCTTATTCTCAGTAAGAATTTAAGACGCCATCAGCCTCTACACAGTCCCTATATGAGCGGAAGCAAGGACTGGCTCCTTTCAAACCTGTAATTTATGAGTTTATTCAAACCCGCCAAATTGCTTTGTGTAAACGCCTTTCACATTTAAAAATTCCCATGGCAACTCATTTAGTTTGGCAGACAGGAAGACCTAAATTCAAACCTTTTATCCAGCAGCTAAACCATTACAACGGTAATTCTGCTCTGACACTCTGAAGAGAATGCTAATTGCTGTACTCTGGGTCTCTAGACAGATTTCCCATTCAGATTAAAATGGTTGTGCAAAGCAGAAAACAGCAGCAACACCCTCTTTACATGAGAGAGATGCTCTCTCACATTACAGCTCTATCAAGGGGCAAGTGCATTACAGCTAGATGTCTTTTAATATATCTTTTAATACCTTACCTTCTTTCCCAATAAAATGAAAAGGAGGCTAAGGATACCAGAGATTTCAGTTATCGATCCTTTGGTCAAGAACTAAATGCAGGGCCATCAGTTCATTAACAACCCAGCTAAAAACTCTAAGATAAGACTACTCTATCTCCAGAGTCATTACCTCTCTTCCTGTCCTACTCTTGAACTCTTTTCATGTATCTTCAGGTTATAATTAATACACAGTTATCTATGAGTTCAGATGGCTATGGTATTAGACAGAAGACAATCTTTGGGAAATATGGAAAGGAAACAATAAAAAAAATTTTTGATGGATCTTTCTCTTTCTACTACTCTCCCAAATTATGATGACATTGACAAACGTAGTTTTTTTAACTGAATTTAAATTACTTTCGATAATCTTTTTTGAATTTTATAATATGTCTTAAAATAACTGGCAACAACTTTAAATTTCAAAATCCTCAGCTGGAAATAAGTTAGAATCCATTAGGCCAATTATTTGGTTTAATATTACTGAGCTCTACGTGTATAAATGCTTTCATAAAGAGAGCAGCTATATATTCAAAACTGATTCATGGTCAAGTTCTCAAATACCTATAAGCAAACTTGAAGAGAAGAGGAAAAAAAGGACAAGCCTATACCCACCATAAAGTAAAAAAGTAAAACAAGCACTTTATGAATTATCTGGGACTGGTGGCATCTTGTGTACCAAGGCTGATCTTAAATTAGGAGACAATGTCAATTTCAACGGACTGCAATCACTTAACTTCTCTACCTCAGGCTAGTGCGGCTCAGCTGGCTCAGTCTTCCCAATCTAGTATCCCAGCTCCCAACAGAACTCTGTTACCTCTACTCCTACTGAAAGCAAGGAAAATCGGAATGAGGAAGGCAAGAGTGACCAAGAGGAGATCTGGGCATACATCCCTCACCTTTACTTTCCCAGTCAGTCTTTATAGCAACAATATTCCCCTATTTTCCTTTAGAGAAGATGAGAAAAGATCTTAGCTAATTAATGATTAAAAGATAGTATTATTTATTATTTTTCAAGTAACTGGAATGAAAAACAATTGAAAGAGGCATAGTATCTGATCCTTGAGATGGCAGATGCACTCCCATAGTGAGTGTGGGTGTGTGTGTACGTGGTGGGGGGAGAATGTGCCTATGTTTGTGTGTGGTGGGGGGGCGTGGAGAAACTTTTATACGTGTTATTTTTAGTAATATTAGATGGTTCACAATTTTCTTATTATACCACTCTAAACAAAAACTTACATTGATGAGATCATGGACTAGCAACGAGGGTATATTCTGGAGCTAGGGAACAGAACTACTTTCTTTTGGTGTGGTGCCTCCTGTGACTAGGAATGAGCTTCTAACTGACATGGCTAATGATGCAGTTGAGGTAATCAATCCATATAACATTAAAAAAAAAAAAAAAAAGGAGAAAAGAGGGAATGTGCCTTGTACCTCCATATAACTAAAATAATAACCTTTACCTTTATAAAGTCCTTCTAAGGCAAGTAAGCAACAATAACCGAATTTTACAAATGAGGAAATAAAAGTTCTGAGTTTACGTGACCGTCCCTGACCATACATAATTTGTGCAATTCTACTGCATCTGTTACCACTTTTAATGACTTGAAATGCACAACTCCCTACCTCTAAAAGGCATATATACTCATCTCCTTTGTCTCTGGGAACTCTATCTCTTGAAGTTCTAGCTCAAGTCTCATCTACCTACGTGAAGTCTTCTTCCCTAAGTACCCCGGTCCACTGTGACACCTTCCAGTGAACCTGTATAACATCTTCTATAACACTGACTGCCACCTATATACTGCTTGTACTATCTCTATAGAAAGTATTATACATAAAATAATTGGCCCTGGGGGTGGGGGCAAAGACTTCAAAATTAAAACAAGGGGAAAGTTGCCATTATATAAAACAAAGAGTGAATTTTTTTTAATGATGCAAAACTCTGTTCATATAGGGTATGTAAGCTATATATACACAGATACACATATGTGAATATCAAATTAGTTTGCCATTTCAGTGCCATCAAGGAGAACACACTACTATGCATATTACTACAATGAATGAATGGAGATTTTCACACAACTCTTTCAATAATTAACAAAAACAAGGGAAAAAAATGGATAAGGACAGACCTGACTGTTTTCAACCATGTTCACCTAAATGATATTTATAAAACATATACCCAACTACCGCAAAATGTGTCTTTTTAAGTGTAAATGGGATGGTCACCAAAATAGACAATATGATGGAATTTAAAAAGTCCCAAATATTTGGAAACATTTGGAAATAATCCATTAGTCAAAGAAGAAATCATAAAAAAAATTAAAATATTTTGAAGTGAATGGTAATAAAAATACAATATATTATGTTCGAGATGCAGTTAAAGCATTATTCAGAGAGAAATTTTTATCTATAAAATAAATGTCTCAAAAGTAGAAAAGAAAGGTCTTAAGTCACTAGTCTTCCACCTTTAATAAGCGTGAAAATAAAATTAAACCCAAATAAAGTACAAAGAAAGGATAAAAGCAGAAATCAGTGAAATTGAAAAGGAACAAATAGAGAAAAATCAACAAAACCAAAAGCTGGTACTTACCCCATTAAAAAAATCAATAAAATGAATAAAGCTCTAGAGCTAGATTGGTCAAGGAGAAAAGAAGTCACAAATTACTAACATAATAAATGAAAGCAAGGACATTACTAAAGATCCTATGAATCTTATGAGCAACTTAATGACAAAAATTTTAACAACTTAGATGACAAGGACAAATTCCTCAAAAAATACAAAAACAAGAAAGAAAAAAAATCTAAGTAGTTTTATATTTATGAATGAAATTGAATTTGTAATTAAAAGCCTTCCTACAAAAACACAAGACAAAGGCAAGCCATGGATTAAAATATTTGTTCGATAAAGGATTTACTCCCAATATATATAAAGAACCACCTTAACAGTGAAAAAGAAGACAAGCCAATAAAAAAATGATAAAAAGATTTAGATACTTCATCAAAGGTAGATGAATTCTCAAGAAGCACATGGAATTATGCTCCACATCATTTGTATTCAGAGAAATAAAAATTATAACTACAACAGGTGAAAGAATAAACAAACTGTGGCATATATATTCAATAATGATCAGCAAAAAGGAACAACCCACTGATGCATCATGCAACAGCATGGATGAACCTCAAAAAAAAAAAAAAAAAAAAAAAAGCCATGCTGCATGGCACAAAATTTTTCATTTATATGAAATCTAGAAAAGGCAAACTGATCTAAAACAGGTGAACTCATGCAACCAGAGAGTAGAAAGGTGGTTGCCAGGGGATGGGGTGGGGCGGGGGAAATGGGGAGATGTTCATCAAAGGGTACAAACTCTCAGCTATAAGATGACTAAGTTCTGGGGAAATAATGTACAGCATGGTGATTACAGTTAATAACACTGTAGTGCACTCCTGAAATTTGCTAAGAGAGATCTTAAGCATTCTCACTTAAACACACAAAAAAGTATGTGAGGTGATGAATATGTTAAACGACTGTGATAATCATTCCACAATGTGTATGTATATCAAATCATCACACTGTACACCTCAAAAAAAGCACACTGTAACAATCTAAATACAAACAATTTTTATCCATCAATCATAAACCAATAAAGCTGGGGGTAAAAATTAAGTTTTGAGACCACAACAGGAAAAAAAAGGCAAAATTAACCCCAATCCCTGGAGGCATGGGCAAATGGTTAACTGATGGCAAAGGGGTAAGAGAGAAACTTTCTAGGGTGATGGAAATTTGACTGTGGTAGTGGTTTTAAGTGTATACAGTTGTCAAATGACAAACTGTACATTTGTTCAATTGTTCATTTTAATGAATGAGTTTTTATTATATGTGTAAAAAAAAAAAAAAAGAAATTCCTCAAGAATTTTTTCTTCCTTCATGTCTTCAAATGACTATTCTTCAGCATTGAAAAAGAAAAAAACAGCTCATATGTATTTAAATCAGACTCATAAGTCTCTGGATTATTTCTCAAACAGGTATCTCTACAACACTAGATGTGAATATATTGAGAAACAAAAATTTGATGGTCAACTGAATTTGGAAATGGTTTCTACAAGAGGTTCACAATACTCAATAGTATATTAAAGGCTTCCATTACCCTGAATACCTATGAAAAGTATCTAATGGAATACAGTTAGGGAAATATGCTGCTGCCCTAAATATTAAACATACTGCTTTAAATAATTTTCTGCACCCCTACTGTGCTAAAATACAGTCAACCTGGAATAAATCTTTGTTAATCTGAACAGAATACTAGAATAGCTACACCTGGATAGCTAACAGGCATCTCAAACTTACTAGATCTAAAACTGGGTTACTAATAATCTCTTCAAAATCTGTTCCTGCTAACATTTTCTTCATCAAAGTAATAGCAATTATATCCTTTCAGTTGCTCACGCTAAAAATCTTGCTGTCATCCTTGACATCTTGCTTTCTAACATCCCATAGAAAATCCATTACCCAAAACTGCCAGTTTCATTTAAATATGCTCAGAGTCAGACCATATCTTGCCACTATGGCAGCACTGGCCCAACCTACCATTACCTCTCCTCTGAATTAATGCAACAGTCCAGGAATCGGTAAGGTTTTTCTGTAATGGGCCAGACAGTAAATGGCTTTTCTGGGCATATGGTCTCTGTGGCAGTTACTCAACTCATCCATGAAGCGTAGAAGCAGCCACAGGTAATATGTAAATAAATAACCATAAGCATGGCTGTGTTTCAATAAAACTTGTTAAAAGACAATAAAATTTGAATTTCCTATAATTTTGACATTTCATGAAATTTTCTTTTTCAAATATTATTCTTCCAATTTTTCCCCAGTCATTAAAAAATATAAAAACTATTCTCAGCTCATAGGCTATTCAAACACAGGTGAAAGACTGGATTTGACCCATGGGCCATAATTTACAGACTCCTACAGAAGCTTCCTTTCTTTCACTCTTATGTGCTTTATTCTGCTTTAAACAGAGAAGGCCAGTAACCCTTATAGAATATTAATCAGATCATGTCATTCCCCTGTCCTTAAGCACTCCAATGGTTTCACCCATCCTAGACCAAAAGCCAAAGTCCTTAAAATAGTCAACAAGGCCCTGTATAATAACTGATCAATTGTCCTAATATGTACATGAGGATATTAAGACCAAATTAATTAAAAGTAGGTTTAGATACTGTGTTATAAAAGGCAAAAAGAAATGTAAATTTATAGCATATTACATCAGTGCAGCAAGAATAAAGAAAATGAAAGCACGTGATGACAAAATCAGAAAATGAATAAATTAATACACAAGCTCTCTGCAAGGATCAAATCTATGTTAAAGTGATTTGAATAGTAATATATAAAGATAAGAAATCATTATTTCACAGAACTCTGTATACGTGTAAGCACGTTAGGTAAATGTTAAGCTAAGACTATAAGAAGTTCAGCCAAGAAATTTAACAGCCCAGTTTATTTTGAAAGGCTCACAGAAAGTGACAATTATGATGTGAATAAGAGAACAAGCATTAAAATGTCATCTGAAGAAAGTCTTCTGATTATAATAAACAAGTTCAACAAACGTAACTAAAAGCCTATAAGGTTTAGATATATAAAAATTGGTAACTGCCATTTGTCTAATTACAAAATAATAATTTATTACAGGGTTACATTAAATTAGTAACTACATTGCATAAGTTTAATTAAAGAAACAAATGTGTCAAAAAGCAAACAGAACCACTTTCCAATAATAGCAAACAAAAATGATCAACATATCCTGTCTTAAATATTTAGCTAAAATTAGTAAATACTCTACAATGTAAAACTGTCAGAATCATAAAAGCGATATAGTTGTTCTACCCAATTAATTTTCAGAACAAAGCAGTTACATAAAATCAGAAACCACAAAAGCAGAATCACAGATCCCTGGTAATTCCAAGTAATACTAATTTCCTCATAGGGTGCACTTAAAATAAGAAGGCTATCACTGTATCAAATCTTGACACCATTGTTTCTTCCTATACAACCTTTGCCCAATGTTCTACCTACATAATTAGTAAAATTCTACCAGTCACTCTGAGGATATCATCATAATCATTTTAGGAGGAATAAACTTTTTTCACTCATTTTCTTATACTGCATCCTAGTACTTCAAAATTCTTCCCATTTATAAGACAAGTTGGAGAGAACAAATACATATAACACAGGTGAAATTTTACTTTACAGTTACATGAAGCTATCTAAACTCCTAAAATTAATTATTTCATAAATATTTTCCTTCTGACTTTAAAATACTTTTCTTCACGACTACCTCTAGTTTGTTTACAATTAAGAGCCACTTCTTTGGTATATAACAAAGAGTTTCAAGGCAGATAACTCACTCGTCACCCCACTTTCCAAGGAGTGAAATGGCAAATCACTGATCATCTTTAATATGATTTACATTAAAAAAAATCACTCTTACTAACTTATGAGAGAATGAACTGAATGGAGTAAGACTAAAAGTGAAACAAGATTATTTCGACTAGGTCAGCATGAATTTATGTGCTCAAGAATTCTTTGGAGGTAGAGTTATGCCAGCAGTGATTTCTGCCAAGGATGACTTAACTCCTCAAAGATGAGCAGAATCAGGACACCGCTCACTAGTTCTTTTCTATGGGTGAGTATGATTTAATTTTCACAAAATGTCACATTGTAATTAGGACAGTATACTGAAGACCACAGGAATCTGAAGAAGGTATATAGTTCAGGTTTATGGAAATGAGATTTAAGTAACTGATTAATTGTACTTATGATGGAAAGGATTATTTTTAGTAGATATTTGATGGTAACAGATTTAGACTTGCCAGACAAAAACACTACATGTAACTAGAGAAATAACTCTTACCTAGTTACGCATGGTTTATTTTGTGATATAAGAAACAAGAGATGAAAATAAACAGATTATTAAAATCAAAGAAACATTTGAAATAAAAATGGCACTATCCCGAGTAAATGAGTTTGTTAGGTAAAATATTATGATTCTACTAATGAATGAATTGTGATCATCTCAAAACCCTTTATTACCTCTGCAATGAAATTAGAATACTGAACTACTTTCTGAAAAAACTACTAATTGCTCTGATAATGCTAAGGTTTCTCTCCATGTGCTTGCCGGAAAAAAGAACCTACTTGATAAGGTTGTTCTGAAACCCCATTTTGAATTTAATGATTTGAACTCCAAACATTTAGTTACATGTGGTTATAGAAATTGAGATACTTTCAAATCATCCCAATTACTAACAACAAAAGAAATTAGAATCGTGTCATATAGAGTACAAGTACAATCTTTACCCAGATTTATTAACCTTAAAAACCTACAGATGTAAGCTATAAACTGGAATATTTATTATATTTAATTATGAAATTTTAAATCAAGCACAAAGTCTACCACTCTCCCCTCCCCAACCCCAGGTCCCTCAAGCCAGGTCTAGATCTTTTGCTATGTAACATTAAACATACTGGGCACAAACACATTAAAATACGCACAGGTCTCTTTCTACATCCTTCCAAAAAAGAACCTATTTCTACACGGTTAGGTAACAGACATTTACACTGAAATAATATGAAGATAATTCCACACTTCAGCTACAAATTCATTCTGTAAATGATGATGTAAACCAAATCACATTCCCCACAGAAATGACGTGTAACTAGGGATTGTGTACCTGTTAAAGATGTGAACATAAAGATAAAAATAGTTTTTGTTTAAAAAAATTTCCTTAATATAAAAATTAACCTAATTTAAATAGTTTTAAGAACCATGAGAATTATTTTCTTCACATATTTGTGACTGAAAGGCTACTTCAAGAAACTATTAGAAAAGCAAAGATTAAAAACTGGTAATACTCAGAGGGGTTTGTGACTGTGTTGAGAAACCAGGCATTTTCACCACAACATCGACAGGACTGTAAACTGGTACAAATTTTCTGGAAGGCAACTTAGAAATTCTAATATGAGTGAAGTAATTGAAACTTAAAATGCATTTACCCTTTAACCTAGTAACTCTACTTAAAGAGATTTATCCTAGAAGTATATATGCACAAGTTAATTAACTCTGCTTGCCAAATTAATGCAGCATCTCTCACTGAAGAGCACTGTCCACTGCTGGACACTCTGCTGCTGTATATTTAGAGAGGCTCCCTCAGAAGGTCCAAGGAATCACCACGGAGTGGGAGGCTGATACGGAACAGAGGGTAAGAACTGAAGGTGAAGCAAAAAAACAGCTGAGAGGCCAAGAGTACTGAAAGGAGCATTTACATAAATAATGAAATCTTACGGGAAAATTTTTCAACTCCTTTTCCCCTTGTCCCATTTTCTTAAACCCACCATCCAAAAAAAACCTTTCGCAAGGTCACCAATGACCACTACTTGCCAAATCCAATGGTTAACTGTCCATTCTTACTTTAACTGAACCATCTTCAGCAACAAACATTCTCTTGGCTTTCCAGCCTCCACACTCTTGGTTTTTCTACAACCTTAGTAGCTCCTTTCCTTGGTCACCTTGCTGGATCCTCCTCTTCCTTCCTGACCTCTTATTTGGTGGAGTACCTGGGGCTCAGTCTCAGACCACGTCTTCTACACCTTTACCCAATGTCTAGATGATATCATCCAGTCCCATGGCCCTAAAAGCTTTTGACAAGAAGACGACTGCAAAATCGACATATTCTAGCCCCATTTTCTCACCTTACCTGACTGTTCATAACCAAATGCAGAGTCAACATTTGGTATTTCAAGTTTTACACTTCTAAACCCATTTTCTTGACTTGTGCCTCCAACAGCATAAACAGAAGAGAACTCCAATTGCTCAAGGTAAAAAACCTTAAAATCAATAGCTAATCCATCAAAATTCCTGCCAGCTTTACATTCAGAATAAATCCATAATCAGACTACTACTCATACTTCGAAACTAGTCCCAATTACTCTCATCTCTTACCTGAACTACAAATGCTCGCAAACTGGCATCTTTGCCTTCACCATTGTCCTCAAAGTCTATCCTTTATTCAGAATGATCTTCTGAAACATAAATTAGACCATGTTGCTCCTCTACTCAAATTCCTCCAATAACTTTTCATCTCACACTAAGATCAATGTCCTTAACATGGTCACAGGCCTCTGTAAATTGCCATCTCCTCCTTCCCACACTAACTTGATTTTCCAGCACTCTCCCACCTGCCTACTAAGTTCCTCACTGGATCTCCTTGAACCATCTGAAATATGTCTCAGAGTCACTGCACTTTCTGTTCTCTTTGCTTAGAGAGCTCCTTGAATATCCAAATGACTGCACCACATTTCAATCAGATATTTTTTTCCTTCAGACATCATAATCTCAGAGGTACTTTCCTAATCCAAGGGTCTCTAGTCCCTTATCCTGCTTTGTTTTCCTTCACATCACTTTATCACAACCTAATACAGCTTTTATCTGTTTTTTGTTTATCGTTAGTAATCTAACTTGCCTCTCCCCTCAACCAGAAGGTAAGCTTCATGATGGAAGCACTCTGTTGCTCAGCTTTATTTATTCTCTGTATTTTCAACAGCTGACATAGGAAAAGTATGTAATAAGCATTTCTTGAATGAATTATAAAAGCCCAGAGGTGAGAAGATTGAGGAAATTCAAATAAATACAGAATGACTCAATGGAAGTATGGTATGGAATGTGTGTCTACATGTGTATGTACTTTAGGTATGGGGGACAGGGAAAAATGAAGCCTGAAAGATAAGCCACGGCAAATGATGAAGAAACTTGCAAGGCCATGTTAAGGAATTCTGTATTCCTTTCTCAGAGTAAGAGGGACCACTAAAAGGTTTTTAAGCTGGGAAAAGTATGACTAGACTGTAATGCAAAGAGCAGTTTGAGGTGCCCAAGACTACAAGTACAGACACCAGCTGGGGGCTCTGAAATTACTGCGGCTTGAATTAGGGTAAAGAAAATCAAAAAGGAAGAAGATTACATGGTTTAACAGTGTGTATAGATTCAGCTTATATTTAACCTGTTTGTTTATACCTATATCAAACAGAATTTACATAAAATTCTTTTCTTCCAAAGGGCTAATTTTGTCAAGTAAATGATAAATGTTTATTTGCAGAACAGACTATCTGGGGAATAAAAAACGGCAGATGCCATACTCATTTATGTAAATGTCAATAAATTTTTGTTAGAATACTTAACAATATTCCTAGTTATTTCAATAGCAAGTTAGGGTCCATATTTCCATTTATTTTTTACTAATATAAAAATACTTTAATAATAACTTAAAAGCCAATACAGTTGGCCCTTGGACAATGTGGGTTTGAACCACGCAGGCCCATATATACATGAATATTTTTCAATAGCAAATACTACAAAACTACTTGGTCTGTCGTCGGTGGAATCCTTGAATGTAGAGGAATCACAGATACTGAGGGCCGTCTATAAGTTGAATGTGGATCAACCTCTTAGTTGTTCAAGGATCAACAGTAATTTATTTTTCATTCAAAAAGATAATACTCTGGTAATAATTCAATCATCATTTCTAAAAGCTACTAAAATGTCTGTAAAAATGAAGACAAGACAAAATGGAGGGCAGGTTTAAGAGGGGAGAGAAAAGAGAATGGAAGGGGGACGAGAGCATTAGGTACCAGGGGTCCTCTCTTATGAGATGTCAGCCTCCAAAATTCTTTTTCATCTCTTACCTGAACACCTAAATATGAATGTCGATAGCAAATAATGTGCTCCCACTAATATAGCTTACTCAATATAAATATTAACTTGTACAGACTTCTGTAAACTCATTAATTATTTGCAATGAGAAACTGCTCCACAAAAGAGCTTTCATTATCTCATGATGTACCTACATTCTTACCCTGTAACACAGTGACACAAAGGCAATAATACTTCTGAACAGTAGGCCGCTGAGTTTGCTCCCCTCACAACACTTCCTTCATAAAAAAATAAGCAAGCTTTCCCATTTGAGGATCGGAGCAACTTTTATGTTTGTCTATTTTTCTATAGTAAATGACTTATAAATTATTTTTATGTTTTCTGCTTAAATAAAATTGCTAACAAATAACAACCTATTATTTATTAACATAAACATTATAACTTAAAATTAAATTGAAAAAAGTGTCAAGCCCAAATCTAAGATTTGGAAATTATTACTTACTGCAGGTACCAGTAATTTCTTCACTTCCTCAACGGCTCTCTTCAGTTTGATCTCTGCTCTGTTTTGAGCGTCTTCCACAGTGATCAGTACATGTAAATCTTCATTGAGATGCTCCCAATTAGGCTTGCCTCGATTTTGCTCCTCCTAAAAAATTTATAAAGCATACTATCACAAATTTTTCTTCTCAGAGAGAGTATATCTTTCAAAGTAATACCCTTCTGCCAATTATGTAAGCTATGCTTGCACTGTTTCGCTATGACATTATAAACCTTTTAAATTCTTTTCCAGACAAAAAGCCTGTGAGACTGCTGGACACTGACGGCTGAGTCAACAAGTTCTTGTTGAGCACCTACTCTGTAGTAAGCAGGAGCCAGATGCTAAGAAGACAAGGTTGAGCAAAGCAATCACAACTCCTGCAGTGCTCTCACGTACTAAGACAGTTATGTACAAGTGTTATCCTTAGATTATCATGAAGAGCATATTACTATTTCCATATATTATTTGAGCAAACGGAAGGTCATCAAGGTAATTTAAGCAAGTCATTTGTCAAGGTCACACAGCTAATAACTTGCCAATTTAGGAACTGAATCAGCATTTTCATTCTCAAATTCTGAGATCTTTCATTTCCGTTACAACTACTTTTAATAATCCTAGCCGAAATCAAGATTAGAAAAAGCATTTTGCAAACTGACATTATTGTGTAAGACAAATGTCACTTGCCTTAAGTATTTCAAGTAGTAATTATGGAACCATTTCGTTATAATAATAATCACAAGAAATAAATGAAAGGACAGTCTTAACTGTATTTCTATCAGGCCTCAGTTTAGAACCAGTGAACTGTAAGGTCACTCTTTAAATCACATCAGCTCATACATACTAGTTTAATAGAGAACATCTATGTTTCAGTTCCTTCACATCTTCAGATCACCTAGTGATCCTCACGCTGAAAACACTGTCAAGCTACAGGGAGGTTTAGAAGTAGAGTTAGCCATACCTCCCTTTCACCTAAGATATAATAATTTCAGAATTGCTTCTTGCTTTAAACGTTAGAGATAATATATACATATATTTATAAATATTTTATAAATGTGAAATTTTAAAGATTAAAAAATAAGAATATAACTCTATAAACAATATAAAAATGGTATAAATACATGCATATGGTTCAGTGTAAGATACCATACATACCAAAATACAAATGATAAACAATGTGTTGTTGAACTTTCATCTTTAAAAGATCTCTACTTAACTAAATCGCAAGATTGCAATAAAAGAAAGTAAAACTGGTATAAATCAATAAAACTGGCATAATAAAACAGCTTTCTACTACAACACACGTTTGCAGACGTCGTGCCAGGAAAAATTCTATGGAACTTGGTCAACAAGGATAGAAATAAGTTCTCAAATTAAGTATAAGCTTCTGCCTTTATTTTCTGTTAATATCACTAGTGTGAAAATGCATCCAAACGTTCTGAGAGCAAATGAGAAATGAAACAACACATCCACCTATGGTAGGCCATGTACATATCTACATGTTCCTAAGGAGTGAACTCAGAGATACAACAGTGTGCTCATAGGGGGACCACGGGGTATTTGAAATTTCAAGGGAAACAGCAATAGTCGATGTCTGTCAGACACCATGCAAACTTCTAGCTCAAAATATTTGACTTCAATGTTAGATCATGCTACATTCCTTTCAATGATATCATATCTTTGCAATGCCAGGTTTTCAGTGGTTGCTGTAGTAAAAAGCTAAGTCCATGCAAAAATCAATGTGAAACAGGAAAAGAGAGTAGCAGTGGCCAATTTGATTCCTAAGTTTGAGAAGCTGAACAGTACTCAAGAGAAACACAAGTTCACTAATAAATAACATGGCTACTTAGAAATAAAATTAAAAGATTTTTAAAAAAAATTTAAGTTGTTTTAATAAACTGATTAAGTTGTTTGGAAATAATCATTTAATAATAAGAAAAACTATTAAGTATTTCTTTTCATCTAGGGGGACATCATGAACAACTAGGAGACTTAAGGAGTCAAGAAACTGGGAACCTCAGGGTTATCTGTGTGTGAAATATAAAATGTGTACATGTACTTCTACTATGGCAATAAAAACCAATTTTAAATTCCAGATTTTTAAGTCAAAAATGTTGAAAATATTTTCTTACTAAAATCTGTATTTTTAATTGTCAATTTTTTATAGACAGATCTAAAAGTTCCCTGTTATTTTTTTTTAAATGAATCCAAAAGTGTTGCTACATCCATACAAATAAGGGACTTCTGCTTTCCATCAAGACAAAGTAACATGAACGAGATTCACTCTCACACCTGAAACAACCAAAAAATTGCCCAAACACAAGAAACAACAGCCCTCAAGCCCCTGGACCTCAGGTGATAGGACAGTGAGGCTAAGGGATGGGAAATCAACGTGGTAAGCCCCACTGCTGCCCTGGCTCCCTGCCCTGAGAAATCTCTAGGCCGCAGCCCTGGGGAGGGTACCAGACTGCCTCTCTGGGTTGAGAAAAGACTAAGCTTAGTGTCCAAGGAGACCAAAGCAGTTAGAGTTCACCAAAAAGAGTACTGGAAAGAGCTGCACAAGAGAACTCTGGAGACACGCACAAAGTCGACTCCATTATTCAACTAAACACTGATCAGTGCATATGTGACAGGAAACACCAGAGATCAGAGAAAGAACCAGCCAAAGGATTCAAGGTAAAAGGTAAAAGTGTGGGGCTCTCACACAGAGTCAGACCAGAAGACACTGGGTCAAGTACACAAGGTCTTGCCTCAGTAGTGGGAAATAATTAAACCTAGTCTGAGCATTGTTTCGGTATGGCCTAAATAATTTAAGAACAAGACCTAAAAAGATCAAACTGTTTCCAACTTAACTATGTCCCAGAATGAAACCCAAGAATAACTATAGGAATATCAAGTATCCATCCAACAAGGTAAAACTCACACTATCTAGCATCTGATCAGGAAAATAAAATATAAGAAAGAAGAAAAATCAATCAAACCAACCTAGAATTGGCACAGATGTTATAATTAGTAGACAAAGACACTAAAAGCTTGTGTCCATATGTGTGTGTGACATGAATGCATACAGATACTAACACAAGGACAACTTAAGGACATTTATAATCCAAAATATTTTAGAAAGGCCTAAGAATGAAAAACTAAAATCCTAAGTGACCTGCCACAGAAATTTTTATACACGGGGAAGACAAAAGCCAGAGGATTTAAAAACAAAGAGATATTAGCATGACAGGAACAAAGAATAAAGTTGCAATATAATTTGAATTATGCTTTATTGAAGAAATACATTTTTGAGCTGTAAAACACTTTGGCAAATGTATACACCTAATAAATCCATCAACTTAAGTGCCAGTTAAAAATACAAAAATTAAAAAAAAACCTTACACTTGTCCTAACATTTGCTTTAGAACAGTTTTGCTTATGGTTTTAAAGACATTTGAAAGAACAAAAACTTACAAAGATGGTGAAACTAATCTGATCGTGTACTTTTACTCTTTCCTAAAATTCTTCTACAACACTGTAGAGTTTAAAATGTACAAACTAACTCATAAAGGAAGAAAATGGAAAAGGAAACAACTTAGAAACTAGAAAGCAGATGGCTAAGTAGTCAGGGACTCAGCTGACCCCAGGCAAGAAGAAACCAGTTTATACCGGAGAGCCTCCACGAAGGCCGAGGAGCTATCTGGCAGCAGAGGAAGTTAAGTTAAGGGTAGGGGAACTGGAAGACTGGCTACATTCTCATTAAGGAACAGCTGCATCTCCACATCTGTCCCCCAACAGCTGACTCCAGCACTCCCTAATTTCTAACAAAGGACTAGAAATCTATTCCTAAAGAGTTTTACTTGCTAGGACTGCGTTTTGAGGGGCAGCTGACGGGACCATTTATACACTGAAGGCTGAGCCTTTTCCCTCAGTCTACGCCCAGAATGAGGACAGCCAGCCCACACACTACGGGCAAGAGATTATAAGAGCTTTCTCTGGGGAGTCTGACCAGCCCAACAACAGAAAACAACCTGATGGAAGTTAACACTGAGTAGGGAGAAGAAAAACTCAAAAATCCTCAGAGAGTTAGGAGAGAGTTAAGAGAAGATACTGCATCCTTGAAACAAGTAAAAACTGCTTATTAATAAAAGAATTCAAAACATAAAATGAACTCTTGAAACTTAACTATGCTGCTAGAAACAAAAAACCTGATACAGGGATTTGAAGGTAAAAATTGGAGGAATTCTCCCTCCAAGTAGTAGGAAAGACAGAGGTGGAAAATGATGGAGAAGGTATAAAAACTAGACAACTAGTCCAAGAGGTCCAGAAACTGAATGACAGATGTCTCACTCAGAAAAAAGAAAAAGCAGAAGGGAGAAAAATCATCAATATAATATAAACTTTTAAAACAAAACTAAAGAATAAGAGCTTCCAAAGAGCCTAGTGAGTTCTCACCACAATGAAAAGGTGAGATGAAAACAAAAAAAATCAAGCAGTGGCAAGGTAAGCACAAATGTAGCAACAGAGAATAAATACTAGAAGAATCTCTTAACAAGAAGGAAGTGACTGTGGGTGGTGGTGGTTGTTAGACAGCAGAGAAGAGGATGTTTTCTATACCAGGCTTTACAGAATGACATATTTTTTAATCTATGAGCATATTAAACTTCATTTCAAAAAAGGTTTTAAGATCATTCCACCCAGAAGCCACATTTACAAAATTGTAGTCCGCTCTAACTCAGGAAAAGTTACGGTTAAATAAATTCCTTCAACAATGAGTTTTGAGCACAGTAATTATTCAATACAAATAAAATTTCTCCCTGTACTCTCTGTTTCTTACACAGTAATAAGGGCAATCTGGAATTGGCAAACGCTACCGAGAAGTCAATTCATATCCACAAAGGTTCTCTTTCAGCCATAAACAAGAAAGAGTAACATTATAGGGTGCCTACTTCTATATCCCAAAATACCTGCAGAAAGAATCTACTCCCCAAATTTCTCACTTAATAAATAATTTGGAACAAAGAAAAGGTTTAAATGAAGCAGAGAAGAGCAATGATAAAACAGAGTGATGGTAATATGGAGTAATACCATATTTACTGTATCTGTATCTTTCAGAAACAGTGGTTGATAACACATTAGCTTCTTTTTACAGTTACATTTCAAATAGTATTTCAGGAATAGACAGCTGAGAAACTGATGTGGAAAAAATAGCTCATTTTTACAAATTATTATAATTTCTGTTTTATAGTCATCCAAAGCAATGTCATTTCATTTATGTGCCACCAAATCTTCAGCAATACCCAAGAATGTGGTTATCTGCATCCACGTGTTCCCAAATTTACATTTCCAGCACAGTCCTTCCGGCTTATTTCTAGACCTCCAAATGCAACTGCCAACTTGACATGTGTATGTCAGTGTCTCCAAAGCACTCTCAACTCCCCATGTCCAAACTTATTATCTTCCTTCTCAAACATGTCCATAATTATGTCTCAGCTATTATTGATCCTGAATGAGTTTCCTGAGTAAATGCGGATTTTTAAAACTTTAGGGCAAGGACCACCGGTTTTATAGAAAATCTCTGAAATGCAATTATAAGCTTCCTCGTGCCTTGACAGAGGCTGCTGTAAGTTCACACATGCACTTTAATCCACGCTAATTCCAGGTGCCATTTCTTGCTTATATTCACTCCATATAGTAAATAAATTGGTCTATTCACAAACATGGATACTGATACCCACAAGTTTATGCAATTTATCACCTATGTCCAGAATGCTTTAATATTTACTTTTATTTATCTTTTGCTCTAAGTATCCTTCTGTAATTTACTATCTGTGCATTGTTTTAATCTAGCTATTAGGTTAACTGAATTGAACAACGGAGCTTTTTATTACTGGGAAGTATCACTAAAATCTAATACCAAATCATACGGTGATGTACCTACCACAGCCGTCCCCACAGCCCTCTGCTGTCTTCATTATACTGCCTCTCCTTATATAAGCCTCCAGGTAAGTTTCCCTTGACCATTTATCACTGTTTCTGGGCCTGCTTCTTTTTGACCCCCATTTAAGCTACATTTGAAAATCTTTACCCCTGTCTTTTAGTCTTGCCCTCTCATTTCTCTTCCAGTCAGTGATCTCAGATTTTCTAGGATGACGCTCATGAAGTCTAATTTTCGTACCCCACAAAAGCCAGCACGTCCCCTTTACTCTATCACCTCAATACTGCCTTGTTTCAATGTATCAGAAAAATGGAGTAACATAAAGGTCAATCTTTCTAGAACTGTAAGACTAAAGTTAATAAAACAAAGCACAATGACAGCAAAGACAAATTATATATAAATAATTGCTCTGTATACATAAAAGTAAGTTCCAAGCTCAAAACTGCTGATCTTGGCTTTTTTAATTTAAGGGAGGAAGAAATGAAAAAGAGAGCATTCAAGGAAATGCAATATAGCTTTATTTATATAGTAAAGTTCAGTAGCATATAAAACAACTCTATAATATCATTCATACCTGATTCTGAAGCAGAAGACAAATTACCAATGATACTTTATTACGGTTTATATTCTTGACAAATGTACTATAGAGAAATAACAAATTCCAATTAGCTCTTAGTCTCTCAGGTGATGGATGATAAATTCAGAAATGAAAATGGTGATGTTAACAACAGCACCTAAGCTTTTATTAAACACTTAAAGCTTGCCGTGTACCGTGCTAAGCAATACAAATATATCACCTCGCTCAAGCTTCCTAACAGGCATGCGACTCTGTACTATTATTCTTAACCAGCATGGAAATAAGGAGGTTAAAGCAGACACAGCTGCCCAGGCAGGTCTACCAGGCAGCAAGTTAGAGCCTGTACTCTTGACAACTAATTCCCCAGCACATGACGTCACCTACACAAGAGCCTTAAAATTAGGTAAATTTTCTGAAAATAGTATCATAAATCAGTGAAAGAGTCAGAAACACAACACTGAAGTCTTGAATCTTTAGAATTTTTTCTACTTTACTATTATACCTTAAAATTTTTTTTATTTTTTGCATGGAACTTTAGGCATATATTGTTCCCACAGAATTTTAGAGCTGGTAGGGACTTTGGATGCACACAAAGAAACCGATTAATTATGACTATTTGGTAAATTTGTTCTTGATTTTCCCCCCTAATTCCAACTCAAGTGCTCTTTCTTCGTCAATAAAATACTAATTAAGTCACACGAAGAACAGTATCAACAGCTAGCAGAGGAAGCACCTGGTAAAAATGATTTCTTACACATAAGCCCAACATTATTATGAAGTTAGGGCTAATTAAAATCATTGTCCTGAAATATATTCTAACCATTACTTTTTAATAAAACACTGTCCGTTTCATTTGCTGTATATAGTGATGTAAAAATATTAACTAAAAAAAATTTCCAAAACTTGCAAAACTGTTTTTGTTTCTGATTAAAAACAAAAAAAACTTCAACAAGTCACCGACCTCTGAGGTTTAAAATTATGCTCTAATTACAGGATCTATTTGAACAACAAAGCAATTCTATAACATGAAGCAACAGAACACACCGACTGCCCCCAGTCCCTGCTGACAGAGTCTTTTAATTATGCATTTGAAGTCAGGCAAATGAGCACAAGACTTCTCCCCCTGCTGTGCTCTTTATGTGAAAGTTCACGTGCCAAAACCTTCTAGAAAGGAATTCTGAAGTGCTATATATTTAAGCAAACCAAGATTCCAATAACACACCTATGAATACATACATTTTAAGCCAAGTAATAAAGCCTAACACGTAAGTTCCTCCAGTTGTACGTAGAATCTTAAATTAGTTTAGGCAATATTCATTAAGAAATAGGACATAAAGTAGATAACACATAATTTAATTGCTCATTGACTGAATCTAGTTATAATGTTGACTTCAAAAAAATTTTACCTTGAGCTTGAGTCCAGTAACAATCATGTTTACAAAGCAAGTTATTTTCTAATAATATATAAAGATAAGAATACTTTTATATTCAGTTTGTTTGAAATCATCGTCAACTAGGAATGTCTTTATAGGCAGCAGGCATTCAAGAAATACTTATTAAATTAAGCATAATGAAATTTGTTAAATTCAAAGAAGTTTTATGGTTTTACGTCAAATATTTTCCAAGTCAAAAAACAAAAGGACAATTCTCAATACCTTTTCTTCATAAGAAACATCTAGCTCTTACAAATACAACACTAGAAGACTGCCACATAAGTCCTCATTTCCATTTTCATAAATTAATTCCACTAACTTAATTGCAATTACTGTGTGTCAAAACTAAACTTATGTATCAATCACCAGTTATGGCCAAGTAGTACTGGTCTGTCCCAATCATGACCAAAATCAGTAAACTTTCACTAGATCGGAGCGCTGCTTACAGTACGCAAAAGCAACTCTGAACATGACTATTTGGGAAGCTAAATATGATCCTGATGATGTTACAATTAAGGCCAGAGGTTGAACTAAATATACGCAAAGTTTCCCATGAAAGGAGAAGAATGATCAAGTGATTTCTAATTTTATTTCTCAGAAAGTTTAAAGATCAATGGCTGGTAAAAGTTTAATTAAAATAGAGATTGAGAATATAAATAAAGAACTGGCAGGAAATTTTTTTGGAAACTTTGAGCTGAGTTTCCTTTGCTAACAATCACTCATGTAGAAGTAGTTTCTGCCCATGGAAGCATGAAGTGCTTCCTCACAGCATTAACAGAAGCCTTTCACTGCCCATTATGTGAAGCTTTGTACAGGATCTAGCAGATATAAAAAAGATTATTAAAGGCATAGAAAAACAATCATCTGTTTTAAAATGTGATGTTTAAAAATATTACATTGAAATATTTACTTGTTGACAGTACAAGGAAAGAAGATTAAAAAAAAGGCTAACATTTCCACTCATATTCATTTTCTTTCTCAAATCATCAAAACTCCAATTTCAAAAACCATCTCAATGAAAAATTTTCCAGGTCCTCTAAGATGGAATGTTTCCTATATCCCCATTTTATCATTTTTTTTGACATAAATCTGATCTATATTACTATCTAAAAAGCTCCAAGAAGTCTGGAATCAGGCTCAATTCCTATCTCTTATTACTGCCCACAATAAGTGCCCCATAACTATTCAATATTTACTACAGCACAGCATAAGATACAAAAATGAAGTCACAGCTAATATAATTAACAAAAAATAGCCTATACAGGGCTTTACACTCAGCATTTTATATACATAAAGTTAATCCTTTTTAAACCTTAGAAGTAGGTATTATTGTAACACTTATTTCTCATTTGAAAATGAGACAAATTAATGGGCAGAAACCTGGACTTCTCCAATGTCACTCAGCTAAACTGACTTCATATTATAGACTTCTGCTTTTAAAGTCTTTAGACTTTACAACTAACAGTGTACTAAGCAAGAAGACAAGAAAGATTCAATGTAATATTTAAAAAACAAAAAGCCCAAAAGATTACAATTATTTCACTCAAAACTAGAATGAGGAACAAGGTAATTGTTTTGACAAATCCACCTACAGGGTAACTTGCTGCCTCAAGCAAAGAGCATCACCAGGTCTGCGTATGACAGTTCGAAGGAAACAGTAAAAGAGCAGCAGCACATGGCTGACTGTTAACAAAGCTGCTTTTTTTCTGATGGAATTTATTCAGAAAGTAAATTCTACCAGACATTCAAAACAAAGAACAGTATTTTTAGAGTATTAGTTTAACAATAGTTTAAAAATAATTACTTTAAAGTGTTTTTAACAGTCATTTGATAATATGCTAAGGAATTTGTGATACTACACTTACTAATCACTTACTAGCTTAATCTCAGGCAAAATATCTGAACCTCAGTGTCCTCATCTGTAAAACAGAGGTAAGTGGCAAATGTGCTCTACCTGTACACCACGGAGAAGAGCAGCTAGAGCAGCTATCATCTCACAACTGATGTTACCATGGATTAAACAGGCTGCTATCTAAAATCAGTGACAGATGCTTAAAGGAAATGACACAAGTAGGAATATAGAGAAGGGATGATTGAACAATAGCAAATAAAACATGACAAGAAGTTATAATTTAGAAAAAAACTGGAAAGTATTTTAGGGATAAAAAGTACTAGCATAAGAAAATTTTTTTTATTAACTTAGTCAATAAAAATGTTAAACATATTTAATAAAATACAAAATTATTTTAAAATGTAACTTTTAGGAGAAAGAAGTGTAATAAAGATCCACCTGTAATCTCTGGGGTTGTAGACTGGAGGAGAGCTCAGCTGATCAAAGCATTGAACTGCCTTCCATATAAGGTTTAGATTTGAAACAACACATAGAGGATGAATACAGTTTCCCAGAAAGAGGAATGAACCATGATTATTCCATGAGTTCTATACAAAACAGACTAAAAAAGTAGTAAAAAAAGGACTTATAAAACATTAATGAAATTGAAGGGTAAATTCAAATACTACTTCTTCCATAGTATTTCCCCAACTCACCCGCTCTTATCAGAATTCATCTCTCCCACTTTGCTTCCTTCCATAGAATTTTATGGCTTCATAATACCTAATACTGTATTACAGTCTTCTGCATCTAGTACACAGTTATAACCTCCAGAGAACAAAAGAGTTCTTTTTCATTTTTTTAATTACTCACAATTTTAAAATGCCTAAGAGTTTAGTATATAACCAGTAGCTCAATATTTTTCTGTTCTACACTACACAGATCTGGAATGTACTTCTTTTTTTGATATTTTCCCCAGTTTCTCTTCAATATTTGTATATCTGTCTTATTTTATATGTGCACATATTCTCTAAATGAAATGATGTTTCTAGTTTCTCAACATACATGCATATAACCATAATGAACACAATACAAATTCATTTAAAAAAGCATTATTAAATTCATAACAGGCTTTTTAAAAATCATTATGTATTTTCTTTACTCAACACATGCTAAACTATTGTCCAGATATATTAGAAACCATTTCCCCTAACATATCTGGCAAAATGTTTCGCATATATTAAGCACTGCAGAAATATCTGGAATTAAGTTTTTCTTATCTCCCAAAAGTAGGCAGGGTACATGACATAGTGGGGAAAGAAAACAAACTCGAATGCTAGCCTTATTTCAGCCTTATCTCAATAACCCTGAGTAACTCCTTCAAATATTCATTTATTTACTCAGTATTTACTGAGTTTTTCTACTCCACAGAAGGTACTTTGCTAGTGAACAAGATTTATGACAGGTAACTGGACAAACATGCAAGCCCTTGAAGAGCTTATAGGCTAGCAAGGAAGACAGACATGAAATAAGTAGTAACACAGTAACTATTTAATTGCAACTGAGATGAGTGCAGGCACCAAAGTTTGCTGTGCTATGAAAGTGTACGCTAAGCCTGAGTGAGTTCTAGGTTACATGATAAAAATAAATGTCATGAAATTTTAATTCCTTATTTGTAAAGGTTACAGGGTTGCAAGGATTAAATGAAAGAAAGGATGTTTGACAGTGACTACCTCATAGTACCTATCCCTACCCTCTTCCTATTCTTCTTAAAAGATGGCTTTCCAGCTAAGATATTTCCCTTAATTCCACTGCAGGACTTTCTATTACTATGTTAACATAACCAACTATGAGGGAAGTCCCAGTTTTTCAACTACAAAGCCTAAAAATCAAAGCTGCAGTTTAAAAAAAAATAATTAATTAATAAAAATAAGTTAAATTGATTAAGAATTGATCAGCAATTCCTCTCGATTAAAAGATACAAGTACCCACCCCCAAATAGCTAGAATGTCATCATTCTTTTCTTGGTAGTGACTGTCAACTTTGAAAAGTTTTAGAATTAAGATTACAATGATAAAAGTAAATAAAACCCATGGTTAATAGTCTTTGTGTGTCTATCTAAAATATTTGTAACGTTAAAATTATTTGGCATATTTAATTATCTTAAGATTATTCCTATTTCAAGTTAAAAAAAATACAGATAGGGACCCACAACACACCCCATAAATTATAGTAGGGACATGCTGGAAACATCAGCGTTTTAAAAAGCTCTACAAACAGTTCTCAAATGCACAGCCAAGTGGTAGCAGGTGTAACTACTGTGAATAACTTACCCGTATATTTCTTGGCTAATAATTTGGATGACATAATGTCTGATGGTGATAAAAAAAAAAAAAAAACTGGATTGTCCAAACAGCTAATTGTGAGCAGAGTTCATTCTTTTCCTAGTATTTCCAAAGTGTTAATATGTATTTCACATCTCCATACTTCCCAGTGAATAAAAAGAGAGGATAGTTTTACTTAATTGGAAGAACTCAGTGAATACCAGGTACCCCAGGTTTATGTTTCTCCTGTATTACACTGCCTCTCCATAATCCTAAACCTATAAAAATCCAAGACTTTTCTCGTAATCTTTTATTAAAATTTGGCCAACAAAATATAACTATAAAAAGTGGTATCTTTACTATAACCCTTCAGTATACTTTGACTGGCAAAACTTAACCATAAAAGTGATACAGTTAATGCAGAACATTAATTATATAATACAATTTTCCTTTTCTCTTAAAGATTCCGAATTACTTTCACTTCCTGTGGGTAATTCTGAAATTTAACTGATTCAGAGTAAGACTATATATTCAAAGATGTTAACAAACTGAAAACATTAAAATTATTCTTCAATGATGTTGATACCATGACTTGAATGGGTTTCAACAAAGTCTGAATATAAGTAAGTATGAACACAATTAACAGTACCACTTCAAACATTTGCATCTAACAGATGGTGGTCAAACAGAAGATGGTATACCATTTTTAGAACAGTCTCATCTTTTTCTCCCCCATTCTATCGGGGTTTTAATAGGTAAAAATAGCTATATGAATGCTTTCCTTCATGAGTTACAGTTATGCAGCCAACATTTATAATTTCCCTAAAAACTGTTCTAAAAAATTCCTCAACTATTTTTGCTAAATAAAACCTGGCCTGTTAAACTTGAAAGACTTTTTATTGCTACTAATTGTCACTTTTTTATATCTCATACATTATCAATGTTATAATAATGGATGCTCAAGTTAAATGTTAATCATTTTTTGTTACTTTTACAGTGTATCCTAACTATCTAAAAATTCAACTACATCAGCCAAAAAAGGAATAATCTCTCATTAGAATAAAAGAAAAAAGGTTTAGAGAATCCATGTTTTGTTTTGTTTTCCTTATCAGAAATCATTTCAAGCATGCTCAAGTTTAGAGACATGGAACTAAAGTGAAATTCTTAAATTCCTCTCCCTATTATCAACTGACTATATAACTGCATAATCAAAAAGACAATATTTACTTCAAAGTCTTAATAACAGCTTTAAGCATATGTTTCATCGGTGACCAAGGAAATATTTTCAGTGACCAAAGAAGAGCACATTTACTTGTAGTCTAGTGATTAAAGACAGTAAGATTTGCTTGGACAGAACATCCAAGTCCACTTTCAGAATATCCTTGGCTCCACTTTCTAATAATTAAGGAACAGATGTAACAGATGCTATTCACCAGCTAACAGAAATATGAATGCAATAGAAAACATTTTCTCAGGTCTAAAAGGAACATTGTAACAACTATATGAAATCATTGCAATGGTTATGAATTAAGCTTACCATTAACAATTACTGTGGTTAATTTTGAGAACAATAAATTTAAATAATATTAATATAAACATTATAATTACAGAAAACATCTTTTTGAAAATGATCAAAGACATCTAAAGATCAACTATCTATATTCTAAAACAATAAATATAAAATATACTAAAAATAATCCTTTAATATTTAGTAACCCCAAATGATAGATGTCATCAACGCTACTTTACAAATGAGGAGACTCAGACAGAGAAAGTAACTTGTCTTAAGGCCTTGACCAGGAAGTGGAAGACCCAGAACTTGAGTGCAAATGTGACTCTTTCTCTCCTGTCCTCTCTCCACTGTGCTGTCCGGAAGCATCATCACCGGAAGCATCATCACTGAACCCATCCTCTTCTCAGGTCCACATGGAATCTGACATTTTCTCTGAGGCCCCCTTTTCGTCAAGCTGTCTCAGGAGTTCTTTCACCCTGAACTTTCCCAGAAGCCTTAGTCACCTGATCCTTATAAATGACACACTTTGATAAGGCAGCTCCACATATCTATGTACCTCACCTTTTAATTTCTACTATGGGTTAGGATTTTACTTAAGATTAGGATTCCTGCCTGACATTTCTTAGAATATTCTTCACACATAGATGTTTATTTAATGAAATAAAAAGAATCTGGTGGGAAATGGGAGAGAAAATGACATGTTCAGTAAACACCAACTCTAACAATGCCAGGGTTCAGCTCTCTTAAGTTTATCTACACAGCAGAACATGTACCAATAGGTCCTCTTGGTGAACAGGAAGTCCGATAACTACTTTCATCCTACTCAAAAAAGTAAGGATAGATACTAAACGGATAAATAAATTCAGAAAGCCATAAAAAATGAAGCCTTTGTGAACACCTATTGCATTTGGAAGAGTTAGAAATGGCTCAATTATTGTGGCCTTCCCAGGCTTACCTCATCAGGTTTTCTTATTAAAATACAAAACTGGCATTCCATGGGGGAAAAAATGAATTTATAAATTGAATTAAATCAATTTTCCTTGAAAAACAGGTCCCCCCCCAAGTTGTTCCATACTACAAGAACAACTGATTTTATTTTCAGCAGTTAATAGGAACTATTACACAATAAATAGAACTTTAATCCTCAAAGCCTGCAGTTCATAAAATACAATTTATCTACATGTACAAATTTAACCTTAGTATTAACAGTTAACAATACCTAAATTTATATCCCTTGCTTATAAATGAAACATCCTTTAATACCAACAATAATAAAGGACTCTCCCTGAATAAAGTATGTAACACTCTCTTCCGTAACACATTCTAAGTTTGTAATTGTTTTGAAAAATAGATCCAGGAAACCTACAGACTTTATATAAGTCTACAGCTCTCCTCAGCTATGCTCACTACTGGAATAAAACTAATAATATATGACAAATGAAAAAATATTTCTATTTAAAACATATTATTTTCCAAACTTGTTTATC
Organism: Camelus bactrianus; assembly: GCF_048773025.1. Lineage (NCBI taxonomy): Eukaryota > Metazoa > Chordata > Mammalia > Artiodactyla > Camelidae > Camelus > Camelus bactrianus. Next base: position 4,669,804 of record NC_133546.1, read on the forward strand.
AGAGCTCCTTCTAATTAGAATCTATACTTGTCCATTTTGCCTATAAAAGGGTAGGTACTGTATATTGTGACTGTATTTTCAGCACTTAGCATACAGCCTACCCCCCCACACACACACATCCTTAAAGTCAGCTAAGGAATCAAAAAATGAATTAATTAATTTTCAGTTGATGTGACCTGTTTTTCCTGGGAAATGGGACTCACCTAGCCAGCTTCTATAGTTCCTAGTCAATATAAGATAAGAATCAGACATCTCTCTAGATTACTTGAATTCTACAAAAACTAGCATCTTGCTTAGATAAAAACTTTCTGAATTACTACTTTCCTTCACATTTTATGTTAAATGGAGTTTGCACACTGAACATATAAAATCAATGCCAGGGAGGGAAAAAAGAACAAGTAGAACAGGGGCAGGTAAACCTACTTATTAAGTATAAACTACATACAGGCCAAAAATGGACCAGGTGACTAAGCCACCTAGAAATGCTGATATATCTTGTATCTATCTTCTAACAGTATCTAAATTTGTATCCCTTGATCATCTATGAAACTCTACTATCAATTACCAAAATAAAGGCAGCTACTATGTAAGAAAAGTTAGTTATCTGGGTGTGTCAACTCAGCTAGGCTGACCTACAGTTGCCAGAGTTCCATTCTCGTGTGTTTCCAGTTAGGGTGAGCAATAAGGTGTATTCCTCTCCAAGAGCTTGGAGGACAAAAAGGAGGTAGTGGCCATTCTGTGGCATATATACACCTTCCAGCTATTCAACCAAACACTAATCTAGTGCTGCTGTAAGAATTTTATATATGTAATTAAAGTCACTAACCAGTTGACTCTACTTAAAAGGGAGATTATCCTGGGTGGGCACGAGTTCTTTAGTTGGAAACTTTTAATACAGGGATTAGGCCTTTTTTTAAAAAAAACAAAACTCAAGATGCTCCAAACACTAAATGGGCCTCCAACTGCTCTCCCTTCCCCTGCATCTTCCTTCATGCCTGCCTGTTCAGGACCCTTAGACCAGCAGCCAGCACAAGTGCACAAGCCAACTCCTCACACTAAATCCACGTGTGTCCTGCTGCTTCTTTGGTTAAACCCTGATTTACACTCTTTTCATTAAAGTTTCACCTTCATAAAAATTACACAATAAAATTTAAAAGTATTTCATTAAGCCACCAAAGTCATAATTGTGGCATGAATGCGAAGAGGCTATCCTTTGGTCAACCTGTGTTTCACAGTCATCATAATATGTTTAAAGATTATTTTTAGGCTGAAAAACTTAAAATCTATCCCAGAATTTGGACCAAACCCACACTGCTAAGAAATAACTATTTTTGGTGTGAAAAAATAATTTCTTTACTAAACGTGTTCAACTGATCCTTATTCAATAAATATGATGGAAAGTAGTTAAGATAGAGAAAAATGAAGACTTCTTGAAATAAGTCATCAAGGCATTACAAGCATATTGAAAAGGCCATAAAGCCCCCAAGTTTAACAAGATATAACAAATCATTAAAGATGAGTTTTTAGAAATTCTCCACTTTACCCAAAAAAGACCTTCATATTACTGAGTTGCAAGCAACAGACACAGAGTAGAATGCATGTGTAATGTGTGGATGCATATGTACTTTTAAGTTTCTACAAACAGCCTACACTCTTAAGGGAAGACATAACTCATAGAAAGACACTCATCTCATTTTTACTTTAACATCCTAAAATAAAATTGCACTTAGTTTATTGCTATTTAATCATGAGAAGATAGTCTGAAAATAATTTCCTACATAAAAAATTAGGTGAGGTAATTTGAGAGGCAGAAATAGAAAAATGAAAAGCTCTGGTCACTTATTAACCATCAATTGCTAGACTAATTTTGTATCTTAAATAGAAAACAGTAGCTAAATACTTATGGCCTCCCCCCCCCCACCAAAACATGTCAAGTATTCAACATTTAAAGTATCTCTTAACAGTTCAATAAATCTGACAAAAAAAAATCTCTTAAAATTCCATCTCACATACGGAATAACACAACATCATATTACCATGTGATATGGTACCCTTTTCAAACTGTTCTATGTATAAAGAACACATCAATATATTTTAAACGCTAAAGAGAAAAGTATCTAGAATAAAAATTTTAAACTGTGCCCTTTTTTAAATATCAATTTCAAGATTAAGTATACATCAAATCAAGTGCATTTACTTCTTTTTTTCACTTAATATTTTATTACATGAAGAGACCAGAATTTCCATCTATCCACTAATGGCCATTTATACTATTTCCAATTTTTTATTATAAACAATGCTACAGAAAACATCCTCATATCCATCTTCCAGAATACATGTGCGGGAGTCATTAAGGAACTGACAAATACTGGAATTTCCACAGACAAGATCTTAAAAACAAGCAAACAAAACATCCACTACTGACAGACACTGCCAAACTGCTCTCCAAGGTAGCTGTATCAACATACACTCCCAACTTCACTGCATGGGAGTGTGTTTCTCCACATTCTAGACCCAGGTAGTATTTTTATTTTTGACAACCCAGTGGGTATCAAATGGTATATTACTCTCATTATAATGAGCATTCCCCTGAGTATCAATGAAGCATTTTTCATGCGTTTGTTGTTTACCCTGCTTTCCTAGTCTGTCAGTTGTCCTTTCACATACTTTGCCCAGTTTTCTACTGGATCTGTGGTTTTACCTTTGTTTTTGAATGAATTCTATATTTTTTAATTTTTTTAAATGTTTATTTTATCGAAGTATAGTCAGTGTACAATGTCGTGTCAATATCTGGTGTACAGCACAATGCTTCAATCATACATGTACACACATATATTCCTCTTCATATTCTTTTCTATCACAGGCCATTACAAAGTACTGAATGTAGTTCCCTGTGCCATAGGGAACCTTGTTTACCTAGTAGGACCTTGTTTATCTATTTTATATATAGTAGTTAGTATCTGCAAATCCTGAACTCCCAATTTATCCTTCCTCATCCGCTCCTCCCCCGTAACCATAAGTTTGTTTTCTATGTCATGAGTCTGTCTCTATTTTGTAAATAATTTGTGTCTTTTTTTTTTTTAACATTACACATATAAGCAATATCATATGGTATTTTTCTTTCTCTGACTTACTTCACTTAGTATGACAATCTCCAGGCCCATCTATGTTGCTGCAAATGGCATTATTTCAACCTTCTTTATGGCTGAGTAGCATTCTACCGTGTGTGTAAGTGTGTGTGTGCATATAGACAGATCTATCTACCTCACATCTTCTTTATCAAATCATTTGTTGATTGACATTTAGGCTGCTTCCGTGTCATGGCTGTTGTAAATAGTGCTGCCATCAACACTGGGGTACATGTTATCTTTTTAAATTACAGTCTTCTCTGGATATATGCCCAGGAGTAGGGCTGGTGGATCACATGGTAACTCTTTTTCTTTTTTTTAAGGAATCTCCATACTGTTTTCCATAGTGGCTAAACCAAACTACATTCCCACCTACAGTGTAGGAGGGCTCCCTTTCTCCACAGACTCTCCAGCATTTACTGTTTGTGGCCTTTAAATGATGGCCATTCTGACCAGCGTGAGGTGATACACCTCTTTGTAGTTTTGATTTCCATTTCTCTGATAATTAGTGATACTGAGCATCGTTCATGTGCCTATTGGCCATCTGTATGTCTTCTTTGACTAAATGTCTATTTAAGTCTTCTGCCCATTTTTTGATTGGGTTGTTTGTTTTTCTGTTACTGAGTTGTATGAGCTATTTGTACATTCTGGAAATGAAGCCCTTGTCAACTGTATCATTTGCAAATATCTTCTCCCAGTCCACAGACTGTCTTTCTGTTTTATTTATAGTTTCCTTTGCTGTGCAAAAGTTTGTAAGTTTGATTAGGTCCCATTTGTTTATTTTTGCTTTTATTTCTACTGCCTTAGAAGAACTGACCTAGGAAAACACTGCTACGATTTATGTCAGAAAATGTTTTGCCTAAGTTCTCTTCTAGGAGATTCATCATGTCCTAGCTTATGTTTAAGTCTTTAAGCCATCTTGAGTTTATTTTTGTGCGTGGTGCGAGGAAGTGTTCTAACTTCACTGATACACTGTTCTTTTATTTTCTTCTTTCCACCTACCTTGGTTTTAGTTTGCTGTACTTAATTTTTAAAATTTTAATTAGGTAGAAAATTAGATAATTGAATTTTTTTAAATATACAAACATTCAGATATACATTCCCTGTGAACACTGCTTTAGCTTCATCTCACAAATTTTATGCTGTATTTTCATTATTATTTAGTTAAAAATATTTTCTAGTTTCTCTTGTGCCATCTCTTGATCCAATGGATTATACAGAAATGAGTTGCTCAATTTCCAAATATTTGGGGTTTAATTCCATTTTGGTCAGAGCTCATCCTTTTTACTGTATGTTTTTTATTACATAAATTTTATTTTCTACTTTATGGCCTACCATATGTTTTATCCTGATGAATGCACATACACATTTGAGAACACTGTGAATTCCCCAGTTATCAAGTGTAATGTTTTATAAACACCAATAAGGTTCTCATAATTGAGAACCGCAAACTTTGTTCCTTAGGTGCCAAATCTGGTCTCAGTTCAGGTCTTCAGCTCAGATTCTTTAAATCTGTTCTGTACACATGTGACTCAAGAATCAGCTAGAATTTGGAGATTCTTTCTCCTTCTCTTTTTCTTCTTGGATTCCCTTCTCTCCAACAATATGGATTTCCCCCAAATTGCAATTAGCATTTCTTAACCATGTTTGACCCTAGACTAAAAGCCAGGCAAATAAACATCCGTTATATAAATTTCCCTCCTCCAAGAACTAACTCCATTCCAGCTCTGCTTGTATTCATTCCCCCATGCCTTGGGGTTGCCTTGTATTATGTACATATTTTAGAGTTGTTTTCTGAAGGTGAGTCAGTCTGATAGTAATTTATTCATTCATTACTGGAAGCAGAGACTCAAGTTCTTCTTTTAAATCTCTTTTTTCCAGTGGGATAGCAATAATCCAGTGTTCAAATCACCAGGCAGCCTGGTCCTGGTTCTAGTTACAATACTCTCTCTCCTTCCTCCTGCCAACAGAAACATTTCCTAGGTGGCAGTCATAGCTTTCTGCCTCTCTTCACAGGTGACACAGCCCATCCCAAAGCCGAGTTTCCTTCTGTGGAACTGGCTCTAGTACCCAATACCTATGCTTAGAGTCAATTTCCTGCCCATCTCCCCTTAGTCATCCCAGAATTAAGTGAGTCTTTTATTTTAGTCTTGGTTTAACAGCTTTGTGTTTCTGGTTCACAGAGGGAAAAATTCAAACACATTAACCAACACTGCTACTGGGCAATGTAAATCTTAAAACACAATACTGAAAGAACTACAATAATGTAATGAAAACAGAAAATTAATTTGACAGTTTAGATGAAGAGCTTCAGTGACTAACTCAAGTGCAAAATACTAAGGGAAACATTAATTAAGCATTCCTGAGAGTCCACAATGTACCAGGCACTGTGCATGTAACAGATGATTAAGACAGTTACCACCAAAAACTGTGATCAACCATAAAATAAGTGCTTATGGAGATCTAGATGTCTAAGGGATCAGTGGAGTAGGAAACAACCAACTTCATACGACCATACTGCCTAAGATTTACTTAGAAAAGGATTTGGAAAATCTAAATGTAATCTGAAACTCAGATTAAGCACTTAGAAACTCTGTAGAGATCACAAATCACGTGACTTAGAGGCCTCTTCCTCACTTGTATCATGAAACCTCCTGTAAGCTGCAGATGTTCTTCACAAAGTTAGGGGTTTTTCTTTAATCATAAAACTCTCATACACTCAGATCTTACTGACTGATCCCTCAATTATATATTTTTATAAAATAATGTGTCGAGTACATTAATTATGCAAACAGACCAATAACAGAAATGTCACTAAACTGGGAAAATCTCACAAAAAAAACCTGACATCCCTTTGATTAACTTTTACCTCAATTAATGGAGTTTGTTAAAGTATGAAACTTTTTTCCTTAGATTAAGAAACAATTTTCAGAAGGCCAAGAAAAGTGAGCAGTGCTTTCAAAAATAAAGCTTAAGAGTAAGTGTTTGGATTCAGAAGTAATAAGCTTTTTAAAAGGAGAGGGAAAATTAGTGAATTCATGTATAATAATTACCTTTAAAATGACAATATAAATTTCAAGTTCACCCTAAACAAACTAAACATTATTTTTTATTAGATTCAAAACACAATGGAGTTCTTTTTAAGCTCAATAATCTTAAGAGGGCAAAAATTTCAGGAGTTCTTTAAGAAATGGAAGTTAAAGTTTCACCCTTGTGCTTCATATTTTGCATTGTCTAACCCGGAATTCTTTATCTTAATTTTGGTCCCAGGCTGAACCTGCTCTCTTCTCAGGGTTTACATTATCAAGAAGAGACTTTGGATGTATAAACTCAGTAACCTACAAATATCTTCCAATTGCCTCCAAAAAATTCACAAAGATTAGTATTCCATTAAATAATCCCTAATTAACACACCTTATCTTTCCAAAATAATACTTAAGAAGAAATTGCTATATACCAATAATCTCTACCCACCATCCACACCTTAACAGTAAATATTTACCTTAACAGTAAATACCATCAATAAAATACTTTGGAAATGACCACAGAAGTTTTTTTCTTTTCTTCAAAATTTTAGGAGCTTAGATGCTATGTTCAGTTTTTTAATACAATAAATCTTCTCTGAGCTGTAAGTTCTAAATTTGGCTAACTGTGATAGCAAAGTACATTGTTTTAAGTTTAATTTACACACTGTATTTATTAAAGCACTGAAAACATTTTTAACAAATTTTGATAAATACAGTGATTCAGTACTCTACAAATCCTGTTTCTTCTAGCTACCCTTGCTCAGTTCTCCCAGACCATAAACTTATCCCTCCGGATACTTAGCATCTGTTAGTTTTCTTCCCTGAAGATACCCAAAACTCTCATTAAAATTCTTCTTTTCTCATTCGGCATACTATACAGAACTGTAACTTATAAATCTTTTATCAGATATCATAGGTCAAAATTAATTTCAAGGACAAAAAACAAATGGCAGAGATTACAGCATTTGAGTAAACTACACACAATGTAGACAGAACACTCAGCTGGCTGAGAATATTTTGATATGTCATGTTCACTGAGAAATACGTATGTAAGTGTGTTCCACTATATCAGCATTCATTAGCTAAAAGTACTACAGCAGGCAGAGCACAGAAAGACATAACATATTGGAAGCTTATAATATATATTGCAATATATTTATAGTTTTTTAAAAGAAAAATGTTTCAGAGACAAACATTAAAAGAAATGGCACTGAGTAGAGCAGCATCAAGCAGCACACACTGGATGCACAGACGCGTTTACGCTTCACATGCATTGCCCGAATCTCCCGACAGCAGTCTTCAGCAGTTATTAATTATCCACTTACACTGATTAAAGGCCCAAGTTAGGAAGGTGAATTAAGACCAAACAGGTAATTTACTGATTTGACAATAAAGGAACTAAAAAAACAATTTTTTAACTTGTGTTTGATCCAAAAGTTCAAATAAGTTAAAATATAAAGAGCTTTAACTGGTAACCAGTGGCTACTAAACTTCCAAATAACATTTAAGAATATTAGGAATATCTCTCTTAATAATCCATTTATGGGACAGCAAGAAGTAATAAAATAAAACGTTAAAGCCTATAAAAGCATAAAGGCTGCATCTTGGAATAAACAGTTTTCTATTCTATTTATTTTCTATTTACAAAAAAAAAGCTGCCAATAAACAGCTGGGAAAAGTCAAGTTAATTTTCTTCACCTCATGTCTTCCCAACAGATACACGAGGGCATTATAACTGCTTTAATACATGTTCTAATTGAGTGCTGTCACTGATAGGAAGAAGTGTGGAACCACTACTTTCCATATCAAACAAAGCAAGTAATTAACAGCAATTCTGGCACAATCCTTTATCACCAGAATACACAATGGATGCTAACTTCTCTCAAAGCCAGTGCTCTGTTACCAAAAAGCAGAGCTGATGTTTCAGAGTCAAATTCACTTTATTACACAAGCATACATTTACTGCTCAGTCAGACACCTATAATTAAACACAAGAAGCCTGCAATGCTAATATTCAGACTGGCTTGCATGGAAGGGGGTTTTTCCCCTCCTCCCGGTAGAGATGATTGCCTTTCATTTCGGAGTTTCAAGTAGCCACAGTTCACTTAGTTTTGATTACATAGCAATTAGATATGCAAATACATAAGATCTGGGAAAATACTTTTTCAGACATCGGATTCTAAGCAATCAAGCCTATTCTCTTCTCTTGTACATACAACCAGCTCATTAAACAACTATTGTCTAAAAACATCCGCCTCAAATGCCTGGGGTTTTTTTTTTTTTAAATGTTAAAAACATTCAAAACACATCCTTGGAATAAATGTCTCTTGGCAACCCAGTTCCCGTGTATATATATGCCTGTGCTGGGTCAGGGGAGGCATGGTAAGTGACCAAAGGAAAGAACACACTCTAATTCACATTGTCCTTTTAGAGTTCCTTCAAGACTTGTCAAGAAATTTTTTTTAACATACAATTTAAAATTTTGTTAAATGGAACCTATTATTCCTAAATATTCCAACCACCTGACTGAGAGACTCTGTTCATCTTACTTAACAGGTTTACATTATAAACTACATGCAGGTATTAGCGTGGAAAAGAATCATGTATATTGGCGAGGGAGGAAACATTTATACTTCACGAAGATGAAAGATTGTTACCTATGTCGAGGTGTGACTTCAAAAACTAAAATGGTCACCGATGTTCCTGCAAAATGTACTCACATATTGTCTCTACCCTGGTAATTAACTTTACTTACAGGTTTTAAATTACACTTTTGCTTCTTAACCTCAAGTCCTATTCAACTAATTTATAAAGTGCTTGTTGGCTTTTTTTCCTCCTCTTTTTTAAAGAATGTATTAAGTTGTGTCAGTTGTTTATATTTGAGTTTTTAAAGTGTTTCTTCTGCATTTTCTATTTCATGCTCCTATACTAAGAAAATTTAAGGAAACTGGCTGACTAAAATTCTGTGGTAAAAACATCATTATTTTTTAGTTGGCACCAATGACATCCACATTTCACTGAGGGAATCAGAAACATAACCGCAGCAGTCTACTCTCAAGTTCCTTGCTTTGACTCTCCCCAGTCTCCCACATCCCTTTACAATCCACCTCTAAGGGCTTCAGGTCATGCCACTCTGCTTAAAACCTTCTATTGACTTCCAACTGCTCTTGCTCAAACTCCTTCCCATACCTATGTAGAAGGATGTCTCCAACCGCATGGCCCACTCTTTCCGCCCTTGCCGACCTTGCTATTCCTCAGATAGCCCAGTATCATTCCTATCTGAGTGCCTTTACCCCTTGCTCCCATTGTACCCTCTTGTCGCACGCAGGTCAGACAGACGTCACCTCATTACACAGCCCTTGCCTGACCACCCTGGTTACAAGCACTCCACGCTGATCACACTGATCATTCCACCTGAGGTTATTCTCTTCACAGCACTTACCACTATCTAAACTGCCTTGTTCATTTACTTACTTATTTTCTGTCTTCCTCTCTAGTTTTGCTCCATGGGAACAAAAACCTCCCAGTTTTATGTCTGGCTCAGAGTAGGGAATCAAAAAATACTTAATAAATTATTAAATAAATATGAAAGGAAGAAGAAATAATTTTCTAAACAGAAAACATCTGAATAAATGTGTGTAGAGACAATTAAGAATGGCCTGATTTTGCAGAAGATTAGAAGATGGAATTGAAGCACAGAAGAAATTAGAAAATTACATTGTATGAAGGAGATAATGGACTTGGTTGTATTGCTTTGCCATTTAAGATTATATTAAATGCACACTGTTGGTCATGATAATGAAATAAGACTATACGTTTGGGCATGGCGATGCCACTATGACTGCTTCTCAGACTTTTCATCAAGCCTGGCACTTAATGTCACAATGGGTCCTGGTCTTCCTTGGCAGCTTGATGAAGTGTTTTCCTTTTTCACCTAATCATTCTATCAGTGGAGAACTGCTCAAAAATGACATCAGTGACAGTATCTTTACTGCCAATAAAATTCACCTGCTGTGTCCAGATTAGGTTTCGCTTATCACTTGTCTTATCTGTATACTACAGACTGATCCAAAATAAATCATGTATCTAGGTGAAGACGGATAAAAGAAGAGCTCGGTCATCAGCATGTTTCTGCATTATTTTTAACACTTCTTATAATGAATTTAAAGAGTTTTTTCAGAAAGGGAAAAAGCACTGAAACCACTGACTCTGAGTGAATATAACTAAATACATAAATATATCAATGGCAATGGAAGGGAAAGACCTAAAAGACAAAATGAGCACCCTTAGAATCTGGTTTATATTCCAAAAGATAAATGTACAAACCTGTCAAACATTCACAATCATCTCTAAAGTATTTTTAATCATAAATTTTATTTTCCCAAAACAATGTCAGGAAGAAACAAAGAAAGGGGAATTATCCCAAATTAAAAGTGGAAGGGAGAGAAGGGGAGAGTGAAGAGAGGGAAGGGAACTGAGGATACAAAGAGAGCACAAAGGTGAGAAAACGTTAAAAATTGGTGAGTGAGGTTAAAAGGCATGTGGGAGAATCTCTGTATTATTTTTGCAATTCTTCTGTAAATTTAAAACCATTTCAAAATACAAAGCTAAAAGTAGGAATTATCTGTCCCCAACCTTTTATTTCTCTATATTTTCTATATAAATCTGCTCTGCCTAGAGCAGAATTACCCAACAGAACTTTGTGTAGCAATGAGAATGGTCTGTATCTGTTGTCCAAAAGGGCAGCCACTTGTCACATGTCCCTATTGAGCACTTCAATGTGACTGTGTGACTGAGCAGCTCAACTGTTCTTTTATTCAATTTTAATTTAAATAGCCGTATATCGTCAATAGCTACCCTATCGGACAGAGCACAAATCTAGGCGTTTCACTTGAAAAGAAATGCACAAACTAAGACTAGTCTAATGAGAAATGATAATAAGCTTTGGGGTATACCTTAAAGCAAGTTCTAATTAAACAGCCTGGGGCTGAAGGCGTGGGGATCAGGTTGGGGTGAGGAGATAAGGATGGCAACAAGCATCCTGAACTCAGTCGCAGACATTCCCACAAGACATCCTCTAACTGGTGGTGACAGAAGACATGAAAGGTCATTTGGGGTATTTGCATGCACCTCAACCTTGACTAGAACATTCCATTTTGAAAAAAAGTCTCTATCAGAGAGAGAATGGATCAGGATAATGTTTATTTCCTACCAACTGATTTCTGCCCTCATGTCAAATATATAGTTTGTTATTTAGAACTCTTCCACCAGTTACATAATGCTCTAAACAGAAACTCATGTACTCGTTCCATGGTGACTTCATTATTTTCTTCTGATAATTATAACCTGCTATAAAACCTACATTTAAAAAATTCTTAACTTCTAAACTATCCCATTTGTGATGTGAGATGCTTCTAAACAACTACAACTACCTACTGGGGTTTTAAGATGCATGAAAAGATATAAACACATGCTCAAAACTGTCTGGACGGCAAAAACCTTAGGCTGTCTTATATTAACAAGTAAAAGAAAACTGCCTTACACAATGGGAATTATAAAAGTGGATAGGTAAAATTACTTTTATTTTATAAATTATCTACACAGCTTAAATAATCAAACAAAAACATTTATAGTAACTAAAGGCAAATCAGGTAATAGAAACAGGACATTTCACTGCTTAGCAGTGGGGTAGAAGAAACTTTTTTACTTTCTGACATAGAGTACTACAACATTCCATATACCTAGACAGAAAGACATACACACATATAAATACACCAACAAGACACTAGTAACAACAAAAAAAATGTACTGAAAAAGTATCAAAGGACAGAAGGACCCTCTGATGCACACATTTTTCCACAATTTATTTTCTCCAAATATACAGAAATTAGTTCTCATTCTAGGGGCAGCACTCTGAAACATATTAAAAGCAACATTTTCATTTTCTGTCAAGAATTTCATAAGGCCACAGTATCATTCCATAATGACAAAACTCAGACAGCCAGTATACAAGTAGATTTAATAAGAGTGCTATAATGTTTTACAGAAGAAACCTGAATGAACACCAAAACAATGCCCACATCTAAGGGTGACTCTGTAATTTGTCATCCAAATCAGGATACTGTGAAAGTGAAAGGACATACTAATAATTATGCCTCAATGATAAGTATAGCTGAGACTGTACTGGGCAAACCAAAACTTAGTGTCACCCTTCCAGAGAGCTGTACTGAGAAGAAAAACTTAGCATGGTATCAAAATATGAAGGTAATATGATTTAGACACACTACAGTTTTTTAATAAACATTTACTCTTAATTTTCCTAGATCATTTGGCAATAAATACAGCACCACTGGACAAATCAGAACTAATTGCCTAGGCAAATTCTTACCTATACAATTAGAGCAAATTCCTCCAAAACCAAAATCACTGTACAAAAAAATTCCTTAAAAAATTAAAAAACATTTGTTACTGAATTAAGAATTTCAAAAATTCTAATTTGACATTTCTCACATATTGAAAAAATAAACTGTCAAAAGTGATTAAAATTTAAGTCATTAAAATTATTTTAAAAAGCAAAATAACTAAAAAAGTGAAATTTTTTGTCTTATCCTATAGAGTAAATAATATATAAAAGAATATAAGATTTAACTGAATAAATAAAATCATAATGATAACAGAAAATAGCGAATCTCCATATAAACCACTGAGGAATGTAAAAGCCTCCGAGCCTGATACTAAAGACAGAAGCCACAATACAATAAAATATAGTTTGACTGTTTAGGTCATAATTTCTTTATGCAAAATAATTACAAGCAAAATTAAAAGGTAGACCATTCCATCGTTCAATGTGCATTTACTTAGTACCAACTATGTGGCAGGTACTTACAGCTCTATCACTGAGGACAGGGCAGTGAACAAAGCAGACGGGACTCTGCTCTCATCCAACACCAAACACACCCCTAGTGAGGGAAGATAAACAATAATAAACAGGTAAAGCATGTCAGGGGTGATGATGTATACAAAGGAAAATGCAGGACCAGAAGGATAAGAGTAGCACTGAGGCATCGAGGTTTGCCACTTTGGGGCAAAGTGGTTACGGAAGGTCTCTGAAAGAGTGAAACTGAACAGAAATCTGAAATGAAGTGGGGGCTGAGTTATGAAGATATCAGGGGAAGAGAATTCCAGGTGAGGGACTAACAAGACCAAAGAAAGCCCTACCACGGGAGCACCAGTATGCGGAAGGAATGGAAAGCGAGAGCCTCCATCACAGAGGTGGCAAAGGAAGAGAACAGAAGCCTGGAAGGCAGCCAGACACAAGCCCGGGCAGGGCCTCGTCAGCCACGGTGAAGAGCTGACTCTTACTTAACACATGAAAGCATACTGCAGGATAATTTTAAAAATTCACTCTGGTTGCTAGAGAGACAGAGAGGAAGAGTGGAAATAAGGAGACTAGAAGACTACTGAGGAAAAAGCACAATGTAGTGATGAAACTTGCGCCCAAGGCAGCCTGGGTTCAAATCCTGACTAAGCAACGCAATACTCAATAGCCCCTATGCCTCCTTCTCGTCTAGGATAAAATTAGAACAACAACAGTAGCTACCTCACAGGACTGTCTGAGGATTAAATGAGTAAATTCACACAGAATGCAGACAGGAGCACCTAAATCCCAGCAAGTGCTCAACGTGTTGCACCCTTACCAACCACTGCCACCGCCACCAGCGCCACCTCAGCATTACTATCACCACCCACCCCACCCAGTCCAGGTGTTCAGTAAGCAGTCTGGAATTCAGGGGAGACATCCTTGGAAGTCAACAAGGGGAGCTGGAAGAAGAGAATATATTAACATAGAAAGAGATCTTAAATATCGGAAGTGACAGGCAGTATCTTCATTACAATTCTATGTGAACTGATTAATGTAAAGAGAATGACAGAAAAATAACAAGTTTGCAAACACTCTATTACAGTAATAACAGATTTGGGCAGAGCCTTTAAGTAATGAAATGCTAAAACCACTAGGCAAAATTTTGTTGGGAACAGTATGTTTACAAAGTTTCAAAGTATTCCCCTTAGATTAGAAAAGTATCTCTACAGTGAAAAAAATATGACTGACACTATTTTAACCAAATGATGAAAGTTAATACCATCAATATGGGGGCAAACTAATATTATGTAATTGCTAATGTGATGTGCTGAGGACACATCATCATTTTTTCCCATTTTGTATGTTTATTCTCATTGCTATATAATATTCCATTATAGAAATTATCCATTAAAAAATAAATCCATAAAGTATCCATTTATGCTCACTCAAGCTTTAGACTACTATTAATAATTCTATGATTATTGAGATGAACATTCTTTTGTATGTGTTTTTTTTTTAACAAATTTTAAATCAACTGTACTTCAATTAAACAGCAAGCAAGCAAACAAACCAACCATTTAAAATATGGGCAGAAGAACTGAACATTTTTCCAAAAGAGGAAATGCAGACGGCCAACAAGAACATGAAAAGTTGCTCAAGATCACTAATATCAGGGAAAAGCAAATCAAAATCACAATGAGATATCATCTCACACCTGCCAGAATGGCCATCGTCAAAAAGAACACAAATAACAAATGTTGGGAAGGATGTGTAGAAAAGGGAACCCTTGTACACTGTTAGTGGGAATGTAAATTGATGCAGCCACTATGGAAAACAATATGGAGATGTTGCAAAAACCTAAAAGTAGGACCACCATATGGCCCAGCAATTCCACTCTTGGCATAAATCCTAAAAAAACAAAAACATCAATTCAAAAAGATACATACACCCCACTATTAACGGCAACATTATTTATAATTGCCAAGATATGGAAACATCCTAAGTGCACATCAACAGATGAACAGATAAAGAAGATGTAGCACATATATGTAATGGAATATAACTCATCCATAAAAAAGGATATTTGCCATTTGCAGCTCTTCATTCACTTTTTTTTCTTTCACTTCAAAAACCAGAATTTTATAACTAGCATAAACATTTCCACTGCACCAAAAACAATAAAATACCTAGAAATGAATTTAACCAAGGAGGTTACCTATACTCTGAAAACTGTAAAACACTGATGAAGGAAATTGAAGATGATACAAAGAAATGGAAAGATATCTTGTGCTCCTGGATTGGAAGAATCAACATTATTAAAATGGATGTACTACCCAAAGCAATCTACAGATCCAATGCAACCCCTGTCAAAATACTCATGACATTCCTCACAGAACTAGAACAAACAATTTCAAAATTTGTATGGAACCACAGAAGACCCTGAACTGCCAAAGCAACCTTTTATAGGTTTTTTGTTTGTTTGTTTCTTTTTTTTTGCTCTTTCTTCTTTTTGTTCTCTTTTCTTATGGCTTGATGACTAGAGAAGTTCCTTTAACATTTGTTATAAAGCTGGTTTGGTAGTGTTGAATTCTTTTAGCTTTTGTTTATCTATGAAGCTTCTGATTTCTCCATCAAATCTGAATGAGAACCGTGATGGATAGAGTATTCTTGGTTTTAAGTTTTTCCCTTTCATCACTTTAAATATATCACGCCACTTCCTTCTGGCCTGTAGAGTTTCTACTGAAAAATCAGCTGATAACCTTATGGGAGTTCCCTTATATGTTATTTGCTGCTCTTCTCTTGCTAGTTTTAGTATTTTCTCCTTAACCTTAATTTTTGTCAATCTAATTACTCTGTACCTTGGTATGTTCCTTTTTAGGGCTGATCCTATGCAGAATTCTCTGCGCTTCCTGAACTTGAGTGACTGTTTCCTTTCCCAAGTTGGGGAAATTTTCGGTCATTATCTCTTGAAGAATTTTCTCAGGTCCCTTCTCTCTCTTCCTGGGACCCCCATAATACGAGTATTATTGCATTTCATGTTGTCCCAGAATTCTCTTAAAACATCACCTTTTCTTAAAACATCCTTGCCAAAAATGGAAAAATGAAAACAAGCTGCTAGTCAGAAATTAATGTTACTAGTTACAAAAGTGAAATGATACAAAACTTTCTTCACATAAGAATCTGAAAAATAAGGACAGAAATAGACTCACAGACAGAGAATACAGACTTGTGGTTACTAGGGGGGTGGAGGGTGGGAAGGGACAGACTGGGATTTCAAAATTGTAGAATAGACTACACTGTATAGCACAGGGAAATATACACAAAATGTTATGATAACTCACAGAGAAAAAATGTGACAATGAGTGTGTATATGTCCATGAATAACTGAAAAATTGTGCTGAACACTGGAATTTGACACAACATTGTAAAATGATTATAAATCAATAAATCAACATTAGCTTAAAAAAAAAAGAAAATAAAAAAAAAGAATCTGAAAAATAAACAATTTTCTATATGAAGTGATTAGTTCTCTATATTTAAAATATTTTACAGGTATCCGAATCCAGCAAAGCTTAACTTAAAAAACTTATGAACATCTTTTAAAAACATTCATAAGTATCTGCTATAATTTCTGTTTACTCTTTTGTAAGTAACAAATAATTCTTAAAGAATCACTTCAATAATCCATGATTCATTTTAATTTTTTTGGACTCAAAGACTGTGATATCATTCTGGTCCTATAACAACTTGTGATTAAAACAAACAAACTCCTCAAAATTAAAAAAACACTAGCCATTAGCAATTATACATGTCTTTAAAAGCCAAAGAGTTAACAATTACACATGATTTAAAATAATGTTTTAAAATTCAAAGAGCAACAATATAATTTTAGTTATCTTTCATAACTGAAGGGTAAAGAAAAAAAAAAGTAGTAAGACAGAATAGGATGGCCCACTAGGCCTATGAAATTGCCTAATAATTTATTACTAATATAACTGAAAAAGATTTTTCCAAAGACTTTTCTTAAAGGATTCTAAAAAAGAAAATCAATTGATGCAGCATAATGATAAACACATAAGCAACATTCCACTACTAATTCTGGTCAAGAGAGAACTGAATCCTCTGAAAATCTGTTATATATAACACACTCTAAGGTGCTCAAAGATTCCCTAATTAAATTGACTGCAATCCAATCAAGACTTAATTTAAAAAGGCTCATTAACAGCATCTAGTGATAAAATGGACTCTCTCTTTTCACTCAAACTCATGTCTCATTTCACTAGACATGGGTAATTAACTCATCTTGGTATTAGATCTATGGCACAGTAATTAGCTTAAGTTTTACAGGTTACTTTAGTAATGAAAACAAAGGTTTATTCTCATTGGATCCATCTTTTTACCCCTCAAAAAATGTCTCAAAATTAAAAATTAAAAAACTGTCTTTAAATAAATACTAGTAGAATTTTTATTTCAAACCCTCCCAATCTTTCTTATCAATTAATACAGGAAAAGCAGTGACTCTATTCTAGCAAAGTGTACTGAGATACTATCCAATCTGCAATAAATACTTTAATTTTTATTGCATTGTTTTATACTCTTCTATTTTAAAACAAGGCTGTATCACTTGAGTACAAAATGAACATGTAACCAGAAACAAAACTTAGAAAGTGAATATTCCAAACCGCAATTTACTTTCAAAACACTCACAGCAAAAAGAAGGATATGAGAAGAAGGAAGCAAAGGAGAGAAAGAGAGGACATGGTAGAACTGGTTTACAATCCTGAAAAAACATCAGATCACATAGCAAGCTGGTAATTAAACCAGTGCTGCTGAAAGTATAGGCTGTAAGCAGAGAAAGCAAAGTGTGTTTAGAAACTTTTACAGCATTCCGACTGGATAAACTTTGTCTGTTAATATGAAAACCTTTAAAACAGGATGAAAATTGTCTTAAAAATTCCATTTCTCTGATAATTAATTTCATTATATTTTACAAAAGAATTAGTCTACAATGAGTTGGAATTTTGTTGTAATTGTCTTTTATGGCAGGTTATTTGAAAATCAATGATTTAAAACTCTTCTAGAAAGGCAGGCCTTCTTCTCTCTTCAAAAAAGAAATCAATCAATCACTTTTGGGGCTGAATTCAATGTTGTGTTCCACAACATTAAAAAAAAAAAAAAAGCAGGGGGTGAGGGGAGGTAGAGGAGGACTAAAGTTCCTAGGGAATTAGTTTATAGCTAGAGTAGGACACCTGAGACATAGGACTGTCATAAAATATGTCAAAGCCTCTAGGGTTTTAAGAGATTATTTTGTTTTGAATTCAAAGAAGAATTAAGATCAGAGGATCTAAGACTTGGCCATGTGCAGTCTTCCATCTCTTCTACCTCCTGCCCACCCTTCTACTGCCAAGTTATCTTTTTAAAACAATATATCACATAACTTCTTATCTTAAAAACATGAGTGCCAGTGCACTGCTTTCAAAATTAAAAAAAAAAAAAAGTTCTAATACAGTAATCGAGGCCCTTCAACTTCAGACCCCAGCCTTGTCTCCAATACCCACCCTGCTTCACCCACACCTTCTACCTCCCTCTGCAGTAGGTCGCGTATTAGCGTAACATATGCTTGCTGATCCTACTTCTGATGTCTACAATACTGTTCCACACATCTGCCCTGTACATTCCTACTCCAGTACAATCTCCTCTAGCTTTCCTTAAAATCCTCAACCTGCAAAAGATCTCATCTTCTCTGACTTCCCACAGTACCATGTGTAACACCTGTTACAGTGTTTACCATACTGTGTATTAGTTCACTGCCAATGCATCAGTCTCTTGGGGTGAAAGCTATCCCTAATGCTACTAATTATGAACCATTGAGTAAAACTGAAGAACTTCTACGTTCTGTGGTTCAGATGAGAAACTCTAGCTGAGAAAGGCTGTGTAAACTAATAGAAAATTACAGCATTTTTCCTCTCGAAAACATTTTAAATAGTAATTAGTTTCTTGGACCCAACCAGAAGTTTATTACAACTATAATGTACCTTAATACCAGTTATGCCAATATCATTTCAACTATGTCTTACCATTATTTATAAGTTGGTTCAATGGAAAAATAAGAAATATACTGCAAACAAATGTCTAACTGGGAAACTAGAGATAGCTGCATTGCTCATTTAAATGACCTTGTAAAGACACACACACATATATACTTATGGAACAGCTTCTTTAAAAGTGCCTTATATAAAAGTTGAACTCTGTCAGTGAATCTGTTGGGAAGCTGGCATTCTCATACATTGTTGATGGTAATGCAAAATTAAAATAATCCATAGAAGGATTTAGCACTAGCTACCAATATATTGTGACACCACTTCTAGAATTCTATCCCAAACATAAACTAGCAAGTACACTGTAAAAATGTATATAAAAACTATTCAGTATAGCACTCTCCCTATGTTTAACAGCAAAAGCCTAGAAACAATCTAAATGCCCAGTAATAGGGGAATGTTGGAATAATTTACTGTATATCCACACAATAGAATGATGGCTTTATTAAAAGGAATAAAGACTATCTCTATATACTCTTATTAAGTGAGCTCAATGATATACTGTTAAGTCAAAAAAACCAAACAAACAAAAAAGCAAAGTGTAGAAAAGTAGAGTATATAATTATCTATGAAGGAAGTGAGAAATTACTTACATAATTTTATGTGAATATGAAGAAATGGAAGGATAAACCAAATATTAAATATAAAACAGCAGAATTTAAAATATACCCAAACTGCAAGGGGTGAGTAGATAAGAGAGACAGGGATAAAAGCAGGACTTCTCTGAAAATTCCCTACTTCGTGGATTTGATTTTGGAACCATGTAAGTATTTTACAAGCAACAGAAAAATAAACAATTCCTAAAACTAGAAAACTAAGTGTAACAAATGAGCTTAACTGTTGATCCATATGATAGCATAACTGTTATACACTGAAAAACTACTGTTTCGAAAGATAATAATTTCAATTTCTAGTGGCATATATCCTTAAAAACAGTAAGAATTGGGGAAAAACTATTTTCATTGACTATATTGTTGGTAGGGTGTTTGTATTCTTATTCTAAGCCTAATTTGCTTTATTCTGAAATACACAAAATATTTTGTGTCATTAGAAACCAGGATTTTTGGTGAGAAAGAAAGAAAACATACACACAAGATCAATTAAGTAAAACACTGTCGTCTTCATTTTGAATGAGAATGAACTTGTAAAAATGTATCTATATTCCTAAACGTGTGTGTGTGTGTGTGTGTCCTAGCTCTGCCCTGAAAAAGTCTATCACTAGTTCCCAGACTGAAGTCTCCCAATACTATTTTTCACTAATAGTAATCAGGGTTCCTTAAAGAAATGACAGATCTCAAATCTGGAGAGGAAATCTTACAAGATGAGCCTGGACTATCATAAACACCAGGAAACAAAGTTATTAGCCCCAACTACTGCATTTGTGTCAAAAGGACTTAGAAGTGAACTTGAACAGGATCCCCCCTGGCTAAACAACATGACCATCAGTTAAAATTACTAACTGCAATGAACACATCAAAATTGTTTAAATGCACCCATAATGATACTCAAAAAAAAAAACAAAAAAAAACCCTAGGAACCAACTTACTATTTTAAACCTAAAGTAAAGAAAGAACTGAGCATTTACCAGCCTTTCCTACAAAAAGTAAATCTAGCTAAAAACAGCAAAGAAACAAGATATAACTATTTTGCAGTTCCTACTGAAATAAAGGGGCTAAAAAACAATCAACAAGGATTGCTGAAATCACATAGAGAAGAAACTAGATTTTATGTTCCACTACCACAAGACTTGTGAAATTTTCTTACAAAAGGAAGAAAAGAAAAGAGAGGGCAGGAGACCTAAATGTGATCAAACCCTTTTCACTACCAAATTACCAAAAATATAGAGGACAGAGGTAAGTGTTAAACACCACCATGAAAATGCAATCAGCAAAAGCCATGGGAATTTTTCAGTACAAATAACTCAGTCCTCTTACAAATAAATTGCAAGAAGGATAAACGGAGGTGAAGGTGAGAATGAATTAAAAGATCTATCAATTAACTGCAATGTATACGGCCCTCACTTGGATACCACTCAAATAGACTTTTCTAAAAAGTACATTTATGAGCCAAGAGGGGAAACTATAAGCACCTACTAGATATTTAATGACACAAAGAAATTGTTTTGGTGATTAAAAAACAAACACGATAGCATTAAAGAGCCCTTCTATTTTAGAAACACCTAATAAAATATTTACATGTGAAATTGTCTGGAATTTGCTCCCCAAATCATCTGGTAGGCAGAGGGGGAGGGAGGGTAGTGGGGGAAGGAGGGCGCACATGAAAGGGGATGGACAACCTGACACTGGGTGATGAATAAACACTGTTTAAAATTTGCCACGATGAAGAGTTTTTTTTTTTTTTTTAAATAAACACTGTATTTATCCTCAAAGTTGTCAGAAAGCCAAGTATTCAGCAAGATCAATAAGGCAGGCTGTTTGGAACCATGCTTGTACTTGATGTTCTGTCACTGGCCATCATGGCCACTTTAGTATATCAAACAAAAAACTATTAATTTGATCATTTTCAAAGTGTTGAGACAGCAGTAACATCTTTCATAAAAATAAAGTCTAAGCCACCCCCACAAATCAAGCAAACTTCTTTTTGCACATGCTATCAATACTGCCTTGAAACATTCTTTAAGTGTGCTTTCTTATCACCCAACACAAAGTCTTAGACATTAAAAAGCTCATTAATTTGGTGAACTGACATAGGGCCAGGTACAGAGTTGCAGGATAAAATGCTAATGATAAAGTATCACGTATAGTATGATTCACTTTTGGTAACACATGTGACAGTGTATGTAACTGCATGAAGAATGTCCTACAAGACATACCAAAATTGTCAGCAAGAGTAGTCCCTAGAGTGATTAAATCAGCTGCCTATGCTCTTCTCAGACAATGTGCACTTTTAAACTTTTCTAATACCACATATTAACTAATTAAAATACATATTAACCATATGAAATTAATAGGACTATAAGAGAGATTTAAGAAAAATTTGTAACACATATGAATGTGTTAGGAAATTCTACCTATGTTTGCAATTATACAACATGCCTCCCTAACAACATCTTGTAAGTCATGTTCCATACAACACTGCAATTCCTCAAGAAGTCATAGGGACATCTCTTAAAAAGGAGACTGTGGTCAAATATATTTGGGAAACAAAGTTAAAAGCTGAATTAATATATTTTTTTTTCCTGGTTCCTACTCTGTGCCAGGTACTAATCAAACACCAGGGAAATACGCCATTAAAATAGACATGGAATGCCCTGAGTTTATCAGTCAAGAGAAGGATACAAATCGGCAAACAGCATTTCCATCATATTTTGGGCAATCGATAAATTAAGATTTATTTTCCACCTTTCTCAGCTTTTACGTAAACTGACAAATCTGCAGAAAATTTTAGTTTTCCTTCAAACACCTGAAATATACATCAGCCGTATTACTTACTTCAGTATTTCTTTTTGTCTCCATCTGTTTGTCATGTTCTTTCTCAAAATAATAGCCAAGTAACAAATGATAGTATCTTCCATTTTTACTTTACTTTTATTAACATTTTTAAGAACTCAATGAGTAAGTAGAGGAACTATAGCATAAACCAAGATGACTCGGTTGATAATTTATTATCTGCAGATTTAAATTAAGATTACAGAAGACACTCCTGGTATTATAAATCTATACATAAATTCTTCACAGAATCCACACACCATAGTATCAAACAGGCGGTGGCCACTCAAATTAACTTGATATTCCCAGAGCGTGCTCATTTGTAACATTTTAATAAAACTAAAAATGTAATCTGCAGTCAATTTTGTTAATGTCAATTTATTATTTTTTTTTTGCATCGTGTATAATCTGTAGGCTTGTTTTACTTGAGTAGACAACAGCATAAATTTTTTTAAAATATATGTGAACTGCTTCTACATGTGCTTAAGAACGAAATGGACAGACTATGGACACAGTAACTACCAGGGAAACAAAACAGTAAAGCATGAGAATAGGGGATGTTCAAAGGTCACAAAGCAACAACAAAGTACTACTATTTCCAAAGCTTAAAAAATTGTAATATTCCCATATGATACAATGTAAGAGTTTAAACATAAAATGTACTAATAATGTTAATATATAATTTATTGAGAACAATCATTAACATCAACTGATCAATTACTATGCACCAAAATACTGTTCTAAGTGCTTTAGAACTGATTTAATCCTCACAACTATCATAGAGGTAAGTGACATTACTATTCCCCTTTCATACAGCACAAAGAGATTTGCTAAGATCATAAAGATTTAAGTGATAGAACCAAGATTCAAACATAAGCAATGTGATCACAGAGATCACTCTCTTAACCACTCTGTTCTTCTGCCAAAGATAGCAGAAAATGTTCTTCAGGCTCAACTTCAACTGAAAATAGAACTCGTAATGTCTCATTACATAGTTCCAAGCTCTAATACTCAGTGCCTGTGAGTGTGTGAGTGGAGTGAGTGGAGGGCCATTACTACAGAATTAACAGAGGCTGAGGAGAGGAAAAAACACGTTTTGTTAACTGATAGCATAATTTGTTTAACTGAAGGATATACTAATGCTAATCTTTTGGTGAAGATTTATTTGTCCTTTGGTTGTTGAGAGTTATCTCATGTCCCTAGGTTATTAAATTAGCATCACTTAACGCCAAGGCAACCTAAGTGCAAACACAGGAACTAAAACTGCATGGCAATACAAGATTGCCATGCAGCTGATTCAGAATATGCTTAAGTTTTTTTAGGATTCTAAAAAAAAAAAAAAAAAAAAAAAAAGAAAGATTTTAAATACATCTAAATATGCTCACAGAGAACTCACGTGCCTGCCTCAAAATATCTTTTAATACTCAGCTGATAAGCACAGGTTATAATAAAATTTAAAGATAATCAATATTATTAAGAACCTTTCCCCCCTAATTTAACTACTAAGTCAGTATTCATCTGTAAGGAGAGAAAGTGATTGAGATCCAGTCAGTTATGGGGAAATGAATGAAATGAAATGAAATGAAGTGATCAACTCAAAAGGCAGCGGATCAGGGTGAGGTCAGAATACCTGACAGGTCTGGTATTCATTCCGTAAGCTCCAAAAGTGATTCAGTGCGCAGGCTCTCACAAAGGCTGATCACAGGTCTATCATTTGAAATTCCTTTCAAGGCAATGTATTTAAAAAAACATAGAAAAAAACAAAAAACAAAACCCTTCCTAACAATAAATTCAATCTTTCGCAATCAAAATCTAGATTTTTTTTAAAAAGCAGTCAAATATTTTTTACACAGCAATTTCAAAAGTATTCTGCCCCACAGTATTGTTGGATAAAGGAAACAAGGCAACTCACACCTTCCTAAAAACAATACTTAACATAGTTTATTAATTAAACTAAAAAAATAAGATGTGGCAAAATAGAAAACAGGAATAATATACTTTGAAGTAAAATGTCTAGAAAACTTATAAAACAACATGAAATCATGGTAAAAGTGAAAATGACTCTCACCTGGCTAGTTATAAGCCTTTTTTTTGTTTACTAACTCTCCTGATGAGATGACACACATCCAAAGTTATTCATTTGATCCCTCTCGTTTAAATTTCATCAAAAGAAACATTTTAGATTTTTCAAACTTCTAGTTACGTGTTGTTATATATACAACATTATAGCATGACTAATTTCCAAACTGGCTGCTTCTCAAGTATGAATACCAAAGTAAGTTAACATGATGGACTGAGTGATACTTTAGTTGGCTAAATGAAAAATAATGATAAACAAGAGAAAAATTGTGGCAGTATCTTTCAAAAGTTCAAAGTTTCTGACATGAAATAATGGGCAGTGCTTCAGAATCTAGATATTTTGTTATTAAAATTCAAAAGTATAAGTAAATTACTCACATAAAGACTTGCCCCATTTTCAAGAACTTACCTTCTTTTTATCCCTCATTGAGCCTTTGCCTCGGACCATTATTTTACATCCTGTTTCTGCTTCAAGCTGTTTAGCAGTAAGTCCTCTAGGTCCAAGGATTCTCCCAACAAAATTAAACTGGAGGAAAAAAAATACACCATACATTATTCACCTGCTTGAATTTGTGACTCTTAAACTTATTTTAAAGTATATATTTCCTTTCTCTAGATTTGTTAAAATACTAATGTCAAATAAAATCTTAGAGTCCTTATGAATTTCTTGTCAAGTTTGAAGGGGGTAATTACAATAGCTTATGGTTTACCTGGAAATTTTTGTATGTATTAATACAAATTATGGACTGGGAACGACAGTATCTACCTAAAACAGGTACTATGCTAAACTGACCATCAATATGTAATCTAAACCAGAGTATATTAAACAATTTGACAAAATCTTAGGTGTCGCCCAAAAAAAGCAAATCCCTTCTTCAAAAATTTTTATGACAGTGTTCAGGGAACTGTTTATTATGTTAAATATTGACTGCCTTTTATATGAAAATCCTTGGTGGAAAAGTCCAATTTTTTTAACGATTACTTTTTTTAAATACTACTTTTTCTTTTTTCTTTTTATTTTTTTGGTCGGGGGAGGGAATTACATTTATTTATTTACTTACTTATCGTACTGGGGATCGAACCCAGGACCTCATGCATGGTAACCACGCACTTTACCAATAAACTATACCCTCCAAACTGCTATCTTATTCATCTAAGTTATACTTTCTCCAAAGCAACCGTTCAGAGAACACTGATAGCCAAGTTTGGATTCCGCCCTATACTAAATATCTGTCTTGGGAGTACACATTTTTTCATCACACTCCTTGCACAATTTTATATCTGCATCCTTATCTTCCTTTCTATTTTCCATTTCTACCCTTAGCTTATATTACTGTTTTTGCAAGGAACCTTACATCTCTTCATGAATAGGACAGTGATAAAAACAATTATATAAGTAAAGACTTATCATCCCTCACCATTAATGTCTAGTATTCATACATAGACATTTTTTTTTAGGCCAATGGGAAGAAAAGATTACTTTGAATATTGAAAAGTAAATTTTCCTCATTCACATCATCTGCAGAGAAGACAAAAAAAAAACGAGTGTTTACCATTGGTTCCCAAAAACCCATAGGTGGTTTTAATTTATTTATTCAATCAAATACATTACTGATTCCTATGCTTCCCACATTTTTCTTGCCTTTGATCCTACTGTTAGTGTATCGTGACATGATACTAATATGCTAGAACTGACAGCTGCCGGGACTTGAGAAGCCAGGGCACTTCTCCAATCTTCTATACTCCAATGGCTTCTTACTTTGCCTAAGCTGCTCCCCAGCACTGCCCCATCTCACAAAAGTGATTCTCAAATGAAAGATGAGTAATACATGAGTAAAGATGGGAGAAAGCCCTTTTCCCTCAGGAGACGAGATAACTTTTTCCATCTTAAGTTGAGACTCACAGACTTATTAGATCCTTGATCTAGTTCTATAAGATTACAAATTTTAAAATTTGCCTGAAGCATCTCTTTATATTTAAGTAAAACCCTTTCTCCTTGCTTAGTTCCTTGGCACACAGTACTTCGTCTGCCCTCTTTACCTAAACCCCTGCAGTCATCTACGTTAACACTACACTTGCTTCCAACCTAGGACCCCCTTTCAGTATCTGCAGTCTAAACACACTCAAGTACTCTGGTTAAGTGTTCAAGCTCTGAAAGCACATAGATCTGAACTGGTATCCAAGTTCCAACACTAAATAATAACTAGGAGTTTGAAATTCATATAAAACATGCCTCAATTATGTAATAGACATAATGATAACATTTGGTATTGCTGTCGTGAGGACTGCATGTGTGTACAGCACAATATACACAAAAGGTACCAATATGAAGTCTGGCACACAGTGGACACAAATTCATTTTAAGAAACCTCCGGCCCTCAATCAACAGTTCAGCTTAGAGTATCCACAGAAGAGGATATAATCAAATCATGGATTTACTTAACAGAACTCCAGAAAGATCTGACATTCAGACACTGAGTTCTGCAGAAAACCGGAAAGAAAAGATGAAAATGATACACAGAACAAATGATCCATCCCTGTCCACAGAAAACCAATAGCCAGGTATCTAACTTGCAGGTAACAGGCTTGAGTTTTCCTCTCTAGAAAAACTGAAGTGCCCCAGAAGGAAAGACTTCCATGTTTTGGCATTCGGCTCTGACTGACGCTTTACTTCAGGTGATCAATTCAAACTGAAGCTTGCAGTGAGCAAGCCCGGTTCATGAACACAAGTTTCTATTTCAAATTTTCAGTGCTTCAAACTTAAGTGTGTGTAGACAATGAAGGTTCACCAAAGGTCTGAGGAAGGCTCTAACACGAAAGAGCATACAAAGTAAAGACAAGGGCCTGTTCCTTTAGGGGAGAAACTGCTGGGAAAGGGGATAATACCCCTCAAAAAACTCTTTCAGGAGACAGTGCTAAATAAACCATTTTCTAAAACGATTGTACACATTTAGATTCCCAAAAGACAAGAGTAAGAATTTGTTTTGATATTCTTCTCCGACATTTCTTATTGCCAGTGTTATTTCATCAGCCATGCTAGTGTCTTTGCTAAATGTCTGAAGTAGCATTCTCCCGATTACTAATAAAGTTGATCATGTTTTTCACGTTTTTGGTCTTTCAGGAATACTCTTTTTGAAGCACATTTGAAGTTTCCAGGCTATTTTTCTACTGTGTTGTTTAGATTTGTGGTTACAGGTGTAGCAAATATCTTTTCCCATCCTGTGGTTTGGCTTGCCATTTCTCTCCTGAATGGTGTTGTATGATGACTAAAGTTAATCAGACTGAATTGAATTCAGTTACATTTATTCTTAATGCAGCTCAAGCTATCAGTCTTCTCTTCCCAGTTAGTTTCTGTGTCCCATTTAAAAGAAGTCTTTCAACCATGCCAAGGTCATCAAGATATCCTTCTGTATTAAATTCTAGAAACTTTACTGTTATGACTGTCACATTTATATCTACAGTGTACCAGGAAATGATGTCTGTGATGAGGAAATAACCTTTCCTCTCCCACATGTATACCCAACTGTCCTCGTGCATCTTTACTCAAGAGACTACCCTTTTCCAACTGCTTTACAGTGCCGTCGCGTCATAAACAACATCTATAAATACTTGGGTCTATTTCTGGGCTCTTTATTTTATTAATCTATTTGTTTATCCTTGCTTTAAATAGCACAATTTATTATTTATTGAAACTTTATTCTTTAAAACCTTAATATGCAGTATAGCATGTTATTTCACCTTGCTTCTTTAAGAGTGTCTCAGCCTTTGTGTTTCCATACAGATTTTAGAAAAAGTTGGTCAATTTCTAAAATTATACTAGCAATAATTTTATTGGAATATTACAACAGAATCTTTAGCATCATGAACATGGTATATAATTTCCTCACTTGGTTAGGTATTCTTTCATTATCTCTCAAGAATACAAAGCTTTTTTTTTTTTTTTTTTTTTTTTTTTACTGTGCCTTCACTCATTTTTTTTGTTAGGTTTAATCCCAGGCATTTGGGGTTATTTTTGCTAGTGTATACCGTATTTTTCTTCATTTCTGCTGTTTATATAAGAATGAATAATTGATTTTTTCAATATCCTACTTTGTACCCAGAACCCCAGTTTCATTATTAATACCCGTAACTTTTCTGTAGGTTCTTTTGGATTCTTTAGGTAAACAATATCACTTGCAAATAATGGAAAGGAAAAAATTTATCACCGTCCATCACACTTTTAAATTTATTTTTCTTGCCATCCTTTCTGCACTGGCCAGCACATCTTTAGTTCAAAGTAAAACAAAAGTGTATCATTCTTGGCTTGTTTCAGATTCCAAGAATAAAGCTTTCAACAGTTCACTACAAAGTTGAAAGTAATCTGTAGACTTTGCATAGATATATTTTACCAGATTAAGAAAAGTCCTTCTATTTCCTAGCTTGCTAAGAGTTTGTTGTTGTTGGTTAAAGTCATGAGTGGATGTTTAAATGTATCATATTTCTTCACTATCTATTGAGAAAACCATATTTCTACTTTATTCTGTTAATGCAGTGGATTACACGAAATTATCAAATGTTACACTAACCTTACATTTCTACAGTAAAAATGATCATGATGTATTATCCTTTGTTATAAATTGTTAGGTTCAGTTTGCTAGCATTTTGGTGATGACTTTTTAAGAAAATTTACATTCACAAATGGAACTGGCTTGAAATTTTCCTTTTTCGTAAAATGCTTCTCGGGTTTTCACATCAAGGTTATTCTGGCCTCAAAATGTGTTAGGATGCATTTCCCCCGTTTTCTGTTCTTTGGACTGACTTGTAGAAGCTGACTTGTGTTACTTCTCCCTTAAATACTGAATAGAAATGAGTGGTGAAGCCACCTGGGCCTAGAGTTTTCTTCTCTGTGCAAGGTTTTCAATTAAGGAATTCTGTTATTTAATTTAGATTTTTCTATTCCTTCATATGTTAATTTTGGTAACTTATCATCTAGAAATAAATCCACATTGTTTAAATTTTCAAACTTGCTAGCTTAAGGTTTTTCTCTAATTTTCCTTTTAATAGCTACAGGATCTGTAACATGTTCCCTCTTTCATTCCTGTTTGGTTACCTGTGTCTTCCTTTTTCTTAATCATTCTTCCAGTCTTTTGAAAGAATTTACTTTTGCTTTTGTTCACTAGCATTGACTGATTCCAAAAATGGCCACAATTATCCACTCACCCCTAAAGGTAATCTATGCCATTTGCAGTGTCTATCTGCTGCTCCCCTTACCTCTTGAGTCTGCACTAGTACTGTAACTGGCTTTCCAGCACAATGTAGTGGAAAGAGTGCTGTGTGTTAAAAACCTAAGTCTCAGTCTTACGTGCATTTACTCTCTTAGAATCCTATTATTCCCATGTAAACAATCTCAGACTAACCAACTAGAGAATGAAAAACAAGCTACCTAGTCATCCTCAGTGTCTCCCCCAGTCCGCAGCTAGACAACGCGTAAAAACAGGAATGCTGGACTAACCCACACCAGACTGCAGATGCAGATCACAAGAAATGCTTTGCTGAACAGAAACAGGAGCAAAACAGATGGTGGTTGTTTTAATGTAAGTTTCTGGGGTAGCTCATTATAATGCAGCAATAGCCATTCTATGCACTAACCATCTTACCATCTTCATTTTGTGTATTTTTTGTCTTTAATTAATTTCTACTCTTACCTTTATTATGTTCTTCCTTCTATTTCTTTTAGTTTTACTCTGCTGTACTTTTTCCAACATTGTAAAATGGATGCTTAGCTTACTGCACCATTCCTTCATTTCTAATATATGTACTTTTGAAGCAAAGTATTCCTCTAAGCTGGCTTTAGCTGTATCCCAAAGTTCTGACATGCAGTATTTCCACTATCATTCAGGTGAAATAATTTCATCGTTATTGAATATTTAAATAATTCTTCTCAAACATGAGAATTTCCTAAGTATCTTTGTTACTGATTTCTAGCCTCCTACATTGTGATCAAAAAACACATACTATGTATAAAATCAATCCTGTAATATTTGTTCAGACTTGCTTTTAAGCATGGCAGTATGGTCAATTTTTCTAAATATTCCATGGGTGCTCAAAAAGTAGGCAAATTCCTCTGTGATTAACTTTTGTCTGTTTCTACTGTTCATTCTATTTTTGCTTTACGTGTTTAGAGGCTGTGTTATTTGGTGTATACAAAATTATATCCTTCCGTCATTAGGAAGTGGCCCTCTTTATCTCTAGTAATACCTTTTGCCATTAAGCCCAGACATTAATACAGAGATAAAAATTTTTTGACGTTTGGTATTTCATGGTAAATCTTTCTCAATCCTATTACTTTCAACCCTTTGTTATCCTTATATTTTAAATGGGACTCCATTAAACAGCATCCATATGAGTTTTGTTTCTTTATCCAATCTTGTAATCTTTTAATTTTAACTGGAACACTTAGCCCATTTACACTATATGGTCTGTATGCACCTTCCTACTAAGAAGGCCTTTCTACATGGCCTTACCTCTTTTATGTTTGTTTATTTTCTTCCATGCCTCCTTTCCTGGGGAGTGGTGGGGTGTACACAGATACAAATGAGCGTGTTTTCTCATTTCATTTTTCCTTTCTATTAGCTTGAAAGTTACATGTTTGTTTACCCTAGACATGCATCACTGAATTATCAAACACTAATGTTAATGCGTATTTTTACCTCCTTCCCATACAATGCAAGGACCCCAGACTATTTAACATCATGTAGCCCAATCCAGTTCACATAGTACTAGTTGTTCTCAAATTTTATTTATATTTTTAACTCAACAGGACATTATGACTCTATACAGGTAATGTGCATTCACGTTTACCCATGCATTTCCCATTTTCATTGCTCTTTATTCCTTTCTGTATCTTCAACTTTCCAACTAGGGTCATTTTTCTTCTGCCTGGAAAACACTCATTATATTTTCTTCAGTGAAAGTCTTCTGGTGATGAAGTCTCTCAGTTTTTTCTTACCTGAAAACGTGTTCTTCTTGATGGCCATGGAACTCTAGCTTGGCAGTTATTTTCTTTTAGCACCCTGAAAGTTTCTTTACCCTGTCTTCTGATTTCCTCTGCTACTTCCGAGAAACGAGCCGAGACTTACTGTTGCTCCTTTAAAAGTAATCTTTCCACTCTTCTTGCTACTTTTAAGATTTCCTACTCAATATGAGTTTTCACTAGTTTTACTATAACATAACCTAACTATGGTTTTCATTTTGCGGTTCAGAGTTTCATAAATCTGTGACTTTATTTCTTTGGTTTGAGAGTTCTCAACCATGCTCCTCTCATATGCTGCCTCTGATCCATTCTATCTCCCTCTTTTCCTAATATTCCAACAACATATATTGGACTTTCTCACTGAATTCCTTTCATTTTTCACACTCCCTCCTAGTTTTTCTACCCCTCTGCCTCTCCAAGCTGAGTATTTTCTTCTGAGCCAACTTACAGTTCACTAATTCTTTCTTCAAAAGCTTTTAATCTTCAGTAAACCTATTAATTTCAGCTAAGGAATTTTTCAGTCTGATTTGTCTTTTACAGTTCCCATTTCTCTGCCATGTTTCCCCAACTTATCTTTAGTCTTCTTACAGATAGTAAGCATAACTTTTATAAAGTCTGGGTCTAATAATTCCAATATCTAAAGTTTCTGTGGATTTGTTTCTTTTGTCTTGTTGTTTCTTCAGACTTTTGTTAATGTCATCTTACCTTACTGTGTGTTTATTTTCTAGTATGTGCCAGACAATGTACTTACTAAATAGCTTACAGAAATACAAGGCCTAAGATGATGTTACCTTCCCCCAGAGAGAATGTATGTTAGCTTCGGCCAGGTACCTATTGCTACTAGCAACCAAAGATCATCTCAATACAATTTTACTTACTGAGGTTGAGGTACTTTTAATCAGCATCATGCAGTGTATGCGCGGGCCTTGGAAATAAGGATTCACTCTTTCCCCTAGAACGACACCCATCAGATCCCTACCCAAAGCAAAGACTGGGGATGGGGAGGAGTTCAGAGAGATACGTTATAGATTCCAACCCAAGTCCCTCAGAGTTCAGCCTCTCAGCTGTCCTCTCCAGATTCAGCAAACAGACTAGAGAAAAGGAGTATCCCCCAAGCCAGGCTTACAACCTTGATTCTCTGTCCTCCCAAGGATCCTGAACTAGCAATTCTTCACAATCTTACTGGGTCTCTGATGCTTTCAAGCAGATGTTTTTTTCCTATTGCACCCTCTTTTACTAGAATTGCTCAGCTGGTCTGAATTACCCTTAGTTCTTAACAGAGAAATCCAGGACATTTTTAAGAAGTTGCCTTTTAATCTAAATAGATCTAGAATTGGTATCACTTTAGGCAATATAGTAACTTCAGGGTAAAAAATATACTACCATAAAAAAATGAGGGTTTGCGAAAGAGGAAAAAGATCACAGAAAATTTATTAACAGGCTTGGCTCTATGTTCATTTAGAGCAAGCTCTTCCTACTTTTCTGCAACTTGCTAACTCTACCTTCATGTATATAAAGTCACAGATTCTATAAAACTTCACTCCCTCTCCTCTCCTCTCCTCTCCTCTCCTCTCCTCAAACAATCCAAACAGAGAAAGAATAGCCACATCCCATCCCTAACTCCATTTGTTCAGTTAGAGTATTTTTCAGTAGAATAGAAAACAACCTTTCATTTTCATGTTTTTAACAAAACATTTATTTAAGATTTGCTATGCAGTAATGAGTGAGATAGATGCTAGGGATTAAAAAAAAAAAGATAAAGGGGAAGAGGAAAAGGAGAAATTCTTGCTCTCAAGAAGTATATGAAAATGCCTTCACTCTACTTGCTAACTGAACTGTTTCTTGAAGTAAGTAACCCTGCCTACTCTTCCTAATAATAGTTGTACTCTACACAGATCTCTTTCTAAAGTAACTCGCATAGTGGATATACATTATATATCTCAAACATGGCAAAGGATGTCTGGCAAAATGCATTATGAATAGAAGTACTTTAGCACTTCAGGTAACTAACAGGTAACTGTTTTCTTTATTTGTGTGCTCTGTCAAACTGGTTGGACTCCATTTTACGACACACACTTAGAAGACCCTCTGTGGCACATCCTATTCTTTTCACATATTGAATCTCTTGTGCTAGAACTATGACATTAAGATTACACAGAAAGACTTTTACCACAGCTAAGTAATCCTCACAATTATTATTTACTAACTAAAAAATGTTTTAAAATCAGTCAAAACTAACATATTAAATCCGTAACAAAATTTTCCCATCTTAAAAATAAACCAATCTCCACTGCTCCAGAACCAACAAAAACCAGCTCAAGTGTGTTAAAGGGCATACCACTGGGATTCTAATACAATTCAAACTGTCAAGGTCATCCTTCTCAAAATGGTGTATGTAGAGAATGAAAAAAAATTAATCATAGCAGCTGCTTTGTCTACTGCAACCAATTTCCAAGTTAATATCATTTGCCTTGCATTAAAATTCATTCTGTGTTGATTTATCATGCTAGTTCTGCAGCTTCATTCAATTAAAACAATGTCACAATACATTCAAAGAAAATCATTTCAAACAGCCTGAGCTAACTGCAACTTTAAAGGCCAAAAGAAAGAAAAAAGAAAAAAAAAAATTCATTAACCCTACTGTTTAAGTACAGACCTTCTATATGGCTTGCCAATTATATTTCTGCCAAGTGGCATGTTAATTTCTAAAGAAGAGGTTAACAACAATCATGTCTAATGCTATTTGTTGCTGCTCACTTAATTTTAAATAGAAAAGATAGATTTCTCCCAATGACAAAATA
The DNA here is from genome assembly GCF_048773025.1 of Camelus bactrianus. Taxonomy (NCBI): domain Eukaryota; kingdom Metazoa; phylum Chordata; class Mammalia; order Artiodactyla; family Camelidae; genus Camelus; species Camelus bactrianus. Next base: position 4,704,259 of record NC_133546.1, read on the forward strand.
TAAAGTATTATAGCAAATCTTTCCATTAACATTTTAAAAAATCTACAATTAAAGCTAAAAAACCTTCTGTGGCACACTATTGAAAAACAAAACAAAAAATGGATTTCCAAAAGCATTTCAGTAAAACACTTCTAGTATGTGTTAAAGACTAATTTCTGCTTAAAATCTTAGAAAAACAATTTTTAAAAGAAGATGCATTTCTTTGGACTGCTTTGCCCAATAAGTTGATATCTGTTTTTAAATATTGTGTCTAGGATTTCCAAGGTGATTTTAGTTAGGTATCTTACAAAACTTACAGCATAATCACATAAGCAACTTAGTAGGTAAGAAACCCATACACACAAATGTACATTTATTGATTTGAAAGTCTTCCACTTAGCAGATGACAAAAAATGGACCACCTCTAGTGTAGGCAACACTAGTAAGCCTATCATATACAACTGTGTAAGATGAGAGCAGTCATGACTACTTAGCAATACAGCTGTTTTTAAATAAAAACACCTGAATCTTTTCTTTGATCTTATTGTTTTACTGATTAACTCTAGACTTATGACAGTGAAGGAGAAAGTGTTAACAATGCAGATTAAGTTTAAAGGTTTGCTGTGTCTTAAATCATTCATTATGAATAGCACAATGTTCTTCCAGTATTCAAAATCATTATCAAATTCAAAAACGGGGTGAGTTTGTCATTTATAAACAAATGAAGTTTCAACATGTCTTTGTGATTTTCATTTTCACCTACTCATTAATGTAAATGAAAATACCAATATTCATGTCAGAACTATACTCATTAATCAGCTAAAACCAGTTTGGCCAGGGATACAAGAGTTCAGCGAAAATCAGTGGAATTATTCTGTTTAAAAAATAACAACAACAATCAGAATGAATATATCAAAATGTCTTCTACTTTGAGGGGAGACAAGTGTCTTATCCCTTCTCTATCTTCATATTAATTCTAGATAAGTAGTCAAATATGTCTTCTGCTACATAATAATTACTACAGAAACCATTTTGCAAAATCTTTCATATATTAGGCCTTCATACACATCTTCTGTTGGTGGCACATGGCTTTTTAAGAAGAAGCATTTACACCAACAGATGTTACAAGTGGAAAACGGTAACTAATAATAACCAAAGCATGAAATCTATAGCATGAACTTGGATATCCTAAATTACGTCAAATCTTCATCCCTTAAGTATACATACAATTGGGAAAGAGGCTAAAACCATTCAAAACAAACTCAGGTGAATAAGATGGCTATCCTTCTAGAAAATAAATAACAAGTATTTACAAAAACAAAAAATTATTTAACCAATTAAAATAAAAATATGAGGGCAATGAAAGCCAACAAGGGTTTTATGACACAAATAGATGACAATGTATTTTGACAGTCTAAGGTCCTAACTCTTATACACAAGGCCCTCTAAAAGACCCCTAGCTACTTTTCAAACCTTTATTTTTGCTATTATCCTTCTGTTCAGACACATGTTCACTGTTCTCTAAAAACAGCAGGTGTTTTTAATTTTTGTTCCATGTAACACCTTTCTTTCTCCTTCCTTCCCACCAAACAACATGTCAAATCCTCCTAATCCTGAGCTCAAGTGCTCCTTCTGTCATTTTCCTTCTGTGTTCTTCCACTCCTAGTGCCAGCTGTTTTCTCCTCCAAAGTGAGGAGCTCGGAACACTGTGCACCCACCTCCTACAGCCCATATATCACACTAAGCAAAGATATGCATGTCTTTTGAAGGGCATTCCTTGAAGTCAGAAACCAGCACCTGTTTTTTGTTTGTTTTAGTCCACAGTGCCTCACACAACATACAGCACACACAGAAGAAATTAACATCTATTCAGACTGCTGGATAACACAATTAAAAGGGTTCAAAAAAACCAGTGATGTTCATTTTCAGTGATTTTTCACTCTCACAATAAAAAATACAATCACTAAGTAAGTTATATACAGCACAGGAACTCATACTTTCAGAAGCTTCTGAAATGGGAAGCCTGACTGACTGATCCCAAGATAAACTCCAAACGGCACAGTCAGTGATGTCACAGAAACAACTATTACTCCCACTTCCCACCTCAACATGGAAGTATCTACCACGGGTGCCAGGACTCTGTTATTCAACCTTTAGGTGCTGAGCACGTCTTATTATGAGCGTTCCAGTGTAAGCTAATTTCTCTGTTTGGCACTTTACATGCATTAAGTCACTTAATCTTCTGAACAACACTAGAAAGGTGGTTACTATTATCATCCACATTTCATAGATGAGAGGTTACAAAAATAGTACAAATCGTAGAACACCTAGATTGAATATAGAGTTTGGACACTTAATCAGTATAATATAACACCTCTCTTCTAAAGATTCCAAATATATACCCTCATCATACCAGCTACTCATGTTTAGTTTTCTCATTCTTATTAATCATTCAGAATGTTTAGTACAAAGTTTATAAAAACTCTCCTCAGATTCAAGTTTACTTTCAGAATGAGTCCAACTGTGTTCTTATAATTTCTTTTCCACCCACATCACAAAACACATCATTATCAAATGACTTTACATAACCACACGTGGCCTTTTCAATATTTTCATCTTTTACTGGTTGAGATCACTGCTTTAACAATCAACATACACATCCTTTTCACTTTAATTGAATCTTATATGAATGAAAACCTTTATGTGATCATTAATTCATCCACATAATTTAATAACAAATATGTATAACTTCAAAAAAGAGAGAGAGTGATTATTTGCATTAAGATTGAGCTTCCAAGTGTTACTGCAGACCCTGAAGATGAGCCCAGGAGATGACACAAGTATGTATGTAGTAGTTCTGACCAGAGATTATGAGGTACAGTCTAAGGCTCTTTGAAATTGATTTCTTATGTTTTACTGCATAAATATCATCAGCCTCATACACTGTTTCCAAAATGTTGATTCAGCTCTCTTAAAGAGACCTGCTCTTTTTGGCAAGAACTTTAGTTACATTTGACTTACAATAACCATTTTTTACACCACCCTGGTTCAATGTTACATTGTTAAGAATAACTCAGTTTACAGTGTCTTTTAATTATTATATTCTGTTAATATATATGCATTTATCATCTCTTACTCTTGGTTCCTCAACAATATTAGCCTCCACATGTAACAGACTAAGAAATCTTAAGATTTTCATTATTTAATCTCTCTCCTTGTCTTCAGTCACTGCCATTCCCTGTGTTCAGGCACTCCTGCGGAGCTGGAGCCTGGCTGTAGCAGCAGCCATGAGTGCAGGATTATGTCTTTTCATATTTCTCTGCCAGGTGCCTGGCACTGGACACACACAGTATTTCTGGATTGAAAGAACACCACCAAAATTTTACTGGTTTATACTCAGATCTCCTCTTTAGCCTTCATGTTTCTAATCACTTTTCAAACTGTGGGGTTTTCTTTTGTTTTAATCTGTGCTTAAGATTGCAAATTTATACTGCTTTTATACAAACTTACATTTAAAAAGGAAAGAAAGTAATCCGTTTTCTACAACCCCAAACACAACATAGATACATTTTTTGAAGCTCAATCAATTCCTTACCAAGAATAAAGAAAAATGATCACATCAATATGAAACACGGAGATGGCCAAGACCATGCTAGGCAGGCTACTTACTGATGATGTTTTTGAACTTAGGCAAAGCAGTTTCCTACTGCAGCCAAAACTACATTTCAGTTAAGTCCCCTAATTTATTTCTGAACTATTTTGTTCTAAAGGGGTGGGTTTATTAAGTCATATAATAACTGCTTTTCCAGTGAAATAATTAAATTTAATTCTAAGGCTAGTTACTGAAAAGTTCTCTTTCAGTGTCACCAAGGTACAGTTAAAGCAGGTTCCATAAAAAACTACAGTAGTTTTCTTCTCAAATTCTAACCAAAAGAAGGCATAAATTTAGGTTACCTACAATAAGCAGGCACAAAAATGGGTAGTCGAGCTCAAGTGGTATAACCTTCAACCATCCCATTTCATTGCCAATTTTGGAGGGAAGAGGGTTAGGATTAGAAGATTCTGCTACTGACCACTTCACTCACTTCCAGGAGACACTGCTCTCTCAAGATGGGTCAAAAGTAGATCAGCACCTTGAGCTTTCCTTTAGTATTTAACAGAAATATCCAACAGCACTGAGAAGCAGGTTTCTCTCCAACTTTTGTATTATACTCCTTTGGTTATTTCAGTGAGAATCTTTAAGAGATATGGAGGTTAGATATCTGTGGTCAGGTTTCTAATTGACTCTACAAGTCCTCTGTACTAATAATTTTAACAGAGTAGATCCTAACAAACTCTTTTTGGACAAGGTCAATCACAGACAAAGCTTTCTATCTCAACTGAGACTGGAAAACATTCACTCACGAGCAATACTTCTTCCCTAAAATTCCATCTTTTAATTTATTCTTCTGAACACTAATCCTTTTTAATATCAAAATGTATTACTTACAAAAGAAAGCATTCATATTTAAAGACTGTGAGAAGGCTTATTTTTAAAAATTGTTAAACTCTTAAAAAACCTGAGCTGAACAAAATTTATTGTTTTCAGACTGTCCTGAAATCCTTTTTGGAATAATTTCTATTAACATCCTAAGAAATTTAATGTATCTCAGAACCATAAAGAACCTATTAAATATTTGGTACACAGCAGGCCCTCAATATACCCTTGCAGAGTGAAATAAAAAGGAAACTTCAAAACCAAAAGTCATGAAACTGACTTTCATTATGTTGATCTGTTTAAAGTTCTAAGTCAACAATAATAGTTTCTCTACCTGAAATTTAGGGACATGCTCTATATTATCAAACTGTGCTGCTAAATTAAAAACTCCAAAATGTTACTACATAATCTGAAACACTTTGCAACTGCACTCAATAAAAATACGTATCTAACCATCTCCCAATCAACAATCTATCTCTAACAGTTTCCTGTATAAACTATTAAAGAAGAGAGAGGTACAGATCTTCTAAAATACTTTCACTCATTTTTAAGATCATGTCCTGACAAAAATCAAGGCTTAATCTAAGTATCGAAAAAAGAGATTTTGTAGATCATTAAATTTTGACTTAAAGTCCACTTGTTTCTCAGGAGAACAAAGATGAAAGTAGTTTATATCAAGACTCTTAAGTCCTTCAACACAGTAAGAAAGCCACAATAGACAAACGTAAAAAGACTAAGTAAGGATAACTGACTGCACTGATCTATCCCTTTTCTCTGCTTGTAACTACTCCAAAACAAATGCCAGCTAAACAGTCAATTTGCAGATGACAATCATGAGAAACAGAAAACCACAAAAAAACTCCATATTAACTCAGAAGTTATGATTAGCCAAATTTTATCTGCACACCCAGGAAAAATACTCATGCTCCACCATTAACATAAATTATTATTATGAGCTATAGACAGTACTGTGAATAACATTATAAATCTATATTATTAATTACAGTGGCCAGGATGGGATCCTACTGGGACCCTACAAGCTGGAAAAAAAATATTTGAAAGGGTATTTATCCATCTTACAACCCTCTGATCATATGTGTCATCATGAGAGTCTAGACCCAAGACACACCTTTCAAGGCTCTGATCATTCAAAATTAAAACCCATTTTAAAAACATCAGAAAATCAAAGTTATCTTCATGTAAAATCTCTGGAAAAAGTCTCACTACAATTTCATCCTAACATGTCCAAAGCAACCAGTTTAGCAATCTAATCTGTTCATGTATATACCAGATGACTAACATCCCTAACAGCTAGACCTTGCCTATATTTAGAACTTACCTGCCACTCTGGCAGATCCTATAAAACAGTTTCTTACAACTCAAAAATGACAACCAGGCAAATTTAATGATAGAATTACTACTAACTCATTAAGACATAGCATCTTTTACTTATTATCAATCAGAGTTAACTCCATTCATACACTGTTTATAAGGTCTCCATGGATTCAAACAAGTCCTTAACAACTTAACTGGCCAAATTACCCTTTTGATGGCCTATGCATAACTTTAATCTTCATTAATGTCTGTCATTTTATGAATGTCTGATAAACTTCAGTAGTCCTAAATGATTTAATACAATATCTTTTTAGCTTTCATACAACACTGTGGGCTCCTTCAAGGAGAGAGATTTTTTTCCTTATTCATGATCATAAAAGCCATACTGAGTGCTATACAGATACCATATACTTGTTATCTTCACTCCTCCAAACAATTCTGAGGTAGACCTTATGACCCTTATAGACAACGAAACAGATTCCAAAGTTAACATGTGCTCAAACCCAATGTGATAGTCTCAATTATTTCTTGCTAATATTTATTTCAGTCCCCTTCTCATGCGGACGGAGTGACTCGATAATCCAGCTTATCAACCTCAGCACCACTAATATCTGGGGTAGGATAACTCGTTGTCGTGGGGACTGTCCTGTGCACTGCAGGATGCTGAGCAGCATCCTTGGCATCTACCCACTAGATACCACTAGTATCTCCTCCAAGTTTTGCCAACTCAAATTATCTTCAGATACTACCAAATGTCCCAGAGGGGCAAAATCGTCCACAGTTGACAGATCACTGGGATAACGGAGTGTCAGCGGATGGGAAAAGAGCAGAGGCCTTCCACATGTTTAAGCAGTGTGGCCTGGCGTTGACACCTTCAGTGACCTGCCAGGAAAAGAGCATGCTCCAAGTAGCTGCCCCTTGGGCTGAGCCCAGCAAGAATATACATAAAAAAGATCTAAACCCACCCACAGCCGGCCTAGACCAACCTCAGCTAAGCCCAATCAGCAGAACCTCAGCCAACATACAATACAGACTAACAGAGAGTACAGACATCAAGGCTTGTTATTTTAAGCCACTGAGTTTTAGGGCCGCTTATTCTGAAGCACTGTTGTGGCAATTGTTGACAAATACAGCCAGGAAGAGGGTTAAGCCAGGATTCAAAACCTAGGCCCATCTGGCTCCAAAACCCACTATTACCTCAACTATGTCATAGAAAGTTTTCTCTACTGAATTAATATCCCCACCTCCAGGATGTGCTTGGTACACAGCAGAGATGCAATATAAGTCTGCTTTATTAATAAGTATAAATATTAGTAGATAAATTTGTAAAAATTTTTAATACATTTTCAACAGGCTACTCATATTACCTTATTCTCACACCATTAAGCCACTGACTAAAAACCCTTGTGAAGGACACTACACAGCACTGCCTCACTTCACCACCACTGAGTCTAAGACTCTTCTCCTGTCAGTCCCAGAGCCATACACAGCCAAGTTCAAAACAGTACCTCCAAATTAACACGTACTTTTATAAATAAGTTGCTATTTGCAAACTCAAAATACAAAAAAAAATTTTTAGAAGTTCAGCAATAACTGAAAGAGTGAGGTTTTCATGCAGATATGCACAGCAGACATTTCTGGTGTACTTCCCATCTACCAGACGCTATTTTAGGCGGTGAGAATACAGAAACAGACAAAATCCCCACCCGCATGGGGTCTACATTCTGGTAACACTTACACAGTGCAATGGCATTTTCCAAGTGCTTCACATGTTATCAACTCACTTATAACCCCTCATAACTCTAGAAGAGATTACCTCCATTACAGAGATGAGGAAACTGAGGACCAGGAATGACAAGTAATCTGCCCAAAGTCATAATACAAGCAGCAGAGCCAGTCAGGGGTCTGAGTCCATACTTTTGACTACTATGCTACATTGACCCTTTAAAGTTTTAATATTAAAGCATTTCTGAGCCAAGCAGGATGAATTCGCTCACAAAATCAAGCTTACATACAAAAGGGGGAGGTGGGAGAGAAGCGTACATATATATAAGGACCTCTAAGACATATTAAGTGAGCAAAGACAAGAGTAAGAAAAATGCATATTTGTTTCACTGTGGCCAATATCTAATTCATATTTATGAAATAAAATCTTTTCCCATACTGCCAAAATCTGACAGACTGCCTTGTTTTGTTTAATACAATTTTTTAAAGGTGAGACATAGCTCCTAATACAGACTACGAAACAGTTACTATTCATGTGGTACATACTGATAACCTCAAAGAAAAACTATGTGCAGATCCTAATTTTGTCAAATTCTTTTAACAGATATTTAAAATCAAGGTATTTAAAGAATATTTAAAAAAAAAAGTGATCTGAGCGGGGAGAGTATAGCTCAAGTGGGAGAGAACATGCTTCGCAGGCACAAGGTCCTGGGCTCAATCCCCAGTGCCTCCTCTAAAAATAAATAAATCAATCTAATTACCACCCACTCCCTGCAAAAACAAAAAAATGAAAAACAAACAAAAAAAGATCTGGAGGACCAAAATGGTTTTATACCTACTTCTTTTCTCCCATGAATTATAAATTTTTCATTTAAAAAGCTTTGATAAAATAAACATTTTTGGGTGCCAAGAGTCATCCACAACTCACACACCCACCTACCTATCTGCATGCCCACAGCTGGATGTCTGACTTCAAACTCAACACCACTTTGCAGCTCAGGAACCAGGGATTCGGTTATTCCAAATGATCAAAACCTTTGGGTTATTCCTGATTTTCCTTCACATCCACTATCTAATCTACCAGCAAATACTATTGGTACTAAGTTATCAATCTCTGCAGGATCCAAACATTTCTAAGTCCTCTTGTTCAAGTTCCTCCTGGTCTCCCTGCTGTCACCAATACCCACAGCCTTTCTCCACACAGCAGCCAGAATGAATCTCTTAAAATCCGATGGCTTTCCATTTCACTCAGCAGTATACAAAATCCCACCCCTACAGGCCCCTCTGCCAACCTTTTAACCTCACATCTTACCACACTTTCCAAGCATGCTCATGCCTGTTATTGACTGCTGCTCACTCTGCCTGGAACGTTCTCCCCTCGGATGATATTCATGTTTTCCTCCCCATCACTCCATTCGTGACTCTGCATTCCCTTCATTTTACGAGACTCCTTGACTATAAACACAAGCCACTACTTATCTGCTCACCACCCTTTTTTTTCCCGTAACACTGACTGAACCTAAGAAAATATTAATTTGCTTATTGTCTGTCTCTGCTACTGCAATGCCTGCTCCACGAGAGCAGAGATGCTTAGTTCACCACTCTACCTGCCTCCTGGAACAACGCCTGTCAAAAGGACCCTATATGATCACCTGTTAGCCTGGCTTATGATGATGATGTAAGCAAATGAGAGCAGTACTTCTCAAACTTCAGCACGCACCACTATCATCTGTAGGGCTTGGAAGACAGACTGCTGGGCTTCACTCCCTAGAGCTGCTGATTCAATTAGTCTAAGATGGGGCTTGAACATTTACCAGTGCCTAGGAGGTGTGAATACCGTAGTCCTGGGACCACATTTTGAGAACCACTGATCTAGACAACATCACACGTTCTACCCAAACACATCCATCAGTAACAGCAGTTGATCATACCAATAAATCTCAACTGGTAGAAGAACAGGAATAGAGTAAATAGGTGCTCTTCCCTCTGGACCTACACTATAAAACACATCCCTTCTAACCTAAGGCTGTATGGGACATATGTCTTTTAAGTAATGCAATATAATATCACTCTCTGAACAGGATTTTTTTTTTTTTAAAGAATGGGAACCAGGCAGATCAAGCTTATATCCTCTAACAAGGTTTTATGCTCTTATGTATCCTATGTTAATGACTACTGCTGAATCCTTATCCTTTAGAGTTTAAGTAAGCAGATGAGAAGGCTGATGTCGTTTAGGAGATACTGAATCACCAAACAGTAGTAGACTCCAATTGGGACAGCTGTCCAGATCACAATTCACCATCCTTGGAATCATCTAATACCCAGGGTAGGTGCAGGGTGGTCATATCTAGGTTATGTCAGTTAACCCCAGTCCCTAGTCATGGCAGATTGGTCAAAAACACATTCTCTGTCCTAAGAATCTGAGGTTTGAAGAGAGGTGCTGATGCCAAATTATGTTAAAAGCAAGGCTCTCAACAGAGAAGGTCTAAACTATGGCTGAGGTTCCCAGAACTGTCTTGCGTGGTTCCTCTCTTTTATAAGGTTTTATTCTCTAACTATTCCTTTAACCCTTTGGATTATATACAATTATCTTCCAACAAACTATTTCTTTACCTATATTATCCAAAACTGTTTATATATTTGCAGCCAAAAATATTTATAAAAAGACATTAAAGGTATTAAGTTTTTAAAGAAACTGTATCAGAAATGTATCTTATAAAATATCAACATTTTTCCCCATTAACTCAAGACATCTATTTTCCATCTCCAGACTAGGATACCATCGATATAATCAATGAATCTTAAGAGTACACATCACATTTTTTACTTTACAATACTAACTTCTTGTATTTGCTTTCAGAAGTCCTCTGAAACATAGCAAAAAGCCATCAATTTGCCTTTATATAGTCTATAGGTACTGGATGCCTACTGTGTCAATATTATGTGCACTGGGAACACAGCAGTAATAATAAAAACAGGTTCTTGTTTTAAGAATCTTATATTCTGCTGGAGACAACAAACAAATAAAAGAAAAATACCAGATAAGTGCTACTGCAGAGAAATAAAGAGACAAGTGAAATAATGAGTAACCAGATTGCTTTTAAATTCTTTTTGGGTTTTTTGGGGGAGTGGGTTAATTAGGCTTTTATTTATTTATTTTTTAATGGAGGTACTGGGGATTGAACCCAGGATCTTGTGCATGCTAAGCATGCACTCTACCACTGAGCTATACTCTCCCCCCAGACTGCTTTTAGATAAAATGGTCAGAAGGCCTCTGTAAAGTGACAGTTAAGCTAGAATCTTAGGACAAGAGGAAGCCAGCCAATTAAGATCAGTGTATAGGAAACATAAAGATCTTTAGGCTGGGAATAGACTTGACTTATTCTTAGGGGCCAATGTGACTACAGTGCATTGAGAAAGAGGGATAATCATTTAATGAGGTCAGAGATAGAAAAGAACGTATCACATAGGGCTTTGTGACAAAAGGCAGCGTTTGGAGCCATTTATAAATTTATCGTATAGTACAAGGAAACCATCCACAACAAAATGCTCAAAGAGAACAGCTGAGCAAGGGGCTAAGATTAAAAAAAAAAATTTACAAACAGTGATTATCATAAAAATGTTAGCACTGCAAGGAAGCTAAGCTGTCTTCAGTTTAACTTCTCATTTTACTTAAAGGACCAAATGCTTCTCTGGGGTCTCTGGCTTCTCTGCACAGTCGGGTCAAAGACAAAGCTCTTTCTATAATTCTTGCCTCAATTTGAAATGTAAAATCAAGTCTTTACTATGTGCATTTCCAAAAGTGACAAAGCAGCATTCAAATGAAAACATATTTAAAAATAAAGTTTAAAAATTATCCATGCTAAATTATTCACACCTCTAGCTCCTCATGAAAATATTTTTTAAAGTAGTTAATAATGCTTAAGTATTTTACCACCAGACAGATCTCCTCCCAAGTACGTGAAGCAGGGAAAAAAAAAAAAAGAATATAAACAAAATATACTTACATCTGGGTATTCTTTTACAGGCACATAAAGTTTCTCTTGTAACTGAACAATAGGTCCCACAGCATCAGGCAATTCTGCACTCCTTTTCTCTGTACTGCCATTTAATGTGTCATTGTACATGTCTTTCCGTACTCTGCTAATTTCTGTTAAAAGTAAAAATTTTAAATGTGTTAGACAAAAAATATTCTTTCTAGTCCAGGAAAAAAAAAATAAGAGGGCAGGGGAGAGTTTCATTGATAAAGTGTTAAAACTCAAAGAAGTAAAGAACTGTTGACCTATTCTATCATTCTCCGAATTAAGACTACATTTAATAGAACTATAGCCTTAATTAACTTCTACCAGAAATCAAATTTATACCAAATAATATATTTTATTAAAACTAAGAGCCCAAGCTCTTAGTCCCTATGATACAGACCAGTTATCTTACCTAATTTCTCCATGCTTAAACAAAGCCAGTCATCCCAAACGACTGTCTCAGGCAAGTAACAGCCATAAGAATGCCTATCAGATGAAAGTAGTACCAAAGGTTCCTTCATACTTCAGAACTAACCTATCCGAACAAGATCTTAACTGGACCACTTCCTCAGATATTTTAGGTATCTTTGGAATATCCCAACAGAGATGTCCAATAGATACATAGTGATTTTAAGTTCAGAAGTCTGAGTCTGTTACACAAACGTATTGATTAAAGCTGCAGGAACAGAAGAGATGTCTTAGAGAGGGTATAGGGAGAAGAAAGAACTGAATCAACCCTAGAAAAAGCAGTATTTAAGGAATGAGGAAAAGATCCAAACCAAGAAGAAATGGAGGTAGACAGAAGAACTAGGGAAGAGGGGCAAGAAAGTGCTAAGAAATGACAGACTGAAGGACAAGGTGATCAACAGTGTCAAATACCATGGAAGTATGGTAAGGTAAAGAGCAAGAGAAGGTACCTTGGATTTGACCACAAAGCCAGTGGTGATTCAGAAGTTCTGAGGAAAAGATAGTATGAAGATTAAACTAAACTGGGTTAATCAATGAAATACAAGGGAGAAAGCAGAAATACCTAAAGTCAATGACTTTAAAAAAATTATTATGACAGTTTCAAGGCATAAATATTACTTAAAAAAAAGCATGAGAAATCTATTTTAATGAATCAAGTCATATACAAAGAAATCAATTAATTCTTTCAAGAATTCATTATTAAGCTTTCACAGTATGCTAGAGGACAGGCCCTTGTCCACTGGAATACAATGTCTAATAAGGGCTGTCATTATTAAATTAGCTGAATGCCTCAGTATGAGAGATCTCCATGTTATAGATTATGTTCTCCCTGGGGAAAAGACTCATGTCCACTAGTATTTAAAAATAAAATCCCTTTAATAGTAAAATAAAATAACAAATCTTATCTCTTAAATAACAATTTGCTTATCAAAGTTTACCAAATGTTTATCTCTGAATAGCAAGTGAAATTTTCCTAAAAATCAAAAGAGGGCACCTTGTATTTAAATACATTATAAAGGCAAGACTTGATTCTTTAAGTGCTTTTTTCTACCTCTACTTTCATAATGAATCTTTCCTAAAGACATCTAGTACCAAATTAGCATTCATCTTAAAGTAGCATATGACAGCAATTCTCAAATCAAGTTTTCAATGACCAAATAATAATTTAAACATAAATGATTGTTAACATAATTATGTAATTACAGCAAGTAATTAACCAAGGGTATTAGAAAATTTTAATCTAATTAAAATTGCACATATATTCTGTAGTCCAGATCTCTATATAAAAGCACTTTCAACATTAATTTACTGCATTAAAATTTCAACTACCCAATTCTTGTTAATAACAAGAATTAATAACACTCATATAAAAACCTGACAATAGCATAAAAGGAAACTATAGATAAAATTTGCTTACAAATACAGATGCAAACATCCTAAATGAACAGGCACCAAGAGCATATTGAAAGACTAAAGCACCAAGACAAAGCAGAACTTACACCATGAATGCAAGGATAGTTCAAAATTTAAAAATCTATAAACACAGTAATAGGTTGAAGAAGAAAAAAAATGATTTTTAGGTAAACAAATTTATCAAACTTAGAAAAACCAAGAAAATCAATTGTAAGTAAAAAAAATCAGGTAAGATAACTAGATCCAAACACAAATATACAAAACCCAGTAACTTCATATATCCAATTTGACGATCTCATGGAAGAAAAGGTACATCCTATCAGTAAAGTTGTATTTCTATAAACATTTTGTGATTATTTAATAAGTCAAAGTTCCATGAAATTGTTAGCTGCTGTATCATCTGCTCTTACAGTAGTGCCAGGAACACAGTGGGTCCTCAGTTAGTACTTAGTAAATTAGACAGATGGATGGGTGAATGGAGGGAGCAATGAGCTAGGCTCTAAAGCAATAAAGTTAAACAAGTCACGGTTCTGCTCTCAAAGAACTTGTTTTAATGTAAGAGGTGTGTAAGAAGGTATACCCTTCTAAGGTAGAAGGACAGAAAGAGGTATAGATTAGAGACCGTGGTAGCACAAAAGCAGGAGTCATCAATTCCACCACAGATAGGGTACCAGGGCTAAGAAAGAAGTCAAAAAGACAGAAACTCTGAATTTGTTTCCTAATGATAGGAGTAAGTGAGGCAAAATTATAAACAATGTAATTACAGAGTCTACTTTTCTTAAAATTAAAAACTCTTTCTACCATGTTTCTTTTAGTCTCTAAGATACATCACTCAATTTAGTAACAGAACATAAATTATGCACAAGACAGTACTGATGTGAACGAAAAGGTGACTAAGACAGTTCTAGTTCTCAAGGAATTTACAGTTGTCACTGTGGAATCTAACCAGCTGAGAACTACCTTTATCAACAGCACCGTCCTAGCTAGGAAATCATTAGCACTTTTGGCATGTTAATTATGACACTCAAGTCAGAACAAGTTCTGATTCCAGTTCTAACAGTAACCGTGTGATTTCAGACAAGTCTCTTGCTTGTCTCTGTGCAAGTACCTCCCATGGTTAGAGACTGCTCATTGACTGAATCCAACCTCAGTAGGCAAGGACTCATTATTTTCCCTGTTAACTCCAATGTTTTAAAAAGTTTTGTCTCCAAAGCTTTTCAGTCTTTAAGGGCTGACAGAGTTTCAATTAATGTTACCCTATCATGTTGTATGATCATAATCAAAATATTACAGAAACATGTCATGGGTATGGGTAATGCTCTAATTCCTTAAGTGGTTGGTTCACAGGTATTTGTTTATGAAACAGGAATGCTTCAAAACTAGTATGTTTTACATCCTTTTGTTGCATCAAACATTACATGATAATACTCAAATATCCCTTACTGCCACAATGCTTTCCTCAACCTGCAGCACTGGTTCAGAGAAGTAAAAGTTCAGAACCATTTGCTTACTCTAGTACAAATTACTAGTATTTGCCTAGTATAAAAATAGTATAAAATTTCCACTACAGTAACTCCCAAATATCCCCAATATCAAGACAATTTGTTTTAGACATCTTCGAAGTTCTCAAATGTTACAAATTTCACTGAACCAAAATCTTTCCTAAAATTTCTCCCACTCACCCCTGTTCAACACTCCAAAGCTTATAAAACAGGTCAATTGCCTCTTTCATATGACAGCCCCCTCAAGTACCTGAAAAGTTCTGTAATACCTAAGTGTCCTCTCCTCTAAGATATATAATGGCATGGTTTTATACCTTCCCACTCATTTAGACACAGTCCATTTGTCTGTGTTCCTTTTAAAACGGAAAATCCTGTACTGCACACATCATTCCCTGACAAACAAGGAGTACTCAGACTGAGGCTGCCTACCTCCAGCACCAAACACTCCACTTTCACTGCACACTGAATACCTTTACTTCTTTGGCAAGCATGTAGCACTACCGACAGTGTAGTGGCGCTAAGCCATATTCCATACTTCTACAACTATTCAAACACCAATAGACAATTCAATTTTTTTTTCCTGGTTGTTTTCTACTAGACTAATACCTTCAGACTGATATTAATCTGTCAGTTGACATTCTTTAGGGATGACTATTCTGAGTCAAGGATCCAACTAACTGTAATTTCATAGCACACACATTTCTCTAGCCTGCACATTAAAATTTAGGCACACCTTATCATCTGTTTGACATCTCAACTACACTAGAACTGGAAAATTCCTCTGGATCCACCAGAGTATAAACAGGAAATAATTGCTTTTGGAATCTACAGGTTGTGCCCTCAAGTTGAGAATATACATTTTTCAGCTTTGGGGAGTATTCACCTCTCCAGCGTTCAGGTTCCTCTCATTTTCCATGTTTTCTTGCATTGGCAATGATCACCTTTTTTCATATTTCAGTATCCTGAAAACTATTTTTGTTTAGGCCTGAAAACTTGTTTTGGTTATACTACTTACTGTCTCCTCACATTTCTCTGCTTTAATTATCTTGATATTTTTCCTTTGCCAAACTAAAGCTTAATTATCAGTCAGTGAATTCTGCTCCTAAGAGAAGAGGGAAAATAGTCATTGCACAGTTCTGTTTTATGTAACCTATTAATATTGTATCATCAGCCTTAAGTCTTTTCCCTTTCCCTTAATTCACCTAACTATGGATTTGACTAAAAGACTGTTTTAAAATCATTCTTACATTTCATAAGCTTTAAGCTCATTTTTGCTTTTAGCTTTTCCATTACCACCACTTTTATTATATCTGAATTATTAGATGTGCATCCCATCCACTGCCACCTTAACATTTTAAATAGTCTTTTAAAATCTGAATTATTGGCTTAACTAACAGTTCAACTACTCTGTGGAAAAGTAGAATGTCAGAATTAAGGACTACAGGAAGAAACACTAAAAAACAGAAAAAAAAAGCCACACTGATATATCTAAATTACAAAATTAAGTAGTCATTTCCAAAGATAGATAGATAATGGCTATGTATAAATTCAATGCTGCAGGGTTGGAAAACTAGATAAAGAATAAAATACAGCCTATTTTACTCTGTGGTTTAGAATTTTTTTCAACAAATTTAAACCAGAAAATAAAAATTAGTTAATGAAATATGAAAAAGTTATTAGCTCAGTAGTAAACAAACAAAATCTAATGATATACAAGTAATATTTTAAAAATGCATAGAAGAATTATTTTCAGAATTTTTAACAATCCAAATTAAAAGACAACTTTTCAAAACACTGAAAAATTTTTCATACAAACTACATCTTACTCACAGTGTGTGGGAGCTAATTTCAATTGCTCAACTGACTATGCTGATGTTATAGACATATATATTTTTTATTTGGGCATCTATCTTTTTATTTGAGTCTCACATTTAAACTCATCAAAAAATTACCTTATCAATGTAATACACCTGGGACTAAAATACAGGAAAAAAAAGGTTACAGTGTCATTTGACCATTAATGTCTCTTTTTTTAATTTAACATTTTCTATTAATTTATTCAGTAAAGTAAGAGCTAACTACTTATAGAAATATATATGCTTTGATGTACATAGTATAAGTTTCATAAGCAAAGTTAAAATGACAGCTTTCATCATTCCAAATAAAGATTAAATGGGATCTATTATTTCCTCACTATCTGCAACCTGTCTCTTGCTGGACACTAAAGAGGCACACTAACTCAAAAAGCAAGGTAAAATTTGGTTAAGTCTTAATTAACAAATTATTAGTCTCTATTTACATGATATTCATTAAACTTCATGACAATAACATCAGGACTCTATTTATACCTGAAGCACAACTGGCACTGTATGAAGAGGTGGCTGTTATGTGCCCTGATGGACTTCGGGGCAACAAACATCTCTTCTGAAAATAGAAACCTCTAATCCAGGGTTTACTAAATACAGGGAAAGTTTTAAAGATATTTTGAGCAGAGCAAAACCCACAGAATAATGTAACTTCACTGTGATCTTTTTAAAAAGCCACATCCACAACGTACAGAAAACAAATGAATTAAAAAGCAGATTACTCGAGAATATGCACCATTTAATGGAATATATTTTGCTTACTCAACCTAATATATTAAATGTGATTTAATTTTGAGGCAACTACATTGAAACTGGCAAGAAAAAAATCAAGCTACCTACTAGTAATAATCTAGATGGGACTTTTTTTCAGTTAAACTATATTTTGTACTTCAGAATTGTAAGCACAAAAAGAAGAACTACAAAAAAATTAAATTCAACAGTTCTCGTTTAAACTGCCAAAATTAACAATTGTTCAAAACTGTTGACAAATGTCACATAAAAAATATGAAACAGTCCATCCTAGTTTCATGATCTCAGCAGCAGTTTTGTACTGTGAAAGATACTTAATAATAGCTACATTTCCCTGGAAAGGCTCCTTCAAAGGTCACAGAAAAGAATGTCTGTTACATGATCCAATTTATACTAAGTATGTGAATTTCTAGATAGACACATAGAAGTCAAAAAAAGGATATAACAGCTATTAACAGTAATCATCTCTTGGAGATGGATTTACAGGGACAACTTAGCTTTCACAATACTATATTATTTTTCTTTACGATTAATAACATTTAGAGAATAATAAAGATATTCTCATTAGAATGACAGGAAGTACTTTAAGTCAAAATGCTGCATATAATATTGGATTCTTCATATAAAATTATAATAAGGATTAAGTCACTAACTCCCAAATTAAAAACAAACCACAAAGACCTATCTATGTTTTTTAACATATCAGCACCTCCACAATGCTAAAATATTTGAATTACCATGTGATCTTCACAGAATCTGAGGTAGCACAAATTTTAATACCCATTTTAACAAAAAAAGGAAGAAAGAAAGGAAGGAAATGTTCAGAGATTAAAGAATTTGTCCAAGGTAACAACTAGTCTATTCAGGGTTTCATAAAGGACTTTCCGGAATAAGAAGCCCTTAAAACTTACTAAGAGATAGTAATTAGTGAATGGAAAATAAGAAAGTAGAACAAACAACTTTTGGTTTATTGCTAGCCACACTTCTAACCAGTGCAGTCCAGTATGTTCCTGTTTCACTAGTGACTGCCAAAAAGCCTTTGCAGCCCTCCTGCTCTATCAGCCCATGCTAAGAGCAGGCAGTTTTGTGGATGAAACCTAAGGCCTGATTCCTAGAAGGATGACAATCCTAAATGAAGAAATGGATACTGCTGGTGTACAAAAAGGCAAAACAGGCTATTAAAAGAACAGAAAAGAGTGGGGGAAAGCATTTTTTAAGTGATAAAAATCAACTATTTAATTGCAATAGGCATCCTTTCTCATTTAAATTGGATTTTTTTGGAGGTTAGTCACTTTTAAATCTGGTTAGTTTTATATATTATATATTATTTGTTTAAAAATCTTGCCTTCTGGTCACTTAATCTTTTAGAATACTCAAGGGAAACCAGTCCTTATCTTTATATAACAGAGTTTGAGAAACCTAGTTAAGAAACATTGGTCAATGAAAATCTGAAGACTATGTAACAGTAAAGTGGTAGATATCAGAATCCAGGTAAACTTAATACTTGAGAATCTAGCAATTTTTATTAATGACTCTTTTCCCAACTCTTTTAAAATTTCTGGAAGAATAAAAATAAACTCAAAGTAATGGAAATGGGAAACCAGGATACAGGAGTGGAAGAGAGACTTTTCACCATATAGACTCTTAGCAGGCCTTTGAATTTTTAATCATCTCAGTGAATTTACTTTTCAAAAATAAATAACATGTTTGAAGTTTTTACTTATAATGACAGTAATGGATTATAATCCATGAGAATATAATGATATAGATAACTGAATGAATACACACATGTGGGAGAAGGGACAGACCTTCCTTATGGAGGTCCAATAAATATAGAAGGAAAGATGAGTTTTTAAAAATCATCATTTGAAAACTACCAAAGTAATAAATATTACAAGCAAGAACCACTCATTGGGTGCTAAAATTAGTGAACAAAACTATGATGACAAATGGTATCTGTACTGTTTCAGAGAATCTTCCCACAGAACATTTATTAACTACAAAGGGGGAAAAAAAAACCACTGTACAGTGGAGAAACCAGGCAGGTACCACCTTAACCAGGTGACTGAAGTTCATATCAAGAATAATATGACTATACCCGTTTTATGCACTGAGCAGGGTCCAAAAGCACTTCTATGGTTTTCTTGCCAAAAATGCATCATCTCAATCTAATTCTGAGAAAACATCAGACAAGCCCAAACTGAAGAATGTTCTACAAAACTACCACCAGTTACCTTCAAAAGTGTCAAGAAAAGTATCATGAAAGAATGTGACACTGTCACAGTTTGGAGGAAACGAAAGACACATCATCACTAAATGCAATGTGGGATCTTGGATTAGATCTTGGACCAGAAAAAGCACATGAGTAGAAACACTGGTGAAATCCAAATAAATATCTGCAAATGAGTTAATAATATTATCAATGTCAATTTCCTAGTTCCCATAATTGTACTGTGGTCATAAGAGTTGTTAACATTAATTTCTGTACTATTTTTCTAATTCTCTATAAGTTCATTCATTTAAAAAAAAGAGCTTTAGCTTTAGCTTTAGCCTTTGGAGTTATTTATTCTAATGGAGTAGGGGGATAGCTGTGGGACAGAATGAAAACCATGTCAATGTCTTCTCTAATCTTTCAAAAACTAAAAAGAAAATGCCTGCTTAGCAATAAAGCTGAGGATCTCAAAAATCATTCAAAAGCATTTCTTTAATTCAAAATAATCTCTTTAAATTTTCTTTAACAGATACTGCTTTAAAAAACACGTAACCTCCTTAAAAACATGGAAAAAGACTACAATCCACAAACAATGACCTTTCTGTAGAAAGCTAATCCAAGAACCACATGCAAGTAGGGAAAGAAGACCTGGCCTTGAGTTTACACAACCTGGATTTTATTTCTGATTCTCTGTAAGATTTAGAAACGTGGCTTTGAACCCTCTGGGTCTCAATTTCCTCCTCTGTAAAATGAGGCTAAACCAGATCACATGTATGGTTTCTTCCAGCTCTAAAATTTAATCAATTAAGAGTACACCTTCCTGTTTTTTTCACAGAGAACCTCATTCTGTGCCCCTTCAACAGCTCACAAGAAAGGGCTATAAAAACTCAATGACCAACTGAGAACACAGACAATCCCACTCCTGCTGGAACGACACATTCCAAAATGTCTTAAACTACTGGGAACCAAGACTCAGTTTAAATGATACTCTTGTAAAGCACCAAATCCTCATGTAACCAGGCTCCACATATTTGTATTTGGGCAGGTAAGAAGAGGTCTGTCCCCTATATACTTCATCCTCTTCAAGCTCCAACCCCCTCAGGGTTTTCATAGGCATTGGTTAAGTAGAGTGAAAATGAAACAGAACTCTCAAAAATTTTGAAGGAATTTTATCTGCATAAGGGGAAGAGGTGAGTTACTTTTCCTAGGTAACAAATTTCTTTAACTTTTAATTGTTCTTTTCAATTGTATTCCAAACTCTACTTAAGCTCAATGGAGAAAAAGCCTAAGATTTGTAATCATGCAACACATGTTTATCTGGGCATCACGTTAATACGTTAAACTAAAGCAAATCAATGTCAAATGACATTCACAGGTGTTAGAGCAGCCCATATACAAGAGAAATTCCTTACGCAATGAAAAAGCTAAGGAGAGGCTTTTTCAAGCCATAATAAACAATCTACTATACATAATATTCAAAAAGATCATTTATAACAAGTGTCAAGATTGAATTAGAAAATAAAATCTCCATCCTTCTAACAAGAGCAACATATACAATACCCTTAAATGTCAATGCAATTTATACTGAAAACATTATTTTAATATGGTAAATAATATGATCCTCTTTAATTAAACCAAAGCTGTTTTACTTTACAAAGAACTAGATTTATAAAATCTAAGTCATGTTACATGTGATGCTAGAAACTACATGTACTACATTTTTACTACCTCTCAAAGTGTATATTCTACTATCATACAACAATATTCTTGGAAAGCATTTTTAATATGAGTTTTTAAAATACAGAATACAGCACTCATGAGATAAAACTTTAATTCATTAGAATGCAAGGTAAATTGTTATCATATAAAAACACTACCAAAATAATACAACAAAAACCCTGGTCAAGGACATTCCAGACAAACCTTGTCCCTGAACTCCAAACACCTGTATCCAATTCCCTTCTAAACATGTCACCTTGACACATTCAAAACCAAACACTTCATCCATCCCCCAAACTTGCTTCTCCTGATCTCAGAAAATGGCAAAGTCCATCCTCTCACACATCACATCCAATCTACCAGCAAATACTATATACTCACTTTTTAAAATATATCAAGCATCCCACTTCTCATCACCTCAATGTCCTGCCACCTTAGTTCAGGCCTCAATCATTTCTCACCTCAACTATTAAAATAAGCTAACTGGCCTCCCAGCTTCCACCACTACCCTTGTCAGTCTATTCTGTTTTCCAGAGTTAGCCTGTTAAAATCCAAGTGATATGTCACTCTTCTGCTGAAAACTCTCTAATGGAGCTATTCTCAAAATTTTTGGTCTCAGGATTCTACCTTCAGAAAATTAATAAAGGAGCCTGAAGAGCTTGTGTTCATAAGATGTGCATCTATTAATGCTTCCTGTACTGGAAACCGAAAGTGAAAAGTGTTTAAATAACCTTTGCTTTGCTTTAAAAAATAATAAACCCTATTCCACGTTAACAGAAAACATTTAATGGAAAATAATGTATTTCCCAACAGAAGTGAGAAGCACTGTTTTTATTTTTGCAAGTTGTTTAAACACCTTTCTTAACAGAGACAATGGAATTCTCGTTATCTTCTTCTGAATTCTATCTGCTGCAGTATCACACAGCACATAGCCTCTGAACACTTCACTGTATACTGATGTAAGAATGAGGGTGAAAAAGCTAAATAACTTTATTATGAAAACAGTTTGACCTTACAGACTCCCTAAGCCAGGCCACGTTTAAGAACCACTGCTCTAATGATTTCCCATCTCAGTGTAAAAGCCCAGGTCCTCACAAAGATCTACAAGGTCCCACAAAACCCACAAAGGCTCCTCCTCACCACCTCGACTCCGTAACTTTCCAACCTTCTCTAACCAACCTACCCGTGCCTCATTCGCAGCTCTCGCTGAAGCCACACAAAGAACTGCTGGTCCTGGCCTTGCAGTCTTGCACTATCTCCTTTGCTCCAACGTCAAATTTTCAACAAGGCCCACCCAGATCTCTCCATATAAAACTGCAATTTGTCCCCAATCCACCCAGAATACTCTGATTCCTTTTATCCTATTCAATGGACTCCCAGAACTCATATTGCCTAATACACCACAGAATGTATTTATTGTTTACGACCTGTCTCCTACATAAGAATATAAACTCTGGGAGGGCAAATAGCTTTATTTTTGCCATTTGGTATATTCCCAACATCGAAATCCTTGGAAAAAATACCTTTTGAACAAACCACATTAGGACTACTAGCACAAAAACATGCAAAGCTACAAAACATTCCTGAAACTTCACTAAATCATCAATAGGCTATTTGCTTGACAACTTATTCCTCTTCCCTTTAAAGTAACAGAAATGCATTCCTCTTCTCAGAAGGGCTAGCTCTCTTTATTCCTGACCTGTGAGAATAGGTTTAATAACATGTTAATAACATGTTTTTTACATCACTGTTAAATTCTTCTAGTGTATTTTGGATCAAATGAGAAGATAAAATGCACAAGCATCTGAATATGACTGGTCTTAGCTTAAAAAAAAAGAGAGAAAAAAAAAACCTAACCCATAAAGAAAAGCCTGCCCCTTTCAGGAATGCAAAAAAGGAGCTCTATCAATACATTCCTCTTGAGCATTTTCAAAACCTCTATGTTGATCAACTGTCTATTAAGAGCATATTTAGTAAAAAACGTTAAGACTATAATACAAAAGAAGCTTTTAAATTTTATTTCCTAAAAGTACAAACTGTTTATAAAGTGGATTGGTCTAAAAGTATAATCTGACGGTTTTTTTAACTTGTCTTAATAATCCATGGTATAACATAATGGTTTTCATATACATATATTCAACAAATAATTTTTATATAGCCACCATGAACTAGGCACTGGCCAAGGCCATAGAGATATAGCCGTGTGCAAAAATAGACATGGTCCCTGCTCTATCAGAAATTAAGTGAGCAAAAATAATAGTTGAAGCAGAGAACTCAGGTTTGGCCTCAAAGAAGCACCTCTCAGCAGGTTTCACATACATATTTCAATTCACATTGCAAAGTAATAATGATCTTAAATTTTACTGAATTTCTGTTCCTTGCTAACATTTTACAATGTAATCTAGGCAAGTTATGCAAATATTAAAAGTATTATGTTGCATTTAGTGGTCATATGGTCCATGTGATCAGGAGATAGATAATCTTAGAGGTAATTACTCAGGGAAGAAAACTGAGTCTTCAGAAAGGAAATCAAAAGTCAGATTCCATAAGGTTTCCTGCCTCCTCTAGACTTCACATTCCTGCTTGTGACTGGACTTCCCTAGTACACACATTTCACAAACCCCCAGGGAAAGCAAGCCCACCAGACACCACACAGAGAGTAATCTCTACAGTATAAAATAAATTCTCCTTTATAAACAAATTATCCAACTAACTGTTCCTCTGTCTCCATTTCCCCTGTTATCCAGACCTTCCCCAAGGCTGACTGAAATGTCACAGCATGGTGTTACTGGAAACGAAACAGAGATGACTGGTGGTGGGAAGGGTAGCACATAATTAGTGGGGAGGAGAAGTATCTCTTAAACTCAAATTAGAGAAATGAGGTCAAACTTACTTCCAAGGGAGGAGTCTCCCTTCAAAGTCTGCCTTGGAGGACAGGACTCTATTATTACAGTCTGGCTACAGATGGATTTCCTCACAGGTAAGTATTACTCTCATCTCCACTTTATAGTTAGGAGACTGAGATTTGGGAATTAAGTGCTTTCAACCAAAGATCACACAACATGAAAGTGAAAAACTCAGGATCCAAACCTAGGTTTGACTCCACATCTTAGTGCTCCATTTCCAAAACTAAATTTGGTTGCTACTAGAACAGTGTGTGCTAGTGATAGTTTCTAGGGCAACACACAAAATGAGCACACAGGACCAAATATGGGCTTGATGATGAGAAAAGCAGTGATGGCAGACAGTAAGAGCCAGACAGAAAAGAAGAAAAAGATGGGGAAGAGGGTACAAACTAGAGACATGGATAAAGAGAAAAAGAGGGAAACATGGAGATACATATACAGTAATAATGAAGGAAAGAAAGAATGGTATAATCCAAATTACAACTAGAATGAAAGTCGAATGAGAGATTCTCATTTAAGCTCTGCCAGGGACTAGATGCATAACCTTCAACAAATCATTTAAGCTTTTCATGATCTATGATTATTCTCATATATAGGCACATCTAAGATACTTCTAGGCCTAAGCTTCTGAGATTGACAGAAAAAATTTTTTCACTTGAGTAACAATATTTGTAGTGTCTTGAGCACATAATAGGTGCTCAAGAAGCTGTTATTACTAACTGAATAAGACCCATCTTTTATAGCATCAGGCACTGTGCTGGAGACACTCTACTAAGCACCATGGTCCTTGCCAACACAATTCCTCTATAGTTTCTATGTAAATGGGTTAGAGTGCTAGAAGTGATTGACAAATGAGGCTGCGTGTCCTCAGATCTAAATTGGGCCTGAATTTGGGACTAAACACTAGACAAAGCAATTTTTAGACAGTAAGCCAGAGTTCTGTAGGCTTTGGTTCTATACAGGAAACACCAAGCTAGGGAAAATTGGATGCTAGATAACATAAACCCTCATTTTAATTATTATGAAGGAAAGGAGAATAAAAAGTGGAAAAAACATGGACATAAATGTATCACTCTGATGATACATAATTATGATGATGGATCTGATACATGAAAAAAAGCTTAAAATATGTGCTTCTGTCCCACTCAAGGGTTTTTCCCAAACCTTAGTCTTCTGATTTCTAATCTTATCACCTATTTCTAGTAGTGTCTTTGATTATCAAAGCAAGTGGTTGTTTTTCTTGCTCAAGGTACTTCTTCATTCACTCAAAAACTTCTCAAAGACAGAGATAAATAAACAGTTGTATTTTAGAGTAGCCAGGCTAAGGTTGAGACATCCAAGTTACCATTCAAATTGGGTATTGTTCCTTGAAACCCCACTGAATTTTTCCCAGTGGAAAGATCATAATGAACAGAATTTCTAAGAACAAAGTTCTGTCTTTACCAAGGCCTGCTTTGATAGGCGGCAAGTGGAAAACTACTGATAAAAACCAAAAATCTAAAAAACAACCTTATTTCAAACAACACTTGTACCATCCCCATCACCCTGAAAAACGAGTGAAATCCAGTCATAAAAGATGAAATCTCTCCCTAATGATGGTTTGAAACCAAACACTCCTACGAAGACTAAGTACAGCAAGATCTACCGTCTGTAGTTAGACAATTTCATAGGCAAGAGAAGAGTAAGATGTACATTAGAGCCCTCCCTCCCCGCCAGCACACTGTTTTTTTTAAGCAGGGAAGTGGAAAAGGCCATAAAAGCTCTCAAAACCAGGTCAATTCATAGGTGCCTGGGGGCACTGGTAATAATCTTCAGGAAGACATCAGAATACCAAGACTTAACAAAAAGTGAACTCACTCTGAGAAGGTCAATATTAAATGGAACAAGTTTTGAAAGAAATTTAATACACTTCCTGCATTCTGAACATGTTGTGTTGTCTTTTCTCTCATGAAAAGAATGATGTTTTGAAGTCTAGGAAGCTATTTACACAGTAAACATACCATCACCTTCCTTAGAGCTGTAGTTACAGTAGCTAAAGATAATGTAATGTGCATATAAAGGAGGACAACTTAACAGAAAAACTCTGCCTCTCCAGGTCTCTGTCCAGAACTAACCTAAGTTATCAGTTCACAAGTTAGATAAAATTTTACTTTTTAAAAAATTTACTAATAGCTGACTGAAGGATTGTAAATACTAATCTGTGATGAATAGAGAAACTGTTGAAAATGCAATCTTTGAAAAAACCTATTATAATGTCTCAGTCAGCCTCCATTTCTTCACCTATAAAATGGAGTTATTTCCAGGTCACAGGATTGCAGGAAAGATTAAATGAGATTGTGTGTGTGTGTGTGTGTGTGTGTGTGTGTGTGTGTGCGCGCGCACGCGGAAATGGAGAGAGACGGAAAGAGAGAACATACCTGAATCATACACATAAGAATGTCCATATCATCATCATTACCAGTGATGGCTGGGATATAAAATTATACATTCCAGAAATACTGTATCTTGGCAAGTGGGTCTGAAAGATAGTATGTGCTGATCTGATGAATATCTGTTACGTAAAATCTGTAACTGGTCTTTTCTCAGAATCTATAGGCATAAAAGATACTTAGAAAAGGCATCTACCAAATACTATTTGCAAATGACCTCTTACGTGTAAATTCACCATAATCAGCAAAAGGAGGTAGAAGGTAACAAAGACACAGTTTACTTTTTGCAACTCATTTTTTACTAAGCTCCTCCTCAAATATTCAAACATATAAATCCAGAAAATCTTACAAACTACTCAAATACAAACCCCACAGTAAGTTCAACTTATTAGAAATGACTCTTAAATATCTGGAGTAAATGTTCTCTATAGCACCCTTCCCACAACACATTCTTTAAAAAGGTGTTCGCTCCAGGATCTGACCTGTTTTGATTTAATCACTTTTCTAGAGTTTTAAGATTAACCTCAAATGAATATTTTGAGTGAAGGAAAACTGAAGAGACATTCAGGCTTATAAGGTATCTTTGCATAACTACAACTTAATACCTTAAAAGTTATCTAACCAAAAACAACACAACACAAAAGGATCACATCTTACACTGTTACCTTGAAACTGTAGTATTATTACTGAGAACACTCCCTTTTACTTCACTCCACTGACAATCCTGTAATCTTGAGCTAATTCAGTGATGTGACTCTTCAAACATGTATTTCTAAAAATCCTTTCAGAACTCAAACTTAAGATGCTTCAGGTTTTCAGACTCTGGCATAAACAATCTTGAATTAAATGGTAGCTACCTTTATCACAATAATAGATTTGGATGAATTGAAGCGTATCACTTTAAAAAAAAACTTTTAAAAATGTAAACCACCACCAATATCTATGGAAAATGAATATAGTATCAGCTTATAAACAACTAATTATACTCAGCCTGCTACAGAAAAGTGGTTAAGTTTTAATGAAATAAGTACTATATAAATATACACACACAGATGTGTACACACATATATATACACATGCACATACATACACCCACAGTACTTATATAATTAAAGTTATAGATAAATTACACACATACATGTTTATATATAAACATATTAATATATAATATATAAAAGCATATTTATATTAAATATATTATTGAAACATATTAACATACACCTGTGTTATATGAATACAGCTTATATACATTCCATATACCTTATTCTAACTTCATCTTGTATGTTAAAATGCTGAAATTTTACATTTTTTCTGAAACTGAAAATAAAGTTCTCCACATTCTGATTTACTAGATCAGGAGCATTAGAGTTAATTATACTTTACTTCTCTCACAAAGATCTAGCATAAAGAGTATCTTTAGTCTCTATCTCTGAATTCTAAACCTGCCACAGCTTACTTAAGCCAAATAAACCAAATGATCAAGCATCTATATCACTGGTAACAGAGGAGTTGATTTGTTTTAAACTCTGCAGATTTCAGAGATGGCTAAACAGGCTAATTTAACTTCAACATCATATGGAAGCTTACTTCTCATATGAATGCATTACGTTCAATCTAGCACTTAAAGTAATTTAAGTGAAATTTCCAATGCCATGGACGCAATTACTTGTACTTATTTTAACGAGAAAAAGTAATACTCCCACATTTCTTGTTTTCATACCTTCACTCTCATGTGCACAACCTCAATAAACTGTTTCCAAAACACAGGGAATTTGTAAAAACTTTCCCTTCTACTCTTGCTTTCTCAATCACCAAACTAAATTTCCATATTTACTTTAAAACTAAACACTTCTTTAATCCTTATATTTAAAAAGAATACAGACTTGTCACAGCTGTATCCTTACTGTATAATGTAACGTGATACCCAGAAAATATAATCTATCAGATTAGGGTTATGTATCTAAGCAAAATCTAACAACCTCCTAAAAGTAATTCTCATTTCCCTTTGGAAACCAGTAGTTTCAATAAGTATATTAAGAAATATTATTTTTATATTTTACATTGGCATTTTTACATTTTAAACATTTACCATCCTCTGATAGGCCTCACTTCTCAATAGTCACAAGTAATTCTCTAAACTTGGATGCAGACTTCTGTCAACAAATATGTATATCATGGGGGGAAAGTACACCTCAAAATACATGCTACAATATAACCAAGATTCAAGGTTAAACACTCTAAATGCTGTATGTTGCATCAAGGGTTAAATTATTCCTAAGAAATAACAAGCATTAGTTACTTAAAAAGTAAAAAAGTCCAGATTTCCTATAATAGAAATTCTACCATTCTGTGTTTAAATTTTATAATATAAACTATCTACATACAATATAAAACAGTAAAGACTGATAGTTTATATGACAGAGATTCTAACAATTGAATGTTACTTATAAACCCAGAGTATTCTGCATCCTTTAAGATTGTGGTCCATCATATAAACAGCAGAAACATGAATTACATTGCATATGACCGTAAGTATAGTAAATGGATTTCAATTCATTAAGCGTATCATGGTGAAATATAAAAATGCAACAGCATTTCAGATTTTTAATAAAATACAAAAATGTATGTGTTAAAGGCGTTATGTACAAAGCATAAGCAACTTTAAACCAACTATCTCTAACTCTTGAATAAAATGCTCAAGTGTCATTCATCTGAACTAAACAGACCAAGCAAAATATCCTGTGATTCCTATGTTCTCCTCAATGTCGAAATGGGTGGATAAATTTAAAGCTTGTTCTCTCAAGAGTTGCTTTATAGGCAATTTTCTCCCAGTATCAAGGTCTGCAATTTCCATTTGGCTGCCAGTTTGCGATTAAATTCATCACCTTTATTATAAAAATGTGCTTTACTCCACAGCCTGCTGCACAAGAACTGTAAGGATAACATTTTTCACTACTAATGGCAAAATCACTCTAAGGCAACCACATCCACTCAGACATTAGCTTTCTCAATCTGATGTAGTAGCCTATCATTCACAGGAAAAACCTGTAACAACTGTGTAACCCACAGAAATGAAATTAAATTCTATAGAATGCCATTTTAGCTTTTCTAGGATAAAATGCAACCAATTTCCTAATTTTTGCATTCAGTGTTACTGTGAATGAATTAACCACAAGACAAAAAGTCAATATACAGAATATTTCCAAGTTCCAATAAAGAGACAGAATGATTTTTAAGTGTTGGATAATTATCTATCTATCTTTATCCCATTATTAAAAAGTTCATGATTTGTTTTTTGCAGCTTAACTTTCACTATCTGGGCAAACAGCCAATGGTCAAAGTTAAGTATAAGATATATATATTTATATAATACTTTTATCTAACTTTATCTCCTTTAGTAAGTCACAATATAAGCTTCAAAGGAAAAAAAAGTCAGAAAATAAATAAATAATATTTCCAAAAAACAGCATTAAAGCTAGTCACCATGATATATTTAGGAAAACAATATTACTTGTGACATTTAGATTTTTTTATAAAGATTATCTATAAAATTAAATTTTATAGATTTTTTATAAAGATTATCTATAAAATTAAATTTAAAAAGATTATCTATAAAATCTAATTTTACAAACTTGGCCTGTACACCAAAAATTCAGAAATCTCATATTTTCAAGTAAACTTGATGGTATTCATTTTAGAATTTACAGGGGTAAAAACAGAGAGCTAAATTTCACATTAAGTGAATCCCATAATCAGACGAATTATCAGATCATATAATGTGAACCTAGAATAAACTGTCACTTTCCTGCTAGGAAATGATGTGGCCCCTTTCTATCTTAACCTGTGCATGCCTCTGTCCCAGCAGTTAAAGCACTGTGCTGCAGTTTCTATTTCATTCCTCTCTCCATACCATGGTATGGCTCCTTAAAAACTGGACCATGCCTTATTCATCCTTGTTTTCTCCAGGACTCAGCAAAGCGCTGGATCAAAATTCTTTTAAGAAGTGTTAGAAACTAAATTATAGCAGGAATCAACATCAGTTTTCCTAAAACCACACATTAGTCACAACTAGCATTTTTTAAAGTGGAATAGAATAGAAAAATACTAGGTTACATCATAAGTAATACAACTTAAATTACTTCACGAAACTTTCACTTCAGCTGTTATATAATATATGTATACATACACAACAAAATATTTCTCTCTATAGGTAGCATTTTAAAAACTTAAGACACAGAGCTTTTCTGGTTCATATTTACGCCATTTTTCTGGTTCACCTCTGTACTGTCAGGACACATATACTTGCTATTCAATAAATAATGTTAACAATCAAAAAGACTCGATTTACAAAATGAGACTTCCACTTTGAGGAGCCTCTTAATTATCACCACTTGCTCCAATACTTTCCTCCCCCCCCTTCTCAGGCTCAAAGCCACCTGCCTTTAAACATCCATAAATAAAGTAACAAAAAGTTTAGTATTCAAATTTGGACAACTTTAGACACATCTGCACAGACCATGTAACAAAGGAACAATGTCAATGTGGTACGTTCCATGATGTTCAGTTAAAATATTTCAGTAAGAAAATCAAAGGTGAATAAAAATGAAATGTGAAAAATAAAGACTCGTGTCCCTTACCACCATGTAAAATACAACTGATCTCTGAACAAAGAGGTGGTTAATCTGGATATAAATATGTCAGCCCTCCACATCCACAGTTCCTCTGCATCCGTGGATTCAGCCAGCCCTGGACCTTGTAGTACCATATTATCTACTGCTGGAAAACGTCCACATATAGGTGGCCCTGTGGAATTCAAATCCGTGTTGTTTCAAGGGTCAGTTGTACATTTTCCTATAACCTAAAAACAAACCTAGGATTTTCTAACTCAGAAATTACATTCTCTAACTGATCCATTTATCCCTCTACTCTTTCCCTTTTCATATTTTCTTTTATTCAAACTTACAATAGAACATATTTTTTAAGATATCTCTCCTAAATTAATCATCCTTCAAAATTTAAATAAGCTTACACTAGCCTATGAAACTACAACCTATACAGAACATCAACACAAACATGTCTAAATATTAGCGAAGCAATGACAGACAGAGAATCTAGACTGAGTATTCAAAAGATACCAAGTAGCTTTCTCACTTTCCCTTATCTTTACTTTGGACTTTTATCACATTGTTCTATGGTACATGATCCAGATCTATAAGGAAAGATGGAGAGAGGACAGCTTTCTCTAACAAATGACTTTAAAAATACTTGTGTAAAATATGGACAGTGAACATTCTTATGCAAATATATACTAAACTGTTCCTAGACATAGATTCAGCCTGCAGGAAAATGCTAATGGAGACTACCAAGAACCTGGGAGAGCCTTCTGTCTTTGATTTAACATCAGTTCAATGACCATACCACTCTGCAGATATTTCAAGGAATGAAATAAAACTTAAAATAAAGACCACTCACATCAGAAGGTAGTCACATTATATGAATTATCAGCCATGATATAATCCTCTATAAAGGGGATTAGGCACAAAGGTACCCTCTGGTCAATAATATAACTTACAGATATACTCCTGTCACAAGAGCCAAATGAGCTACCACTTTTGAAACCAGCAGTTTCTAATCTGTACTATGTCTTCATAACCATATAATGAAAGGATGGAACTGATTTCTAAGATCCATCCCACCTTTAAAATCTGAATGACAGGGTTTTTCTCTGAACAAGGGCAAAATATTTTTAATAAAAATGCTTTGAGCCTTCCAGGTGAAATGCTATTCTACCACTCAGCCCATGTACTTCTGCCTACTTAAAGGCTGCTGCAAATTATAAACGTCATCAAAATCTCATTTTACAACAATACTGAATAACTACTGTTAACAACAAGGAGACTTAACATCTTACATGCACAGATTAAAAATTTAAGTTCACTGAAAAAAACTGGTTACCAATTTACAGACTTCACAAAACTACATCACTGCATCTCAAGGTTTATTAAAAAATCTAACGAAGACAAATATTTTCTTTTGAAAATTTAACAATTCCTCTTTACAATTCAGTAGTTCTCCAATTTAAAATTTTTAGAGTTAAACCAGGCATATTAGAACACGAATATATCCTATGTGCATATATATTTTAAAGCATATTTCACTTTGATGTATAAACTGTCAAGATTCTACATTCATTTTCTTTTATTTAGAGAATATTTTTTAAAATAGTAGTCTACACGTTTACTTAAATAGCATACGTTGATTTAAATAAAATTTGCTATTGAAACCTTTTGCCTCAATTGTATAAAGGCAGAAAGGACACTTTTCTTACTTCCTTTAAGATGGAATTCAAAATAATCCCAAACTGAATGAAATTTAACTGTTTTTCCAAAGGATACTTTGATCTGACTTGAACCAGCATTCTCAATCAAAACCAAGATAAGATCCCCAAACAATTATTATTTAAACTCTTCCCTCCCTAGATCCAAAGGTCTTTATAATCCTCTTCCTAGTATTTCCCATAATGTATCCTTGGACCACTAGTTTCAAGAAGAAAAGAAAAAAGGCATTCCTTTTCCAAGTGATTTCAGAAAATGCTCAGTTAAACCAAGTGAGTGTTCTTGACTGCAGATCCTAGATATGTAACATACCAACATATATCACAAAACAAATTCACTGAACAAGTACATGGCACTTCTCTGACTACAGAACTCTTCCATCTCAGATTACCGCAGGAGACTAGTATTACATGGAACAGAGTTCACATTTTCCTAAAGTCTCTATCAATCCATAGTTAAATTAGTAGATCTTCACTCTCTCCCCTCCAACCTAAGAGTACGATCTTTCAAGCCATTAGAGCAAAAGCAAATAGAGAGGATGATGAAATGCAGGCATAAGGCGGACCCACTACACGTACGGTAGCAACTCACCTTTAGTACAGAGCTTAGGCTCACCATTCTAGAAATCACACTCACTAATCCAAATATACTTCTTCCTCCGTGCACCTAAACCCAACACAATCACCAACAGATACATACAAAAAAGAACTAAAACAAAAAGTATCATAATAAAGGGTTAAGTAAATCCAAATATACTAGTAAAGCAGAACAGAAAGCCAAAGTAGGTAGGCAGAGATTAAAAAAAAAAAAGTGAAATAGCAAAATACTGGGGGTGGTAAGTCAAGAAAAAGAAAATCTGAAAATACGCAGCACTCTATTACATTAACATATACTAAACAGAAATATGGAGGCAGATAAAGGAGAAAAAAAAAACTAAGATATAAAAAGGGAAAAATTTAAATGGGTCTCCCATTATCAACAGAACGGAATCTAAAATCCAGGCTTTTAAAGCTTTCTACAGCAAGGAATTTTTCTTTCTTTTGCCTACTTGCAATGTTCTCACATTCAAGGATAGTGTTTCCTGTTTCTAGAACACTACTCTCTTTCCTTTTCTCCACTTCAATTCTATCTGTCCGTCAAGAGCCAGGTGAAATTTTACCTCTTTTCCTGCAACATTCCACAACCTACCTAGCCTGAAGTGACTTCATCTTTAGTCCTGTCCTGTTTATACTACTTTGTTACTTTTATTTCATGCAATCTACACTACTACTCAGACAACTTGAAGGTGTGGAATGAATATGAAGCTTTGCTGTATAGTTCATAACATCACACACATAGTATACACTAAAATATTTGCAAAAAGAATAAAAAATTTCAAATAAATACGTTGTCATTAAAAACTAATATGTGAAATATGCAACTCTGATATTACTAAAAAATTACATGTCACATAATAGCAACAACTATCTACTGGAGTGAAGCATAAAATGCTGATTTCCAATTAGCACATTACAAAAATGAAAGAGCTCACTATTCAGAGGGCCCACTTACAAAATTTAATGACTTTTTAAACAGTAAGTAATAAACTTTTGAAACTACTGATATCATCATCACCCAAGCTTCCTGAAAGCAAAATATAGCCAATAGACAAGTCAGTAAATTATAACACACCTCTAGAGGATGAACTGTGTTAGCAAATGAATTATATTATCAAAGATATTAAAATGGCAGAAGAAAATGTTCCTGATATAGTTTATTAAACACACACACAAAGACAGTATTAGAACAGGATCACAATTCTGCCATATCCATAAATAGAGGGGGGTGGGGGGAAAGACTAGAAGTAAACTCACCAAAATGTTGAGTCATTATCACCAAACTACGGGTGATTTTCATTTTTCAATTGATGTATTTTAGTTTCTTCTGTGAGATGAAGAGTACTTGTTATGATAAGAATAAATGTCTAGTTCCTTTTACCACCACATTTTTAATGATTAGTAGGAGGAAGATATTTGAGTCTCAAAAACTCTCGAACGACTATTAAGAAACAATCTTAAAAATGTATACACAAAATTGGTCATTCCTAACTTGCACTGAAAAATAGTAATTCACATTAAGGTTCAAAGACAATATGCTATGATACCTCTCTGCCCTCATCACCTTTCCGAGGATTCAGAGACCACAGACCACACTACTGTGAAAGGTGAACTGAGAATGTCTGCATCTTTAATTCTCTATGTTTTAGTTATAACAAAAAAGAGAAAAAGAATAGTTTGGGGATAAAAGGCAAAACGCAAGTTATTATCAGTTCTACAAAGTACCACAGTAGATTTCTTCTTCTCTGTTCCTCCACATATAAACAAAGAAGACATATATATTCTTCTCTCATGTCTGAGTTCAACTCCAAGTGATAGAAGGAAAAACGGTATTTTTCAACTGACTTGGCAATTTTTAAAAAGCTCAATATATCAACTAGAAAATTTTAATTTAAATGCATTAATTATTAACAAAATACATACTTGCAGATCATATCTAAGAAGGAACTTAATATTTCTTTAACAACTGCAAAGCATACACTAACGCAAAATATGTAATATTTACCTAACCAAAAAAACTGACAAGGAATGTTATAAACTATAATAAAGTGAGATAAGATTATCTTTTTATTGCTGATAATTTTTATTACTATAATAAAACTATAATCTCCAAAAGAACTTTCTCTTTATGTAACATATAACAGTAAACTACGGAACATATTTTTTTTCTGACTTAATAAGCAGAAATCAATTGCCTAGTTAAAGACTTTAGAACTGCAAAGATAATACACAAATAGAATACCTTTAAACAAACTTGACTCAGTCTCCTGCCAAAACAAACAAAAATCCTTCAAACAACCAAACTGTAAAGGCAGAAACTGTATTTCAGAAAATTGCCAGAATCAATCCAATGTCCTAAACCAGTCATACTTTACATAGGCAAAATACTAACATATGGTCTTTTAAAAAGATAAATTCTTAAAAGAAAAAAACTGATTTACATACACCCCAATATTAAATTCAGTAATTTGTATTTGTCATATTCCTGAGTTAACTATTCTCTTACAATTTAAAGGAGAAAAATTTCCTATTCTGGCAAGAGGCTTACTTCTCGATGTATTTTAATCACTAAACACTCTTTTGTGTACTAATATCTCCATCTGCTGGACCATAACTTTCTTACTATCAAAAGTTCTTAAGGACAAAAACTTTGCAGTAGAGATTTTGCAACTACTTAGAAATAAAATTTTAATACTTTATTTCTACCTAGGGATTTTCTCTAACTCATAGGACTTTAAAATCTTAAAGAGCTATACTTATTCTTCTCCCAATATTATTCAGAAGAATTCACTAAATTAAAGCATTCTGCCTGCTATGTTCTCTTCTTTTCCTACCCTCCATGCTTAAGATACAGAGCACTCGTCTGAACAGCACAACATTCTCCTTATAAGTCAGCTATCTTTCTGGATCATATCTCCATAAAACACACACACTCACTAACCCAATTTTAAACTGTATTTTCCTCCAATTTCTGCTGACATGGGGTAAAATCTAATAAAAACAGTATAACAACAAAAGAACTTAGCTAATAAGTGATAATACCAAGGGTCAAAAACAAGATTTGGTAAAAAAAAAAAAAAAAAAAAAACAGAATATGACTAAAGAAAGAAGAAAATTATAATCAATTAGAAGAACAAGAGGTCATGATGTTATCTATAGTTCATAACTAAAATACACAAAATATATTAAAAATGGTTAAAATGCACAAAATTTATTAAAAATGTATTAAAAACATGAGTAGTTTTACTGTTATGAGCAATATTATTATTTTGAAGGTGTGTTCTTTATATTGTAAAGTAAATAAGTCATTTTGTTATTGTCAGAAACCATGTTATTTCAATGCAGGCAGAAAAAGAAATGATTATAAAATTAAATATAATATTACAATTGAACTGAAAATACAAACATGAACCCATTAATTTAAAATCGAGAATCTGAATATATGTATGTATATGTATAACTGAATCACTTTGCTGTACACCTGAAACTAACATTGTAAATAGACTACACCTCAGTAAGAAATAAGATTCTTTTTAATTCAAAAAAAAAAAAAAATACTGTCTATCTCTGTCCACAGAAAATGGCCAATGGCCTGGACGTATGTAACCTCCACTTGACAGCAATCAATGTTTAGTGCCTAAACTCACATCTCTAACACCATTTCCACTGAAAAGAACCTTGGAGAAAGAGCTAATCGTAGCTGTGGGGAAGGTGAGCTTGGGACATCAAATTGTCCCAAGAAAGCAAGGAAGATTTCAAAAGACACGACAACCAGTTAGGTGGTTATCACAGGCCAAAACTGTGACAATTTACACATCAAGAAGAATATTAATTGCACTGAGTCTATGAAGATCCACGAGCCCATAATGATTATCATGAAAGAAAATTATTCCTTAATCACCATTTGAGGTAGCTGGCAAACCACCACTTTACTCTGAGAACCAACCAATAATTAATAAAAATAAGCATCTATCTGACTTTTCCATTAGGAACTCATTTTAGAACAGCAAGATATTCCCTACTGATGAGAGAAAGCTTCACCTTTTAAAGAACACTTTACAGTGGAAGGATCAGTCTACCACCACTCAACCCAGACATCAATTTTAGGCACTAACATTAGAACCAGAATTGTGCCCCGAGGGTGATGCAACATCAACTACATAGTATCACCTATGATGTCATACTTGAACCCACAGACCTAGCTTCCAAAGTATATACAGGAGTATATAACAAGCCCAGTGACAAGATAGTTATATTAGCATCACAAAAAAAGAGATGGTTCTACATTAAAAAGACTTAAAGTGGTAACAATCAGATTTAATGAATGGTCCTGAGTCAGATACTGATTTACACAACCCAGTTCAGTTATAAAGAATATTTTGGGACAACTACAAAGATCTGAATATGGATTGGTTACTACATCAAGTGTAGGATTAATCCATTTAGTTCAGTGTGAAGTCACTAGGTAGAAAAATGATAGCTTTTACAGAGATATGTATATACTTAGAGAATGCAAAAATGTCTCTAATTTACTTAAAATAATCAACATAAAAACAAATGCAATTAAATAAAAGTAAGTAAAATGGATGATTAGCATAGTAGTCAAGTTCTCAGAAAGTCTTCATTATACTTGAAAACACATATAAATTTAACAATATTAGGTAAGTGAGGTTGGGCCAAAATTTTCTCCAAGTCAAACTTATTCAAGGATTCCTAAGATTCCCCCAAACCAAGAGTTTCTTCAATTCTCTTTAATTCACATAGTAATGAAAACTCAATTTTAAACAACCAAAAATCAGGCTAACAACTGGGTAAACAAATGAGCTCCCCACGTGTTCTCAATACTTCAATATGAATACAGTAACTTGTGGATAAAAAAATGTAATTTGTATGTATGTATGCTTATTTTTAGTCAAAACACATTTTTTTAAATTCCAAAGAGTTTAAATCTAAAATACAGAAAGATCAAAATATATTTGTTAAATATTTTGAGAAAATGTAACTATTTAAAAAATTTTCCTAATCTCTTAACTCTTCACACTGCATCCAAATTCTACTCCCTTAAATCCATATATAATACACACTCTTGTTTGTTTACCCCCAAAGAGTTCATTATAGCATCCCAATATAACCCAAGCTGTCAAACATTCCTTACAAAACTTATACTAAAATCTGAACTATTCATCCTAGCATTCAAGGCCCATCAAAGTATAGCCCTAACCTAGTCTGGCTCTTCTCTCAATTCTCACTACTTCCCTGTATGTGTTTGCCATTCCAACTAACTTCATTTAAACACACCCTGTGAAGCCTTTCAATCTCCCATCACTACTGTTTTGACACTACTGCACTTTCTCTTCTGCTGAAACATCCTCCACCCTCCCATTCACCTCATTCAATCCTACCAACTATAAATACCAACTCAGGTTCCACTTCTCAAAAAAACATTACAGGCACTTTAGCTCAAAGTGACTTCTTCCAAACTTTCAGAATGCTAGTAGTGAATGATTCTCCTGCACATAAAAACTAGCTGATACGTATATAAATAAATCTTTCTCCTTTTTTTCTTTTTTCTGTTGTTCTCTACGTTGCTTATCTGTCTATCCTATCAAAAACAATCTTAAAATGTTGACAGAAGTTAGATGATGTTGCCTTAGAGTCTAAAAAGCTTTTTTGCATACAATATTCTCCAGTCTCTTGAGTATCTTGATTTGAAGTTGGCAGGGCAGCTGATAATTCCATTTACAGATGAAGAAGCTCAGGTACAGAGAACTTACGTATCTTGCCCAAGAT
The DNA here is from genome assembly GCF_048773025.1 of Camelus bactrianus. Classification (NCBI taxonomy): domain Eukaryota; kingdom Metazoa; phylum Chordata; class Mammalia; order Artiodactyla; family Camelidae; genus Camelus; species Camelus bactrianus. The sequence goes on from NC_133546.1 coordinate 4,743,782, forward strand.
CACGGAACTAATTATAACTGAAAAGTCATGTTTGGATCCCAGGTCTAGCAGTCAAAGAATCTTACTACTTTGCAACATGGTCTCATTAGCATATGGACAGAAATACAAATTCATTTTCATCTTTATGCTGGCTCATACAGATATACACACACATTACAGAGCCAACACCTGAATACCGGTCATAACAATGGTGATAGCAGCAACAACAGTAGAGGATTGGGGGCACATAATTTCAGAGTAATTTATATTTGACCTTGGTTTGAAATTTTTACCTCCTTAAAAAATTTATTTGTCTGCCATGTAACAACACCTCTGAGTGATACAATTAATATAGGATAGAAAGCAAGGTTTATACTTAATTCTTTTGCATACACTTGAAAGAAACAATGGATGCTCCAGATGTGGACATCAGGAATGGGATGCAGGGTTCTGGTGCAGCTCCCATCTTCATTCAATTCACCTTCTAACTTTTGGCTGTCTGCAGAGTTGACTACCTATGCTTTTAACCACCCTAGGCTAATCTAAAACTGAAACAAGTATGTATCACCTAACAATATTAAACCTCTACATTAAATCTTCCAGTCAGAAATGTTAAGTTGCCTCTTAAGTGGTTATTAAAAACAGTAATCATAATTATAAAAAGAGGAGCAACAATACTAAATACTCACTAGGTTTATTTATACTATATTATTTTAAGAGCTAATGCTGTATCCTTTGGTTACTAAGAAGTTGAATGAGTAAGCTGAAAGCCTCTAAGAACACCTTTACTCTCTTATTTTTAGCCCTTAAACTATCATAAAGATTTACCATTAAAAAAACAAATTCTAGGGGAGGGTACAGCTCAGTGGTAGAGGGCCTGCTTAGCATGCACAAGGTCCTGGTTTCAATCCCTAGTTACCCCCATTAAAAAAAAAAATCAAATCATATCAAATAAAAAAATTATAGCTCCAAAAACATGACCAGCATTTTGCTCAAGTCCAGCATACCAAAGAATTAGCAAAACTCCCATTTGCTTTTCCTCATGTTCACAACCTGAGGCAACAACAGTGGTTTTTCAGTACACGGACTTATTCTGGGTTTTTCTCTCTAGTTCCACTTAGGGAATGGCACATTCACCAAACAGACCACCTTGCCTTGTGATCTGGACTAGTCTCAATCTCTCCATACCTCGGTCTCTGCACTTATGAAGTGAAGGACTTATCCCTCAACTCTCAGGACCCTGGTAGCTCTAAAATTCCACAATCTTCTGGTATTACTTTAATATGTCTTACACTCAACCGCTTCTAAGAAGAAATGTTTTGTATTTCTTCTAGTTTTCTTCATATATACATCTTTTCAAATACTCTGTAAAAGCATTGTGAGAGAACCTTTAAAATATTATGACACTGAGTTTCAAAAAGGTTTCAAATAAAAATTGCACATAAGTTTGCTTTTTACCAATGCCTTTTTATTCTCTTTAATTCAATAACTGTATGCATATAATGTTTACTTTTTCCTGTATTAAACTATTAAAATTAGCTTAGAAGCCAAGGATTCCGCCAATAATTTGTAACTGACCAGGCTATCATGCCCAGTCTTTAACAATTTCTCCTGCACTAAAGAAAGCCAAAAGCAAAGTGTTTAAGACACATTACTCCCTTTTCCACTGTTGATGTATAATCATTTCAATTCTGAGGCAAAGCAGATATTTCACTACTTTGAAAACTTTCTCCGCTCTGAACTTCACCACCCCTAGCACCCACTCCCAAGGGTTTCAAGGCCAGCTCACATTCACTGTACGTCTCCTTCTACATACATGCATGCTTGCACACACATGCCCTTTCCTTATTACCCTGGCCATACAGGACCATTTCATGGTTTTATCTACATTTTGATGTTTTTCTGACACTTCAATACTCTTGAAAACCCTCCAAACTGACAAATTCTGCTTTATCATAAGTAATGTGACAGAAATGTTCTAGTAAATTGATTCATTTCACTAGCCTCAAAGTTTAGTTTAATAAAATATATAGGCTAGAATCAATACACAAACAAAACTTTGTTTTGTTAGACTTGATAGGATTGCTGGGCTTTCAGACTAGAGTTTCTGCTTCAGGTAACTGAGGCAACGTTGAAAACATTAAGTACAGTCACTGACCTGTTAATTATAAGAATTCTGAATAAATCACTTATATTCTACAAGGTATTTGTTAAAAACTCTTGACAGATTTATTTTAAAATACTGTTAAAGCTAAAGAAGAAAAGTAAACCCCTTTTAAGAGGCTTAAGTTTCAATTAACTGAAAATTTCAGTTTATCAGTCTTCTAAGTAATGGCACTACTTCAAATTAGCTTCAAGAAACACGTGTGTTTTTTTTAAAAACTGCTATTTGCGTTAAATTACTGTAAAGGCCACATGTTTATACTCAGCTTTCCTCTACTTTAAAACCATCCAAATAGCCCTTCTTTATTCCGAACAAATCAAAGCAGCAGTTAGGAACAAAGAACCTTTCCTAGCTACTGCGCTTTGCACAGAGTATAAGACCTATATATCCACTAAATATTGACTTTATAGGTAACTGACTAGGGAAAAGTTAACCTACATAATTCCATAAGTGCCAAAACTTTCCAAAGCCAAGATGAGCACTGATAGCTCTTCTCTGCTGTATATAGATAGATATACTCTGTATATGGACTGGCTAGAAACTATTACTTAAATAAAGCAATTTTATCTTTCTAATTTTCATTCATACCAATGGTAGTAAAGTAAACTTAAGATTAGGCTCGGGAGCAAGTACTACATAAAATATTGTAAGATTTCTAAAAAATATCATTTTTAAGGAAAAAAAATACATATACCTTTTTTCTAATTGCCCAAAACTATCAACAGTCATTATAAATATTTGTTTACTCCCATATTTTAGAGAAATTAAAAATGAAAAAAGTATTTGAAGTGTGAAACTATTTATTAATTCAACAAACATCTGAGAGTGTACATGTGCCAGGCTGTGAGGTGGCCATCTTCAAAGAACAAATTCTAACAGGGAAGACAGACACGAAAAGAGATAGTAATATTACGTTAAGTATGAGGTTAACTACATAGAGGGTAGTACCTCGCACATACTGGGGTTATATTTATAGTCAAATTTTGTAACAGTCATACTAAAAAACTGTACTCACCCTGAAAAGTTTAATGCTATTTTTGCTTTCTGTTGAATAAAAATAAAGCTGTAAAAATCTTACCTGGACCAAACAATCTAGCTATTTTGAGCCCCAAAACTGAAATGCCAATTATAGAAAGGTATAAGCATTTCCCAAAAGTTTTCATTAAGAGAAAAACACATTATTGCATTTATAATTCATAATAAACTGTCAATGTCAAAAAAGGAGGGGTCAGAAGAAAATGAAGTCCTATCAGTGATGTAAATAAAAAATTGGTACATAATTCTAATTATGACTTCTTGACATGGGCCCACATGATATCCCTTCCGCTTGCCCTAAAATAGACCCTTGCATGTCGTTACAATAGGTGACATACCAATAGCAGAAAATTGCTTAGGCTCTTTAAAGTTATCAAAAACAAAACCTAACAATGGCATAGCATTTCCAACATCTCCCACAGAGTAAGGCAAGTTTTATTTATAACTGCATCATTAAAAATCAAAGAAATTATATTAACAACACTGAATTTCTCAAGCAAATTAAAATGTGGTTCCAGTTATCTGATACACACTACAATACATATAAGAAATTAAAACTAAGGACTTACTGTATAGCACAGTAACTATATACTCAGTATCTTGTAATAGTCTATAATGAAAAAGAATCTGAAAAAAGTGTGTGTATGTGTGTATATATATGCACATCTGAATCACTACTATCCACCTGAAACTAACACGATATTGTAAGTCAGCCAAACCTGAATTAAAAAATGTGGTTCTAGTCAGATTATGAAAAGTTGCCCCTGTAATGATACTGGTGTAATTCACTTAATACCAAAAAAAAAAAAAAAAAAAAAAAAAAAAAAAAGTCAAAAGAACAAAACAAAAACCTTACACTGGACTCAAAAAAACAGAGCATCTGAATCATAATCAGTAAGAGAGGGGTACACTTCATGTCTTCTTTTGCTGAAATCTATCTCCCCTGAAAAGCAAACCAAAAACCATGTGTTCTTACGGAAAACTGATGCACTTCAAACCGCTTCAGGACAGTAACTAGTAGGGGGATAACAACAGAAACATAATGTGTACAAAGCGTTAAAAAAGTCAACTTACTTTGTTTTCACCCGATATTCTCAAAGTCTTTTAAGAAAAGGTGCTCATACTAGCGAATACACTAGTGAATGCAAGTAACAGAGACCTATTTCTGTCAAATCAGTTGTTATATCCTAGGAAGTACAACTTTTACTACAAAACATGTAAACTAGGTAAAGTTAAAAAAAAAAAAAGGAATCACCCGCATCATAGTATACACGTGTATTCTGAATACATATTCTGCCTATAGGAGTTAAGCTTCAAAAGTATAAAATAAATGTTGAATAAATGACCTGTTATACAAATTATTGTTTCTATGATACCTTATATACTTATATAGCTGGTGACACCTCCTGGGTGAGGAGAAAAAAGGATAATCGAAAGAACAACTGAATACAAATACTGGCTTCCTTCTTATTACTAATAATTCAAAAGAACTGCATACAAAAGCACAATCTTTGCTCCCAAAGAACAACTTAATTATTTCAACTTAAGAAAAATCTTTTTGTTGCAAATATTACTATCAACAATGCTTCTTCAGGAGAAAAAAAAACCCTAAAACGTAAGAAACTTACATAGCAAGAGGCCTCGAAACACCAACAAATAACCTTGTAATTTTTAAACGGAGTGAGGTTTCTCAAAAAAAAAAAAATGAAGTGTAGAAATACTGAGGATATGATACATTCAATAATAAATGCAAATAAACATTAATGTGGGAAAATGTTAATTAGTAAAGCAACTTTTAATTTAAAATATTTTTTGCCCTCATTTTTAAGGAAGAAGGAGAAGAGTGAAAAAACAAATTGAGGTCAAAAAGAAAATTTTCACGCCCCGCCCCACAAAAAAGATCATGCAAAAATAAAAACAGATTTTTCAAATCAGTAATGTAGAATGTAATGTTTGCTAACTTTTTCTGAGCCATGCACTAATTTTCCAGTTATTCACAATAAAAAGATTTAGGCTAGCTTTCCTCCTAAACCATACTACACATGTGTTAATTTTCATATCTACCTAAAAAATGGAAACTTAAAATCTACTTTTAAAACCCCTCGATCTCCATTTCCCCCTGTTTGGGATTTTTAAGTCAAACTGATCTTATTTTTAAGCTTTCTCAATTCTAAACTACAATATTTATTAAAACAGAATTTGCATTCAAATACTGTTCCTGCTTAAGTTTTATTTTCACGACAAAGAAACGTTTCAAAAAACAAACAAGCCTCCTTGCAGTAACTATTCTTTCCCAGGGACGGTCCCAAGGGTTCAATGGAAAACTTCTCTCTAAAGAGAGCAGCTTAAGACTTTAAAACCTCGGATTTATCTGTAATGGTCTCTATCATCAATGAAAAATTCTCAAGTATCAGAATTATCACCTGAAGATATGCCCCTATGACTAGTCCAACCAAGAATGCATTCACAACCTAAAAAAACAACCACGTTGAAGATACTTGAAAAAAAGGCTGACAACCCTTCCCCCACCTCCCCAAAAAACAAAAAAGATTGTGCATACATAGTCCATATCAAAACACAGACTAAAGATTAACTTGGCATAAAATTAAAATGCTCAGTCTAAAGCATTAAGTTTCAATCGACCAAAAAAACTAGCACACAGAAATCCCAAATTTGTAACCAGCCAAATAAACTCTCAAACTGACCAGCAAAAATTTCTAAAAGCATTCTTTTTTAAAATATTTTGAAATAGAATTGCTACTCATTCAAAACTTCTAAATATCAGAAGATAAATCTACTGTAACCAAGTCCAGTATCTTAACTTTATTAACCACTAAAGTAAATTTTACAGTTTTATCTAAATTTATAAAATATCTTCCAGCTAATCATATGTACAAAGGAAACTAATTCCTAACCAAAAACACAAGTCATGATAATTTTGTTTTGGGCAATGAAGGGTCACAAAGGGGTATAGCACAACTTGTCAAATTTCAGAATTAAATCACCCAGCACAAAAAAAGTGAGGCACTCCAGAAACCAATATTTTTAAGTCAAATTAAGTTTATAATAAGGCTAACAATTACAGGAAGCAGCTTATTCCACACTAAGGAATAGCCCCTTTTCCTGCATCTTTGTACTGGTCGGATAAAAAAAACAATTAACTTCCTAGTCATTATGCTGTCCATTTTAAACATCCTAGCTACCATACAGAAGCAATCTGTACACTGTGGAGTTAAAAAGGCTGAAACTGAAGATACACTAACACAAGAGATGGAATAAGCCATATTAAAATGAAAAAAATACGTTATTTAGAATATACCATCCTCAACTAGTGGTCTCCAACATTTGAAACTCAAAACGGTAAGTAATCCCAGGGAGAAACGAACAAACCTTTGTTAGAAATATTGACATAACTGGAATTCCAGATTTAGAAGATTAAAAATGATAGAGCCAAACGTTAGGAACTTCTTAAAATAGAACTCCAAATTACCATTTAACAGAGAACAAACTCCAAATTATCATTCAGAGATTTTAGATCAACATAAAAGCACAAATGAGAAGCCTTTTAGAACCAATCAGAGAAACTCAAATTATTTACTTCAAATAGTACAAATGAGGTGAAAATATGTCCAAACTTTTTTTTATAGTCTCCTATGCTATTTGATTGATTTCAGCATTTTAATACAAAGAATGCAATTTAACTTTAACCCTAATATTGTCAAAGCCTCTTTTCATTTTTGTGACTATAAAAGATTCCTCCTACACAACTGTGCTTAAAATAGAAAAAACTTTAACAAAAATTCTTACCAATACTACCAAAACTTTAACTTTACAAAAATATGCCAAGGAGAAAATTCTGCAACATGATATAATTGTTTCAGTAATTATAAAACAAACAAACAAACAATTTTCAAAGTTTGTAAATACATATACGGACACAAAATAACAAAGGAAATGACGTATAATTTAAGTTTCAACTAAATTTAATATAGGTCAGGTTATTGAGTATGTTACACATTTTACGCCAAACATTTCTCACGTTAAAAAAAAATAACTGGCGCCCCTTAGCGCTCACATTTGGAAATACTCAATTTAAGAGTTCCAGCGATTTTTTTTTTTTTTTGACATTCCAGAAAGTTTTCTGCCTCCACAATCTTTCAAATGCCAACACAAATAGGAAAAGCAGAACCCCTTAAAGGGACAGCTCAAGTTTTCTCCGGAACAATTTGAAATTAACAAGATTTGCTGCTTCAACTGTGGAAAAATACCCATTTCAATATGGACTACCGCTGTATGTTTAACTTATGTGCGCAAAAACGAGTACGCAGTAATATCTAACAGTTTCATACTTTTAAAATTGTTTCTATGACTTTCATGACAACAAAAGCTCCTGGGATTCTTTTTTAACCATCTTTTACCACGGAGACATTTCCGGTCTTTTGTTCTTTCGTGACATTCCAACTCCCTAACCTTCAGATTCCTTTCCTTCAGATCTATTGAAAAATCTCTCAAAATTCTTGTGAAAAAAATCTAAAATCCATTGTTCATTGCCATAAAATTAAGTTTTCAGTTTTCTTTCTTAACAGTCTTCCAGTAATGCTTCCAAAACAGAAAAAAGAAACTCCTTGCTACTCGATTTTCAAAATACACGTTTTTGTTCATATTTTTCCCCAGGCGTCCACAGATAATGCACAGCTACCAGAAACGAATACTCCAGGTCACTGTTTCAAGACCTTGTTACAGTAATTCCAGAGTTGGCCAAAATTAATCTTCTTGTCATTCTTCGCTCCCCACGGCTCTCCACCAACAGAGCTTTTTTTCATTTTTTATTTTTTTGCAAACTTTCACTTGTTTTTATTTTCGCCCTTCCACACGTCTTGATTTGCTGTCCTACAAACTAAGGCAGCGGCGTCCTCGGGAGAAAGCTCTCCGCCGAAGTTCTCTCAAACTAGGGATTACGTCTACAGCCGTCCTCGCGGTATTTCGTGTTCACCCCCCCTCCCCCAGTGAAGTTAAACTCCCGAACAGTTCTCGCTTCCCCAAACAAAAGGACAAAAAGTGCTTTCCGCTGTCATTTTGTCCTCGCCTTTGGCTAAATCAGCATTACTTTCGGTCGGCTGTGGAGTTCCTTTCAATTAACAAGCCCCACGCTACTCCCCTCGAGTATTTACAAGCTACACAAAACTCCAAAAAAGCAAAAGCCCCACTGGACCCTCCACTTCGGGAACCACCGGCGTCCTCCGGGAGGCCCCTCCAGAGCGGCCCCACGGCCGGTGTCCTTCAGGCGCCCGCGGGGCGCGGGGCGAGCGAGGACGGGCTGCTCCCTCCGAGGCCCGAGAAGCTCCGGGCCGTCGCGGTGCCCGCAGATGCGGCGGGGAGCCGGGGCCGCGGGAGGGGTGACCCTGCAGCCGCCCCCCGCGCACGAACTCTGGCGCCTGCCGCGCGGGGCCCGGGCCCGGGGCCCGGAGTCCGGGGGGCAGCGTCCCGCCGGCGGGTCCCGCCCGGGCCCCGGCCCGCCCGCCCGCCGCGCCCCACGAGCCCGGCCTCGGCGCCGCCTCCGGGCGCCCCGCCCGGGCCTGTCCGTCCCCGGGTGCACGGTCCCCGCCGGCTGCGACCTGCCTGCCCTCCCCACACTCCGGCGGGCGTCGGGTCCCGGTAAGAGGGGCCGCCGCCCGGGCGCGGGCCGCGAGGGGCCGGCGAGGCGACTCACCTTCGTCCAGCAGCCGCTCGAGGTGGTTGAAGATCCCGCAGAAGTTGGGCAGGCTGCTCATGAGCTTCTTATCGTTCATCAGCTGCATCAGGTAATCTGGGGTGGGCTTCGGCTTCTCCTTCGTTTCCATTTCCCCGACCATATTCCAGGCTCCGCAGCTCACTCCGCCCGCCGCCGCCGCCGCCGGAGAGGAGGGAGGGGCGGGGAGCCCCGGCCGCCGGCCGCTCGGGACTCGGCGTCCCGCTCCGCTCCGCTCCCGCGCCGGGCGCCGGGGCGGCCGGACCGCGCGCTCGCCGCGCTCTCCCCGCCCCCGCAGGCACTTTCCGCCCGCGGCCCGACGCGCTCCCGACCCGCCGCCGCTCCTCGGCCGCCGGATCGGCGCGTCCCTCACGAGGCCGGCAGGCGGGAGGCGGGTCTCCGCGGGTCGAGTGCGGGCGCGGGCCGCTCGGAGCCGGACGAGGAGGAGCCGGGCCGACGCCGCTCGCTCGGCTGGTCGCGCCCGCTCAGCCGCCGCCGCCGCCGCCTCTGCCGCGGGCTCGGGGTCTCTCTGGGCTGGTCCCCGCCGCGGCCGCCTCTGCCGCTGCCGCCGCGCTCTGACTCCGCTCCTCCTCTTCCTCCTCCTCCTCGCCTCCTCCTCCTCCTCACTCACTTGGCGGTGGAGTTCGCCTCAGTTCAGGCGGCGCTGCCAGCGGCGGCGGCGGCGGCGCGGGGGGAGGGGCGGCGGCGCGGGGAGGGCCGGGGGCGGGCGGCGGGCGGGGCCGCGCAGGGCGGCCGTTAGCGGGGCCCGGCCGGCGCGCTCCTCCTCCCGCCGCCCCCCGCAGCCCCCGGCCCAGGCGCCACCGCCGCGCCGTCTCCCTCCGGCGGGGTGGGCGGCGTGACGGAAGCCGCGCGCGGCGAGCCCGGCCTGGGCGCCGGGCTGGGGTCGCCGCCCCGGGCAAGCGAGAGCGGAGGGAGGGGCCGGTGTGGGGCCGCGGGGCCGACGGACGTGGGAGGGCGCCGGGTGGCGGTGCTTTCGACTGGGGCGGGGGCGCGGGCCGCGCCGCCTCCCGCTCCCCGCTGCCGTGCCGGCTCGTCTGGCGGGCGCGGTCGGGCTGTGGCGGTGGGTGAGAGGGATTTCCAGCGGGACGAGCTGCGGCGCGTCAGGGCTGTGCTCGCCGCCGCACAGCCGATCCTCTCCTCCGTTACTATAGATTTTTAAAAGCCTCTCAACCACCCTCCCCGCCACCCCCCAAAACAATTTTTTTTAACGTCCTGTTGCTTCAAGGGGGACTTTCGCGGTGGGCGTCACGTGGCCGGACACGTAGCCGTAAGGTCCGAGAGCGCCTGCGTGCGTCGAGGCCGGCGGCCACGCCCCTTCCGAGGGTCGCCCCGCCCCCGCCCTAGCCCTGCGAGCAAAGGGGGAGGGGCGGGGCCGGCCGCGCGCCTGCGTGAGGCGGGGCCGGGGAGGGGGCGCGCCTGAAGGAGGGGGAGGGGCGGGCCGAGCGCGGGGGTCCGGGAGTGAAGACCCCCGCCCGGGATGGCTGGGCCGTCGGACCGGGGAGGCAGGGGTGGGGCCCGGAAGCAGTGGGGCTGCGCTCCCGGCCCCGTGTGGTATCGTTTCTGCGGCCCTGGATCCTCCTACGCAGGACGTGTGCACGGTGGGCTCCGACTGCCGCTTGAGTCGGTGGTGGGACCGCACGACGGCCCTCGGTGCCGCCGCGGTCTACCCGGGCCTCGAGAGCCAGCGGCGAGAAGGAGCCAGAGGAGCGGCGGGTCCTGCGTGGGCGCCCCTTGCCGCCCCGACGGCGTCGCGGTGGCCCTGCTTAGCGGCGGACGCGCTCCAGGGCCGCGAGCCGCTCTTCCGAAAGCCGCTGCAGTGAGGGGCCAGCACCGGCTGGACCAAGTCAGCAGCGGAGCGCGAACCGTGTTTGCGATGTAGCGCTTCGTGACAGCGTCAGCATCCAGTAGTTAAATGCAACCGCAATTAAGAGACGAAACAAAGAGCGCGTACCTATTTAGAAAAGCGAAAGCAACGCTTACGTTTTCAAACTTGCAGAAATAATCATACAGTGGGCAAGAGGCTTTTCATGCAGTATGATAGATTTCGAATATTTAGGTTTGTCTGGGAATCTTTTAAACTGCAACAATGCAGTTCTCTTTGGCTTATGGAATGTTGTTAGTCTCTAAATCTGCATCTGCATTTTATTGCAAGCCTTTTCTGACATGTTCAATTGTCAATAATGTAGACAGTTACTTAATATCAAAATGACCATTGTAAGAATTACAGGTGACTGAAGTATCTGTTAATCATGTCTACAGTGTTTTAACTGTAAGAGCTTAGTGGGGTTTAGTTTGGTTTGGTTTGGGTTTTTTTTTGTTTTTGTTTTTGTTTTTTTTGGCAAAAACACTTTTAAGTTTGAGTTGTACTGAAACTACTGAATGATTTTCAAATACTCTTTGAGTGGCAAGTAGTTTCTGGCCTGTTCACTTAAAGAGCACAGAGTGAGTGTGTTTTTAACATTAAGCTATTCTGATAGAGGAAATGGAATTGCCTTGCTAGACAAAGTTAAAAACATTTAACTCTCAAATATTTTAAGTTCACCAACATCCATCACTGTTAATAGAGCTATAGAATATTTACCTACTTAGTTGTTTATTAAAAGGATGAATTTTATAAATGCAGGAAATAGTGATTTGATCAAAAAGCTGCTGTCTCTTCAAATACTAAAGTCTGCTTCCTCACTACCTACCAAAACGATAGTAGTTTCAAAGGGTTTTGGTGCTAAGTTATTCATTTGATTCTCTTGTGTAAAATGTGAAATTTCCCTTCTTAATCGGTTCACTTACTTTTTAAGCTACTAGACCAGGTGCCAGATGCTTTACGTACATGTCTCAATCTTAAGTTCAACCTTGTGGCTTAGGTTATGCTGTCCCCATTTAACATAAGGGGAACCCAAGGAGAAGGGAGTTCACTCACTTGCCCAAGACTATATAGCTCATTCGTCCTGGGTCTGGGATTCAAATCCACTTATATTTTATTCTAAAATCCATGTTCTGTGCCCCTTTACTAGCTCTAGTCAATAAGGTTGAAACTTTTGATGATGTTCCACCATTTTTGACCCATAGAAAGTGATTTCACCGGTTCTTACAATCTAGGTGAAGCAGATAGGGGCTAAAGAAGGATTATAGGCAGTGTTCATTTCCCACGTAGTAAATCCCTTATGGTTACCGCATTTGATAGTAGCTATCATGTTTTGCCTTTCAGATATACATAGATCACTTCTCTGCTCGCAATTCTTCAGTGGCTCCCCCCCCCCATGAAAAACCCAGAGATCTTCCCGAGGCTTGCAAGACGGCATGTGCTCTGGCCTCCTGCTGCCTTGATGACCTCATGCTGAGCTTAGCCCCCAGAATCCCTCCTGATCCTTAAACAGGCCAAGCATGCTTTCTGCTCCAGGACTTTGCACTTGGTGTTTCCTCTCCGTGCAGAATTTTGCCGCTCCCACTCTTTCTCAGGTCTTATCACAGAAGGCTTCCCTAACCACCCTGTATAAAATAGCCTATGCATGTCCATACACACACACAACTTCCATATTCTATCTGCTTACTGTCCCCCTTTTAATTCTATTCGTCGCATTTACTTCCACCTGACCTGTTCTATCTGTGGGTAAGTTTGTCTTTCCCCTCCTCCTACACTGTAAGCTCCATGAGAGCAAGGACTTTATTTTGTTCTATTTGAAATTCCTAACACCTAAAAGAGTGCATGCTGCATGTAGGCACATTAAAAATAGATTCCAAAAAAATATTAAGTGCTTGTTATGCACCAGGATCTGTTCAAAACACCCTTGCCTGCATTATTTCTTCTAAGTCATGCAGCAAACATTTGAGGTGGACATTCATAGCCAGCTTTCAGAAGAGAGATGACCGATGCTTTAAATCAGTAAGTAGTTGGTCCCCTACCGGGCAGAACTGGATCCGTTAAGGGTCAGGCCTCCCACCTACCTGCTGGTACCACAGTATCTCTGCCTTTTCTCTCTCAAAGTCCTGCCTCAGGCATTTTAGGTATATATATTATACCATTAATTACCCTACAAATGACAAGTGCAGCGAGGAACACAAAAATTCTTGGGGTACATCATTTGCCTTTCAGAAGCTTAAAACTCTGAAAATTAATCGGTGGATTAGATTTTTAACTACATAATTACAGCATCACCTTTATGATGTCCACATGGGTTACAACTTACTCCTAAGGCACATAGGTAAGTTACATAGTAAGTTACAATATATGTATGGGTGAGCTTACATTTAAAGATCCGCATAACAACTTCTTTTCCACGGTGGGAAATTTTGTCATCTCAAATATTGACACTAAAAATGGCTCCACATCTAATATCAGTAATTAACCATGGGTGGAAATATATTTTCTGTTCTCTTAAATTTGGTTCTATTAAATTTGGCTCTATTTGTTTATTATTCTTGATATTTAAAAATGGAAAATTGTAGTATTCCAAACTTTTTTTTTTCTTCATCACCATGGAGTTCTTACAGGAACTAAAAGTTTTCTTGGACTTAAGCAGCAGTCTTTGATGGCTTTTTATCCCAAATGCTCTTCTTAAAAATCTTAATCCTTAAATTGTCCTAAAAGGGGGTAGGGTTTTCCCAGTATCTTTGTAAAGTAAATGTTTGTTCATTGTCTTAATAGATTTCTTGAGTATCCTTTTAAATTCTGAGATGGTTTATCTAGGTACTATTTAAAAGGTTGAAAAGGACACATTTTAAGTGCGATTGTCTTAATCAACAAATATCTGATTCCCTGTTATATCTAAATACATGTCATCAACCCTAATGCGCGTACAGAAGAAGCTGGGAGTTAATACCACATACATATGAAAAGTTAACTAATAAAAGTAGGTGCTGAAGACAAAATGCCGTAAGAATGGAAATGAGCACCAGCTTCCAGGCCTGGAAGCCAAAGCTAGACGAGGAGGTGGGTTTGCTCTCCTGCTTGGGAGACAGCAACACTGCAGAGGGAGAGGGCGGACAGAAGCTTGGAAAGTGGGAAAGTACAGACTTTGGGGTAAAGGTTTCCAGAAAGCAGGAGGTGCCAGCTTGTAGTTGGCCTCGAATGTCAAGCTAAAGTGTTCACAGAGAAGAGCCTTGGGAATTTTTTTTTTTAATCCAAGGAAATGAATCAATAAAATATTACCATGGGTTCCTTTCAGTGAGGCATATTTCTATCTCCTAGTGCAGTTACAACATTTGTAGAATGAAAGGCACCGCTCCCATCTGATGTTAATTGTACTGCTTTTTTTAAATCGCTAACATGATAGTTGCAGATGTAATACTAACATTTAGCTTAAACCACTGCATGGGGTTAAATGTTGACTAACGGTGTCAGGTTTCTACTCATTTGAGCCTCAATGAAACTTTAGAGGTAAAAACATTCTCAGCCAGGATGCAGGCCCTTGTAATCCAATCTTCATTCCGTATTTAAACAGAAACTTGAACTAAAAAACAATTGTCTGTGAATTATGGGAATATAAGAGTGAATGAAAAATGCGTTTTGTTTTAATCAACTTTCAGTACATAAAATTCGTGGTTTTGTGACTGTAAAACAATTTCCGTAGTGTTCTCCCAGACTGGGTTCATCTGTTGTTTTTTTCCTTCAAGATCTGGTTCCTGCAGGGTAAATCTGTGGTTAGATTTTTTAACATATTAAACAGTTACTGTTTGATTCATAATCTCTGAGTTAGTTTTAAATAACCAGTGTGAGTAAACATTTACAAGCAGGGGAAGTGCCTGCTCACATCCCAGACAGGAATAAGTAGTAGCATCTGAAAATCCTAGTCTTCAGTGACCAGGACACCAGAAGGTAAGGGAGGAGCCTCAGTGTCTGTCATTGTATGAACAGCTTTTGCAATGTGATGTTATGATTCCTGGGGTGTGAGGTAGCTCTTGCTCTGCAAGAAACATACTATTTGAGGCAACAGGCCCAGAGCATCCAAAGTCCCCTGCATCTGTAACAGGTCAGAAAATGAGTACCTTTTGATTTAATATTGAAGGGGCTTGTATAGCAATGAGATTTTATCAGAATCACTTGAACTTTATTATTTATTTAGATACAAGATTAAAAGGAATTATTCGCGGCACTGATACTCAACACCACTTGGCGCATAGTTGGGGCTCTTAGCCGCACAGCCAACCCTTTCCCCAGAGCCAAGAATCCCCTGACCCAGCAATCAAAGGCATGACGCCCGGCACCCTGCTCCCACCCGGCCAGTAGGCTCTCGGGTCATTTGTGCACCTGCCATGCCAGTTGTTGAAAACATTTTTAAGATTACCTCTATTTGTGTCAGCTTGTTTACATATGTAAACGGTTGTTTATTTCATATTTTCCTGTCCATTAAACTTGAGTTTACTAGTTTTTACCAACTGCAAACTAAAATGGATAATTTTTTGTCTAAAATATGTATATTATTTGAGCACATATCCAAATCTAGAAAGATTTATGAAAATCATGTTTACCCAGGTACAGTAAAATACCAAAGCCTTCAGTTTTCCTTTCTGCTTTTCACCAAATAATGTTTTAATCAACCAGTTGCTGCCAGAGCTGAAAAATGATTAATCATCCTCCTCATGGTGAACTCTTTCTGTTTCACACCAGAGAAGCACCTCTGCTCTGTCTCTCCCCCGTCATCCACAGCTATTCACGGTCCCTTGCTGAAACTTACAAGTAATACTGCTGATGCAAGCACTGACTCTTACAAAATATTCCGTCTAAGCCCGTCTGTAAGAGGGTGTTACAGTTACCTTCTGTAGATCTTCAAAGGCCAACACCTTGATTAACTGGCATTAATTACACTGCATTTGTCTTCATATCCATTGACAGTACGCATCATTTTTTAGGTGGAAATAAAAGGTAACATAGTGAAATGAGTAACACTTTTTGTTCAACAGTTCTAAAATGGGTGCCTTATATTTATAGTGTGAGCCTAGAATTAAGCAGTGGTGGGAAACTGCAGGCTGACACCATGGGAGACAGGATGGGGCTTTCCTCATGCTAGTGTCCTGTCTCTGTCCAGGTAAAGCTATTAGAAGAAAGAGTGTGAGGAGGGAAGCAAGAACACTAAACTGTTAAACTGTGAAATGAGGAAAGAGGAAACAGATTTGGGCTCACAGAGTTCAAAGGCAGTCTTGTAAGCTGTCCCATCAGCTGACATGCCAGCCGTAACCCAACTGCCCCATCAGTACTGCTTCCTTTCTGGCAGCCTGGCCTCTGGTGGGCAGAAGCAACAGGCCCTTCTCTGTGCGAGGTTCCTTGACCTCTAGGGACTGATAGCCAGATTTGACTTTCTCCTCTCCCTCTGCCTACCAGGTTTCAACATTTCAGTTGGTCCGGTGTCTGGCGTCGTGAAGGCGCACTTTCACTCAATCAGCCAGGCCCTGCCACTTGTCCAGAGCATGGAGCAGACACCAGATGGGGCGGGAGGGGCTGGCCGCCTCGCCCACCGCGGGCTGCCAGCACGGAACCTGGCGAGGAGGAGGCCTTTCACCCCTGGGCTCAGACAACCAGTGTCTGATTATTTCTTTATGCACTGTGAAAACATGGAATCACAACGCCTTACCCACTGCATAACCACCTGCCAAGTCACAGAAATGTGTTTCTCACAGATGATGTAGATGAAATACCATTAAACCCCAAGCAAGGAAGCAAGTCCTAAAACACTCACTCTGAAGAGTTTGCTGGTCCTTGGAGGAGGCAGCCAAGCACAGGGGTCTAGACCGGCAGCCACAGAAGTCCTGGGTTCAAATCTGGGCCCTGGCACTTACCAAAAACTACTTAAACTGCCTCTGGCTCTCCCCTCACCTGTGAAATTGGATGATGCAACCTAAGGCTGTCATCAGGATCCAGGATCGTGTGAAGTAAGTGCCCAGTGAAACCCCTGGCGCGCAGTAAGCGCTCAGTGAACAGCGTCATTCTAAAACCTGAAGACTAAGGCCTGCCAATAGTTCTTATTTGTCAATGCACATGTGTCTTGGAATGTGCGTAAATATCTCTATTTATGTTGAAATTGTATCTACGAAGCTCAAAAGTAGTCATCAGTTTCCTGCCACTTCCTATTGCACAAAGCCATTTCCTGTTCCCGGGACAGCTGACACTAGGAAGTAAAAGGATAAATAACCTGATGAAAAGGAGCCTTGATCCCAGGCTGGCTGTGTTGTCAGCAACAATGGTGGATCCAAAGCTGGCCCAGGGCCTCCATGCTCTCCAGGACCCAGTTTTCAGCGGTCGGGTGGTAGAAACAGCTCTGTAGCAGGGGGCAAAGTGGAAAAGGAGAGCCTGCCTCCCTTCAATTCCTGTTTTATAAACACCTGAGCTGGCAATTAGCAAAGGGGCCTAGGAAGAGCCCACCTTCTGGAAGAGCCAAGACTGGGGTGGGCTGGTACGGTCTTCCCAGACCTCCAGGATTCCTGTGATTCCTGCATTGATTCCACTATTAATTTCTAACACTGGCAGTTGTGGGGCTGACCTAGGGTTTAAGATGTGATGTCTGAGCAACTGTTGGGCTGCTTTATGCCAGTCGGGGCTTTCTCCCACCCCTGGGACGGGTGACTCCAGCTAGCAAAGTGCAGGGGAGTGAAGGAGTAGGGAGGTCTGCCCCACCTGCCAGCTCAGCGAAGCCATCCTTTCTCTTGTCTCAGCAGACACTGGTAAGCAGAGCAATGAGCACCTCCCCTCTTTTTTTAAAAATCAGATACCATGGGAAAAAATAGATCATGTTTTGAGGAACTTAAAATTGCTGAGTGGGGTGGGAGGAGACAAGTGTCCTACAAGTGGCGCCTGCAAGTCAGTTTCCTTAGATCACGTATGAAGCAAGTGGAAGACGCGGACAGCTCTGGGTTCCCAGGGCCTTCCCTGAAGTGAACTTGCTCTCTCCAAGTGAACCCCCCACAAGTCTCAGTTTTAGCAAGACTAGATCTGAGACCAGGGTTTCCATTGCCCTGGGATCTGTCACCACCGCCTCCAAAAAATTTACCAGTGGAGCCAATACTTTCTCTCAAAGGTTTTCAAGGTATCAAAATGGTTTTCAGAGCCTCATTTCAGAGTGAAGGCCAGGACACTCAATTAAATCAAGGTAGCTGAAAGGAGAAAAGAATCTTTCAAATGAACAGTATGATCATTACGATTCTGGCTTCACAGTGAACCACACACCTCTTTATAATACTAATGTTGAACAAAATTTACATTTGCATCGTAAGTTTTCTTGTTACCAAGAGGACCAACATCATCAATGGATACCTGGGGGAAGGAGTGGGTGATTCAATCAGAAGTATATTTGGATCCCTGACATTATAAGGACTTGGTAAGAATTTTCCTCTGGACACCTAACTGGCTTATTGAAACTTGCACACAACAGTTGTGCCCCACATGAGGGGAAGGCTAGAGGCCACAACAAAAACTTAAGTCACCTATTTTTGTACCAGGTTTTCCCAAGACAAAATCTTCACCATGTCATTGAGCTGCCCTGCAAATGACAGAAATCTGAGCTCAGGGCTTGGCCCTCTCTCTGGTGTTGCCCCTCCCCCATCCAGTCTCAAGTTCAATGGCTTACCTCTCTGCCTCTGACTTCTCCAATTTTCTCTGTCATCCTGGTCACCTCCTATCAGCCCAAAAGCCTCCCCACACAGAGTCTTGAAGGTAGCATGAGTTACTGTAATCTCAAAACTGGCTAGTGTGGTATGATGGAATTTTTTCATTCATAACATTGTGTGTGCCTCCTAGCACCTTGCTGGGTACCTCCCCTAACTTTGTTATTAATGTCTATCATTGCACTTTCTGGATGGAAAACTTTGCTGGGTTTTCAGCAAAGGTAGCTTTTTCAAAAGTACTTAACATAAGGTCTGTCATTGTCATTTTTCCTTCATTTGACACTGTATTCAGTAGTCTCAACTTTGTACAGCCTTCATGAAGGATGTCATTCTATAAAGGCAGTAAAGGGAAATTGCATGAGAAAGAAAAGGGTACAAAGAAACAATTTCCAAAAGGCAGATTTGCTAGGAAGTTAGCTTAACTGGAGTTTTATTTTTCAGGTTCTATACACAAAAATACCCCTCCTTCCCGGCTAACTCAATCTTTAGCTCATCTGTCTCTCAACCCAGGAGTGCTTATGTGGCCTGAGTCTTCCCAATTACCCTCAAGTTCATGTTGGTTGGAGGGGGCTGGAGAGAGCTTTAAGAGTCTGTGCTGTTATTGAAATTGCTGGCAAGATCTGCATTGTGGAGGAAAAGGTCCTGATTTCTGTGTAATGTTAACCATAGGAAAATATTAGAAAGTGTTTCAGAGGAGAAAAAAGTAAAAAGGTCCTTAGACCTGTCATTTCTTATTGGAGTCTAATTAAATCAGTGATCAATCTCACAAGACTGAAAAATGCTGTCATTCACTGTCTGTTTTCCCCCTTTAAGAGCCAAAAGGAAGTCCCAGGTCTGGGGAGAAGGTCTTCGTGCTGATTAGACCTCACAGTTTGTCCTGCCGGAACCCCATCTGCCCAGCAACCAGAAGCCTCCATAGCCCCACAGCTCCTGCCAGTAGTTCAGGGGCCAGCACTGCCCCTTTGTGATGGGAAGCCTCAGGTGATTTCAGCTGTCAAGTGTCTCCCAACCCCTAGTTCTTACAGAGGAGGTTTGCAAAGCTTGTAGTCTTTCCTTCCTAATTTCACTTAAACTGCACCTGTAATAAAGAGGTACCACCAGGGGTACCCCTGGCTTCCTGCTAACACAGACATGAAATTCTGTCTGATACAAATGCTTCTTGCGTCTGAGAGTTAAGCTCTGGAAATAGCCAAAGAACTGTCAGCTTCCTCCAAGCCCTGCATCCCAAGCCAGCTGTCAGTCTCCAGCCCCTCAGCCCCTCAGTATCCCCTGTTTTCCTTCCTTCTCTTCAGCCCCTGGAATTGAGGCCACTCACTTCTCCACCCCAGCTCCTCCTACGGTTCTCCACCAGCTCCATCCTCCCTGGGTCCACACGGCGCAGCAGGTGCCCCCAACTTCCCCTCATCCCTGCTGCCTCCAAAACAAAACAAAGTAGACAAAGGACAAAGGCATTTTAGTGGTAGAAAAGTCATTTTTAAAAATTACAAACATTGAGGAAATTACAAAGTTGCTAGAGAATCTCAGAGAAATCCAGCAGGGGTTCAGAGCCTGACCTCATCTACATTTCAGTGGAGACCTGGGTCAACCATTTCAAATACCTCCTGAACATTCTTTTTACTCTCTCCTGTAGGTGCAGGCCCCTGGCACGCCTTCCCTGTTTCTGGGATGCGCTGCCCTAGCTCCTGGGAGGTCCAGGCCCAGTCTCTGACCCCTTGACAAAGGAGCCCCTTCCTCCTTCCCCTCCAAGGCCTCTGTCTTGAGGCTGCTTATGCTGACCTTCAGTTTGCACATGGCCCCTAATGGAGCACCTCCTGGCTGAGGTCTTGGGGATCCACCCTTACTGCCCCTCCCCACCCAAGACTCCCTGCTGAACCTTCTTCCCTAATCTCACAGTTGCTTTTCTGCTCCTCCTGGATGTCTCCGTGCCTCTGGCACTGAGCAGGATGTGGGTCTCTTTGTCACTGAATTAAAGCTGGCCCAGCGAGGTGACACAGTGATGAAAAGCTCCAGCTCTGCTGTGATGTTGGGCAGACACCTTGATCTCAGCACTCCTTAGCCTCCTCGGCTGCAGAATGGGGCTACTAATAAAGCCCAGCTTGTGGCGTTACTGTCAGGAGAGAATGAGGCAATGATTCAAAACCCCGTAGCAGATGCTTGGAATACAGCAGCTTCTCAAGACGCACTGGCTATGATAATTATTAACAGCCAGTCCCCGCTTTTGGACACCTTACTCTGTTTCATGCATTGAAGTGAGGCACTGTCTCTGCAACGAAGGGAGTGATTTTCTCTGCACTCGAGAAATGTGCGTGGTGGCAAGGGACAGACAAGTAGACTAAAAAGGACAAAGCAATGAACTTTTAATGGGATTGTACTTGAAGTCCTTCAGGAATGTTGAACGAGAAGGTATTGTTTCTGCTTGAGGACAAAGACGGGGAAGGGTGTGCAGATCTTGGTGGAAAGGCGATGCCGCAGGAAAGTGATCTGTGCAGGTGGCCATGAACTTGGTTGGTTCAACAGTTGCTCTGATTTCATGAATGGATTCAGGCCCCACAGTAGTCCTGTGGACTCAGTAAGAAAGAGCCTTCTGGAGCCACTGACTGTTTCCTGTGTGCCTGACACAACTTAGACCTTTAAAAACATCATCTCATTTTGTTTCCCCAACAACCCTGTGTCTTAACCTCTTTTGCATCAAATCCTGGCTCCAACAGTTTATAGTTTTACAACCTGGGGCAAGTTAAGTAACCTCTCTGTGCCTCTGCTTCTTCATCTTCCAAAGAAGACTCTCGTCCCAGCTCCCAGGTTGAGGAATTGATGCAGGCAAAGCCCTGAGAGCAACCCCACGGCACATAGTAAATGAAATAACTGCAGTTACGATGCCACTGCCCGTGCTTCTTGTCTGCAGCCCATCTGCATGATGGTGGTGACTGAGGAGGCAAAACTCAGTAGCAGCTCATCACAGTGATTTCCTTTTCTTCCTGGGCACACGGCTGGTCTCCTCTCTCCCTCTCTCTTGAAGTTAGGTGTGGCCATGTGACTGAGTTCTAGTCGATAGACTGTGAGAGGGGGTGATGTTCTGCACTGTCATCTGTCCCGTCGGGGCCTGCTGGAGTGGAAGCTTGTTGAAGATGTGAGTCCCAAGAACACTGCCTGGCAAAAGGCCATTTTGCAGACCTTTTCACCTGCACACTTTTGTTACCTGAATAAGAAACACTTTTACTGTATTTAAATGAGTATGCATTTGGTTAGCAGCTTAGCTAACCCTTATCAATACAGCCCATATTCACTGAGCTCAGTGAGGGACCAATTTTGTAGTGAATGGTTGGAGCTACAGTTGTCTATTCAGTGTCTATTCCCCTCCCTCCTCCTCTTTTCCATAAAGAACCTCTCTTGTTTTGTGGGAAATCTCATGTGACTTTGGTGTGGCTTGCTCACCGTGGGCGGTGCACACAGGACTGCACATCCTTCCCACATGGCCACTTGCCCCAAGGAGGCTGGTCCGTTATAGCTGCCCCCCGCCACTGAAACTTGAGGGAAGCAGACTCTCTCTTTTGGTGGGATTGCAGGTGTTAGAGGATGAAGATATTTTGAGGAGGTGGTGCCCAGTGTGGTAATTGCCACGTGGATAGATCTCGCCAAGGAAGCCAGCACGGAGGATGTCAGAGCCAATGGGAAGAGTACGTCCTGACTGCATCCTTTGAGCTCCTGCGTTCGTTCATGTTTGATTCATATTTCTCAGTTACCTTGGTCAGTGAACCTCTTTTTCAGTGAAGCTAATTAGAGATAGTTTTTCTTCCATTAAATAATAACAATAACCATGTATCCCCAATTTACCAGCTTTGCCCCTTCCCCCAGTTCCCCTGGGCCTCTCTCCCCTCCCCCAACACCTGCCCTGAAAGTCCTCTTGATAATCCTATCTTCACATCATATGAAATATTAAAATTCCTTAAATAATCAGTGACGGTAACAAGCCTGACTTCCACTAAGGAAAGAAGAAGATTAGTCACTCACATGTGGTCTCAACTGATAATACTCATTCTTAGGGAGGGAGCCTGTCTCCATGGGCTACAAAAACAAGATCCCATTAAAACAAACTCAATAGGACTGCCCACATTTTTTTTTAATTGCACTGAATGTATATTAAAAATTTCTTAAAGCAAGTGATGAATTTGGGGGACTGGGATTTTAAATTTCCATTATAATATGTTGCCTTGTGATGGAGTATGGCCAATAACATTTTGATATGTGTTTCACATAAAGCAACACAGTTGCAACCCCAGAGATTTGCAAAATGGGAAATAACGACATAAATTAATTTTTACAGTTGGTTATCCTTATACTCCCAGCCTGCACTTCAGATTTTTGGTCAAGTGTAGTGTATCCCCCAATATTTGGTGGACTAGTTCTACAAAATATAAAATCTGCTTTTTTAAAATCAGGTTTTAAAAAGATTTTTCTTTGAATTTTATCTTGAAAATTTTACTTAAACCAACTCCTGATAAAAATGGAGAATTTTCAGAAGCTGCTAAACTTTTCACTATCATTTTCTTTCTCTCTGGTGAAAGCCAGACTGGCCATTTGGCATCCAAGCTTTCCTTCCCCGTATTTCTTTTCCGGCTTTGTGTTCACTGGCTCGATGAAACCACCCTTAAAAGAAAAGACATTTCCAGTTTTATCTCACTTTATCTTTACCTTCCTTCCCTCTCCCTTCTCTGCACACCCCAGCCCTTCCAAAATCGAGTGCCAGGTGCCCTAACTCCTTAGAGGGACTTAGTTCTAAAACACCTTGTTCGTGTTGGGGGAAGGGAGTGTCTGGAGTTGTTTAATGTGTACAGAACTTCTGTCTGGGATGATGAAAAAGTTCTAGAAATAGATAGTGGTGGCGGTTACATAACTCTGTGAATGTGGTTAATGCCACTGGACTGTACACTGAAAAGTGGTTACAGTGGTAAGCTCTACGTATATTTTGCCACACACACACACACACACACACACACACACAAATCTTGTCCGTACTTACCGTCTTGCACATCTGTATACATCACTAAATAGAGATGCATCGTTCCTACGTATGGGAGCAACTACGAAGAATGAAGAAATCAGTCAAATATGAAGTGTAAAGCAACTTCGTCCCTTAGAAAACTAGAAGATAGAACAAAGCATACACATCCTTTGCCAGCCGTCTTTGGAAAACTGCTCTGTTTGCTCATGCGCTGGAAAAAGCCAGGCCCCGCCACGGTATTGACAAGAACAAGATGAATGGCCCCCTGGAGACCAGAGGGTTTGTATTCGAGTTTCCATCACCTTTTCATCCTTTTGTCCCTCTTCTTGATTCACATGCAGATTAACCCAGACCAACTCCTCACTAAATACGCTTTTTCACTCTCGTTTGGAAGGTAGAAGGAGCATCTAAATATTTATGAGGCTTTTTCTCCCAGGTTTATGATGTGCTCTTGTTGGATGTTGAGGAATTACGTTAATGAATGCGTGCCTGCACACACCGACACAGAAACCAGGCAAAGGGGAAAAAAACACACACACAGCGCTTTGTCGGCGCTCACCAAACAGTTCCCATGAAAAGGAAGAAAAGAGAGAGGGGGAGGAAGAGAGATTTAAAATCTGTTGCCAGGAGAGAAATAAATGGTACAGCTCAACACAAAAGCAAGAACAAAGTTTCATCTTTGCTTTCTGGAGTTGCAAATGTAACCATTGTGTTGAGTCGGTACAAATGTGAAATAAAACATGATTGAAAAATGAGAACAGGCCTGCCTGGCTCTTCCCAGTGATGAAGAAATTTAAGGGCCGAGTTTCAATACTGGAAAAAAATCGTTTATTAGAAAACAAAGAACTGGCCAGCATTTTCTTTTAGGCAATGCTGTATACATGATCCTTCAGTGCAGATTATTTGGACACGAATCCATTCAAAGTTTGTCAAGGTTTTTATTGCACTGTCCATATATAGTGTCTTTTTTTTTTTTCTTGTCTTTTCAGTGCCTTGTAGATAATGTTTTCATTAGGCTAGCTAAATTCCACTTTAAAGTGAATTCACCCTAAATATGTTTGCATGAAATTCTATCTAGATATGGCTTAGACTGTAAATCATCTTTAATTACAGGTAATCTTATGATATTTTAATGGATAGAATAATATATGAGCATACTGGACCTGAAATGCAGGCTTATTAATGGCCTTAATATCACACTGCCGGACCATCCTCTTTGCGACCTTTAACCATCTTCTGTTCTGTTCTGTTCTATGAATGCAGGACACCGAGTGGTCAGTCAGGGCTCTGCTCATGAAGGGCTCAGTGGCTCCGTAATCTTCTTTAACATTTGTGCATCAGGGTATTAGGTTTAAAAGTGTATTTTTTTTCCTTAAAAAATATTACCCCTCACCTGGTATTTATTTTCATGTCTGGATCATAATATATGAAAAGATTAAGGTCATGTTCGTTACTTTGGAAAATTATTGATGAATTCAAGAAATACTTGGCCTGGCTCTTGTCACCTCTCTTCACAGGGTACTAAAAAAGGTTGAGAAATCCTGCCCCGGCCCCTCACAGCCCACACTGCTGCTCTGGCTGGAGGGAGGCGGGCAGAAAGTGAGTCTCCTTCCCTTTCAACATCAAGGAGACTTCCGTACACGTTTGTGACAAACTGAAAATTCATTGTTAATGTTCATCTGTTTCTTTCACATTGGAGTAACATACAGAACAAACTATTTCCCATCCAAAAAGAAAATCTGGTTACTTGATTCTTAGTTATCTGCAGTCCAGACAGTAATTGACTATAGTCTATTTATAGACTAGTGTTATAGTAGTGTTATGATCTAAGGATTATGTATTCTTTGCTTACAACCAGAGTGTCTTTACATCTGTTTCACCAATAAAAACTACAGCAAAATGTTCACACAAAAAATTTAACAGTCTTTCATCTGACCCACTGACAGGGAATTGTATTAGCTCAGCATTATTTCATAGTCATTTATTACTTGTCTGAATGAATGGATACTTGGCTCTATCTAAGTTTAAAGAAACTGTATCTAGTTTTTTAAAGAAAAGTTTGATGAAAGGTTCGCAAAGTTGTTCCAAAATCCCCCTGGGGGAAAAATGCATTGCTTAGAAAGTATTTCGGAAGGGCATTTTGTATGAAACTCAGGAAAGCAGTATAAATATGCAGCAAATGTCTTTAAATGAATGTTGCACGTGGCTGTGATCCAAAAAATTAAGCACACACATAAATTTTATCAACTGATGCATAAACAGTTACAGAACTATTACGCCGATTGATGGTAAGTTCGTTGCTCAAGCCCAGCTTATGCCCAGACTTGAAGCTTCTGGAGGCTCTGTAAGAGGCACCGTGGCGCCTCAGGGAGGCCTCGAATAAGGAGCCAGCCTGCACTCATCACCTGGTCTAGTCTGAGACTGGCATCTAGCGCTTTGACACAGGACAGGACACATGAGAGCTGATCGTTTTTGTAACCACCATAGAAGGCCATGCTCTGCTTGTAGTAAGCTGAGGGTCTCCGAGAAGGAGTTCTCCTTGACTAAAAATACACCCCTCACAAGTCTACTTTACTTCTCAAAACTCCTATTAGTTACAGCCTTTAAAAAACGTGTCTGCATTCTGGGAGGGTGCCATCAGTTGTTAAATCCTGATGGAAATTATTGTGTTAGATTCACCCCAACAAAGAGAGAGGGGAAAACAAGCTGCATTTTAAAACACAGAATACACCAACGGAGGAAAGTTCAGGCCTTGCAAGAATGTCCTGTCGAGGAACATACTAGAATACACTAGAACATTCTAAAACAGGGTTCCCTGGGAAACTGAGATACATTTTTGCATTGGCAGAGACACTAAGACATAAAGGAGACCTCTATCAGGGTAGAGGAAGCTGAAGCCCAACTCTGTGCAGTATAGAAGTTTGTATGGGAAAAGGAGAACTGATTTTTGCCTATAAAATTGAAAAATATGTCTTAATGATATAATCCACTGTGAACAAAGGGAGGAAACAGATACTCTCATATGCTAATGATAATACTATAAATTGATAGAAGGTTTCTGCAAGGCCGTGTGTTAGTAGATAACCACAAGGTTTAGAACTCTGTGTGCCTTTGGGCTATAATTTCACTTCTGGGAATTCGTTTTGTATACATAGGCATAAATGGGCAAAGATATAGCAAAATCTATCTAATGTGGAAGGTTTAGAAGAAAGAATTTCTGTTATTTCATTATTTTTGCTGAGCTATATTTTCTATAATAAAATTAATTATGTAATCAGAAATCAGCAGTAAAATCTGTTAAGAAAAATAGTTTGTCTGTAGTCAGAGAGCTCCTTTGGTGTCTATTGATTGAGGATCCCTTCCAGGAACTTTGTGGAAACTGCTCCAGGGTCATATCCAACTTCTGTTTTTTCTCTAGTGCAACTTCATTACCATGGAGCTTCACGCAAATAGGAAAGCATTGCAGAACATCATCTTTTCTCAAAGCAGAACTGATCTGAATTTGTATTAAAGCAGCAAGGAATAAATGAAAATATCTATATGAAGTCTTAACCCAGAACTGAAACATTAAAAATGACAGTTTTGTGTTCAGTCTCATTTTTCACAAGGGTTTCTTTCTCTCACAGTATGATTTTTTGTTTCTCAAACATTTTGATCCTTGTAATATTCACCCAACTCATGGCAAAGTTTGAAAACACTTGCCTGTTTCAGAATGTTTACACGTGGTTCTCAAACATGATGTGAACTGGCAGACCAGCCCCGTCTGTTCTCATGGAAGTGCTGGGAGTGGCCGCTGTTACACACTGTGATTATTTTTCCAACCTAAAACTGTTACTTCCCTATACCGAAGCACATGTTTCACGGCTGAACCTAAATCCGAACTGAATTTAAAAGTTTTCTGGCTAAATGCCAAATGCAAACCTTCCCTGACCTGTCTTCCTCTGTTCTCTGTGTGTACATGTACTGACTGGTCTGAAAATAGCTGGTTTGTAATCATGGGGGAAACTGTCCAAGAAATATTCGCACAATGAAATAATCATTTTATTTTGTCCATATAGACAGACAACCAGTCGATTCGGTGGGGAAAAAAACCAGACATTTTTATTATTTGAGCAGTCGACCTCCTCAGTTAACCAGTTTGTTTATACTGGTTGGTGGTTATCTTTATCGTTGAATCTTCAATCTGAATTTTCACAGTCTAAGGCAGAATGTCCACTGAGGAGGGTCTGAAGTTGTGATCACATTACTGTAATCAGTATTTAAACGTGTGGTTAAATGAATGCAGCTCAGATTGGGTAATAAGCGTTTCCAGTGGGAAAGCCGCACAGGGCTTGTCTTGCCTGGTGGCTGACGGAGCCCCGGCTCCGGTGTCTCCTTCCCTGACCCTCCAGTGACAGCCAACCCACCTTCGGCTGTTTTGTATGTTGGATTTCCTGCAACAACAACAAAACACAACGTAAAAACCAGTGATCCGGTTTTTCACTCATTTCACCTCTGTACAGTGTTACACAAAGATGTGAAAACCAGAGCAGATCAAGTTTGGAGCCTACCAGGCTTGGCTACATGCCTTCAAGGAATGTTTATGTCTCTTAAAGAGTTGCTGTCACTTAGCTCTGTGGCAGCCTTCTTTCCAGCATTTTCATGTCCACCCTCAGCTTTTCCAGGGAACAATTTAGTGCCTGTTCTTGTGTTTTCTTGATTGTTAAAACCAGTTGATGTGAGAGAGAAAATGAGGAATAGGACTTATGTAATCCTTAGTTTTAAGCATAACTCACCTACAGAACCATTCAGTCTTCCTAAACAGTGTGAATGGAATTTGTCTGCATCAATCTGATTCCACCAAAGGCTTCTAAACTGTGAACTCATTACACCATCTAATTTTGGAGATTTTCCAAAGTTAATCTCTGAATTAGTTATCTTTTTCTTTTCTCTTATGTCTCGTCTTGCTTTTTCACATTTCATTAGATATAAAAACCAAGAGAGACAAAGTACAAGCTCTTTATGTGTTATCAAATCTCAAGATAATGGAAAATACTTTATCGCAGTTAGATCTACAGAAGGGTTAGGTGGTTCCTAAACCAATGTTTTGGCAGGAAATAAAAGTACAACTAAGTAGGAGCTACAGCACTGAAAGATATTTCTAAGAAGAGAAGTTATTTTGCAGAATTCGATTTTCATTTTTGATTGAAATGAACCTTGGTGTGCATGCCCGTCTGGGCGTGTTTGTGTGTATGTGCAGATGTGCAGCGAGGTGTGGCTGAAGGAGCACTGGGCGTTGTGTCAGAAGACGTGAGTCCAAGCCCCATCCCATCACTTGCTGATGGTTTGATAGGAGGGACGTCACCAGCTATCTCTGAGCCTCAGTTTTCTCATCTTAAATTCGGGCTAACAATGCTTGTCCAAGGCCAGTCCATTTCAAGGGCTTGTCATAGATACCAAGGGAGACGGTGTATATGAAACTTTATTAATTACATGTATAGGGTCTTACCAGCATGTACTGGTGAGAGACATGATTATACCAACAACTCAACGTAAGATTTGGGACAATTTATTTAACTTTACTGCGTCTTATTTCTTCATGTATGAAAGTGGATTACAACGCACTCATGAGGGTAGAAGTGATATTGCAGTGTTATGCGGAGGACAGATACATTAGTTATGACTTCTTTGGTTTTTTAAAGGAACATAAACTCAACTGGAAGTCTTTTAAGCAAAAAAAAAAGTGTTTATTGAAAGTCTCAAGTAACCATGGAAAAGAAGCAACAGAGCCTCAAAAACCACCGGAACCAGAGATTTGAATGCTAACAAGACTTTCTCTTTTCTCTTCTCACTGAATATTGCTTTTTTATTTTCTCAAACTTCCTACATGTGGCCGGACCCACTGCCACTGATGACTCCTGCACCCTACAGATCACAGTTTTGCTATAAGAAGGAAAAAGAGACTTACAGACATAGAAAACAAACTTATGGTCACCAGGCGGGGAGGGGATGGGAAAGGATAAATTGGGAGTTCAAGATTTGCAGATGCTAACTACTATATATAATAGATAAACAACAAGTCTCTACTTTACAGCACAGGGAACTATATTCAATATCTTGTGGTAACCTATTATGAAAATGAATATATGTATATTCATGTATGACTGAAGCATTGTGCTGTACACCAGAAATTGACACAACATTGTAAACTGACTATACTTCATTAAAAAAAAGTAAAAAGGTGAAAAAAAAAAAAAAAAGAAACAACAAAAATGGCCCACCACCTCCTGACACCAGAGGCTTGGCCTTCTTTCTCCCCTTTCCAGGGAGGGGACCTTAGGCCAAAGGTTGAAGCTGTCTGTCAAACCCACTCCCGCCTTCTGAGGCTGACTTGAGGAACAAACCACAGACTAGATGGAAAGGCGTCTGCAAAGTTTAAAGTGCTACAGCAGTAAAAGGTAAACTAAGTTATTCTGGTGCCTGTAACCTAAACCCTTTCGGTTTATAATCTTATGAAAGTACAGGACAAGGATTAAAACCTCTCTGTAATTCAACTTCCTTAGGAAACAACACTATTTCAGAGGTTTTTTTTTTCACCATTAAAATTGAATTCATCTCCTGTGAAATCGTGCATATTATGTACTTGGGGCTATCGCTGACATTTTTTCAGTTCGACAAATGTAAATTTCGGATGCATTATTTATGATGTACACAGAGCCCACTATGTCTTAGAGAATCACCGAAGGAACAGCAGCAGACTGACAACTCAGGTGCTGACTCTCTGGTGTTATGCTGGGGGAAACGCTCTACCTGTCCCTTTAGGTCTGTTTGTAGAGCTTCTCCACTGCTGACCAGTTTTCTCTGGTGACTCTTGTCTACTGTGGAACCTGTTCTGTTTGGCAATATCTATGCCCACTGTATGGCGTTATTTCCATCCCAGGAGCGGCCCCATGATGGGGGACTTACATCCAGTACTCAGTTCCTTTGGTGCATCAGCTGGACCCAGCATCTCTGCATCGACTCCTGCAGGTGCCATCTACCTGGGTCTCACCTCCGTTTACTTCCTGCTGCCTGTCACAGGCCATGTCCACCGTATGCTTTAAGACTGGGGTGAACTTCCTGCGGTGGGATAGACACCTATTCCGTGGACTGTCCATTTAGGAGCCCTGCTTCATTTCGGGTGAATGTGTGATCTGAGCAGATCAGGCATAACTTCTCTCATCCTGACAAGCTGCTACATGTGTGTGTTTTCTCTTCCCAGAGGTAAAACTTGTGAGTGCCGGGTTCACAGGAGTGCCACCACCCTTGGTGTTGCCACAGAAGAGCACTTCACGTATCGTTGTCAGAGCAGGAGCGCAGCAGCCAAGCTTAGCCAGCTCCATCCTGCCGCCCCTTCCCACCTGGCCCTCACCTGATTGGGAGCTGGGGGTGGGGACTGGACTTGGTCTGCCCAGGCCTTTGTCCCTTTGGGCCTGGCATGTGAGGCCAGGATAGCACAGGGCACCTTCTGCTCCTGGTTGCAATGGGAGAGCTGGAGGGTAAATGCTGAAAATAATATTCTGGGGTGAGGGCCAAGGTCATGGCCAGAGAGTATGTTCAAACCATGTCATAAATTAAAGTAACTATTGGAACACTGCTCCTGAGTCAACGGAGCCAAAATGAGTGGTGCTGAGCCACAAAGCAACCAAAGATGAAGAGAGGGAGGGAGTGGGCCAGGCCCCCGGGGGAAGGTCACTGAGGGTCTCTGCCCGCAGACTGGTGGGTTCAGGGGGTTCCAGGCCCACAGACACGCAGGCAGGGGAAGGTGTGCTCACTTATTTACTGGGTCATTCCGTGTGCTCCCAGGACCCCCAGTTCATTCTGATCTCTGATATAAAGCTCTTCACAGATGGGCAGGAGATTCTACTCTTCCATTATTCTGATCAAAAAACAAGCCGTGATACAGGCAGAGCCAATTTCGAGTGTAATCATATTTCCTTTATCCAAGTAGAAATCAATCCCCAGTTTTGTGCAGCCCTGCGGAACAGCCAGGACGCAGGGCTTTAGCGCAAGGGGCCCGGGCAGCCATAGAGCCACATACAGCCAGCCCCGCGTGGTGCACACGAGCCCGTGACTGCTCACCTGCTGCACGACTGCATCACGGGGACAAGCCGGATGCTGTTTTGTGACGGTCTCCGTACTTTATCTGACTATCCATACACTTCCTCCTCTTCCTGTTGGGACATTTTCGTCCATGCCCAATGCTGTAAGATTCCAAAGGAAATATGAGAACATTATGACAGTCTGAATCAGAGTCCAATCGCAAGGCTAGGCTTTCTGTCACAAATTCAATCATATCATGAAAACTAAGCAGAGGCCTTAAGGAAAAAGACTTTTCAAACCTCGAGAATAATCGGACCGCTTCTACGATACGACTGAGTTATAACTACATACTTGTTTCGTACGAAGGCAAAACTATGTTGGTGCCTGTTACCTACACATTAAATGACTTAATTCTTAAAAAAAAATTTTCTGCCAAAAACAAACACATATAGCCATTGGAAGCTGGCACGCATTAGCAATTCTAATCATCTGGTGACTGAATTATTCTTCCTATGTTACCCTGCTTTGAAATGCTGATGTATTGCCTTCTTTGCTAGTTGAGGGGAAAGTATGTCTCTGCGTTTTTTTCCCTCCTTTCCTCTCACTGCCAGAGGGGAAGGAAGGAAGGAAGGAGAGTGAAGGAGCCCACGTCCCTCACCCCCTGAACTGTGTAATTGGATGGAGACCCACCTCGGCGGCAGGAGATGGAAACAGTCCAGGTGGCCCATGAATAATCCAGAGTTGACTGTACTGTTCATTCTCTGGGTTTTCTGATGAGAATATAAAAAAGTTCTGGACTCTGGAGGACAAGAAAACAAGAAAAAGCCATTTTTATTTAAAAAAAAAAATCTTCATTCACAACCTCACTGCCCATTGAGTGAAACTGATCACTTTTGTTAAACATTTCATTTTCTGGTAGGAAAGTTCAAACCTGATTGAGAGTTATATTCCTTTCTCTGTGTCCAAGGATTTATATGTGCAATTTCTCTTAGTATTAATTCTCTTTCTATCAACACTTGAGTGTGTCACTAAAAAAATGTTTGAAAGCGCAAGATTCTTTTCTAACCAGTGACCAGAAAAGAGGAGTGACTTGGGCATGTGGTCTTTTAGATGGTAACAAGCACTCTCTGGACAAAATAAACCTCAAGGGTTTGGGGGAAATCGACTCCCCTCCCAGGCTTGTCGTCGAGGGGAGAGAATGGCGAGGTGGTGGAGAGGCAACAAAATGCTCACATCAGCATTGACACCAGGAGGCAGGTGGTCCCTCAGCCACCAGCCACGTGGCTGCCATGGGCAGTGATACCACGATCACCACGGATACCCCAAGTGCTCTCAGCTTTGAAGGCTGTGTTATTTTAAATGAATACTCACTTCGGTGTCCAGGGCTGAGGAAGTCTTACCTGATGGATGATCAAGAGTTTATTGCCATTCTCTTTGGCAGGTGGAGCCCTGCCAAAGCGAAGGGGTATGAGGGAAACTTGTTGAACTGCCAAGTGCGCTGTGTTTCATGATTAGAGATCCACCTTCTTGTCCTTGTTTTGCCTGCAAATAGCTGTGACTTTGGGCACATTGCTCCTTCTCTTGGGTTGCACTTGCCTTTATGACTGGTGAATTCAATGCTACTTTTTCTGACGTCAAGTTCCAACATTCTGTAATTACAGCAACCAAACCAGCAAGGATGTTGTTAAGATTGTTATGTGAGTAATGAATTCTCAAATGTGAATTAAAGAACGAATTCCTATGGCAACTTAAGTGTGACTTTATTATTATTTTATCAAGTAACCTCTAGGAAGATCCTGCAATAGAGCCTTAATAACAAACCACTGAATCCCAGACAGCGGGAGAAATATCCTATTATATGAACAAATTAGCAGTTAGGGGAACGGACTGGTTTTTATCTTAATTAGGGAAGCAATAACTTATTGAGCACCTGCTGTGCCAGACATTGTGTTCAACCCTTTACATCCATTTCCTCATTTAATCTTCTCAACAATCCTGTGAGTTATTAGTACATCCATTTTATGGATGATGAAACCAAGTGAATTAGTAAATTTGAATGTAAACACTCAGCTCTGACTCAAGGCCATGTGGCTCAGACTCCATACTAATATTATTAAACACTCCCCTGTCCATTCATAAGGAAACCACAAAAACTGCCGCAAGGATAACAGCAGCCCTTCCGTAAGCATGGGAACTTTGGTTTGAGCATCTCTTGTCCTTAGAACAGGGCCTGCACAAAGCTGGTTCTCAATGAAAATTTGTTACATCAAAAGTAATCACCCGTTTCCTGTCTCCTTGATGTTTACCGTCTCTGGGACCGTGTTGTCCAATAGAACTTTCTGTTGAATAGAAATGTTCTTTATCTGCATTGTCCATCTGGTCACTACCAGCCACCTGAAATGTGGCCAGTGTGGCTGAAGAACCAAATGTTAAATTTTATTGAATTTTAATGAATTTAATTTTATAGCCACACGTGACCAATGAGAAAAGAGAAACCCTCTAAGATTAAGTATCTTGCCCCGGGACTCATGAACTGGAAGGGGTGAACCGTGATTCAGTCCTCAGCTTTTCTGATATAATCCCAACCCATACTTTCTTCACCACCTTCCTGTACAACATCACAGAAAAAAGAATTAGCAGTCTTGGGCTAAAGAAGCCCCAAAATGTAAGCAAACAGGAGCATCAAAGGATCATTTCCACGATTTAGGAGGGCTTCACACGGAGAACAGTGGGGATTCCTTGTCTTTTGACAAAAGTCTGTCAGGTAAGAAACTTATCACAACCAAAGGGAATTTGCAGTCCAAGGCTGGCTGGTGCCTGGGCCCTGCTATTACCACGCGCTAACAGTTCACGTCTAGTTTATCTGAATTATAAAAACGAAAAGCCGTAGTCCTCAAACACAGGATGGTGACACCACCATTGTGCACCTGGACAAGTGAGTATAGTGTATTACTGCAGCTGCTCTAAAGCAGTCTTTTCTCTCCCTTTTTCATCTTCATCTCTCTAAGGTGCCTTTTCTAACATCTTGTCCTAATTGCCCTCTTCCACGAAATTTTGGTACCACAGAGGTACTGTTTACCTGTTTATGGACTACATGTGTATCTGTGCTTTTATGTAAAAATAATGTGATTTCTTGCTCCCCAAGAACAAATTTTCATCATCTGGTAGGGAGAAGGGATAATATCACCTTGGCTGAAAATGTTCTGGAATAGATTAACTCTTCCGGGCAGTGAAGAGAGGCAAAGTGGAAAAAAGGTCTGTTCCAGGCAGGCAGGAAGGACTTCAGTTTTAGCCCTGGCTCTGCCTCTTAGGCAAATTACTTAATCTCTTTAAGCCTCTGTTTTGGTCCTCTGTAGAATGGGAATAAAAATGCCCCCCGGGGGTGGGCTGCCGTGAGCATTCATGAAGAGAAGGCGGTGTGCCCTGGATGGTCTCTAGATGTCCGCTAGTTTTATGATGTTTATTAGCACAGAAAAATTCTGGCAATGCAGCCAGTTTTCAAATCTCTTGTTTTCTAGAGGTTACCGTTTTGGATTCTTTTAACTTTCGGAGGGGGCTTTGTGATGTCTAGGAATAGCTACTTCTTTCAGGGTGAAGTTTCTTAAAAAATCACTGTTCAAATGGTTCCATGGTGTCTACCTCCTTGGGCTCAGGTCGAATCTTCCTGACCCTTATTAAGGCCCCTCTGAGCTGACGAGACAAATCACAGGCAGCATTTGGCTGACATAAAATATGCACAGTAACACTATCTTAATTAGATGTACATGTCTCTGAAGATATAAATAAACGCTTCCTTTTTGATACGTCTGACTTAATAGCCAAATAACAGGGGACTGGTGCTGAAATATAATTCAGAGGGTGAGGGAGAAATTAATAAACTCAAATATTTAAAGCTCAACAGCAATTAACAGCTCATTTAAAACAAATTGCCAATTTTTAATTTTCTTTATCTGTATCCAGCCGGGACTAAGCCTGGGGTTCCTCACTGCTCACTCTCAGACCTAACAGGGCGCTCTGCCCTCTGCCCGGGAGGCGCTTTCAAATTCCATTGTGCAGAAGCAGCAGACCCTGAAGCCATGAGGCCAGAGTGGAAATTCAAGCTCCCACCTGAGCTGCCGCAGGCACGGTGTTTCCCATTTTTCCCCTTTACAGTTTTTGCTTCTCTCACTTCCTTGGAACCTTGGACTTCCATTTTCATGCTGCATGTTGAGCTACACACGTGCGCCCACACACACAACCAGGCTACTTTTCTCTTAAGGGTCCCCAGGCATCAAGGACTGTCCACATCAAGGGCCTCCGGCCAGCTAGGGCACAGACCTGAGTTCTGGTCTCCTTCGAGGCATAAAGAAAGAGGGGGAGTGAGAGGGAGTGTCCAAGCGTTTCTACTTAGAGGTCACCCTAGGGTGAGCCCCTCTCCACCCCCGCCATGAGAGAGGGGTGTGGTGGGCTCGGCACCTCGGCGTTTTCCCCATTTGTCCCTGTGTCTCAGGAGACAAAGATGGGAAGAAGCTGGGGGTGGGGCAGGAGAGAGGGAATGTTGGCAAACGTGGAGTAGAGGCTCTTCCTAAAAGATGCTGCGCCCAGCTGGGGGTGCTGGAAGCCCCCAGGGATGGAGAGAGCCGAGCCAGCCCAGTCGTGTTTCCTTAACAGTAACTTCTTAGGGGTAAAGCCAGTGAGGAGCCAAGTGAAGAAGACTGGCCGTCGAGAGAGAAGAGCCTCACGGTTACCACCTGTGTGTGCAGAGGTGCAAAACCAGGGTGCCCCTCGAGACGCCCCTTATTTCAAGGGCTGCTCCTTCTGCCAGAGGAGCGGCCGCAGCTGGCCGGTCCCTCTTGCACTATATCGTGCTGAACAAACCCGTGGGCCCCTTCTCTGAGAACCCCCCAACCCCCCCCATGGGCCCCGTAGCCATGCTTATATCATGTGATTCTGCCCATCTGGTCTCAGCCCAGGGCCTCTCCCAATTCGCTTCTCTCTCCCAAGAATTTGGAATTGGGATTGCGTGGCGCTAACTCTGTGTGGCTTACTTGACAAGGTGAGGCGCATCAGGAAGTTGGAACTGACGTGACCCCGGGGGTGGCCATCGTTAACTGTCCCACAGAGGCAAGAACAGTGGGTCCCAGAGAGAGAAGCGAAGAGGATGGAAACAACGTCAGTGCTCAGGTGACTGCCGGGGGTCCCGAGGCTTATCACCATCTGGGTCCTTTGTGAGGCCTGGCTGCGCTTCTGCACCTCAGGTGCTGTTTCTCTAAAGAGTAAACCCCTCTTTGTTTTATGCTGAAACTCACATGGGTCAAGATCTATGTACCAATAAAATACTTTCAATAGTCACAGTGACCAAGGAGAGCTCTGGACATCACTGGCAACCCAGAATGTTGGAGAAGGCAGAGGACCAAAGGTGAGTGCGTTCATCCGCACAAGGTGATGCTGCCACACAGCACATGTCTCCACCTAGAAGCAGAGGGGAGGCAGGAGCAGGGCCGTCTGTGTGGCAGTGGGACAGCCAGGGCTGCCAGGAGCACTTGGGGCACCTCCCAGAATCAGGGGTGGGGTTCCCTGAGACCATAACTTTCCATCTACAGGGGTGGACTCTTTCCTGGGGCTGCCGTAGCAGGTTACCACAACTTGGAGGTTTAAATCAACAGGCATCTAGTCGCTCACAGATCTGGAGGGCAGAAGTCCAAAGTCAAAGTGTTCACAGGGCAGCACTCCCTCCAGAGGCTCCAATAAGATTCTGTTCTTTGCCTCTTCTAGCTTCTAAGGGCTGCAGGCATTCTTTGGCTTGTGGCTACGTCACTCCAATCTCTGCCTCTGTCTTCCCATGACCTTTTCCTCTCCTTTCTGTCTCTCTTATAAGGATCCCTGTCACTGGATTTAGGGCCCACCCCGCTAATCCAGGATGACCTCATCTCAAGAGCCTCCGTTTAATTAAAAGGGTCTGGAAAGACCCCTTTTTCAAATAAGGTCACATGCACAGGTTCCCAGGATTATGGTATGGACATATCTTTTGGGGAGGCTGCTATTCAACACGTTATGGGTGGTAAATAGCAGAGAGGAAATATTCACGCATCATTCCCATTAGATCATAGTTAATGTTTGTTTATTTTCTTTTAGTTACACTTTCTCTTGCTACATAGCAGCCAGTTTATTTCTAGGGGAGGATTTTGTGCCTGTGGGCCGGGCTGCTTGGAGGAGAGAGGCACCCAGGTTTCTCATTGGGGGGTTGAGCCCAAAGAATATTTCAAAGAATGTTCAAAGCCCAAAGAATATTCGAAATAAGACATTTCGAAGGGTGCCTCGATCAGGCAGACCATAGGTTCATCTGTCCTATCTAACACTGAAGCTGGAGGGAGGATGTGTCCCTTGGGGAGCTGGGGGAGAGGAGAGTGGTGCGGAGGCTGGCCAGGGTGGTCCTCAGTGAGCAAGGCCCACGGAAGTTTCAGGCAAGAGATGAGTGACTTGCCATTTGACCAGGTCCAAAGGTAAATGAGTAGATTATAGTAAGCAGATGAATTAGGGAATCTAAGTATATTAAAGTTTTCCTATTAGTTAAGCTTCTGGTTTTTTCCAAGCAATCTCGAGTGATAAGAGGGTATTTGACAGCCACTGGAGTGTCTTGGAGAATTTACACAAGAGCCCAACATCGCAGACTCCAGCACAGGTGGCGTCATTGAAGGCTGCTGTTTTCCAGAATCTGTCCTTGACATGCTTCAAGTTTCAGATTCCCCAAGAAGAATGTGGCCCCAGTTACGTGTGAGAATAACCAGCCGTGGTGTAAGCATGGTGGCTGTGAGCTGGAGAAGTTGCCCCAGCTGGGATCTGTGACAGGTGGACAGGTTGTGGCCAAACCGTGCAGGGCCTGGGCGGCCGGGCTGGGGCGGCCGGGCTGGGGAGCAGGAGCAGAGATGCGGGGGGAGCAGTGGGTCTCAGGCGTTTTGTCTCAGGATCTCTTTACATTCTTAAAAGTTACCGAATCCCAAAGAGATGTGGGTGGGCTATATCTATCAACATTGACCTTGTGAGAAATTAAACCCAAAGTGGTTTTAAGACAAAAGAACACACGCTCGTGAGCCATCGGTTGTCAGAGCGATATGTTGCCGCACCACAGGCAGCGGCTGGAAGATTCCACCACCCACTCCTGAGAGTAAGAGGGAAGAAGGCCACTGACATCTTAGTGTTGTTATAAAATTAGTTCTGACCTTGGAGATGCTCTGAAAGCCCCTTGGAGTCCCGCTCAGTCCCTGTCCGCACTCGGGGACTGGCTGGCGTTGGCCTCCAGAACATGGGCCCTATAGCAAGACTGCCCGTGTTTGGATCCTGCCTCTGCTGGGGCTGATTTTGCAAATTTCCTACCCACTCAGGGCCTCCATGTCCTCTTCTGAAGATGAGGTGACCACAGCCCCTCCTCCCAGGGCTGTGGGGGAGCATTCAGACAGCCCAGCATGGGAGCTCAGTGTTGGGACTCTGATGGGGCACCAGACCCCAGGTCTGAGGACTGGCCTTGGGACCCAGATGCAACCCTGGGGCTTCTGGCTCCGTGAAGGGCTCTGGTGCCAAGCTCCCCACACCGGGGCAAGGCTCAGCCCTGGCTGGGTGTGCCAGGGCCTCACTGGGCTTTGTTCTCAGGAGCCAGGAAGTAATGGCCTGTGAAGATGAGATGAGATCTCAGACCTCAGCAGAG
This sequence comes from Camelus bactrianus, assembly GCF_048773025.1. Classification (NCBI taxonomy): domain Eukaryota; kingdom Metazoa; phylum Chordata; class Mammalia; order Artiodactyla; family Camelidae; genus Camelus; species Camelus bactrianus. Next base: position 4,783,041 of record NC_133546.1, read on the forward strand.
ACAATTCTCGAAAATAATGTTCTCGTGGGTCCCATAGTATCCATGGTTGCTGAGATACGTATTTCTCTGTGTCAGTCAATAAAATGTGAAATTGGGCCAATTTATGAATATTTCATATAGAACAAATCTGTTTTTAATGCTCAAAACTGTAAGAAGTCTGTCGATTTGCCTCCAACCCCCCAAGTCCTTCTCGGAGCACTGGCTCGGTCGGAGCCCAGCCTGCAAGGCAGTTTCCGCCATCGGCTGTGCCCGCATCCCCTCTGCCTCCCCTCCAGACCCTGCTCACCCCGGGACACTGGACTCCAGCTTCCTTCCCACAAGAACCAGGCACGCGGATGTCCATCAAGGGTTACTCGGAGGGGCATGCAGGACGAGGCAGGGGCGGAACTGACGGAAGAAGGGGGCTGGCAGGTGACAAGTGGCTCCAGGGTCCCGCGCTCAGGCTCGTGACTGCCCTTGACAACTGCCCGGTGCTGTGACCACGTGATTCTCACCTGAAGCATGACTGAGGTAAAATGAGCATGAAAGGGGGTCCGGGGGCCCTCCCTCTGTTATGAGGCCATGTTCCCAAACCACACGGGGACGCGCTGCCTGAGGTCCCAGTGACACCTCCCAGGCTTGTGCTCCCCGGCCCCTCCTCTCGGGACCCCACAGTGCCCACTCCCACACACGCTCCCCGGCTTCCTCCCTTCACTGGCACAGCTTTCAGTTTGGGCCCATTCTTCTTCTTCCTGGTCAATTATTTATCGGGCAGAAGCAGCGCCTTCAACCCGGAGATGCCCACGGAGCAGCCCTGGGTCTCATGTCTCTGCCTCCCCGGCAGTTGTTTGCTCAGCTGAGTTCTATTTCCAGAGTTCACCGTATGAGCCAGCTCAGAGCAGGGCCTCCCCCTCATAGTCAAGCGTGTAGGGTCGACGGTGTTGTGGACACCATCTCTCCTTAGTTTACAGATGAGGAAACAGATTGGAGAAGTTAAGGATTTACTCAAGACTGTGTGGATAACGAGGCATTTCCGAGCCCCGGGACCACGTGCCTGGACCTGGGGACAAAGGTCCTTGGTTCCACAACTCTCTCTCTGTGTGCCTTTTGTCCAACTGTGGCCCATCAGGCAGGTAGAAAACATCCATCTCTAGTTTTGTAAAATGTTCTGCGACTCCAGAGAGGAAGGGCCTCACCTAAATGAACAGGTACGCAAGTACGTTTGGAAAAACACTCATGGTATTTGTGCTCTGGCAGCACAAGCTGGCTTCTCTCTGCTGTGCTCCTAGGCCTGGTTCCTGGTAAAACCCTCTGGAGGGTTCTCTGCCGCTGAAGGAGTCAGCTGATAAGGGATTCAGGAGATTTGTGTAACAATGAGGGACTCTTGGAGGCCAAAGGAATGAAGTTATGAAAGTGGAAGATTAAACTCACTGCTGCTAAATTCCACGGGCCTCCCCCAGCCCGGGACTGCGCCGCTGGGTGAGCAGGTCCCCGGGCCTCAGCTGGCTTCCCAGGTCCCACTGTCCTGCGAGCACCCGGGGGAAAGGCGCGCCCTCCAGCCGAGAGGCCGGAATGGGAGTGTTAGGAGCCTGCAGGCACCTCTCCCAGGTGGCTCTTAGCCCCCTTGGCCAGGGCGGACATGTGCTTTCTCCAGGTCACACAGCTAAGGAGCGGCAGACCCTTCAGAGCTCCAGGGGTCTCAGGCCTGCGTTCCTGCTCCTAGTGGGCCTTGCTGCTCTGATCTCACTGCTGCTGGCAGACAGCTCAAAACTAGCTGTGACCGTGGACCTCAGTGGCATCAGATGGTGAATCCACCCTTTGGGGAGGTGGGTTTGTCAGCTCTGCATCACTCTGGTGCAGCCCCGTGTGGGGGCATTCAGACCCGCACGTCTGCTCTTGTCACTCCCTTGCTCCAAATCCTCCAGGGCCAGCCACCTGTCCAGGCATCTCATCTGGGATTGCACCTCAGTGCTGGTCTTCCCCAAGTCCTGCTTTTAACCCTGAAAAGGAAGAAGTTCATAGCAGTAATTTTCATATTAATTGTGAAAAGAAGCCACATTTCCTCGACTCCGTAGGACAATACAGGAACTCTGGCTCTTTGGGGCTAGCTAGTGTGGTGGACTGAGTTTAGTTCCCTCTAACACCGCGGCTATTGTTGGGGAAGTTTCAGGAGCACAACAGGCCTTTGCTCCTGATGGCCTGCACCTGCAAGGTCCTTCATGGCTTGACCCCTCCTTGCCTTCTCTCCCTTGACCCTAAGGGCAAGGGGCGGCGTAAGTCACCCAGGACACCCCAGACATGCTGTGTGCTCGAACCCCCAGTACTCGCTCACGTGGTGCCCTCGGCTCAGGGTGTCTCCCGGGCACTCTTGCTGTTTGGGGCTAGATGCGCCTTTGTCGTGGGGGGCTGCCCCGTGCATGGCAGCAGCATCCCCAGCTGGCCTCTGCGTGCTGGAGGACCCGAGGGGCAGATCCTCTCTGCTGACCACCGAGCCTTATGGATTGGCAGCCCCATTTGGTGCTGATGCTGATACCACGGCTGTGGAATCGCACGTCTGTCTCTCCCCAGCCCCCAGGACGACTGTGAACTCCTAGAGGTCAAGGGTTGTGATTCCAAAATGATATTCTTAAATCCTCCACACTGAGCACAGTAACTGTTCCATAGGAGTTGAAGAAATGCTGAATGAAGGGAGGGTCTGCCGGACCAGGCTTGTGCTTTCTGGTGACAACTCCTCAAGGCGAGTCACAATCATTCTCTCATCTGAGACCATGGTACAGCTCAGGCACTGACATAATCCCAGCCTCACTAGATCCCTGATGCCTGCTCGAGAAAGAACTCTGCCAAAGGAATAACTCAGATTTTATCAGTAGTCCTAGTAACAGTAGAGTCATGACAGTGTCTGCTGCCCCATGAATGTCTTCTCTGTGTTCTGCCGGATGTTTTCACTGTAGTTGCTAATCCTGGTAACATTTCTGTGAGGTATGTCTTATTGTTCCCACTTTGCAGATGGGAAAACTGAGGCTCTGAGAATTTAATTCACAAATTCAGCATCCTGGCAGCTTGGGGATGAGATCCAAGGCAGTTTGACTCCAAACCCCAATCACTGCCTTGTCTTTGGCTTCCAAAATTTTATTCTTAAGGCTGATTCTCAAAAGTGGTTGTTTAAAAATCTAAACGGTCTCAATGTGCCAGATGAACAGGTTACCCACACCCTGCTACAATCTGTGTCACTTCTTATCACTGCGACAAACATCAAATTCTATCAAAATATGGGAAAAATCATTTTGATGCTGCATTTGCATATCCAAGATTTGGAGGATGGTTTGTATAATCAAATTAGGTAGAGTTGTAAAAAGGGAGCATCATTTAAACAGCTTACAAAATTACTTTGAAGATGTGCATGAAAATCTAAAGAATCCATCGCCTCCGAGATCTTTACCAAAAGTTAAATGCTAATTGATCATGACAGCCTTGTCTTTATCACTGTCACCAGTCTCCGATTCCACGTCATCAATATCACAGCTCAAATATCACTCTCTCCTCTACCCCTCTTCCAGCCTCATTCATCCCAAGCCTGAATAACAGATGGACTTTATGCACAGCTGATTTCCCCCCTCTCCCCATAGTTGATCAAAAGGAGCAGCCTGAAACAACCCTGGAATTCGCTGAAGTTCTGATTTCTTTCAGCAGTTTTATAGATTTTATAACTTATCTTTTATTGACTATGCAAAGTTTCTGGTTCCCAGCATCTGTTGGTTGCATCTGAGGAGAAAGATAAATGCCCTTTTGTTTTATGCCACTGAACCAAATATAAGAGACAGATGAACAAGCAGGTCTTAATGGAAGGGGACAGCAGCACGGTCCCTCTGCCTCTTCCCGGCTGTCCTCTTCCCCGGTCCCCGTGCCACAGGACAGGAGGAGGGGGTGGTCGCTCCCAGCCTGCCGGGTTTGCCAGCTTCGGGATGGAGGTGCTGAAGACCCGGTGATCAGGCTAAGAGCAGACGTCCCCCGAGACAGGAGACATGAGCACAGGCTTTGGGGAGGCTGCTCAGTGTAAACAGAACTTCATTTACAATTTCTCAGACTTAAGGAATTGTGCCTGGTCACCCAGAGACATGATTGTACATCACGGAACTTCATTATAATAATGGCTCCTGTGCTCCAACTTCTTTAAAAACCTCAGCTGTTCGATGCAGCCTCTTCAGCTCCATAACTGTTTATAAGATTAATAGACTCCGATGTGTAATCGACTCTCCCCTGGAGAAGAAAAGAGAGAGTGTCTAACCCTACCCTCACAGGAGTCGCATCCAGTAATGAGGTGGTGTCTGTACCCACAGGCGGCCGAGGGGGCGATGTCGCCCTGGGGAGGGGGCCTGGGAGAGTCCCCGCTGCTCCCCTTTCACGGAGGCTTGACTGGACCCGGTGAGGAACAGGCTTGGTCGCAGAGCCTGTGGGATGGACTGGCTCTGCAGCAGGGAGCACGGCCTGGGTGAGGACGCGGCCGCAGGAGGACAGAGGAAGGAAAGGGACGTGGATCTGCAGGGACGGCGGCCAGGGCGGAGCCGGGAAAGAGAACGATGCCCGCAGCTCCTCCCTCCGGGATCCTGCACCAGGACCTGCAGAGGGACCTCTCCTGCGGGAGCCGGACACTGGAATTCTGCTTTCAAGGCAAACACGAGCTGGTAAGGATGGCAGGCCACGCCTCCCTAAGTCTCAGAGCTGTCACCAGCGTGGGCCCTGGAGAGTCAGGAAACGCTTCTTGGAGTGGAAGTTCAAAGGAAATGGAGGCCCTGGGTGAGCGGACCAGGGAGGAAGCCGTGTGACACAGAGGAGGCCCCGGCGCTGACTCGCCGGCGTGGAAGGAGATGCCCCTGGACCAGGCGGCCTGGGAGCAGCCGGGGTGGGGTCACTGCCCTAGGTCACACCCTCTGAGGCCTGGACTCCCTCTGATGCAGCCCCCGAGGCACTGGTGGCTATTGGAATAGAAGAGTCAGCCACTCAGTGGTGACGGATAAAGGAAGGAAATCTCAGTAAAAGTGGAAGCAGGAAGTAGAATTCGCGTTGCTGGCCTCTCTTTCCACCTCTCTTCTCTCCCTGACTCAGCTTCCTTTCCTGCCTGTTTTAATGTCCCAGAAAGAGACCAGGCCCCTCACAGTCTTACTGAAACAAAACCAAATCAAGCAAAACAAGCCCAGCCGAGAGCACGATGAGAGGGGACTGAACTGGAGAGAGGCCTTGCTTCCTGCTCTTGGATGGCGAGGGAGGGTCCCACTGGTAGAGGACCTCACTCTGCTCAGCGCTTTGAGCATTCATTTATGGACTGTGTGCTCCCCTCTCTGCCTTAAGTCGCTTCCTTTTAGCTGGACATCCACGGTGTCCGCTTCTCCCTCGGCTCCTGGAAAATGCAAAGCGGACTGTGAAGATCAGTCTTATCTCTGCCTCTGTTGTCCTCTGAACTGACCACCAGACGACCGCAGGGTGAAGAAGGAAGGCCCAGACTAACAAGGCCATAACTCACACACCTGCTTGTAAGCTTCATCGTTCTTCAGACGTGAACCCGCTGTTCCGTTCATCTCCCGTTCATCTCGGGGAGACCTTTCACCTCTCGGACTTAAAGGGCAGCTTACTCAGAGTCAGACCCTTTGTGTGAACACCTCCCTCCCACCCTTTGCCATGTAAACTGTCCATTTCCTCCTTCCTATCAAAAAGAAGCAGGGCCTGACAACCAAGAAGGCCCAGGATCAGTTTATTGACTTCTAAGAACTATTATTAACCTTTCGCAGAGAAGAAAAAAAAAAAAAAAACCCAAAAACTAAACCCTTGGAGTAGCTAGGGCCTGCTGGGTGAGAATTTGACGTGGCAGTGAGATAAAAGTTCACTCCAGCTGCTGTCGACTTCACCGGATCGGAATGCCATCTACTTGGCGCAGGAGTCAAACCGTTCCCTGGCAGTAGATTGCGTTCCACTTGTAGGGCTACTAGATAAATAGAAAAGTAATTAACAGTGTGGGGTGGCAGATGTATCAGTGGAATTTCATTACACCAGAAGAACTGAAGGAACCAAGAAATCACTTTGTGACCCACCGTCCGGTGGAGAGCTCCTGCTGCCTTTCTCTGGGATGGACATGTTATTTCTGCTTCTCTTCAGGAGAAAACAATTTCTAGATTTCCTATTATAGCCTCACTTTAATCAATGAGAAAAGGAAAAAAGAAAAGAAAAATCTTAAGTGCCTGAAATTAGTCCCTAAATAAAGAATTCTTCTCATGTTTTCCATTTAATTATTTTGGAAACTCATGGATGAGTTGTATTTTTTGTTGTATTTTTACTTTTCTTGCTTTCTTTTTTTTTTCCTCAGTTATTAAATATTTGAATTTTGAAATGTAACTGAATGTCCCATTCTTCTTCTTCTTCCCTCCCTTTGGAAAATAAGCGGCATTATGTTATTTAGAACAGCAGGAAGAAATGAAATTTCATAGGAAGCAAATTTATGCTCAGTTGGAAAAAGAAAAGACATTGAAGGCATTTACTTTTGACTGGCTTTTAAAATACATATTTGAGAATACTAAATTCAATTTCACATGTCCAGAATGGTATAACCTAATTTTAGTATATTAATTAACAATAAAAGTAGTGTTTTGCCTCATACAAAGAAATAAAATAATTAACTTACTGAGGAAATGGGGGTCATATGATTTTACTTTCAGAGGGTAATAAATGACACTGAGCAACGGTAACAAGGTTTTGCAAAGCAACTCTGAATGCAGAGCCTCTTCGGAATTCTTTGTTGAATACGTCATGGGCAACTTGTTTCCTCCATCTCCAGATATCACCTGTCTCGACCCAGACTGACCCCCACATACACTTCAGTGAGGTTGGCCGGTGTTCACAAAGAGTGCTGAGCTGGGGGAGGCGAACTTTTGAGGACTTTCAAGGACGAGTTGAGTGTCCAAATGCTCCCTGAGTCAATAAACATGAGGTGCTTTCTACTTGTGGAAGAAATTCCAACATTTTTGTGTTATAGATATTTGGACCTTTGAACTTCGACTAAGTTGTCAGATTTCACTAGCTTCATTCCCCAGGGGGAAAAACCTAGTCTTTCAAGTGGTTATTACAGAGCTAAGTGCATAAATATGTATGAGAGGCCTTTATTACCACAAGATGATACTTAAAATGTTCAAGTGTCTCTTAGTGAGATTTTTCAGCTTGTTCGGCGGCAATAAATCAAAATCTCCAGTTTTTGGTTGCTGAACTTTGCCTTTGATTGTCCCTTCAGAGTTGGGGAAAATGCTTTCAGAGCCCTAAGTAGCACTCCTTTGTCCAATCACTGATTCGTATGACAGACATTTAAGGAGATACCTAATTGCCGAGGTCCGTGGTTTTTGCCAAAGGCCATGTTTGGAGCGTTGCAGTCAGTCCTCTGAAGGACGAGTCCCGCGATTCCTAGATTTGAGAGCTGGGACTGAGGCAGAGAGAAGCTGGTGACTTGTCCCCAGGATGCCGCCCTCAGGAGGTCCAGACTGGAAACAGGCTCTGACTCCTGGCCAGGCCTCTGGCCAGTGAGTCTGGAAGGCTTGAATGATCCTGGGAAGCCATGTGCATGAAGAGCTGCGTTTTGACCCATTTCCAACTTCCAGAACTTGATATTCCAATGGAGGACTCTTCTACAGAATCATCAGAACCTTAATGGCTCGTAAACATGGCATTTCCTTTCAGTGCTGACTTCAGCTCTACCCTACGCTTGGACAAGATAAAATACCCATCTTTGGGATTAATCGTCCATGCGGCCCTGTTCTCCATGGGGAAAGGCGCAAAGGCAATGGAAACCCAAATGGAGCTGGGGGGAGAGAGGAAACGGCTCCCTGCAGGAGCCTGGTCTTTTCTCCCTCCGTGGGTGGGGATTCTACTCAAGTAGTCCATGGGGTCTGAAGACTTCATCCCTAATTAACAAGGAAAAAGCAATTTACAATTTGCAAAAACAATCCCTTCTTGAATTGTTGCTCCTAAGCTCCCAATCTCTGCTGACAGGCCAAACCTTTGTGCAGGGAGCAGGTAGCATCCAGGTGACAAGGCACACCCTCCGCTTCGTACAGATTGGAAGCGTGAGAGAAGCACCTAGGGGACTCTGAGCTGGGCCTTCCCTGAATCCTGAGGTCCATCTCGCTTAAGGACTCTGTGGTGAAAGACAGGTTTGTGGAGGGCAGAGGCGAGCTCTTTAAACATCCGCCCTGGGAAGCGTTCCCTTTGCGTTCTCCGGAAGGCTTTCCAAGGCTGGCTCTCCCACACTATCGCCTGTTGTTACTCAAACTGACACATTTTAAAATTGATTTCTGTTCTCCTCCATCATTTGGCCAATCCATTGGCCTTGGAGATTATCAGGAAGAGTGTGTACCCTGAGCATCTCTGCTCCTCCACTTTGGAGCGGTGGGAACTCGGGCAAGTGACCACACTTCTGTGAGGCTCAGTTTCCTTGTCTGCAAGCGGGAGGTAGTCCTCCCTCCCACACAGCTCCCAGGCGATCCGAGTGAGAGGTGCTCACACACAGAGCTTCGGGTCCTAGAAAGTGTTCCATCAAGACCCACCAACCTTCCAAACTTCTTCCCTAGCTGTGTTTGAACTCACCATGGTCATCCCCAAATGCCTGATGATCACTGATCTCATTTTGTGTATCCCTTTATTGCTTTATTACATTAACAGTTTATTGTGTGGTTTTGTTACTTTAACATTTATTAAAGCTGCCAGATTTTATCATCTGTTTTTTTCTTTGTATTGTTTTCCTCCCTCTTTTATTGTGGTTTGAGTTTCAAAAAGGACGTGTCTTTCTTTTTCAACCCCCTGATCAATTCTGTATTTTATCCACCTTAGAAGTTCAAGAAGCTTGCTGACAGATTAACAGAATGATCAAAACATCCCAAACCCAAGGTTTCTCTCTCTCTCTTTTTTTTTTTTGGTGGGGTGGGGGTGTTCATTAGGTTTGTTTATTTATTTTTAGAGGAGGTACTGAGGATTGAATCCAGGACCTCATACCTTCTAAGCATGTGCTCTACCACTGAGCTATACCCTCCCTCCTTCTCTTTTAATTGAAATTACTTACACTGTCTTCCCCAAACCCCAGAACTGCAGGGTCAGGTGACACCTCCGGGGTCGGGGAGGGCCACAGGGATGCTCAACACTAGAGAAAAATGTTGACTGGTGGAATCACAGAAAGGACCCATGAAATAGCCCTGCCCAGCTCCTGGGCACCCTCCTGTGAGGACGGATGTCACCACGTGGATTTGGGATTTCCCAGGATGGTTTTCTGGGCTGCCCCTCATCCCTTGGGGAAATAACGTCACTGTTCCCTGGTAACCCTGGCACTTTCTGCTTGTGATTCTACCTACATTTACTTTTATCGAAAATTTTTTGCTCAGAATCTTGGTTTAGGTGCTGATCTGTGTGCAAACGACTTGCAAATACCTACATATGTAAATATCCATAAGCAAATTGGGTTAGTCCCACCCTGGACATGTGTTTATTGTTCCTCATTTTGCAAACTAAACATCTCCTTATCAGACCAACCCTCCATTCGACCGTTAATTTTGAGTTATTCATTCAACTAGGGTTGCTGAACTCCTCCGAGGTGCCAGGCTCTGGGCTCAGCGCCGGCCTCTGAGCTCGTGTGCTGATTCCCAGCTTCCCTTCTTCCTTTTCATCCCTCAGGAGTCCTTCCCATCTCTGAGCTCGGAGGTGCCCACACAGAATATAATATCCATGACAGGATGTCTTTCCATGCACAAACCAAAATAGCGCTGGCCTTTGTGTGGCCGTGTTCCTTTCTAAACTCGTCCTGACGTGACGTTGCTTCCCTCTTGCACATTTTGGGCACTTTACGGCGCACGTCGTGAGGTGCTGTTACAGATCTAAGCCTTTTTTTTTTTTTTTTTTTTTTTTTTTGGCTTCTTTAGTTGTCAGCTTTGAATCCATTCACATTTTTTTCTCCTCACCACTATTTGAATTGCATCCCTGGTGAGAAGTCGAGAAGTAGGATGCTTGTTTTTCAATCCATTTTCCTCCTGCTAACAAAGATGCTAAAGAAACTACACCCAGGCTTGGAAAAGAGGCTCAATTACATTCTAAGAAAGTAGCAATTTAGACAGACTCGTTTTAAATAACAGAATCTCTTTTGTAAAAAACTGAGAGTTGGATGAGACCTGAGAAGCCTCCTCCTCCGATCCGAAGCTCCCGTGGGGCGTGTGCTCTGAGTCAGGATCAGAATCCAGGCCTCCTGACTCCAGTCCGTCTGTGGGTCCGTTTTAAATACTGTCTTTTTTTAATCAAAAATACACATGTAAAAGAAAGAACAAAAGCCAGTCTCATGTCCATACCACGCAAACATGTTTCCAGTGTCCTGTGGGACCCGAATGTGCTATTTATCTCCGGCACCCTGAACCTCCGACCAGCGTCCCTTAACTCCTTAGGGGCCCATCAGCTCACCGAGTTCAGGCGCCCGCCAAGCCCAGCAGTGCCCTGGTCTCTCCCAGCATCTGTCAATCTCTTGCAATCACCGCGTCTGCAGTCGTTGGCCATTGGCAGCCATGCCTACTAATGGTGCCTGACTGACTCTGAATCTCTCTCTTGATGGGGATTATGTTTTATTTTTGGACAACTCTAATTGTTAGAAAGTTTTCCTTCTCATCAAATAACCTCTGCCTTCTTCCTGCTGTCCTCACTGGGTCCAGGTTTGCTCCGTGACCTTCAAGCAGACTGAACCGAGGATGGGGTTTGACTCTGGGAGTCTTGCCCATCCCTCTTCCTCCTGCTCCTTGATCTGGGATGTCCTGGTCCCCTGACCTCCCTTACTTTGGTTCCTCATCCTATTTTCGCTTTTCAGCAAAACTTTGTCATTAACAGCCCAATTGGACTGCCCTTCTAGCTTTTTCTTGAAGGACATGACCTCTAGAGTGGCCCCCCAGCCTCCTGGGTGTTCAGCGTACCAAGTTTGCTGCCCCCCACGTCAGGAGCTTATGGAGTAAATCATCGCCCCCACCCTTGTTGGGCCCCATCGGTTTGGGACTGAGCCTCAGACTCGAAGGTCTTCGCTCTGTCCTCTGGAGTGGCACAGGGTACATCTAATCCCTGCTAGTATTTTAGGAGCATGACCCGATCCCTCCTGCATGGCCCTGCTCCCTCTCCTGTGCACTCTTTACAGGGTGGATAGAAACGCTTGCTGTGTCTGCCCCGCACCGGGCCCAGCGGCGTTTTCCTGCCTTGGATGAAATAGTCTGTTTCATCAGGGCCGGCTCTTGCTACTGGTTTTGTTTAGCAGCATGGTCACAGCCCGAGCTCGTGGTCCGCCGAGTGCGTCCACCCCTGCCCCGTCTCGTACGAATTGCCGCTAAGCCTGCTCCCTGTTGTTCTCTACTGAGGCCACTTACTTATTGTCAAACTCTTGTGCATCCTGTTAATTCATATTTTACTTGGAGTCCTTATTCTAGCTGACTGATGTCTTTTTGAATCCCAATTCTTTCCCGTGCCTTTACATTTCCAAGCTTTCATTGTGCACAAGTTTAATATGTGAATATTTTGTGCTTCAAAAGCATAGATGAAAGTTTTCAGTAGGGGATCAGGTTCGCAATTCTGAAAGTTTTCCATGAGCACTGGTATCGAGCAAATAAGGAATGTATAGTGGATGGTGGGAGCCGTCTTTCCCCTGTCGGAGAAGGAGGTTACAGATACTCATGGGGAGGGGCTGGATTAGAGTCCGAGACATCAATGTGACCATCTAAGATACAGATGGAGCATCACCCAAGTCTTCTGCCTCTTCTCCGAATTCACCCATCACTGCGATTCAGTCACTCTTCCCTCTGGCTTCCCTCGTGCTGTGTTCTCCTGGGCGTGACTGTCTCCCTCCTGGACACCAACCACATTCCTCCCACACCTCCTCACATGCCTTTAAGAAGCTTTGGAACCAAATTCCCTTCAGGGGATTCAGGACTCCAAGACACACCAGCTACTTCAGCAACTCCTTGACATTTATGAACAGCTATAAAAAACATATGTATTCTTCCAGTTTTCTGGACTTTATTTGAATGTAAGCTTTTTGGGTTCAGGCTCTGTGTCCTTTAAGAGCTTCTTATTTTATTTACATACATGAGTTTGGTAAAATATTATTTGGATAACTTTTCCCATGTATGTGTAGCTTGGTAAAGTGTTGTTCAAACATACGTGTCCACTAAAAACAGTGTTCGTTTCTTCAGTTTGTCTTCACGTGGGTAACAGCTGCAGGGCCCCCCAGCCCGCAGCAGGGGCCCTTCACTCACGTTTTCATGGAGGTTTGTCCTCCACCACGTGGCTTCTGTCTCACTGCCTCGTCCAAAGTCTAAACCGCCTCCCTGGACATTTACCCAACTGGGTTTGAACCAACTGTGCAAACAGAGATGCATAAAGCCCCTCGTGAGAGGTTTTGCTGCAGAGTATAGAATACAGCCTGGTCTGTGAGCTCTATAACGCCATCAAAAAAAGCTCTCGTTTCCAGAGCTCACTTTGTACTTGGAAAAACCAGCCCCCACCCCAAAAGCCTGCTCTTCTCAGATGTAAGCCTTAAAAAAAAAATTGTCACAGTATTTCCTTTTCTCTCTCGATGATCAGCCTGTCGCCATGTCCCCAAGCCCCACCCATCCTCAACACACGTCTGTCTCTCCGTAGTTTACCGGACGGCAGTCCTCGGAATCCAGCGCCTTTGGACTGTATGTCAGCATTGTTCCTGCAGCGCCTCGCTAACACCTTCTCTTTCTTTCTGAGTGTTTGGATGAAAAAACAATGGTGTCTGTCAGTTTTCTGTGGTCTGAGCCGAGGGTACAGGTCCGGGTTGGGCGAGGGGAGAAGGGGTAAGGCATCTCCAGCCCTCACTGAGGCCGCCGAGGGGCCCTGGTGCCCTGGTTTGTGTGAGAGAGTGTGTGTGTGTGTGGGGGGGGGAGGCGGTATGTGTGTTAATGGTGTGTATGTGCTTGTGTGTCCACAATTTTGAGTGTGTGAGTATGTGAGTGAGACAGTGTGAATGTTTATGTGTCTGTCCGTGTGTGTGTGTGTGTAGACAATCAGCCACCAGCTTCGGGGAGGCCCTGCTCCCAGCCGGCTGGGACCGCGGAGGTGGGCATTGAGGGGCTGAGGGAGGAGGGAGGTGGCTCTCGGTCCCAGACTTCCTCCCACCACGGCCGGCCGCTGCCCCAGCCCGGGGCCTCCCAGCAGTTCGGAATCTGGGCTCCACGTCCCATTCTGAGCTCTGCCACCCTCCCTCCCATTTCTGCCAGGGCCTCCTCACCCCGCCAGGAACCCAGACTTTCTTATTTGTAAAATGGTGATGATGCCAACTGCAGAATGAGGACAAGTACGTGAGGCCGAGATGAGACAGAAGATGCGGGAAGGCGCTGTGCTGGTGCAAAGCACTTGAAGATTACGGAGTGTTTCCCTCCTCAGGGTCCTGTGGCGCCAGCACCTCTTTGCATCCGGGGTACAATGTATGTGACAGCAGAATGTGGCCTGTTTCTACTTTTCTCCGATGCTGAAGAAATGAGCGGAGAAAGGAAAAGTGTGTTGCTGTGAACTGTCCACTGGCCCAGAGGCTGCCTGGTGTGTTGGAAGTTCCCGTTTCAGGCTGAGCTGACCCCTGGGCTACCCGGGGTAGGACGTGCTTTGATCGACTTCTCGATGTCTTGAATTGATGGCTTTGAATTGATCTATTGATTTTTAAAAAGTCATTTATCACTGTCACTGGGTCAGGATAAAGCACTCCATTTACCTCCAGTTTGGCCAACGTCATCCGTAATAGATGTTCCGCTGATTCTTCTGACTAATCTCATGGCATAATCACAGAAGGGCTTCAGCACAGTCACAGCTCTGGTCCCTGCCCAGAACAAGGCCCCGCCCCTCCGCTGGACCCGTCCACCTGGGCTCTTTCTACTTGGGAAGGGCGGGCACCTCAGTGCTGCCTCTGGGGCACGACCGCCAGCTGCCCTCACGGAGGGGAGGCCTGGGGCCGGGGGCGGCAGAGCCTGGGAGAGCACCGCCACCGTCCGAGCCCGCAGCTCCTAACAGTCCCCTGGCCGAGAGGCCGGCTGAGTCAGCATCCTCCTGACGCCCAGAGCCCCATTGAGAAACAGGGGAAATGCGGTCATCGGCAGTGGAGATTCACTTCCTCTGCACGGCTGTAGCCAAGCAGGGAAAACCTGCACGTCGAGCCTCAGTGCCCCTGAGCGCCTTTGCGATTTTCATCCCCGCTAGCAGAGCCCCGGCCGTGCACATCACGCACAGATGGAAGCCGGGGCAAAGCAGCACACGTGTGTGCACACACGCACACCTGGGGACACCTGTTCCCCCAAAGCCCTGCCCAGCGCGGGCTCCGCTGTCCGTCCACGTGTCTCCAGCTGGGCGTCGAGGTGGAAGGTCATCAGGTCTGCCTGGTTTGCAGTCTTTTGTGCTTCTGAATGCTTAGTCCCAGATCTCGGGGTTGTGTCCACAGCGCCTGGCAGGGGTGGCCGGGCTGGGAGCTTCATGCCAAGTAGGCATGTACTTTGGGGAAATGAAAGTTGGTCTCCAAGAATCAAAAAAGGAAATGAATCTAGCTGGCTGCGTGGCTTTCTTCACCCCTTCAGTCACTGGGGTGCCGCCCCCCAGGCACTGTCTAGAGTCTTGTGTGCGGCCGCGAGGTGAGTCTTGTGTCTGGGACGTGCTTTCTGCGAGGCAGATCTGGGTCTCAGAACTACAGGGAGGAAACACACGAGCAATGTCTGATTTTCCTTCTTGTCCCCCAGCGTTGAATGGCTCCAGTTGAAAGAAAGAACAGCATTTTCTTTCTCATGACTTTCTGAGGGCAAAAATATCTCCTGGGGACACTTCCTCACAAGTGCCATCTCAGTGCTGAAATGCTGACTGACGTGATTCCCGTTTAAAGCTCCTCTAAAAGACCATGTTCCAGCATCTCCTGTTTGCTCCTTTCTCCCAGTTTTCGTCTGCTACGTGTAAAAGAAGGCTACTTCTCTTAATAATTAATTACGATAGCTATTTAAAGCATTTGTAGCTATCATCAGAAGCTTCAACCTTATTTACCAAAGAGAGCTCCATTATTATAAATTTTGATTCCTACTGGTCTGAAAGAAACTTAAAGAAAAACTAATGAAATGTTCTTCTCAACCTGCATTTAAGCTCCATAATAATTTTCCCCTCTGGAAAAAAAAAAATCCCTTAATAATTATATAGAGAGTGGCTAATAGTTCACACCCTCAAATTCTCGAAATTCCTATGCAAATTACATAAAATGGGCCAGTGCACATTCTTGCAAACAGGCCTGGGCAGTTGCAGAATTGAATGTGCAGGTTTTACGATCAAGTTTTTTGCTACTGGACTCAGTGAAGACTTTGGTTTACTTTTGTTTCAGATAGTCAAACTATTACACTGTTTATAAACCCAGGATGGAGACACTTAGCTCTTTTCTGAGTCTCCCCCGCCTCCTCCTCCCAAACCCTTGAGCGCTTCAGGAAGGAAAGTCCAGGCCAATATTCGTTGCTGAAGATGTTTGAAAAGAGTCAGGAATTCTGGTTTACCCAATGTTTCCTAGAGGTCTTACCTTTGTTTTGGCAACATTTTGGGGGATGTGATGTGCCTCATTTCCACTCAGAGGGTGTTACAGAAAAGTAAAGCAAAGAGGTGACCTGAAATTTGTTTATTTTAATTAGAAAAAGATTCTCCATTTTCCAAGGCTTTGCCACAGCAGCGAATTTAATAGTATATAATTAACTCTAATGCGCTTATGATTTGACTTGTGAAAATCCTGTCAATGTAGATATTTCCGGGGAAAATGAAATGCGAGATTCCAGCCTGGCCATGGGTTTTGATTCTGATGGTCCCCCCTTGGGGGCAAACGCTGGAGGACGCCCTCTGTGGATTTTCTTAGGAGGGCTGCGCAGTGGCGACAGAGGAGGAGCCTGAAGGCACAGTGGCCCCCTAGCTCAGTGGAGCCTTTCTGGGCTGCAGAATCTGGACACATGAGCACAGAGACCTAGGAGAAGAGGCGTGGCAATGGTGAATCTGTTCCAGTGTCCCCAGGTTCTCTCTTCCCTGAACATCTTAGCAAGTCTTCATTTGGTAGCTGCATTGCTGGGATGGCATGGCAGAGGAGGTCCGGGCAGAGGGACACAAGCAGGGAGCAGCCACAGAAGGCTCACCAACTGACAGAATTCTCCTCTGCAACTTGGACATAGATCTGTGACCACCTTCTGGGCTGGACAGCTGGACGGGGACATGTATGTTTATTTCTAAAGGAGCCACTGTAGAACTCAGCAAGATGCCAGCGGGACACAGGAAGGGTGGAGGGGTTGCATGGGGCAAAAGACAGACCTGAGTTTACTGGGAAAGAAAATTGGTTATTTGCAAAATGCAGACACGAACGCCCTCTTTTTCTGATCTTGGTGAGGATGCGGTACTGCCTGGCTCTGACACTTCGAGGTGCTCAACACATGGGGGGCGGGGTGTCATTAAGGTTTGGTGGTCCTGGGACAGACCCTTCAATCAGAATTGTCTTCCCCACTGACCTGTGTCAGTGAGTGAAACTCCTGTTACCACTCGCTTGAGAGATTATGTCCTTTGAAGGCGCTTGTTTAAACACAAACCAAACTCCAGGGGCTGGAGGGAGGGGACTGGGAAAGGAAGCCAGTCCCAGCTGGAAACACCTTTGTTTGAACTGAAACTACCAGGTCAACCAGTCAGTTAATGAGCGGGACCCTGAAAACTGGACAAACTGCAGACCAGTTTGGAGGAATGGCATGAGAATGGCCTTAGGGAAAGAGACAGGAGAGTCCTGACCCCAAGGAGCTGATGGTTTAGGGCCGTGGGGGCGAAGAAGGGAGCTGGAGTTGGAATATGGCTGCTGGGGGAGGGCGGGGCCCAGAGAACAAGTTACCAAGTGTCCAAAGTTTGTGAGGCTCAGGACACATGTACATTTGAACAGCAAATTAGCCGCTTTCAGGTGATATGCTCAGCCTGTTGTTATTCAAACTCTGGTATTTCTCTAGGTAAAGAACGTCTACATTTAAAGCAACAGGTCCAAGTGTTAACCTGAAACAAAGGTCAATATATATACTACAGGTATCAAGGAAGCCTGGAAACCAAAAAAGAAGTAGTAGATACACCTGCGGGAGTGCGGACAGAGGGCACTTATTTCCATCTTTTGTGTATCAGTGGGAAAAGGTTCCTTCTTAACCAGCCCGCTGCGCCCTGAGCCTCCTAATTACACAGTCTAATGACACAGCCTCCGGCTGTTTGTGTCACGTAACCACCCCCTCTGATCACTGAGCACTTTCTGCGTGCGAGGAACTGCGCTGGGTGCTAGGAAAGGCACAAAGCTTGAAAATGTGCTCCTCCTCCAAGGGACACCCAAGGAGTCTTCCCAATCGGTGGCCCTATTTTTTTTAGGAAACATCTTCCAGTCTCACCTGCCACGGTCTTAATGAGACCTAACAAAAATCTGCTAGGTGACCTTAATCCTGTTTTCCCAAACCTGGTCCCTGTGACACTGGGGGCGGACAACACTCTGCTGGGGGGCGCGGGGGTGGGGCTGCTCTGTGCACTGCAGGCTGTTTCCCCCCACATCGTCAGATGCCTCCCCGGGACGGAGGGAAACTGCTGCTGGTTGAGAACCACTGACTTAAATAAGGAGAAGTTACTTTCTCACGTGACAAGGAGTCAGTCCAGAGACGAGGCAGCGGCTCCTGGAGTCACCGCGGACCTCGGCTCCTGCTGAGTGTGCCCACGGCTTCCGCACGTGCTCTCACGCCAGCTGCGGTGGGACGGCTGCGTCACCTCGGTGCTCAGGGAGGAAGGAGGGGCAGGGGGAGGAACCACACTGGTTTTTCCAAAAGCACCCCCCCCCAAAAAAGACTTGTATTTACACTTCATTTGCTGGAGCCAGGTGTCGGGGCGCCTCCAGGTAAAGGGGTTGTGGAGGCTCAGGTGTATTTAACTGGCCACATAGCTCCTTCAGTCAAAATGAGGACTGAGCGGTAGGGGCTGAGTTCTGCCCCCCCAGCCTCAGTTCCTACGTTAAGTCCTAACCCCTAGTACCTAGAATGTGACCCGATTTGGAAATAGAGCCGTCATTGCAGGTGTGCTCTGCCAAAAGGAGGTCATTGGGTGGGCCCTTAATCTGATATAAAGGATCCAAAATGGGCATTTGGACACAGATGCGCTCGGGGAGAAGCCATGCAGATGGAGACAGAGATCCTGGGATGGTGCTATGAGCCAAGGACACCAAGACGGCTGCCCAGCCGCCGGAGGCCCGGAGACGCCTGGAGCAGATTCTCCCTCGTGTTCTCAGCAGGAACCAGCCCCACCCACACCGTGACCTTGGGCTCCGGCCTCCAGGGCTGAAGGCTTCTGCTGTCTGAGCCCCCGTCTGTGACACGTGGCTACAGCAGCCCCAGGGCAGTAATACCAAAGGAAGACAAGGCTGGGAACACAAGCAGGTGACTGGTAAAGTCGGCTCTAGGATCTGTGAGATAAACCAGCATTCTCAGAACACATTTCCTTTTCTGATTCAGCTAGACAGGATGGGTTTTCCGGCATCTGTGATGCAAAGAGCCCTGATGAAGACAGACTCTCAGTGAGCAGACAAGATGCAGGCGGCTGTGATGTGCAACGTGTCAGGGCCGACAGGAAGGTGCGGGCGGGTGATGAGATGCCTCGTTCCAGGGACTGAAAGACTGTTTCTGGCTGGTGAGTCAAGGAAGGCCAAGTGGAGGGGCCGGGCCTGGAAGACACAGGACTTGGCCGCCCGGAGACGGGGGAGAGCATTCCAGAGGAAACAATGGTGCAAGGACTTGGAGGCAGGCACACAAAGGGCCTGTGTGAGGCCCAACTGCAGACTGTTTCACGCGGCCACCGGGGTGGGAGGGACCCACGGAGAGCGAGCGGGACATTGTGACGGGCTTGGCGGCTGGTGAACCGTGGGCTTCAACCACACTCCTGAATTCCTATGTGGAAGACCCCCACGTGAAAAATAAAGAATGGGAGATATTCTTCTGTTTCAGTCATTTCATTTTCGATCCAGGTCTCCTTTGCAAAACTTTCTGCAGGCTGGTTTTATGCTTTGTTTCTTTGTTTCCCACCATCCACTCTGTCTTTACACCCAAACATCCATGGGGGCCGTGTTTAGAGCCCCTTGGATTCCTAAACGCTGACTTAGAACTGGTCTGGAATGAAACCTTGAAGGTTCCTTTGCCTGTCCTTTCCCACAATATTCATGGAGGAGCCTGAGAGGTTTAATGGTGTGTCTTTAATTAGCTCTGCTGGAGGAACAAAATGAGGCACCCAGACGTCAGTGTCCTCAACTGCTGAAGAGTCACCACTCGTGCGCAGAATGTGTGCTCACGGCTCTGTAAGGACCAGCCCCCCAAACAAGAGTCAGCCCCCTCATCCCTGGTCTATGGTCATAGCATTCGAAGAAACAGACAGTCCCACGTACTCGTTGACTAGAGGATGTGTTCTTTCAACAGCTGTTGCCATTTCCATAAGATCAAGACTTAGGGGGACTGGAAACCGAGTGACAGAGAGGGCAGTAGAGGGGGCGCCTGGGAGGCAGCTTGTTGGGGGTCCGGTGTGCCTGACGGTTAAGCTGATGTCCTCAGCTTCCCAAATTCTGAGTCCACCATGAGCTGTTAATACTCTGTGTGTTAGTTTCCTGTTGCTGCTGTGACAAGTTGCCACAAATCTAGTGACTCAACTCAAATGAGTTCTCTTCTAGTTCTGGAGGTCAGAGCTCTCAAGGGGTCCCCAAATCAAGGTGCAGGCAAGGCTGCATTCCTTCTGGAGGCTCCGGGGAGATTCATCTCCTTGACTTTTCCAGCCCATGTGCCTTGACCAGTGGCCCTCCTTCCCCAAGGGCATCTCTGCTCCCATGGTACCATCTCCTTTCATCTTTGACCTTCATGCTTCTGTCTCAGGACCACTCTTGTGATTATATTAGGCCCACCAGGAGAATCCAGGAAAACCTTCCCATCTCAAGACCCTTGACTTGATCATAGCAGCGAGCTCCTTTTTGCCGCAGGAGGTCTCATTTCACAGGTTCTGGTAATTAGGATGTGCGCAGCTTTGAGGGGGTGTGTTGGTCTGTCTACCACACCCTGAGGAAAATGTCTTTCTTAACAAATACATTTGGAAACATTGGGTTAAATAAAGTGAACCAGGTCTCTTTATTGAAGAACTTTTTGGAGTTTTTTAATGTGCTAGTGCACAGTGTAGAATCTGAGAAAGAAATGGAGTAGGCCGTGTTTCCCAGTCTGGTTTGACCAAAGATTCTACCCGTCCCCGCCAACTTTTATCCAAGTAAAACCGATTCAGGAGAAAGCAGGAACAGTCTCAGGAAATGCACTGTAGGGGAAGAAGTTCCTGCAAGGGGAGGGTCACGTCTGACAAAGTTTGGGGTGTGGCTTCAGTGGGTGACAGCCAAGAACGGTGGCTCCTGCATTTTGCACACGCTGCTGCCGGATTAACTGAGCACTGGGAAGAGGAATTCCTTGTTCAGGATCTGAAATTTCATCTTGGAAATATCCAGCTAGGATTCGCTTGACCTCAACTCCACCCTCCAAGGCCGCAGAGACTCAGTCCTTCCCTCCCTCACCCACCCCTTCACTCAGTGGGGTCTGGGGCAGCTTCTGCAGGGACCCCCGTGGCCCCTCCCTGCCCATGTTCACCAGCTCTGTTCCGGCCCAGCCCTCTCTGCCAGTGCCACCCACCACTCTCGGCTAGAATCACAAACAGCTGTCTCCCCAGAATATCCCCAGCAGTCCCCCTCAGCTATGTATATTTCAGGAAGGTCGCCCAAGGCAGGGCTATAGGCCGGAGGGGCGGAGTCACCAGGCAGGTGTTGCCTGAGGGTCCCAGGCCTTGCGGTTGGGTGGTGGGCAGGGTGGGCAGCGCTTCTCTTCATGGTTGGGTTAATTTACAGGACTGATGTAAGTTAATGGTGGCACTGGGAGGCCACTCCATGGCGCTGGTTAATTGACATGTGCCTGGAACCACTCCATTGAGTTCCCCTGGATATGGTGACTTCCCTGCCCTCCACGATCTGGTTTTAATGCCAACAAGGTCCCAATGTACAGCACAAGGAGATGTATTCAATATCTTGTAATAGCCTATAATGAAAAAGAATATGAAGGGAAATATATGTATACATATACCTGAATCACTAAGCTGTACACTAGAAATTAACACTGTAAATTGACTATACTTCAATAAAATAAATAAATTAAAAAAAAAAAAGACACATGCACCCCAGTGTTCATAGCAGCACTATACACAATAGCCAAGACATGGAAGCAACCTAAATGTCCATCGACAGAGGACTGGATAAAGAAGTTGTGGTATATTTATATAATGGAATTTTACTCAGCCATAAAAAAGAATAAAATAATGCCATTGAGAGCAGGGATTGACCTGGAGATCGTGTCATTCTAAGTGAAGTAAGCCAGAAAGAGAAAGCAAAATGCCATATGCTATTACTTACATGTAGAATCTAAAAAAAAAAAAAAACAAGACACAAATGAACTTATTTACAAAACAGAAGCAGACTCACAGACATAGAAAACAAACTTGTGGTTGAGGGGTGGGGAAGAGGGTAGGGAAAGATAAATTGGCAGTTCAGGATTTGTAGATTCTAACTTCTGTCTATAAAATAGGTAAACAACAAGGTCCTCCTGTAGAGCACAGGAGCTGTACTCAATACGTTGTAATGGCCTATAACGGAAAAGAATAAGAAAAGGGATAGATACACATGTATCACTGAATCACTGTGCTGTACACCAGAAACTAACACAACACTGTAAGCTGACTATACTCAATAAAAAAATATCAGTCTGGAAGGAATATGTGGGAAAAAAAAAAGAAAAAGAAAGAAAGAAATGCATTTCCCGAAACTGTCCCATTATCACCCCCCTCCCATTCCTGTCCCTTCCTGTCCCTTCCCGTGGGCTTTGCAAACGGGGCCCCTGGACGAGGAGGGCACTTGGGCGGAACCGCTTCACTGTCAAGTACCTGTTGGGCCTATTTATAGCCCCAGTTAGGGATTCAGATTTGGGGGGATTCCGGTAGAAGACCGCGAGCACGAGTCCTCAGGGAAAAGCTCTCACAAAGCTCTTGAGCTCATAGCTGACTACTTGGCCCTGGTACAAGCTGCCAGCGCTGACATTCGGAAAATAAAAGTATTCTGGGTGCCGGCTCGCGGGTGTTCCAGGCCTCACCCACGAGAAGCTGCTCCCTTGGTGCTGACCCCCCGCCCGCCCCGGGAACAGGCCTCTGTCACCTTTCCCCTTTCCCCTTTGTGCTCACTGGGCCGCATCTTTGAGAACCGTTTGGAAGATAATGATCCATCCAGCTCGCCTGGGGGATCAGAGCAGCTCTGGTTACCATCCAAGGCCACAGGGAGGTTCTGGAAGGGCCTGGCGGCTGGCGGGAGGAGGAGCCCCGGCAGGAGGAGGGAAGGTGTGCGTCCGGGGAAGGGACACGTTTGTGTTGGACTTCAAATCGGAAGAAACAAATTTTGATCAAGTTTCCTGCTGCGTAATCTTGACTGGAATTAAGTTCACTTAACTCAGAGGAGTTGCAGGTATCATTTACGTGTATGTGGTGTCCCAGGGTCCCAGGGAAAGGAACGCACGAGGGAAAACCACTCCCGGGGCTTTGCTCTTTCTTTCTGCCCCTTCCACCTCGAGCTCCCAACCCGCCAGCTTCATGACATCAGCTCTTATTTTTAGGGATGTTTTGATGTGATATGTTTAACACGCTGCCGAGACCCAGGCATTCAGACTGTGTGGCCAAGGGGCCCTGGAGCTGATTCACAGTCGGCGTCTCTCCCCCTCCGTGGGGCGGGGACAGTGGGAGACGGGGCTGGAGCGGCAGGACTCCAGGAGGATGGGGTGGGGAGAGGTGTAGGGGGTTAGGGCTGAGGCCGACTCAGCCACCACCCTCTGTGGAGGCCAGCCCTCTCTGGTCCTCCAGGCAGCCCGATTTCCCTGTTTGCCCAGGCCCCTGCGCACCCGCATTACCTTGGGAGGCCAGGATGTTGTTCATCACCTTTGCACTTTAAGAAAATTTCCAGAAAAGATACTTAGCTACCTTCGAGATACACTGAGATAATACTCAAGGTGGTTTGAGTGTCTCCGTCCTCTGAGGCAGACGTGGCCCTGGCCGGATGCTGACTGCAGCAACGCCACACTGTGGTCTGCGCACAGGCGCCAAGGAGCGGAGGGACCTTGGCCGCAGGTGGCCCCCATTAATGGTCAAGGTAGGGGAGGGAGGAGATTCCTTTCTAGAAAGAACCTCAGCAAAGCAGCAAAACAACACACAAACACACCTTGTCTGTGGGAACCAGGGAGAAGTGTGCCACTAGGGTCACCCAGTTTTCCTTCAAGGAACTTCCCCTACTACTTCATGACTGGATGCAGCCTTCAAGTCAAGCCCACGCTCTTCCTGAGCTGCCACCGTCGGTGACCGACTCCGTGGGGGGAAGAGGGCCTGGGCCTTTCAAATCATTACCTCTAAGGGGTAATCGTCGTTCTGGAGCTAGCCGAGACTTTGCCAGGTCCAAGGTCTCCTCACCCCAGCCTGCTTCCTTCCCTTTTATCTTTGACAAGCCATGACCCCCAAGAAATCTCTGGGAAGCAGAGGACCCCCCGGCACGGGAGCACAGATGGGAATGGATTTGGAAGTTAACCGAAGTTCTTTCCCAGCCCCAAATGTACTGGAGATTGATCAGGTTTCTGACTTCTTTATGGGGCCCCAGGCCTAGCCTTGGGGTGGGAGGTGGGCTGTGAAGACTAAAAGGAAGGGGGAGGCAGAAAAGAAAGACCTCAGAGGTGCATCTGACGTCACTGAGGGGGCCACCCAGAAAGGAAGGATGCGTCACCCCAGAAGGAACCACTGAATGTGAGTAGTGGCCCCGTGGGGGACACTCTCCCTCCCGTTCCCACCAGAGGTGCCAGGTCGGGGGTCTGAACCCGCAGGGCATCTCTGATCCGGCTTTGTCGGGTGGGGGTGTGGTTAGTGAGCATCTGTAGTCTCTGAGTTTGCCGGGAGTGCTGCCCCAGAGGAGGGGCCCCAGGGAGGGGGGAAGCGTGGCCCCAGAGTTGGCAGATGGGCTGGGACCAGGAGGCTGTACAGAGAGTTAATGACAGGGGACAGATTTGTTTTTAGGAATCTGATGTTTCTATGTCTGATAAACGGTGGGTGGTTAATAAAGTGAAGAATTTCTTCCAGACAGTGAGCCAGTGCACCTCAGTCTGTCCTCCGCTGCCTCACAGGCGGCGCCACTCGCCGCTGTCCGCGGAGCTTTGTGTCACAACAAGTCGTTACGGATAAAACAGCTTAAAGACGTGCGGGGAGAGTCGGAACCTGCAGACGGATAAAGGGTCTTCTTAGAAAGGCAGCTTCTGAGGGAGGCACCAGAACCTATCTGTTAAATAAATAGCTGCTTTATTGATTGTTTGAATTTAAATTTTGATGCAGTATATTCCTAAACACAGGTCATACGTGTAATTTTAGAAGAGACAGCCAAGTCTAAAATTTCCCAGATACTACATCCTCCAACTATAAATGCTTTCCACAGACAGTGTGTATGAGCGATCTCAACTCCCCTCCAACCACCAGCCTTTCAGGCCGAGAGCCGGAACGAGCAGGCTTTGCCTGTCACCCCGAGCAGGCTGGCCTGGCCTGGCCTTCAGTGTCCCTGTCCTCAGGTCGGCACAGGACAGTGGTCTCTACTCCCTTAAGCAGTGGGAGCTCTGGGCTCTTAATGCCACCCTCCCCTTCTTGTTCCCACTGGAGGCCAGGGAGGCAGGCAGACCCGTCAGTCAGGTGGTCAGATGGGCGACCGTGGTCAAGGGCAGCTCGGTTCACGAGGGATGTCTGTCCTTCCAGACCCAGAGGATAGCAGACAGATTTCATTCCTGTGTCAACTCCTGTTGACAGCAGGAGCTCCTGGACGGCTGCCTGAGGGGGTGCCAAGGACACCTCTGGGCTGGGAGGGATCAGGCCTACCTGACTGATGGGGCTGCCGGTGCTGCCGGCACACATGTCCGCGTATTTGTCTTCCTGGCCTGGGGTCACTGGTTTCCTCTCTGCACAGCGGTCCCTCTGCTAATGTGGGAATGCTGAGCCACTCTGTGGGGACCCACCCTGCTTCCTCACAGCAGCCCTCCTGGTCTCCACTTTGTGTTCACAGATACGCCACCCCAGGGTGCTGAGGCGGGCGGGGGAGGCAAACCTGCTCAGACCCCTGGGACGGATGTGTGGCCTCTGTATGAGCAGACCAGGAAGATGCCACCAGCAATGATTTCAAGGCCTTCCTCATCCTCCTTCAGGGATGCAGAAGGCTCCATCACTAGTCTGCCACTTTTTGGCGTGAGACTTTTAATCCCAACCAGACACGGACCGATCTTCCCTTCTGCTCTCTCGCTGGTTCAGATTCTGAATGGAGCTGGGGAGGAGGCAGGGAGGCAGAGAAGGGAGGGGCTCCAGTGAGGCGGGGATGGAAATGCAGAGGGGAGGACAGGGAAGGGGCCAAAGGCAGATTTGCTTGTTAGGGATTCAGCTGTGTCCCCAGAAGCTGTGTTAAAGTCTTAACCAGCAGGACCTGTGGGACTTTATTTCAGAACAGGGCTTTTGCAAATAAAGTCAAGTTACGATGAGGTCATTAGAGTGGATCCGGACCCAGTATGACTGGGGTCTTTAGAAGAGGAGACAGAGCACATCGAACGCCGTGTGGCCCCAGAGGCGGCGCCTGCAGTGATGCTACCACAAGCCAAGGGACTGCTGGGGCCCCAGAAACTGGAAGAGGCAGGGAAGGATCCTCCCTCGAGGCTTTGGACGGAGCTGCCAACACGATGACTGTAGACTTGTTACTTCCAAACCTGTGGGAGGATGGATTTCGGCTGTCCTCTGACTCCAGCTTATGGTGCTTTGTTACGGTGGCCCTGGGAAGTTGATGCGGCCTGCTTCACTTACTCCTAAAAACTGATGCGTCATTGTGAGAAATCTCAGAGATGGCCATTATCACACATTGGAGGTTCAGGTATCTCAACAGTCACAGAATAAACCATGGGTCGAAGAAAGAATGTTGCATGAGGTCCACAGCAGGGGTGGCCACCTGGGCAGAGCCTGCGGGACCGGCTGG
The DNA here is from genome assembly GCF_048773025.1 of Camelus bactrianus. Taxonomy (NCBI): domain Eukaryota; kingdom Metazoa; phylum Chordata; class Mammalia; order Artiodactyla; family Camelidae; genus Camelus; species Camelus bactrianus. The sequence continues at coordinate 4,809,211 of NC_133546.1, forward strand.
GGAGATGCAGCTGAGCTGCCTGCACCAGCCTGGACAGCCAGGGAGCGGCGAGCAGCAATGGGAGGAGAGAGAAGCGGGCACGAGGCCTGTAAATCAGCAGATGCAAGAGCGCTGGGAACGTGGGAGACGTTAAGGCCGGAATCCAGAGCCTGACCACAGAGGGCGGAGGCCAGGCGGACCCAGGGGAAACGTCCCTGTCCTCAGTCGCCTCCTCCAGCAGCAGGAGGGAATGAACCACCTGTCAGGAACAGTCTGGGTTGAGGACAACTGTAGGAACTGATCCTGTGAGAAGCATCTCACCAGGAGAATTGCTGAGGGTGATAGTCACTGCAGTGGCGGCAAATCTGGAAATTGAAAGTGACAGGGTGTGTGGCTCAGGAGTCCCTCTGTCACCTGGGAGACACGGCAGCCGAAGCCGGGGTTCTTGTAGCTCGGGGTTGGTGTGCGTGGCAAATAAAGCCAAAACGAGAGTTGGGCTGGTGGCTGAGTGTGGGCAGGACATGGGGGCAGGTTCACGGGGCCCAGGGTGACTAGACCAGACTGTTCCAAAGTGTCAGAGTTTGTGTCGGAACTTGGGTGGCGGCAAACAGCAGACAAAAGTCGGCAGCTGAGAAGGGTGTCTGCACATGTGCCCTGAACACCAGTGGTTGGCGGGTTCGCCCCACGGAGCACAGACTCGTCACCATCTCAACGTTTGAAGTCTGCGTTTGGCAGCCACAACTTAGTGTGATATGGACGGGGACTCAGCCCAGAGTCTCCGCAGTTACCTCTCTTCCACTCTTTGACCAAAGTACAACTATTTAAGACCTCATTTTTCTTCTCTCGTCTGGAAAATGATATTATTCATTGTAATTTAAAAGGAAGCTGGATAGATTTGAGTTATGAAAAAAATCCCTCTAAATCAAAGCTTTCCATGTAACAAAAAGATCTACTTCAGGTGATGCCTGGATGTCAGCTCCTCCGTAAGATAAGATTGGGAACTGTTCACGGGGGCTTATTAAACCCTTGTATCGGTAAAAACACCACCTGTGTACTTAGTAGTCGTTATGATTACACTGAAACAAAAAAAATTAAGGCAATATGTGGACGTATATGATTACGTGGAATTGAAACCCATAACGTTATAAAACCCAAGTAATGGGAACACATGTAGATAGAAAGAAGTTGCATGAACAGCACTGGGAGGAGGGCAGGGCTGTGGGGACTGTCTGGAGTCAGGGAAGCATTTCCTAGCTTTGCGATGTTGGCCAAAATAGATAAGTGGTAGAGTTGCTGTCTTCCCAACTATAAAATGGGGATATGAGTTCCTCAAAGGGCTGCGGTGATGAAGTTACTCAGCACAGAGGGTGGCACACAGTAACAGCAATGAATGGTGAATAGCAAGAAGGTGGCTGCAGTAAGTATACTTGTAAATGACAGAGATCCAAGGTGAAAAACACACGAAGGACCCCGGCAAATCTCCAAGTACCTAAGAATGCTAAAAGATGGTCAGAAGAGTCCACAGTTTACAGATGTGGAAATAAAAGTTAATGAATGAATTCAATGAATGCTAGAGGCTAAAAAAACCCTTTACTCACTGAACTTACCAGTAAAGAAGTAGAACAGAAATCTAGAAAGAGTAGAATATCAAATTCCATGGTAATCGCCGAGATGCTGGTGAAACTATAGTTAACTAGGAATATCCAGGACTTCCTGGTAGAAGTGCAAGTTTGATTATTTTGGAAGAGAATTTGGTAAGTATTATCAAGAGCCATAATGTCCTACACTTTGACTCCATAATTCTGTTCATGAGACTGAAATAATCCAAATTAAGACAAAGCTATACTTATAATGAAGCATGCAGGTAAGATCGTAAGAATAAAAAAACTCCAATAAAATAGCAATGGTTACTTTGTTATAGAATAGAAACTCTATAACTTATTATATGGTGCTTAAAAATGACAGAGTGTATTCAAAATAGAGTCCCTACAAAACTGTGTCAAGTAGGATACAGTATGCGGAATTAATTGCAAATATTTTAAAAAGAGTATGTAAATATATATGGATACAGATGAAAAGAAGCTATAAAGAAAAGCAATTTATTTTATATTGATAAAGGGATTTTGAAATAATTATATGTGTACAGTTTTATTAATATATTAAAATATTTATAACTATCTTAATTTCTCCATATTACCTGTTATTAACTGATAACTCCTCATGATTCATTTCATATGGACCAATATTAGGGTATAAAAAGCCAATTCAGGGATTCAGTTAAGACACAAGCAAGCTATGGCCTTTTGGGGGCATTTCCTGACTCGACTGAGAAATGTCAGCTGAACAGACGTATGTCCCTCTAAAGAAAACTTTACTATTCATCAAGATTTGCACTTGGTTCCCTGACGCTCTTTCGTGTCACTGTAAGAACTGCCACCTTTTCATCTGCTAAATCGTCCTCTATTAGACTTGTACCTCATCCAAACTCACTGGAAAAGTCCCTCAGGTAAGTAGCAAATAACAGAAAGACTATGACACAGGGTGGATCTAGCCAGCCAGAAACACTCGCTCATTCACCTGTTCTGGGGTTTCTGAGGAGCCCTCTGAGTTTTATAAACGACAAAAACACTTTGTCCAAACTACAGATCAGGCCCTGCCCGTGCATGTGAGGAGCGGCTATTTTGGTCTCTGGGCTCTGGTTACGCAGCCTGGGCTGGAAGCTTTGTTCTCAGAACCCCTGCTGTCATCAAAAGGCCTCAGTCCCAATCCAGCGGCAGGCCAGGCAGCGGCTGAGCTGTAACCACAGCTGCAAACTCTCCGTCATGTGAAAGCGCCCGGCTCTTTTCTGGGTCTGGAATGCCTGTTGGCCACGCCCTCTGCCTGCCTGTCCGCCCTGGAAACCACCTCCAGCCTCACCATCGCTCTGCTCCCCTGCGAGGTCTCAGCACCCCCCCCCGCCTCCCGTGGGCTCTGCCGGAGCTGCGGGCTGGCCCGTTTGTGCTCGCACTTACTATGGTCCCCTCAGGTCCCCTCCTCACCGAGTTCGTGCTTCTCCTGGGGAGAACTGTGTCCGCCTCATGGTGACACAGTGTCTGGCCCGCAGGTCCCGAGGGATCTTAATGTGTGGTCCAGGAAGGACTTCAGGGGTCTAGGGGGTCCCTGAAACCGTGGGCAGCTGGTGTGCCCTTCAGGGGCAGGGAGGTTGAGGCCTCCCGGGAGGGGTCCCTCTAAGCCCCTGGGGGTTTGAGCCAAGCTTGGGGGGTCTCCTTCCCCTTGGTGGCAGTTGGTTCAGGCTTCAGCAGGCCACCTCCCAGGCTGATGGGGTCCCAGGGGAAGTTGGCTGGGAATTTCTTGGTTGACTCTGAGCTTGTTCTGTGAGACAGTACACACCCTATTTCCTGAGGAACTTTTAATTGAATTTTCTCCCTTCTGGGGGCTGAGACATCTGACAGGATGCAGTGATTTTCATTAGATGAAGACAAGGATCTCAGACCCCTCCCCTCCCAAGGTTCGGGATCTCTGAAGAAGGCATCCAGGAGCTGCTGACTGAGTCACTGACTGACAGATGGGAATGCCTCAGAGTAACCCAGGGGCCTGTTTGGAGGAAGCTGCTACCTGGGGTGTGCTGTTCCCAGAGTCAAGTGGGAGAGGCCTGAGCGTCGGGGCCAGCAGAGGCCTGGGTGTTGCACTGCGAGGGCCCGTCAGGCTGCTGGCTGGGGGCCCTAGTCCTTTTGAAAGACTTTGTTCAACACCCTCCTGACGGGGCCCTGGGCCCTGCAGGAAGCAGGCGGAGGTGCTGTTCTGAAGCCTCCTCCAGGCATAAGTCAATCAACTGGCCTCAGGTTCCCGAATGTCCATCCCTGGAGCAGCCTCTTCCTGAGACCATGGTGGTCAAACTCTGACGGGTCCCCTCTTTTCAGAGCCCGTGGCCCTCGATCCAGCTGCCTTTGCTCAGACTGGTGTGTGGTGAGCCCGGCTCCCATGCCGGGGCCCCAGGAAGCCTCCAGGGCCCGGCGGCCCCGATGCAGGAGGAGGGGATTCCTGCCCTAATGCTGTCACAACCCGAGGTTCTGGTTAGGCTGCCGCTTCCCTCCGTCCCAGCACGCTGGACCGGTGCCTTCTGCTCCCCTGGACGCTGTCGCAAGTGCACTGGGATGCAAGCTTGGCCACATCCAAGCCAAAGGGCACCAGGCGTGGAGTCTGAGGGGCGAGGACCTGGGCTAGGCAGGGTCGGTGGGAGCTCTGCTGGGTCACCTGGGAAAGGACAGGACAGGGCAGGGTGCTCCACGCCAGGGGGCAGCCTGGAAAAGCCCCTGGACAGGGCGTGGGGCCTGATGGGGTCCCGAGGCCGGAGAGCCTCAGCGGACCACCTGGCTCTGAACACGTGTTCTCCTCTGAGGGGGTGAGATACAGGGAAGCTTTCTAGTGGGAAAACGACGTGAAAGAAACGAGGCTGGAGGAGCCGCCCTGGCTGCAGTGGGCCAGGAGGGAGAGGGGCCCAGGGGGAGGAGAGCCACCGCGAGGGCGTGAGGCCTGGGCTGGAGGGCCTGGTCCCTGCAGAGGGCGGTACCAGGGGGATTGGAGAGGGCCCTTGCCCCACCCCCGCCTCTTCCCCCCTCCCCATTCCCTTTCCCCTTCCCCTTCCCTTCCCCTTTACTTCCTCCTCCCTCTCCCTTTCTTTCCGCCCTACTCTCCTCTCCACCACGTGCCTCCCCTCCCCATGCCCTTTCCCAGGTGGGTGACGGACCTGCCTGGCCTTAGGCCTGCTGCCCTCCCCCAAGCTCGGGGAGCGGGACTGGGCGCCCCCCTGCTCCGCCCCCTCGAGTGATGGACTGCGCTCCCGGGCCCTGGATCTCGCAGCTGAAGTCGGGAGGGGGCCGCCTGCTGGACCTGCTTTTAGTGAAGCAGATGGTGCCCCGGCTCCGTGCAGGTGGCGGAGGGACACGACCTTCCTCGGGGCCTTTCTTTGGGGGGAAAGGAAGTCTTTGGAAGTTGGTGGCGACTGAGTAAATCTTGTCACTTTGATAAGCAGGGTCCCGTTTCGCTCCCGATGTGGAGAAAGCTCCACACTTCCTCCGATTGTCCCAGTTTATTGAATTTCAGCGTGTGTGACATGATAGCCTCGTTCCTGGGGAGTCGGGAGAGGAAGCGGGGCGGCCCGGGCTTCCGCGGGGCAGCCAGGGGCAGGCGGCCGGGTTATTCTTGGAAGTTATTTTGATCTGCTGGGCCGTCGGCTCGGGTTTCTCGCCCGCCCTGGGAGGATGAGGCGTTTCATTATAAGAATAGACTCGGAGCTCACTGGCCCAGGCGGCGGCGGCGGCTCTTCGAGGGCAGGGAGCAGGCTGGCTGCCTCCTGGTGGTGCCGGCGGCGCTGGGCCGGGGGGCAGAGGCGGGGCGGCGGACAGGGCAGAGCTGCGCTCTGGAGGCCCCCGTGCTCTGCGGGGCTCCGGGGAGAAGTGACTCAGGGGGAGACTGACTCATGAGACCCAGGGGCGGGAGAGACAGGCAGGCGGCTTTCAGCTCAATGTAAGGAAGAAGGTTCTCCTAATTAAAGCTGTTTATAAAATGCAACCTCCTGCCCTTGAAATAGAAGCGCCTGACGTGGTGAGGCCTCGCACCCCGGCCCAGGCCCCGTGTTTTCTATTTTCACTTTTGAGGTAAAGTCATTTCTTCTTATAGATGCTGCCTTACTTGGGCTGCAGCAACAAAGGACCCCAAACTGGGGGCTGAGAAAACACGACTGACTGTCTCCAGATGCAGGGGTGCGGTGGGGGCGGTGCCCGGTGTCTGGGACCCAGGTGTGGGCAGGGCGGGTTCCTGCTGAGGCCGCTCCCCCAGCCTCCGCGGTTCTCCGGATCCGTGGCCTCCCTTGGCTGTGGGAGCATGACTGCAGTCTGCCTTCATCTTCACAGGGCCTGCTCCCTGCGTGTGTCCCTGTGTCCACAGTCCCCCTTTCCGTAAGGACATCAGTGACACTGGATCAGGGCCAGTCGGCTCCAGGATGACCTCACCCTGACTTCACTGATGACATCTGCACGGACCCTAGTTCCCAACAAGGTCACACTCTGAGATACTCGAGGTTAGGACTTCAGCTTCTGCATTTTGGGGGGAATGCAGTTCAGCTCCTAGCAGATGTGGTACATACGCATTGTAGGAATTTAGAAAATAGAGACAAGCAGAAAAGAAAGAAGTAAAACCTCTACATCTCTGCCACTCAGAAATCACTGCTGGGAACATCTTAGAGCATTCCCTTCTGAAGTCATTCTTTTGTATCTAATACCTAGTCTGTGTTCAGATTGTGTCTATTTACAGTCATCTTGCTCAAACCAAGAACCGGTCTACGGACATTTGCTTTCACTGGTTGTTAGGTCTCTTTAATCCATAACTATCCCTTTTTTAATGACATCAACTTATTTGGGGCCAATTATGCTCCAAAATACTGCACGTTCTGAATCTGTCTGGTTGCTTCTTGGTGATGTTGTTCACCTTGTTCCTGTGTCCCGTGTTGCCTGTAAACTTGGGCTATGAGATTTCTGATGGACTCAAGCTGAGCATTTCTGGATAGAAAACACCACAAGTGCTTCCAAGCACCTCACATCAGAAGACAGAACATCTGGTCAACCCACGCCAAGTCTTGCTAGGTCAGGGGATGGGGCCTGGGGTTCCTGCACTGGGTGGGAACTGACACCTGATGACCTGGAATGCTCCTTGCAACACTGAGGATTTTGCAACTTGAACGTTTCTGGTAGTTGAGACAGGAGCCTGCCCTTTGTGGGGGCAGCTGGCACCCGGAGAGGAAGGGTGGCTGGGCCTGCTGGGCCACCCTCATTGCTGCCCTTTGGGGACCTCACCGATCTCAAGACGTGCAGTTGTAAGAAGTACTGTCCTTGGATTCAGACCCTGTGTCCTCTGAGGTGGGCTGATGGCGGTGTGCTTTCCCACCAGACCTGGGCCTCCTTGTGGCCCACACCCCACACTGCAGCGAGGTGGGGCCTGGCTGACCCCCCTCTCCCTCCTAGGCCGTTTCCAGGAAGGACCATAGCTCTTTCTCTCCAGCACTTTACAGTGTTTTTGTTTGTAAAGAGAAACAATTTGTAATGAAATATACAGATTTTATACATGTATTTGCTCATCTTTTGACAAATCCATACACTGGCATAACCCACATCTCCATCAAGATGTAAAACATTCCCGTACCCTTAACGTTCCTGCCTGCCCCTGCCTGGTCAAGCCTGGCCCACCCAGAGGTAGCCCCTGTTCCCGGGTTTCCCACTGTAGCTAACTTGGCCTGTTCTAGACCTTCATGGACATGCTCTGGACAGCTTGTCCTTTTTTATTCAGGACGGTGCTGGGCTCCGTTCATGGCCCTGCAGGTGTCAGCCCGCCTCCGCCTCCCCTGAGCAGTGCTGTGTAGTACGACCATCAGTTCTGCTGTGGATGGACACATGGGCTGATTCCTGTTCTCTGCTGTTATGAATGAAGCTCTATGTACATCCCTGTATTTATGCGCACAATGTCTTCATCTCTCCTGGGTAAATATCAAGGAGTGAAATTAGCGGGTCATAGTTGATGAGGTTGCAGCGTTTACTCTCCTTTCAGTAGGGGAAGGGAGTTCTGGTATCATCAGCCTTTTCATTTTTTTGCCATTCTGGTGGCTGTGTATTTCAGTGTGGTTCCAATCTGCATTTCCCAAAGATTTATGAGAGTTAGAACATTTTTTGCATGCTTATTGGCCATTTGTATATATTCCTTTTTGACTGTGACTTTAAAAATTCATATTTATTTCCCTTCCTTAATAAGCAGTATGACTGTTGTTAAACTTATTCAAATAGGCATTCAACACACGAATCGAATTTCTTGCTCATACTTCAGTGAAGATTGTCAAGGGTATGTGGATAGGAAGTGATCTTTGAGAAGAAGAAAAGTCATGTGTTTTCATCTGATTATTCCTAATTCCCATCCTCTGGACTCCTGGTAATTCCATCATTAGCAGGTGATAGGGGCTGGCCCTCACTGTGCCTGCGTGTGGCATGTTCTCGAGGAAGGTTCAAGGGGAAGCAGGGATGGAGTTGGGAAAAAGGCAGAGAAGGCCCTAAATGCTTTGCCTTAAAGCATTCACCTGGCGGGGCTTGTGGGGGAGAGAGTGGACGTTCAGAGACTGCAGCCGAAACGGGGGGTGCCCGCTAGAGAATCATGACACTGAAGAACTTTCTTTCCGTTTCACGTAGAATCTTGTCCTTTAAGTGGAGAGTATTTGTTACCCTTCTTGACAGAGTTTCCTTTGAGCCAGAGAACAGCTCAGGGTCCCCAGGAGCCACCTGAGCTCATGCCCTGGCCCGGCACAGCCCAGCCCCTGCCTCCTCTCCCTGCCGGGCTGGTGATGGAGACTCAAACCAATCTCCTTCTCATTTCATCACCTTGACCTTCTGTGAGTGCCACCCGCTTCCACGAATGTGCCCCTTCGTGTACGGTGACTCACTTGGGAGCACTTCACTAAGCAGCCCGGGAATGTCACCGAAGACCTTAGAAGAGGCCACAGGGAAGGAAAAAGAGGGTAAGAAGAGAAGGAAGAAGCTGGGTGGAAGTGGGCAGGGAGCCGGGGGCGGGAGGACCTGATAGTGACTGTCACGCGGGGCAGCTCCAGCCCTAAGCTCTATGGACATCCATGTACAGGCAATTGTGTGCACAAGTTAGCAATTCCTTGAGGGTCCTGAGAAGAGTGAGACTGACACCCCTCCATCCTCTGGAGATTCCACTTTACCTCTAAGCACAGGCTCAGAACACACCTGGTGAAAAACAAATGATCACTGAATGAACGGATATTGTGAGAGTCAGAAGTTCGATCTCGAGAGATCGCCGGCAGCAAAGCCTGCCTTCAGCGGTGGGCGTCCATGCCGCAGCCTCCCCTTTCCTGGGCTGTGCTCATTCGCGAGCGATTAAACCATTCTCCTGTTCCTTTAGAAGGTGCTGTCCTCCCATCTTCCCGGAACTAGAAACTCCCCCAAAGCAGCAGTTCCAACCGTCTAAGATTTAGGGGGATATCGGTTGGAAAACTCAGGGACCGGGACGAGCAGGAGGGAAGGCCACTCGGTGTCACCGGCCCCGCCGGGGCTGCCCTGGGAGCTGGCGGAGGATGGGCCGCTGCCCTGGGTGTGCTCGGGTCAGGCCGGGAAGGAGTAGAGGGGCAGGAGGAAGGCCGAGGGTCGGGGGCAGCTCCAGGAGGGACAAAGCCGCTCTGCAGGACTGCCAAGGCGAGCCTGCCTCCGGCAGAGGGGCCCCGTGAGAAAGCAGTGGAGCCCCGGCCCTTTCAGCCGCAGTGAAAGAGGCCATTGGCAGCGGCGCCCCGGAGCCGGAGGCCGCGCTGGCACGGGCCGGGCTCGGCGGTGGCCCTCTCCGGGGTGGGGCGTTCCCAGGCCCTGGCACACAACCTTGGGCCACGTCCCACTTCCTCCCGGAGAAAAGCCATAGCCGGGGGCAGGGCCCGCAGCATCTCTCGGGGGCACACCTCCCCCGCAGAGTGGGATGGAGTCCCCAGGCCAGAGGAGGCACATCCTCACTGGCCTCTGTCATCACCATCAGCATCGAGCGTCTGGCCTTCTGGGGGACTTTGAGCTCAAGATCGAGCCCTCCCCCCTCATTTTACAGAAGGGGAGACTGAGGTTTGTCTCTGGCCTCTGGATTTGGGCTCAGCACAGGCCCCCTCATGCCGCCTGGAAGGGAAGGAACACCGAGAAGGGAATGGAGGGAAGTCTCTGCACCAGTTAGGAGTGCTGCCCTGGCCTGAGCCCCACAAGGGACATCCTGGCTAGATGGCATCTGGGGACAGTGAGGGAAGGTGACAGAAACTGGTGCCAAATGCGAGGACAGGGCCCAAGGGAGACGTCCTTTCCACCTTTGTGCTTTGACCTTTGGATGCACTACTCTTCAGAGTTTTCCTAGCTTTTTCAAAAATCTTTCTTTTAATTTTTAATTTGGGCGACGGGGGGAGGTAATCAGGTTCATCTATTTACTTATCACTTTTGGTGGAGGTGCTGGGGATTGAACCCAGGGCCTCGTGCATGCTAAGCATGCCCTGTACCACTGAGCTGCACCTTCCCCTCTCCCAGCTTCTTGCAGGGCTTGATTTTATCCTACGGACTCACAGAGCATAGGGTTGCCAGGGACTTGGGGGTTTCTGTGGGCCACTTCACCCCAGTGTCGAAGTCCCTCTGGACAGGCTCTGATGGCCACTGGGCCCCCTTTTTCACTTTGAGTTATAGTTAACATCCAACATTATGTTAGTTTCAAGTGTACAACATGGTGGTTTGCTGGTTTTATACATTATGAAATGATCGCCCCAGTAAGACCCGTCAGCATCCATCACCACACAAAGTTGTTACCGTGTTATTGACTCCATTCCCAATGCTGCACCGCACATCACGTGTCTCCTCTGTTTCATAGCTGGAAATTTGTACCTCTGGCTCCTTCACCTGTTTTGCCTGTCTCCTCACCCTCTCCCTCTGGTGACCACCTGTTTGTTCTCTGTATCTATGAGTCTGTTTCTGTTTTGTCTTTTTTCTTTTTTAGATTCCACATACACATGACATCATATGGTATTTGTTTTTCTCTGTCTGATTTATTTCACCGAGCATAATACCCTCCAGGTCTATCTGTGCTGCCACAATGACAATCTTTTTCATGGCTTTTTCATGGCTGAGTAGTGTTTCAGTGTGTATGTATACCACATCTTCTCTATCCATTCATCTATCCATGGACACTTAGGTTGTTTCCAAGTTTTGGCTATTCTTGAATGTTCCAAAGAGAAAGAATGTCTCTACCTCCTGGGGCAGCCATTCGGCTCTGTGTCGGTTTAAATACAGCACAGACCATGGGTATTGACCCAGCCCTTCAGCTCGGGGCAGGAGCTTCTTCTCTGGCACCAGCCGTGCAGAGCAGGCCTCCTTCCACATGTTCCCCTCAGATGTGCTCCAGCTCGTATGTGGAGGCAGGAGCAGGGCACTGAGTGTCACCCAGCCTGGGCCCCCTCTCTGGGCTCCAGTTACCAGCTGTGTGACTTGGACAAACTAACTTCTCTGAAGGCCAGTTTTCTCATGTGTTAGGAGGCAGTGCCCGGGGGACAGGGTGGTTGTGGATCAGCGACAACCTTCCCAAGGTGCACGCTGCTCAGTGACTCCATCTCCCTTTGTCCTCTAGTCCCTTGTCCAGGCTGCACGTCCAGTGTCACTCACAGCTCGTCCCCCTGTCCTGCACTGGGGCGGAGGCTCGTTAAGTGGCAGGGACACAAACTCAGTCAAAGTGAGAACAGGAGGTGGGTGAGGCCCAAGGGACTGGGAGTGATGGAGAGTGGTCTTGGCTGCAGCTCTGTGGTCCCCTCCCCCACCTGAAGGGGCAGGTCAGGGGTCCACCACATCTGGAACCTCATTTCTGGGTTGGGGGGGGATGTCACATTGGCTGTAAGGAGTGTCTTGTCCTGCGTCTGGAGGGAAGAAACATGAACGGGCCTCTCAGCATCCTCCTCCGAGGACAGATGACGCTCCCTGCTCTCTGCAAAGGGTCAGGCAGGAGCACGCCTGGTGTGGCTCTGGAGGAAAATTGCAGCTCTCATACGGACCTTCAAAGTCAGATTAAATCTCATCTGTGATTAAATCCCAGCCACCTCTGGCCCTGGCTTAGGTCTGTGGTTCTCGGGAAATTAAAAATGTTGGTTCAATTGCTGATAGTGGATGGGGTTTTAAAGACCAGAGGGGACTGAGCACTCCCAAGAAAAGGGTGTGACGTAGGATGTGGGACACACGGAAGAAAGTGGACGTGAGGTGGTGCTGGGGGGTGGGGAGGTGTCTGTGTATAAGAGAGGCCATCTTTGCAGGGTGAACTGAGCGGAGTTAGCATTTTCACTAATAAAATACTGAGGAAACACTTTAGTGCCATAGAGTCTACGGTCCCTGCGGCTGAAGATAAATGCTTTCTGGAATCCTGTAGTAACACCAAAAATCACTTCACAGATATGAAACACTGGGGGAGATGAGTTTTATGCCTCGGTTTTTTTCAGCTAGGAGCAAACGGGCTTCTCCATGAGTGGCATCCCCTCTGGTCAGTGATGGGGGGGAACAGCCCCGTGGAAAATGATTCTAGGTCACAGGACACACGGCTGATTGCATGTCGTTCCTCATGCTCTGAGTGGACACGTGTTCTGAGATGAGCGTGTGTGGGATTTCCGTGTATAGATTGGCACTCGTGTTATTTGTTTTATATTATATGATATTTTATACTGATATGTTCTAGATGTTGTCTATCGAAAGATTAAGTCTCAAGCACAGTTTTAAGTAATTTTTACAAAATGCCTCTTTTAATCCTCTCAATGCCTTTTGAAGAATTCTTTCAAATGGGGAAACTGAGGCTCAGAAGATTGTATTGGAAGGTCCAGGATGTCTGCAGAGTAGGTGGTGGACCAAGTTTAAACCTTGGCCTTGACCTGAATCCCCATCAAGTCCCTACTCACCAAGTCCCCCCCCACCCCCCCACCCTCCCCCACCCTCTCCCTCCCTGGACTCCATTGCACTTGTTAGATTGGGATCAGACCTCTTTCTTTTCAAGCCAGTCCAGAATATCTGTGCCTCTACACATGGCATCTCCCAGACAGCCCACCGAGGCCTCACAAAGCCCCTGCGATCCCGGCCTGCTTGTTGGGGTGAGGATTTTAACTCTTTTTTGGAAAAAATGTGCCACGTTTGATCTTCTGTGAGGGCGGTGCGTGCCGTTCCCCCCGGTCCAGAGCTGTGCATTTTCACACACGTTGCCTCACTGAGGCCCACGACACCCCCGAGAGCCGGGGTGGCTCCCTTGCTGCTGGAGAAGGAGGCCCTCTCCGCGTTTTAGCCGCTTTGTAGAAGCTGACAGACATTTTCCAGAGAAAGGCTCGATTCAGTCGAGACTCTGACCTCTTGTGAGACGCTGTGGTATTTGTCAGATACGCGGCCTTTGCTGGGCTGGTGACGTCATTCGATATTCAAGCAAATTCAAAAGGCTCTGTCTATTCCCTCCCAAGAAAGCATTTTAATCAATTTTGGTGTTTGTGCCATTTTTGCTGGGCTCCAGCAGGGCGTAGCTTACTCCCCACTCGGCAAGCCAAGAGCCACCAGATATATTAGATTCGGGGCACAGATTGGCAGAGTTTGGGAATGTGTTGCAGTTGGGTTCCCGCTAAACCAAAACCATTCTTTAATGTGGAGAATTCCTAGGAGAACTGGAAAAACCTTACTCCTATGAGGTATTTCCCCCTGTTGAATGGAGCCTCCTGGAGGGTTATTAAAATTTTACCTTTTTATCAATAAAGTTCTTTATGGGACATTTTTCTTGCTGCATTTTAATGTAATATTTGCTGCCCCAGATGTAGGAGGGAGGAGACAAAAAGGCCATTGACAGCTCTGGTTCTAGAATGCTCCTATTATGCATTTAATCGAATCAAGTGACACACACAGGCCGGGCCGTGTGTGGACGTCGTTTTAGCAGTGGGTCGCTGTCACTGAGCCCCCGAGACTTAAACCGGGGGCAGTGGAGCACTTCAGATGTCTTACTTCAGCAAGGGTGTCTGGGAAGCAAAATTTTATGAGAGTTGTTTCATAAGAGCCGATCCTAATTCTTTGAACCTTGAGCAGTTCATTCAGAAGCTCCCTTGATGTATTAAAATAAATGATCCCTTTTGTTTCAAAGTTTCAAGTATTAAGAGGACACTACGCTGAATATTTGGAAATGGCTTTTTGAACAGTGTGACTTTTAAGCTTTTTTTTTTCTGATAATACTTAGAGCAAAAATGATAGGCTGTTATTATTATCTGCTTTCTCCTGATTGATGTAAGGCCTGCTTTTCTAAGGTACACCTATTATTCGTTCTCTAGACTGAGGACAATTTAGTTATCTTCCTGACTCGGGAAGTTGAAGCTTTTCCTATTATTCTTAAAGGTTACATTAAATAAATTTCCCTGAAGAGCCCTGGTGCCGATGGAAACAGCAAGATCGGCGGGCCTGAGAGCAGGGCGCGTGGAGACCCCGCTCAGGGGCCGCGGACTGTCAGCTGAGTCTGAGGAAGGGCGGGCGTCAGCGTCCTGGCAGAACCTGGGTTTGCACAGTGGTGCCTAGACTTCAGGTCCCCAGGAGGACTTGTTCAAACATGGAGGCTGGGCCCCACCTGGGTGTTTCCACTCAGCAGGTCTGAGCAGGGGCCGAGGGCGGGAGTCCTCCCGAGCCCCTGGGCGGGGCTGCCGTCGCTGGCCGGGGCATCCGCTCTGGAACCGCTGTGCTGGGTGTGCGGGTGACTTTGGGTGTAGGTGGGGTCGGGGCACTTGGGCTGCTTCGGTTTAGCCTCCTGGAGAACATGGATTTAATTGGACATCTGGCTCCATTTGTGCTCAGTGTCCCCTCCAGGGAACAGCCGGAGGCCTGGAGGTATGGAAGTGACCTGCGTGTTTCCCCTGGAAGGACCCACAAGAGATGAGGGGGAGGAGACGGGGAGGCCCCACCGCAGCTCCCCACGGAGGTCGTCTGTCTGTCCTGGAACAGCCAGATGGCCCTGTGTTTCCGGAAGCACCGGACATTTAAAATACTTTCCTCTGACTTGGTTTAAACAGAGCCATGAATACCTCTCCCCAGGCAGCAGAGCCTTGTAGTATTTTCCAAAGCCTGAGCATGTCCAGTGAGTCCTGCTTTGGGTTGATAAAGCTGCTTTCCTCAGGACGGCAGTGTGGTTGCCCCGGGACACCCGCAGGAGCTTGGTGAACCCTGTCTCCAGGTGGGGTGCGAGGGGCGGGCCCCACCTTGCGGGTCTGACGTGGAGCGCCTGCCTTCATAAGGACACTCACGCGCTGGGCCACAAACACTGCCGGGTGCGGAGTCTGCCCTCGGCGGGCCTGGGGGCTCGGGGACACAGTGGTCACAGACCCCGTCCCTCCTCCCACAGAGCCCACGACCCATAAACCAGGAACCTAACAGGCACTGTTGTGTGAGAACTCAGGGTGTTTTTGCGGCAAGTAAAGAGAAGGAGGGGATGGAAGGCACGAGAAAGGGGTGAGGAAGGTCTTTCTGGGGGAGCAAGACTTAGCAGAGGGAAGACGCGTCGGCCGAGGGGATCTGCCTGCCCAGCGCCGGGGTGGGAATGTTCTCGGCCTACCTGGGGGGTGGGGTTGAGGGCAGCATAGCCGACACTGCGGGGCTGGGACACGGGGAGGAGGTGGGAGGGCGGAGGGACAGGGCAGGAGTAGCCAGAGGCCACGAAGCAGGTGGCAGAGTGAGACTCCGAATGCCCCCGCAGCAGGGGAGGCAGCCGGGCAGGGCTGGCAGCGGCTGAGGGGTCCGATGGCGCCTGTGCTCGGAGGGGACTGAGGGCGGAGGAGGCCAGCTGGGCAAGATGACAGCGTGGAGCCGAGCAGAGGAAGAAGCCGGGACGCGGTCAGACTTGGGGCTATTCTGATGGCCTCACAGGCAGGATTCTCGGATGTGGGATCCGAGAAGAAGAGTCGGGAATGATTCTGGGCTTTTGAGCTGAGTCAAGGGTGCTGTGAATTCCTGTTAACTGAGCTGGAGCGCGCGGGAGTGGGAGGAGGTGGCCTGGAGAGCCGAGGGAATCGGGGTTTGGCTTCATCCAAGTGGTTTCTTAAGCCTTTAGACATCCAAGTGGCATGTTCAGTGGGAATTCAGGGAAGTCAAGATTAAATTTGAGAATCAGGGGGTGGCGTCTGAGGTAGAGAGGGAGGAGCCCGAGGCCCAGCCCGAGGCCCTGCGATGGTGAGAGGTCAGGGAGAGAGGAGGGGCCCAGCAAGGAGGTGCCAAGGAGCAGTGAGCCTGATCATCAGGGAACCTCCCCTCCTTGAATGGGATCCGTCCCGGTCTCCCTGCGGCCACTGTCGCCAGGCAGCTATCCAGCACACTCTCTCTTCCCTGTCTTAGTGGGGGCACTGCCATTCCTTAGTGGGTGAGGCCGGGCTTACCCTCTATTGTAAGAGTGCCTCACCTGCAGGCTGGTGCCTGGATGGGGATTAGACCGTCTGAAGTTGCCCGGAAATCACCATCAACACACTATGTGCCACGTGCACTTACCCGGGTAGAGTGCAGCGCTCCCTCCAGACTCTTCAGGCAAGACTAGAGGATATTGCTCAATACTTTCTAAATAAAAAAGAAACTGAAGTAATAAAATTTTAGACTTATGGAGCACAGGAAGAGAACAAATCCTTTCACCCAGACTGAAACTTACAGAAATTCGGCCAAGTAAAAATGATACTTGTTGTATCCAAAAAGCAACTCCTGAAACAGGGAAATGCAAATGAACCGAAGTGCAAAGGGCCCTTTCCGCCACATATCTGTCCACGTCATTACTCAGCGATGGGAGAACTGACTAATTGCCAAGTAACTTGTAGGAAGAGGCAAACTACAACAGTGGTGAGATTCAAACTTGCACAGCGTTGTGTGAGCAAAAATCATAGTATCATTCCTTTCTGAGGGGACCACGCCTTGTGGACTTTGTGGCTCCTTTTTTCCCTTTAAAAGTCATCATCTGCATAAACTACTGTTAGGGTTTCCCAGAAACGAAGCTGGGCTTGTGTTCTGGGCCTCCACGTAGCCTGTGCGCACTGCACTCACACTTTGAAGACTGCAAAAGAGACAAAGACAACTGGAGATATTTTGAGAATCAGGTTCAACACCAATATGTATTTTCCTGCTGGAAAGTGCTCTTAAGCCAAGGACTGTTACTGTTTTTCCCACTGCAGAGCAGAGAGGATGCTTAGAGTTTCTTTTGCATTAAAACGTCATGATTGCAAATAATCCTGGTGGAACGGGGTGGCAGTGCCCACTTCAAGACAGCGTTTCTCTCTCTGCTCATTATCAGAGCAAAGAAATGCTGAGTGGGGCGCACTGAGTAACCAGAACGTTTTCATTCACTTCCCGTATCTTATTTGAAAAGAAATGAGGTTGATGGAGCTCAGGAAAGCCCTTCTTTCTGGGTCTTATAAAGAGTGTGGTGTCTTGTGAGTCTCCCAGCAGGACCCGAGGGTCAAGGAGTGGAGACGGTGGAGCCCGGGGACTGGTCACTGCCTAAGCGGCTCTGCCCAGCCCTGGGCACCGCTGAGCCTGTGGCTGCGTGAGTGTGGCGAGTCTCCCGGGCCCCGAACGTGGAAATCGTGGACGGGAATGCTCTTGTGTGGCTGGGAGCTTGGTCATTTTAGTTTCCATCTGGAAGTGTCCTATTTTAGAAAAACTTTGGTCAACTGGTACATTTCTAGAAAAGGGAAGCTCTCACGGGTAAAATTGTTTAAAACCCATTTCAGGTTTTCGGACTCCATTTTAAATCCCATCAGAGTGGAGAAATTCATGATTAGAAAAGTGCTCCTGGAATGTTTCCCCAGGTGTATCGCTTCTTTAAAATCAGCCTTTGAGTTTCCAGGCTCTGCTTACAAAGGGCTAGTGACAAACATCTCAAAATAGCCAGAAGAAGAGACGCAGTGGGTATTGAAATAGGCTTGAAATGGCTTCTTTTCAGCTTCTCTAAATGACAGTGTTCCGAGATGTCCCATAACCTGCACCGAAACTTCAGAGCTCTTGTAAGTAAAGCTTAGAAGGACTTAGGGCTTGTTTGTGTAAGTTTCAGGTCTGGAAATCATATTCTCCAAGCAGGCGACCATCTTATAGAATTCTCCAGCTCTGTATTTCTGCCTGATGTTTCCAGATTAGCTGGGCCATAAATATTCTGTGCTGCTCTTCCAGGGCGAGGGTGGGGAAGCCCTCTCAGAGATGAGGGTGTACCCGAGGAGGTGACTTCTAAGGGGGCAGGTGGGCTCGTGAAAACTCTGATGCTTTCTTATCAGGTCCAGTGTTATAACCAAGACCCACACCTGTGAGGGGGCCAGAGACTAGCCCCGGCCCATGGGACCTGGTGAGCCATGGTTGGCACTAGGACTTCCCTGTGCTACAAGGGGATCCAGCCTCCTCTGCTCTGGCACCAGGTTAGCTGCTCTCCCAAGAGAATCCTCCCAGGCTCCCATTTGTCCAGCAGGGTCCTGCTGAGCCCTCTGCTCACATGCATGTGTCATGTGATGCTTGTGACAATCTCACAAGGCAGACATTCGTGAGCCCATTTGGGGCTGAAGGATTTGAGTTTCAGAGAGTCTTGGTAACTTGTCCAAGGTCACAAGGCCGCTACTCAGTGAAAGGAGACTGCAAACCCAGTTCTGCCTGGTTCCGTCTCCTGTGCTCCCGCCCCCACAGCATCATTTGGTCCTTGCAGCCACCCTGGGAAGCAGAGGCTGTTACAGATGAGGAAACTGAATTTAAGGGCCTTGTGCTGGCCTGCACAGCTCCTAAGAACAGGCCCTCTTCTCAAATGCAATTCAGTGTCTTCACTGTCTTACAACGTACAATTCCAAAGTCTTTACAATGTTAAACCTCTTTTTAACTTGTTTGTTGGCATAATAGCTTTATTAGTTCAATCAAGAGAGAGATCACATGTTCTAACTTCCCATGACGATGCAATATTTAGCTCTTCTTTGTAGCCAGAACTCAGCAATTTTTTCCTCTCTATCTGCTGGGTACTTCCTAAACTTTAGAGCATCTGCTCCAATCTCTATGTTTACTTGTTAGTTTGTAGGGGACCTTGGTTTTCACTCTCACAGTCACATTCCAGTGATTTGTGAGAGGCTCTCTTGGGCTCCAATTGCTCCTGCTTTGCCATGGATGTTACCTGGAGAGCCTGCCAGCGGTGATTTCCCAGCCACCCTGCACCTCTACCTTACAGGGATGCTCTCATTTCCCCATGCTTTAACTTGTCCTTATTTCCGGCGGGCAAGACGACATGCTGGGTGGCTGATGACCCTGATGATCCTGCCAGCCTCCAGACCAAACCTCCCTTTGGAGGGCATCGGGGACCAGTGGGCTCATGTCTTCAGAGAGCCCCGCTATCTCACAGGACCCATCTTCCACCGCCTCTTCCAGGGCACAGCTTTCCGACTTCTCAGGAGGCAGTGTTCAAGGCACATGGACTGTTCCACTTGGGAAGCTGCTGGGGGCTTTCGGCTGCCTGCCTTTCACGGTCTTTTCAACTCTGCCCGCTTTTTGAAGTTCTCACTCTATGCCCCCTCAGTTTTGTCATTGTGCTGAAATTCCTAACCCTGGCTGGCTTTTCCGTGAGCCCCTTTTTTGCTGTCTGGCAAGGACTCTCCACCCTCCGGGCATCTGCTCGGGGAATTTCTCGAGCCCTGAGCTCCGCCACCAGCACCCACGGTACGTGATGCCTCCGTCCACTCGCTGACCCGGGCCCAGCACTGGGGGTAGGGGTGGGGGGCGTACTTCTCGGACGCCTGGAACTCCCTACCGCTCCATCTCCAACTGGTCTTCTGCTTGCGTGGGTGACTTTCCTCTGTTCTCTGTGTGCCCCCAGAAACAGGGAAACCACCTCCTTTGGTCGAACTTGGGGCAGAGAGGAGAGTCAGAAAATGCAGCCATTCTTATTTCTATGCTAATAAAACAATGTATTTAAAAAAAATCTCCAGAGAACATTGTGCTCTCTATATAGTTATTTTGGCTTCCTGTAAAATTATTTTCTTATTACAAAGAGCTCACCATTGCCTTGTAGGAAGCACCACAGTGTCTGGGGATTTTCCAAATATATATAGCTTTGCTGGAGTAGAAATTGGTCATTATTCAAATGCTGTTTCTTTGAAATAAAAGGTCAACAACAGGTATAAGAAACTCTAGGTACTCTACCAAAACCATGGTTAGTCCTTACAGCATTCCGGCAGGCGTAATCTCCACTTCACAGCAGAGGAAACCTGAGGCTCAGAGAGGGTAAATAACTTGCCCAGGGCAGCACAGCTACGGAGTGACAGAGCTGGGAAAGGAACCCCGACGTTTTAATTCCACCGCTCGCTCCGACACCCCAGGCAGCTTTCTCAAGCAGGACTGAGAGCCAGAGGCTTGCTTCTGAGTACTAACAGGGTCGCAGGAGATTCTGGTGGGGACATTGAAAGGCACTGTCTTTCTACCCGATAGTATCATGGGCTTCGGTGTCACTTGGAACATGTCACCCATGCCCAGACGACAGCTGATGGGTACAACTGAGCATCACAGTTTGGAGGAAAACCTGTCTTAGCCTGTCTGTGTCTGCTTCGAGCCATGCCTTTTCAACGTCTTATACATGAAAGCCGGTTTATTTTACGTGGCCACGCCTCTCCGTTTATCCCTAAAAATGCTCACAGGAAGTTGGTGGCGATGACTTCGATGCTGGATTTCATACGCTGAGCCCATCATCCAGGATGATGGATAATGAACTAGTTTTCAAATTCCAAATTTGGTGTTTGCCTTTGGAAACTTGGGTCTTAAATTACTAGAGACAACATGAACTGGAGGCCAACACTCGGTGCCCAGCGGGACACAATTCATTTCTTTACTTTTGTTTGGAAACTGCATTTTGCTACAGAATGACACCCGTTGGCGACGCATTTCCGGGCAGTTACAGCCTTGCTCAGGTGTGCAGAGTCAGTGGTCCGTCCTCAGGAAGCGTTCTGGGCTGAGCTTCAAGTGCCCCGAGCTCACCGCCCCGCGAGCCCGATGAGCCGGGGTCAGGGCTGCTTACCTCACACGCGGTCTTCTCTTCAGGAACCTTTTTTCTTTCTCATTTGAAAGAAAAAGCATGTGTCTTTTGTCGTTTTTTTTTTGGTCTCAATAAAATTCCAAAACAGTGCCATCAGACCCACAGAGAGGGACTATGAGAATCTACACGACTCACCCGCTGGGAGGAGGGAAAGGAAAGGAGAATCGCCAAGGAGAAGGATTTGATTTGTTCCAAGGGGTCATCATTCAGACACATAGAAGTCATTTTCAAAAATGATTCAAAGTCCTAGACAAACTGCTGGATAGCATGTTGTCAGCAACACCGGGGGCCTGAGATGCAGTTCGTCAGACATAGAGGGGCAAGGATGCCAACTAGCTTTGGAAAGAAATCCGTTTGCCATGTTACCCTTCACGCCTTCCCCTCCCCCTCCTCCCAGCCCCGCCCCATACAAGCTGAGAGGCCCCCGGCCCAGACCGCCGGTGGGCTAGAAGCATCAATTATGTTTATAGCTGAGGTTCCTAACGGGCTGCAAAACTATCCTCCTGTAACTGGAATATAGATTCCACAGTTTTATTGAATGTCAAAGCACATTGTTCTGCGCAGCTGCTCACAGAGGTGCCCTGAACTGGCGTTCCTCGTCCGTGACAAACACCTATTACACGGTCAGCATAAACTCTTCCCTCCCGGCCTCTGACATCACCCTTGGGGCAGGCAGACACAACTGCTGAATTGCGTATGAAAATTATAGTTTTATTGTGTATACAACTGAAGGTTGAACTCAGACTCCTGCTTCTTTCCGAGCCGTATAAAGAGGCGATTCTTCTCTGAGAGCAAATAAGCACAGCACACTATTGTGATCTAAGCAACAGGCACTATTTATGTATTGGAAAGCCTCGCTCTCAATAGGGCTAACAGTCCAATGGCCCAGGAGCCACCATTTTAGCAGCTGCAGAAAAGTAAGCGGTAGAAGTCAGACAATGAGATGCTAATGGCAGCGCAGACGGCCGAGCCGAAGACGGAGAAGCCTCCCCTGAGCCCCAGCCGCTCCCGCCGCTAGTTCAGCAAGCACGACTCGTAGGTGGGGACCATGTACTTGATGTTGATGAAGGCGTCCTCTCCCCCGTAGCGCTCCAAGACCGCCAGTGTCTCCTGGATCAGGTCACCGACGTTCTCCCTCTTCTGCTGGCTGTAGTCGATGCCGTCTCCGGAGTTGACTGGTTCATGCAAACACACAGAGAGGCCCATTATTGCTCTGCAGGTGCCCGAAAAGTCCTACACGTTAGTCTAGGCATTTTTCTCTGAATGCTTGCCGGAGATGCAAGCGTTGGACATTTTTACATGACGCTGCAGCGTTTTAGGAGTGGTGACCAATATACAAAAAATACAAAATCCCAGATTGGAGCTGATGAGAATTTACCCAAACTGAAGAAATCATAAAGTAAATGAAAGTGATCATGGTTATGATGCAGCTCACAAGTCAGGGAATCTGTCTCAAATCTGCTGATTATTTCTAGAGTTCTCTCTTGGACCTCCTTCTTCAAAATCCTAACACGGCACGGTCAGGAGGAGCCGTCCGCTGCAGGCTAGGGGGCTGGCCCTATGATATCTGACATGGGCAGACTTTGGAGGGAGAGGCTCAGTCCATCCCTGGGTCTTTGCTGCCTCTGTACGTGGGCATCACTAATCCCAGTGGTCGGCCATCCGAGAGTCTCCCCATCACTCTGGATGCGGCTGGGCGAGGGGGAACCGCCTTTCCGCTGTGGCTGTCCTGACCCCTCACTGAGTGTTCGGATGACAGTCATCAGTTATGGTGTCACAGGGATTTTTGCCGCCACTAGTTTTGGAGTCTGTCAAAGTCTAGGCAGGCGGTCAGCCCAGGGAGGACCTGGAGGACCCAGCCAAGGCCTCACCTCCCGGAGCCTTGAAGCGACCACCACGCCGCCATTTAGGCTCCGAGGGCAGGGACTCTGAGGCTTGGCGTTCAGCGGCCTGGGGTGGGGAACCGAGGTCTGGGACACCTCACTCCACACAGCGCCCTGGGTCTCAAACCGCTTGGATAAGAAATTGCTGACTGCCTTCCACCGGTGAAACCGCCCAAGTGAGTGGGGGTCTGACCAAAACGGGAGACCATTTGCCTCAACCCAGACTATTAAAATGTCACTGCTTTTTTCTCTAATCATGGACAGTACGTGCAAATTGCATTTCTCTCACAGATTTCCTCAACACCATTTATTCTCCCAGCAAGCTAGTCATCTTTGTGCCTCTGCTGACGTCACCCCACCTTCTTTCGGATGAAAGAAAAGAACCACAGGGCGGTCGGAGAGGCCCAGGAGGGAGAGGGTGAGCACTTAGGCTGTGGGATGCCACGGGGGGAGCGGCTGTCCCTTGAAAATGTGCACGTGACCAGATTAAAGTATTGATGCTATTCAGATTTCACATATAGCTCCAAAATGCTTATCTTGCCCAAATGTGAACATAATACAGGGGAAAAATGGTATTTCAATCCTTTTTCCCCCAGTTATTTTGGGCATTTTTGAAAAGATGGAGTAATGGCTCAGGCCAGTAATACAGTTAACAATTACAGTCCCACACAGCATAGATAAGCTGTTCTTTTGCTTGATTTTTCTGGAAACTTATTAGAGAAATAGCACTGTCTTCTATAACCTAGAGAAAATACATCGCTCTCTTGATTAGCTTCTTTTGGTGGAGTTGAAGGCAGGCAGAAATATTTCTAATTTTCAAAAAGCGAAAGATTATGAGTCACACAGCTACAGTGTGTATCAATTTTTCCTTAACAAATGAACTTAAAATGGTTTGCAAAGCGATTGTAATTAGGTGGGTTTTTCTCTTCCTCATGGTGGAAGCCTTCCTGCTCTCAGGTGAAAAGCTGGATTAAACTTAAAGCTTGATTTACAGGGTAGTTGATCATCCAAAATATTCATATGTGATCGTTGTCCAGAACAAGCAAGAGATGAAATGTTTCAACAGAAGGGTTCTCGCCCAACTGTTTTTCAACAACAGGTAAACTAAAAAAAAAAAAAACAAAACAAAAAAAACAAATCATGTAGACAAATACACACTTACACAGGTTCTTGGCTCTTTTTTCTTTGTCAAAGCTCTACAGCATGGTCTGAGCAGAGAGGGCAGTCCAGATTGCCACCAGGGAGGACAACGTGGTGTCACTCTATGTGGGGGACTTTCCATCAGGACATGGTCTTGGCTTGAATCAAGAGAGGAGAGAGCTTGTGTGTGTGTGTGTGTGTGTGTGTGTGGAGGGGGGATGGGGGTGATACGGGTGACAGGTGTGAAGAAAAGATGTTATGGAAGAGGGTCCAGAGGAGGGAAGGGACAAAGGCAACATGCTGAGAAGGGCCAGCAGGGACAGGGACAGATAATGCGTGTGACAAGGGAGATCTGGAAGGAAGATGTGTGTCAGGAGCAACTACGGCTTCCCGGGATTCCAGTCGGGGCAGCAGAGAAAGGCCAGCAGATATCTCTGGCTCAGCATTGAGGGCTTCTTCCCCCAGATGACAGTCCTGATAAAGTCCTCCTGGTCACGAAAGAGGTAGACACAGGGAGAAGGTGGTAGGACCAGTGTAGGCACAGCCCAGCCGAGCCTGTGGGACAAACCCCCTGGGGATGCATGGAAAATGTAGTTGGTGATGGCGCTGAGCTGTGACAGCCTTGATCTGGGTCGTTATGGACAAAGATACGTAAATTAATCACTAATAAATGGTGCCTTTTGTTGGCATATTAGTCAAAAGGTCAAGAACTGAATAGATCACGGGACAGACATATTTTCCTGATGGAGGCAGAGGGGGTTGGAAAGCCTGCACACAATGGAAAGCTTAACACACCCTGCTTTTCCCACTGCCTTCCAGAATGCTGTAATGACAAGCCACATTTTATTTCAATAATAACCTATTCTTACTTTTTAAAAAAATATTTGACTGTAGGAGTAAGGAAACTATGTAGCTTTCCCCCTTGACAGTGTATAAACCAAATGATAAAAAGAACAGAACAGAATAAAAGTTGCTTATTCAAAAGCGAGTTGGAGTTGGAATATTTTGTGGTTGCAGAATGTGTATCACTGGAGTAGAACAAAGACCACAAAGGAGCACCTCCCTTATCTGAACGCTGTCGTGACGGGCACAGTTTTGTGCCAAGCCACGTTGAGAGGCAGGTGAGCAGTGTGGTCTCCATTTCAAAACTGCTATATTGTCAGTTTCTTTAAGAATCTGAGCTTAAGGTGATTAGCTTGAGCCTCCCATTTTAAATACGTATGACACTGTTGGAAAATATGCTTGTGAGAATAGGGTGCTTAAAAAAAAAAACCAACACCCAGATGGTGATGTACAATGGTCTATTCTGATTAGGAAGATGGCATTTCAGTTCAGGAAGCCAGGAGTCTCTTTAACGTCCAGGAGCTAGAAAGATACATGGGTGACGGAAAAGGTACGTTTTATTTATAACCAAACAAATAGGACTATAATGACAGTTTAAACCAGACTTCGCATTTCTGAAGGGATGATATGCAAATGGGCCAGAACAAGGGCTCTCCCTTCTCTTCTCAGAGATCCTTGAGTGCAGGAGGCAACCAACCAGTGCTTGAAAGTTGTTCCTGGTTAGGGATTATTTCAAGTACAGTTACTGTTCTGCACGTTGAAGAGGTTTTCGTTATGCAGGCAGTACGTTTACGCATGTGCATACTCCTTGCCTATCTAACCCCCTTCAAACAGTCCTAACCTGCATTCTTTCCCTTTCTAGATGCCATTTTGGTCAGCACTGGGTACACGTATATATCCCAGTCTGGTGTCTGTCACTGGCAGCGTTTCAGCTCATCATCATGAAGTGACCATCATGACACTCGTCACCCAGGGCCCCCGCAAAGGAGGCTGCATCAGACGCGCATACATTTCACATAGCTACGCATCTGCAGTGCAGTGGACGTGGGCCAGCAGCAGATGCCTATCATGCAGAATTTTGATTTTTGCATTTTTGCAATTTCTAGACTGTGGAGAAGCTTTATTTTTTTTCCTTTCTTTAGTTACTATTATTACAGGAAAAAGGAAAAAACCCAAAAGCAAAGCAGAATAAAGGACACTTTTGGTGGCCAAGGCATGGTCTTCCAGAGTTATTGCTGAAGGTGGCATTGACGGCATCATGTGGCTGTGTTGAAGGGTGATGTTGTCTCTGTAGGCTGAGCACAGCACCAGGTACTTCAGGGGAATGCGATACAGGGACAAAAGGCCCTTGCCTTCGGGGAGCTTATCACCTGGGGGAGCCTAGCTGGCCACCGTCCCTCCGGGGTGCAGTGACCACGCCCCCGCCCCGGAGGAGAGCGTGGGCCGAGCTGCCTGACTGCCGGGAGACCCAGTGCAGGAGGCCTCGCCCCTGCTGCTTGGGTTGCCCCTGGAAACTGCCCTGAAGAAACTCGGGTCTGTGTTTTGGTCAGACGCTCAAGCCCTCTTATCTTAGAACAGGAAGAGCAGCGGGAGAATGGATGTTCAGCCACAGGAAGCTTAAGGAGCCTACATTCAAATTTGGATCTTTTTTAATTCCAATGTTTTTGATAAATACCCTTAAATGTTAAATGTATAGATGCTGTTACATGAACAGTAATAAACAAAGAAGTTATTGGGACATGAAAGCATTATTTCAGGAATCAGAAATGTAAAACACGTCATTGCTGAGTGCGGGTTGCTCAGCCAGCACACTGGAAGAATTATTCAGTGGGCACCGAGGGATGAAATAATTGATAAAATCTACCTATACTTCCGATCGCAACTAAGACAATCAGGAGGCACGATCTGGGGAGAAGGAGTGTTTCCGCTGGCTTTGCTGGCTCCCAGCTGGACCACACCACAGAGAGGCGGTGGGTTTGCCGGAAGGAAGGCGCCCCGCCCGCCTCCACCTGTCGTCCTGACTCGGTGAGTTGGGTGCCTTTCAGAACCAAAGAACCAAACATTCTTAAAGAAAACACTAGCTTGGGAAACTCAACGACAAGCCACCTGAGTGAATCAGGAAACGATCAGGGATGACTTAAATGACGGCCAGACTGCCGTAACCAGCCTTCCTTCGCCTGAAATACTAACTTTTGGAAGCTCTGAATTTGTGATGGAACTCGTCGCGCTCAGTAACAACAATGGCTCACGTCACCTCTAAAGTGTGCAGAAGCCCTTTAAATAACTGGGGAAAGAGCAGCTATTGCAACAAACACGAAGACAATTAGCCTGGCGGCCCAGCATTCACTGCAGCCTTGGCAGCACCTGACGGTGAGCTGGGCAGAGTGGCTCCCTCAACGCACCCAGGGCCTAACTGCAGCTGTAAAACCAAGGCTTTGAGATAAATCGCTGCTGACGCGTCACGGTTTGGCTGCACCCTCCTTTGGTCTACCGCTTCCTTCTCTGGCCATTTGTGTGTGGGCTCTGATGTGCTGTCAAGTGTGGCCACTTTGCATACACAGTATTTGAACATGAATCCAGGCCAAGTCCAGCCAGAAGCTTTTCTCAGCATGAGAGCATCCATCAATATAAAGTGACTTGCAGAGAACACACCTGTCCAGCAGCTCCCCAGGTGAGCTGCTGGCGAGCTCAGCTTGCAGCAAGGACTCTGGTCCTTCGGTGTGTACCCAGCTGGGTGGGGGCAATCCCCCTTAAGCAATGCTGAGTGGAATTGAAA
Organism: Camelus bactrianus; assembly: GCF_048773025.1. Lineage (NCBI taxonomy): Eukaryota > Metazoa > Chordata > Mammalia > Artiodactyla > Camelidae > Camelus > Camelus bactrianus. The sequence goes on from NC_133546.1 coordinate 4,836,463, forward strand.
AAAACACTAACGGAAGAAACTAAATCATTTCTTTCTGGATCAGAAAAGGCATCTTTTTGGTTCCTCAAATGCTGAACTGAAACACTTCAAAAGACTTAAAGCCGAACTGAAGAAGTTTTACCTGTCAAGACCTGTCACCTGGGAAGTCACCGGTCACAGCATGTTCCCTGCCTGGGTCTCAGTGATGTCATCTACTGGGGAAAGAAAGCAAGCCCTGGGGGCCTGCATTTAGGTCCTGGTAGGGGTGTGTATATGGAATCTATTGCAAACGTTATTGTTAAAAGATGTTTCTTGATGACATTAAATCATCACAGATTTTCTGTTGGATGATTCTGAACAATTTTTCCCTTTGAGTTTAGTGGATTTAGCAGTTATAAGATGGAGATGACCCCCAAACAGTAATTCCCTGTTCTGCTAACAGGGCATTTAAGCAGACATGTTAGTTTTAGTGGAACAAAACTAACATTTTCCAAAAGACATTTATAAAAAAAATGACTCTTATCATTAGAAAAAAATTCATTAAAAAGATAATTCATAATATATACAGTTGCTTTGAGTTTTTTTTTTCTTTCTCTTTTTAATCTGAGTTAATAAAGGGAGAAAAGACACATGGATGTATTTTGTCTTTTAAGGAATTTTTCAGTTTAAGACCTACATTAAATTGTCAACATTTGTTTTGCCAGAAATATCTGTTTATTTGGGGTTAGCTTGGGCTCAATTTACTTTATAGAAATAGCATTACCTGTTTTGGAATAAAGGGGCTTTGGTCCCATAAAGTGTGGAAAATTACAGTGGAAACAATTGTGAATTCCAGTCTGACTCTTTCTGGAGATGAGGGAAGGGAGGGGTGGGGACGAGGGGGAGACAAGCTAGGACAAAATTCATTTTCTACACTGAATAAGAGAAGAAGCCTTTTGGGGAGATGTTTTGAGCTGATCTGCTTTTAGAATCCTAAAGAAACGCTTTTTTTCACTTTCTTCTTTCAGCTTTGCTACGTTACTTTGAGGAGACTCATTATTGTTCCTTAACGATAACGTGTCTCCTCATTCAGAATTCTGCGTGGGCCCCTGCCTGGCCCAGGCTCAGTCACGGCCTCTGGGGCTGGCTTCGTGTTTTCTTGGAAAGTGGTGGTTCTCCTCGTACCCTTAAGTCTGACTGTACAATGGCTATTTCCAGAGTGTTGGTTCATGGCGAGTGTGAATCGAAGTTGCGACGGTTTTGCAACCAAAAACTTATAATAACTAGAGCATATGTCATGCCAGAGATGCCCAAGGGCTTAAACACTCCAAGTCTCCTCAGATCTTGTTGGCATTAATGAATTCACAAGATTTCTTTCCTCTGAAGATAAAAGCTTTCAAGCAAGACCTCAATTCCCAACTGGATGTCTGTCTCTCTCCATCTCCTTTTGACACTGGAGCTGGGTGACCAAAGCAAGAGGTCCCTAAGCCATCACAGTTTTGAAAGCTCAAAGAAAGGTTTTCACCTCTCAATGGGGGCAGTGATCACCTAAGAAACTGAAGAGATCATGGATCTTGGCCCAATTGTCAATTAAATATTTAAATTTTCCTCCAGATAGACAATGAAGATTTCTAAACAATTACCATTTTCCAACTGCAAAGTGGATTTATTCTGTAGGAAATTAACAATGATAACATTGGAATGTTGCGATATAGTGGGGAAAACATTGACTTTCAAAGGCAAATAACTTGCAATATAATTTTTCAAACCTCAGTATCTGCAATGTTCGATAACTCACTAGATAGTTAACTACGGACAAGTTATCTAATTTCTCTGAATCTCAGTTACTGTCCTGTACGAAGAAGGGACTGAACTTTGGTTCCTACCCAACTTAACATTACCTTATATAATATCACAACACAACTTTGGAACAAGATTTGGAAACGATGGTTAGTCGATGGATGTGTTCTGTTTCAGCTGAAAACATAATTGCAAAGCAACTGTATAATTCTTCAAAGTAAGCCACAAATCTCATAAGCATCAAATTCAGCCTTCAAATCAAGTTCTAAAAAAACCCGGAAGGACCAATGTTTATATAGTTAGTTCTAGTTTAGAAAGAGAACACTGTCAAAAACTCTAATTGTTGACACACTACTAAAATTATTCCATTCTGCTACTTCAATAAGTCTATATAGATTTTAATTTATTAGAATAAAGACCAAATATATGGGTTGATTTTTTTTATATCCAGTTGACAATAATTTGCCTGGAAAAAGGCAAATTAGGTTTATCTCTGATTACTGACTATTTTGAACTGGAAGTTATGCTGAGAGAAATAGGTGGGTTCACCAGTTTATCCGTCTACAAGATAATCATGACAGTAGGTTCGGCGGCCACGGAATCAAGCTGAATTCAAAGTTGTGAGGCGGAAGCATATCCTTTTTCTTGTTGGCCAACATGGTTCAATGAACAGACGGTGTCTAAAAGAAGCAGAGCCTTCAAGTCCAGCTCTCGTTCTAAATCTATTCCCTGCTGGCTTATCTCCTGGTGGAGTAATAATAACAATCATGATACCAGCATCGTGTCATTTAAAACTAAGAATAGCCCTATGAGCTGGATACTATTACTGTCGCAGCACAGAGGAGCAAACTGAGCTTCAGGAGCTGAAGTCACTTAGGAGAGTGACACGAGCCGTCCGGGACTCTGGGACGTGCGAAAGAGGAGCTGTGGGAGGCGTGGCGTCTGCTGAAGTACAGTGAGCTGGTGATGGAAGATGCAGACAGAGAGGTCCAAGCATCCTATGTCAACATGGGCAGGCGCACAGGAGCAGAAACGCTGCCTTCCTAACTGTACCTCGGGGAGAAGGAACACCATCCGGAGAGAGGGTCCTGGTGAATACACATCGAGGGAGAGATTCTACTCCCTGCAAGCAATCAATTCGTGTTTCACAGGGCAGCAAGCTGTTCATCTTAGCTTCATTTTGATGATACAGACTATTATGTTATCTTTCCTTCTTTATAAGTCCTTGAAATAATGACATCGTTTACCAAAATCAAGGCTGACTGATTTTCAGGACTTTTTTTTCCCCCATGTGGTATAGCATGAGAGGACTACATGAAATTCTAGGATTAACTTCATGGTTCATCCCTCCCCCCTTTACGAGCACTTATGACTTATTTCTCGCTCTGTAGGTATCAGCTGTGCGGCCTTACAGATGAGGAAATCAGAAGGCTTTAATGTGCACGGGACAGAAAAGCAGCCTGAGCGCCACCATCCTGGGTGCCGTTGCTACGTGTGGAAGGTACCCCGGTAAGTCAGAGCAGAGGTGCTGGGAAAACCGGTAACTGCAGAACAGGAGGAAGAGGGCGAGAAGGTAAAAAGCCGGCATCTTGTAGGTATTGGATGGTCTGTGTATATCCTTTAAAAGGGCCAAAGGGAAGTTTATGAATCAACGTTCAAGGATCCCCTGGGCCCATGAAGACCAGGGGAATCTCTAGAGTTCCTTCCAGAAGGGGTATCTTAAGATTCTTGGCTAGCCCTTGGTGGAACCTAATGCTGTGTGGCGGCCTGCAAGTGGCCCCAGGAGGAAAGTGCTGACTCCACCAGTAGTGTGAGCCCTGACTCTGGGCTCAGGAGACCAGCGTCCTCTCTGAATCCTCCTTTCTGTATTCAGTTTGCCACTGCACAGTGCCGGTGAGTCCAGGTGATAAACCCAGTTACGCAGCTGCTACCTGGCCCACCTGGGTTGTAGTAACAGTCGATTTGGTTTCTCAAACTCTCTTCTTCCTAATATGCCCTCAAATTAACTTTCCTAATCACTTTCTCTCCTGATTAAGAACCAACATTCCCATGTTGGATGATGGATCAAATTCAAGTTCCTGGCCGCCTAGGCCCTCTGCATCTGCTCTTCCTTGTGAAGTTAATCTTAAGATATTTCGCTCCTTCGGAACAAGAGCTTCTGCTCCACTCAGACTAGGGTTTCTTCCAAACCCCAGTGTGGGCAGGTTTCATCCACGTCTTTAAAATTTCCCATAGGAATATGCACCCCCCTCCCTCTGGGTAAGTCCAACCTCACCCTTTTCCAAGGCTAGTCTGGGATTTGCTCCCTCTGTGAGGTTGCTCCGCAATCATCTGTCCTTCTTTTGAATTCCTGGAATGACTGGTCGATAAGCTCCACCTCCCTCACTTACATGTCACTCTAGAACCCTCAGGGAGTGTTTCATGTCACTAGTTTTCCTGTACTTCACCGCCTCCTGAAGGACAGGTTCACACCACTTATGTAATAAACCTTGTTCATTGGCATCAACAAATTGAGTGTTTGAAAAAGGGATGAATGAATGAATAAATTACTATGTATGTTTACTGAATCCAGATACAATATAAGCAAATTCAGTTCCAAATAAATTGTATGTTAAATGTCCATAATTTACCTAATTCACATTCTTTATTTACCATTTACAAACCTGTGGGTTCTTATCCATGGAGATAGAATTTACATGGATTCAGAAAGGCCGAGTGTAACTATACACAGGGTCCTCCATCCCTTTTCCAAAATCCTCCTTGATTTACTTGGATTACCCTTAAATTTGAGAAAACTTTCTTTTTCCCACAGATTATCCTATTTCATTGACTATCTAAATTTTGTTTAGTATCATTTCTTACATAGCTAAATGGTAATTTTCAGTCAGGCAAATAAATGATTTCAATTGGAAAGGAATTATTGCTGCTTTTAGGAGTGATACAAACCTACTGGAAATAATTTTACTGCTTTTCGACTAATGCCGAAAACTTTAAAAAATGGGCCAGAATGACAGCTGCTATCATGATTTTCCATTTCCAAGAAATATTAATGATACAACCCATTTGTTGTTCTAAATTTTTTTTGGCAATTGAGGTACAAATATGAAAAAAGAAATCTCTGATTTCTAACAAGTTTTCTCGGCAAATGCAGTAAATTATGGGGAGATGTACTTCTCAAATTATCTTTGTTAGAACTTTCATCTTTATAATGAACTCAGAACTCAGAAGCCTGCATGTGTCCACTGGTGATCACCATCACAACAAATTCTGGTTACATCGTTTTAGACGAATAGCTGCACAGCGGGGCACAGAGCCACAAAGGAAAAGACCTTCCTGGCCCTGATGGACCCTTTGTTCTCCTGCAGAAAATAATTAAATAGATAAACTCAGTAATGGTGCTTCCAGTGGAAAAAACACATCAACCATTTCTGCACATCAAATGATTCCTCGATTATCTGTGATTTATCTCAGCTAAACTCTCTACTCTTTGAAAATTCTAAGATGAATTATTGGGTACAGAATCTAATAGTTTTCTAAGCCATTAGCTGGAAATTTTATCGAGTGAAAATCTTGCTCATCAAATGAGCTCAATTAATGCAAAAATAATATATTTAATGAACAAATCAAAGCAATCTGTTGGGCTGAACTGAGTTAACTGCTGTATAAAAAGCTTCAAGCCTTTTACAACTGTCGCAGTTTAAAATAACCTTGCAACATCTTTCAAAGCTCTGACTATCAACTTTTATCACGTCTACACTAGTTAGTTAAATGTGGCAGGAGACCTCCACTTCGCCACCAGCTGTATTAATGCAGAGCACAGCCTGCAAATACTCAAGTTCTCCTAAGTCCATTTTTACTAGTGTTCTGGGTTTTGCTAAAGTCCAATCAGAAGTTTGGTGGTGTGGTAAGGAAAGGAGAGTTATCTAAATTGTGGGGACAAAATGAAAATGTGGCCATTTAATCTGCCATAGCAGCATAATTGGGTTTGCACAAGAATTGAAACTAAAGCTTGTCGGAAATGCTGATAGGTGAAACATGCTGAGTTTTGATACTTTTGAATAAAGACTGTTTATTTGCCTGTGTTGCATTTTTATCTCTGAAAATTCCTCAGTTTAGTGCATACAATCACTTTCCTCTGAATCAGGGTTTGAAGATTAGGTGAGTCCTGACGAAGCCAACTGGGACCAAACAAGAGCTTCCCTAGGGGCCAAGGCCGTGGGCACAACAATGTTCGTATTGGGCCAAACAGCCTTGCATCCAGCTCCACGGGCCCCTCAGCCTGCTACTGAATCTCTGGCTGAAGCAGGTTTAACAATATCTACCTTTAAGGATCGGCACGAAGACAAAATCAGAGAATACAGGTTATGTCTTTACAAATGTAACACACTGATAGATGTTGACAGTTGTGACTGTGGGGCCTGTGGTGTCAGTGCCCCGGCCCCCGGGGAGCAGCAGATCATAATGAGCTTCCTCTGGGCTAGGGCAGGAAGAGGAGCCCACGGGACGCCACGGAGGAAGCTTTCTGCTTGTTCATTTATAAAATGGGTTCATTCTACAGTCCCAGAAAAGGAGCGGAGGTGAGCTGCTTTATCTTCAAGTTCTGCAGGAGAGAGTATAGTCAGCCATCTGGGCTCACTGCGAACACGGAGCTGCCCTGCTGGGGACGTCTGTCACCCAGGCGTACTTTGTTGTTTGGTCTAGATGGGCTCCTTGGATCCTGCCTGCATCACGGTCAAGGAACTAGGTTGCAGAACTTTATAAGTGAACGATTTATGTAGTAGGCTTACGCTCAGCCCTCGGCTCCCTTTCTCCCCAGGCGGAGTTCAACGCTGGTGTCTAAAGGACCGGGGAAAGGATCGGTTATCGTCCTTCTGCAAATGGCATGAGTGGCTCTGGCTTCCGCAAAGTCCTGGCTTTTCTACTTTCAGGAGCACAGTTCACGATTAGCCAGTTCCCTAGATTGCTGGCTGACTGTGTGAGATGCCATCTCTGTAACCCAACAGGAAAAAGTGGATTTTGTTTTTGAACGCACACTTGATCCTTGTGTCTCAAACCCCATGAGGTCATAATTACGTAGCATTCCTATGAGACTTCATATTTGCAAAATAATATATATTCAGGTTTCCTGATTGTGTGTTTTGAGGCAGTAATTGGCACTTAATACATACTCACAACAATGTGTTGTAGTTCCCAGCTTATATCAAGCAAGTGGCTGAACTGATGGAGGGAGAGAGAGGAGAAGTCCTTGCCTATTGCCGACCGCAGGTAAGAGCGAGGCTGGAGAGGAGATGACAGACCAGAAGGAAGAGCTGGAGTGTGTTCTGGCTCATGTCCTGTCCCTGCAGGAAGACTACTGAGATGAAGACATTTAGGAAGCTTGCTCTCCTGCTTCTATTTTAGTTAAAATCACCCCATCTACCTCCTTCACTGCACCGGTTGCTACTTTGGCCTCTGAGCTCCCCAAAGCCCTCTTCCTCCTCTAAACTCTTCAAACCATGAACTTGGACCCCTTGGGATGATGGTGGACCTCAGCTCCTGCCCAGGCCAGGTTCTCAGATCTGATATTTGTGCAGTAGACGTGGAGCAGACATCCTGGCATCCAGGCATGCTCGCTGACGTCCACCAGGCAGGCTCCTGCTGGACTAGGTCTGGATGAGGAGAAACCTCCAGACTGATGGAGAGACCTGGACCAGGGGTCTTTTATCCTGCAGCCACCGAGGCCTCTACACAAACCATCCCGTTGAGTTCCAGCCTCTTGGAATCCCATCTGAGGAGGAACATGCCCGTCCACATGCTTCTCTGGGTAAGATCTATATTCTTGGATTTGAAGACCCACCACTTGGCAGCTGTTTGTACTGTTACAGAGACGTCTGGCTCATAGGAGTGGCTCCAAGGGTGGGGACTGCAGGAGTCAAGGGAGTCTGGCTTGGGAAGTGTCTGTGGACAGACAATGTTCCCGGCCTTGGGGATGACATCAAGTCTGTCACCTGCCCTCCCTCCTCCTGGCGCGGCCCTGCTGCGGGGCTGGGGTCACACACAGGAAGCAGGAGGGCAGCTGCTGGACCAGTGGCAGAGCCTCTCTGCCCCCCACCGCTGCCCGCCAGGGGCTCACACCCCATTTCCAAGGGCCCAGGGCTGGCTGCCCCATTTGAGGACAAGAGGAATGTAGAACAGAGCAGGAAATCAGGAACCAGGTTCTAATGTGAACTCAGGTGTAGTCGTCCAAGTTCTGTGATTCCAGGAAGGTCAACCGTGTGGTGGTCCAGTGGCCAAGGGTGGAGTGGAGAACTTGGGGGTAATGGTCCGGGGGGAGAGGCAGATGCTCACACCCCAGGAAACCAATGATGGACACGAGTACCTGAGAGAGTGAGGCATCCCAGCAAGGAACGAAACCAGGTGATGTGGCAGAGAGGGCTGGGAGGGACCACCCCCGGCAGGTGATCAGGAAGGTCTCCCTGAGAAAATGAAATTTAAGCTGCGACTCGAATGCTGAGAAGAAGCCGGCTTTGCAACAAGCAGCCTGGGAAGGAGGCGCCCGCAGAACAGCAAAGGTACAGAAAGGCCTTGGGGTTGGAACAAGCTGTCATCAGAGAGCGTGATTTCACCCAGTTATCACGTTCCTTCTTTTCAGCACTGATGATCCTACACAGGACTGCGATTTTTAATGACTGTTCAACAGCTCCGGGGCTGAAGGAGTGTGAATTACGTAGCCGCCCTCCTCTAGTTAGGGACATTAAGTCTCCTTCCAGGTTTTCACAATTTCAGGTAATGATACAATAAACACCTTTGTGCCTACAATCTTTAGTTCTATTATTTCTTTGGAATAATTCTCAGAAGGGAGCTTACTGCTTCAAAGAATACGAACATTTTGTAGTTATTGGTGTGTATACACACACACACATATATGTATACACACATACATACATACATATACACACACATATATAGCCAAATTGACTTTCGGGAAGGTTATGCCAACTTATAATGCAACACAGGAGCTTACCTGTTTATCACAGCACAGGATGTGATGAAAATTTTGTTCTCTAATTCAGTATATGTAAAATGTTAGTTTAAGGTTTCTTTCACTAGCATTTTTCTAATTATTAAAGAGTGCTAACATTTTCCACTGCATATATACATTTTTTTGCTACATGTATTTTTTTCCCTTATAAAAGTGACTTGTTCTTATCTTTAGCCTATTTATTTATCAGGTATTTTTTTTTTATAAGAGAAATAATGTCTCCTAACATCCTGGGGAGAAGGGAGTGGACAGATCTCTGGAGTTAGATTTTTCTAGTGCACAAGGCTCTCCAACACTCATTCATTTTTCTTTCTTTATCCCTTCCTTCTTTCCCTCCTTCCCTCCTTCCTTCCTTTCTTCCTTCTTTTTTTTATTGAAGTACATATTCAGTTTGTAATCTTGTGTCAACCTCCGGCATTCGCTTCTTTCTGACTAACTCATAAGCACTATTCAGAGAGCAGAGGATGCCCGGGAGAGGTTGCTGTAACTTCTAGAGGTGCCCCAGGGCAGTAGTACCCTGGGACTTGAAAGAATCTGGGGTTGTGTTAAGAAATGCGGAGGAAATTGAATAATCAGTAAATCGCCTTGAGTCATTTATTTGATTATCACCTCTAGAAGGAGAACATTCATCACTATTAGATCTCTAAAAAGCTGCTTTACATTTACACCCTTTCCTTGGGATCACCTATCGGCCACCCCCACCCCCAGCCATCGCTTGCTCCCTGGGTCACCCCGTGAAGCCCATGCTCAGTTACCCACCCGGCTCGGCAGGCACAACCTCGCCCGCGGCTTGGTCCTGCCCTCACTGACAACATGCTTTAAGTCGACTTTGGGGGCTACCTTCAAACTGGATTATTTACAAATGAGGCCATACAGAAAATCACTGTTATTTTGGCTTATCTGTGAAAAGTGTTCATTTGTTAAATGTTAAATTTGTGATAGACGACAATTGATTTAACCTTATGTTGGCATTTCTACAGTTTTTACTGCATGAGGAGGCCCGAGAGACGGAAGTGAGGCCAGGCAGCCCAAGCTGGAGGCTAGGCAGGTCTTGGGGGGTAAACTTTGAGGATGCAGACGGTCTTTTAAAATGCATCTGCTCTCACTGGAGGGTAAAAGACCAGCAGCAGTGGAAACTGAAGCCTGCTGTTTATCTGCAGGCCAGGGCCAGTGCAGACAGCTGTGACCGGAGCCGCCCGGGAAACTATGCCAGTGGCCTTAACCGTGACCTCTGGTTGCAGACGCGCTGCAGTGGGTGTACTGGCATCTCTTTTAGGCACAAATAGGCACAGTTGTGTAAATTTTGTTTTGAGGTCAGATGATGAACTTGCAGGCACTTATTTTTAGTGAATAATAGGAAAAACTATGTCTTTACAACTTATTTCAGCTTAACAAAACAAAGCCTTCTAGTGGGAAGAAAGTTGCATAGTACACTGAGAGCAGATTTTAAGGTTAAAACAAACATTACAAAAGGACTTTGAATCTGACTGGCACTGAGGTATTGCAAGGTCAGATTGACAAGTGACATGCCATTCAATTAATTAAGGTAAATACAGTTATTTGGATAGATAGTTTAGTACATATGACTTTTATTTCTAAATTATCTGACTTTTTCTTTTACTTTTTCATTTCCTTTTATGTAGTTACAGCCTATTTTAAGATATAATGTTATAAATTAAGAAAAAGCAAGCTATGTTTACAGAGGTCAGTGTGAAGCATTTAAAGTTGTTTTTCTCATGCTGATGAGCTACTGGCAGGTCTAACCATGGCCGTCTCTGAAAGAACAACGTAAAATAAAACCCATGAAGAACATCTCAGGGCTGCACGCATTAGCGCACGGCTACAGTCCTTACTCAGGAAAGCCAGTGGAGTCTGTCAGGAAACCAGTGATTAATCCTACACAAAACTGCATCACTAGGACCCCTAACACTACCGATCCAAAAAGCCGGATGGTAAATAAAACTACTCAAAATTCCAAATTCCTTGAAGTCCAGTTAAAATTGTTTTTCCCTTGAAGGTACTAAATTGACACACTTTATTTATTCTACTCTTCCCCTTAAAAAATCTTGTAGCTATGAGATGGCAAATCAGAATTTGGGGAAAAGAATAGACTTTGAGGATCTCTATTTCCTGTGGAATGAAGCTGGAATTCTACCCAGAATGAGCTCTCAGAAGTCTACCAGTCACCCAAGGGACTGTGGGGTTAAAGGAGGGTGTGCAGAGTGAAGGGTGCCGGCTGCCCCGTGCAGGGCTGCCCAGAGGGGTGGGTGGAGGTGGTCTCCAGCTTCTAGGAGGTAGCAGATAACAGGGTCCTGCCTGTGGTTTGTTAAGCAAACTTCTGATGGCGTGTAAGTCAGTGCTCCGTGGTCCCAGAAACACGTTTGGGGCCTCAGGGTACAGGATAAGGACCCTGAATTGACCCTCTGGGGAAAGCAAGGTGTTAGCACCAGGCCAGCAGTCTTAAGTTCCTTCACTTAATCCTTAAACAATTCTGTGAGGTCGTTGAGGATGACGATCAGGCAAAAACACATAATGATTACTCTGCCCACGTGCCTAGGTTAGCGCTGCTGTGAAGACGGAGCAGGGTCACCTAAGTAAAACTCCTATGTTTCTCATTGTATTTGTTAGTATGGTCATCATTATAATATCAGTATCAATGTCTCATCACAGGGTGGCCCTGAGAATGAAACAAACTAACTTATGTAAAGCACCTGGCCCAATCGACAGTTATTGTTTATTTCTTTCACGTTCCTAATAGGGTTGATTCAAGGAGCTTACGTGTGTTCATTAATATTCTAATCTACCCACTGTATGGATGAATACCTTGTCAGAGATGGATTTGATCTCAGGTCTATCTAAAACCGAGTCTCAGCTGTTTCCATTACAACTTCCTCTCCAGGGAGCTCAGGGTCAGTATGGTCAAACCCAGCTTGACTCAGCAATTTCTGACCATTGACCCTATAATCACTTTAGAAAGGGGGTCCCTCCTAATCTTTGTGGATTATTTGGTCTTAAAAATATTTGGGTTTAGGTCTTTAATCTTTCTTCTTCTATCTATTTTATTCTATCCAAGAAGAATTAAAATAACAGAGAGAACAAAAAATTTTAGATGAAACTGGAATGCATTTAAGATTTTAAAATGTGCATGTGCCTACAATAGTAACAGACATTATTTTAATAAACGATATAAAATATTGCTTTATATGTAACCATATGACATTGCCAATGTTCAATCATTTTGACTTTTAAAAATGTTAGTTTCATATGGTTTAATCTAAATTTTAATTTTTTAATTGAGGCATAATAGACAAAGAACATTATATTAATTTCAGGTGTATAGTACAATGATTTGACATTTGTATATATTGTGAAGTGATCATCACGATAAGTCTAGTTAACATTCGTTACCATTTATAGTTACAAATTATTTTCCTTGTGATGAGAACTTCTAAGATCTACTCCCTCAGCAACTTTCAAATATGCGATACAGTGTATTAACCATAGTCATCATGCTGTACGTTACATCGCCGTGACTTAATTCATAACTGAAAGTGTTTACCTTAAATTTTAATTCTTACTATGTAAAAAGGTTTACCATGTAGTTCTTACTATAGGCGCTAGATGTGTAAGCTCCTTTCGTACATTTAGCTTACTTAATTTTAATTCTCAACAACCTTGTGAAGCTGGTAATGTTACTGACCACAGTTTCACAGATGAGGAGCCTATTGTATAGAAAGGGCAGATCTGACATCCAAGTATAAAATGTAACCCTGATATGCAAAATAATTAAATATCTTTACAGATATTTTGACCAAGAAATTCAGTTGCTATATATATGAAAATAAAATGAAATTTTAAAAATGTGATATTAAGTAATTTCTTTACTTTGAGCAACCAGATGAGGACGTCAAATCTAACTGTCCTCCCACCCTCCCCCGAAGCTCCTCAATAAAATGGTTTGATTCCAGAAAGAAATAAGTAAATAATTTCTTTAACAATGGACATATTATTCAACTAAATGGAAGCTGCTTTCCCTCTGTATAGCTTTGGAACTATCCATGACATTAATAATGTACAAACAATAATTTTGAGTCACCATAATTGGCAAAAATTGAATGCAAGGATAGATATGGTTGTCAGAAAATTTACTGTAAAATAAAAAGTTTATATCTGATCCTTAAAAATATTTCTTTCCAAGTTTTCTCCAGTGTTCTCTTTTCCTTAAGTGGCTATTTTATCTTTGGAGAAAACAGACCAACACCAACAACCTTTTATTGACTAATTTTAAATGTAAATTTTGTCTTTAATAATTTTCCTTGATTCTCCATGAAAATAACTTGTTTAAAGTTACCATCCCCACTAAATTTAAGATTTTTTTCCTTTTGTAACATGCTTTTAAACTGTTTTATGAAAATATTTCCGTAGGGGATACAAAACAATATTATGATGACATAGGTTGTTTTATGCCTGTGCAATTTCATATAAACGTATATAAAGCAATATTATAGCAGATAAAGTTTCCTATATGAGATTAAATTCTCATTAATATATTTTTAGTGTTTTTTGAAAAATAGTTTAATACAAAGAAGTACAATTTCCTTATCTATTTTACTACAATTGCATTTTTTGTTTTAGATCATTTTCATTAAAATATCTTGTTTCCAAATCAAAATAAAGCTCACTTTTATTTTTGTTAGAGAAATAACTGGGTCGTGTTCTGTAACGGCTGTTGGAGGTATCAGGCTAGACAGTATCTTGGCAAAACTAAAATCTAGGTTGGAAATGAAAATAGGAAAGTGCTAGAAAATATTAGTAGGCTTTACGAGGATATATTGAAATGTGGTGAGTACTGCTGTTTTCTTTTCATGACTATCTCTTTTATAGTCTTCACTGATGTTGGAAAAACATGATTTTCTAGATCCATATTTAACTTTCAAAAATGATGATAACTTCCGTTAAAAATCTCCCATCACAAATTTATATTCTTTATATACGAAGACCAAACATACAGTAATGTATCAGACCCTGAGTGTCTGTGTTAACTGGCTCTAACCATCACGCGGGCTGTCATTACATGTGTTTGTCTTGTTATGTCACCGTCTTAAGTCCCATGTTGAGGAAGGGAAACGTTTTAGTTACATTTTGTTTTGTTTTGTTTTGTTTTTTTTAGTTACAAATATTTTTGATCTCATGGACCATGTATATAGGGAATAATGGAAATTTCCAAAAATTATATTTCTGTAATTCCTGATGTAACTGTCAACCATACAGCGATCTGGCTGAGAAGGCTGCATTGCCTGGGATCACCCAGAAATGAGCACAAAAGACTTAATTACGTTGTTGTACTTCATGGTTGTCCTTTGAAAAGTCTGTTGGATTGCCAGCAGGGAGACCAGGGCTGGCTTTGCTCCTCCACAGATCCCAAAGCACAGAGGTAACTGGTGCCTACACAGTGGCTCGCCCTGCCATGGGCTCGCGTGCCAGCCCACAAACATGTCCATGATAGTTCCACAGCTATACAGAGGAAGCGTGCCCGCGATGCTGCGATCACTGGCAGGAAGGATTTAAGGCACGTCCACTCTATCACTGAGGCTGAGATCAATAGTTCATTATTGATTGTTGTTCACGACCTAAGTGTCATTAAACTCTCCAGAGACAACATGCCTCATAGGATTTCCTGGAAACTTCACTTGCTGTTAGACCTTTCATATTAAGCATAAAGAAAAGGCACACAAAATCTCCCCTAGTAACCTGAATAATTCACTGATACACTGGGAAGATGTCTAAATATTAGCACTGTATTTGATTTTACATTCAGGATCAAGCTATCTCCATTTCTGTCTTTGAAAAAAAATCCTTGCAAGGGTGTGAGATTGCTTACTAATTTCAATGAGCCCTGATCAGAAGGTAAGTCACCTTCCATAATAGTGAACTCAAAAGGAATGAAAACAAATCTTTTTCAAGGAATTGGAAGAAACAGAACTTTGAATTAATCTGGTTTAGATTCTTAGAGAACATGAAAGACGAGTCAATATTATTAAGAGAGCCAATCAGGGCGCAGAAGTGTCATTTGAATTACATACTGTTTAAAACAAACACTGGCCCAGTGATAGTTTCCTCTAACATTTTCTCCTTCAATCTGAACACATTTATGCTTTATTTTAGTGAAAATTTTGTTCTATGAAAAATGTGAGAGATTGGATTATGGTACCCAAAGAATCTGGACTTGCCACTCGTAAAAGTGTAAGAATGACTCAGACTCGTCCTACCCTCCACATGCCTTCTGCTGGCAAGGCTGGGACTCTTTCCATTTCTACCCTGACCGCCACATTTTGTCCCTTAAGATCTGTCTCCGGATGTGCCTCAGTAAGTGATTTGCAACAACCTCTCCACTGGTCTCTTCTGCCTTCTGTCTTTCTATCCTTCACAGCCACCTGATTAAACCCCCATCAGCTCAGCTTGTGTTGTTTCCCTATTGGTGAAAACACTGAGAAATTTACCATTATCTGTGGGATAAATTTCAGCTTCCTCGGCCTGGCATTAAGTCCTTTTTAACGGTCTTGAGGCCAATCCTTCCGTCTTCTCCTACAGGAGCCGCAGGCTCCCATCAAATGAAAATTGCTACTCGCAACAAGAGTAAGGGGCTCCCACCTTCTCAGCGTTCCTCGTGCCAGGCCTTCACACTGGATTTCCCTCCCCACCTGCCGACCACAATCTGTGAGGGTCCTTTTATCTATGAAGGCTTTCCTGATCACACAAGCCAGAAGACATTTTTCTTTCCTTTAATCATTTACAAAAAGTGTTTCTGCCTCTCTTACTCCCCTTTTCACCAAGAAACCCGTTTTATAGGTATTGGGAAACTATCTCGTTGACAAGAATGAAGCTCCTTGAAAATGGGAAGCGTCTTTGAAGGCTTCATAGTGTCAGATGAAGGAGGTGTTCACGAAAATGTTTGCTGGGAAGATAAATATGAAGGAGTAATATTGCTGCAGGATGGAAGGAGGTCCGGCCCCCTGCTGCACCTCTATAGCTGGCTCAGCGGGACACAGGGGACAGGGCCGGGGCAAAGCTGGCAAGCACATGGGTCATCTGGAGGTGAGGCAAGATCCAGGGAGAAGCTGCTGGAACTGAGGCTAGGAACATAAGGGACTGGAGTTAAATGGGCGGTCAGTGTTAGAATTTGTAGGAGAAATTCTTTGTTTAAGAATCCCTGATCAGGAAAGGAAAGGAGCAAAGAGGCAGGGCAGAGGCACAGAGGAGGCCCAGGAACACCACCACGCCTGGCAGGCTCCCGTCCTCTCTCTGACCGCGGAGTCACGTGAAGCTCGTGCAGATCTGACTTCATGGGGCGTAGTACGGTTGGTAAATGACCACTGTGTGGAAGGCACCTTGTTGAGTGGTCCCCCTTGAGCCATGACATAATAATAACCATGCTAATATTTGTTGAGTGTTTTCTATTACCAGGTGATGAACCGTGCTTAAATATGTTGTTTCATTATTATTCATTTAATCTTTGTAACAAAACTGTGAGGCAGGTGCTATTATTAGCATCTTTATTTAGAGTTCCAGCAACTAAGTATGAGAGCAATAAAGTCATCTGCCCACGTTCCTGCAGTGAGTGAGCCAGGTGGCCGGGCCTGGCTGGGGGCAGGCTCGGGGCTCTCAGGCCCCCTCCCCACGGCGAGCTCAGGGCCTGCTTCTTCCTACTGGGTCCATTTGGGGTTAATGCCCCGCATTTCCATAGGCCAAACAAAGGGGCAGCGGCAGTTTTAAGATGTTGGGCGCTGATGTAACATTTTTGGCGCCTTGGAAAATTCTCTCCGACAAAACAGGGTTTGTTTTTTTTTTTTTAATGGAAGTATAGACAGTTTACAATGCCAGTTATTACAGTCAATTGTTTCTGGTGTACAGCATAATGAATATAACCTTACCCCATCAAGACAGTCATTTGGTGACTGCTGTGTGCATACATGCATCCATGCGTGTGTGCGTGAATTAAGTGAATTTGGAGTTGGCACAGAATGAGGACTAGCCATGATCTGCAGGTAGGGGTGGTCTAAAGAAGACGGAGGCAGTGTGATAAAGGTTGAGAGCAGTTGGTCTCCCTGCATGGAACCTGATGAGCAAGTCCTTCCACTCCAACAGTCTTCATTTCCTCGTGGGTAAAATGGGATCATAGTAACTCCCCCGGGACTAGGATTAGGGGGGAGAAATGGCAGTGCAAGTTTGGGACATCAAGTGTCTACGCAGCTGGCATGTTGTTACTGTTGTTGGCATTTAGACTGGAGTCATCGGGGAGTTATTTAACATGACCACATTGTGGAACTAGATTCACTATAAGGCTTTCTTACCTTCCATTTAATTATATTTCAAATATAACCTGAAGTATTTAAAAAGACTAAAATCATTTCTAAAAAGAAAGACTGACGAAGTCAATGGGAAAATTAAGAGTGATTTCCAATAGAAAACCTGACGCAAGACACAAGCATGTAACGACTCTTACAACCTGCAACGTCCACAAGTAGGGAGCTTTGGAAATACTGAAGGAAGGGGACCGCATAAAGACAGACATCTTTGAACTGATCTGGTCCTAAAGCATCTAAGGCCAAATCAGGAGAGTAGGGAAATTAGAACAAACAAGCAAAATCAAAGTACAGGCAAGTACCCTGGACGACTGCAGGCCCCTGGCCCCAGAGGACAGCCCGAGACAGAACTCAGCACCTGCTCGTACAGGGTAGACACCAGCACGAGGATTTCAAATTTGTCAGCATGAACCTGGTTTCCCGCGATTATTCTCGGCCTCCCATCTGTATGTCACAGTCTAACACCGCAGCGGCCTGTGGTTGACCTTGACGCCCGCTCTCCCCATGGAAGACCGCTTTCATTATTTGGTTCCAACGTTACTGGTCATGGTATTCTGATTTTCACATTGTCAATTCACAGTTAAATTGCTCTAATGAAGAAAAGCCACTGAATGCCACCCCAAAAGAACATATAGTCTTAAATTCACTGGTATTGCTCTTTAGAGCAGATTCGATGATTTTTGCTTCATACATACCCACCAAATTGTGGTTATTTTAGGTATTATGCAGAGCTAATTTATGTTCTCTATGTATTCTTGGAAGGCAACTGGGAAAAGTCATTCACAAATGTTTGGTGTAATGGATGAGTAATTATTTTCTGATAAAAAGTCTTCTATGCTTTATTTTTCTTAGATAATCAAGAACGAATTTTATGCTGAAGGTTCTGGTAAAAAGCTGCCTAAAAGGATTCAGCATCACAAATCCAGTCACATGGAACTTTTAGTTTTATTAGTTTCTACTCAAAGATATGAGGATAATAGCCAAATTCTTTCACACTCATTTTAAATTTCAAATGTCGGATAATGTTATTAATAGCCATTAGTTATGGAGTGCTTGTTCCATGGTGTGTACTTCAGAGGCATGGAATCTAATTTTCTCAAAAATCCTAAGCAATAGACCTTATTATCCTCATTTAACAGGTGGAGACACAGAGGCTGAGAAGCCTTAAGTGATTAGTCTGAATTCATGACACTGACAGGGGTCACAGCCACACCTGGGTTCAGGTCTGCGGGCTCTCCGGGGCCCATCGCCCTGCTTTCCGTGCTTGGTTACCGAGCAGCATGCACATGGAGTCCAGGAGGAAGGGCCCTTCCTGACCCCCGCCAGGTGAACAGAAGCTCAGCATCGTTCTGGAGGTGACTGGATGACAGCTCACTTCAAACACCATTAGACCCTCGACTTTCAAGTGCATAAGATGAAATTGCAATTAAGGAAAAAACCTGAGACTCTCAGTGAAGTTCTGCGAGTATCCATTATTACAAGCTAAATGTCTTTTCCTGAAAAACAAATGCTAAGATGATACAGAATAAATGTTATTTGAGTAGTATCTGAATTCTGTGCGGAAAAGAGAAAGAAAGAGCCTAGAGGCCTAGTCTCTCAACATCATCTTCCTAATTTCTAAGAAAACAGCGAGGCTAAAGCCGGAGACATCTACCAAAGTGTGTTCTGAAAATCTTCACCTAAACCGTGCCCACCGGGAGGGCCCCACACCGCATGGGACAGATGCGAAGGGCAGAGGGCGCCCTCAGTGCCACCCGCATTATTCTGTGGGTGAGGCAGAAATAATCTCATCCAACCAGTAGGAGAATGGTTGTTGGCCTTGGATCCAACACTTCACTTTCAAGGGTCCAAAGAACATCCGTGCAAATTGCTAGGGCTTGGGTGTTCGTTTTGGGAGACTCTATGAGAGAAAGTCACAATTTAAAAGAAAATGGAAAGAAATGTAGGTCCCCGAAGGGGTATCAAGAGTTGACTCAGGTGGAACTACAAACCTTTGTCAAAAAGGTTGGGCCACCCCTGGCGTGGCCTCCAGGCCACCCAGCTGAGCGCAGAGTTTGGCCACGGCCTCCGGGGCCGCTGAGGGGCCAGGGCAGGAGCACACTAGTTATTCTGAAGACGGTCTTTGACAACCTTCCATTTTCTATGGCAGAAAGTATGACTGCATTCTGATTCTGAAACTCAAATTCTTGACTGAGTTAAAGTTTTTAATAGTTTAAAGGGGTTCATATTAGTCGCATGGTCTTTAACAATGTTTTTGTAAAACTAACTTTAGAACCTCAAATTTTGTCTTTTTCTGCCTCTCTGATAGTCTACAGAATATCATTTTATTACTATGTTGCTACGTGAAGTAAACATAAATGTCCTACTTTATGTATCAATAATAAAACATGCATTATTTTCCTAAAAACAGCAATACATGATGCTACTTCCTGGCAATAAGTATTTATGGACAGTTCACACCCGTTTTATCATCCGTACCAATGGTAACAGATGTGGGTTTATCATTCAGTCTGGAAGATTTTATAAACCACTGAATAATGAACTCCCATCCATTCCAAAAGACATGGACTATAAAATAGTATGAATTGTCAGAAAATAGTTATTCTGATGAAATACAGCATTCACCCCTCCACTTCCACAGAGATAGATCGTGTCCCAAAATATGCATAACTTTATAGATGTAAAACTAATCTTAACAAGCGATTTACATGACAGAACCCTGTGATACAGCACTCTCCTTCACACTCAGGAGCGGAATCAATACAAGTAACCGTGTGTGTCCCGCTGTGACGGAGGGCTGAGTCACCGCCTCCCTCCACAGCCTGGGTGAGGAGCGAGGCTCATTTTATAGCTGGCGATGCAATCAAACCGGCAAAGGCCGCGGAGCTCCTGCTGTGGGCAGTGCTCGTTGCCGGGTGCTGCCGTCCACCCACAGCAGACTTACAGCAGCACGTCGCGTGTGCCGCCCAACTCCACCTCGGCCCCAGCGCCGGGGAGCCCATCCCAGCGCGGGCTGCGGCAGCTCTGCTCTTTTCTGGCAGGCGTACTGCTCCCTGCCTGGGCGGGAGGAACGTTGTTCCTCCTCCTCTGTTATAGTCAGTGCATCCTTTCCCTACAGTGCTGCTTCTTTAGCTCTCTGGCTGGGCATCTTCCTAATGGCTTCACAGGCAGATGTCTCCATGGCAAGCTTTGGCTCTCCTACCTTGACAAGCAGTAAGATTCAATTAAAGATGGACTCCAGCATCAGTTTGGTGTCAGAATTATGCCAGGAACTGAGGATATGGTGGTTGACAGAGGACCCAGTCCCTGACCTCACGGGGCTTCAGTCTAGCTGGGAAGGGGAGCATTACATAAACAATTCTCTACTGTGCAACGAGAACATAAGACACACAGATCTGACCCGGTGGGGAGAGGCAGGGCTGCTCCCTGAGTTGGGATGCTTCAGGGGAAGCCTGATGGAGGAATCGAGTGGGAAGGAGGGGGTGTAAAGGATGACAGGCAAAGAGAACAGTTTAAGCAAAGGCCCTGAAGTAGAAGAGAGCTGACCTGTTGAGAAGCTGGAAAAGTCAAACAGAACTGGAGGCGGGGAGAGGTGTTTCAGGTGAGGCTGGAGAAGTGAGCAAGACTCAGGTGGAGAGGGTAGTCACCTGTGTTCTAAGGGTAACAGGAGGCCAAGGAAGGCTGTAAATAGACAAGTGGCACAACTAATTTTATATTTTGGTTCCTGTTTGCATGATATTTGAGGGAGGATAAGTTGATAGCAGTTGCACTGCCCAGGTGCAATGTGATGATAATAGTTTAGGGTGATAGAGAAGTGGACACACACTTTGGAAACTTACCAAAAAATAGACCTTAGTCTTAAATTTGATAGAGTAAGAGAGACACACTTTGGGATTTCTGCTAAATGGATAGATGGCAACAACATTAGCTCTAATAAGGGACACTGAGGGAGGACGAAGTTTCTAGGGAGAGGGAAGAGCACGTGATTGCCTATGGACACACTGTGGGTAAGTCCTCATGAAACATCCTAAGGGGGCAAGTGTAGAACTCAAACACCACCGGGAGACTGGAAGAGTAATTCTATAATGTTATCTACGTGATGGTACTGTTTTGTTCCAGGTTTTAAAATATCTAAAATAAGATGGATTAATCTGTTAAATACACTAAGAACTTTAATGAGCAATTTTGTAACAAGGATGTTAGACTCCTCTGATTCCTAATTCTGGGCTTTGTCTGATAGACCACAGTTTTCCATCATATACAAAGAAGAAGTGCATGCGTCTAAGAGTTTGGTGGGAACAGACGGCAGTGACATCAGACTGGAACAGAATGCTCTCTAGGGAAGCTGATGATCTGGGACCTAGCTCAGTCCAGCCAGCACTCATTGTGAGGCCTTGGGCCAGCTGCAACCTCCCTGAAGCCTGTACATGAGATGGAGAGAGGGGCAAGAAAATCCCTTAGGTCATTTAGAGTTGTAAAATCCTGAAATTCGAACGGACTGCAGCCATTAAAAAAATCAAACTGAATCTGTTTATTAAACTCTAAATGTATTTGCATAAGGAAAAAATCCAACACTAATTTATCCATAACACTGTGTGACACCCTAATGTGAAATATTACATGAAAATAATATAATACATAATCTCAATCAAAATACATATCTATTTCTTTGCTCAGTTTATTTAACCATCAGTTTCCAATATTTTTGGATATGTAATTGCTGGTTGTGAATTAGAAAAGCCAATCCCTTCATCACAGTTTCCATATCTTCAAATTAAGTTCTTGGAAATCATCAGTTTTGTGTACATGACTGGAGAATTCAGTCACCAAAATACGCATCCATCACCAAAAACAATCATCAAACACTGTTCACTGTTCTTCAAGGTTTTGACTGTTTCTTTAAGTTAGTATCACACACGTTCATGAACTGGGTATAAATAACAAATATCTTTCAAATTAATCTAAAATGTGACTTGATTTTCTTTTATAATAATAACACTCAAAATGTTTTTTGAGTCATACATACACAAAAGGCACCTAATGCCAAGAATTAGTAGTGAAAACCATCCCATAATGCATTTCATTCTGGCATGGTAAGAGCTTCTTTTGTTTTATAATAATCAGCAAAATGGACAGATTTACCCCAATTTGTACAAGTGTCAGGCCTTTGTAGCAACGGTGATTGAAGACCAGCGTTGCAGAAGGGCTGGAGAGGAGGCAACCTGGTGCTGAGTTTGCAGAAAGAAATTGCTGCTTCCAATTGCTTCTGATGACAAAAAGAAAGAGCTGGAAGGTCTGAATCTTCTCATAGCAAATTTCAAAACCATGAAGATGAATTTCCTTTTATAAAAAGGTAAGAGGAATATTTTTGTAGCTAGTAAATGAGAGATGCAGGAAGCAGCATTTGAGCTGAGATTTCTTAACCAAGGACTCTGCTTACCTTCTAACTTTTTGGCTCTAAGGGACCGGTTTGACCTGATAATTTCTTGAGGGAGGCAGTGATATTTCTTTTAAGTGGTGTAATCCTGTGTGTATATTAACATCAGTATGTGTATCACCTCCTAGGCTTTGATTTCAGATTAGTGCTACTATGGAAGAATTTTTCCCAATGGTTCCTTTGCTTTAAATGTCTTGATTTTATTCAAAAGCTTTATTTAGTGAGGAAAAGAAAATTGTAATGTTTTTCTTCAAGTGATCCAAATAAGAATTCTTTTAAAGAAAAAAAGTCTTGCCAGAATATTCAAATTAATGCTTTTATTGCTAACAATTTAATCTACAATATTTTAAAAATATTCTTGAAAAACTTGATCTGCTTTTTGTGGACAAGATAAGCATCTGATTTTATCTTGAATATTTTAGACATTTATTTTAATAAGAAAGGAAAGAATGATGTCAATATATTGGTTAAAGTTCAGTGGATTTGGAATGAATGCTAAAATCAGTAAGCCTCATTTTTTCCCCTATGCTATTAATTTACTAGATCAAAGGTTAGCTCAATGTAGACTAACTCATATACAGTGTATTTCAATTACACATCATCATTCTATTAATACTCTCTTTTGCTTAGAGTTGGTCATTATTGAATACAAGCTGTTTAAATTCCATCTTTAAAGTGAAAAGCTTAAAGGTTCATATTCAAGAGAGCTCGCTATAGATTTCTACTTCTGAAATTAAATGAAATTAAATGGACACCATCTAAATTTCACCTAGCAAGAGAAAACAAGATTTACCTTGATTTTCTGCCATTGTTATTTTTTAAAACTTGTGC
Source organism: Camelus bactrianus (assembly GCF_048773025.1). Taxonomy (NCBI): domain Eukaryota; kingdom Metazoa; phylum Chordata; class Mammalia; order Artiodactyla; family Camelidae; genus Camelus; species Camelus bactrianus. Next base: position 4,859,873 of record NC_133546.1, read on the forward strand.
TGCAACTTTTTGATTTTCGCTCCGTCTGTTTTGCGTAAAATTGCAAGTTTACACCTCCTAACGTCTAGCTCCAAACATGTCAACTTCTCCACCCACTGTCCCCATTCCTTCCAAAGACTTGTGACGACTGTTGGAGCAGAGCCTCAAATCGTCCATCAGGAGTTCCAGGGCTCCCCTGACGAAGATGATGGGGTGTCACTCACTCCTGCAGGAGTTTCTCCGACCACTCACCTTACTGTCTCTCCATCCCCACATCCCCACATCAAACGGACTTGATGTGGTCACCTGTCCATGCTTGTGTGTGCCCACGTCTGCTTGCACTGGTTTCTGCACCTGGAGCATCCCGCCCCAGCGCCAGATGTATAACTCCTACCCATTCTTCTCACCCCAGTGCAAATGATACCATGTCTGGGGTCCTCTGGCTGGAAATTCAGTAGGAATTTCAACTCTACTTCTCATGATGTCATTGCTTATCACCAGTTGGAGTTAAACATGTGATGGGTGACATCTTCTCTTTCAGAGTGACAGGTTCTCAAAGTGAAAGTTGATGTAACAGTTACATTGCTCACACACCATTAGCTTAGTGTGCAGTATGTGGCCGCCAGAGGCTCACGGATGACGCACAATGTGACCCCTTGGCTCAAGGCGCAGTGACATCAGGACACAGTTCTAAACGGCAAGCTCAAAAACTGCCAGGGCTGCCAAAAAGCAGCTGAGGTGAGTGTAGGAGCTGTGCCTGGGGATGTGCCACAGGGGCCACAGCGGGTACGCGGTGGCGGAATAGAAGGACGCGGAGCTCACCCTCTCTCAAAATACATCAAAAATATGTCTACGTATGGAACCCTTCTCACAGGATATGTTCTGAACTCTGGCAGAAAATCTCGTACAAGTGGAACTACTAGGAAAATCATTACAAAACAAGGTAGGAAAAGAGAAAGGAAATTGGGGTGGGTCTCGTCGCCTGTGAGGGAGAGGTGAAAGAGGAAAAGCACCGTCCCGGGAAGCCCCTCTCCAGCGGGGAGGCCAGCTGGGACAGAGGGCGCCGCAGAGGCTCGGAGCAGAGCACGGGAGCTGCTTTGCCGCACACAGAACGGAGAGACTCGGCCCGGAGGGTCCCTAGTCGAGACGCAGCCGGCTGGCGTGTGCCGGCACTGGGTGCGGGAGCTCGGGCCCCGCAGGACGGACCCAGGGGGCGCACTGGGGCTGACTGGGCAGAAGCGGCCGCAGGGGGCTGGCGAGTGGTGCGAGCTGGGGCGGGGGGTGCGTGCAAAGGAGCCTGGGTCCACCACCGAAGGCTGCACTGGTGGTGTGCACAAACGGAGGGGCGCACGCTGCCTACAGGGCGTGGCCTGGCTGTAAAGCCTCCATTATTAACACACCCTCTCCAAGAGAGGAGAGAAACATTGTCATAGCAACCCCGGTCCCTGCAAGCCTACAGAGTGTAGGACAAGGCTGGGAGAATAACCTTCCAGACTTCAGGCACTACTGCAGAGCTACAGGAATCAAAACAGTGAGGTACTGGCACAAAAACGGACACATGGATCAGTGGAACCGGATAAAGACCCCAGAAATAAACCCACATACTTAACGGCCAATCTTCAACAAAGGCGGCAAGAATATACAATGGGGAAAAGACAGACTCCTGGACAAGTCGTGTAGGGAAAGCTGGACAGCCACATATAAATCAGGGAAGTTAGAACACTCCCTCACACTATACATAGAAATAAACTCAAAATGGCTTAAAGATTTAAACATAAGGCAAGATGCTATAAACCTCCTAGAAGAGAACATAGGCAAAACATTCTCTGACATAAATCTTAGCAATGTTGTCCTAGGGCAGTCTACCCAGGCAAGAGAAATAAATGCCAAAATAAACAAAGGGGACCTAATTAAACTTATAAGCTTTTGTACAGCAGAGGAAACTATAAACAAAACAAAACAAAAAAAAACAACCTACCTCCTGGGAGATCATTTGCAAATGATGCGACTGACGAGGGTTTAACTTCCAGAAATATACAAACAGCTCATATAACTCAAAACCAAAAAAACAAACAATCCAATCAAAAAATGGGCAGAAGATCTAAACAAACATTTCTCCAGTGAAGACATACCAATGGCCAATGGGCACATGAAAAAATGCTCAGTATCACTAATTATCAGAGAAATGCAAATCAAAACAGCAATGAGGTATAACCTCACACCAGTCAGAATGGCCATCATTAAAAAGTCCACAAACGATAAATGCTGGACAGGGTGTGGGGAAAAAGGAACCTTCCTACACTCTTGGTGGGAATGTAGTTTGGTACGGCCATTATGGAAAACAGTATGGAGATTCTTTAAAAAACTGAAAATAGACTTACTGTATGATCCAGCAATCCCACTCCTGGGTGTATATTCAGAAGAAACTCTAATTTGAAGATATATATGCACCCTAATGTTCATAGCAGCACTATATACAATAGTCAAGACATGGAAACAACCTAAATGTCCATCGACAGATGACTGGATAAAGAAGTTGTGGCATATATATGTGTGTGTGTGTGTGTGTGTGTGTGTGTGTGTGTGTATAGCCATTTGCAGCAACATGGATGGACCTAGAGATTGTCATACTAAGTGAAGTGAGCCAGAAAGAGAAAGAAAAATACCATATGATATCACTTATATGTGGAATCTAGAATAAAAAAAAAAAAGGACACAAATGAACTTATTTACAAAATAGAGACAGACTCACAGACATAGAAAAAAACATGGTTACCAGGGGGTAGAAGGGGTGGGGAGGGATAAATTGGGAGCTCAGGACTTGCAGATACTGACTACCATGTATAAAACAGATTAACAGCAAGGTCCTACAGGGAACTATATTTAATACCTTGTAATGGCCTATAATGGAAAACATTATGGAAAGGAACATATATATACATGTAACTGAATCACTATGCTGTATACCAGAAATTAACACAACATTGTTAATCAACTACAATTTAATAATAAAAAAAAACAAGACAGTGGCCACACATGGGAGTGAATACTGAGATGATCCAAAGGTGGCAGAGCTCAGGAAATGATGGCAAAAATACATTTTTGTATCTCCTCCCTGAAGTGACAAACTAATATCCCACACATAGGACAAGAGCGCCAGATCTGAGGAGGACAGAATGGAGGTCGGGCAGAGGCTCTGCAGAGAGGAAATGTGAGAAAGAACCAGCCGGCCCGGGGGCAGATCTCAGAGAACGCCTCAACACCTGCTTCTCGGAGGTGAGGCGGTCGGTACAAAGGACACACCTCTTCACATAGCGATGGGCTGGAGCAAGGGTGGAGGGCAGGCCCAGGGCAGACGCCCTCCTCGATAGATTTGTTTTGGGGAAGCAGAGAAGACAATCCCTTCTAGATAATTCAGTAAGGCAGGCAGAATTTATCTTTGTAGGGTAGACCCTCCTTCTCTCGCAGGAAGATCCTCCAATGGCTGGAAAGTCCAAGTCATTTCACAGTGAGTGAGATGAAACAAAATCTAGCATAGCATTGACACTCTAAGAACAAATAAAAGAAGGAACAGTGAAACTCGCTAGAGGAAGAATATTCACACACACTCAAAGACACAATGTCTCCAGTGTGCCAAGGATGATGGATCGTCTGAATGAATAATAAAATGACTGATAAAAACTAGTAAGTTAAACAATGCAGTGATCGCCACTATGAAGACAGCCCCTAGAGCAAAACCACAAAATCTCAAGGAACAGACAGCAAGACAACTGGAAGAAATGAACACCAGAACCCAGGAAAGAAGTAAAAGGAAAAAATCATAGATGTGAAGATCAGATTGAAGGAAGCACAGAAGAGCCCTGGAGAAAACACAGGAAAGACACAGATAACAGGAATGAGGAAAATAAAAATGAAACAGACAATTTAAAATGACTAGAGATAATGTGAGGGACAGAGAAGGCAGGCATAGAGATTTTTAAAGCATATGTGTAATTGAAACTCTTGCAGAGGGAAAATACACTGGAACAGAATAAATATTAAAAGACTTAATTCAAGAAATTGTAGTTAAAGTAGTGGAAAACTTGAACTCTTATTCTGAAGAGCACAGCGTGTTGGTGAAAGCTGGCCCAGGATGCTCAGCACCAGGTGGGTCTGTAACCCACCCTCCCCCATCCTGGAAATGGAGGTGGGAGGGGGCGGGGGGAGGGGAAAAGCAGGAAAAAACTGACCAAATGTCCTTGTAAACACACTCTGCTCTCCTGACTGTGTTTATTAGGGGAAACATAATGGAAGAAAATGTCAGCTGTTGGAATAAAAAGTGGGGGTGTTTCAGGATTGACAGTAATGCTCTCCGCATATTCTTCAGAGACCTCAAGTGTTAAACCTGGAAACGAGGGCATCGTAATGTTTCTAGGAAGGACCTGGGAGCTACACAGACAGTATGACTTACGTTTTTCCTGTGTCTTGCAGTTATTTGAATTATTGATGAAAAGGCAAGATCTCTGGTTCTTGTGAGCCTGATTTGACAATCCAATCCTATGCATTATCTCACCAAGACGTATCCTATGTTACTGAGTTTTAACTGTAAAGAAAAATAATTGGGCAGCCAGTGAAAGAATCAAGTCACTTCTAAGGGGAAAACTCACTTTGGTCTCACAACCCTCCACAGCTACTTTCCTGGTAGGAAGACTGTAGACACATATCTATACAAACTAGAGGAAACAAAATATGTCAGATTTTTGGCACAGTCAGACTAGTCTTCAAGCACAGAGGCTAAAGACTAACAGTTTTGGAAATGTGACATTAGGGAAGATGGTTTCTCTCCTCTACAAAGAAACTACTGGAGGTCAATTCTCAGCCCAGAGATGACAAACATGATCAGCGCTGGGTACTGCAGACTTAACTGAAGAACTAAGACTAAAACAATGTGGGATGGCAAAACAGTGTAAGTATCAAATGCTCCGACAGTGCACAAATGACATAACTAACAAAACGTAAGAGGAAGAAGGGGAAAGGAGACAGGAAGTGGAGTTCATATGCTGATGGCCTCATTTGCAATAGTTTGGAGTTCAAGAGCATCATTTGAAGCTGATGCATCAAGTGATAGACAAATAAGTGTATCTAACAGAAGTAAAGGTAAATATTAAGTAACTTGACTTTATTTAAACAATTTTTAGATCAAAGAGGTAATACAAATTACAGAGTAAATGGAAAACAACATAATAAAAAGACAGCATATCAGAAGCTATGAGAGGTCAATAAAATGCTCAGAAAAAGATGCCTTATCTTAAATCTTTATATTAATTAAAAACAAAGAATTAATAAAATTCAACTAACTCAAAAAGTTAGGAAAAGAGCAACAAAACAAACAGAGGAAATTTTTAAAGGGAAAAGCTGAATTTATCAACAAGCAAATCAAAATAGCAGAACCACAAAATAAATCCAAAAGATGGTTTTCAAAAGAAAAAAAAAACTCACTAAAAGATATAATCCAATAGTTAATCTAATCAAGAAAAAAATGGAGAATGTGCAAGCAAGAAATAAAAGCAGAGTTGGGAGGGCAGGAGGTGGAGAGTAACAGAAAATAGAGGGAATTAAAAGAAACATAGGGCATTACTTTGTTCAACTCCATGCAAATAAATTTGAAATTTGGATAAACTGAAAAAATTCCTAGGAACATACAAGTTGCCAAAACTGACCCCAGAGGAGATAGAGAATCTAAAAAGACTTGATATCTATGGGAGAAAGAGAAAAGGCTATGAGAGAGCCACTCTCCCCACCAAGCAAAAAGGGAAAAAAATCACTAAGCCCAGACATGAGAATTCCACCAATCCAGAATTTAGGGTGAAAATATGAGAAACTTGTACATTTTTTCTCTGGAAATATACTACTATATCGAAACACAAAAATTATAGAGAAAGTAACTAGTGCAATGTCACTTATTAACATTAAAGCATAAATCTTAAACCAAATATTAGCAAACTAAATCCAGAAGCATGTCAAAAAACTGATACACCATTACCAAGTGTAGTTTATTTCAGAAATGTAAAGATGATTTATTATTAAGAATTCTATTAATAAAATGTATCCTATTAAGGATTAAATAAAAAATATTTATGATCATTTCGAAGATGCTGATAAAACACTGGATAATATTCAACACCCATTACTGATACAAACAAAATAAAAAAGAGCACTTCTTTAATATGTTAAAATATATCTGTCTCAATCCAAAAGTCAGTACCATGCTTAACGAAGACGTATCAGGAGTTCTCCCACTAAAGTTTCATTATCACTCTTATCATCACTCTTATTTAACATTACACTACAGATAACAGTCAATGCTGTGACGTGAGAGAGAGAAATTCGAGGTGAAAAATTGTAAAGGAGAAGACGAAATAGGCACTTTGGGAAGAATACGTATTTGACACCTGGACAACGCAAGAGAATCAACTGAATAAGCAAAAGAATTTAATAAAGTAGTCAAGTTGAAAATAAATACACAGACCTCAACAGCTTACACATAGCCTACACGGAGAAAGCTTTAAAACAGTAATTGGAGAGTGAGGGTATAGCTCAGTGGGAGAGCATGTGCTTAGCATGGATGTGGTCCTGGGTTCAACCCCCAGTATCTCCACTAAAATAAATAAATAAACCTAATTACCTCCCCCCAAAATTAAAAAAAAAAAAAAAAACCCACTTGTTGAGTTCTTGGCTCACAGGAGTGAAAACTAACTAGATAATTTAAGCATAAAAGGAACTTATTGGAAAAGTATGAGATAGCTTTATAGAGTCACAGAAACCAACAACCAAAGTGAAGAAGCAGACCTCAGAAAGCAGGCAGGAATTAGGGAAGCTCTCCCCAGGCACAGGCAGTGTGAACTAAGGACAACCCACTCTGGACCCACCATTGGGAAGAAGCATCTTCAGTTCTTCAGACTCTCAGTCAAGCTCAAATCCCCAACAGAGTCCAGTCGGCCGGACGTGGCTCGCAGGCTCAGCTCTTGGCTGGCTGGAAGGGCCTCTGGGTGGTCCCAGCCCACCTAGAGTGCTTGTAATGGCAGTGCTAGACCCCCAGAGAAAACCAATGACCTGTTCCCAGATGTCAGAGGGCAAAAGCAATGACCATCATTACAGGAGCCCCTCCAACCAGGAAGCTGTGTCTCTCCATTTATTCCAGTCTTTTACATTTCCAAATGGTTTCTTTCATAGCGGTCCTGCAGCTTTCTTACTAAAGTTACTTCAAGGAGTTGCACAGTTTGGGCCATAATACCTTATCATTCTGAATGTGATCTTTTAAAAATTGAAGTTTCGAACTGACTGTTGCTAGGATCCAGAAAAGATTAGTAAATATTTTTAATTCATTTGACAGATGAGAAGGCTGTTAAAGAAAAGTTGAACATAGCTTGAAAAATTTTAAATAGCAACTGGGAAAAACGGATAAGCACGTCATTTTAGTGCCTCTGCCCATGCTGAAAGCACGTGTTAAGTTCTAAGAAAAGGGAGAAATTTAACAAGTGTGAGAAGAAAGCTACAGGGAGCCCAGGCAGGTTGAAGATGTAAAGAAAGAGAAATGTAACAGTGACCCAAATCTAATTTCCTGCTTTTTAAGGAGCCGTGGAAAAAAATAAAACACAAATGAAAATTACGTAAAAGCAGGCAAAACCATGACCCTGAAAGATTCAGAATGAAGTTTGGCAAATCTGATGTTACAGCTGATAGAACCATAAAACAATTTTTTAAGAAGTACAGACTTAGCTGATAGAAAAATATGAACAGCAAATTGAACTAATACTTTATTCTGAAAGAAACGAACCAAATATTTCTACTACATCAAAAATGTGAAGTCATAAATTATGTCAGGTTGGGTACAAGATTTTGATTGCTGAGATTTTAAATGCAGATTATTTGAATGGCAGATTATCACTGACAATATTTCAAAGTTTTCAAAGTATGCAATTTACTTTTGCTTTTCCATGAAATGTTATTCATTTATAATTAATATGCCAAATTTTCTTATCATTGAACTAAGTTCCTTATCTTTTAAAATTAATTCAAATTAATATTTTCCAAAGTAGCATATTGAAAATACCACCTTATCTGTTAGTTATGAACTCTTCTTCTCAAGAGTAGAAGTAATGGATCTGAATGTTAGCTTTCTGTCCCAGACCTGCCAATCCTGAAAAAGCATGGTGAAAGTCTGCAGTCAGAAGAGAAAGAAAGACTGACTACCTTACTTTGGAACTAGTTATAATTTGCTAGAGACTGTGTTGAAGTTTGCTTGTCAGCAAACCTTTACTCACAGATAGAGCAGATAGTTTAAATATGACAGGGAATTTATAAATTATTTAAAGTAAATAGTTTAGAAGATCTGCACATGTAAGTAGAATTGATATACAAAAAATTACATTTAAATCTAACCTTTAAAGCAGGTTCTCCATAATACCTCTCTAGTAAAATCTGAATGAGATACTTCAAGGAACAAATTACTGTTCAAATGTGTGACGATCTGAACTTTTTATTCATTGAAAATAGCTGTCTGTAGAACTGGTGGGAAATGTCCCGGCCCCGCTGGGTATATAAGCTCTGAAGAGCACTTAGCAGCAGGACACCTTCTGCTCGCGTATGTTGGCACGTAGCAGGCATCAGTGGTTATCTGGTAAATAAGTGAGCCGCAATAAATCATTCAGTTACTGAATGAGGCTGAGACCTCACCACCGATGGGTCTGCAAGATGTTCTCGGGGCAGAAATGCCCTGTTCTGGGCCAGAAGTTGCCTGGCCCACACTGAGAGTGAAGCCAACAGCTCATGGGAGGATGTCGTGGCCATCTGTGGTCTCCTGTAAACATGGTGGTCTCCTGGCTGAAGATTTCTGCCAACTGGGCATCGCCAAGAGGTGGACGCAGCCTCTGAGGGTAAAAGCCTCAGAAAGTTTAGGTCATGGAGGGTTCCCCAATTCCCCTGGCTGGGACCTATCCAGGATCTTCCATTGCCTCTGCAAGATTCCAACCGGGCCTCAGGTCTCCCTTGGCATTCAGTAGTCTTTGACTTTCTGACTTCATGGCCATTGACCTGTGGGTCTCTGGCCAGATCCTGGGCATGTGGCCTTACATGTTGGGGACATTTTCTGTCTCTGTTACTAAGTCATACGGTGAGGGGCTCACTGTAAATTAGAGCAGGAAGGAGCAGGGTGTGTATAAAATGGCATAGCCTGGAGAGAAGGACATTTCCCCAGTCTCGTGGCTCTCGGGAGGGGCAGCAGTTCAGAGCATGAGCCCTGAATCTGACGGCTTGGAGGCCAACCCCAGCCTGGCTGTCAGACCAGGCGAGTCACGGAGCCTCTGCAAGACGAAGTTATAATGGTATTTAATTTATGGGGCTGTTTTGAGAATTGAGAGGAAATACAAGCAAAACCCTCAGCAGACTGCTTGGCCGGAGTAAAGGATTAATAAATATCAGGGAAAAGGAAGGTCGGGTGAGCAGGTGGCGTGTAGAGGTTGTAGAATGCTCTCTGCCATCCAAGATGGTCATCCAGCAGCAGCCCCGGCCCTGCCCTGTACACGCCGGGCCTCGCCCCCATCCCCTCTGACTGCTCCTGGGCAGGCGACTGCCCCACTCACTTCCCTAGGGTTCCGTTCCTGTTCTCACAACGCTGACCAGCACATTCAGATCACAGAAGACGAGCAGGTTGCTCCACAGCATCTTGCTAAGAGCAAGATGTAAAATACTGAACTGACCCCATGTTGCCCCTCCACTCATATTTCATAAATTCGTAAACTGTGGTGCATTCCTCCTTATAAACTATCTTATTTACTAGTAGTATTTTTTACCTGTCATCTTTGACATCTAAATCTAGTTTCTGATTTTATGGTATTTTTCCTTACAGTTCTGATAGAGTACAGTGGACCCATCTCCACTCCCCATTCATATACCAGGTAATTGATATCTCTAGCCACCTTGACAGCATAGGTAAAAAGAAATCCCCAATATCAGATACATAAGAAGATAGAACATTTTAATCAAAGACAACTACTGAGCCAATTAAATACAAATGACTTTATAGGAATTGGTCTGTTACTATTTTGTCATGAAAAGATAATTGGAAAGTGATGACAGAGTGATTTTAATGTTAAATAATTAAAGATATATGAATATCCATTTAAATTTATGGATCAAATTATTATTTGCCAAAGTGAGCTGTATAGTAGTCAAAATATTATGATATTAATCTTTGACTCAGAGCTGAGAAACATTCTATTATGATAAATGCTAAATATAAAAATTTAGGTGTTTTTTTTGATCATTAACATAAAACCACGATGGAATATTTAACCTCAATCACTTGTTGATTTAAGGAGAAATAGGAAAGTTTGCACTGCTTAAAAAAATTAAGGAATTATCTTTATTTAACCAATACCTAGAATGAAAATATTTATAATTTAATGCAACTTGCTAGGTTAATAATAATATTAATAAGAAGAACAGCTAACACTGTGTGCTTCTTAGAATCAGTGACTACTCTAAGTTATTTCTGTTTATTAACTCATTTAATCCTTGCAACGTTCATATAAAGTAGGAGTTCTATTATCACTTTCTCCACTGTGCTTGGAGACTCTTGTCCTCAGCTTCTCTGGAGAGAGAGGCTGTTGTGGTTCTCCCCCAGGTGGAAAGGAAGCCTGCACATCCCTGAAAGGGCTCACGGGAAACACCTGGAACTGTCAGCCTCAGGGGCTTCCCTTATTCAGGGAAAAAGATGTGGACCAGCTGAGTCCCTGCAGGGGACGCAGCTACCCCAGGGCCAGGACTGACCCCTGGCAGCTTCCTCACAAGCTTACCAGGAGGCCTGGAATCCCTATCATTAGCCAGGAAATCATCTCCAACAGATCTCACTGGAGTCCATCCATTCACTCAAGCTTGCGTGAAATCATTCATTCATTCATTCATTCAGCAAGCATTTATCGGGAGTCTGCTATTTACTTTGTGCTGAAGACACACAAACAAGTTGGAGTACTGGAACTTCAAACTCTCAGAAATCACCAGTAGTAAGAAATCACCAGTAGTAAGCGCAAGTCGCCACAAACCTGTGAACCCGAAGCTTTGGCTGCTTCTTCAGATTAGATCCTGTCCCTGGGCCTGGGGCAGTGGCCATTGCTTCCAGGCGCTCTGGGCCTTATCACCCCGGGCCTAGATTCTTGCAAAAGACTTGTTTCCTAACCCCCTGCTCTTCCTTCTCCAGTTCTTTCCTCACACAGATGCCAGATTCATTTTTGCAAACACAGCTTCTCCCCTCATCAATTTCATGCTTTTAAAAGCCTGCAGTGAACTGCCCTCCCCACCATCACCACCATTCGCCTACAGGTCATCTGCAATTATTTCCGACCTCCTCTACCCCTTGCGTCCAGCGTTCACCTTGAATGTGCCCTGCAAATTCTCACCGCTGCCTGTTGCACCCACAGCTTCTCTGACCTCTGAGGCCCCTGTCTCTTTGTCCACTGGCTGTGCTAGGGTCCAGGCCCAGCCCCAGTCCTGCCCCTGGGCAGCTTTAACCAACCACCCCCAGTGACCTCACGCTTGCCCTTGAACGACTTCAGCTGGCAGACTGGTGCACACGGTTGCCTGCAGTAGCTGGTCCTGCACACGTCTGGCCCAGCAGGAGAGTGCCGGGAGCGCAGGACTGGCACAGAGCAGCTGCTCAGTGAGCCTGATGGACCAGCCTTGGGATGACGAGGGAACACGCAGAAGCAAGCTCTGGGATGGAGGTGCACGTCGCTGAATGTCAGAGCAAGCACGGACTCTTTGAGAGGCATTTCCTTTCACTAACATCCTGAGAAGGAGAATTTTCAGAGGCCCAGGCTCATTTAATTAGAACTAGGAGTGAGCTGACGTACAAAGCTGCATTCCCCCGTGATCTCAGTGTAGGAGTTGAGTTCTAGGCAATTTGAGTTTGAATATTGCACTGTCGGAGACTCGGGATAATCTGGGACAAGTTGTTTCATTCCCTTGATTGTCAACTCCCTCAGCTATAAAATGGAGCTAAGGAACCTCAGGAAGGCTGGGAGAGTAATTCAGATTGCTCCTTTAAACAAGAAAAACACTTCTGAAATTGCAAAATGCTTACATTAACAAAAAACCACCAAAATGGCTCTTAGTATTAGAAGTGAAGTCATGACCCAGCTTTCTCTTAGTTTATTTTTGTTTTAAAGGAACGTCAGTTTGCTTATTTACCCATGTTAGCAGTGCCCCTTATCTGAAAATATGTAAATCCATTTAAATTAATTTCCTGTAATACCACACAAAACAATAATCATATTAGTACCATTCATAATGTACTAATAACATTAACATAATTGCACTCAAATATGAAATTGTTAGGTAATAGGCTTTTCATAAATGGTTTCAGCGAGAACGCCAGTTTTAACCTTTCTCTGGGTCTTTAGTTCCAGATATCACCAGATGTAATTGTGCGCCTAACCTGAGAGTTTCCCACAGTTTTTCTGCCTGTTTAGGAGAAACTATCAAAGAGCTTTTGTGATCCGAACGAAAAAAGTTTGCAATTGTAATATATTTCTGAGTATAATGGGGCTCTCACTTGAGCTTTTTCTGGACTTCTTTTATTTAAAAATTTTTTTTTTATTGAAATATGGTTGGTTTGCTGTGTTGTGTTAATTTTTGGTGTACAGCTAGTGATTCAGTTATACATATATATATATTCCTTTTCATATTCTCTTTTTTTCTAACTGAAGCACAGTCAGTTACAATGTGTCAATTTCTGATGTACAGCACAATGTCCCAGTCATGCATATACATACATATATTTATTTTCATATTCTTTTTCATTAAAGGTTATTACAAGATATTGAACATAGTTCCCTATGTTCAAAAAGAAAACAATTTTTAAATCTATTTTTATATAGAGTGGCTAATATTTGTAAATCTCAAACTCCCAATTTATCCCTTCCCACCCCCTTTCCCCAGTAACCATAAGATTGTTTACTATGTCTGTGAGTCTGTTTCTATTTTATAGATGAGTTCACAGTGTCTTTTTTTTCTTCTTTCTTTTTTTTTTTAAGATTTCACATATGAGCGATATCATATGGTATTTTTCTTTCTCTTTCTTTAAGAATAATGATCTCCAGGTCCATCCCTGTTGCTGCAAATGGCATTATTTTATTCTTGTTTATGGCTGGGTAGTATTCCATTGTATATCTATACCACAACCACTTTATCCAGTCCTCTGTCAATGGACATTTAGGGTGCTTCTATGTCTTGGCTGCTGGGGTGCATGTGTCTTTTTGATTTGGAGTGGGCTTCTGGTCCTGGTCCATGGCATGCTCTGTATGCCAGCAGCTGGAACAGGGATGGGATCTTGCAGGCTGATGTTTCTCTCTTGGGAGTGAGCTAAGCTCTCCTGTTAGAATCTGGTTGGCTCTCAGACTCGCAGAATTCCTCCTGGGCTCCTTGAGGCCTGGGCACAACTGTGGAGTCAACGCAAGTTGTGCCTGCCAGGCCTCTGGCAGTCCAGAGCAGGAGCAAAGAACCTGACTCCAGAAGGAAAGTTAAAAATCTGGGCCTTGGGTCTAGCATGTCAATTTGTTTGTTTTTCACAATCTTGGGCAAATTTATTCTTTATGCAAGTCTGTAACCCATTTCTTCTCTGAGAAAAATGTGATGGAGGTTGTTAGAGTAATAGCAACCATCCGGCAAATCTGTTGTGAAAACCAGTAAAGGGGAGAAGAAACTGGCATCCATGCGGCACAGTCTGAGGGTCTAACTGAACCGCGGATGGTGTTCACAAACTCGTGGCAATTTGTAATACATCATTGAACCAAAAAATAAAAAAGGAGACCACATTGTAACTGAGTAGATCAGAGTGATTCTCTTTGATCAGATATTCTGATCTTGTGAGATAATTACAAAGCCACCTCGAATTTACACAAGGATTTTCTTCCAACGAGCTCAAAGCACTAACACATATTCCCCATCCCCATTATCCTCCCGGTGACCCTATGAGGCAGCAGAAAACCATATAATCTCTGCCTCTTAAATAAGCCAGTTGTGCCTTAAAGTATTTTTAGCACTTTAGAACATAAATGGTATTCCAGGGAAGAGTTACTTCCCCTTCCTTTGTCTGAAGTTCAAAATGAGGCAGTGGAGCTACGGTGAATATTAAATAATATCACGGTGTGAAAACAAAAGACAGACAGCTGAATGTCATGGGTCAGGGCCACTTTCCCACTATCGGCTGCTTTGTCCTTCTCCTTCCACATAGTTGGGAATTTAGTTTATCTTAGAATGTGTGGAATACATTTCTATACATTTCTGGTAACTTTTTTTCTCCACTTTGGAAATACAAACTATATACAATACTGAACATAGAAGCTACTGATACATTCAAAAGAGGTAAATAAATTAAATACTGCTGAGCTCTGACCAGAGTGCCTGGCACAGCACAGAGTAACTGTGAAGTCAAGCACCGACGAGGTTTGAGGGCTTGTTCATTCAGAAGCCAAGAACCTTCTTTTGGACCACATCACTGCTGGTGATGATGAGGAGGAAGGACATGGGTGTGAGGGAGGTGACAGTGGGAAAAGCCTGCCTGGCACCATGGAGGGGAGGCCGAGGTGAGGGCAACGGAAGGCAGAGAGGGCAGCTCTGGGCACAGGAATAGGAGAGCCCAGAAGGAGGAAGGACGTTCAGGTGATGGGGCCAGTGTTCCAGCATCAGGGACCCTGGGAAGAGAACATTTTCACTGACTCTTTTCAAAGGCATAGAACTCTACTCAGAATGGTGAGGTCTCCATCCGCACTGATGTTTCAAGGTTTTGCTAACAACACAGTGACTGATCCACTGTAACGAATTATTTGGAGAGCTGATTTTACATGTTAAAAAAAAAAAAAAAAAACCCTGCAGTTCCTAGACTTTAACAGCAGCTACTTTACCGGCATCATCCTGAGTCCCCCTGGGTAAGGAAATTTGACTGCAAATGTGCTCCTGTCCCCACAGGGCGTGACCACGAAACAGTTAAGCAGCAGTGACCCCAGGAAGCAGCATTTCGTAGCAAGTAGTTTAAATTCAGCTGCTGCAGTGGGAGAGGAAGTTGGAGACAGAAAACAACCTCAGAACTGTGTGCATTTAAATCAGGAGGGGAGCGGATGGCCTTCCAGTTCTCACCATCACAGTGACGGTGAGAACCTGTCCCAACCAGGGAAGACCACAGTATCTCACTCTCTGCCTCAGAAGACATTTGCATAACACATTTACATTTGAAGGGAGCCCACAGATTGGCAACTCCCAAAGCTTCAGCTAGGCACGGTTCTCCATAATAGCAATTAGGAACAGAAATAGAATAACAATAGCTGTAGAAATACAGTTGCTGAGCTGTGGGTAGATGAGGCAGAAAAATCTCTGCATTTTAAAGACTGAACTTTGAATGATTGCAGAGTTAGAGACTAACTGGTTTTTGTTCTTTGTGAGCTGGCTCTGAAGCCTTGTAGGGACCAAACCAATTTGGACCAGTGTGAGAGCTGAAGAGGGCTCCCTGTGACAGGAAACGAGGTGGGACCAGATGGCAGAAGGCCAGGTGGAGGCCAAGACAGAGTCCAGACGCAGAGCAGTGCCGGCCAAGGGGCCCACCGAGGTGCCGGGTGATGGCCAGTGATGGCAGGCAGTGGAGTCCATGCAGAAGGCCAGGGGCACCACCCCGAGGGATGGAATGAGAGCTGAGATTGGAAATGGAGGGTGGAGCAGGGTTACGACTGCGGCCCGTGGGGCAGATGAGGGAGCACGGCATCGGAAGCGCAGAGGCAAAGCCTTCTTCCAACTTGAAACTCTGCCGCACCCTCCAGGCGATTGGACCCCCGCAGGAAACCGCGCCTCTGAGATTTCTAGTTCTCCGTCCTCCCCTAACTTTACTGCCCCACCCCCATCCCTCAACCCCTAAGAACTGCGTGGAGATGGATGGAAGGCCATTGGAAGGTTTCAGACAGTGTGAATGACCAATCAGGTGGCCTGGCCTGGTAGGGGAGGCCCCAGCCAGATGGGGACAGCATGGGACTGTGGATGAGTGGGGACAGGTGAGAGGGAGTATTGCAGAGGAGAAGTCCTGACAAGGTTCAAAGTGAGGCTCTGGGTCTGGGTGGCTGAAGTGAGGCCGGAATGAAGCAGATCCAGGAAGCAGAGGCGCTGTCTTAGATGGGCTCCCAGAGGGATAAGGAGAGCACTTTGGATGATGAGGGCCTGGGATGGAGAGGAAGCTTGTGAATGAGATGCTACAATGTGTGTGGGACGGTGGCTGAGGGGGTCCCCACATGATAGAGATCAGGACACATTAGGGTTAGGGGGACGCATCCAACAGGCCTGACCGTTGAAGGAGCAGTGGGTTTACCCAAGGGTGGACAGGGTGACGGCTGGGAAGCCGCCTTGGGGACCACGGAACTTGCAGTGGAGCCCTTTGCAGTCTCCCCCCAGAGAAGTTATTGCTCCAGCATCACTACAGATATGACATCTTCCTGTGCTTTTGTTTAATGCCGCCCTATGATCATCTACGTGGAGATGGCTTATCAACTGCAAAATACTATGCAATCTGCAAGTTGTTGTCATTAGCTCCTGGGAGACAAGAACTATTCTGTTCTACACCAGAGCATTAGGAATTATTAGAGGCACTTCATAAAGACATTTTTATGATAATGATGTGGATACAGAAAACTAGTGCCTTTTCCAGGAGTGTTAATAAAATATTACTGGTAGGCAGTTTTCCAAGATCTTGTCCCAAGGTGCCATAATTATTGCAAACATTGTAATATGATACGAGAATATTGATTTTAATGAGGATGTCACCAAAATAAAGCAGATCCCTAACTATAAAAAGAAACACAGAAATGCTAAAGCGAACACCCTGAAAACTTATTCTAAGCCAATATAAAGGTGTCTGCTGGAGGACATGTGGCACAGTGGAAGGCTTTGACACAAGAGTGTTTACTAACATACTCACAGCATCAGTAGGTTATGTGAAAACGAGTAACAGGTCTAAAAGACAATTGATAATATTTAATGTTTCCTCAAAATATTAAAATATTAGGAAAATGAGAGCCCATATTTGTGCTTAATGGATAGACAAATTAAGCTCTATTTAAAAACTGGAACAAGGATGGTTACTTAATAGTGTTCTGAAAACTCTGGTTAATGCAATGAGACATGAAAAAATAAAGAGGAATGATAATGGAAAAGGAGAAAAGATCGTTATATGCACTTAACAAAATGGAAAACCGAAATATGCAGAGGAGCCAGCAAAAATAATCACGTTTAATAAAATGATTCAATAAAATGTTAGATCTGAAATACACAAGCCAAAATTAATAGCCTCGCTAATTATCAGCAGCCACCAGCCAACATAATGAAAGTATAGATGCTGATTATCGTATTAACTCGTTCCTCACAAGAACTCCTTGGGGATAAACCTAGTGAGGCAGATGTTGTTGCTCTAAAGAACATTTTTAAAAAATATTTAAAAAGGTACTAGAAGACAAATAAATTGACAGACACATGTCTGTCTGTCTATCTATCTACCTACCTACCTACCTACCTGTCTATCATCTATCTATATTCTTGAATCAGAAGATAAAATATTGTCTCAAGCAAATTAAAAGGTTTACATAATCCTACTAGGAAAAGGAAAAGAGGATTAATTCCATCAGACAGTTTAAAACACAGAGAAAGAGCAATCAAAATAGTTTGGCAGTGGTAAAAAAAATTAGCAATTTAAATCAGTGGAACCCACGAAGAAATCAGAATCAACCTCCCATATAAATATGACTTCTACCTCTTGGATAACTATCACTTCCCCCACTTTTAGTCAGGTCTGTCTTGGATAACGGGGTAGCCTCCTAGCTGGTCTCTGCTTCTGCCCCGACCCTCTCACCCATGTCCACACAGCAGCTGGCGTAAGCCCTTTAACACCTATTAGATCTTTTCACTCTTGTGTTCAAAGACCCTCCAAAGGCTGCCCATCTGTAGCGGGCTGAATCGTGTCTCTCCAGAAGTCACGTCAGAGTCCTAACCCCCGGTGCCTGTGCATGTGGAATGAGGATCTTTGAAAATGTACTCAAGTTAAGGCTCTGGATATGAGACCACCCCGGATTTGAGATGGACTCTAAACCCAGTGGCCAGTGTCCTAAGCAGAGAGAGACGGACAAGGAAAAGACATTTAGAGACATACAGGGGAGAAGGCCACATGGGGACCGAGGCAGCAACTGCAGTGATGAGTCCACAAGCCCAGGGCTGCCTGCAAGCCCCGAGCTGGGGGAGAGGCTGGGACAGCCTCCCCGGAGCTTTGGACAGGACCAGCCTGGCTGACACTGTGATTTCACACTCTGGGCCTCTACCACTGTGAGAGGAAAAGTTTCTGTTGTTCGAAGCCAGCAAGTTGTGTTAATTTATTACAACTTCCCTAGGAAACGGACCCACCGCCTTACTCAGGGTAACCGTCAACATCCACAGAGGCCGCTCTTCCAGAGCGGCCGACCCCCGCACCGCAGACCCCCGCACCTCCTCCGCCGCTCCGGCCGCGCCGGCCTCTGTGGGTGTGCTGGTCGTGTCACCTGCCCCAGACCTCTGCACTGGCGTCTGTCAGCTGGAACACGGTTCCCTGACATACCCATCGGCACTTCTGGTTTGTGTCACGTTTCCATTTTTAATAGAAAATTTCCAACCATCTAATGGATTAATAGTTTGCTTATTTGTTTATTGTTTCCTCCAACTAAAATTGCCCAGAGCCTTTGGCTGAGTTGCTCACAGCCTGTCCTCAGCAGCCAGAACAGAGTCTGCCAGTGTGTGTTTGTTGAATGAAGGCAAACAGACCGCATTCCTATGAGTAGGAATTTAACGTACAGCAAAGCGAGCATTACAAAACAGTGGGGGGAGGATTCATTGGTATCTGATGCTGAGATATAGCACATTGGAGAAAAATTAATTTAGATACACATCTTATCCTGTGTACTAAAAGAAAATTAAAGTCAAATATGTTTAAAAATTCATAGAAAAATTAGCAGAATGTAGAATAGTACTCGAGTCTCTGGAAGCATAATAACTTTGAACAAATCGAAGCAGCTGGGGAAGCCACAGACTCAACTGATTAAAAATTAAGACTTGAGTGCAGTCCCGCCTCCTCAGATCCATTAAGAATCAGGACCTGTTGTTACTGGAGTCCGTCATTCCCAGGTCCCAGATCTCTCCTTCCCGGGTGACCTTTGGCCTGACCCTCTGCCTTTGTGTTTGCTCCGTGGTTGGAAGCTGTAGTCCTGCCCACACCCCCTCATGGCCTGGAGGACCACGTCGGTTGCCTTGACGCAAACACCCGGTGGCTGCTGCTCACCCGCCATGTCCCGAGCATGGAGGTTACTGGACTCAGGTCCCCTGCCCACCTGCTGGAAAGACTTCCTTATCCTTGGACACCAAGCCTGGCCAGGCTGGCTCCCCCAGCACCTAGATCCCAGCCCCTTCTGCCTCCTCTCTGGGCTGTCTTTTCCTGAGCCCTCCCGAGCCCTTTGGGTAGCATTTAAAAGCTGCAGTGAAGCAAAACCTGATCTGAGGGGAGAGGCGCTATTTCACTTGGATGCTGCCATGGACGTGGGGTCCGTCACATTCCCTGCTTGATGAGGGGTTTAAGTCTGGGTTAACCATTAACTTCTCAGTGTGACAGGTTCTTTCTTTTGTGCTGCAGAAACCCCGTTCTGACAGGTAACGGAGAACCTGCTTCAGAAAGCCTGTGGTTTGCATAATGAAGAGCCGATTAGAAAATGGAGGCATTAAGGTAACAGAAGACCTCAGGGAGAGAGGGGAGGAGGCACTCTGCTGTCTAGGTGGCGCTTTAAAGGCCTCAGCAGACAGCAGGGCCCTTCCCACTTCCAGCAGGACATGGCTGGGATGTCTTCCTTCCTAAACAGGCTGCTGGCCTCCGGGTGGGGTGGGGGGCAGGGAGGGGAGCACTCCCCGCCGGGGGCTGGGGGGAGGATGCTGCACCTCTGTGCAGGGGCGGGTTCCAGAGCAGCCTTGCTCGCATTGTCCTCTGTGGGTCAATTCAGTTATAGTCGCCACTGAACCTGAGGCTGGCTGGGAGCCCTCGCTGCCCGCCTCGCTCCTGGAGAATGACCTCAGAGGGCGGGGCCCGCACTTCCGAAGCCCCTCTGCGCCCACTCGCAAGCCGGGAGCCTGGACTATGTGCTGAGAGGGCAGCTCTGGTCTCGCCCAACAATTGCTTTGTCTATTAATTGTACAAAACAACACAAAACAATGGGTCAGTCTGTCAAGAGTTTTTGGGGTGGGATGTAAAGCTCTGCTTCAATGGGGCCATTTGTTTTGGCTGCTGTGCCTTTTCTCTAGAGTCAGAAACAATTTTGGGTTTTTCTCCTCACCCCACGCCCCCTTTATCAGCTTTATTTCTCTTTCAGGCACATATTTCTGGTCATTATTGAGGTTTGCGTTTTTTGGCGACCAACAGAAAAGTCTTTCCAAAGCAGCCTTCTAAAAATTCAGATGTCTGTTTTAAGATTAGAAATATTACATGATGAATGAGATTTTTTAAAAAAATACGTATTTTAAGTTTGCTAATGGCGATACTGAAATTGCAGCCTGTGACTGTGTGCACGGTGGAGAGGCAGAACCCTGCAAACCTGGAGGCGGGAGGGGCTGCCTGTGCCCCTGCCCTCACACTCCGCATCTTTCCCTTTCCTCCCGGGTCCCTCCTCGGCCACTGCACCCCCACTCCGGGTTACCACTGGCGCCAGGCGCAGTGAGCCCTGCTCGGCCCCCGCTCCAGGCCGCCTGTCTTGTGCCGGCAGGGCCATGTCCATTGCCCTTTTAGGAGCGGACCAAATAGGACATATGTTTGCCCAGAGAGCGTTTATCTAACAGTAGAATTCCAGGTGGAGGAAGGCACCTGGTTGAGCGAAGATAGTTTTATACTGCTTAATCTCTTCTAGTATTACTCGGGCTTTGATAACACGCATTATATTTATAAATAGAGAATGCAGTTAAGAGTAATGGGCCAGGAGATGGGGGACATTAATTCTAGGTCTGATTTTACTACTGCCTCTCCGTGTGACCCTAGAAAAAGTGTGCAAACTCTTTGGGCCTTGGTTTCCTCTCCTGTAAAGTAAGTATGGATAGATAATATCTGATTCCCCTCTTACTCTTAGAATCCTCTGAGTTTTATATAGACATTTAGACATTTGTTCTGGAACTTTCAAATGTTTTTGGTTTCCAACCAATTTAATTTTACTACCAGAATTCTATTTCTTAGAAATATCACAAGCACTCATCTATTTTTCTGATTTCTCTAGCATTTCATTCTTTGTAGCTCTTTAAATCTGAATAGGCCAAATCATAACAGAGAAGAAATACACACACACACACACACAAAACATCACTGCATAATTCTATCACAATTTACTCACTCATAGTTTCAGAGCTTACCCACAATCTCCTTTGTGACCCAGGCTGGTTTGTTAAGTGCTGGCTCAAGATTTTAATATGGTAACTACATGTCTTATGTTTTTTTAAGAGCCAGGCCCTTTTCCAATTACATCTGCTTCTTGTTAACAGATTAAAAACTTCCGTGTGAACATCCGAGGAAAGCCCTGGTGGATTGTCCCTTAGGAGATAAAGTCGAGGACAATTTGAGAATTAGACTGTTTAGTTAACAATCTCTAAGCCGAAATTCAGGAGCAGAAAGATAGTAGTCCCGGAATTTTCACAGGAGGCTTATCTAGGCGATGTTTCTAGCTGCATATGAGAAAAATAGGTACTGGTGGCAATAATTAATGTTGTCATTAGTTTATCAGGAGTCAATCTGATCTTCTTCTAAGTGAGTCTCATGTTTTAGATTTTGAAACACTTGGTGCTAATGAAGCTATGTAACTCTAGTCCACGAGTTTTTACTAACAAAGTAAACTCATGGGAGGAAGATAGAGTGGGGCTTTGGATAAAGTGTTAACACGGTCCACTCACAGTCAGTGAGTCATGAAGTTCTGGAAAAATGAAACGCATAAACATGACCACTGAAGTCACTGGTCCCAAGTGCTGACCCTCTGGAGGGTCCTCAGGGTGGTCAAGGGTTCCCAGTCTTGCCTCCCTCCCTTTCCTGGTCCGTGCTGTGTGTGTCCTGGCGTTGCGTGTGTAGCTGGCTCTGCAGGAGTGGCCTGAGGGCAGTGGGGCCAGAGAAATGGTCTAGTCTCAGCAGGGACCAGCTGGCTTCGATGACCATCATGGTCACAGGAGAACTGGGCAAGAACTGCCACGACGGAAACAATACATTTCACCTACAGCAACTCATCTACGAGAGGAGCCATGTCATTATGAAAACTCGTCCATGTTTATCTGTTTGTCGGTGTTTGCTGATACAGACTTCAAAGTGGACCACAACTTCCCTGAAGAAAAGGGACTGCGTTTCCTCTGTGCTCTCAAACATGTTGAGAGATTTAGGCTCTTCCCCTGGCTCTGTCATAACCAGCTGTGTCCACTGGGCTGATCATTTGCCCTCGGTTTCCTCATGAGGAGTGGAGAGGGGGCTGCCCGTGTGCTTCCCGGGCCCCTGTGACAGTGCCTGTGACTCTGCTGAGCCTCCAGAAGCCTGATGAGAGCTTCCCTGTGCTTGGCGTGGGCTGCTACTTTGTGAGTCTGCAGATCGGAGGCAGAGTTGCCCCTAAATGACCTGAGCAGAATATAAGGGACTCTTCCAAGATCAACTCTTGCCCCCGTCACCTTCCTCCACAGAGCTGCTGCAGGATGGAGGCCCGGCCAGTGCACTGACTCAGCAGGACAGTGGCCCACAGACGGGAGAGTGCCCCTCAACTGACCAGAGTTGCCACCACTCCAGCGCTCCAGTGACCCTTTCCTCCTGTCCCCCACCAGGCCCCATCTGCCCCTGTCCTGACCCATCACTACGAATTTACTGGATCTCCTTATTTGCTGTCTCCTGTATTTTGAGGTCTTAAGGGGATATTTATTTATTCATTTATTTATTTTACAAAACCACAAATGATGAAATGCTAGCACATAACATTTCTCCAAGGTACTTCCAAGTTTTTTAAAAACGGTGAGATACCAGTGGTTCCTCTGTTGTACAGACCCCCTCTGAGTTTAATGTATCTTGTAAGCCTGACCTCTGGAGAGCCCACAGTCTGCGGGCCGTTATCTTGCGAGTCAGCAGATGATGACGTCAGCTACACGCTGATGATGTCAACCCTCGTCTCCGTCCCTGATGCCTGAACCCCTGGCTCGCACATTCCGAGCCCAACTCAACGCACCAGTCAGGTCTCTCCAGAAGGAGAACCCTTGGTTTTCTCTCTCAGAGCCCCTCTGCTCCATGTTCTTCAATGCTGAATGCGCTCGCACTGCTGGCCCCTTGCCCCGTGGCCTCCACATGCACTGGCCTCTTGCTTTTTCTCAACAGTGCTGTTTCTCCCTGGGCCTCTGCCTGGACCTGTTTGACTCAGAACCCCTCATGGCTGCATCCTTGTCATCGCTCAGCGCTTACATCCAATGTCACCTCCCCAGTAAGAGCATCACCCTCCCCTGGTCACTTCTGTCCCCTTACTATGTTTCATCCTCCACGTAACAGTTACTGCTCTCCGAGGTGACCTGCTCACTGATTTGTCTCCTTGCTATTGTCTCTCTCCTGCCTCTAGACTAAACTTCTTTGCCTTGTTCAGAGATAAATGCTGGATACGTGGTTAATACATGCTCGTGGAACATTCAGGAATGTATAGAATGTTCGCTAATAACAGCAGATGACTTACACACTCAAGGCCTTCGTCATGCTGACAAGCCTCTTGTCTCTGAGCCTAGGTTCTTTGTCTGTAAGGTGGGACCCTGCCCGTCTCCTGGGCTTACTGTGAGGCAGGTGGGAAGACACACTTCATGGTTTGGAGAAGCATCCCTCACGACCGTAGCGGTTATGACGTTTTCCCATGGACAGATGTGGTGCACTGCTGTGTTATACCAGGTGTTTGCCTGGTCTCATTAAATCTTCATCAATTTAATGATAACAATGATAGTCAATATGATCATCATTCCATTGAAAGAAGCACCAAGAAGCTAAGCAACTGACCCAAGGTCACTCAGGTAGTGAATTATAAAAATTCCCTACGTGGTCTCCCTGTCTCCCATAGTAATGACAATGATTATAAGCCTATTTATTATTTTTCAGTGGTTATGTCTCAGACATCCTGGATGCCTGAGTACTATGGAATAACGTACACTTCTGCTTTTCTATCACATGGCAACACGAGCTGTCGCTTGTAGTTGGTACCTGTACGTCCAGGGAGGTCCCAAAGACAGTGTAGAGAAGGGGCCAGTAATGAGACTGTCCACACTTAGCCCTTCTGTGGCTGACCTCATGAGCTATTTAGCCAGTGAAGCCGAAGGCTCAGGAGCGAAGGTAATACAATCTAAGAGTGTCCCCAAGATACTTGTTACAACTGAAGACCCACAGCAAACAAACGTTTCTCCTTAGGCTGCCGGAGATTTGGGCTGATTACTGGTAAACCTGCTGAAATGCCCAGTCCTGGGGACTCACTAGGCCCCATGTACTTCCTCAGCAGAACACAGACTCTGCAACCACCCTCAAAGTGCAGAGCTAGAGTTTGGGAAGTCACAGTCAAAGCTTGATTATTCCAATTCTCTCCCGATATCTGTGGTTTTTAGAAGCAGTACAAGGCGATGCTTTCCCCCCGACTGAACGCAGCAGTGGCGGCAGCAGAGGGGAGAGGGGCTGAGGCGGCTGCGTGTGGGGGCCAGGGCGTCTCAGCTGCTAAGTCACTCATAGCCAAGCGCTGTTACGGGCTGTCTCATCACCAGGCAATCAGGGGTAAAAAAAATCTCCTATTTTTTACTTCTCGTTTTTCAAAGCTTCTGATGCAAATTTGATCTTATGACACATTTTGGTAAAGTCATTGAGTGGGCAGTCTTGCTGTCTCTCTGTTCTTATTTACCAGGATATCGTGTTACTTTATAATAAGCTGTCCTTTAACGATAGGCAAATTTATCCTAAGTGGGCAAAAACGGGGTGGCTGTAGGTTACTGTGATGGACAATGCAATGAGTACAAAATACGTCTATCACCTTGTGGCTACTTGGAAGATGGCCACCAGTTGTTCAAAGGAGTGGTGGTCCCAGACGTCGCCTTCTAGGGGGCTGGACACTGGCATTCCCTGTGGTTGGAACTGCACAAGGGGAAGGAAGGGGAGTGTCATCTGACCAGCATCTGTGTGGATGACTTGCCTCAGCCCAGCCAGCTGGCGTCACTTCCCTTTCGAGAGGAACAAAAGAGGATGGATGGTGGTTTTGGCACAAAAGGCTCTCTTCAGTTTAAACAACAGCCTTTTCTGACTCGAACTTCAGCTTGCACTGAGGAGCTCCGCCTCCCCAGAGACAGCCCCGAGCTGGGGCCCCGGGAGCCTGGGCGAGCTCAAGCTGCACAGTCACTTCTGCTGCCAGGAAACCGCGGGGACCCGGGGCGCGTTGCTAAGTCCACACAGCCCGGCATGCAGTGCCCAGCCCTCAGCACATGGAGACCTCCCGGCCCCATGGAATTCAAGGATTTGCTCAAATCACACATGTAAACAGGTCCCTGTGTGCTTTGGAGGACAAGACAGCCGGTTCCGTGTCTGCTTCCAAAAGGCTCATGCCCGTCACCAAAAATAATCTGCTGCCTTTTTGGTCATAACCACAACTTAAGATTTCTATCAGTAGTATGGATGAATTTAGGAGCAACTTTGGCCCCAAACAAATTGAGTGACTATCACAAATGAATATAACAAGGTTTAAGTGGGTGACAGGCACATTTTTAAAAATGGCTAATATCTTTATTTGAAGAATTTTTAGTGTTCTCAGATCTTTGGAAACGGTTAGCCAGGTCATTTTCAGAATGTTGGAATGTAATGAGCAATCTGAGCTTGAGGGTAACTTCCATCCGATAGGCAAGATGGTACTGACCCAGAGACTCAGAGTGGACCCTGGCTTCAGTGTCGAGGTCTCTAGGTAGCATCAATTATCAGAAAGGAAGTGTTCAGAGAAAACCGTTTTCTCTCATAAGCATGTTTCTCTTTCTATTATAGCTAAGAAAACACTAAAAATGGAAAAGTCAAGTGACTTCCTAGGTACTGGTCTCTTTGAGAACAAGCCAGATTCCCAGTTTTGTTTTAAACTGGCAGGTGGCCATGCACTCTCTCTGGAAGTGAGTACAATTCATTGCTTATTCAAGACTATTAGAAAATCTAATAGTTGTAAGATGTCAAATAGATTTTTGGATTAGATTCGGACTTTTGTCAGAAATTAGGAATTCTGGGGCTTTAGTAGGACAGGGGAATCGGTGATTACCGCAGCAGCACATCATTCGAATAAGCCATTCGACAAATTACGTTACAGAAGGCACTTTGCTTCTCAGAATAGTGTGTTTACATTATGAGTGCATATTTCTATTAGGGGCAAATATTGGAATAATTGAGGAGTGTGGTAGCAAAATGCTTTTTTTTTGCACAAAGTGTCTGCAATAAGAAAACAAAACACTAGATATTATGAAAGGGAGCTGAGTAAACGCAGCACAATCAGCTTTTCAGGAAGGGTGGTCATCTGGCCGGGAACCGCCAGCAACTCTCCAAACAATAGCGGTTACCAATGCGTGCTTTGACTCTCAGTGACAGCTGAATGAAAAATAAAAGGGAATACTTTTCTTGGGGGGCACATGACTATGACAGACTCCTCACCCCATCCCTGCAATGTTCAAAAACCTCCCTGCCTGGCACTGTGTGTGTCTTTCTTGTCATCATCTTGCTGCCCTTTGCCAAGCACTGAGCAGTGTTGAAGACACTGGCCGCCACTGTGTGTGTGTGTGTGTGTGTCTGTGTGTCTGTACGTGTGTGTGTGGTGGTGAGCAGGGGGATAGAGGTAGCATATCTTGGAGAGGGCTTCTCAGCAAAGGAAAGACAGTCTTGGCTTTCCCAGGATCTCTGCCATTATTGGAGGGAGAGACAATGGCCTCTTAAACAATGAAATGTGTTTCCACCTTTTACCAATGTTACAGACTCTTTCAACATGTAAAAAAAAAATCACTTTCTTAGGGGAAAAAGTAAGGAAGAATTTTTCTTGGATCTGACTGTAGTTGGGGGCAGGGGGCCTCTGTGGGAAAGGTGACAAATGCTTGCTTGTTTACTGATGAGCTGGGACAGTGGCTGGTAGCCAGTGAACTGCAGTGGTGTAGTTACAGCTGCTCGGTGATGTTTGTTAAAGACCGCTAATTACGGAGGGGATCCAATAGAAATGACCGCGGCTTTAACCTGAGGCTCACTGCAGACTTTTCAGAGCGTTTGTTAAGTAACGCTTTTAAAATGAGAGAGTGCTCATGGGACCCGATCAAACTGTTGTCACAGGAAGCTCAATTTATTTGAAGCAGAATTCTAGTTTAGCTCTCTGTCGACTCCGAATTTCACAATATGTGACAAAATGTCCATAATGAGAATAATTTAGCATTTTGGTTTATAGAAGATAAAGTACATTGCAACTTTTGGTGTTTCTTAGTGTTTGTAGTAACAATAGTTATTTTTCTTTTATTTTACAGGAAAGTAAAATAGGACTACAGATAATGACAAAGACAAAGAGGGGGTAAAGGAGTTGATGGAAAAGAGTACCCTGGATATAGCCTTCCATAAAGAATAGAAAATCCATGGAAGAACATTGACAGGAAGGAAGTGATGCGCATTCTTCCAGGCACCTGGCGAATGTGAGATAAAACCACCCTGGCAGGTGGGGGGCTTTCTAGCTGCATGAATCCAGGCGTGCCACACTAGCATTTCCTGATGCAGTATTGACCTTGGATTACTGAAATCACCTTAATTCCTAGCAGTAAACAATGCTGACTGTGGTATTAGGTGACTCTTCTGGATGGAAGTCATTTTCTTGGTTCAAGTAAAGAAACCAGAATACTGCATTCTTGTGCATATCACTTAGCCCTTTAATAATTCCCCTTCATTCTATTGCATTTTAATTTGGGCCCTTGGCCATTATCAAAGAAGCAGCCATTTGAAAAGGACCATTGCATCTGCTTTACAAATATTGCTGTGGACGCTGCCCTTTACTGTATGAAGGCTCACTGGAGAACCTTCATTTAGAATTTAGCCTTAGGAAAAGTTTAGTTCTCTTAAAGCACAGTATCCTTTCTGCTTTCTTACTTCCTCATGATAATGTTGTAACTGACCATCTTACTTTATTATTATTATTATTTGCCTATAATGTTTTTGGTGCTATGTTTCTGTTTTTTTATTGTCTGTTTTTGCTTAAAGCTGTTTCAAATCCTTTGTGAAAAAAGAAATAAATATAAAATACGGAGTGAATATTTTAATGTAAGTAATGGCTTCTAAGTTGGCTTAATAATTCAAAA
The DNA here is from genome assembly GCF_048773025.1 of Camelus bactrianus. Taxonomy (NCBI): domain Eukaryota; kingdom Metazoa; phylum Chordata; class Mammalia; order Artiodactyla; family Camelidae; genus Camelus; species Camelus bactrianus. Next base: position 4,888,280 of record NC_133546.1, read on the forward strand.
ATATTTATTGAGCACCTTCTGGGAGTAAGGGATCCAACCATGGCAAGTCTAAGTCCTTATTCTCATGAGGCTGCTGTCTTGGTTGTCTGAATCCTACAGTTATCAAGCAAACAGCTATATAAATATTCTATATGTATGTATTATAAATATTATGTATTATTAAGATGGCTTTAAATAGAAAGAAAATAAAATGCTGTAAGAGGATAGAGTATGTTGGAGGCTATCTATAGATCTGGATCACTATTTTAGATAAAATGGTCAAGGACACCTCATTGAGGAGATGGCATTTGAGCAGCAATCTGAACAGAAAGGAAAAAGGAGCCATGTATAAAATCAGCACAAGATTGTTCCAGACAGAGGGAGGAGCAAGTGCAGATGTCCTGAGTCAGGAGCAAACTTGGTGTCTTTGAAGAACAGTAAGATGTCTGGTGGGATTGGAGAATGTTGAATTTATTAAATATTGAATAAGGAAGAAAAGGAGGTGGAGTAGTTAAGGGCTAGATGATGTCATGTCTTGAAGGGAAGGACACTGAAATTTATTCTAAATGTCATGGGATGTCACTGAGGATTTTAAGCAAGGGAATGACAAAATCTCATTTAACTTTGAGTGCGACCACTCTGGTTACTGAGCAGAGAGTGGACTGTAGTGGGAACAGAGGGACTTCCTAGAAGCTGTTGAGATCCGGGGCAGAGGTTGTGGTGGAGGACTGAGAGTGACCAATTTACCAAGAGTAAAGGTAGAGCACTGATTTGTTACTGTAGAGCTTGGTTGTAGGAGGTAAAGGAAATGAAGACTTCAAGATGACTCTGCTATTCTTGGTCAGTGGGTTGTCAGTAGAGCCATTTACTTAGGTGAGGGCAGAAAATGTCCATCGGCCAAGTCAAGAGTTGTTGTGGATACATTCAATGAAATGTCTACTGGACGTCCAAGAGCAGCTGTTGATTCAGAAGCTGGACATAGGAGTTAGAAGCTCAGAGTTGAGGGTGGAGAAGGGTCAAAACTGGGAGTCAATGTATAGATGGTGTTGACAGCTATGAGACTAAATGAGATCACCAAGAGAATAAATACAGAGAAAGAACGAAGAGGGCTGAGGATAGAATTCTCTTAACCCTCTGATTCATTCTGTTTTCCTTAATGGCTGCCCCACAATGAACTATATTAACATGTGTTTGTACAACCTGTATAGTAATGCCTGGTCGGGGTAGACTGACTACTTTTTTGAATGAACAAAGTCATACTTAGCTAGAGTCCTCCCTGATTAATATTAAAAGCAGCCAGTCTGATAATCTGGTAAATTAAATTTAGCTTTAGGCTATAATTATAATTCAAATAGAATTACATGTTTCTGAAAGAGTGATGGTTTACAGTATAGAATTGATTTAAGTTAAAAAGTGCTCCCAAAGTAGACTTTAAAAGACAAAGCCATAATAATTTACTAGTGAATGAATGTGGGATGTTCTCAAGTAAAAATAATTGCTATAATCTCTTAGTTTTGAATTAATTATAAATATATGAAATGTTTGAAATTAATATCATTTGTTGGAGAGTTTAGTCTGGGAAATAGAAACTGATTTAAAGATCAGACTTAAAAATGGTGACAGAAAATAGCAGAAAGAAAGGAGGTCTTGCCTACCTCCCTTACTCACATGGAGGGCAATTAGCTTTTTTCTGTAGCTGGGTTACTAAAAAAGGGAAACATGACAGAGAATTCATTTTCCTCTGTTTAAACCTCCACAATTTTTTATAGCTCTGTGATTTCTTAGCGGCTAAAATACTTTTGTTTGCCAATGTTAAAATCTCAAGTTTTGGCACCATTAGTGTTTGAAAAACACTTTGATTTTAGCACTGTTCACTTTTATTATCCCAAAAGATTATCAAAATGAAGAATTTGTTTGGCAACTGAATGCGCTGGTTATCTTTAGAGGATAGATGCATTGAGAACCAAAGTAGTATTTCATGTTGTCCTAAATTAGATACTTAAAGTCACAACAGTCTGTTGGACTTTTAAGTTCCAGGGCTGGATTCAGCCTCACTGCTCTTGAACTGATCAGATGGGGCCTTGCGGGATGAAATATAGTCAGTGCTAGGCATTCTTTTCTAGAATACATAACATAAACAGCAAGGCCATTCTTTTGTAAATGGAAGCACATGTCAAAGGAAGGTAGGTTATTCCTATGACAGAGAGGCTCTTAAATAATTTTTATAAGAGCAAGGCATTGCAGTGTGTTTTCAATGTCTAAAACATGCACATAAGTCCCTTTGGCCCAATATTACAGAATATTACAGAAAATACTAGATGATTCAAGGATACAGCCTTGGTTAAGCTCATATAAAAAAGTTCCATAAATCAGTTCAACTAAAACTTAATGTGTCTGAAAGAACTAAAGAAAAGATCTAAGGAAGGAATTTTTCTTTCAGAAAAAAGCAAACAAACAAAAAGCAACCTATTGAAAACAATTTGAATGAATGGTATTAAATGAATGTCCCTATCTTGTTCCATAAAATGAAATGGAAAATATAGTTCAGATTAGGACACTTTGGCCTTATGAGATATACAATCATGCATGATACTAAAAGCATTCATCCTTGTTAATCGCTGAATGAACACACAAATGTAGACAAAGACAGTATAGAAAAAAAAATCTCAACTATAGTTAAATTAGAGACTACAGATGTTAGAATGGTGTCAGCTAGGTATTAGTAAGTGTTGGCTTAGCCTCTGCTTACTCTGTTTGACTACAGTTAGACGTTCCATGGACTTTAATCAGAAGCCTTGAATGAGTGTGAGACAGTTCCTACAGCTTCAATGACTAATTTTCAGCAGCTAGGCCTTGGGTGCCCAGATTACACCTTCCTCCTTATTTTTTTTTAAAACATCAACAATTAAGACAATTATTTATCTTCTACAAACAAAATTTCTTTTTGTTTCTATCTTGAAACAAAATTTCAAGCAAGTTAGCATTTCAAGGTTTGAGACAAGTTTTCTTGGTCTCTAAGTATCTTTAGCTATTTTAGAGGATGAACAGACAGTACCAGGTCCAGAAAGAGGAGACCACTGGGGTGGGTTAGATAGTGATTGGGAACCCAGGGAAAAAGAGCTGAGGTCGTGGTCCACCATCCCACCTGCCCCCATGACGTGTTCACATGCCTGTGTGTGCATGTATGCACAAAGATTCCAATTATCTATTCAGCCTTACAGATAAAAATATATATTTCTCATGACAAACACAGAAAGAAACTTGAGAGCTTGTTTAGAAAGAAATAACAGCCCCAAGGTGGAGTCACCTGTGCTAAGTCCCACATCTGCAAACCAATACCTAATACCTAACCTAACTGCAGTTTCTGCCTCTCCCAGGAATGTGACCTTTAACCAGTCAATCTGGAACTGCCTGGTCAACACCAGCGAGGTAATCTACCTGACAGACCCTCACATCCCCAGTAGGAAGGTGACCTTGCCTGAAACAATCCAGTTTTTGTTAGAAATTTCCTTTTCCTACCCTCTTCTGCTTGTAAAAGCCTTTTTTTTTTTTTTTTTTTTTTTGGTACATCTCTTTGAAGCTTTTTTCTAGCTGCTGGATGGGATGCTGCCTGAGTTATGAATCACTGAATAAAGCCAATAAGATCTTTAAAATTTACTCAGTTGAATTTTGTTCTTAAACAGATTTGGTGGCAGTAGTGGGATCAGAAAGATGCTTGGTAGCTTTGGGACAACAGAAACTCAGGCATGGTACCTGTGAACCTTGTAGAGACCTTTGTCTCTCTTGTCATTTCTGAGGTTAAGTTATTTTGGTTCTGAGCCCTGCTCTCTTTGCACTGAGCTCCTGTTAGAACTGGCTTTCTAGTCCAGGGCAAGACAGCTCCACCTGGAACCCAAGCTCCTAGCCCTTGTTTCAATATACAATTCCTCACTTGACTGGAAATGTTAGCCCTTGATTTGATCCCCAGATTCCACACTGGGAATCACTGGTACTTCAGTCTGCAGTTCCCTATTGTGTTGAACCCCAGTCTGAAGTCCCCATTTGTTGAGGTCTGCTGATACAATCCTTTCTCCAGTCCCTAGTTCCATGGGACTTGCTGGTGGTGCGCACAGGGCCTTCTCTTGGCCAATGCACAGTAGCATCTCTTTGGTTACTGCTAGTGGTGTTAAGGAACACATGAGGTAAAGATTATTGCTGATGGGACTCTCAAAAGCCAAAAAATGTAAAAATTAGTGGGCACAGATTGAGCACTTAAAAATGTTTAGGGCATTCCCCACCAATTCTAAGACTCCCATGTTAGGATAAGCTGGCCATGGAATGGGTTGGATTGATACTGGGTAACCAGTCAACCTCAGGAGAAGTTCCATGCAATGAGGTACACTGTAAAACTACACAGTCCCCAACTCAGCAATAGTTTGGGGTATTAGTTTGGCTCCAAGAGACCCAAAGATCTAACTGAAAAAGAATGAGACCCTTAAGCTCCAAAGAGTCAAGCTTGCCACCTTCTGGCACACATGCTTATTTTATGCTTAAGAACTGTGGTCTTGGAAACTTTAGTGTCTACAAAAATGGCAAAATCTTACTAAAAACAACCTAGAATTACAATGGCCATTATGCAGAACATTCCCATTAGACATGATTGTTCATTTAAGAAGTGCACTCAAAAAGCAAGGGTTCCTGAATTAAAAAAAACAGAATGGCATTTTAAAATTGGTATACAGAAGCTTCTGAAAGAATTCCTTCAAGATTCCAAAATAGCCTCAGTGAAAAATTCGTTGCAAAGTGCTAATGAAAAATTAAAGACTAATAAAGAGTAATAAAAAAGACTAAAAATTAAAGGAGGTGCCGCAAATAAAAGACAGGAAGACTGACATGCCTTCTACTGCTCCGCTCTATCCTCCTTTACTTGAGTACTCACGTTCTATTAATCCTCTGCACGGCCTTTCCACTCTGAAGAGACTATCAACCAGTTGCCTTTTAAAAGAGAACCATCTGAGACTGTAGGAGATCCTCCTCAGGTATCTTTCAGTCCTTGGTCAAAGACTGAACTAAGGGCCATAGTTTAAAGTTTCCTAAACCCAGGAAGGATCCCCAAAAGCTTGCAGAAGACTGCACATGCTGGTAGGACACGGCGAAGCTCAAAATGGACATGGGAAACAGAATGACCTAACCCTTGAGATGATATCCAAGATCCTCAGACTTCAACATAGGCCCCTCATGGACGAGAAAAAGCTCACAAAATAGCAACTGATCTTTTAAAAGTCATTCCTAAAGTCTTCATGCCTGCGCTGATCGGTCTATTACTCAAACATGCAAACAAAAGCAAGATGAATCTGTTGCGGACTTTAAAGCCCATCCGGAGGCTCTCTTCCTACAGCATTCCAGATTCTGTACAATAAATGAGGTCACTCAAACTGCTCGAGTTGCCTTTATTTGTAAATGGATTATCTCCTGAGATTGGTGGGTTGATAAAAAGGTAGAAAGTAAGATGGGAAGCTACCAATCTGACTGAACTCGTAACCAAGGCTGAACACTTTTGAAAGAACTTTGGAACAAGACTACGAGCAAAAGTCTGCCAAGCTATTGGCCTTATAGCTACAACAGCTCCAAGGCCGGGCACTCAAGGTAACACCCAGGCCTCCCGCATTGCACCCTCCAAGGGATCCGCCATCAGAATGCTGCCCAGGGGTTGATGGCTCATTTACAGTCAACTAGGGCACTGTAAAAGAAGTTTTCCTCAAAGGTTCTGTGCAAGATCTTCAACATCAACTTGCATGCCCTCATATCTACCCCCAAATGAGGGCCCCCATCTGTGCCTGTCCCATAGCTGACAGGGTTCAGAGAGGACCTTCTGGTAAACTGCTACTGCTTATTTCCTTAAACAGCCAAGAAGAAACTAAAATTAAAATAAGTGAGAAGCTTTGCCAAATTCTGGTAGATACTGAGCTATACTTTCTACTTTAAATCCCACTCTCATAGGACAACAAATCCCTCATAGTGAGAACAAAGTTTCCACAGTGGGGGCATCTAGTAAAGTTGAGAGGGATAACCAAGCCAGGAGGCTCACCCAGCAGCATGGTAGTGGGCACAGGCCGGCTGCCTGTTACAGCAGGCAGCCTGACTCGGTGGCTCCTGCCTCCTCCCACTGCCTTAAGGCTACAGCTGCAGCTGCGAAGTTAGAAGCCTCGGCGGATTTCACCCTAGGAAATGACATTTATTTACAAACTCCGCAAGTGGCCTGAAGTCTTAATTCTGAACTGACTCAACGTTTCTCTGCAAGAAGACTAACCTTCTATGAGATCCTTGTTTTTACTACCTAATTTGCATCTTTAATACTGCAACATTCTTAATCCTGCTGTGTTACTGGCTCTGCCTGATGAAGGTGAGCCCCATGAATATGAGGTAATACTGTCCCTTTTCATGACACCATGTCCTGATTTACAAGATACCTCTTTTACTAATACTGATCTAATCTTGCTTGTTAATGGGTCATACTGTAGAAATGAAAAAGGGTATTTCCAGTTACTACCCACAGTTAGTATATTCATACCCTCACATTCTTATAATTATCTAAAGACCTCATTGGTCAACTCTCCTGAATTTTTATCATTGATTTAGAAAGGACTTGCTAGGAGGCATTTATGATTCAGAATTTTCTTCCTTTGGTAGATCCCTACCTCCCTGACAATGTAGATGAGAATATGATCAGAAACTTCTCCTTAATTCTTGAAAATACTGCAGAATCTCCTGCTAAGATAATAGTTGCCTAACGAAAATCTTTAGATTTTCTGGCCAAAGTTGTTCTTGATAATAGGATAGCCCTTGACTGTCTTTTAGCTGAACAGGGAGGAGTCTGTTTGTGGCCAACAACACCTGCTTCATCTGGGTTAAAACTTCTGGGAAGGTTGACACTCAGTTACATTAAGATCACTGAGCAAGACACTTGGCTGAAAAGGATGACTCCTTCAATAGGGTCTTTGCTTGATTTATTTGATTTGATTGGTTTGGGTCTTGGGGACCATGAATCTGACGTGCATTCCAGACACTGGGAGTTACCCTACTTATGATAAGAGTAGTTTCCCTGGCACACTGTATTTTCCCAAAGGCTTTAAATGCGTGTTTGCAGCCACTGACCATCATGCAAATGATCTTCCTAAGACTGGGATACCAAAAGGGAATGGAGAAAATGACTGACTAAAATATTGTGAGCCTGAAGTTGTGACCTGTGAACACCACAGAGATTCAGCAAAAACCATCATGACCTGTGAATATCATGCTGAGGGCCAGTAAAAGCTATGGGAACTGCAGAGCAGTAGCTGACAGTGGTTCTAGTGCCTTAAATTTTGATCATATCTCTCAGGCTGAGACTCTGATCAAAAGGGGGGATTGTTAAAAAAGGAACAGCAGGTATAAAATGGAGTCACTTGTGCTAATCCTCATATTCAGCAAACCAAGATTTAGCACCTAACTTAACTGCAGTTTCAGCCTCTCCCAGGAATGTGACCTTTTACCAATCAATCTAGAGTTACCTGGTTAGCACTAGTGAGCTACTCTGCCTGATAGACCCCTTCTATTCCCCACAGGAAGGTGACCTTGCCTGAAACAATTCACTCTGTTCCTTTTCCTGCCCCTTTCTGCCCATAAAAATCTTTCATTTTGTACATGATTTTGGAGCATCTTTCTAGCTAGATGGAACACTATCTGATTTATGAATTGTTGACTAAAGTCAACAGATATTTAACATTTACTCAGTTGAATTTTGCTTTCTAATTAGCTTAAAATGTAATTTAAAAAAAACACCTAAGAAGCTCATTGTGGGTCCATGCACCCCCTTGGGTATTACCATGTGGACAAATGCAGAGTCCACAAGAATATTCACAAACTTTAACAGGTTTTTACTGAAGGCATATCTTCATGCCAGGCACATGCCAATTCCCTTTTCCCCTGGAAATTAGGTCCTCGCAGTGACTGTGTGTGGCAGTGTCAGAGTCAGCTACAGCCAGCGGTGGAGCTGAATGAGACTTGGGTGTTAGAGATATTTGTTTAATAAGAGAGCCTTGGCTTCCAAACTTGGAGTGTAACCAATGGCACCAACCACTAATACACTGTAAAAATGACAGCTACTGGACCACACCTCAGTACAGAGGAAGTCAAGCTCAGGTTAGGACCACAACTGGTTTTCCTGTGTTAATTCATCTATTCAGACAAATGTTGGCCTGTTGTGAAAAAATAACCAAAACCAAAACCAAAACCAAAACCAAAAAACCCCACTCAATCAAGTATGCACTGTATTGGTAGGAAAAAGACAATTGTTTTCAGAGTAAACTATCAGCAAAACAATGCTCATTTCAACTGTAATTTGCAATTCATGATTGAAGCCCATTTAAATGTTAGTTTAGGTCGGTCTGAACTCATTTGAACACAAAGAAGCAATTCCCTGTAATATCTGGAGACATCATCTTCTTCCAAAGTAAAATGAAAAAAAGATTTTTTCCCCTCACTTGCCAGCTGAAAACATTTCTTGCAATAAATGATACAACTTGGTAATCTGTTACGTGTTCTAAAGGCGCTGTGGTTTATCATATTTAATTTTTCTATAGTTACTTTTTAAACTGAATCCATTGAGGCCAAAACATATTGGATGAACAATTCTAATTTTCTGTATTTGTAAATGTTTGCTAAACGATAGGAAAATTTGATATTATCACATCTCCCTTCTGTGTCTGATGCTAAAAATACTGTTTGGTTTTTTATTGGAAAAGACATTTCATGTGACTGAAGAAAGATAACTGAGCCCTATAAATCAAGAAGAAAATACTAAAATGATTACAATCTACCAGTTACCAAGTGGTACTTTGTAAATGCACCTGATTACATTGAGGGATGCACGGAGAAAAAAAAAAAAAACAAATAAACTCGATGTTGCCCTTATAAGTAATTTGCATTGGTTATATACACAACACACAGTGGCATTAATTAATAGAATAATTGTGCTGATATATCTGTTAGTGATTAGCTTTTAGTGTAATTCATCAGATGATTATCATTTACCTAGAAATGCTATAAGGAAAAGGAAGATGAACTGTTGACTCAGTAGGTCTCACAGGGCAGGAGAAAAGATCTTTGGCTGTGAATGAACCTACTTTAATTTTCTGACTTTTGATCCCATTTCTTTTATTGCATGGATGAAAAGAGTCACAAACAACAGCTCAAAGATAAGTCAAAATCATTTTTTAGAGATTTGGCTAACACAATTCATTAGAATAAAGCTCTCTTAAACTTGAATACACCAGTTAAGCAATGGCATTAAGTCAGAACCCACTCTCCCATCTCCTCTTCACTCCCTTTTCTGCCAGGTTTATTCATAAATGGATATGAACATCAGAAATTCCCGATGGGGACTGAGCTTCACCTTTGAATCAAGAACTTTTTGCTCCTCTGTCCCCACTGCTCCCATTTTAGGTTTATGTGTAGTCCCTAACTTCTCACCCACACGTTTACCCTGCTTTCTGGTTCCTGACTGGTTGCTGGAATCCAACCCCTTACCTTACTCTACTTCAAAAACATAACTATTCACCTTAATTCGGATCCATCCCCATCCAGACCAAACTTTATGATGGTTCCTAGCTCTTTCCCCAGATCTGGCCCATTCTGGGGGTGAAGTGCTGGGACTCACAGCTGATTCTAATCAGCACTTCTGGCTTTCTGGCTGCTGGCTTGTCCCTCTTTGAGCTCTACCTGACAGCCCAGCAGTTCCTCCTCCCATGCCATGTCAGACTGAGAGCCACATGAGGAAGTTGCCTGTAGCTTTGGATACATCATCCCCACATGGTACTGGTCAAATGATCATTGATAAACTGTGCATCACTCACACGCCTACACACACACACACACATTTTGTTGTTGTTAAAAGTTGCAGTGATGATAGAGTTAAGGACATTTTTGTTTGTTTGTTTTGTATTCTAACCTATAATCCCTTCTGGTTTTCTTCATGTGAAAATCTACAAAGGCTTGAGAAGATAAAGTGAGCTTGTATCAAAAATATCTGTCCAGTTGGACAGATATTTTGTTCATTTCCCTCCAAGGAGAACATATAAGTTTAAATGAAACTTCTGCAATGTATTGGGTCAACACTAGCTCCGTCACCCTTTTTTCTCTCTCTTGATTGACTTAATGAAATTTACATGGTATGTAAAATCTTTTCCATGACTAGAAAAATACTTTAAAATATTAAATATCAATTTTCTATGTATTTTCCATCAAGGATTGACAAAAGACTGCCAGCTTGATACATCAAAGACATTCTTAAGTTGCCTTTCATGAAGAATTAGAAAACATTCAAGAGTAATCCAACTTGTTCTTTTATAAAATTTCAAATAGATGTTATGAGAGATCTTTTTGGAACATAAATACATGGAAAGGGAACAAAGAGAGAAAATCTAGCTTGCAGGCTATGAAGAAAACTGGTGTGAGCACTAATTTATCTAAGGGAAGTAACTTGCTCAAGGCCACTCAACTGGTAGGGGCAGAGCTGAGGTTTGGGAGCAGGACTGCCAGGTGGCTCCCCAAGGCCTTTCCTCCGCACGACGCACCTCCCGGGTGGCACCACCCGCCAGGACAGCAGGGAAGGAGTAACCCACGAGGAGTTCCAGGCTGTACAGCCTTTACGTCTAAAGAGGCCCGACCTTGTAAGCACCTAAAATCGGAACCGGAGCAAAAAGGAGAAAAAGAGGGGTTTAGGGTTATTCATTTGAATTTGGCTGAGGATACAGACCAGAGAGGGCCAGTCAGGAGAAATATGATACTTGCAGAAAGGCAGCCCCTGGTGACTGGTCAGAATGGGGCCAGAGGAGGGTGGGGACTCACAGGTCATTCTAATCAGCACTTCACAGGACGAAGAAGCAACGGGTTTTGACAGAAGGGTGACCTGATGGGTTTGCCTTTGCCTCATTGGTCACCCCTAATCTCATTCTGTCTTTCCTTATAGACCCCAAATTCCCCAAATTCAATACCAATAGTAGCATTAAATATTTAATTTATGGATTTTATGGAAGACTTCACGAGGAGGGTAGAAGTGTTTGTACCATGAAGAGCCAAGCTTTTCCTAAACCTCTAAAAAATATTTCTGTTCTTTTAAAAAATGTCCTCTCTCCATCACAGCTTCCTTTTCCCTTGAGTATCTTCCTTAATACATCTCCATCCTCACCCCAAATCTTCCCCGAATGAATCCTCCTGTAGACAGCTCCAATCCTCCTCATCAGTATCCCACTGCCAAAAGCTTAGCAAAAGCCCTCAATTTAGCCAGATTGTAAGCACCACTGTCTCACAAATGTGTGTGTGTGTGTGGCCGTGGCTGTGGCTGTGGCTGTGAGTGTAAAAACAGGAGCGAGCAATGACCGTCAGACTGTGTGCACTTCATCTTGTAGTGGAAAGAAGGGTAAAGAATTGACGGGAGAGACATTTCATTTTAGCAGGTGGAAGAAGCAAGGTGTACAACTAGGGATTCTTGGCTGTAATTCTCACAGAACTAATTCTTACAGACATGATTCTGGGAGAGGTTAGTGATAAAGCACTGAAGTGTAGATCTTGGAGTCCTCTTACAAAGGTAGTCCTTGAAACCAAGAGAGCAGGCAAGTGCCTTAAGAAGATTATAACAAAAGAGGAAGACTTACTCCAGCAGGCAGTTTAAGTACCTGTTGAATGCCACAGAATGCACAGGCGGATGCTCCAGTCAGACATTTAGAAGAACGTCTTGACGGAATTTCCTCTAGGTGAAGGCTAGGGAAATAACAGTATCTTACATCTCAACCATTATTTTATTTGATCATCACAACTACCCAGAGAGAAGATATTATTAGCCTCATTTTACAGATGAGGAAAACACTAAAAAACAATAGTACCTTGTTTAAAGTCATTTATCTAGGTGATGAGATTTGGATTGGAAATTTTAAAAGCTTTCTTTCAACACATTTAATAAACATATGTTTACCCCATGCTATGTGCTGACAACTAGGCCAATTGTTGTTGATAATACAGACAAAAACACCATCTTTGCATTCATGAAACTCACTTCCATCGGCAGAGACAGCAAAGAATCCTATCAGGGGTTACACATCAAAGGGGATGTTGAGGTACAAGGTGATTTAATTGAAGTATGAAGGAAAAGCAAGAAAGCCGGATAGAAATACAGAAGAGACAACATTTTGGGGGAGCTTTTTATATGAGAGGAGCTTTCTAGGATGTCTACATATTCTGTAATACTGAGAAAAACTAAGATTAAAGTCAATAGGACTCAAAGAAGAGTTATTCAAAGTGCGAGAACTGAGGCTGAAAAGCCTTGATGATGGGTGTTGAAAGTGCTTCTTCTTTGTTCCGAGACCACCAGCAGCCAACTGCTAGCATGCCTGGTGGTGCGCTGGCATGAAGAGGCTTCTTCAGACCAGGAGGACAGCAGAAAAAAAGCCTATGTCCAATCAGTTCTTCCTTCATTATGCCAGCGCTTTACAAAGATTTCCTCTCACCTAAACTAGAACCAAATTCTGTTCTGCCCTGGTGTTTAAATTCTTCCCTCCAAATGGTGATATTGTTGGAAGTGACAGATTCAATCAAACTAGCACCAATATTTGTCTCTATGCAAGAGGTGAGTTTTGTGTTCTGAAACTGATGGAATATAACTGTCTTCTCTTTTATGTAAAACTCACCTGTTGAAACATTTTCCTAAATGAATATATATTTTTGTATGCAATATAATGGAATAAAAGAGGACACGATGGAGAGTCTGTCTCATTTAAAATACAATACATTCTTAAATAGTAGGAATATAAACAATTTGGTCATAAATTCAACTGTAGGATAAAATTAATTCTGATGTTAGCCTGCACAGTTTTCAGTTAACTGAAAAGGAAATACAATTGCAATCTTACATGAGAGGTTTGGAAAGCCCACCTTCCCCAGCTGTTCCTTAACACATATTCTTTCTTTAAGTGATCAGTGAGAGGCCCAAAGGAGTTTAGCAGCATATAAAATGCATGTATATTGTGGCAGGAATAAATAACACTCAAAAATATAAATAAAGCATCTGCTCATTGATGTCACACCGGACAATGGTAGCTGGCAACTGCAGTCTTTTTCTAATGACTTGGCTTAGAATACCGAGGAAATGTGCAGGACTAACCTATTACATTAAATACCATGAGTGACTTTGTGGCAGAATTTTTACAAAGAAAGAGTTTTCAAGGGAAAATAGGTTATAAAGTGATTAATTTGTGACCTTACACTAATGTAATTTATGGCGCTTCAGTGTCTTTTCATAGGAACTATCTTATGAGAACAGAAATGTGGCTTTAGAGACAGTAACTGGGATGACAAAGAGACCAATCCAACTTACTTTGGCTTAAAAGAACATTATTATTTTTTTGAAAAATGTTACTGTTGGCCTTATATTCATTCTTAACAAAAGTTGAGCGTTTTTGTTTAGCTCCAGCAAAAGAAAAAAGGAACAAAGGCTAGATTTTCTCCCTATTTAAAAACATCTAGTCAAATTAGCTTTATTGGTAGAAAATGTTTATACAGAGAATATCCACTAAGACAGAAATCCATTTATGTAAGATCGTATCTATCAAAAAATAAAACCATTGTAAACTGGGATGCACGGAATTCTAATATTTTATTGAAACAACCATGTGACCAAAAATTTTAGTGTCAGACTAAAGACATGAAAGTTAACCCCTCCCCCACCAAAAACCCCACCAACCAACAAAACAAACACGTATCATCTATTTAAGGCTGATGAAATTCACCATGCTGACTAATGAAAGGAAATGTCTATACATTATTGAGACCCCAAGCCCTTTTATCTATAGTCTACCAACCATTCGATACTCCCCTCAAAGAGAGACGGCGAATACTCAGCACAGTTTGCATACCCTCTCCCTCCTGTCATTACCCCCACAGTTTAAATTGATCATGACCCTTTATTCACCTGAGGGTGGGCAAAGACTCAGAGTCTGTGTAACACGGCTGTGCTACCCGTCAATCCAAGGTAGAAAGTGAGCGGAATTTCGTTTGTGTCTATGGAGGACGAAATCTTCTTCAGCCAGTCAGTAGACAAATATTTACGGAGTGCTCAACAAATACGTATGCTTAGGAGTACGTAGAAAAGATTCAACACAGTTACTTCTGTCACAAAGACCAATTTCCAAAGGGAAGGAAGCTAGAAAAGCATAAATGTACATAAATAAATCACAATGACAGATGACTAAGAGTACACGGAAGAGGGTAAGCTTAGGATGGTGCCAGAACAAAAGGAGGAGGGCAGCGATGTTGAGGAAACCCAGGTGGAGGTAAAACTACAATTTGGTTTGAAGAAAAATGGATGTGCTTTGGCAGATGGGAGGGTAGCAATGGTTCCACTTTGACATTACTAAGCCCTGACATTCGTAAGGTATTGTGTGTGGTATAGTCCATCACAGTTCCAAAGTACCTGTTAGCCATTTTTGCCCCGATACAGGCAGAATTACAAACAGATATTTGTAACTAAATACGTGCTTGGAGATCAGTTTTATAACAAGTAACCTTTGAGAAAGCAGAAAGTTTGCTAGTTTTCCCAAAGCCTCTCCTTTATAAGCAATATTTGACATTAATAAAATACCAAACCAAACTATAAATTGGCTTGCCAAGGGGCAGAATTTAAAAAGAAAACTGTATACTTTAAGGATTCCCTTGGAGGACAGTAAGGAAATTCTGAAAAATTAAAAACAAATCTCTGTAATAGAGATATTAAATCCGTATGAAACTGAGAATACTCTTCCAGAAGAAATACGTAAGAGGAAGTGAACAACATTTCTGATAGCTCCTCTTAGGCTTGGGTAAGCGGTTGAATTTTAGGCACGCCGCTTCCTTGCTGGTTGAAGGATGCTGACACAGAGGACAAACGGCCTGGGATGGCAACAAGGAAATCCCTTCTCGAAGCAGGAGCATCCTGAGGAACTGGACAGTAGATATTTCATACTACAGATGTAAAAGAGAACCATACTCTTGAGGCATACATTTTCTAATCGCAAAAATCACCCTCTTCTCATGATATTTTATGGCTGTAATGTTATCTTCATGGAGGGCAGCAATGCACCACGGGGAAACTGGAAAATTATTGTAACTGAGCCTCTGTCTCCAGTCGGTGAACCCCTCCCAGCCTCAGGCAAATTCTGCCAGTTGTGTGCCTCCAGCCGCGCCTTCCCACCTCCTCGGGGGGTCATCCAATAGATTATTTCCTTTCTCTTCTGTATCTTCAGTTTTGTGGAGCTTTTAACTTTTTCATTTTAACATGGTCATGTCATTTCCATTTTAAAAGAAGCATCAAATGTCTTCTTATACCTAATACTTGACCATGATTTGGCCCCACTTTATCCCCTTTACAAGGCAGTTTCTTGAAAGACTTACACTTGTTCTCTTGCTCAACAAATTTATGTTTTTTTAACCAGTGTAATCCGGCTTCTGTTCTCCGTCTCTGTGAAAACTGAGTTCCCCAAGAGCAAGAACTATTGCTTAGTTCAGTGGAAATTTTTCAGTCTGTATCTTACTTTGCCTCTAAGAGAAATATTTGACTATTCCCTCTTAAACACAATCTTCTTTTGGTTTCCATAGAGCAAACTTTCCTGGTTTCTCTCCCACATCTTTGGCTGCGTCTTCTTGGCCTCCTTTGAACTCTCTGTCCCTTAAACAACTGTGTCACTCAGGACTTGACCTTACACTGCACTTCCCCCTCACTCACTACTTTCTATGCACCATCTCCTCCATTAACGACCCCAGTCATCCTCTACAACCCAAGACTTTAAAATCTATTATTTCCTACCGATCATTAAAAAAAATTGAGTTCCAGAACCAAATGTCTAACTATTTCGGGAACGTTTCCATTTGGAAGTCTCCCAGATGATGAAATCTTCATAAATGAAAGTGCAACTTACTACTTCTTTCTCCTACAAACCTGCTTCTCATCCCGTGTTTCCCATTTCAGAATTTTGCTTTCATTCTTAGCTCATTCCTCTGTCTCACACACAATTCTCTATTATTAAGACACATCCTTTCTGTTTCTTAACTATTTTTCAAAGATTTCCATATTTCTCCATCTCCTCTGTCACTCATGCGTTCAGCCCCTGCTGTTTTGTACTTGGAGTGCTGTGTCCAGCCTCCTCGCTGACCTGACTATCCTTGTCCCTTGTCATCTTTACATTAAAAAAACTTCCATTTTTCTTGAACTCATTGTGTATTTTCTCACATGATGAAATAGAGGGTAGTTATTTCATTGACCTAGCACACAAAATGACTTAACCTACTCAAAATAACTTATCTGAAGTTCAATGCTGTTCTCATTTCTCTTTCTTTAAATTAATGTCTAAGTGAACTGTAAAATGCCTCTTCTAGCCCTTCCTCTCCTGGATTCCCCCTCCATTTCCCTGTTTGGATTGGCAGGTATACTCTGTTCATCAGTCAGTCCATCCATCTTTTCATCCACTCATCCATCCTTCTGTTCACTCATGCATCTCCAGCTTTGTCCCTAAATTACTTAAGTCTCTTAAGAAGCATGTATAAACACAACAAGTAGGTGAGGACACCAAGGACAGTAACAGGCTATTCCTGTGTGACTCAGTCAAGATCAAAATTTGAGAGGACATATAAAGATACTGTTGTGAAAAAAGTACCAAAGAATACTTTCATGGCGGACCAAAAGCCCTGCTGATAGTGCCACCCATGTAACATCACTGTACATCATAAAAGTTTAGCAGGAAAATGCTTCTGAAGTCCCAGCTTTATTTCTAAGACCATCTCTTCCCACGAGACGTCCTTTGCTGCCCTGGCTGGACTGTATGAGCAGGGACACCTCAGCTGTAGCCCCATAGGGATGTAGCCCTGTTGCATGGGCAGGGTTTCAGCTGGGAGAACAGATCAGGAGAGGCTCAGGGCTGGTGAAGAGGTGGAGACCCCTGGCGGCAAGGTGGAGGGGCCAGGTGTGCAGGGCTCGGGATCTCCTGATGGGAATAAAGCTCCTGAGGGGAAAACGTCATCATCTCGGTCTGTTCCCAAGTCCTACTGGACTGTTTCCCTTATTTTCCTTACTGCTTTAGGAAGCACACTGCTTTCAAAATTTTAAGCGTGTGTTTCCAGTAACAATGCGAAGAGCACAGAGCCTCTTTCTTCCTGCTCTTCTCATTTCTCCCTGCTCATTCCATTAGCTTTCCCACCTTGTTCCATCTGGTCTTTGTTCTTTTCTTCCTTCCACTTCCTTTGTCCCTCCTTCCTCCTTTGCTCCTCTCTTCCTTCCCCTCTTGCTGCTGAGGTGGACAAGGGGTGGGCTCTCCTCTGCACCCACAGTCTGGAGTCAAGGGCCACCACACCAGAAGAACACTCAGCTGGGGCCTTGGGGCACCTTGTGAGAACAGTGGAGGAGCCTGGGGCTGCAGCCCCAGGGGACATCACCCCTGGGGCAGGGCGTGTGCTTCTATTATAAAAACGTGATTCTCGTCTTCTTTCAAGAACTGTACTGGCCTTTGCTTAGTCACTAATGCTGGGCCATGCCTTTTCCATGGGTCTCTGATGTTTGTAGAATGCCGCCTCAGTTCGTGGAGTTTGGCTGTGAGAGCAGAGCTGGCATGAATGACTCTGGGCAAGTGAGTGCCCTGCTTTGAGAAGTCTACACAGTAGAAAGTTTATTTCATTTGCTCTAAATCATGCTCTGTCCATTTCGATGCATACTGCAGAGGAAATGTCTGCATGTGCAGCATTATGTAACACCAACTTAACGTCAACTCCAACTGGGTGAAGCGAGGACTTGCTCTCGTGCAGAGATGGGGTGCTCAGCACTCTTGGCCTGGGCTGTGGCCAGTCTTGCAGCCAGTGGCCCAGGGAGGCAATTGCCTGTATAAGGTCCTAGCTCAGACAGGGCAAGTGGGTTTCATCTTGTGGCCAACTCTGATAATTGTCAAATGATTCTGAAACGATCCCAGCTCATGGCAAGGGGTTATGACTGACGAATGGTGTCTGCCAAGGGTTCAGAGGGGACGCGACAATGTGCTGGAGGAAAACTAGGGGGTCATCTCACCCTCCTCCTCGGTACAGGTACCTCTGAGCATGAACTGCGGCAAGGACAGAGAGCTTGTGCCATCTGTGGAACTACAGAGACAAATGCCTCCCGAGTTCTTTTAAGGGTTTGAGTAAGTATGACTATGTCAATTTTTTCTCCCCTCTTTGCCCTTTTCTGTCACCACCCCAATCCTTAGATTGATCTGTGGGGCACGGAATAAGCAGGTAGGGTAGTTTCAAGCAGGGAAGAGGATGCAGAAGTTAAAAAAAATTATGAAGGAGAGCACTTGAGTCATGCAGTGAATGCTGGTCCTGTGGAACGGACGAAGTGAGTCTAGGATTACGGGTCTTCTCCAGCCAAACTTTCTGAAGTCACGTTTTACTGCATTGAACTGATTGAGTGGAACTGAACTCACAGTTGTCATGACCTGCAGAGTAGCTAATAAATCTGTATCAAGTTGTGTCATCAGGGCAGGGGACGCAAAGCACGCAAAAATGTAGTCATCACGCAGCAGGACTCTCCTGCATTCTGCACAAGTACAGGGGCTACACTGCCTTATGGAGGGAGTGGTCAGGAAACCCTGACCAGGATCAGGCAGGATGTCACTAACATGATAGGGATGATGGTTGTCTTTGTGCTATGGGCACATTCACTGGCATTAACGTTTTGTTTTTTTTTAATCCCCAAAATCTTACTGTACTCGTGGCAACTTAGCATTCAGTTATATACCATCCTGTGTCTTTCCTTGTATATTCAACTATATTTTAGGGATTTTTAAGTTGAATACCTCTTTGGTACTCCCAATAGCAACAAGCAGACGTGTAGACAGGTAGTAAGCACTCCATGAATACTTGTGGCTAATAAATTGGATAACTGATAATGATTTCCTAATAAAAAGAACACAATTATTTGTGTTGCTGTGGAGAAATTAAAAATTGGTTATTAAATGCTTGATCTTAAAATAGTTTTGTATAGTAAAGACAAATCATGTTTGCAAAGCTCTTTAAAAGATGTAGCACATAACACAAGTATTACATATATGGACATAAATTCTTCTTCGCAAAGAGCTTTCAGAGAAGAGCACAAGCCACTACTGAGGATGGCCACCTGAAAGTAGACAAGGATTTCAGGGGTCCTTTCTGACGCTACTAGAGAGGATGTCAACAACATTAATATTAAATTTGCCATTTTTACTTTTTATTTTAATACCCAGAAGCAAACTATTAAATCGTTTCACTAGGGGGTTAGAAGTGAATTAGGTTCTAAATTATAGGAGCTTAGTGAGAATCTTTGCACTTGAAACTGAAAATGTTCCCGCAGTGTCACCTGGAGAAAGTCTAGAGCTTTACTGAAATAGAAGCTAAAAGAATTAAAGAATCTATTGGCCTCTATGAAAGGAAGTCAACACCTTTCTCATCCATATTCTTTTCCTTCTGAAAAAAAATTCTTCTCTGCTCCTGATTTCTTCAGAGACAGTTTCTCAGAAAACTACTTAAGAGTTTCTTCCAACAGCATTTGACAGTAAAGGAATTACTATTTTTAGAAAGTCATGGGGTGTGTGGCCAAGACGGCGGAGTAGGAAGACCCTAAACTCACATCCTTCCACGGGCACACCAATATCGTAACTACTTACAGGGTAACTATCTGTGAGAATGACCTGAAGATCAGCAGAAAAAAATTTCCACAACTAAAGGAATAAGAAACAACCACAATGAGATGACTAGGAAGACTGGAGACATGGTAGAGTCAGGACCCACATCCCCAAAGACAATCACAGAGGTCTTCCCCAAGGGACAAGGGATCTGAGCCCCAAGTTGGGCTTCCCAGCCTAGGGGTCCTGCATGGAGGAAATAAACCTCTAAAATATATGTCTTTAAAAACCAGAAGAGATTGTGTTTGAGAGAGCTGGAAGGTATAGGAAACTCTCTTGAAAGGGTGGGTCCAAAAGCTCACATGCTCCAGGTCCCCGTGCAGAGGCAGCAGTTCGAAAGGAGCTTGGGTCAGACCCACTTGCTGATCTTGAAGAGGCCCCCGGTGAGGCAGGAGGATGTGGGACTCTCCCTGGGAGTTCACTCTACTGCATGAACATCAGCACTGGCAAGTGCCACTCTGGATCCTCCCTCTGGCTTATTAGTGCTAGGGGCTTACCTGCCCCCCCCGTGGGCTGGCACTGTCCCATGCCCTCCCTGGCCCATGCAGCCAGTTACACGGGGACAAGGCCCCACCCTCCACTGGTCCTGAAGCCACCACATGAAGCAGAGCCTCATAGCCAACCAGGTCAGGGGCCAGCCCCACCTACCAGTATG
Source organism: Camelus bactrianus (assembly GCF_048773025.1). NCBI lineage: Eukaryota > Metazoa > Chordata > Mammalia > Artiodactyla > Camelidae > Camelus > Camelus bactrianus. The sequence goes on from NC_133546.1 coordinate 4,908,641, forward strand.
CCCACAGTGGTCAGCCCTGGCTCAACATAGGGGAGCATGCAGCCCACACAGGGGAACTTCCTAGGGTATATAGCTCTGCTGACCAGATGGGAGCATGCTGCTGAGCCCCACAGTGCAGCTCCTACATAAGGCCATTTCTCCGAGATTGGGAAATGCAACCAACCTACCTAATACATAGAAATAAACACAGAGAATCAGGCAAAATGAGGAGACAGAGGAATATGTTCCAAATGAAAGAAGAAGACAAAATCTTGGGAAAAAGAAACAAATGAAGGAGATATAAGCAATCTACCCAATAAAGAGTTCAAGGTAATGATAATAAACATGTTTACTGAACTTGGGAGAAGAATGGATGAATACAGTAAGAATTTCAACAAAGAGTTAGAAAATATAAAGAAGAACAAAACAGAACTGAAGAAAACAATAACTAAAGTTTAAAAATATACTACAAAGACTCAAAAGTAGATTAGATGATACAGAGGGATGAATCAGTGATCTGGAAGACAGGGTAGTGGAAATCACCCAATTAGAACGCTGAAAAGGAAAAAGAACTAAAATAAATGAGAATAGTTTGAAGGCTTTGGAACAACATCAAGCATACTAACATTTGTATAATAGGGGTCCCAGAAGGAGAAGAGAGAGAAAGGGGCAGAGAAGTTATATGAAGAAATAATGGCTGAAAACTTCCCTACCTGGGGAAGGAAAAAAACCATCCAAGTCCAGGAAGTATAGAGAGTTCCAAAGAAGATCAACCCAATGAGGTCCACACTAAGATAATTAAAATGGCCAAAATTAAAGATAGGGTGTTAAAAGCAGCAAGTGACAAGCAACTAGTTATGCTCAAGGGAGCTCCTGTAAGGTTATCAGCTGAATTCTCAGCAGAAACTTCACAGGCCTTCTGGGAGGGCTACAATATATTCAATGTGTTGAAAGGGGAAAAAACCCTACAACCAAGAATACTATCAAGATTATCATTCAGAATTGAAGGAGAGAGAAAGAATTTCACAGAAAAGCAGAAGTTAAAAGTGTTCAGCATAACTAAATAGCTTTACAAGAAATATTAAAGGAAACTCTCTAAGTGAAAAAGGGCAGGCTACAACTAGAAACATAAAAATTATAAAAGGAAAAATCTCACTGGTAATGGCAAACATATAGCAAAGGTCAATCAGTCACTTATAAAACCAACAGAAAGAATAAAAGACAAAAGTAGTAAAATCATCTGTATCCACAAAAAGTAGTTGGAATACACAAAACAAAAAGATGTAAAATATGTCAAAAACATTAAACATTGGAAGAGGAGTAAAAATGTAGAGTGGTTAGAATGTATTCAAACTTAACAGATCATCAACTTAAAATAATCATATAAATAACATATATATATATATATGTTATTATATTTGAACCTCATGGTAACCGCAAACCAAAAACCTGTAATAGATACACACACAAAGATGAAAAGAATCCAAACATAATACTAAAGACAGTTATCACATCACAAGGGGAGAAAGCAAAAAAAGAAGAAACAAAAAAGAACTGCCAGAACTACCACAAAACAATCAACAAAATGGCAATACTACTTATTGCCTATTAATGTCTATCAATCATCACTTTAAATATAAATGGATTAAATGCTCCAATCAAAAGACATAGAATGCTAAATGGATTAAAAAAACAAGACCCATATATATATATATACTGCCTACAAGAGACACATTTCAAATCTAAAGACACACATAGACTAAAATTGAGGGGATGGAAAAATGTATTACATGTAAATGGAATGGAAAAGAAAGCTGGGGTAGCCATATTTATATGAAACAAAATAAATTTTAAAACAAAGACTATAAGAAGACACAAAGAAGGACACTGCATAATGATCAAAGGACTGATCCAACAAGAAAATATAATAATTGTAAATATATATGCACTCAAGATAGGATAACCTAGATACATAAAGCAAATATTAACAAAGATAAAGGGAGAAATTGATAGTAATAAAATAATAATAGGGAAATTTAATACCCCACTGAAATCAATCAACAGATCATCCGGACAGATAATCAATAAAGAAACACTGGCTTTAAATGACATGTTAGACTAAATTGAATTTATATACATATACATATACATATACATATACATATACATATACATACACATAACATTTTTTTCAAGTACACATGGAACATTATCCAGGAAAATAACATGCTAGGCCACAAAACAAGTCTCAATAAATTTAAGAAGATTAAAATAAAGCATCCTTGCTGATCACAATGGTATGAGACAAGAAATCAACCAGAAGGAAAAAAACTTTAAAAAACAAAAAAACATGGAAGCTAAATAGTATGTTACTAAACAACCAATGAGTAACTGAAGAAATCAAACAGTAAAAAAGGACAGTCTCTTCAATTAATGATATTAAGAAAACTGGACGGCTACATGCAAAAAAAAAATAATCAAAGTGGACTACTTTCTCACATCATATACAAAATAAACTCTCTAAATGAATTAAAGACTTAAATATAACACCTGAAACCATAAAACTCCTGGAAGAAAACAAAGGTAGTATGTGGTTTACTAAATAAGTTTAGCAATATTTTTTCAGATCTATTTCCTTAAGCAAGGGAAACAAAAGGATAAATAAACAAATGTGACTACATCAAACCAAAAAGATTTTGCACAGTGAAGGAAACTATCAACAAAGCAAAAAGGCAGCTTATCGAGTGCGTCAAGTATTTGCAAATGCTATATCTGATAAGGGGTTAATATCCAAAATATATAAAAAACCTTATAGAATTCAACATCAAAAAGCCAAATGACCGGATTGAAGAATGGGCATAAGACTTGAATAGACATTTTTCCAAAGAAGACATACAGACGGCCAATAGACACATGAAAAGATGCTCAACATTACTAATCATCAGGGAAATGCAAATCAAAACCACAATGACATATCACCTCACACCTGTCAGAATGGCCATCATCAAAGAGACAACAAATAACTAGTGTTGATGAGGATGTGGAGAAAAAGGAGCACTCATGCACTGTTGGTAGGAATGTAAATTGGTGTAGCCACTATGGAAAACAGTATGGAGGATCCTCAAAAAATTAAAATTAGAACTCGCATATGATCCTGCAATTTCATTTCTGGGTATTTAATCAAAGAAAAAATATTAATTCAAAAAGATATATGTACCCCAATGATCTTTGCAGCACTATTTATAATAGCCAAGATATGGAAGCAACCTATTTGTCCATTGATAGATCAATGGATAAAGAAGATGTGTATATATATATACACAATGGAATATTATTCAGACATAAGAAAAAATGAAATTTTGGCACTTTTGATGACATAGATGGATCTAGAGGGTATTAAGCTAAGTGAGATAACACAGACAGAGAAGGATAAATACCATATAATCTCATATATATATGGAATCTAAAAAACAAACGAACAGGAAAAAAAAAAGAAAACAGACTCACAGATACAGAGAACAAGTGGCGGATTAAGGTAAAAATCTCCAGTTACAAATAAGCCATGAGGATGTAATATACAACATAAGAAATATGATCAATAATATTATAATAACTTTATATGAGGACAGATGGTTGCTAGAGTTCTCCTGGTGATTATTTCATAAGGTATGCAAACGTCAAATCACTACAGAGTCTACCTGAAACTAACATCAGACATCAACTATATTTCAAAAAAAGTCATGAAATTGATTAAAAGGGGAAATGTTGATATTTGACTATTAATAAGGTGTTGGTGCTCAGGTTCTGGTAACTCAAACCTAAAGTCTGGGGCAAAGCCTTTCCAGACCATAAAATGACAATTCTGGCAAGCAAATTGTGAGATGCAATCTGAGCGCTGAGAAGCAGAAGAATCACTGTTTAAAAAGGGTTTTGTAAACACTCTTAAATTGAGATGCGAAATTTAATAGTTAGTGTGCTGAGATTTAATATTTTAATAAACAAAACACCAAATGAAGACTCAGAATTAGACACCCCCCCACCTTGTTTATGTTCCAGGGTGACACACAGTCCATTTCTTGTGCCCTAGCCACTTGGGAAACTTATTTCAGACAGTATTTTATAGTTTTGAATATTTGAATAGACATTAAATTTCATTCAGCAAATGTTTTCTCAATGGATTACACATTTTTATTCTTAATATTTGAAGTTATTTTTAACATTCTTTTATTTTACTTCTATTTTCTCGTGTACTATACCTACTAAATTTTTTAGTAAATGTTAACTGGTAAATATTTAAGGCCAGATGTCTATACATTAAGTCAAATTATCCCAATAATATTAGTCTCATTTATTTTTCCTTTTTTGGGATCAATTATTGTTAACTTCATCTAATGCATTCTAATATTACTTTAACTCTATGTGATTTTTCAAAAGTAACATTTAAAGTATTACAGTCAATTCTCTTAATTACTTGGATGCATGCAATCTAGAGCTCGTAATTTATAACTGTGAATGTTTACAAGTGCTTCCTTGTTTATCTGTGGTCAGTATCTGTTTCTGCAGAGCCTACATTATTTCTTAGTGGTTCACATTTCTCAGTTTTTCTTTCTAGGATGGACGCGACAATGTCTCGGCAGTTTCAGGATTGCTGTCAATTCTACCCCTTCTTCCCCTGTTTGTGAGTTTGCGTAAAACAGTGCTTATAAAAGTACTTTTCTGTGCAAAACTCTTGTTCACACATTCTTCTCATTGACACACAGTCCATTTGCTGCACCTGGCAGAACACTCAGTCATGTGGTGGGTGGTGACCATCGCTAAGCCTAAAGTTGCCTTCCTCAAAAATGGGGGCGATAATTAACCTTACTTCTTAGGGGTGTTGTGAGGACTACATCAGAGAACCCAGGTAAGCTCTCAGGATGGTATCTGCAATTTGGTAAATACTCAGTACATTTTAACTACTGTTATTATGACTGAGATGAAAATGACCAAAGAAAACTGGATTTAGGGGAGAAACGGAGCTGTGTGTTGGGGGTTACTTTTGATTTGCCTATTTAGATATCCAAATGCATATGAAGAGTGGGCAGGTATTTATACAGATTGGAAGGGTGGTTAGGGCTGAACATATAAATCTTGGACTCAGTCATCTGTGTGTCAAATGGTTTAAAACCATATACTAGAAGAGGGCTTCTCAGCAGAAGAAGCCCCGCTGACATTCTGAGCCAGTAGGTCTCTGTCTTGAAGGGCTGTCCTGTGTGCTACAGGATGTTGAGAGCAGCTTCCCTACCCTTGACACACTAGACGCCCCAGTTGTGACAGAAGTTGCCGAGTGACCCTTGTAGGCGTAGCTGTTTCGAGAGTGCAGCTGGAAAAGAGGTGACCTGAGTCCTGAGCCCTGTGGCCTGCATGGACACGAGCAGCCAGTGCAGGGCATGGGGGAGTGACCAGGGAACTGCGAGGGACACCTGGAGCCCGTAGGACCCTAATCCAAGAAGGCTGCGTCAAGGTGGATGGACTGGTTAGGTGCTGAGAGTTTGAGTAAGATGAGGACAAGAAGCTGACTGTTGGTTTTGGCAAGATGGAGGCTCTGGAGGACTGGACAAGACGTCTCTTAATGTGGCGAAGGGGATAAAGTGTTACTGAGTGGGCTGTGGAGGGAACGGGGTCAGGTGTTGAGGAGGTTGATACAGAAAGTGTGGACAACACTTTGGAGGAATTTTATTGAAGAGAAAAACAGAAATGGTGTGAAGAACATAAAAGAATGTTGGGGGGTGGAAAGGAATTTTTTTTGCAGTAGGAAGTGGAATCATAGAAATAAAATTCTTGGGTAGGTGAGACAGCATGGATTTCAGTACAACTTGAGGGGCTGGCTTCAGATAGTTGCACAGAGGGTACCATGTCTGCTGTGAGAGGAGGAAAAGCAGGACATGTGGGTACAGGTGCAGGTAAGGTGATTTTTTTTTTGGTGGGAAGGTGTAGTAGTTCTCGTAATGCTTTTATTTTCTTAGGATAATTGAGAACGAATTTATTAGCAGAGTGAGGAATGAAACAGTGACCTAAGAGAGTGCGAATGTGCATTCCCCAGGGATCTGTAGAAAGCTTGTTCTCTACTTGAGCTGTGTAGGTATGGAATTTGTGTAGTTTTGATTTAGGATTGGACTTCTCCCTACACCCATGCCTTGTTTGACTCTGATACCCACGGAGATCAGCCCAAGTCCTCGCACTACTGCATCCTACACTTTTAGGACTGGCCTGCTGCCATAGGTGGGTGGATTTCCTGAGTCTGAGCTGCCACTCGGGGCCAGGAGCTTGTTTACGCTTCCCAGCGTTACACCTAGAATCACAGGGCTGCACCCCTAACTTCTGCAGGGAAGGTTAGACCTCACTCAGGGAGCCCGCCCTCTGCCACCAAGTCCTGTGGCCATCCCTTTGCCCTTGTGCCCTGAGCCCAGTTCTTTTAGGGCTCAGAGGAAGATTTGAATGAAATGGAGAAGATTCATTTGCACAGTCATGTTAGTGGAATCCTAGTGGGTATTTCAAAGCTCCTCACGAGGAACCATATTCTGTAGGTACAGCAAATAGAAATGATCACTGTTTTTATATGGACTGTTGAAGGATTTAATTAAATGAGGAAAGTTGGAAGCAAGCAAATTAACATTGTAAAGTTGCAGTGCTGGTTAATAACAGCAGAACCTTAAATTATAGGTGGTTTGGTTCTTGGAAGATGGTGTCCTGAGTAAAATTGATTAAAATAAATTGGACTTCAAACGGAGGAAATAGAGCAATGGTGTCAGTCAGAGTTTCACATTATTATTATCACTGTGTGTGTGTGTGTGTGTGTGCGCGTATGTGTGTGCTAAGGAGGGTGGAGGGTGGGTAGATGGTGTTTGTGGAGGAATCTCTGAAGCAGTCAGACTCAACTTTGATTTTCTTCAACCATCAAGCTCTAATTTGCATTTTAGATTTCTTTTTATATTTCTCATCTAGCTCAGCTCTACATTAATTATAGTTTCCATGCATTTATAAACATTTCCCTAAAAATCCTGCTTACAGTTTTTGTTCCTCTTTGTTTTCTTCCCCTTTTTCTCAATGGCAGTCTCATGAGTCTGATGGTCATGTGATTTTCTGCTGCCCCAGCTTCTAACAGGTTTTGGTTTAAGGTCTTGTACTTCAGTTTCCCTGATAATGTGGAAGTCCCTCAGTTTCCAGCTCTCTCTCCCTTGTATTCTCTCTCCCGTTGGGGAAGAGATACCCCTTTGCTGCTCCACATCACCCACTGTTCCTGCGCCTTTAGTGCAAATGGCAAGAAAACTGGCTCCATGCACTTTTCCAAAAGCCAGCTCTCTCCTACCCAGTTTAATGTTGGGGTCTCCAGGGCTCCCTCAATGAACATTTTCTCTTCATTTCTTTGTTTTCCTTGGGTGATCTCATTAACCAACACAGCCATGCAGGTGGCTGTATTTTCAGCCCATATATCCCTAAGATATGTAGTCTACTTGCTTAGTGGATGTTTCTACCTTGATGTCCCATAAGCATCATCCGTCCAACATACCTAAAACTTAGAGCATCATATTTTCCTTAAACATTATCTTTCTGAGTTTGGCTCTAGGTTAATGTCATCAGTGACTACCTAGCCAAGGAAAATGGAATCTACTGAAATAGACTCCAGAAGAGACAGAAAACAGACTAATAACAATGAATAATGTTATTAAATCTATTAATAAATTACCTTTAAAAATATGCCATACCCAGATGGCTTTAGAAGTAAATTCAACTTCCCATGGAACAGTTGTTTCCATATTTAATCCTATTTAAGCTCTATTAGAAGAAAGAAGCCTCCACAGTCCTTTTGTTAAATAATGATAGCATACCACTGATACCAAAACTTGATAGAAATAGCTTTAAATTAGATAATTTTTTGGAATATTATAAAATCTTAAAGGAATTATTAAAGAGATTTAGCAGTACATTGAAAGAAAAGTGCACCACAACTAAGTGGCATTCATTTCCTGAATATATGGGTGGAACAATAAAAATTATAAATGGTTCAAATTAATATATAGTAGTAAAGGTTAAAATAGAGGAATTACATAGCTTATACAGGGGATATGAAAAGAGGCATTTTGAAAAACATCAACATCCATGTCTGATATTAAAAACTGTTGGTAAGAATTGATAGCTACTTACTTAAGCCAGCATTCAGCTTAATGATAAAACACTAAAAATATTTCTGTTAAAATCTGAACAAGACAAGGATGTTGACCATTGCTATAACTGCTTAAAACTGTTATTGAAATAGTAGCCAATGATATTAAACAAGAAAAATAAATAAAAAATTGGAAGGAAGAGTTATTGCTACCCTTTGCAGATTTTATAATTGATAAACAGAAAATACAAAACAAATCACTCAAAAATTATTATAAGTAAGATAATTCAATCAGATTACAAATATACATACAAGTGAGAAAATACAGTAAAAAAAAATGGAAGGAGGCAAGTCATTTATATTAGCAAAACAAATGAAACAAGACAAAAAAAAAAACAAACAAAATAGGAGAAAACACCTATTAATGACTTAACGGAGAACTTAAAAATTATATAAAGGAAACTTAAAACTCTACTGAAGGATGTAAAAGAAAGCTTGTTGATATAACACTCTAAGCACAACAATTCTACTTGAAATGTCCTGTAAATTCAATGTGATTTTTTTCTTGGCAACCTGAAAATCTGGTTTTCTCATGAGAAAAAAAAAATAAGGAAAAATAAGCATAAAAGAATAGCCTGGCAAATTCTGGAAAGAGGGTTAGTGAATAGGGACTAGTCTCACAAGATATTAAAACTTGGCTGTCCAATATGGTAGCTACTAGCCACTAGTGGCTCTTTGAAATATAAATTAATTAAAAATATGTAAAATTTAAAAATACTCTCCTTAATCACAAAGGTCACATTTCAAGGACTCACTACAATGAGTGGCTACTGTATTGGACAGAGCAGAGGACATTTCCATCACTGCAAATGGTTCTTTTGGATAGTGCTTTATTAAACATATTATTAAACTTTAATAATGAAAACAGTTTGGTACTTGAGAGGAAACAGTTGAGGAAAAAAATTGAGCCTAGAATTACATCCAAATAATGTGGGAACTTATATACAGTGATAAAGGATGTGTTTAAAAGGTGAAGAAAAGAGGGGCTATTTTTTATAAGATGTTGGGCCGATTGACTAATTTGAAAAAAACACACAGCTGGGACTTCATCTCTATTTACATCCATATAAATACCAGGTAGAACAAAGATGTAAAGTGTGAAAACAGAACTAAGCAAACCTCCTTAATGTTCTAGAAGAAAGAGTGCATGAATTTATCTGTAAATACTTGAAGTGGGGATATTTACAATGTGTATAACTGACAAAGGGCTGATTTCCTTAATTTACGAAGATCTCATACAAATCAGTAAGAGACAATCAAAACAATAAAAATGAACAAAAAGTGTAAATAGGGGCTCTATAAGAAAATAAATACACATGTCCAGTAATTAGATGAAAAGATATTCAACCCCACTCACCACAAAAGAAACACCCCCAAGTATTTTAGTGTGTATTCTCTACAAACAAGAACATTCTCCTATAAAACCATGATACAAGTGCTGAAATCAGGCAACTAACACTGGTACATTAATACCATCTAACCCTCAACTCCATCCAGAAGTTTTCAGTTGTCCCAATGACATTCTTTACAGCAAAAGGGTCCAATCCAAAAATCACATTTAATAAATCACTTTATTCTCCTTCAGTCTGACTCAGTTCTCTTTAGTTTTCCTTGACTTTCATGCCCTTGACATTGATAAAGATTACAGACCAGTTATTTTGTAAAATGTTCCTCAATTTGGGTTTGTCTAGTATTTCCTAATGATTAGATTCAGGCTTTACGTTCTGGCAAAGAGACCACATTGCTTTCTGTCAGGTGGCATGTGACTTTCATTTGTCCCCTTACTGGCCCTGTTCACCCTGATGCTGTGATTGGGGTAGTGCCTGCCAGTCGTCTCCACGGTGAAACCACTCTTCTTCTCCTTGCAGTTAACGGTATTTTGTGGGGAGATTCTGTGAGATTATGTAAATATACAGTTCCTTGTCAAACTTTTATTCATGTATTTGTGTACATTAGTACAGATTCATTAATTCATATTTTTTTCATTGGGCTATATTTCATTTTACTACCACTATTTATTTTGATGCTCTGTCTGTTCCTAGGTTGGCAAGTGGGGACCTTTTCAAGCCAGCATCTGGGTCCCTTGCACATGTTCCATTTTTCTCTAGGCTCCTTTTTCTCTTTCTTTCTCCCTCTTTCCCTCTGTCCATCTCTCTCTCTTTCTCTCTCTCTGTTAGCTCTCTTTATTGCTCACCTTGTGCTTTCCCTGACTTAGCCCTGAAATCAGCCATTACTCCAAGAAGCATTGTTTTCCTTCTGGGGAGAATGGTATTTAAAAACCAAAATTTAGGTGCTAGCTGTGCTCACTGCTTTCGGGGTGCTGCTGTGCCCAGGCCTCTCAGGGGGCAGTGCTATAGGTACACACACACGTAGCTACAACCACATTTATTTCTAGATCTATTTTTATGTATATTGAGAAATCTGAGTTCACACCACTAACTCTAAATCTAACACAACACCACAGGGTATGTTCTAATGGTCTATCTTTCCATATTTGTAGCTCCCTCTGCTCCCATCACTATTTTAATATTTACTTACTTGACCTACGTCTGCATGTAACCATCTCCACTGCCACCACTGCCCAGCACCCCACTCCCACCTTGACACCAATGCCCTTCTTGTCACTCTGTGCCCCAGTCCCCTTCTCGTGGCCATTGGCCTTGCTCCCTACAGTGTGGATGCCCTTCCCACTTTTCCCAGGCTCTGACCCTTCTCTGGAGCCAAGGCCCCACCAGTGCAGGCGGATGCTGGCTGTGATGAGCCTTATCTAGCGGCTTGGACTGAACTGTTGGAAGAGGAAGATCTCTGTCATCCTGCATCTCCTGTTCACTTATTTTCCTGGTTGCCAACCAGGCTTTAGAGGACTGCAAAACAAGAGGCTCAAACATTTCAACTGCTTGTATATGGTAACTGGTTTGAGTGGGGAGAAGGAACTAGGAAGCCACCTTTTATTGTAATAGGTAGCCATATCAAGCAAGATGCTTTATTATGTGCAACTGATCTAAATACTAAAAATCAGCAAATTTGTTCTTGTCCAAAGACTTTTTAAAAGTTCCATTATATAGCCATAATGCCTAGATTTAAGTTATGAAAATACTCAGTCAAATATGGCAAAGGTCTAAATTCTCATGAACAAAAGCTACCTGCCTATGCAAGCCTTACACTTCTGTGTTATTGTGGGTAGGATAAGGAAAAACATTTTCATCATCACAGTAAGTTTTAAAACAATTACTTACATTGACCTCAGGTATCTGTTCACTTAATCTATAGAATGGACTCTACCATGTGGAAAATATTCTGAAACCAAGCATTAATGTTTTCATTAAACCAATGATAGAATAAGTATTCAGGATTAAGAAATGTTCCTGCAAGAGGTGAGGTAATTGCAGATTTGCATGAAAATGTTAAAGAATCACCACACTGCCTGGAGAAGAAGTTCTAACTCTGTCAAAAAAAGGTCAGCTTTAAGTGTCGCTGTCATAATGACACTGTTAGGAGGCAGAGGGACTTTTTTTTTTTTTTTTTAAAGAGAGAAGTGTCTGTGATTAGAACTTATCATGTAAGCCTAAGAGAAAAAAATTAGTATTATCAAATAAGGCTCCAGTGAAGTAATAGAGACTTTTATTAAGTTAATATTACTTGAAGGAAGACATTGTTACATTGGAAGCAACTTTAGGGCTGTTCACAGTCTGGTTAAATAGGGCATAGAACTGTCCAGGGTTAGAAGAGGTCACAAGGTCAACATTTGGACTCCTGAAATGAAATGCTTTGTTTTTCCCCAAAACATGGCTCACTGATTTAAACAGCTTGCTGTTTCTTATTTAATATGTTCTATATTTGGCATTATTCTGGGGAGAAAATTCCTTAATAAAAATTCAGGATTGTGCCCCTCAATAAGACAACCTAGGTGCACCATGACGTGATATTATTTTATTTTCACCATAAGTAAAGGGGACAGGTATGTATTTCACTGAGAGTCTACTCCTAGCTTGAATCTAGTCCTTAAATGGTTACTTTAATATGCATTCACCAATTTAGTCCCCTCAACATAGCTCTGCAGTAGATTCCACCCATGTGTTGCAGACGGGGGAACCAGCGCTTAGCGTTTACTGCCCTCAGTCAGCAGAGCCAGACCTTCCAAGGCCATGTCTAGTGCTCTGGTGGTCTCTGCTCTACTCCTGGTGGAGATACTTTTTGATGAAGAGTCTCCAGTAGATATATGTTTTTGTCCTCAAGTTCAACTGCTATTGTAGACCATTGGCATTATATTACATTCTGGAATGATATTTCACATTAGAGAATGGATAGGACTTTGGTATAAAAATATCTAAACTTCTTCAGTAGTTCTATAGATACTTGAGAAGAAATATATATAAGGGTCACAGATAAGCCATTAAGAGCAGAAAATTAATACATGAAGCCAGCCTTCCTTTCTAGTCTCATCATAATTGTTTACTCATCTGACTGGTCTGTTACCTTCAGCAGTATTTTCTTTAATATGGAAGAATGAGCTATGACTCTCACGGGCAGCACAAGCCCATTTCACAGTGGAGACATCGCCAACAGTTAAATTAACAACAAATTTGGTAGAGAACAGGCAGAGTTTGATGTTCTTAGAGGATTTTAGGGGGCTTGGCTGAAGGAACGCACATATGGAATGTTGGCTTTAAAAGACTGTCTTAGACTTGGTTTACTGCTGAGTCACAATGGCTTTTTCAAGAAAAATAAAGAATGTGAAGGTATGTGTGTACTTTAGACATATGGACAGACTAGCCTCAGTTTTCAGATGTCAGTTTATAATACAATATTTCCTTTGTGTCATATGCATCATATCAAATTATAGTTCGAATGTGTTGGAACCTTGTTCAAACATTAACTAGGCTGCTGCATATTTATTTCATGTATTATGAAAAAAGTCAATATAAAGGAAATTTAAAAACTCGGTAAAGTCATAATATTCCTTTAGAATAAACATTATGTAGTATTTGTCTCATTTTGTGCTATCCTCATCTGTGAAATTAGGTAATCTCTGTACCATAACCTGTCAATATTAACAATTATTTGTTGTTTGTACCATTCAACCTCTACTTTATACCCAACTACTCACACAGGTTTTTTTTTTTTTTTATTATTATAGATTTAGGAGTTGACTAATGAAATATAAAGTACTAGATCAACTTATAACTATGTTCTACCTTACCCACCAAAATCCATCTTCTGGTTCCTCTCAAAGTTCTACTTTCACAGTGAGGTGGTTGTCACATTAATACTGTTTAGATCTACTCCAACTGCTCTTTATTAAGGCTACTGAGAAATTTGGATGATAAGATGCTCTATTTCAGGGCCACTCATCACAGTTGCTGATAAATGCTAACAATAGTTCACTGTGTGCGTCCTCTACTAAACTCTCCCAGCTCCTTGTCATCAGGGAAAGGTGTCAGGAAAACGTACCTAATATTGCTCACAGCCTTATTTAGTAAATGAATTTGAGTGCTGGGCTATAGATTGCTTTGACTTGTGCTTCTATTTGTAGCTGCTCACAGATACAGCTTGCCTGTCCACTCCTATCAGATCTTCTTTTATAGGAATTCTAATATGAAAGGGGAAAATTGTAATAAAAAAGGGGAAAAATACCTCTCACATTAGCTAAGGTGATTTTCTGCTTAATAATCTAAAATTAGACACATATTTTCAGTAGAAAGGTGGTTTTTTTTTCCTTTTTCTCCTACTAGCATTGTAACATCAATTCTAAGAGACACTGATTCACACGGTGTGAGGTGGCTGTTTCTATTACTGAAGTACATGTCTAGAACTGCTGCTTTCTCCAAATTAGTTCACATTTTATTCCACACAAAGAAGACATATATATTTTTTGGGTTATAAGTAATACCTTAGTATTCTTTTTGGAAGTTGATGCACTAAAATCCTAGGAAGCTATACCAAAAAGATGAAATCCAAAAGTATGATCAGCCCAAGCAGCTTAAAAGCCAACAGCATGCCGAAATGAGCTAAATAAAATGTACGAGTCATTTGTTTGTTTTTGGACACAACTTAGTAATTCATATAGAGAAGATTCTAATTTTTACATAATCTTTCTTTTTAAAAAAAGCAACACTTAGCTTCAATTTTGATCTCTGCTATTTTCTTTTTTCTAATTTATATACTATAAAAACCCACCAATATCACCATCACCTTCATCCTGGCTTGATGGAATGGTCCATATTATGACTTAGGAAAAGAAAGAAAAAGCTCAGGAATTTCCTGTGAATAGAAGTTATTTCAATTTTTCACAGGGTATTTGCTTTATTTAGCAAATAAAGTGGAAAAAAACTTTGGACTAAATTATGCAATGTAAGCTAGTTTACTAACAGGATAACACCAGCTTAACTACAATGGAATTCAAATTGGCTATTAAGTTATGCTCGTGTAGACAGTGGCAATATGTCAGACAACTGTGAAGAGAACAGGAAGCAGCGCCGACAGTCTGTGGCCCCAAACAGGCCACTTCCATATGCTCTCCAACGTCTGACAGCTTTGCAGCCCAAGTCCCAACTCCTTCTCAGCGACATCCATATGGTATCTGCAGATTGAGAGCTTGCCTTTTCTAAGACAGTCAAGTCTCACTTGGTATTCTATTGCACTGAATATTTGTGAACAGTAATTCGTAATTTTATTGCAGAAATTAGATTACGGATACAAGGTTCTTCCACCTTCTTCAAAGAGACAATTATGGATGAAGACGGTCTTATATGTTAATTTTATAGAAAGAAATTAACTGCACATATTTTAATCTAATATCAAAACGAATCAGGCTACCATCTATGCATTATCTAGTGGGGAGTTGGAAAATAAGAAAAAATATGTAACTGGGCTTGTATGTTACTGTTTCGATGTGTAAACAGAAGGGAGTTGAATTTAGGGGAAGTGTCAGATATACAATGAGCAAAAATCTGAACAGAGGGTTTTTCTTAGAGAATGATAACTAATTTTATCATTTCTTGAGATTTATTCACATATTGCAAAATTTAGGTCTTACACATTCGTGTCTTTACTCATTGAATCTTTGTTGTTTTTAGACCTTTTGAAACCTTGGGCATCACCTGTTTCATTTGACAAAAACAATAGGCAGTGGTCGTTCTTTTCATTTCAGCAGAGAAGTTAACCATAATCTAAATTATAAATAAAAATATAAGATCATAGAATACTTTTAAAAAGGAGAGCCTGCTTTCTTATTAGGAGATAAATACTACTTGAAGAGTAGATTATAGGAAGGGTGTGTTCTTATGCTGGTAAATTTTTTTTTTCATTTAAAGACATTTCTCACTTTTTACAAAGCTTTTTCTAAGAAACAAAGTCAAGAGCATTGATAGGTTGATGAATATTCACAAGTTATAAAAGAAGAAATATAAAATCCTGGAGAAACTTTCAAACACAAACCAAGTTGAGCTGATAGTAAACTGAAAACGCATAATAACATTTGTTAAAAAAAAAAGAGTATGACATTTCACAAATAGGAAATAAACAAAGGCAGATATTAGCAACTTCTCTCAATATAACTCCTTAAGTTAAGGATTTATTTTGCATTTCTTTCTCTCTACAGGAGTTCAGCCAGCTCTGGATTTGAGATCACTTGTGACATAGCTTCTTTTTTGGAAAATTTAAGGGACAGCAAAAACATAACTTTTTCCTTTAGCATATTCCCCCACTTACATACCTCTCCAAGGGTTTGAAAAAAACATTGCGTTTTCCTTGTGGATCCCTCCTCCTAATATGTCCCTCTGTCCCTCTGCCCCTCCTGCCGCTCCTCCTCTGCGGCGCGGCTTAGTCATCTTTCACTTTCCTCCTTTTTTATCTCCTGATAGCCTGCTATGGTTTTTGGCTACAGGATCTTCCTTCCATCTGGTTCAGTTTCTAGTTGTTTCTAGATGTTCCGTGCATTACAGACCCAGGTTCCAAGTGTCCAACATGTGACTGGTGGGGGTTAGGAAGAAGGAAAGGGGTGTGTTACACAGACGGGGTATTTCTTCTCTATCGACATTTCCCCCATACATCTAAAAACATGTACACACAGAAAACTATTAATCCAAGGGGAAAAGGTGAGGTTGTTGTACTGACACATACAGCCTTAGAGAAAACTGAACACTATGCTAGCACCAAGGTGGGTCAGAATTTATAAGAAAAGAACTCAGAAATCCAGTAATCTATCCGTTATCTATTAAAATACATAAATACTTCTAGAGGAAAATTATCTGGAAGCTAACCTAGTGTTAACCATCCTATCTCACAGCTTTTTACAAATCTGTGCAAACACAGTTACTGCCTGTGCTCCTGAGTGCCTATGAGTGAAACAACAAAAAGGAAGCTATCCTTCAGGGATGAGAAACTCCCAAAGCTATCACAGAATTCAAATGAGATATCATTCCATAATTTCAGTTCGTTTAAAACTTAATCATGATTTTTCTTAGGAATCATTATTTATCACGAGCACAGACACTCGTTTCTAACTATCTGCACGTACAGTCTATCTTCACCTTACAGGGGACTGATTAAAGCATGATCACACCGCACTCAGGTATGAAACTCCACAGACAACTGCACCCCGATATGCTTGGCGAGCACCACAGAAGATGTACACCTAGTCATTTGGGGCAACCTGCATTAACTAGGAAGAGTTCTTACATGCAGCATCTAATTGACAGGTAACATCTCTTCATTTTATTTTCAAAATAGTAAGTCTTATGAAGCTGCAGGGCCACAGCAGTGTGGGTACACTGCCTGCGGCCCTGGCTGATGAGCACCACGTACATTAGTGAGCCCAGAGTTGGCCAGGCTCGTCCTACTGACTTGGAAGGAGCAGAACCATCTTTTCCTTTAGGCACTGAACGTGGGCTGCTCACCATACAAGCTAATGAACTGGAGGAAGAGCTTCAGCCAACACCCGAGGCAAACCAAGTTCCTTTCTTCATCAAAATAAATCTTCAGAAAACATGCATTTGATCCATAGTGAGGGTGTTTTCTTCATCTCAAATTGTTTAAATAACCTGGTTTTGAGTGGGTGACAGTTGAGGGTTGGCAGGGGAGGAAGGGCGGAGGGAGACAGGGAGTGACCACTATTTACCTGCTCTGAGACTATCAGGTGACAAACAGGTATCAGAAGGGGCACCCCAAGACTTGGTGCCTCCCCAGACTCTTACTTTTGGAGATGTCACCCCACAGCCCATCAAACAGACTAGAGATGAAAAGGTGCCCACAGACTGAACTCTCACGGTCAGATCTGGGACCCTGAACCCCTAACTACTCCTCTGGGATTCTTTATTCATAACCCTACACAAAAGTACTCACTGAGGCCCAGATAATCTGGCTTTTTCTCAATTATTCATGAGATACAGGCAAAATTGCATATGTTTATTTCATTTTGGGGTATGAATTGCTCAAATTGCAGGCGAGGAACCAATCCAAGATTTCCTTGCTAGAAGCCCCTCCAGGTCAGCTTAGCTGGCTACTTCTCATTTCAGTATGAAAACCATCGTTGCAACTACTTCTCTTTGAACTCTGAGAATGGAGAATTCTGAAAATTTGACAGTTGGTGGCAATTTATGTAACTTGTTCTATTACTGTTGGCAGAATATGGGAAAACATAGGAATGAAAATCTGAATCTATAATAGATATACACACATATATACATAGATATTTGTATAATTTTTTAACAGCAGTAAAAGGCAGGAATGGCAGAGCATTGGGACTGGAGAGGGACTCAGACATCAGTCACTGCGTGCGGCTTCCCAGTCAAAGACCTCTTCTGTATTCCGTAGGTACTCGTTAGTTTCTGACTATCAGCGGGTGAGCACACGAAGCCCTTTCCTCCTGCCTTTCCTCGCCGCCCCTCTTTCCTGCTCCCCTGGTGCCGGTGTCAGTGGGGACGGCTCCCCTCACCCCTTTCCTTGCACACACACCCCTGTCTTCTGAGCTACAGACCCGTCTGCCAGCCACCTCTCAAGACTTGGTGCAGACCTGCCGAAATCCCACATCAGCTCCAACGTTGATGCCCTCCACCTGGAATGCTCCCCCCTTTGCTGGCTACTCTGACTCTTCTCGTCCCTCAAAGCCCAGCTCCAGTCCCTCCTCCAGGAAGCCTCCCTGCCAGCTACGCAGGCACATCTGCCTCCCCCATTGACAAGATGCTCCTTAGTTACAAAGGAGAAGAAAAAGCGACTAAGACTTGGAACATGATTTGGATTCCTGGGGACCCTTGCACACATCTGATCCTTGCAGAGACCCCTCGAGGTAGGCTAACATCCAGTTTATACACGTGGAAACAGAACAGTCAGACTAACGGGTCCCAGGGTACACTGGTGATGTGATGGGGCTGAGGCTGGCGAGTCCGACCCACAAGCTCAGGCACTCAAGGTACACTGTGCCCTGTGCGGAGTGTGGGGCTTCAGCGGTCCTCTCTGTTCCCCCAGGGCCCATCGACAGCAGGTCTGTTGAGTTGAGCATGGAGCAGGAGGTAGACGAGAAGGGAGGGAGTTAGTGAGCTGAGTGGTCTAACCCGCCCAGGCCTGAAGGTCGGGAGGAGAATCTGCCTACAGGGCTGGACCCCCTGCCAGGCTCCCACCGAGGCAAGGGCCGAGGGGGCCTGCTCCGCCATGGCACAGGGAGCCCCCTCTTCCATGACTCCTTCTGTGAAAGACCCTGGGACATTAATGAAGGCCTGCAGACAACAGGACTAGGGAAGTCCGGCTGTGAAACTAGAGATTTTAGATTTCCTGATTCCTTTAAAATTTTATGGATACTGGTAAGAATGAATAAAATATATGTACTCTAGTAAGTGGAAAATAGTTTGTGCAAAACCCTTTTTGTAAAGTAGCAGTTTTCACTAATTTTATTAAAGTACTCATTTTTACCTTAACGCTGCTTTAGAAGTATTTTCCCATGTTTCTGTCTCTTTAACTTTTCTTCTAGTTGTTTTACAAATTAAAAGGTAAGAAATAAGAAGTATCATTTATGGAAAATTCACACTCTACAGAACACATGGAAGACGAGTCACAGGAGGGTTAGGAACGTCCGGAGAGAGCCCCGAGGACAGGAAGGAGGTGGGGCCGCGTTCTGCTGGTCCAGCCTGGAGCCTGGATTCTGGGAGCTGGGAATGGGCCAGCGTCCGGGTGCCAGGTTGCCCCGGAAAGCGGGTGAAGCAGGGCATTCTTCACCTTCCCACCACCATGACACATGAGGACAGGGTGACCATCCGTACCAGGTTTAGCCCTGAAAGGCCCGGGTCCTGGGAAACTTCTCAGTCCCCAGCTGACTGGGCCAGTTGACCACCCTATTAAAGAGCTATCCAAAACAAGGCTCACGTGTTAAACCTACTGAGGGTTTTAGTATTCATTGGTCTATCAGTTATTTTTATCGGGTGTCCTGACTTGGAACTTGTAAAGGTTAAAACCTGACCTTGCTTAGAGAAAAGACTCTCGCAGTCCCATCAATACATCTGGAATGCTGCTCGTGAAATTCAATCCTTCTCCTCTCCTACTCACGGCTGTGTGCTGTTCGGAAAGTATGCATGAACTCAGAAGTATGCGACACGTGCCCACGGTCATGCCCTTGGCGTTCAAAGTCCAAGGTTAATCTATTTGCCTCAGAGTGAGGTCAAGCAAATGTTATAGATTGCAGAACCACACATCACGCAGACACAGGGACAGGCGCGTGTGTGAGCCCAGGGGGTCTCATCCCGAGGACGTGCCTCTGTCCCAGGGTCTGCTTTGGCTCCGAGAAAGAAACTTCCCCCTCAGGTGTTGCTGGAGGTTCCAGGGACCAGCAGACCTAGGGCCTTCCCTTTTCCATCTGAGAAAAAATAGTCATCTTCTTTTTTTTCTATTTTTTAAAAATAAAAACTACATGTAGACTCAGAACTGGTGACAAAGATGAGGAGAAGATTCCTCTGATTCTCAGTCTTCATCAAAGCAAATTTCTTCCCCTTCTGCTCTTCCAAGCATCACATCTCTGATATTTTAATATTAAAGAATGAACATCATCGTTTTCTATTCTTTAATGGCCAAATGTTTTGTGTCCTTAGGCAAGTCTCAGAAAGATATGAAGCCACTTAATAACATATATATTGTCTGAAACATCACTATCTACAGACACACAGTAATGTAGATACATATTACCTATAAGCCATGTGTATCCCTAACTGTACAATACATGCGTGTGTGCAGATATATCTATATCTCTGTATGTGTATGTGTATACGTAGGAATGTGTACACACACACACACACACCCTTGCACACAGAATGAGCTGAAGAATCACCCAGAACAGTGATCAGCTCTGGGGCAAAAGAGGAGGTGAGTTCTGGGAGGAGTTCAGAGGACCAGCAGGCTTCCTCAATGATGTTTCAACCTGGCCACATTCTTTATCTCTGCACCCAGCCCCCTGGCCCGCCCACTGTTTATTCCTTTTCTACGAGATGCTATTACGTGCCAGAGAGGCCCCAAGCTTGACCGTTCAAGGTGAGGCCTTTCAGGCTACACTGCTTGGGTTTGAATCTTGGACCTGCCACTTTCTCCCCGTGTGACCGTGACCTAGATCTTTTGTCACTCGATGCCTCAGTTTCCTCATCTGTCAACTGGGATGGAAGCGCTTCTCTTATAGGGTTGCTATGAGCCATGAGGGAATGGAAACACACAGCAGGCTTTCCACCCACAGTGTGGCTGACACGAAGCTCTGGAGCCTTGGCTCCAGCTGAAGTTCCCCTGATGACAGTGGATTAGAATTGCTCGTTCCAACTGCCAAGACCAGACTGCAGTTTCGTTGAGGGCAGGAAACATCTCATCACTCTTGTTCTTTAAGTGCTCACAACCAAGTGCATTTAACATCATTGGTGTGGATTTATTCATTCCTTCAGCATACAGTTGCTGAGCCCTTGTTACTGCCAGACGGGGCGCCAGATGCTGGGACCTCGCTGGTGAGTGAGGCGCACGGTGTTTCCGCAGTAAAAAGGGGAGGAACGTGGACTCTGGTGCTAGACTGCCTCAGTGTGCATCCTGGCTCCACCGATTCCCATCGTGTGACCTTGGGCAAGTGGCATAACATCTCTGTGCCTTACTTTCTTCATCTGTAAAGGGAGGACAACAGTACCATCCACCTCACAGAGCCGTGAGGATGTGACAAATCACGTAAATCCGAGTAAAAAGAAGAGCTCCCAGCAGGTGCCTGGCGTGTGCTAAGTACTAGGAAGATGGTGCCATTATTTATTTATTTTTTATTACAATCTAGGTACTTGACACTGTGTTTTGAATAAATGCTTAATGACCTAACTCTGAAGATAACATTTTCTAACTTACTGAGCTATCTTGACACACTATATTAGCAAAAAAGCATTTTTTCATAATCAAAACAGGTTGTGTGAATTATAGGAAAATCTGAAAATCATGTTAATGAATAAATAATCCCTCTCATTTGGTTAAAATATGTGCTACTTTGAAAGACTAGATTCAAATGGCTATTTCAATAAGGAAGGTATATTACTGGATAAAAGATTTTGCATTCATTCCAATTTCCCTCAAGACATTAGCACCTATCAGCACGGAAAAGGAGCCACACAGGAAGTCCACATCTAGAAACCTTTTCCTCTGCAATAATAATCAGGTCTTATATCCTTGTGCTGTGCCTTGTAAGTATCAAAACGCTTTATATGACATCACAACTTTGCATTCCTTGATTTGTGCCTCTCATGAACTGGAGAGCTATTCTTTTCAATTCCATTTGGATGTGGCCAGTTCTATGTTCCCTTGAAAGAAAAGACAGCCCTTGTTCTGAATCATTCCCTTGGCAATTCCCTTAAAATGGAAGATAAAGAGAAAATTTAAAGTAAGAATAGGAAATAGCTACCAGTTTCATAAGGACAGTAGGTAAATGGGACTCTGTTCTCATGATGCACATCTGGACAAAAGCAAATACAGATGGGTTTTTTTCCTTTCTCCTTTATAGCTAAAGTTGATTTCAAAACAGATCTGTCCAGATGAAAGCACCCAAAATGCTCACATGGATGAGAACTGATGAGCATTAATGGAAAAGTAGTTAAAATTGTATTTGAAGGGAAAATTCCTTACTGTGAAAAAGATTAAATACCCACTAATTAGATAAGTATTTCTTTTTTTCTGGGGGAGAGGAAGCTATGTTGATGATTTTAGGTTCAGGTTTTTTTAAGTTCAATAAAATAGCTACAGATTCAACTTATTTTTTTCTACCTAAGTTTTCTCCATCCCTCATATCTTTCCCATTTATATTTTCTATCATTTATCCATTTGTCAAACCACATTTTTGTCTATCTGTCCACCTATCTGAATACCTTTCTGCCTATCTAAATGTCTATTTATCATCTCTATATATACCTCTGACTGTCTGTCTATCTGTCTGTCTATCTATCTATCTATCTACCTATCCAGCCATCTACCCATCTACCTATCGCTATCATATAAGGAAGCATAATTAGGTTAAAGCGGCGGCAAAGGGAGGAGCAGAACAGAGAGCAGGGAGGCCGACCCCAGAGAGCATGATAGGGAGGTTTTTCTTAAAATAAGTCTCCTCAGTTGTTGAGGCCACACACAGCACCATAATAAGGTGCATAATAATAATAATAAGGCATTCCTTAGTATTTTCTCTGACCATAAAAAAGTCTCAAAAGTGTATTTCCAGGAAATAGGAGGGGGGATACTTGGGGGCTAGAAGGTGGAAATTATACGGCATTGAAAAGACAATGTTGTAGGACAGGGAGAGGGAAGAGGAGGGCTGTTCAATGCTCTTCTTCACTGGATACGTGTCCTGATAGATTTCATGGCGAAATTTACGGTGTAAGTAGAACCAGACTCAAGGGGCAGTCTCAGAATTGCGGTGAGGGTGGTGTGTGCAGCTAGTCTCCTTTAACAGCACTCTCTCTGGATCGAATGGCTTCAAGATTAGACTGAGATTTAAGGAATTAGGAAGGAAATCAACAATGAGCCAACACAATTTGTAGCTGATTACAGTGAATATAAAAACAATCAAACGCCAGTCACCCGTGTGGGGTCGAGAGGGCCAAAGCAGCCCTAAATACTGTCTTTACTTTGCTTCAATCGTTACCTCTGAAACAGTGCTTCATTCTGAACACAGTGAGGGCTGAGGGTCAGTGGACGTGGACTCCCTCTGGGGTCAACTCCAAATCAGGACATGAGTTGGAGAGGACCAGCCTCAGGAGAGAGGCAGTGGTGGTGGGGACACTGTCCAGCACCAGTTAGAGGAACACTTGGAACACCCCAAATGTCCAATGCCTACACTGTGCACTGATGACAAGGAAAAGCAGGTATGGCAGGAGGAGGGGTGGATGAAGGATGAAGGAGGTAAAAAGAGAGGAGAGAAGCAGAGTAAAGAACAAGGAGCTGAAAAGTGAGGCAGAGTGAGCTTGGTTCTGAGTAGTCAGCCTAGTTCCTGGTGGCCAACGGGCATGCGCATCGTAATTTCCACAACTAATTTTAGTAACTCCAAAATACTTGGACTGCGATGCCTTCACAAATAGGCTATTTGGATGAGTGAAGCAATCACAGCCTAAAAAAAAAAAAAAAAAAAAAAAAGCCAGCCTCTTTGGTATAGGTGCGCCTCTATGATGACCAAACATTGAGCAACCTCGGGCTGCACGCCATCCAGGCCACAGAACAACTGGCAGCGGTGACCCCTGTCAAGCCTGCCTCCTGCGTGATGGTCAGGCGGCATGTGGCTGTGAGCACTCCCAAACCACAGGGCCCAGCGTGGAGAAGCCTGGACTTCTCAGGGGCCCTGCCATGGGAAAAAAGACAAGATATGAAGGGAGGGAGGGAGGTAGGAGAGGAGAGGCGGGGAGAGAGAGAGAGAGAGATTAAAAACTAAGTTCTGGTGCATCGAGAGTAAGCAGGCAGCCCGCTACTGGCACTAGCTACGGGACCTCTCTCCACAGAAAGAGGAGGAAATCGGACAACTTAAGGGACAGCGCAGCTGGAGGCAGAACCCCCACTGCAGATGGCCTGGTTGGTGGCCCACGCTGACTAGTGTTAAGAAACACTCTGCTAATCCAACATGGATTTGAGGAAGTCTCTGATTTTTTCGAACATGTTAAGGATACACACATTTAAAGTACTTTCATTTGAAATACTGTAGGGATGCTTTCAAAATACGATGTGCTGGGACAATTTTTAACTTTCAAAGAGTATGAAAACAAAAAAATTATCTCTGAGGAAAAGTCATCAAATTAAATACTACAAAGTTAAAAAAGAATGAACTCCCTCAGCCGCAAGCCCACGTGTCCATGTCCCTCTTTGGAGCTTTCCTTCTGGGTCTCAGGGACAGCTTCACTTTGGGCAAGTTCCATACACAACGTCCAGATTCCTAAGCGCTATCTGTCTCAAAATCCCTGGGGAGAACTGCCTGGTTAACAGTTTTCCATACTTTGTAAGAGAATTTAGAGCAATTCAAGTTGAAAAAGGTAAAAGTACTGACTCTGACCTTCACTCCTCATACATTGTCTCAAAACTTAAACCAGGCCTGGAAAACAAATCGAGAACAAAATGGAAACGTTTTCCTCTAGGCATCTCAAAGACTGACAATCATTTCTTTATCCCCTCAATCTAAGTGAAGCCTCATAGAAATGGTTAGAGCAGCAAAATGTGTTCAATTTGATATTCATAAAAATATAAAACGGCACATTAAGACTTTTTGTAGACTCCACCACCAACTTAAAAAATGAATATTTTAAAGTTGCCCTGAAGTCACATGCCGAATGTGCTTGAAATACATTTTATTTCTTTGTTATACATATTCATTTGAATTAAACCTTTGAATGTCATATCAAGCAACATCATAAGTTTTTAAACTGGGAAAAACAAAGAGTTACTATTTATTATGTTTAAAAAAAGATTTTTTTCTCTCTCTCACAGACTCTGGGATCAGGTTTATGAATTACAGAATAGGAAGAAGTCTCGGGCATTTGAAAAAATGTAGATCCCAGGAGTGGAGAAGTGTCAGATCCTTTCTGCAGTAGGAAATCTTGTGACAGCCACCTGCTGCAGAAAGTTCCAGATGTTTGCACCTGTCTACCACTTGACAAATGTTCCCAACATACCTGACCTGGGAACCAACAGGCATTACCACCCTCCTAGAAGGTACAAACATGGACTAAAATGAAATATATGTTCATCCAGTCTAGATATAGCTCCATATGAGCCATACGTGCTGGAGAAATCTAGCTTTATATACTGTAATAAAAATGTATTTAAAATGAAATAAACACCTTAATTCACGCTCATCTTGAGACATCCATACCAAAGTTTAAATGTTTAAAAACAAGGCAATAAAGACATTTTTATGGTTGATAACAAATGACAAATTTGTCTGGGGGAAAAAAATCATTCAATGTTTGACAAAAGAGCTGTGATAAGAGATAAAGAACACAGTATTCACTGTCTAAAGAACCAGAGGGGGAAGACAGCCGGTCCCCAATCCCACATTTTCAACTATGTGTGCTGTGATTGCAGATGCGAACAATGGCTACTGTGTCAGCAAGGAGAAAAACAAACAATAGGTCTTTTTCTGAAAGTATCTGTAGGAAGAACATACAAACTAGTCAACAAGGGAACAGGAATAATCCTTGTATTCTTGGTAAAAATAATACTTTAAGATTCACTTGCAAGAATGTTGGTATTCTTTTCCACTGTGCATCTTATTTTCCTTCATTCACTATAGAATTTTTCCCAACTGGCACCTGGTTTGGCCAGCAGTCAGCTGGCTTCTGAGGATTCTCCCTGTGTACTCCCTCCACCCCCCAGAGACTGCCGACAGCTGCACAACTGTGCTTTCTCTAGTTATAAAGGCAAGCCTGTGACATCCCTTGCCTGATTCAGTTAAAAACTGAATTAAATGAAATCAATTCAACAAATACTCCCTCAGTGCTCCCTGTGTTGAAGGCACTGTGGGCTCGGGAGGGGCACCTAGAGAGAGGAGTGAGATGCAGGCTTCAGGAAGCTCACAGTCCACTTTGGGGTGTCAGACAAGCCCAGCATGGGCGAGGCAGAATGTACATGTCACAAGGGAGACGATGATGAAGCGTCACGGCAGTTTGGAGGAAAAGAGATGGATGGAAACGTGGTCGGATAAGAGAAGGGGTCACCTGCAAACAGCTTCCAAACACAGAGGGTTTTATGGTTGGAGGTGGGAGTGGGGAGAAGGTGGCCTTCTGAGGACGGACAGAGTGAGAGCAAAGTGTGGAGTGTGGGCCCCAGAGGAGCCGTCAAGAAGGAACGCAGCCCACAGTGCCCGTGTGCGAGGATAGAGGACACACGGGAAGATGGGTCACAGGGTCTCAGAGCTGACAGACTCAGAAGTCCAACAGCTGACAGAGACCTTCTAAGGGACCTCTTCGGCCTGAGGAGAAGTGACTTCCCAGGATGATGGCACAGAGAGTGGCAGAGCACGGGGGAGTGGCCGTCCAGAAGGGGAGACACAGGTGTCTGGGGCTGGGCTGGGAACGGACACAGGGAGTGGGAGGGGCACCTGGCCGAGGGGAAGAAGTGGAACAGAGAGACACGGCAGTCAGAGTAAGGGACTTGACACCAGACGAAGACCCCAAACTTTGTGCAATTCTAGGTCCCAGGCTCTGACATGAATTTTGCTGAGGTTCTAAAACTCAGGGGTTTGTTCTCATTAACTTTTATTCTTGTTACTACTTTTGACCTTTGAAGTCTAATTGGAATAAAAGTATAAAGTAGATCATTTTTACCTTCTCTAAAAAAAGAAATTCAGATTTTGCAAGAAAGCATACTCTTTCAAAGTCCCTTGTGTTGCTTTGCAAGGCCTTTAGATAATTTTCAGGGAGATAGTTAACCTCCAGAATTACTTCAGTGCATTGGGCTCTTTGCTTAAGAGCCCAAGTGACTTCCTGCGGGGTCTGTCTGAAGCTCGAGTCTAATGCAACTCTTTGCATCAACCAGATTGTTCCTTAGTCTGTATTTTAGCTTTAGAAACCTAACATTAGAAATTTGGCTCAAGGCAGACTGCTGCTGGATGGTCCCACCTTCATGACTGTGCTCTGAAGAACGAACGTCCATGCAGAGGCTTGGGACTTGGAGTTCAGTTGAAGAATGTGTATACCGTCATTTGAAATTCAATTTATATTTAGGCAAGATTTTTGGCTCCTAACAGGCTACTAATGAGTCATTGCTGGTAAGGTTTACAGATGAAAAACTTTCTGTTAGGATGGCAATGAGCTGTTTTCCCTCATTTGTCAATTACTGAGAAAGGAAAACCAATTTAATGCAATCTGGACACAGTTGCATTATTAAGACCTGCGTTAGAAACCTACTTTCTTCTGTTGTTGATTGACTTTGTCTACTTTCAGGAATCTTTCTTGTTTTTGGATTCTGTTATTTCTACTTTCTATCAATGAACTAAACGGCTTTTGAAGTGTTACAAAAGATCTAAGTTACAAAAATAAGCGACAGGCCACCTGGGAGTCTGACCATGCAAGCATTAACCGAGCATGTCCGGGGTGACCAGTGCGTCAGCCTTTACATAAACCAGGGACGTGAATGCAAGCCCTTGTCAGTCATGGGCACGGGGTGCGTGGCACTGGGAGCAGCTGGCTTTCTGTTGATGCTGATGGCTTGACGGCTGCATTTCAGCGCACTTTCAGAAAACTCATTTCTATCTTTTCCCAAAGAAACCAAAATGGAGTTAGCTTATTGGGGGGGGTGGCTAGGAGGTAAAATTTTCTAGCAGAAACTGAAATGGAATGGTTGCTGTTTCTTGGAAAAGGAACGTGGGACAGACCAGTGGTCTGTATACCCAAAGTGTTGATTGAAGCACTTGTTATGATATATACAATTGGCAAAGGCATCCAACCTTTGAAGGTATCAGAGAATAAATGGCAGGGCATAAAACATCTAGTTCAAGTCTGTTATTTGCCGCTATATTTTGTAACAAATGCCTGGTCAGCGAAAGATAATTCTCCTTTATCCATTGGTCTATAAAGCATTCTTTAAACACTGTGTTAAAGGCTAAATGTTCACTTCGAGAATCGCATTGCCTAAAACCAAAGTCGTCACTACAGCTATTATGCATTTGTGAGCAAACAGCTTATCAGTTCATCCCGTGCCTGCCTCCTCTTCAACAAAATTATGTTAGACATAGAACTCAGTGGTACAGATGATGCTTCCTTTGATCATACAAAGGGGCTTTATACAGGAATTACAAATCTCCATTTTAATTTGTTTTGGCAAAATTTTTTCTGCAGTGTCATTCCATTTCACCATCTTTGACATTTTTTACAATTATCCTCTCATATCTTGTTAGGATAAAAGGGTATGGTCTCTATTGTTTCAAAGGAAAGTAAAAGAAAGTATGTTGGTTGCTTACAAGATGAATAAAAATGATAAAATATATTTTTCAAGTTCTAGCATACATTCCTTAATTATTCTTAGTAAATATCTACAAATGAACAATAGCGTTTGGAAAGATCCTAAGCTTCATGCTTGCTTTACATAGAGGAATTCTTTCCCCAGGACTGCTGGTATTTAGACGGACAGTGACAACTGTGTTTCAGATCTCAGACACAGCACAAGAACAACATACAAAGCCAGACATGAACTAAACTTTAATGGCAACCACTGAGGGAGTTGTGGTGCAGATCATGTGACAAAAACTGAAACCAGACAAAGCCTAAGAAGGGTGACTTAAAGAAAATGGGGAGGCTGCCCTTTAGAATCATAGAGTCAAAGACTCTCCACATTTCCAAGCCAGAGAGGACCTCTGAGCTCGTGCCCCAATCCCTTGGTAGGAGCCTTGTTTCCCAAAGGAGAGGGCTTTCAGACCTAAGGGTAAGTGCCTCAGCTTATAAAGGAGCCAGGAGACTTAAAAATGGCATCAAGTTAGAATTTTTGGGGGTTGAGGGTAGGTAACTAGGTTTGTTTATCTATCTATCTATCTATCTATCTATCTATCTATCTTTTTTTAATGGGAGTACTGGGGATTGAACCCAGGACCTCGTGCATGCTAAGCATGTGCTCTACCAATGAGCTATATCTTCCCCTTCTCAAATTAGAATTTTATTAAGGTCACCTCTAAGAGAGTCCATTAGATGTTCTACTGTAGCTTTAGGGGGTGCTAAATATGTATTCCTTGATGCAGAGTATTAATTATTTTGATCAGGCACAGGTTTTTGGCATCAACTGCCATCAAAACAATTTATGCAGCAGCAAATCAATTCAACATCGAGTAAACATTTGGTTAATGTCTGCTATATGTACAAGCCAAAGAAAATAATTATTTCAGAAAGCTTTTTCTGCACAAAGAATGGTTGATTCAGGGCTGCTCTCCCTGATGTTCTGAAGCAAGCCAGGACTGTGCTTGGAGACTGGATTTGCAACAGATCATATAATTCCATTTAGGAAAAGACTTTCATATAAATGCATACAACCCCAACCTAGCTAAAAAATGACAATTGGAATTTTTATCTTCACCAAAGGAGCATCGGCATGAGATTCTGTGTTTAGAAAGGCAGTTCCGTGGCAGTGTGAGGGTGCATTAACGAAGGAGAGGAGTGTGGAGTCTCAGCTAGGAGACTTATTTAACAGTCCAGGAGAGAGATCCAGCAAGGAGACCTAGTTCACAGTCCAGGAGAGAGATGTGGCGGTTCTGAACTTGGGAGGAGGTAATGGAAGGAGAGCGAGAGAGAATCTTTCAAAAGTGGAATCCTCAGGATGGAGCGAATTGACTAGATGGGGGGTGAGGGAGGGGATGGCACACAAGATGGCTCGGAGGTTTTAGCAGAGATGGCTAAATGATCAGTTGGTTGATAAATATTGGGCATGCAACAGGATAAGTAAATATGGGAAATAGACAGTGAACTTCATTTGGGCCATACTGAGTTCAGGATATCGAAAATACAATTGAAAACATGGGTTTGGTATTCAGGAGAGAATGGGCTTGTGGAAAAATAGACCTGGGAACCGTTGACTTGGAAGAGAAATGGATGCCACTGCCCAGGAGAGTGTGGAGTTAATGTCCTGAGAGCATTGGCGCCTGCAGCGGAGGTGAGGGCACGAGTCAGAGAAGGCGAAGGTAGGGGCAGGAAAGCGGGGAAAGACGGCACAGGATCTAAGGGGGGGTGCCAAGATTCCGAGGAGTCAATGCCCAACAATAACCATCAGAGTTATCATCCTGCGCCCACTGAGTGGGAGGAGAGCACCGGGGCTAAGTAAATACTTCCTGCCTGTTCCAACCAGGGGTTGGACAGAACAGCACCTCCAGGCGGGGACCAGTGTGCTGGTTGGGAAATATTCACTGAATTGAACTGAATTCTGTCAAACTAAGTTGAAGCAAGGGAATGCCATTTTTGAGTCCATGAGATGGGGCTGGAGTGCTGAGAGGGGTCCTCCTGCAGCAGTGGTCCAAAATGCGCACCTGCACGGGACCGTCTCCGCTGCCGTGAGACACGGCCTGCCCGGGCGAGAGTCGCTAGAAATGGACCGATGGACTCAAGAGCCCAAACTCTTAGTAAGAGTACGAGACAGAAGAGATCTGATCGGGGCACACATAGGCAAATCAGGTCTCTGTACCGCACTAGCTCTCTCGGGGGCTTCCCTCGGAAACTCGAGAGGGCTGTCAGAGTGGGAAGGCTGGGCTCTGACTCTCCAGCTGCGGCTCTGGAGCCACAGAGCCTGTGCCGCTGGGCTGTGGGGGGTGCAAGCACACTGATGGCAGGGGTCCACGTCAGCCACCAACCCCTGGGGCGCCATTCTGAGCAGAAGTGGTAGATCTGAAAGCGCACCAGAGAAGGGGACGCGCAACAAAGCTCCAGGCTGTGTGGCCTGCTGGAGGGTTCTAGAAGGGCGCAGGTCATATGCGTGCTCAGAGGTGCCAGTACCTGCAATCCCAGGTGAGGACTGAGCTGGCATTAACAGAATGACCCTGTCACCATCTCAGGAAGTCTGTGTACTGCCCACACTGGGCTGAAACAGGGAGGGGTGGGCGCGGAGAGGTCGGGTACTTCTCTGGGCCTAAGAAGCCGGGGCCGGGGCGGGGAGCGGGGAGGAAGAATGGGGCAAGCAGCTTTAAATCTAAATGTGAAGAAACTGTCCCTCCAACCACCCCCCGAACTGACTGAGAAGCTTCCTGACTGGGGGCTCAGAATCAGGAAACTGAGCTATTTAAAATTAAAGAACAGTTACTGTTTCCCTCCTGCTTTGTGACTGCGACGTTCATTTCTACAACAGCTGCAACTAAACTCAGGTGGTCACTTTGAATTTTATGTGATGTTTTGGGTGGGACTAAGCTGACGATCTAGTTATCCCTCCAGGACCTTCTCTGGCAGGGACGGAACATGAGTCTGCGACAAGGCCACCTGTTACGGGAGGGACCGCAGTTTGTTCCTTTTCTTAAGGAATTAAGGAATCCTTTGATCATCTAGTCTTTGCCTAAAACTTGGCTAATATCTTTACGGAGAAATGTATCCATTATTAAAGTAACAGCTTTACATCATTAAGCCCTGTTCATTTAAAAAAAATCTAGATTTCCTGTGATGTCCCCAAACTGTCCTAGGAATTCACTCAGGCCGGTCCTGGAACCCGTGCTTCAGAAAACCCCATGCAGACGGACCCATGTGGCCGAGCTGTGGGCGCTGTTTTATTACAGGGTCCTCTGGCCTCTTCTTCTTCGTCTCATTTCCTATTGCAAGCCAGGCTAGTAAAAACTGATTGGGACGCCTCCTAGAGGAAGGCCCATCTCTCCCGGATCGTCCTCTCCTGAAGTGCGCGAGGGGCTGGCGATGGGGAGGGAGACCCCTCCCACCATCACTGGCTGGGGCCGGCAGGGTTTGCATCCTCTTTATGGACCATGGACTGTGCAGGCCACGTCAGTTTCTGTTGGTGTCTGCTCATTACACTGCCTTTCTGGCTTCAGCCGTCCCAGCCTTTCAGGTTTCAGGCCAGAAAACAAAACAAATCTTCAGTGATCTGGCCTAATTTGCACTGTTTGTCCCGTTTCCATGTGCCCAGCAGGCCCGAGTGTGGCCACATCGTCCTGTCCTATCTTTCTTGGACGCTGGCACACTTGCCTGGGGCTGCTGCAGCCCCGGCTCGGTTCAAGAGTGGTCGGCTTCTCTCTCTCCCTGCGCTGCCAGGTGCCTTGCCACAGGTTTTTTTTTTATGTTAATACCCTAAGTTAGGCCAAGCTGTGTTTCCTTCTCTTACTGACCTCTCTTGTCCAGTGCTGGGGGAAAGCGAGATATGTGAGATGTTTGAATTTTAACTAGTCTCAGTCCAAAGGCTATTTTAAGGAATTCATAATTATTTTTTTCCTAAGAGTTGTTTAGGAAATCACAGCATCTGTACTGGTTAGAACAGAGACATTAAACCTGTGTGGCCAGTGTCTGTGTGTCTGTGTGTGTGCATGTGTGCATGTGTGCGTGTGCGTGTGTGTGCAGACTTCTATTTAAGCACCAAAGTGCTTTGCAATTATTAATGAGATACAACATTTAAGTAGATTGCAAGATTATTCACACACCACCATTTTCTAATAGTTTGCATTACAGTTTGATACTCAGAATTTCCCCAGAATTTTGTCTTGGCCACGGGAAACGTCACGGAGGCAGTTTTATTGAGCTGGCACTGAGGAGGTACATGATGACACTCAGTATAACCTGTAGCATTAAAGAAACAATTTATGTACAGGACTTACTAAACGCTTAAATAGACCTAAATTGAATAAAAAATGCTACTTTAAAATTTCCAATTACTCTATGTTCTATTTTCTATGAGTTCTGCATATTAGCACTAGGGTACATTTCTTAAGAAACTGCGAGCAAGGAGCTAAATTTGCACATTGATTTTTGTCTTTTGTCTGCAGTTTAAGGCTAATTTAAAAGGATGGTGAGGAAATTCTATTTTCAACTGGCTGAAGTTCAATAAGAATATAATAAAACACTGTTATAGCAAACTCTTTCCCAGTGAAATTTTGGCAAAGCCAAACTTAATTCCTTTCAATGCACTCCAATACAGCCAAAATACTGTTCTAGGGAGCAAGACATCCATTAGAGTGACAAGCTTCCTCCAGTACCAGAATTTTTCCATATTTTATTTCAAACCAAATCAGAATTTCAGTGTTTTAAATTAAGAATGCAAAAGGAAATGTTTTATAATAAAATCAATAAAAGGCATACGGTTTCATTACAGCTATATTTTTATCATTAGCCTGCATTTTTCTAATTTCAGAAGCATATTTGATCACTTTAGATGTATGAAATTACTTCATTTAATTATTCTTGCTGTGAAAGCTTTGTAATTCTTTAGTTAAGGCCTACTGATTAGCTTAAAAGCCCTAATGAAAAGATTGACCATATAATGGATCTTTTCGGGTACAGACCAAGAAAGGGAAATTTTAAAGGTGTTTCTTTTTCTTTCTTTTCCTGTTTCTTTCTTGTTTTTATCCCTTTCCAGCTAAGTTGACTTTTAGATGCACTGCTTCCCACTGATAGAAGAGCTGACCGGAGGCTTTAGAGGGACACAGGATGGTTCTTAAAATCAGGAGCATAGGCACTTCTGGACACTTCATACTTCATTTCCTGCTCATCTTCCTAAAACACTGGGTTTTGTCATTAAACTTCCCTACAAATTGCCAGTGACTTCCCATGGTTTTCAGGGTAAAGTTATTCGGTCAAAAGCAATGCGGTTTTGACCTAACCTCCAGATGAGGTCAGCACTTTTTAGCCTGGCCTTCAACGCTCTTCACAATGCCAGCACCCTCCCTCCCCATCTCCCTCTGCTACTCAAGGAGGAGTGTCTCCCACAGCCGGTGTCCTGCTCAGAACCCCCTGAACACACGACGGGAATTTCACCTTCTGACTTCTAGATCACTTCCCAGATCTCAGATGCCTTCCATTCTTATTCATTCATTCTTTGCCATTCAACCAATATTTATTGGTCGTGTAACATGGATCACATTGTTTCATGGCTTCTAAACTATTAAATCCCACCCATTCTTCAAGCTATGTTTCCTCCACAGGCTTCCTTAACTGCAAAGCACCATCAGAATCTCTGTCCCCCAGGACTCACAGCCCATCCACCATTCTCCTCCGCTTAGCAAAGCGGGGACTTCTGTTTGGACTTGACCTAAAGCCACCAAACAAGACTGTGCTCTGCAAATTACTACCTCTGTGGCCCCTGAACAAGTCAATCAACATCTACAAGTTTCAGTTTCCTTGTCAGTAAAATAGGGAAATGTTTATATCACAAGACGGCTTGTAAAGATGAAATGAGACAATATTGGTGGAAACTCTGTTTACGTAAAGAATTCTTATTTCAGATCTATGTCAACGTTTAAGTATGTGTTTTATTAATTTTGTTAATTATGTACTTTGAAATTCTTTCCGATGAAGCCTGCTGACTGTAGAAGAGACCTGTGTTGAGGTGGGCACCCCATTTAACACCAAGCGTCTCTTTGGGCTGCATTACAGCCCCAGCATTGTTTCAGCAGCAGGGATGTCAGTGGGGACTGTTCTCACGGGGGAAGGCAGGAGGACGACTCACCAGTCTCACTGGATTGATTTCATAGACAGAAGAACATTCCAAAGACCACCCTTGCATTATGCTTTAACTGAGAACCAGAATAAAGTAAAACAAACAACACACTGAAGCAAAGCCTGAAGTGTTGAGATTTCTTTGTAAATCTCATCCTTCAGCAGATTTTATGAACATGAATTTTCAGTAATAGGTGAGAGCAATGACTCCACTCAGTGGTGGGAAGCAGTGGGCTCACCAACAGGAAAAGGGTAGCAGCTTCTTCACGACCTCGCAGGGAGAGGAATGAAAAGGGTCTAGAAAAGTCTATCACCTTCCATTGAAACTACTGGAGGAACTATAAGGAATTGTAGGTTAAGCCCTAAGAATGTTCTTAGGTAACCAAGAATCATTAAACCTTGCCTAAGAGCAGTAAAGCTAAAAGGATGGGAGGTGAACAGGAGCTTCGTTTTAGATTCTCTCCAAAAGGGAGAACCATCAACAAGGCAGCTCCAACAGCGAGCTGGGGCCACTCAGGACGTGCTGCGTGGCCGAGCCTCCCCGAGCCTTGCAAGCCTCCCATTCGCCGCGGACCCGGTGGAACGCAGGTTACTGTGGTGTGCACGGTACTTTTCTTCAGTGATGAAAAACACACTCATAGTAATGAGCGGTTAATGATGAGAAATAAACCAACAATGTGGGTTACTGACTAATAATGCAATGCTGCGTCTAGTTTGTGAAACAGCAAAAATATGTCTATAGCAAGGGTTGCTGTATGCACATTTTTTTTCTTGCCACCACAAGCAAATAACCTCTAATTCTCTCCCCCACACACATACAAAACATTTCCAGGGACACGTCCTTGGGTGGTGGCTGAGGAAGGGGAGGGGGGACAGCTGGCATGAGACGCAGAGACTGGGAACAAGTGCACAGTGTTCATCTCTAGGGACCCACAGAATAATTGAGAATTGGCTCATTCATCTCCGTCCCCTGCTCAGCTTTTTGCTGCCCCTGAGCCTCTGCTGTCCCCAAGTGG
This sequence comes from Camelus bactrianus, assembly GCF_048773025.1. Taxonomy (NCBI): domain Eukaryota; kingdom Metazoa; phylum Chordata; class Mammalia; order Artiodactyla; family Camelidae; genus Camelus; species Camelus bactrianus. The sequence continues at coordinate 4,944,412 of NC_133546.1, forward strand.
CCGTCTGGATCACTTGGTCGGCCATCGAGATGCTATGTGTGTAGATAAAAGTTTGCTAATGCTTCCCGTTAACAAGGCTGTAGCGTGTGTGTACTCCTTATCCAGCTTTATGTTTACAAAGCAGCCGTGGTATGGAAGGGAGGAGGGCAGATGTGCAGGCGTCCGAGTCAGTCTAATCTGGTTCCACATCCCGGGGCCAGCATCCACAAGCAACGTGGCAGCAGATCTCTCAGCCTAGCACCTCTGAGCCCCCCAGTATTCAGCCCAACACCCCTCAGCCCAGTGCCTCTCAGCCTGCCATCCCAGCCCCAGCCTGTCCCACACAGGTGCCCACACAGGTGATTAAATGCTGTAATGCTGCTTTGACTTTGGGGAGGGCTGCAAAGCTGAGTAGTTAGAGACACAAATTGTGAGCTGGCTGTATCTGGACCACAGCCTGGCTCTATTATTTACAATCTGAGTGCCCCTCGGTCAATGCAGTAACTGCTCACCTGCCAAGTTTCTACATAACATGGAAGTGGGGAGAATATAGTTCAATGGCAGGGCGTGTGCTCAGCATGCATGAGGTCCTGGGTTCAATCCCCAGTACCTCCATTTAAAATAAATAAATACATAAACTAATTACCCACCCCCCTACAAAAACTACCAAAAATAAATTTTAAATCACATGTATAGAAGATGGGAATTCAACACCACCAATCTAGCAAAACACATGTAGCTTTTGGCATAGGATCATGGAGTGGTCACTCTGTGAGAGGTAGCAGTGTTATTAATAATTTGTGGGTAATCTTTGAGAAAAGAAAAGCAAAATCTGATTTTCTGCACAATGTCAATCTAAGAAACAGTGCCTTTTGGCCTCTCTGTATGCTTAAACAGCCAAGTAAGTTGCTCATGAGAGTATAAGAAATTGCACTGCTCTGCGGGGACCACACAAAAACCCTGTCCTAAACTCAATGAAATTCTTTAGCAGCATTTTCATGATCTATGTACTATAAGTCATGTAACAACTGATGCAAGCTCATTATTCAGTACAGGAGTATAAAAGTACATAATATCACTGGAGCGAGAACTGGTTAGTAGAAAATCTTGTGAAAGCTTCATGATATTTTAATGTGTGTATTTGTTGATACACCTAAGGTTCCTTCTCCCTCGTGGAGAGAAGCGTTTTTCTTTACGAGCTTCTAATTCTTCAGAAAGTACCAATCAGGTGAGTGACTCACTTGAAGCTTTCCACCAGGGAAGCAAATATGCCCAGGAAATGGGCAGCAAAAATCTTGAACAAAAAGTTTAATTCCTTGATCAGAGACACAGGTCAGGTGAAACAACAGGTGAAGAATATGGGAAAACAGAACAAAGCCAAAAATTATATATGGTTTGGAAAGGAATACAATGGTTGGAGCTGATAACTGGGTAACATGGTACCAAAGTCCATGTCCCCTTTAAAAGCTCTCCCGAAGTCAGTACAGCTACTGGATGTCTTGAGGCAATCATTTCAGCCTCTCAAGCCTGTGTTCAGTGCTTGCAAGCATTTCAGGGCAGTGCATCCAGCATCTGGCTGGCTGTCCCTGCTGCAGGGGTTTCATTTGCAAATGGATGGGTAAAATCAGATGGTACTTCAGGGCTTACATGCTGGATATTGCTAAGACAGTTGTAAAGAACCATCAGATATGGTCCCTGCTCTCAGGGAGCTTACAGTCTAGATGGAAACTAGTTGTAAACTCATGGCAAGCCAGGATACCTAACTATGTAAGGCTGCTTTTTTGTTTTTGTTTTTTAAGAACCCTAAGTGAGTGGGTTGAGCCCAGGACACTGGGGGATTCTGTGCCTCACTGACCTAGGAAAGGCTCAGCAGGGGTGAGCACTGCTGGAGGGAAAGACAGAGTCCTCCTTGGGCCTGCCTACTTCTTCCCTTTGTCTCAGTTCCCTGGCAGGGGTCTTGCAGATTCCCTCTTCTTGAGAGGAAGCGCCTAAGTGAAGATTAACTGGCTATCAATGCAAACCAAGCTGTAAAGCTTTTTACCATAAAACGTCTTTCCATTTCTAAAAAAGAAATCCACAATTGAAAACTTTAGCTATTTCATTAAGTCCCCAGTGGTAAGTCTCTGTGACTTATTTCACCAACGTGAAAATTCAACTCATAACAAAAGTAAAAACTTTAATTCTATAAGAACAGAAGAAATTCAGCTTTTTTAAAGAAAGAACTCTATCAACCCAAATAGGAATTGTCACATGTAGTTTTATCAAAACTTGCTTGTATTACATGAGAGCTTTATCTCTGAATGGCAACTTGAAACACACCAGAGACACTGAGTTCCATGAAACTATCAATGGTTACAGAATGCTGAAAATATTACGGCCAAGTCTTCCTTTCCCCCATGTGTTGTATCTGTGGGGTGGGTGTGTGGAAGGCGAGAGGCTGGGCATCTGGTCATTAGGTCGTCCACCCCGGGGAGCCTGGAGACAGCCCATTCCACCAACGCACCAACTTTTGTTAATGAGTCTAGCAGTAAAGATTAGGTTTGCCTGCATATGACAGAAAACTTTATATAATACCGGCATAGGTAAGACAGATGTTTATTCTTTTTCATGTCAATAAATGTCTGGAAGGAGGCAATCTGGCTGTTGTGAAGTCTAAGAGCTCCACAAAGTCATCGGGGAACTGGACTTCTCCCACTTTTGTACCTAACTTTCTTGCCTGTGTCTTCTATCTCAAGATTACTTCATAGCCAAAGACGGCTGCTGGAATATCATCCTTCTCATCTGAGTTCCAGGCTGTAGGAAGGAGGAAGGAAGGACAAGAGATCTGCCCTTCCCAGCCAAAGGCCACACAATGCTTCCCCTCTGCCACTGGCCACAATTTACTCAACATGCCCACACCAAGCTGCAAGTCTCTTCTTGCCTCCGAGGGCAGCGCCCTGAACAAAACAGCAGTTTGGTCACTAAGGATTAAGGGGAGAATGGATGTTTCCTCTATCTGGCAGCCCCTGTCTCAGTGTGTGTGGAAACATGTGGAGACGCCAGCAGGAGACACTCCACCTCACAGTTCTCTGGGCTAAACTTTCGTTCTTGTTCCTCCCGACCCAGCCCCTCCTGCTTTCATTCCATTCTCTTCCCCTTTGATGGGAGCCTGAGTCAGCCCAGGGCCGTTTAGCAGACTCACTGGCCAGGAAACATGGTCGAATCTCCGCCAGAAAAAAAATCTTCTTTCTAATTTCTTTCCTAATGCTTTCACCCCTCACTTCCATTGGCAACTTCTCAAAAGAGGGTTTATCCTCCGGGACCACTGGTCCATCCTGTAGCCCTCCGAACTCTCTGGGTTATGGATGCTCTGCTGCGCTTCTCTCTTGAGGCTCCGCCCTCCAAGGCGCCCCAGCCCGACCTTCCCAGGCTTGGTCGTCCGTGTCCAGTTCTCTGTAGCTTCCACAGTGCTGTCCCGCCTCTGCTTCTGGAAACTCTGTGCCGTGTGTGTGTGTGTGTGTGTGTGTGTCTGTGTGTGCGCGCGCGCGCGCACGCGCGCGCCTGTGTGTGTGTTGGGGTGGGCTGGGGGTCCTTCTGGTTTTCTTCTCTAGGCTCTGACCTTTTAAGCCACCCTCTGGCTCAGCCACATGGTCCTCGCGCCTCTCGTGCGCAGGTGTTCTTAAACACCGCTGTTCTTGGCTTACTCTGCTCTTCTTTAACCACAAGATTTACCTTGGTAATTTCATCCAGTTTAACATTTTCGGTTATTAGCTCCCCGTGGACACTCTCCTCTCTCTCCCCTTCCCCTTGACCTTCTATATAACGAGCGGCTGAGACACGAGGTGCCTGGGGAGGCTCCACTAACGCTGTCGTCCCCGCACACTGTGTCTCATTTCCCTCCCGTAATTCCCATCACCGCCTCCTCTGGCTCTGTGCTTCAACCTCCAACTCGGTCCTGGCTGCGCCCATGGCCGCCAGGCTGGCTCACCCAACTCCAGCCCCAGCTCCCTTCTGACAAGTAGCTGCCACTCTCCTCTGGCCCGAAGCACAGTTGTGATTCTGTGGCTCACATATTTGCAAATACTTAATGGCAACTTCTTGCCCGTGGTTTCCAGCCCAGATTCCTGGGTGTGTCCTTAAACACCCTCCACGACTCCTCCGCTTTCTCTCTCTCTGGTCCTTCCACCCAACTACTGCTGCCGACCTGCTGCTTATGTGCAAAGCCTTTACTCAGGCTATTCCTCAGCCTAGATCATGCTTTTCCCATCTGTGCAGCTTTGGAAATCTAGGTGAAGTGTTCTACAAAATCTTCTCTCATCTCGAGAGACAGGGTCCAGTCGCATGCCATCTACATTACTTGCAATCTTGTACAAGTTATCTCCTGAACTTGACTGCAGTCTCCTTAAGGACAGGAATTTTGTCTAAGTTTCTCCTCCCTCAGTCCTTCCTTCCCCTCCTCCCTCCCTCTGTCCATTCTCTCTTTCTTTCCATTTCCAATACTTAACATAGTGCCTTTTACCTGGGGTGTTCAAAAAATATTTACTAAAGGAATAAACAAATGACAGTCAAAAGAAAACAAGTCAAGGGCATGATCAGGCTGGTGTGTGACCTGTGCAACTGAGCAGGTGAACAGAAGGAATTTTCCTGTGTTCTCCATTACTGGGGCAAAGTGTCACTGACAAAAGAACAGGGAAGTTTTACCCTCGTGGCTTAGCCCAGAGACTACACGATATTTTTATTGAAGCAAATGTAATGGCAAGAGAATCAGAGACTGGTCTGTGTACTTGTCCTGCTCACCCTCTGTGTCTAAGAACAGTCATGGCCACCTGAAGAAACGAAGGAGCTGTTAAAGTGAAGACACGAGTGTCTGTGTGGACGCAGAGCAAAGGGGGAGAAAAGATGGAGGAGCAGCTAACATTTTCTAATCACTCTTAACTCACCTACTTGAGTTTTCTTATTTCTCTGAGCAAGGTTATTTTGACTTGCACGTCAAAATCTCCAAATTAGGTAAGTGCTCAGAAATAAACAGAAGAGACTTTTTACCTGGGCTCTCCATAGGAGAGCCAAAACACTGAATCAGGAGTGATTCTCGTATCCAAGATTGGAAATCTGAAATTGAAAAGGCCCATTTATCTTCTGACCCACTATGACCCAGAAGCAAAATGCTGGCTTAGAAATGAAAAAGGCTAGGATCCCTCCGGGGGGTACTGTGTGGGGAAGCAGAGCTATGCCTCCTTTCTGATGGGAGTCAGACCCATCTGGCTGAAATTCAACTCTTTCTTTCTTTTCTTTTTTTGAGCTGTAGGGTTTTAATTTTTTAATTTTTTTTTAATAAAAAAAATTTATTAAATTTTTTTAATAAAAAAATTATGTTATGTTTTCTAGTGTAAGAGACCAGGGCTCAGGAAGTCCTGGTTCAATTTGCAGTTCACGTGCTACATGGCCTTTGGTCCTCTCACTCCCTGTTATGCACCCAGGAGCTATTTGTCTGAATTTCCAACAGCTAATGCTTTCCTGTACCCCTCGGGCTACCCAAGAAATCCACCAAGGCCTTCCACTGAAAATAATTGTTTCCAAAATTCCTCAGGAGTTGTAGCATCTAAGGTGACTGGGGCAGGGGAGATTTATTAACCACTGTCTATAGCCTTCTTGGGTCTCTCCCCACCAAGTCAACTCAAATAAATACATAATCAAAGTAAAAATTCTGTGCTTGCCCTGCAAACACAGCTTCAAGAGCTGCCTCCTAAAAGGAACCCTCCTACTCTGCTAGTGGGAATGTAGACTCACGCAGCCACTCTGGAGGACAGTATGGAGGTTCCTTAAAAAACTAAAAATAAACTTAACATATGATCCAGCAATCCTACTTCTGGGCATATACCCAGAGAAAAATATAATTAAAAAAGACACATCCACCCCAATGTTCATAGCAGCACTATTTACAATAGCCAAGGCATGGAAACAATCCAATGTCCAATAGCTGACTGGATAAAGAAGATGTGGTACATATATACACACAATGGAATACTACTCAGCTATAAAAAAGAATAAAATAATGCCATTTGCAGCAACATGGATGGACCTGGAGATCATCATTCTAAGTGAAGTAAGCTGGAAAGAGAAGGAAAAATGCCATATGGTATCACTTATATGTGTAATCTAAAAAAAAAAGAGACACAAATGAACTACTTATTATTTATAACTTAGATGATTGATTTCTTGAATATGTGTAAGCACATTTGACTGTCCTTTACAAATGGATTAGTGCATTCTGTTGATGATTAAAAAAAAGTTAAAAAATTAAAACCCTACAGCTCAAAAAAAGAAAAGAAAGAAAGAGTTGTCTCCTCAACTCCCATCCAACCAACTCGCCTCCATGAAGAGATTTCAGAGCTGACATTGTTCTCCAGGCTTTAAAATTGACACCCCCCCCTCCCCCAACAAACTCAATTATCTAAAAAGGGCAATCTCGGGAAAATACTAAGGTATTTCTCAACAAAAAGATACCAGCAGTGACTGCACAGACCGAGTTCCGGGTTAGGACACAGGATGAGAGGCGGATCACTTCACCTACGGAAGATTAAGAACCGAGAGATAGACCGCGCCTTCAGTCATAAAGATACGCGCCACGGCCACACGGCGTTGTAGGAAAAGCCAGCAGCTCTGCTCTGCTACTAACCAGCTGTACTTTGCGGGTTTTTTCCTAATTTTTTTTTTGTAGGGGGAGGTAATTAGGGTTTTTTGTTTTTGGTTTTGGTTTTGGTTTTAGTTTTAAGGGAGGTACCGGGGATTGCACCCAGGACCTCGTGCATGCTCCGCACGCTCTCTACCGCTGACCTCTACCCTCCCCTGTAAGCACCTGTACTTTGGACATTTTCATCTCTCTGAGCTTTAGTTTCCCGATGTGTAAAAAGGTAAAGCTAAGGCTGCCTTCTACGTTTGCTGTGAGATTAAATGAGACTGCGGTCAAGTCAGGAGCCTGAAGAGGCAGCCGCGGCATCAGTGGTGGCGGCAGCTGTAACCAGGATGGCCGCGGAGGCCGTGCCCAGCTGCTCTCCACCTTGACTGAGGACCGAGTAAAAGGAACCTGACGAACGCTTAGGAGAGGTTTAAGTTGGATGCATGGAATAATTTCCTCATCGTGAGGCCCTCAGAGGCGCCCGGTTGGTCTGCAGGAGGACAAAGTGTCTCTGCGTCCACGACCAGGCGGTGGGAAGCTGACGCTTTCACAGTCATAGTCTCCATTCTCTGCCCTGTGCTCAGACTGGTGGCAACGCGACCCTCTAAACGGCCGGGAAAGGGCATTTTATGTAAGAAATCCTTTCCAGGTAAGCAGGAGTCTTTGACAGAAGCCCTTTGCAGGCTGAACATTCCTGAGCCTCGCGTTCTCTGGCACAGGGGAGTGAAAGAACTGCTTGATGGCTTTGGGTTTGGGGGGCCTTGTCGTAAACGTCTGGCTGGCAGCGGCTCAAGGCAGCGCGGCCCTGTGCGCACTGAACCATCTTAGCGCCGGAGCCGGAGCCGGAGCCGCAGCGCAGCCGGGGATCCGGGAGGAGCCAGGCACCGCCGCCCTCTCTTCAGTTTTAAACCAGGAACTCACGAAGTGCTGGTCAAGTGTGGGCGGGAACTGCTGGTTTGGGAACTTCCAGACACCCACGGAAGCACTCTCCTGCTTTTCAGTATGGAGGCAGTGAGCTTAACAGCAGTTTCTACAAAAAGGGAAGCAGTGACTTGAGTAACTGCCACGGGCCTGGGGGCTTTGGGCCAAAATCCCTGGAGATGTGTGGGGAGCTGGGAGAACACAGTCGACGGTCTTACATGAGTTAGGCTGGTCTTACTTATTGCAGGATTCAATGCCCAGAGCAGAGTAAAGAGGGGAGCCTGGCAATGCCCTGAAGGAGGATGGCACTGTCTTGGTTTCTCAACGGGGTTACGGTGTCTCTGTAACCCAGGCCCGCAGATCTCCTACAGTCTCGCCCTGGATGAGAAGAGATCGGAGCACAAAGTGTTTCTATTCTGAGGAGCAACTGTTTTTGGACATTCCAAAACCTATCTGTTATTTCTCAGTTTTTTTTATTGGTTCATAAACGCAACAGATGCTTAGACTTGTAAAGAAATTTAGACAGAATCTAGACCGTTCCTAAAATTTAATTTTTAAAATAACTTTTTGTTTCTGATTATATAGTTCATTATGGAAGACGTGGCAAAGAGAAGGATAAAGAAGCAAACATCCTTTACCCACTCCCTCCCAGGAAACAGCCATCCTTGCTGTGTAAGTGCACTTCCATCTTGTGTGCGCGCACACAGGTGCACGTGTGTGTGTTTAAAACACACATCCCTAACAAGTCAGAGAAAAATAAAATGTTACATCTTGGTGTATCAAGACCACCCCTAGTATTTCTTATAGGGACTATGGCAACTTGTGTCCTGATTTGTTGTTCAGCATATTGTTGCAACATGAGTGAATTTAAATAAATTAATTAGAAAGGTAAAAAAACCCCCACATATCAACACACAATTACGATTATATTATATGTTTTTACATCTTAATTTTTAACTTAATTTTATATCTCGATGATTTTATCATGTCCTTACAATGTTTTCACTATAAATAGCAACATAATATTCCATCATAGGAGTAAGACATAATTTATTTAGCCATTTCCATACTGGTGGACATTTTCTAATTTCTATTTTTTCACTATTATTAAAAACAAATTTACAATATCTAGTTACTTCAGTATATTTCTATCTTTAATTATTTCCTTAGGTTTAATTCTTAGGTGTTAATGATTAGGTCAAACTTGTGAATATTTTAAAATCTAGTTGGCATACCAGTCTCTGTGTTAGGAATTAGGAACTGAAGTCAAGAAGTCTAGAATCTTCTGGAGACCGCACAGTTCTTCAGGCCTGGAAGTGTGCCCTGAGCCCAGGTGACCTAACTCCCTAGAAGGCTCTCTCACGTGTGTTTCAGGATCCAGTAAAAGTGAAGGAAGCAAGAAATGGTGTTACCAGTGCAAGTTTCATTCTTTTTCCCAGAAAAAACACCCCTGGGAGTGTTTATGTGTTCTCAAATTGCATGTGTGTGTGTGTGTGTGTGTGTGTGTACACTAATAAAAATCATCCAGTGACCTGGGTCAAAGAGGCTTTCTCTGGGGCAAATTGCTATTTACCCTGATGCCAAAGCAAAATATAGTTTCTGCAATTAAAATAACTGAAGTTGAAGAAATCCAATTATCTGTATTGCACTTTTGGCAACTTCCATTTAGAGGATGCACGTGAAGTTAAAGCTGGCTTATTTAGGTTGAGGGAGCGGAAACCTCTTGAGCTGACCAAGGTAGGGTAACGACAAATTTCAATGCTGGCTTTAAATTTTAGAAATTAAAAAGCAATTTGCAAGTTTTAAGTATATACAGAGAGGCACAAGGCCTTGTTTAAAATAATAACTGTGGCTTAATAAAATGCAGAAGCTGAGAGCTTCCTGGGATTATAATGAAAGATACTTCTATGTTTGGAAGACATTTCTGTAATTTGCATATTTACTGGGGCTCTTGCTGAGAAGACCAAGGACAAACAGGATCCTTGGTCCATTAACTTTGTGTGTCAAGTCCATGGCCTTCTTACATGTCTTGGTATAAAAATAAATCGGTGGTAGAGTCTGTGATGGAAAATGCCCCCGCCTCACCCCCCTGCTCTCACTGTGGGGAGCTGGCTCGTCCACACTCTCAGGCCAACTGCGCCAACTGAGGTCAACTTTCAATGAGGGAGGGGCTCCTGACCCATGGACTTATGTTACACTGAGGAAGGAGACAGTTCTTTTTCAATCTGTAAGTCTGTCTTTCTTTCTCTTCTCACTCCTCTATGTTCTTCCATTGCCTTATCACTGCCCAGCTGGCTACAGTGAACCAATGCAAACTTGGAAATTGTGAGAATTTGGGGGAAAAGTTTATTTCTAGATTAATTTTAGACCTTTTTGCATCTGAGAAAAGCTGTAATTGTTGAGTTATCGATACATCATTGGGAATAGATACAACCCTGTGCTTTAGAGCAGACAGGCTGAGGTTGGAGTCCTACCTCCAACACTATGTGATCTTGGGCAAATTACTTAACCTCTCTGAGCCTCAGTTTCCTCATCTGTAAATTGGGAACAACAATGGTAACGACATCATCCAGTGGTGAAGCTAAAACGAGATAGAGCAGATAAATTCTTTAGCACACATTCTGGTACTCAGTAAGCACCCAGTCAATGCTATTTTTAGCCATTGGCGTTGTGGTTGTCCCCCTTTGACTGACATCTTTCTCTCATCTTGACTACTGGGTGGTAACATTATTGTTACCATTTCTTCAGTAATATATTTGTCACTGAATGAATTCTTAATGTAGCCACCAACATATTCTGCTTTGATTTTAAAATTGTAGTTGAACCTGAATTTTTAATCTTCTGAAATCTAAAAACCAAATTAAATTAGCTATGTTACAATTAGTTGATGCAAAAGTCTTTATGCTTTCGTTTCACGGAAAAGCAAGCCTAATATTTTCTGAGAATCTTGTTATAATCTAACACCAGGTGAAACCCTTTCACTTTTTTTTTTTTTTTTTAGTTCATTTGATGAGTTGACATTTAGGAGCTTTGTTATAAAGCAGTATGGAGATTTCCAGGTAGTATAGGCTATGGATGAAAAGGAATCGGAGAACGAGAGAAGGAGTAAAAGGAGAGGTCTAAGTTGTAAAAGAAGTAGGAACTGGAACCCCTAGAGAAGATCAGAGAAGAGTCTTGAGCTGGTTTGGGAAAGGTGGCTCTGGGCTGGGTGTTCGTGGCGGACAGTAAATGAGTCTGGCCACTCAATGCAAAGGGGGCAGAGGACAAGGGCACGTGCTCGGAGGAGTCCAGGCCGTTCAAGAGGCATGTGTATCTGATGCAAGTTTCTTTTCCAAGTTACCAGGTGCAAGAAACACAACCAGAATAAAAGATGAGCCAACCCTACGGCAGCAGATTATGTTGAGCAATAGAGCAAGGTTTATCTGTGAGTGCTATGTGGGTAGGTCCTGACACCATCAGGAGGAGAGGATTCTGGGTCATTACCAAAAATGGAAGATCATCCTCTAGTGGTGCTTTGAGAATGCTACAAGCACATGACCTTTCATGTAAAGACATTCAGTAGGGATGTGAGTGTGTTCACAGGTGCAGAGCCATCTCTGTACGCATTATCACCTCATTTTCTCCAGGCTAAAGAAGCCTGCTTCCTTTTCTTCTCTAGATGATATTCATGAACAACAAGTGGGAATCCATGCACTATAGTTAATTTTATCAAAATATTGGCTAGAATGCAATGTATCCTGATCATCACTATTTTTATTAGTTAAAAAAAAGCACAACTAGCATTAACTTTTCATTCATACTAATGTTTCACATTTTGTTTTGTTCATGATATTTGGTCAAAAGAAGATTCAACAGAAGAACTAGAGAAAAATTAATAGCTAATAACAAAATTAGGACCATATAGACCCCTCTACCCTTCTGGATTTCAAAAGAAAGAGGAAAAAACCACATGTACAATTGAACTGTATTAGCTTTAGTTCTGGCATCTTTTATTCAAATATCTTCACCCTTTGCAACTAGCAAAATCAGTACGTTAACTTTCAAACTTTCAGACTGCAAGTTAATCCATATTTTGCCTCAGAATATGATGGCCACAACCTCCAGTACTCCACAAAAGTCGAAAAGGGAAAATGCAATCATAAATATTTAACACTTCAAAAATTCTCATTTGAAAAAATTCAGTGTAGGTGCCTATAGAACATAGCTCCCAGGAATAAGTTAGAACTTGAAGGGGATTTGTTCTTTTGGTAAAGGTGGTCCTCCCTTTCATTATATTGAACACCTGTGTTTGGTCTAAGTGGTAAATATGATAAGGAATTACAGCTGGGCCAAAGGAAAGTAACATTTTCAATTAACTGTGGTCAAAGCCTTTTTAGGGTGGGGTTTCTGTTGTTGTTTGTTTAAATTAGAATAGGGGCTAAAGCAGAATTCATTCCATGCTTTGATAAATATTTACTGGACTGCCTGTTCTCTTTCTTATAGGATACTCCCACATCTGTGCTTTGGACTTTGCCCTGAAGTAACATGATGTGAGGGATAAGCCGTAGACAGAAAACACTGAAGCTCAATTTCAAAGGCAGTTTGTACAAAAGAATCCCCAAATAAACATATTCAATTGTTGAAATTAGCACCACAGAAAAAAGTGCTTTGGGACCGACAATGGAAAGAGTAACTGCCACAATTTTCAGTTCTAATGATGATAATATTATCAGTGACAATGACTTAGTTTCCTGCCTCATTTAATAGTTTGCTAACACTTTTACATACATTGTCATTTTCCAAAGTGGCTTCAGGGAGATGGCGGGGCTGGTTTTAAAGGAAGTGGGACTTCAGAAGTCTCTGAAACTTTACATCTTTTCTGTGCTTTTAGTAGAATTGCGATAGGGAAAATCTAGTTCTTGGTTTTATGACAACCTGTGTAATTTATAATTTTAGGTAAATTGTAGCCTTTCTGTACAATTGTAATCAAAACAATATAACGTTATGTTAAATTATCTTAAAGTAAATCATATCTTCTTAATCCAGCTAGATTTGAAAGTTTTACTATGGACGTTATTGGCTTAGGAAGACTTCTAACTGGAAGGAGCTCAACATAGTTATGCAGCACTTTCCATTTGTAAAGAATGTTCCATTTCATTTTTCATGTGTGTCTCCAAGCAATGCCATGATGTATAGCAACCTGGAGGAAAACTGGGAAGGATGATACAGACTGGGCCGAGTCTGTGTTTAAGCCGGAACTCTTTGGTGCTTCTCTGGGTCCATCAGGCTGCCTTCTGATAGAGTGACAGGATTTCCACATCTCATAAACTATTAAAAGGCCTCACTGAATACAGCAAATAAAATTTTCTATAAGTACTCATAAAATCTAGTCATGATGATGGTAAAGCGTAAGCCTTAGTTTATTCTGTTGGAAAGGCAGAGGTTTTAATGGGGTAACTAAGCTTCATAAGCTCCTGAAACCAAGGCTTTCTGACTGTGCAGACATCTCCGCTCTCCTTCTGCAACAAGGGATTATTGCCCCAAACAGCGCCGTTAACCCAGCTGTCACTGTGATCCCCATTCTGCTTAGGAGAGGCTATGATTTCAGTCATTAGGAAATATTTTCTGAACTTTATTCGGCTGAAAAAGCAGGGAGATTTTAACATGAATGTGATTTATTGATGACTCCTCCCTTGGATCTCCTGAAATCCAGCAAAGGACATTATGGTGGACTAGCTGTGCTACAAAATAGCTTGTAATAAAAGAAGACTGTTGTGTCAGATACAGAATTTTATCTGATTTTCTACTCATTCAATCACATACTATATCCTAATAAGTAGACTATGCTTAATTCAAAATGGAACATTTTACAGTGACATGCTTGGGAATGCATCCCCTACTAGCACAGATGGCATAAAAATGCTTAGTGATTCTTTTTTCAGACTTCATGTCATGCTGTGGGAAGATATGGCTGAAATAAATACATTTTATTTTGTTTTGTGACATTTTCCCATATGATTTAATTATAGAGAGAAGGGCACACAGACAGCGTCACTATTAAGTGGGATCCATTACACGCTTAAGAGCAAATTCAAATCTTTTGTGGAGCACATTTTTGGAAAATAAATTGTGCACGCCATGTAAATAATATGACATTCGGTTGCAGTCAATTTGGTTTATGTATTTTGCCCAAAGGAACAGGTGATGCAAAGTTTAATTTGCCCCTCGTCTACTTAGTCCTAATAACTTGGCACAGTAAGCAGTTCTTGGGATATCAATATACCAATTAACAAAATAATTCTTTCACTGCTGTTGAAATAAAGATTTTGATTCTCATCTACATTTTTTTATAGTTGTTGTGCAGGGCAAATGAAACAAACAAAACAGAAAGGAAAGCAGGCAGAGAAGATGGATTCAGTGGCAGATACAGAGGGAAGGTGCGCAGACCCGTTCGCATGTGCTCGGTGGAGACGGCCTCACCCAGAAACCCCATTCCAAAAACCGGCTGCGGCCAAGGAATTTGGGCTTCTGTGTTACAGAACACACAATGCATCTGTCTCATACTAAATTTGTATTTGGATGGAATTAAGGGATCCCATCAACAAAACCAGTAAGGACTTCAAGTGAGAAAACTATTATATTTGAGTGATTTTTTTCAATACATTCTGTATTTAGTGACTTGGTGAAAAATAGCTAATGTGCTGCAGATGCAGCGATGCCCTTGGTTCACCCATTTCTCTGCCATTCTCACCTCCACTGTCCTGAGTGAGCTTCCCTGGTCTCCCACCTGGACCATGACAGCTGTCTCCGAAATGCTGTGTCTCTTCCCCGTTTTCCCCATTCTGCTACACTCTCTCCCTCCAGTCACTGCTCTGGAGGCTGGTGGGCAAGTTGTTCCGGCTTGAATCTGAATTCCCTCCTTGACAGCCCTGGCCCAGGTCCGCTGCCTCCCCGCTGGGCGCTCAGCCCCATCGCAGCGTTAGCACAAGAAGGAGGCATACTTGTGCCTCTTCCCCTATCCACAGCAGTCTCCTCGAGGGCAGGGCTGTGTCCTCTCCACCGGTGTACCCCCAGTCCCCAGTTCTACTAGGCAACAGTAAATACGGGGTGGGTGACTGAATAAATGAAGTCACTCCCCATCAGTTGTTCTTCATTGAACTTTGGTGTGAGACCAGACTCCTCAGCTTGGTGTTCACTGGGTTCCAGCCAAGTCTCTGTTCTGTGGCCCCCTCACAGCCATCTCTCCCCCCACTCCTCAGCTCCAGCCCCTGTCTGCACTTGGGGCCATTCTCTGAATAGGTGCCACAACCCCTCTGTTTTGCTAATGCTGTCCTTCAGCCTAGAATACAGTTAACGTTCATCTCAGGAAACTGTAAGTCCTCTTTAAGGGCTTTTCTTCATCAGATCTTTCAAGACTCGCATCTAGAACTGATTGCGCCATCCTCCCTTGTATCTTATTTGTAATTGTGCAATACGCGTCTCAGCCCCTGGGGTTAGGGACTAGGTCTTTTCACTTTTCTTTAACTCTCACAGATCCCAGCATGCATGTAAGGCACTTAGGAGATGCTTAATACATGCTTTTGACAGCAAACCGCTAAGACCACAAAAGCAAACTTTTGTCTAGCACCTTACAGTTTCCATTCATCCATTATCCATCCATCCATGCATCTATCCATCCATCTCTCCATTCATCACCTTAGCTTGCATTATCTTGTCAAACCACCACAGCTGCTCTATAAGGAGAGGTTAACATCTAGGGCCTTAGAATGGTCCAGTGACTTGTGGAAGGCCACTCAGCTAACATGAATATTAGGATTCAAATCTAGGTTTCCGTCTCTAAGCTGGGTGGCTTATCTAGTTCAGCAATGTTTTAAAATGAAGTGTGACAGGGGTCCCCGCTTGAGTCTAAGGTCTAAAACCAGTGCACTGGAGGATTAGAGGTGGAACAAATTTGAGTACTTTAATATTTGTTACTCTGATAGTTTTGCAATCCAGCTCCCAGGATTCCTGCTGTAATGAAGGATTTTGAGAGACTATACGGTGCTTTCTCTCCAGTAACCCAAGGAAGGGATGAGCGGGCGGTCTCCTTGCCATCGCCCCGGAGCCCATGGAGTAAGGACTGGATGTGGAGGCTGGGCTGAAGTCATGGCAGAGTCTTGTCCAGACCTGGGAGAAAACTCTTATCTGAGCAAGGTGAGTCCAAGGACCCCACAGGGTCCTCAGTTTAGTAGCCCAGCATGCGGGCAGGGGCTGGGACAGCTCCAATGGCTAACTCAAAAGATATTTTCTTGTTGGATAGAACAGGAGAGAAGGAGATTGGCACAGATTAAATAGAAGCTGAAAAGACTGTGTCATGAACACATGTGACTCAGATATTTGGAGGAATTTGAGGAGAATTAGGGTTATTGAAGAATGAGTGAAAATAGAAACAAACAAATACTATTTTATTTTTCATTGTGACTCAGCTTTTATTTCCCAATTACCCTCCCTCAATATGGCCTTAGAATTTTCAAAACTAAGTATTTTATGTCTTTTTTTTATCAGACTTTTTTTTTTTAACGTGGAACTTCATAGAACTTCGCAATTATGTGTGAGAACAAAAAAACAAGAAATGAAAATCTGAAATAATGCTTTTTTTTTGCAATTTCCACTTATCTGAGAAAAATTGCTCTTTGATCCATGACAACTTAAAAAATAAATCACAATATCTAACTCTAAAATATAGTATTTTGTAGGTTTAAAATAATAATCCAGATCTATAAATTCTGTTTCCCTTTGAAAATTCATCTTTGCTATTATTTGCTTTGTATTATACCTTTGTATTATACAATAGGAGTATTACTCACTCCAAAAGGAATTTAGGCTGAAAAACTAAATCTGTTTGGCTATAAACTCTCTTACAGAGTTTAATATTTAATATGCTACTAAAAACTTTAAAAAACTATTCATAGGTAATTTCTAAGTTTATAAAATACAGTTACAAAGTTAGATAGAAGAATAAAATCATGTAAGTATGGACAATAATATTTTTATGCTATTAAAATCCTCAGCATTTAAATCTAGCACAAAAATAGAATTGGTGAAAAAGTAGTTGAATTGACAAGTAGGTGTGGAGATGGTTGAAAATTCGCAGGTAGGAGATGCTACCAGGCTTTGGACTGTGTGCAAAGGAAGTAACCAATTATTTCAAAAGAGGAGGTCAGGTCCTGTTTCCCTCTAGTCCCTCCCTGCTGAAGGCCCTGAAGCCCTCCCCCTGCAGGGAGAGTTGTACTCATTTCTCAATGAAACTTGATCAGAACAGAATTGCATTAACAGGCCAACCTGATAAGATCTGAGTTAGCCTTGCTGTGTGGCCTCCAGTGAGTCCTAAGGCAGCCCCAGCCACCCGAGCGCTCTGCCGCCTTCCTAGCCCTGCTGGCTTGGTCGAGTTGTCATCATTGGCTTTCCGTCTTTATCACCCGACTCCATGTTCACAGTAGGGGTAGGCAGCCGCCGCGCCCTGCTTTGCTGCTGTGGGTCTGTGGTCTTCCTGTAGTTGTTCTTAGCCCTGCTGCATATTACTACTACCTGAGAAGCTCTAAGAAACGCCCCTGCCCAGGTGGAGCCGCAGACCTGAATCTCTGTGGGATAAGGAAATCAGAGGAAATCGCACAGGCATCGACTCCGGTAATCTGCATCAGCCAATTGAAAGGACATTCTCTTGTTGGATCAGACAAAGTGGGAGAGGAAGAAATTGGCAGAAACTAAATGAAAGCTGAAAAAACTGTGTTGTGAACACATGTGACTCAGATTATTCAGAGGCATTCGAGGGGTTTTGGAGTCATTGCAGAACAAGGAGGAATAACCATCAGCATCTGGGCTTTTAAAACTTCCCATGTGGTTTCAATGTCCAGCCAAGATTGAGAACCTCAGTCCACCCAGGGCTTGACTAAACCTGGAGCCATGTTGATAATGATGACTGGTTTCCAAGATCACCTGTTGCTGTTCCCTGGCTGCACCCATCTAGCAGGGTGGTCCTTTTTGAAGGACGCTGCCTGCCCAGACCTGGCTCTCCTGGCTGGGATGAGCCCCAGCAGCTAGCCAGTTACTCCCAGCTTCTCCTTCTGGGAGACGCCATACTTCAGAGGCTCCAACAGACCCCAGACTCAAGGCTGCTTGAGGGATGTTTACTGCAGATGGAGTTACGCTTCTCTCCTAATGAGTTGGAGTTGTATTTTTGCTTTCAGGGCAAGTCCTTTTTGGTAGGTACATATGCCAGCCTCTTCTACTCAAAAGATCTAGACTTATTAAGATTTCATGCAAATCCATTTGAGAAGACATTACTATTATGGCTAAGCCATACATGTGTCTGTAATTTTCATCCCTTTCTAATACATAAACAGATAGCCCCTGGAAACTGAGAGGTCCATACGGCTCTAAGTAATTACTTTCAGGTGTTGTGTGATACATGCCATTAGTCCACAGAGCCAAAGAACAAACTCACTCCCAACCTGGGTGTCACAGGACACCCAAAGGCAAAACTCAAAATTAAGATGTGGGCCTTGACAAACACCCTCTTAGACTTCTACTGGGGGACGGGAGGGGTGAGACTGACATCTAGCAAAATGAAACATGATCTGTTTTTTAGAAGATATTTTTCAGATGTATTCATGCAAGTGTGCAAAGTATATGCACACACACAAAATATATGTTATAATATGACTTTTAATAACAAAAGCCTTGAAATAACCCAATGTCTATCAAAACAGAACTGGTATATGTAGGTGTAGAGCCAAGCAAAGGAATCCAAACAGTCTGAATATATGAGTAGATCTGTCCTGAGATAAAATGTTCTACAAGGCATTTTTATATTAAATGGGAAAACAAAATGAAACAAAAACAAAAAGCAGAAACAAGAAAACGCACAACCACTTCCTGAAAATTTGAAAATGACTACTCTAAATAGGACATTTGTCAAGAAGGTTGCTAATATGGCCTGTGTTGGGGATGAAAGGGCCAGCCTCACTGGTGGAGAAGATCCAAACTCAAGAGTGATGACAAATTAAGTAGGATTAGTAAAGTAGGAACTGAATCCTGGAGAATCTTAGGGCTATGATATTTCAACAAGATGGAAAGGTGACAGGGGCCAAGCGCACTGGGTATTGGTGACACAACATGGAGATGCTAAGGAGCAGGGTGTTTTCTGCTGGAGCAGATGTGAGTGTGGGCTTCCCAGCGGTGAGCACTCTGGACTTGCCACGTCCTCTCTGTGACGCTGGGCGTGTAAGAGCTCTGGGCTTCCCTGCCTCATCTGTACAGAAGATGCTTGTGAGTAAATAAGATAATGGTTAGAATGAACCTAGTGGAATGCCCAAGATATTAAATACTCAGTATGATAGCTGAGGAGGTTAGAAAAAATATAGAGAATGTAGTGGGAACTCCTCTAAGAAGAGAGGGTTTTGTTCCCCCAAGCATATTGAAGGGGGAAATTAAGCTGAGTATATATATTCTTCTCAGCAAGTTTCAGGTTCAGTAATTTTGAATTGAGGTTGGAAAAATGGAAAGAAAATTGAGTTGTGGGGGCAAAATAACTGCTTCACTTAATTACTAAAATGCTGCACTTTCCTATCGTGATGTCAATACTGTGCACACTGCAATTCAAGCTCCTGTAAAACAGCTATTTTGTTAAAATTTAGGACAAAAAGTATGCCATTTACTAATGCATCAGTACATTTTAGTGAGTATAATACATGAAAAGGAAGAAAGTAATTATTCACCTACAGGTCAGACCTCCATTATTTTAAGTCTTGGTGACTTGCAGAGCTCTGCATGGAAAGCAATACAAATACATTCGAGTTAACTGTGTGGTAAATTAAATATCCTGGATATTAAATAGACCTTCACTTGACAAGACTTCTTGAGGTACAGAAAGGATGCTGAACAGGGATCATTATTATCTAGTCTGTGGTGATAGCTTTGAAGTAGATAGATTCTCTGCTGCTCACATATGTATTTGCACTATCATTTCTTGCTTATTAAAATGGCTGTAGAATCTTTATTAAGCTTCCTGGAAGTATTAGCTCTGTCAAAATTAAGAATCTCATCAAACTATGGTATCCTCGAAATACAATAGATGACAATGAATCCAATCCTTGGATTTGACAGAGGACAGATGATACAGAGTAATTTCTTTGGTTTGTGTCTCTTAATCTAATAATGGTTCTTAGACCCATAGAAGAAATAATTAAAATGAGAAATAACAAAGGTATGGTTGAGCAACAGCCTGCAGGAGGAAGCCGGACTCTACAAGAGAAGAGAGTAAGGCCGAGTGGGGGTGGCTGGTTTTGGGGGAGGAGGGTAAGGGAGTCACAGCAGTGTAAACACAGTGGAGACTGGGGCCACCAGAAGGGAGAGGGAGAGAGTCTAGTGATGTCGTAAAAAATGTAGGATTGTTGGCTCCAGACTTCGAGTAGAATGAGGAAATGGCTGGAGGTGTCCCTTTGGGACTGGATACCATTGCCATAGCGACCTGAGAGAGTGTTCAATGCGATTATTTTGCAGAAGAATCTAGAAAATATAGGTAGTTTGATCAAGGTTATGCTGTGCTTGTAGAGTAAATAAGAGAATATACAAAAAAGAATTTAGCAGATTGCTGGTTATAATTCAACAATATGGTGGCTGAGAAAGGAAGGAAAACGCGGAGGTGCGCAGAGTCGAGAGCAAAACCCATAATGACCTGGGGCCTGCGCTCTTAACACTGCACAGTCAACTCGAGTGGTTCTTCTTTTAAAAAAAATCCTGTGTGAATGCAATAGGATAACCTTTCCTTCAGAGCACAAAAATGGTCATTGTTTTAGCTAAAAGGAATAATGACATTTTTAACCCCTTACCAAATGCCGGACATTTAAATTAACATTTAAATACTTAACAAATATTATATATCACGTGATCCTCACAGCTTTATGCAATGACTAAACAAGCTCAGAGAAGTTAGCTAAGTTGCCCGAGGTCACACAGCCAGCAAGTAGACCATCTGTGAGTGAACCAGCTCTCTGTTACTTCAAAGTCCATGCTCTTGCCATTCAAAGCAGCTTAATCTCAATGGAATGTTTCTGCCTCTAAGGAACATGGTAATAGTCTACTCAGGAAGGATGTGGATGTGACTTCTCCGACAGTTTAATATGGCAGCAAAATGAATAATTGGCTTACTCTGTTGTGATTAAAAAAAGAGTTTCTAAAATGAAAGAAGTCACGTTTAGTTTGAGAATCGTACTTGAGCTGGAGTCCAGCAGCTTCAGTGTGACAAATCTGTGCCTGTCGTGGGGCGAAGAGGTGCCTGGCACACTGGGGTTTGCGGTATTTTTCCCTAGTGATATGTAATTCAGTATTGCATATTTAAGTCATCTTCAGATTGTGATGTATTATAGAAGCAATGCAATTCAGGTTTATATTTTAACATTACTTCTTCTCATTTAAAAATAATTTGAAACACAAATTTAAAAGTTGTCATTGCCACGAGTTTAATTCTGAATGACAACATGGCTTGCTGCACCTTTCAATGATACCCATCCTACTGTAATTTACAAGCCTGACTTCTCTCTCTCAGGTTTTATTGCTCTTGGCTATTTGCATAAAAATGGAATCTTTGATCTTTAAGGGTTCATCAGCTCAAGTAGCTCATTCCACATCCTAAGACACAAGTAATGATGGGTGAAAGGGGTTTAGTGGTTTGGTTCAACCAGGCATGCAGAAGCAGATTACTAAAAACCATCTTGCCCTCCTGCATCTCACCCTGGCCACTTTTACTGTAGTTCTCCACTCAAGCCAATCTTAATATCGCTTCTGCTCCAGCACGAATTAAGGTGGCCACTCCCTGCAGGTACAGGTCCTAACACAGTCAGCAGTTTTCATTTTACGAGAGCCAGAAAAATGCAGGCTAAGGTCCAATCTGGGCTTCTCTACTTCCTGGACAATTTGGGAGAATTCCTTAATCTCTCAGAGCCTCAGTTTTCTCCTCCATGAAATGAAGGGTGTTAGTATCACATGGCCATGGTGAGGATGAGGAATGAAAGGGTCTGAAGGTAAGCCCACAAATGCCTTGTTTTCCCTCCCTTTCCAAGAACTGTAAGTCTTTCCCATGGATGCTCGGGTTCTAATAGAAATATCAAAGTCAAAGTCCATCAGTGGAGGTGCTACCTGACATGGGTCAGAGGATGGAGAGCACTGAATGCCCGACTAGGAAGTTTGGGTTTTATCCTACAAGCAGCAGTTAGTAATTATACGCAGGGGCAGAGATATGCTTCAGAAGGGCACGCCTGCACTACGGAGCTGTAAGATAATAAATTGGTGCTGTTCTAGGCCATGGACTTTGTCAATTTGTTACAGCAGCTATAGAAAACTAACACAGTTGTTCTGGGGGAGGACCAAGGCAGTGGGGACGGGACGGAAGAGGTTTGCTGGACACGGGGTGTGTAGTGAGTCAGCACAGGCAGGATTTTGTGACCAAGTGAATTAGAGGTGATGGTTTAGAAAAAGCTAGAGTTAAAATCTTCCAGGTTTACCTGGTGACTGGGTAGATGGAGAAGGCAGGTCAGCAGGAGGGGCAGGATTAGGGAAGATAAGAGATTAGTTTTAAACATTTTGAGTTTGGACTGTCTTTGAGACTTTGGGGAAGATGGTAGTTTGATAATAAGTCTGTGGTTTAGGGAAAAGTTTAGAACCTAAATTTTGGAATCCTAAGCCTGTAGGTGGTGGTTGGATCCGGAAGAGGGGCTGAGACTCTTGAGGGAGAGGGGCGCGTGAGCTAAGAGATAAAGGGAAAACCCTGGCAGCTCCCAGACGGATGAAGGAAACACACCCAAAGGAGGTGCCCTTACAACATAAGGAGTGATTCAACAGGAGAGTCCTGGAAAAGGACACCGTACCTGCCTCAAGGGCACCAGGAAGAGTTCCTAAAAGCGGCAATAACTCATCTGAGTTCAGAAGGATAACTGGGAGGAAAGAGGAGAGAGGGTATTCCAGAGAGAGGAACTAAATAAGATAAAAAAAAAAAAAGCCATAAAATGGCCCAGTTGTGTATAAAGAACCAGAAAGTAAAATGAGAGAATGTGATTGGGCAAAAAGGCAGATCGAACCATCAGAATATCATCTTCAACTGAACTGGGGGTAGACTAGAACAGAAAATCAGAAAGGGTTTCTGATTCGGGCATGGGATTTAGTCAGTAGACTGGATTTATAGTGATACTGAAAATGAATTTTTAAAGGCACAGATCAGAGATATTTTTAATTAACTTTCTAGTTTCCGATGCTTAAAAAAGCTGCCAGATAAACTTTCCTATTGTATGGCTCTGATTGAGACACGGCACTCAGAAAGTTTCTCCAGATTGCAAAGAGGTCGATATCTCCTTGAATCTGGGCATCCTCTTATCATCAGTGCATCAGGGCCTCTCTCTGTTCTTAAACACCTAAGATGCATCCCCATCTCCTGGCCAGTCTCCTTAGCCCACCAAGCTTTCCATTCCCTATTCTTTCTATATCCGGATTTTACTCATTCTTCAAAGCACAGTTCAAAGGTCACATCCTTCAGAAAGTGTTTCTTGATTTCTCAAGTTGGAATTACTACTCCCTTTATTGGGAAACCTTTCTGGTCCTTATCACATGATAATTTGTCATGGAAGGCAGATCTTTTCGTCACTGGCCACATCTGTAACCTTCTAGCACAGGGCGTGATTCAAGGGCAAAGGAAGCAGAAACACCTTTGGAAGAGGGGCTTGGGAGGAGACTTTTATGCCAATTTGGATACTCACTGAAATTTTTAAGCAGGGAACTCACATTAGGAAAGCAGGGGCTCCACCAGCTGATTTGGGAGTTTTTGTAGAATCGAGATGATGGGAAAACAGTAAAGCAGAAAGTTCTAGTTAGAAAGCTAACTCAGTAATCTAGGCATGAAGGCTTTGGGAGCCAAGGACAGCTTATTTTGCAGGATCAGCTATGATATATATACGTATGTCCCATGTTTTTTCACATTAATTATTTTAACTTATGCTAGTCTCCTCTAGGGTAGTTGGTACCTCTGGTAACTTCTAGCGTTCCAAAGATGGGAGCTTTGGGCCTGTTTTACTGATGTGATAGTTTTGGCATGGAGCACATAGGAGACCACAGGACAGAGGTCATGTGTGTAAGAGACGTGGTTCTAGCTGTGGTTGCCAGACAAAACACAAGATGCCCTGTTCACTTTGAATGTCAGATAAATGACCAAAAAAATGTTTTGGTGTAAGTCTGTCCTAAATAGTGCATGACATATACTTTCACTAAAAAATTATTTATTGTTTATCTGAAATTCAGATTAACTGGGCATCCCATATTTTTATTTGCTCCATCTAGCAAGCTTAGACTGCCCATAAGCAGGAGGTGATATCCAGACACAAGGAAGTGATTTCTGGCAAGCCAGTGTGGGTAATTTCATTCCTTTTCTCCCCCTATACTTTTATGACCATTTTGTCTGTCTCAGTCCTGAAAATGTAAGGATTCCTCCCGAAGTTCACCTCATGCAGTATTGCACATTACGAACGAGGCAGAGTCCACAACCTTTTAAGGTGAACTGACAGGGTACTTCCCTGAGCTGTCAAAATGATCTTTCTAATGCTTAGCCTAAATATCTAGGTTGCTGACCAATCTCCTGATCATCCCTGCGGTTGCTTGAGAACAAATGACCACAGAGCACCGGCAAGAACCTTTAGAACAACACTGTGGCCGTCTGTCCTGTTGGCTCTGACCTTTCTGTTTGGCCGAGCACCCTGGGCTCACCCAGCATCAGCATCCATTGGCACAGCGGCACCCAGGCTTCCGGCTGCTTGTTCGGGGAACCGCCATTTACAGAGCACGACCCCCCGGGAGTCCCGGAGCCGAGGCTGAAGCGCTGGCTTTTCCCACTTGCCCCGTGTCCCGGACATCCCCAGTGGGGAGAGGCGACACTAACATGCCCTTTCCTCCGGCTCTTGTAAACGCCCACCCTCCCCCAGAGATGCCTCACCACCCTGTGCAAAGTCCCCGCAGTTCCCCTGCCTGGAGCCTGAGCTCCTTCAGTTTATAATTTCTTTCCTCCTTCCAAACTGTGTTCATCCTGTGGAGCCCAATACTGCAGCTGAAAGCTTTCCGCCTGGCCGAGGAATCACTCCACGCCTCTCACACTCAACAGCAGGCGTACCGATACGTCACAAACGCCTCCCCGACTCCACTCAGTTTTCACTTACCAAAACCTCTTCATCTTTCCCACATACCAAATCTAATTGGCTTTCCTTCTTTTCTTTCTCTTTTTGCATTTATAGGATTATTACTGTTCAAGACAGTAGTTTGCATTTGTCTTTATTGACTTCCATTGTGTTTCATTGAGCCATCCATCCAGTTTGCCTGTAATATTTTGGATGCTTCAAACTGTCAAGTGACATAGGCTCTCAACTGATGTAAAAAACTCTCCTTTTAGAAACTCCAAGAAATCACATGACTACCATGGAAATAATCACAAAACATTATTTTTGCATTTTAAAATATATTATCTAAAAGTGAATGTTGAATACATTGGAAAACAAGTCCCAAGGAGAAATCTCCCAACTGAATTATTTCCATACCAGGTGGATGAATGAAACAAACACTGAAAATGCACAGGTGGGCATCCAGGATTTCTTCCCCCTTTTCCGTGTGAGAGCACCGTACCATCGTAAGGCAGGTGTCTATCTCTCAGACTGCAAATGCAAAACTCTTAAATATCACCTATATTGATTAAGAATACAAATTCCTGACTATACTTCTGTACTTAAAGATAAGTTTCAACCTGAAGTGTGAAAAAACAAAACAAAACAACACAACCAACCTTTCCTCATGGTAGGAAGTTTCTACCCAACATGTAAATACAAACAAAAATTATTCTATGTTGAAGTCTGTCCACCCATACTGCAAACTGTTTCCATTTTCCTTTATTGTTCCCTGATGTGCTCATCACAAGAGCACAGTTAAGGCACTAGCCTGCAAAGTGCTCGGCCCTGGAGCAGCAGGCAGAATCCTGCCTAGCCTCCCTCTCCGAGCTCAGCCTGCCGCTGGGGTGGAGGTGGGAAGAAAGCCGAGGGGTGAGATGCGAGAAAGTTTGTGATCTCTGCCTTGAACAGAAGTCTGGGAGTGTCATCGTCTGCACTGAAATATAACAGAAGGGTCTCTCTCAGTCACGCTGCCAGGGTCAGTCATGGCTTTCAACACCTTCCAACATTGCTGTGAACTGCTGGGCAGATGGGTCTAGGGGCCAGTTTTCCTTGGTCTGCACATCCTCCTTAATGTACTCGGGTCAGGAATGGAATGCGGACCCAGCCTTAAGCTGGGGATGAAAATTCTAAAACTGAACCACAGACCCCACTGTACCCACAGTTAAGATCTTGGTCCTTCCTAAGTTCTAGACTTTGTTCTCGTCCAGTGAGTGCGAAACAGAAACAGGTACTTTTACACGTCGTGGGGGATTTAGACGCGTGTAAATCGGTGAGGGAGAGATCACCATCAATACCCTGAACGTTTTGGCTCTGATTAACATACACATTTGCATTTCATTAGTATAAATGGTCAGTGCAGGATATACTCCAGCAAAGATCCTACATGTAATAGGATTTCAAGACGAGTTTGTCCATTTTTCCATAAATTAAGACACTGGGACCACAGAAGCATTTTCTTCTACAGTCACTTACTGTCACAAAAGATTATTTCCTCTTTTTTTACCCACTAATTAGTTAGAGATGAAATAATACTTGAGTACTTCATAATCTTAAATTCACAATATTTTACTTAATTAAAATAGGTAATTTAGAAAAATAATTGGCAATTGCTAAAACCTCTAATGCTAATGAGAATTGAGCTGGAAGCATTCTTTCATCACAAATTGGTACTTAAATGTAAAGTTCTGCACACAGCTGGAAAGTGCCATTGTAAATGGTAAGTATATTGAGCAGCTACCATTAAACCAAAGAAACCAAAATTCAAGTAAAAAGAGAAACAGTGCACTTTAGAAGGAACATTCGGGGGTAGTTTTTAAGGGCTCAAAAGGATCAATAAGACTTTCTAAGCATTTATTAGGAAGAATATTGTTACAGAGCACATCTGTAAATTTCTAACATACTAACTAATTTCATTTCAGGCTTCATTCTAGGAATACAGTTTCGATAGTAAGTTAAAAAAATTAGGGCTTTTGGGCATCGTTTTTCTTGGCCCAAAGGGTAAGTTTCAGTTTTTACTTATGATTTTCAACATAGAGTGTATTCATGTGACTAAATTCATGCCTGCTGATAATGATTTAAGTGAAAGTGGAAGAACTGAATCTGGAATAAGCAAACCACACTGTCTTGCACATTTTCCTATTTAAGACAAATAAGAAAATGCCTCTGTGCAACACCATACAACGCAGCACAGATACGTGCTAATTTGCAGGAACACCAAAGAAAAACACATCCTTTGGAGAGCTTACTTGTTCCGTGGGAGGCTGTCTTTTTCAGGCCTGGAACAAAACCCCGTGGATAAGGAGTAGAACGTATGCAGACATCATTATGTGTGTGTTGGGGAGGGAGGGGAGGGCCGACCACTCTACAGCGTGGAATTTGCTATCGCATTTTCTCCTTAGTAACACATTAAAAAAAAAAAAAAAAGAATTCAACAAGAGTCTAAAGCACAAGGAATTTAGAGACAACAACAAAAACCCAGCACAACAAATGTTTCATTCTAGTGGAGAACAATGGTGATATTTCAGCTCCACCAAACGTGTCTTTGAAATACAGATTCTTTATATTCTTTTGCAAATAAATGTCCAAAATATTTATCAAATGGCCGTTATGTTAAATCAAACTAAGTTGTTTTCAGATTTCATGTCTTTTTTTGGGATGTAGAAATTTTTTAAAACTCCATATATTATTCACTTAAGATTTCTCTTAGAAAATAAAACTGTTATCTTCAGTGAGAGATTTTACTTTAAAAATCATTATTTTAAGAGAAGCTCTGAAACTGGTTTTTCAAGTTTCAGGGCAGAACAAATATCCTAAACCAATAACGTTATGCTCAAAACCCAGAAGAAAACTTCCTTGGCCATGATTTGCACTGAATTTATAATGTAAAATATTTGCTTGCCAATATTTGTGTACTACCGACTGCATACTATTCGCTGGGCTGGGGAAATAGGGAAGGTGCTAGAGAGTTTCAAGACAGATGAGCCCAGATTCCAGTCAGGGAGGCCACTATCTAGCAGGAGAGATGACCCTATTGCTGTAAGTCCTGCATTAAATCGTGACCTAAGTACTAGTAGGACACAGATGGAGTAAATAATTCTACCAGTTTCTCCCTTTTAGAGGGTGGGAGGAGGGTGATGTGAGCCTGGAGCAACCCCTAAGAAAGTGACATTGAGTTGACCTGGTGGTGGACTAGGGGTAGGACCCTGCTGGCAGAGGAGACAAGGAAATGGAGGAGGGTGTGGCAGAGGGAACAGAGGGACAAGAGGCAGAAGGAAGATTGGAGCCAGACAGCAATGTGAGCATGCGTCCTACTGAGGACCAACCACCCCCAGCCGCCAGCCACTGCTCAGCTCCAGGGGTGCGTCCTCCGGCATGACGGGGGTTACCCTGCTTAACCCTCCCAACGGCCCTGTGAGGGAAGCACTGTCACTGTCTCCGTTTGTATAGGTGATGAAACAGTGAGATTGCCAAGGGTTGGTGGATCTCCAGTGCTTGCCAGACAGTGGGCTCGTCTGGGATCCTGAATGGAAGACACTGTCATGTCATGGGTCAAGGGCCAGGGGTGGGAAAGGGAGGTGAATGCCTGCAGAGGAACATCAGTCAGAACATGATCGAAATAGGCAGGTAACAAGGAGGGATTGAACTAAGGTGTAAGTAGAAGACTCCGGGAAGTGAAGAAATTCATAATTTAAAATTCTGTGATAAGCTAAGAGTGGGGAGTTCCAGGGAGGCAGGAGGCTCAAGTGTTCCTGCGTCTTCTAGAGGAACAGAAATGAGGCTGGGTTTTGTGGTAATGATAGCGCCCAGGTGGGAACGCATTAGAGGGAACATTTTGGATGTGCTGGGACAGGCGCCTCCAGGCTGGCAGGAGGTGTGGAATCTTCTGGAACTCCAGTAAATCTGGGCATTATCAGCTGATTGATGAATGGGAATGCCCAGAGAGCAGAACCTGAGGGAGGAGGACCAGCAGCGAAAGGGAAGAGGAGGAGCAGCCAGGAGGGGCAGAGTCCGGCAGCCTTACTTCTCAGCACGGTCACCCGCACATCAGCGGGTGACCCAGCAAACAGGTTACAGGATGTCAGTGAGTCAGGGAAGAAAAGAACCCGAGTCTGGAGGCCAGGAGACTACTGGCTGCTTTATGAGAGAAGCTTCAGGAAGACATTTAGTTCAAAGTGGAATGAAAAGTAGAAATGAGAAATGAGAAAACTAGGGTTTCCTTAAAAGACATTGTTTTGATGAAGTTAGTGGGGAAAGAGGGTGAGGCTGAAAGCAGGGAAGGCCTTTTGGCTTTTCACTTTAAAAAACTTTTGGATTGGAGACTTGAATGGGGTGTGCAGAAGAGTCAAGGAGTTGGAGGGGGTGGGAAAGGCCTGAGTGGAGCCCCTCCCGGGAAGATGTGGTGAGAGCCTGATGCAGAGGCTGGTGGTGTGGGAGGGGAAGGGATGACTTCATGGACCTTAGGGGAGGGGAAGGAAGCCAACAGGGCCCAGGGTTGGAAATCCTTCCTTCCTAACAGATCCAATCAGTAGTTACACAGTTTCCTCCAGCAGAGCTTGGCAGTTTGCAACGTGACATCAGGGGCATTTTTTCCTGCCATAGATTTTCCACAAAACATGCACTTTCTTCTCCAGGATCCTTGTGTGTAATCACTGGTCAGTTGTGAGGCCAGTTTGGTGCAAATCTCTTCCCCTCCTATCAGCGGCCCTGGAAGCTCTAATTACAATGACAGAGACAGACCACACCAACAAAAAGACAAAAGAGTTCCAGTGTAGGCGCCGGCCTGGAGTTCCGTGTGTTGTAGGGCCTCCCATCTTCCATCTCAAATACAAATAACATGCAAAACTGAAACCAAAAGAAAAGACTTGGAGGGGAGGTGGTGTGGGTTTTTTCTTTGCAAAGAAAAGCTGTAATGTATTTTCCACGTTCTGAACGTTACACTGTACTTAAGTACCGGGTATGCAGCCATTTGAACCTTCAGGGGAAAGGGTGCATTTTGAGGTGCTGTTGTCCTATTCTTCCAGAAAGTAGGGTGCTCTAAAAGGAAGGCAGGTGGCCTTAGACACAGCTCTCCAGCCAGAAAAGAAATGTTTTCTATGGAAGATGCTAACCAGCCCAGGAAGCCCTGAATTGGCTTGCGCAGGTTATCCCAGGCCTAGGATATTGCTTTTTGATGGAATCTTGGATCTGCTCCTTAGTATAACAAATTAAATAAATTATATAATGAAAGAAAAATTTAAAATATCCAAAGGGTGTACGATACATGTTAGACATTGTCCTAAGAACAGCGGAAAGGTAGAAATGTGATTGGCAGGAAAACCACACTCAAAAAGCTGCCTCTAGTGACCACAGACACTTGAAACACTCAGGGTGCTAACAGCATCAAAAAGAAACATCTGGTGAGAATAATAACACCCTTCACGCTGTAATAGTCCATCACATAGTACGAATTTCTAACATTTCTGCAGGTGGACAGGAGTTAGGCATCCCTGTCCCTCCACCCCAAGAGTAAATTCCCTGATTAATTTCTTCTTTTATTTAACAGGAGAAAAGCAAAGTTTAATAACATGTAGACATGAGAGAGACTCAGGAAAACTGACTCATTCCTCTGCTTTATTTCATACTTTCGACGGTATTAACCAAGCAACGCATGTTAACCAGATCTCTACCATGTAGAAGACGTGGTATTAGGCATCATGGGGGGAGAAAGATGCATAAAATGCTTAGGAAGCGGGCAGTGATGAGTCTCGAGTGCAAGTGTGAGTCCCTTTCTACTGTGGTTGCTAAGGAAAGTTCCCGAGGTGGGGTGTGGGTGGGCTTTGAGGAGCACGCAGGGTTTAGTCAGAGCGGGGCACTGCACAGGGGGCAATGGTGCACCCCGAGGCCGCCAAGTGTACAGCGTGTTCAGGGAGAGTGAACAGAGCAGTGTGGAGCACAGAAAATGTGTGTGGGAGGGACGTCTAGGAGAACAGTCTTCAAATTGTATCATGATAGGCCTTCACTGACACACTAAATCGTTTTTATTTCCGTTGGAGATGCTGTAAGAGAAAAGATGCTCGTGTTTCTCCTCTACTACCCACGTAGTGCTTCTGATACCAGACATGTGGGTTCTTTCCCGACACTGCCTGATTCTCAGACACCAGCTGGGGGTCCTACAATTCAGTTTGATCGTGACACTAACTGGGTGAGAGCAGACTCCATAGGTTAAGGGCTCAGTCCCGTAAGACTGCCCCCTAGTTTAGACACCGATTTCCAGTAGTGGGTCCCTTTGTTACCCACAACTTCTGTCTGACTTGGTTATAAATGGGAGGCTCCCATGACCCCCTCCCTGGGTTTGATCACTTGTTAGAGCTGCAAATGGAATCCAGGAAAACAGTTTACTCACTCCTGCTGACTTATTACAAGGGTATTTTAAAAGATGTAAATGAACAGCTAGATGAAGAGGTGCACAGGGCGAGGTCTGGGAGGGTCCTGAGTGCAGGATGCTTCACCCTCCGGTATGCAGATGTCGTCATCAACTTGGAAGCTCTCGGAACCCCGCACTTCAGGGATTTTTATGGAGGCTTGATCGTGTGGGCATGATCGGTTACTAACTCCATCTCTAGCCCAACCCCCTCCCCAGAGAATGGCGGGTGACCCATCAGGTCACCTCATTAGAACAAAAGACGCTCTATCATTCAGAAAATGACAAGGGTTTTAGCAGCTCTATGTCAGGAACTGGGGGTAGAGACCTATATAAACATATTATTTCAGACCTATATATACATTTATTATTATTTCACAGGGGTAATTGATAACTACTGATGATTTTCAAGTAAGGGAGAAATATGATAAGAGCTGGGTTTTAGGGCAGTTAGCCACTCTGAACATAGGAGGTGGGCAAGGCTGGTCAGTAGACTTTTAGAGAAAATTTTGTAGTGGGATTAGAGAAGATGAATGCAGGAGACAATGGATAGAATTGCCATATGCATCATAAATTGGTGGGAAGTGCTCTATTCCTTATTAGATTCTTCTCTGAGTCTCAGTTTACTCATCTTTAAATTGGGAGTGTCAATCCTGATCATATCCTGAGGTAGTCATGGGGGTTAAATAAGTTCAGTCAGAACAAACAGACTACTAATATCCAATAAAATGCTCAATTTTTATCTTCCTATATTTAAGAAGTAAACATACAAATGTGTTTTTTTGTAATATATTAAAGAATGCATCCATTTGTAATGATCATAGTCCTTCCTTTTATTTGAATCTTAAACACTCTTAAAATTCTATGCATTGAACTGTGTTGAGTTCAGTGTGTGAACTCACATCAGTCAGACATGGATGCTAATCCTAAGGCTAACAAAGAAAGACAAGACATTCTCAAGTAACGACTGTGGGAGTTTAGACGGAGTTTCACAAGGGATGTTCAGCTAACTGCAGAGGATATTCACAAGGTAATTACATTCCATGGGCCGACAGGATGGAAGGGGGATGAGCAATTTAGAGGCACAGAGAAAGGAGAGTTAACTTCCATACGCTGCAGTTCGACCGTGTGCAAGGTGGCATAATATTGTCTACATTTTCAGAAAAATATTGTGAAAATGAATGGAATATTATCTCCAAAGCAATTAGAGATGTTTGGAAAGAAGCCACTATGAGAAAATTGTGAGTATATCATTTCTGAAAAGGCATTTTCAAAACAGGTTAGTTTCATAAGGAAAAATAGAAGAACAGATTTGTCTTAAAAGATGTTTTCCGGCCCTTGTAGAATGAGACTGAACACCTTATGTGAATGGAAACCCTTCAGGATTGCTACTATGAAGAGCTGATAGAGATGAGTAAGCTGCAGCTGAGTCACCTGTGGCAAGGAGAGAAGGGGGTCTACAAGATGGAGCAAAAACATAGTGTACAATACTGTCAGGATTTTCTAGAAAAAAGTTAAGATTTTCCTTTCCTTCAGACAATATGTTACACATATGGCAAGTTTCTTAGCTTGATAAACATCTACAAGTAGATAACTTTGAGACAGATGGTAGTTTCAGGACTTTGCCTTATTAATTTCCATGCCATTAGACTGAATACTTCACAATTCAGACGATGGCTCGATTTCTGTTTTGGAAAATCAACAGAATGCATCAGGGTAAGTGACCAAGGGTAGTACTGAAAATATCTCGGTTGCTTTTGGTAACTGATTATTCTGCTGTGAGGGGGACGAGAGGGTAAAGACCAAGCCTTGGGTCTCCAAAAATGGAGACCAGGCCAGAGATGGCATCTCCTGGTCGCTAGTGGGCGCTACACACATGGACTTGTGAGAGGAAGAGAGGAGCAACTTGAGATTGGTGATCTGCTACGTAGGATTTTTCTCCTTCACAGAAATGTCAGAGTATTTTAGCATGTCAGGGAATTAAACGGAAGGCAGAAGAAAACAGTAGGAGGGAAAGCAGTAACAAGTTACTGTTATTTATGCATAAATGAAATTCAGTAATTTAAAAGTTTTCACTAGCAGAGAACTAACACACATTAAAAAGGTCACATTAATGAGTGAAGACAGAGTGCAAGCTGCCCCCGCCCCCATCTTGCCCTGCAGGACCAGCTCTCCCATCTCCTCTCCGGTGGGAGTCAGTGTCCTCTGTGCACAGTGCCCAAGGCCTGGCCAGGGACTTCTGCTAGAGCAGGCTCTAACAGAAAATGGAATTCAACACCAAACTGCCATGCCCTTCACTCCAGTCAGTTTCTTTATACATCTTACACAAGCACATTGAGACTCTTCTTGGGAGCACAGGTTTGGAAGATGGATGAATAATTCAAGGAAAGGCTTCAATCTGGGCACTGTGGACACTCTGTATTCTCTGCATGGGGCCGTCCTATGCACTGGAGGGTGTCCAGCCCCATGCCAATACTCTCCCCCAACCTTCATTTGAAGCAACCAAAAGTGTCTCCAGACATTTTTAACTGTCCCCTGGGAAGGAAAATCTTTCCCAGTTGAAAACCAGCACTCTAGATAGGACAGGAAAAGGTAATTGAATGATTGCTACTTCTGGATCCAAGGGAGTATCGTGGTATTTGTAACTGATGGAAGATGTAGACAGAAAATGCAGACTGCATTGCTAAGATTTGTTCCACCAAACAACAACAAATAATGCTGGTGTAGTTCCTGGCATCATAGCAAATGCTAATGTCACAGTAAGTTCAAGAACCCTGTACTGAAGGGACACTCAAACCGCTGATGCAGTTGCAGCTGGCACCACAGGAATATGGACTTCAATTTACAAACCATTTCATACATATTGCTTCATTTCATCCTTATTACAATGTCAGAAAGGCATTAACCCTACTGATGGTTTGGAAACAATACCCTTCTGTTCCAGGATCCCACTAGGATACACCATTTCATTTAATCATCTTATCTCTTTTAATTAGTTACTATGTTAAGTTACAATAATAAATTTCTGATATTGAACCAGACATCCATTCCAAAGATAACCCTACTTGATCACGATGTATTTTTTTGACTTGACAGTATATTATTTATATTTTTGCGTTTATGTTCACCCATAAAGACTGGTCTATACTTCTCTTTCTGGGACTAACTTCTCTAGTTTCTCTATCAAGAGTTATTCTATCTTTTTCCTTGATTCCCTCTTTTTCAGTTCTCTGGAATGGTTTATATGAGAGAAAGGAATAATCTTGGAAGATTTGGAAAAAGTTGACTATATTATGAGCTAGTTATGTTTTATTTTTTTCTCTTTTGGGAGAGCACCTTTTGATTACTTATTGCTTCTTTAGAATGTTTATTGGTTGATTAGGGTTTTTATTTTTTCTTGAGTGATATGATAATTTACATTTTTCTAATAGATTGTTTCTTTCAATTAAGTTTCAAATCATTAGCATAAATTTGTTGAGATTTTAATATTCTTCATGGTCAATTTTGTTAATGTTCTATGAGTACTAGAAAAGAATGTATATTCTCTGTCTACTGGGTGCAAAGCTCTGCTCTAGACATCAAAACTCACCTGTTAATTGTGTTGTTTAAAATCATCTAATAATTTTTTTGTCTATTTGGTCTATTAGTTTGTTAGAAGTATGACCTCCACTTCATGGATGTGTCAAATTCTCCTGTATTCTGTTAACTTCATCAACTCTGACCACGATGGTGCTGTACCATGAGAGGAGAGAATTCAAGGAAGTCAGATCTGGGCTCAAAGACTAGATTAACATCTTATCTCCTTAGACAAGAAATAGAATAGAAATACTGGGCAGGGGATGAGCCAGAAGCTGCAGGCCTCCTGACATTCCATTCACAGAGCGGGCAGTGGTGGCTGAACGCTGTGTTTGTGGGAGAAAGAAGAATTACAAAAATCTCTCAGCAAGATGGAGATTAGGATGGGCTTAACACTCAGAGTTAGAGGCTGGACTGGAGCCTTCCATTACTAGAAACATAAATAAACAAAATCTACTGCCTGGTGCTGACTTCCTTGAATTCTCTCCCTTTACGGCTTATCCATCAGTGCTATGTGCTTGGCTCAGCAGGCCTTTGTGTGCAGCAGGGTGGAGGCGTACCGCGCCACCGTGGTCAGAGTTGATGAAGCATTCCAGCAGCAGTACTGATGGTACCCAGAGGGAGTGACTAGCTCAGACTGGTTTGGTTGGGGAAGCCTTCAAGGAGAGGATAGAACTGAGCTGGTCCTGGCAGGACAGACCACATTTGGACAATGCGGAGGAAGCGGTCAAGTGTTGCAGACAGGAGCAACAAACAATAGAGGAGCAAAGAGGAGAGACAGACTAAACTGAGGGACTAGTTAGCAAACAAATCTGGTTAGAACAGAAGATCTATGAAGAAATTAGTAAAAGGCAAATTAGGAAAATTGTTGGGGCCAGATGCTGGACACATTGGGTTTCCGACTCAGTTTTATACCAAAAGTGATGGAAAGATACTGAATTTTTTGTATATAGAAACAGAATGGCTATTATTGATTTAAAGTTTATTTTTGCCAACCACTGGGCTAAGTGCTTTACACAAATTATCTCATATGAGCCTCAAGCAATCTTATGAAATAGACTCTGTTATTATATACATTTGATAGATTAAAACATTGGATTTAGACAGATTAAACAGTTTGCTTGAAATCACATAGACAGTGGAGCAAGCTGAACAAGGGTCTGAAAGATACCAAGTTCCTAATTCCTGGAACCTCTAAGTGTTACCTTGTAAAGAAAAAGTCTTTGCAAATGTGATTAAGTTAAGAACGGTTAAATGGGAGATTATCCTGGATTATACAGAGGCCTTAAATTCAATCACAAGTGTCTTTATAAGAGAAGAGCAGATGAGAGACTTGGTACACACCGAAGAGCAGGAGGCGATGTGAAGACAGAGGCAGAGACTGGGGTGGGGGGTGCAGCCCCAGCAAAGGAATGCCACACCCACCCGAAGCTGGGGGAGGAGAGGAACTTCCCCGAGAGCCTTCCCTGCGACACCCTGACTTCAGCCCAGTGAAACTGCTGGTGGACAGCTATGCTCCAGAACCGTGAGGGAACACACTCTGCTGGTTAAGCCACCAGGCTGGTGGCTGTTTGTGTGCAGCCACAGGATGGTCATGCAGGCAGTTTGAGGCAGAGTCAGAATATTACCTGCCATTGTAACTCTAGACTCATATTTTCATCAGTACCCTAGGGAAGAAACACTGATTTTGGATGATTACTCTGGAAACGAGTCATAGAACAGAACAAACCAGACAAAGCTAGACCTGGGAGATCATTTAGGAGGCTACAACAGTCACCTAAGTACAACCAAGTATTTGAATTGTAATTAATGTTTCCACTAAATTTTTATTCATTAGTACGATTAACAGGTGGGGACAAAGAATAAATGTTCTAGTGCGAATTACCTTCCCAGGGGATTGCTTATCATAGTGATAACTTAAATGGTTTCTTTGGGTCGAGTTGTCAGATAGTCATCCATGGCGGTAAATGGATATTTTTCATTTATCTCTCAGAAGCCCATTTGTGGCCCTTGTTCTGGTTCTCAAGTTAGGAAAACTTTCAAATCTAAACTGAGGTGTTAAACAGGAAAATACTTAAATTTCTTTATAATTCAAGTAAGCATCATTCACAGTTTATAACTTGTAATTATAAAAACGTTACTGTCAAATTGAGGGCAGGTTCGCAGTTTGCTTTAAGTGTGCGGTGTTTGGCACTCAGATGTGCAAATTCCCGTGGCCTCCTGACAAGCTCTCTGTCTTCATCTACTCAGCCATTCTGGGCATGGGGCTGCTGTGTCAGGCCTTGAGGCAGGGAGACCTGGGTTCCAAGACTGGAAGAGCCATTTTAGCTGCACTACAGTTTCCTCACCTATCAAATGGCAAAATATGCCTATTTCAAGGTCATGTTGAGAAGTATGTGATTGTTGGTACCGTGTCCAGGTACCAAGTGCAGCAGGGTCCTGGGGCCAGGAGCCAGGCACCTGGGTTTGCATCCAACCTCTGTCATTTACCACCAGGGTGACTCTGATCAGTTTCTCAATCTGCAAAATATTTTCCTTCTTTTTAGGTCTGTTGTGAGGGCCAAATGAGTTGACTCTCATGTAACGTGTCTGGCACTAGGGGAGCACTTTATGACTGGCTATTATTGTTGGTATTGTTTATAGCAGGCTGGGTGGAGACCAACACCTGACCTAGAGCACAACTTTGGACCCTGTATCTAGAGAAGGCGCTATGATTTTCCTGGGAGTCGAGGGTGTGAGAAGTATGGAGTGAAGGGATCTGAGAACTCTCTCCAGTGCTGGAGTGTCCATTCCCTTTGCCACATCTTGGGGTTGTTCTTTGAATCAGTGGGATTTTTCTGAGGCTCTTGGTGGGTTAATTCAACACTGCCTGGAAATAAGACAGAATCTTTACTGTGTTCAGAATTGGGGAACAAAGTGACACTGACGACTAGTGAGCAAACAGTAAAGCAGAACAGGAAGGTGCAATTTGAGGAATGTGTTCAAAAGGGGGAAATATATGATGGTCAATGCACATATTGTAGGTCATGGATAGTGATGAAATTTTAATTCGTCTCCAAAAATCTGTGTGGTGTTGCAAAGAATGGGGAGACACACAGGCAAGCCGCAGGCAGATACCGCAAAAGGGAGCTCGTTAAGCCACCGATTCCAGTGGGGACGACACGCAATCTCCTCTCACACTTCAAGGTTGATGCTGGTTTCAAAGCTGTCCTGAAGGCTCTTTGCTTATTTTTTCTCTCTCAAAATAGTACAAGTGAAAAAAATGCCCTCCCCTTGTATTTGGAAACATGCCTACAAACAGGAGTCCTGTTTCCAACTATGCATTTTCTCAAACAGTGATGTGACCAAAGCCTTTATATTTGAGGCTCTCTATGTTGGTGTTATTTATAGAATTTTTATTATTATAAAATTATTTATTTTTATTATTATAAAATATCATACTTTGAATATTATAGAATATTTTATTATAAAATAAAATCTAAGTTATACATTTAATTATTTAGAATGCATTTTAAATGAAACAAACAAGACCATTTCCAATCTATTCAAGATATCTTAATTCATCACATATGATTCTCTTTAAAAAGTATTTCACTGAATAAATTATTCAAAATCAAGTGTATAGTTGGCATAAAATAGATTTTGCATTAGTTTATTCAGTAATCCCTAAACTGGCAAAAAATCAAGGTATATTAACACAGTTTCAGTTATAAATATATAAACCTAGATTATGTTACAAAAGAAATCTAAGGATTGTAGTAAACAGCAAAGTATTTTTAAAAAATGAAGTCTAAACTAAATAGAGCTGTGCAAAACCTTTATGGAAAAAAATTTAAAACATGAATGAAATACAAAATGAACTAAGTAATAGAAATATGTAATCTGTGAATGGAAAAATTCGATCATTTAAACATGTCACTTTCCCACAAATTAATCTATAATGAATCCAAAGCAATTCTAAAAAGTAATATCAGCAAGGTTTTCCATAGATCCTGACAAGCTGATTCTCAGCAGCAGAGTGGAGACTGGATCAGATAGTTCTGAAGAAGTAGGTGGAGGGCACATGAACACAAGAGAGGCAGGAAACATGCATGCAGAAAGAGAAGCTGCCTATGTGATCGCGGCCACGGAACAAATCAGTGGGTCAGGGATGGAGCATTCGGTAAATGATATTGGCAAATCACATTCTTCTGTCAAGACATTCAAAACTTTTGAAATGGATTAAAGATTAAAGGTGAAAAACAAAACTTTGAATCTTTAGAAAAAATATACAAGTGTGTATCTATGAACTCAGGGAAGGCTTGTCTTCATCAAGGTCAAAACCCTCAAATCACAAAGAAAGGATTCATGAATCTGATTATATTAAAGTTACACTCTTATTTTTGCAAAAGATCTCATGAATAAGGGTGAAAATTAAATGAAGTCTGGAAGTACACATAACCAGGGAGTAGTATTCATAATAAATAAAACACAACAAATTGATAAGAATATACAACTGAAGGAAAAAAATGAGCAAAGCATTTAAATAGGCAATTCATAGAAGAGAAATTTGATGAGCTAATATAAGAAAAGATGCTCAGCTTCAGTTGTCATTGAAGAAATAAAATCAAAAGATACCATCTTACACCCATTTGTTTAGCAAAAATTAGAGTTTGACGTTTCAAGTGTCAGCCGGCTTGTGGAGGGACACTTCTCTGCTATAAATGAGCATGTAAGTTGCACAGCCTCTGGCAGTATTTAGAAGAGTGAAAGATGCTCCCAGCTTCCAAGCCAACTTGCGGATATGCACCCGAAAGGTCTCCACGTTATGTATAACAGGAGAAAGGTGGAAGATTTCCTAAACCATTGCTTAAAAAAAAAAAGTTAGAAACATTTGCCCAACAATCAACAACATGGATAAACTGGGGTGTATGTATGCAATATACAATCTTCAGTAACTGAAATAAATTAACTAGAATCACACGTAGCAGACAGATCTCAAAATAACGATGCATGAGAAAGCACACTGCAGAATGACATGTACCCTAGTATGCCGTGTATATGAAATGTGAAAACATGAAAAATGTACTATTTATGGTATGGATATGTGTACTGGTAAATGCTGATTTTAGAAAACCTCTGAAGAGAGAGGAGGAGTAATGTAATTAGAGGAGGGGTCCCCAGAGGGTGTCGCTGTTATGTGAAATGATTTTCCCCTTAAAAATCTTGTGCAGTAAGCATGAAAAACTGTAAAGATTTGATAAAAGTGATTGATGGGTACATAGGTATTCATTTCCAGTCTATGTTTTTCTGGATGCTTGAAATATGAAAAAACAGACACGAATCCACTGTTATTATTAGATAGTAATGTAATAGGAAAGCAAATGCTATGCTGCAATTCTAGGAATTAAAGGATCCCCTCCCCCATTCATTTCAGATTTTTTGACCTTAAGATGCACCTTACAATCAAGATGTACATTAATGGAGTATTTTCCCCCCTTAAATGTCTAACAATTCTTGGTGCTTTGACTGTAGTGTTGGTCTATGTTATCACTGATCTCAATCTCTATGTTCTTGAGTATAGAAATGAATTTATGAATCAGGTAATTTGACTGCTTTAAGCTATCAGTTCATTTTTCCAAGAGCAATAAAGGGAAATCTTTCTCCACAGCAGGGCTGGTTCCTTGGGTGTGCATCCTGTGAAGCTGCACAGGCCCACATGCTCAGAAGGGCCCGGTGCTTGGTTTAATGCTCTGCTGTAGTCGTCTTTAAACTCTTAATAACATTATCTTTGAATCTGTGCTCTGTGATTGAAGTGATGGGCCAATGGAGCATGTGCATGTGCAGAGGAGACAGGAGGAAAATGCGTCCTCTTGCCCCATTCTCAGCATTTGTTGTGCCCAGTGGAAAAGGAATTCTGGTGGACTCACGACGTGTGGGGGTCAAGGTAAGCGTTACATCTAAGACTGAATGAGCACGGGCACTTACAGTCCTGAGAGGCCATACTTTCTGTTTGAACTGGAACTTTCTTGGAATGCAGAGAGAAGACAATGGCATTCTAAGACATAAGTAACCAAAGAATCCTAGCATATTCTTTCTTACTCCTGTTACTTCTCTGTGTTAATCAGCAGCTTAAGCTGAAAATGATAACATAGAAAACGGAGAGACAGGGGGACCCATGCTGCCTTTTCTTTTCAGTCTTTCCATAGTCATCACTCTGCTGAAGGTAGAATATTGGCAGAATATATATGCATCAGGAAGTGAAATAAAATCAGTTGAATTCGTTTAGTGCAAAATTGCTACTGTTTTTGCAAAAACAAAACACACATATGCACATATGAGCTACAGAATACAAATCATGTAATTTCAGTGATTTCACATATAAGTTAGATCTCCCTATGTTTGCATTTAAAATTGGAATTGAAAAATATAAAGATGAATTATAAAATTCATGCTAATAATTTATAGTTTTAATTTTTCTTTAATTAGAATACCATTACTGGGCAAATTAAAAAAAAAAACCATGACAAACTGAGAAAGAGAGAAAAATATCATGGAAAAAAGGAAAAAAAAACTATATTTTAGCTAACAGCACTTTTTCCTACTTTTGAAACAGGGAGTTCCATAGTTTCCTTTTCACTGGGCCCCTAAAATTATGTAGCCAGCCCTGCTCTAAAGGCAAATTTTATAGCATCATGCTGCCAGTGGTAGAGTCTCAGTGGATAAGCATGAGGAGGAACATGTCTCCTAGAACAGAAGGAAGCAGGTAACAAAGCTGGACAGGAGGCTCCTCCCCTGGGCTGTTCTAATTACATATTTCCTCTAAATGATCTACTTTTGTTTTAGAAGCAAACATAAATCAGACTTCCTTTGCTTGGGAGTTATACACACACACACACACACACACACACACACACATACACAGTTAATTCTTTATCATCATCCAAAATAAACATGGTGTGCAGATTTTTCTTGTTGCAGAGACTGATAGTTGTTCTAAAATCCATTTCCTCTTGTTTGTGAGTGCTCGATGGACTACATTTCCCAGAGTCCTGTGCAATAAGGTGTGGTCATGTGAGTTCTAGTGAACGGGCATGAGTGTAAGTGATATGTGCCATGCCCAGACCTGGCCTGTTAAACCCTCTTGTTCACCTTTTACTTCTTCCAGATGACTAGGATCATGAGGCTACAAAGAGAAAATGCAGGTGGCTAACAGGCACAAGACAAGATGCTAACATGGCTAATCACCAGGGAAATGCAAATCAAAATCACAATGAGGTATCACCTCACATCTGTCAGAATGGCCGTCATGAAAAAGAACACAAATAACAAATGTTGACAAGAATGTAGAGAAAAGTGAACCATCATATGCTGTTGGTGGGAATGTGGAAAACAGTACAGAGATTTCTAAACAAACTAAAAATAGAACTACCATATGACCCAGAATTTCTACTCCTACAATACATATATCTGAAAAAAATCAACAAAAACACTAATTCAAAAAATACCTGCACCTCAATGTTCATAGCAGCATTGTTTATAATTGATAAGATATGGAAACAACATAAGCGGCCATCAACAGATGACTGGATAAAGCAGATGTGGCGTGTGTACACATATATATATATATATATATATATGTGTACACACACACACACACACACACAATGGAGTACTACTCAGCCACAAAAAAGAATGAAATTTTGCCATTGCAACAATGTGGATGGACTTAAAGGGTATTATGTTGAGTGAAATAAATCAGACAGAGAAAGAAATACTGTACAATATTACTTATATATGGAATCTAAAAAACACAACAAACTAGTGAATATAACCAAAAAGACTCACAAAAGTAGAGAACAAAACAGTGATTACCAATGGGAGAGGGAAGGGTAGGGGATTGAGAAGTACAAACTATTAGGTCTAAAATAAGCTACAAGGATATAATGTACAACACTGAGAATATAGTCAATATTTTATGACAACTATAAATGGAGTATAACCTTTAAAAATTAGGAATCACTATATTTTACACCTGTAACTTATATAATATTGTACAGCAACTGTAGTTCAATTTAAAAAAATACTAAAAAAAAAAAAGAGAATATGACAAAGCCACCACTAGGCTTTGCAACTGCATGGACCAGAGTCCTCCTCTTCTCCCCATTTCATCTGAACTCGACCAGCACTGTCCTCTTAACCTGAAAAATAAACATTCTATTTCTTTAGCCACTGAAATTTAGGGGTGTAACTTTAGCATAGCCTAGCTTAACCTAACTGACACACTTAATGTGAACGTCACATGGGCAAATGCAGCCAACAAAAGTTACCTGGAAATTACCTTCCCTAGTCCCTTTACCTTTCGTCTTCACTAATCCTAGGGAACAATTTTTAAAATCGTATTTTCCTAGTGTACGTCCAATTGATATTATTTGAATTGCACTTGGAAATAAAGCTTTTGCCCCAAAATTAATGTTAAACACAATTAAGAGTTATTTAGGGGTTTTTCTTCTGTACTTAATAAATGCCATTCAGAGCCCAGAAGTAATTTATCAGTTGAGTATTGTTCCTGCCAAGGAGATGTTGGAGTGGGTGGTGACAGAAGTCCCAGGTTCTCCTCCCGGATATGCTGATCACTTGTAAATTTCAATGTCTAGCTTTTGTCTCTAAGAGGGCACTGCTATCAGCTTTGCTGGATTATCATAAGGCTGTATTAACCTCAGGGCACATGCAAACTGCTTAGTAAATCTTACAGGAAAAGTAATATAGAAAGAATAATATTCTAGTTGTTTTACTTTAAATAGAAGTTGGGAATCAAAAGGGAAATTTGTTCTCATCACTTTATAAATAATGATTCTTAGTATTCAGATTCTTTTCCTTTTCCTTGCAAGAGATCGTTTTATTATACTAAGATGGGAGGTTTCTTCTATTGTTTGAGTAGCTGATTGATTAAATTTATTGATAAGCACATTCAAAGGTTTGCCATTAAAATAACCATTCTAAAACAAAATATATCTTTATTAGACTTCTAGTAAGTGGCATAAATAAAACCAGACATACTTGTGAAAATAAATTAAATATATTTTATCTTAAATAAAATAAATCTTATTTTTAAATCCATAGAGATTTAACTTATTAGTAGTTTAAAATAAATATTCTGTAAAATAATATTATAATGTATTACTTATATTTAACTAGACAAACCAAATCATGTCTTTCTGAAATAACACTATATGCAGTAAAAGTTGTGTGTAAATGACCGAGCAGTAATCTGAATATAAGCTGTGTTTTCTGTATCTGTGTTTTGGGTCATTTAAGATACAGCTGATGCAAAATATTAAAAGAATAATTAAACAAAATATTGAATAAGTTTATTGAGCACATACCATGGGCAAAGTATTGTGGTGGGGTTATGTAAAGGGATAAAAGGACTTTCAAAAAAATGAGAACTTTACATCACACCTGTGTGGAATTTTACACTCCTAATGACACACTCACATGTCCTGTCTTCCCCCAACACTTCGGTGAGCGAGCTAGCCTCACCTCACAATGAGGACACAGCATTCAGCACCCACTCTATTAGTTTCCTAAGGGTGCTGTAAAAAAGTACCATGAACCTGG
Organism: Camelus bactrianus; assembly: GCF_048773025.1. NCBI lineage: Eukaryota > Metazoa > Chordata > Mammalia > Artiodactyla > Camelidae > Camelus > Camelus bactrianus. The sequence continues at coordinate 4,988,753 of NC_133546.1, forward strand.
TGACTTAAAACAACAAACATTATTGTCTCAGTCCAAAATCTCTGCAGTATCTAATGGAATAATCTGTTTTGTGCCTCTCTCTAAATTCTGGGGTTGCCAGCAGTCCTCAGTTTGTAGAAGCATCACTCTAATGTCTGCCTCCATCTTCACAGGGGGCTCTTCCTTCTGGATATGGCTGTTTCTGTGTGTCTTCTCCTCTTCTCATAAGGATACCTGTCACATTGCATTAAGGACCCACCCTACATCAATTACACTAATTATGTCTGAACAACTCTGTTTCCAAATAAGGTCATATTCTGAGCTTCCAGGAAAGATACAAAATTTGGGGGACACTATTCAACCCAGTACTCCACCTACAACATTTCTGTCTGAGTGGAGCTTCTTTACGGCTCTCCATCCAGGGAAGAACAGAATTCTAGGCCCAGGACCCACTGTGCTCAAAGGCGAGGCAGAAGTGCTTGCTCAGTGTAGTTGAAGCTTGGCTCAGGGGGTGGAGGGTGAGGACACAGGTGTGAGGGGCGGGGATCAGTGGTGGGAGAGGATGCTAGAATGGCAAATGTGACTCGAGTGGGGCAAACTTTGCAAACCACCTAATAAAGTTTTGACATTATTGCAGGGGAGTCATTGAAGGGTTTTGATGGAAAAATGGTGAAGGTGGTGGGGTCTGTAAGATACTGGTTAGGAGCTGGTTAAGATGGTTGAAATTAGTGGCAAGCATTTGAAATAGAGTGTTAGAAGAGAAAGTTAGAAAGAAAAGAAAGAAGATTGACATAGGAAAGAAAAAAATGGGCAAAAATTAGCTATTGACAATCTTAAGGTGAAGGGAGGAGGAAAAACAAAGGGAAACACACAGACGTTGGGCCCAGAAGACCAGAGAAAGTGAGAGCTCTCCTGACAGGCAGGTGAACGTGGCATAAAGTCCAATTTTGTCTGTTTACTTTCTTTGGCTTCCCTCCACCCACGTGAGTTGCTAAATACAACAACCCTTCATCCCAATGGGATATACGTAATCAAGACATGCAGAGAACCAAGTAACTCTGTGGTTATAAAACTATACAACTCCATTATTTTCATTGTCCTTTGACTCCTTGCCTAAGGCACTGTTATTTTGTCTTTTGCGTTTCTCCTTTTAATTCTTTTGTTCTGCTAGTTCCCTAGGAGCTGTTAAGAGACTCTAGATGTATATTCTTTCTTCGGAAGATGACGCTTATTCCAGAGTGGTGATGATCCTTTCATCTTTTTCTTTGTCTCTTAATTTACTAGAATAATCTATCCCTTCTCAACTATTTTTTTAACAAGCACTTACATAGCATTTACTATTTGCCAAGCACTGTTCTAAGCATCATATAGTATAAACCCAATTTAATTTTCATAAGCAAAACTATGTGGTAGGTACTGTCACCCACATTTTGTGGATGAGGAAACTGAGGTGCAGTGAGGTTGGAGAAACTTGACCACAGGTAAGTGGCAGAGTCTGCGCTCCTCACCACGGCCATGCTGCCTTGTGGCAGTAGGAAGACCAAGGTTGCTGACCAGGACAGCATTTGTTTATCTCTAAGACCTGGCAGTCACTGGATGCAAAGCACAGTGTAACCTCTAATCCTAAGAAAACAAGAAACAGTAACAATTTTGAAATGTAGCTACTATTTAGAGTGAATACATGTCAAGAATAGAACTATTTCTGATGAGATACGGGACTGGTAAATTTTTGGTCTGGGGATGAGGGCTGCAGTTTCACAGCTGTGTCTCTCACAGGCTCACCTTTGGCCCAGTGGCACAGACATGCCATCTCTTGGCGGCAGTCACAATAAACCTGGACACACACAGATGACAATTTCCTATGATGAGACTAAATCTGACTCCAAAATTATTAACATTATGATCTCAAAGTAGTGGTCCTCAAATTCAGGCGTGCGTAAAAATCACTTGCAGAATTTGTTAAAGTGTAAATTTCAGACCCTTGGCCTCGCTTCCCCCCAGATTCTTGTTTAAGGAATGTGTTAAGTCCTGGGGTGCTCTGCTCTTAAACAAGTGTGATGATTCTCAAGACGTTTGTCCAAGGGATGGTTTAAGAAGCACCATTAGAGCCTGAGGTACTGGAACCATCTATAAGTTTAGGTATTTTCCTCAATATTTTGAATTATTTTTAGAATATTTAGAATTCTCTTATATCTAACGTTTAATACATATCATCTAAGTTTCTGCTAAAATAACAGATGGTATGAGAGATCTATCAAATTTTATTTGTGAGGTCTGAAAATTGTAAGTTCTTTAAAACATACTTAAAGATTGATTACTTCTGGAAACTTGATGACACGGACAAAAACAACTTTCCATGAGGTAAATGTATCCAAAATCCATATTGAGTTGGAAGTTTCCCCATCAGTTATGCATAATCTGTACGCAGTTTTGGCTGAGGACAGTCTGAGACCTTGTCTGTGATTATTCTAAAAGGCACGAGGTGCGAGAATCTCCCACAAGCCATGTACATGATCTGTCGGGGTTTCGAGCCTTGGAGCTGGAGTGTCCCTGCGCTGGCGACTTTCTGTTTCATTTCAGCAGTAAATTAAGTTATATAACTTGCAAGCATATAGCTCAATTTTTTAAGAAGCTCAGTCTGCAGACAAGAGAAATGACAAAGGCACCCTCAATTCACTTTCTCCACGATGGAACCCCTTATCAATCAGTTCCTGTCCGAATACCAAACTCCAACAGCCAGACCGCAGTGGCTGAAGGTGTTTGTGTTTCTCCTCCTAATACACTTCGTGCCTTATTTAAGTAATTAGGTTTTCCCTTGCTCAGCTACTCCTGACAAGAACTAAATTATAATTCTTTAGGGGGATGTTTAAATTCATTCTCCATTTACAACTGAGGGCAATTTCTCAGCCCTGCTTCTTGTTCCGAAGAAAGCCTAGATTAATATACCGGGAATTAAGCTTTTGCTCTAATTCCTCAATTTCATCCAATTTTAAGTGGCTTTTCTGAGCATATAGAACCATCTTCTTCAGATAATCTCACCAATTTTGGCATTTTAGAACAATTACACTTTAAATTCAAAAACCTTCTGGAAATTGAAAAAGTCAAAGCTCTTTGAAAAATAATAAATCGCAATCAAGGAACAAAGGGATATTAAAAAATACATAGCACATATTCTAAACTTCATGTTATGAAATGGGTTACAAAAGCAAGTGAGACATTAAAAATATATACATATGTAGTGAGGAGACAAAAGACATAATACTCGAACATGATGTCTTAATTTAAAAACAATTAGCAGGCTTTAATCAGGCTTACTATGCATTTCAAATACAAGCGGGCTTTGCAACGGGCACATGGTGTTCAAGCGACAGGACAGAACCCAATGACAAGGCAGACCATCATAAGCCATTTCTGTAAGCTGTAAAGGTAAGCACTTCTTGCATATGTATTATGAACAGAACCTATGCTTTTCTGGGTATGGTCAAACCTCTTGCTACTTAAATGTGACTGACCTAATTCTACAGTCATGGAAAATAAAACTAATAAAAATCAATCCAAACAAGGAAATACAAAGTGATCTGAAGGTCCTTATTCTAGAACAAGAAATATTTACTGGGCTTCCACTACATGTAGGTGGTGCTGAGGCCACGGGATAAACAAGACAGACGACCCTTCCTTCATGGGGCTTAAAGTCTCGGGACAATGAAGTCACAGCCAGTGTCCTGCCATAGAAATTTGAACTGACAAAAGGACCAGTTGAAGCATAGGTTATTTTTTATAAGTGGCATAAAAAGGCTCGAGTAGTAGTAGGCTGAGGCAATCTGCTCTTTAAACTTCATAATCTGACAAAGTATCATAACTGAAAAATATTTGTCTGAAATAGGATGTCTTTAATAAATGCATCTATTTTTCTTTCTGTAACCCCCAGGAAAAAGAGGCCAGTCAGAATGTTGGAAAACATATCTTTTTTGCTAAATTTCACTTACTCTGTTGGTATCAGTTTTTATATTCCATGAAAAAACAAAAGGAAGGCACCATTATGGTTTGAGTCTGCAGCTTCCTCTGCATTGTACTAACGTGACTGAGGATGCCCTGCAAGTTCCAGCCACATAAGGATTAAGAGTTGGTGGGGGTGGGTGGGAAGGGCACGTCCTCCTGTGCATCTGACCTGAGCCGGGATGCAGCCCAGTCTGCGGCCCATCCACAGGCTCTCCCCTGTTTACACCAGCGCCCCTCCGGCAGCTAGGGGCTGAGAAAAACAATAAACATGTGAATACACAGGCATTCTGAACTTGCCAGCACCCTCATGCTCTTCTCCTTTCTGTCTTGGTCTATGCCACTTTGCTCTGATCATTATCTTGGGTTTTAATTTTTAACAAAATCTAAATATATTCACTCATAATAGGAATGGTTTATATGAAGTTATTTTATTTTCATCTCCACAGTGCCCTTTTAGATTCTCTTGCCACTGTTTTACGTGCCGTATTTTAATTTAATTGAGTACGTGTAGAAGAAAGGTGAAGCTTGAAACACTGGATGTCAGAAAGACTGGGAGAATTACTGTGACCTGTCTAAACTGCATTTGCTCTGTTCCTTTTGTAAATGCCCTCGTAAATACTGAAGACAATCTCAGGTTCAGTGCTGTGTAAAAATAAAATGTCACAGAAATTAGTTCTGTAAAATGAGAAGAAGTGGAAGGAGTCATCTAGAGGAATTAAGTGTATTCAGCAGACGCCATGTGGTGGCTCTGGCGCCTGGTCTCAAGGTCAACCATTCCAGCAAAAGGTGTAAGGCTTAATCCAGGGGTTAATGAGACAGTACTTCACACATGCTGCTTGAGTAAAACTGCATACTGTCGTATTTTGGCACCTTGCTGTAAATGAAAGGATTGGCAAATTTTGATTAAAATAAGTGTCTCTCACTCAGCCAAACTCCTCCCGCACTGCTTGTTCATCCAGTATTGCTGCTATGCTAGAATACATGTAACTGTTTCTGCACGTATGTGCCCACATACAAACGCATTATCTATTGGATAAAAATAAAAGCTTGCTTTCCTTTTGTCCTCCAATGTGTGTGTGTGCACATTTTATCTTACAATAATCAGTGGTTCTTTTTTCGAAGGCAGAATGTATATCTTAATTTATCAAAACTCCATAGCTTTCCATTCTCCTACTGATAAACATTTAGATATTTTACAAATCTTTACTATTTCAATGACATCTCTGTTGTTATTTCCAAAGGACAGTTGCCTAGAAGTAGAGTCTAGGGGTGGTGCAAAATGGACACTTAAGACAAAAGTGTTAAACTATCTTTCAAAATATGGTGCCTATTTGCCATCTCATCAGCCGCAAACAAGAGTGTTTGTTTCTAAGAATCTCATAAAAACTAGAGGTCATATCTCATTGTGATTTTCATCACTTTGCTAATTGTTAACTGCTGACCATCTCTTTGCTCTTTTTGATTATTTATACTTCTTCTCTGAACTGCTTCTTCCTGTTGGGTTGTTTGTCTCTTGTCTCTATTTAAGAGCTTCTTGTATTTCTGGTGTTAAGCCTTACTATTTTGTGTATTGAAATTATTTTGTTCCAAATTGCCATTTGTCATGGAGCTCTGTGTTGGGTTGTTTCTCATTGTATACAAGATTTTAGCTTTTATATAGTCAGATCCATCAATCTTTTCCTCAGTGCCTCTTAGAGTTTGTGTTGTGGTTAGAAGCACCTTCTCCATTCTGACACTATTTTAAAAAAATGATCTTATATTTTTCTTCTAGTACTTTTATAGTTTTACTCTTTTACACGTAAATCTTTGCACTACTTCAGAAGTTATTTGTGGAGTGCTGGGAGGAACACATCCTGACTTTATTTTCTTCCAAACAGAGATGAATGAACTCAATTCCATTTATTGAATAATTCAGCTTTCCCCTACTGGTGTGAAATGTCACCTTTACTGAATATCAGATTCTCACATACTTTGAGATTTGTTTCTGGACTCTCCACTGTTTTCTACCAATTCATCTTTCAATTTCTGCACTATTTTATTTTGAGTAGGGGAAACACTTTCTTCTCCTTTATCTCTTCCTCCTCCTTTATATTTTCTAAATATTTCTTTGCTGTTTTTCATAAGAATATAATTCATAGGAGTATACATTTTGGAGTGTATAAAAGATAGAACTTCTACAAATTTACAGAATGCTTATAGAGAGGATTATTTTGGAGTATCAGAATAACAGCTGTTCAATAGTTACCACCTTATTATTTATCGCAGAGCTTACACTAGGCGGTGCAAAGGACATCCTATAATTATTCTGCTTTTGGAGGGTTCAGCGTGTAAGAAGCATTTGTCCTCCCCATTAGTTCTGAGCCCCAGCCTCCTTTCTCCACTCTCAGTTGCCCTGCTCCAACTTCCATTCTTGTGTAGGATCCCATTCTTGTGGAAGCTCTGGACATTTCTTTGTAGGGTCAGAGCCTCCTTCCATCTGCCTCTTTTTGAAAGAGTTCTTAAGAAAAATAAAGTAAAATAATTTTATATTTGGTTTCATTATGATCTATTAAATTAAGATTCAACTAGAAAATTAATTCAAAGATTTAATCAAGATAATATATGTGGCCATTTCCATTAAAAAAAGCTGGACATCAGGTTCTATAATTAGAAAGCTTTGCTCTAATTTAATATCATTTCTTTGAGAAAAACCAAATTCAGTATATTTTTTTTTCCAGTTTTGACATTTGTTTCCTAGATAGCAGGGTTTTTCCTGCATCATATTAGCAAATATATAGGATTAACTTATGTTCACATGACCAAGGTTACATGGTTGGCTCTAGAATAGAAGACTTTTAACTGAAGACTCACTATACGTGGTCTTAGATAATGGAATATGTGTTCTAAAGTCATATTTTACTCTGAACATTTTTCCAAATTAAAAGCAAAATTAAAAAAAGCAAAATTGATAAAATTGTTTTAGAGTTGGTCTTTCCCCCTTTTTTTCACTTGCTACACTTCCAATTTTTTTTTCTTTTAAAAAATATAACAGTTCTAGTGGGATGAAGATGGAGAACACAAACAAATCAGTCAGAAGTACATTACTAAGTCAAAGAAAAATGTGTAAGCTTGTCTACTTTTTTTTAGGACATTATCTAAATGTTCTGAATGTTTTATGCTGGAGACTTTTTATTCTTCCCAGCTGAGAAAACAGAGACCAACTGCAATGCTTACAGTAGTCATCCAAAAGAATGAGAAGCAGCATCAGTAGAAATGACCACTAATGCAGCACCTTCTTTCCCCAAATAACCTTTTGCTTTTATAGATTAACAACAAAAAAGATTGCCAACAAGAATGAAACAGATGCTTTACAAAGTTAAAACAAACTCAAGAAGACGAGTTCCTCTAACTGAGACGTGAGATGAAATTCACATAGTAGGTGCAGTGAAGCAAACACAGAAGTGCCACCTCAATGCTGGGTCAGCTGGAAGCGAGAATTACAAAAGAGATTATCAAATCTATGAGATGAAACCAAACAAAAGTGATGCCCTTCAGTCTGCGTCACAGAAGTCCCGTAGTAGACAGATATTCATCAAACAGATGTGACATATGCTAACTTGTAAGTAAAAGGCTTTGTAGTATTTAGCAAAGACATAAGAGTACTCAGTGACACTAAGATGTAAAGCTGCAGCAATGTGACAGTCTTGCCCAAGGAATGGAAAAGAAAGAAAAATGATCAGATGCATATAGTGCTATATAGTTTACAAAGTGCTTTATTATATGTGCTCTTCACAACAAAATAATTATTTCTATTTTTTGATTAATAAACTGACTTGATGAGGTTAGATATGTGGTTGAAAACTCAAATTTCAGGCATTCATTCACCCCTGAAAACATTTACTGAGTCAGATGTGGGCAAGTGTAGCCATCTTTTAAACTTGTAGTGACCATGTTTTCAAACTTTGACTTTGGAAAGTAGAAGGCTGTACCTAACAGTTGAATTTAGAACAGTTTCTATTTTATTTATGGAGCAACACTTTGGCCTTGAAGACTAGAGGTCTAACTTCCTGGCATTTGGCAGAAGGAAGGAGTGCCCAGGGTCTAGTGAGGTGTGGTGTGGTTCCCATGACAAAGGAGTGGGCGCAGGCCTGGTAAGGTCTGGTCTAGCTCGTTTCCCCACACGATGGGGATTCTTTGAGCTCCTTCATTACCAGAGCTCATCCAGGGATGCCACCAAGATCAGCTCTTAAAAACTCTTCAGTTGCAAAATTTTGTCTAAAATCAGTACGATTCAGAAAGTCCACAATGTGAAAAAGCTGCACAAGTAGAACTACTTTGATGGTAGAAGAGGAGGAAGTACAGGCAGGGTTCCGCTGTGCACAGAGTGAGTGTTCAAATGGTGACTAAGCGAATGTCTGTATCTCTGCTCGCCCTCCTGGCCAACTTTATTAACTTGTTCCATGTCCCATTAGCCCAGGGTACCCCTCTATGCTATGTGAGGACCTTCACACTCTAATAGAATCTTCTGATGGTAAAATGCCTCGCCCTGACGGAGCCACTAAAGTGAACGTTTCACACGCTGAAGGTGAGGCAGCTAAGAATAAATGAAATGAGCACGTCACACGTTCTTGGTTTGTTCACAGGGGCAGGTGCACAGCTGAAGAAAGGGGGCTCCCCTAGATGCGCTGCAGCGTACAGCTGATGCTGTGGGAAGGCCAGTGGGAGTTACAACGTAGCAGAACTTTCCAAAAATAGTTGAATACTAGGTCAGTCCCCACTATAGCTTTTCCCTCTTATCTTATTTCTCATATTTTTCATTCCAGAACCACACAAAACCCAGCCTTTCCGCCTACGACCCTACCTTTTCTGGAAACAATTTCAAATCATGACCTTATTATTGAAAAGGGCCTTATTATTTTTCTTATGCCATGAATGGGAAAACTAAGACTCTACACAATGTGTCTTAGAAAGGAAGCTAGAGGCTGAACTGACACCAGAAATGGGGACCATCTGGGGGTCTCTCAAATACGGAGATACAATGAATGCTGGACTGAGCCCCCAAACATAATTCCAGCATGTAAAGGTGTAAAACAAACAAATATATAAAAGGATATTGAAATTACAATTAAAATAGAAACTTCTTTAGGGGGGATTGTTTCCTCAGCAATTCTCCTGCCTTTGACTACCTACTGCCACCATTAAGATACTACTGAAGTGGCATCTGGGCATCCTTGAGTCGTCCTAACCATCTTCAGTAATTTATCCCTATACAAGATTCTTAAATGAGAAGCGTAGGTTACAGTCACCTTTCGTCTGTTCGTATTTGTAAAGGTTACACTATAAAGCGTACTAGGTTTCATTATTCCACAGTGAGTGTATGGCGCCTCCAGATGGTGCTGAGTTGCTCCCAACAACCTCCCTGGGTTTCTTCTCAGCCTCCCACAGGCACAGCACTAGTCCCGTTGAGCTGGGCACCCCTCCCCGATGCAAGGCCGGGGAGAGCCCGTTCTGTACCGGGTACGTAGTCCTCCCCAGGTGCTGGGCAGAGCTCTGAATGTTCTGCTAATGTTAATTCCATCCGAGAAACAGACTTGGTGGGGTGAGTATGACGCGTATCCCACCGTCACAGCAGGACCGTGGAGACCCGGGTAAGTTAATCGGCTTGCCCACGTACCTCATGGCTGCTGAGAAGTGCGGCTGGTGTTGGAAGCCAGGAGTCCGGCTGTGGGGTGGGCCCTCAGTTGTCCCCTCTGTGGCCTTTCGCCCTCCCAGTTACACGGCCATAGTGAGCCTTCCCCGAGAGAGCCTCGCACAGTGGCACTGGTGCAGCCTTGCCTTGGAGATGTGACCTCCTGCCCTTCAAAGAGCTGCGTGAGGGCTCTGCACGAGCAGGGCCCCCAGTGACCCAGTGACACCTTCCCTGCGCTGAGCCCCTTGCCAGCTCTCATAACTCCAGCTGAGTGACCCAGGAGGGTGTCCTGCAGAATAAACTGGGCTTTTTGAACTTTTCCAAGGAAAGGATATAAGAATAGGTCAATGAAAGTACTGAAGACTTTATCTGTTCTGTCTTTAGAGTTTTTCTGAGTCTCTTTGCAAGGGTCACTCGCCCACATGTTTGGGAAGAAAAAGGGAGGTGGATAGCATCGCAGACAGAGAATCAGGCTCTGCCCTTGAACGAACACTCTCTGGAGCATCAAATCGCCAAAAGATATAACCCTTAGAGGCAGATTTCACACAGAACTTCTGTTACCTTATTAAGTCAAACAAGTTAGAAGCCATATGTCTCCTAAAAAATGGAACATATTTGTTTACAAATGTACATAGTAAGTGACAAGATGTATAGAAAATAAATATGACACCCTCCGAATTTCAAAACTAGTTTTTCTTTACTAAGTTATCTAATGAAGTAGGTAAGGTAAAATTACCCTAAACTGAAAAAATATCAAATAACACTTTTCCTTTAAAAGGCTCATAAAAGAGGTTCTATAAGTAAAATACAGTTGTTATGCAGTAACCTTGTTTGCCTAAATTTCTGTCAGTTTTAAATGGCTGTTGTTTACATAAGTTAGCAGTGTTCTCTTGAACAATGAGGAATGGATTCTCACATCTCCCCAGCTCTGCCACACACCGGATGAGGAGACTTGAAGTCAGCAGCTCAAAGGACAAACTGTACTGTTGCCCCTGTCACTCTGGAAAGCTAAGTTATGCACGGATAGGACGCGCTGGGAGTGGACGACACACTGCTATTCATATACCCTTTCATTCCGGAATCTGAAACTATTCTCCGGGTGTCACCCTAATGGGTAGGTAGGTGGCAAGTATTCTTTTCCTCTCCGTTGCACAGTGTATAAATACCTCAGCAGGCAGTGCGCTCTGAGGAAATAATTACTGTTCTCACCACTGTTTCCCCAGTGACGCTATCTCGTGCCACGTAATGAACTACTGACAGAGTCAATAGCAGACCTCAGGTTTTCTACGTGCCATTTAAGACTAGACATGTATCTTAGCCTTCATCACTGGAAGAGGCTGAGTTCCCTTCGACCTCATTCTAGTTTTAAAAAGCTCCTAAATGCGAGTGATTCTGTGCCTGTAGATTAAGACAAGGAAACGTCAGTGCATGGTCCTGTCCGTGATCTTGTCTTTCTCTCCCCAGCTGAACCATTTGAAAGCCATATGATCTAACTATGGCCCCATGTAGTGACCTTGACTTCCCTTTTCACCGGGCACTTTCCCTTGAAACCTGAGAATGTCCACTCCTTTCATGACCTTTCCGATTTCTGGGAGGCCCTCA